>NC_092153.1:50519063-51769063 GCF_045791955.1 Oncorhynchus clarkii lewisi | reverse complement strand
AAATGAATCTGGAAAGCAGAATTAAAAACTAGGGTTACATGCTTCTTTGTTTGTATCTAATGATATATTCGTTAACTTACAAATAATCAAAATAATTAAATAAACGACATGCTGAAAATTTCTCCAAGCTAACAAAAATATTTGTAATGAATTTCACTGTAACTACATGGTAGTTAGAAGTAATCTGCGGTACTTACAAGGTGTATTTCTGTGGCTCTTAGGACCTCAACTTCCAATATTCTAAGGATTCATGTAAGATATATCCGTTATTGCACATTGTTACTTATTCATGGTAAAAAGAAAAACAATACCTTTCACATTGCCCACTGTGGTGGTGGTGGATAATTAATTGCCTTTATATTGAATATGATGAATGACAAACATGCTTGACAATTAACAGATGGCTATTATCGTTACTTCATACACCAGGCTATGTTCATAGGAAACTGCCTAAACAGACATATTGGTAACACATATCTATGTTATGCTACACGACGTATGATGGACATATAACAGGTTATCAGAAACGAACTATAATAAAAAATGAATGTAGTTGCCCAAAAAATATATGAACTTCATTTTCCCTGCTGTCCTTGGCAACCAACACTAATGATAGGAGACATCATATTCAGAGGATGAAAAACTATCATCTGAGGGCTGTAATATGAACTAGAATCTTCCTAGAATATATTCTACTGATCAACCTATCCCATTGAAGAAGAAAAAAAATCTGTACTTAATCAACAACCAACGGCGGTGTCTGAGAGCTCTTAAGTATTCATTTTATATGAATTCTCTGTGCTTAAACTGTATGGGGCACATTGATTCCAATCAGTGTGCAAAGCTGTTATCAAGTCAAAGGGTGGCTACTTTGAATAATCTAAAATATATTTTGACTTGTTTAACAATTATTTTGCTTACATGATTCCATATGTGTTATTTCATAGTTTTGATGTCTTCACTATTATTCTACAATGTGGAAAATAGTAAAAATAAAGAAAAACCCTGGAATGAGTACATGTGTCTAAACTTTTGACTAGTACATAAGTATTCAAACTCTTTGCTATGACTCTCGAAATTGAGTTCAGGCGCATCCTGTTTCCATTGATCATCCTTGAGATTTTTCTACAACTTGATTGGAGTCCACCTGTATTAAATTACATTTATTGGACTGGATTTGGAAAGTCACACCTGTCTATATAAGGTCCCACAGTAGACAGAGCATGTCAGAGCAAATATCAAGCCATTAGGTCGAAGGACTTGTTCGTAGAGCTCAGAGACAGGATTGTGTCGAGGCACAGATCTGGGGAATGGTATCAAAAAAAGTCTGCAGCATTGAAGGTCCCCAAAAACACAGTGGCCTCTCTCATTCTTAAATGGAAAACATTTGGAACCACAAAGACTCTTCCTACCTTGAGCTCTTCCGGCCAAACTTAGCAATCGGGGAAGAAGGGCCTTGGTCAGGGAGGTGACCAAGAAATAGAACCTTCTAGAAGGACAACCATCTCTGCAGCACTCCAATCAGGTCTTTATGGTAGAGTGGCCAGACGGAATCCACTCCTCAGGGAAAGACACATGACAGGCTACTTGGAGTTTGCCGAAATGAGGGCTTTTCATGAGAAACAAAATTCTCTAGTCTAATGAAACCGAGATTGAACTCTTTGGCCTAAATGCCAAGAGTCACGTCTGGAGGAAACATGCTAACATCCCTACACTGAATCATGGTGGTGGCAGCATCATGCTGTGAGGACATTTTTCATCGGTAGGGACTGGGAGACTGGTCATGATCGAGGGAAAGATGAACAGAGCAAAGTACAGAGAGATACTTGATGAAAACTTGCTCCAGCTCGCTCAGGATATCAGACTGGGGTGAAGGTTCACCTTCCATCAGGACAACGACCCTAAACACACAGCCAAGACAATGCAGAAGTGGCTTCGGGGCAAGTCTCCTTGAAAGTCCTTGAGTGGCCCAGCCAGAGCATGGACTTGAACCTGATCAAATATCTCTGGAGAGACCTGAAATAGCTGTGGAGCGTCACTCCCCATCCAACCAAACAAAGCTTGAGAGGATCTGCAGAGAAGAACGGGAGAAACTCCCCATATACAGGTGTGCCAAGCTTGTAGTCTCATACCCAAGAAGACTTGGGGCTGTAATCGCTGCCAAAATTGCTTTAACAAAGTACTGAGTAAAGGGTCTGAATACTTATGTAAATATAATGTTTCAGAAAGAAGGCCAGCATCCCGTTGTCGCCTCTTCACTGTTGACATTGAGACTGGTGTTTTGCGGGTACTATTTAATAAAGCTGCCAATTGAGGACCTTTGAGTTGTCTGTTTCTCAAACTAGACACTGTAATATCCTTGTCCTCTTGATTAGTTGTGCACCGGGGCCTCACACTCCTCTTTCTATTCTGATTAGAGCCAGTATGCGCTGTTCTGTGAAGGGCGTAGTACACCACGTTTACAAGATCTTCAGTTTCTTGGCAATTTCTCACATGGAATAGCCTTAATTTCTCAGCACAAGAATAGACTAACAAGTTTCAGAAGAAAGTCCTTTGTTTTTGAACTTTTTTAGCCTGTAATCGAGCCCACAAATGCTGATGCTCCAGATACTCAACTAGTATAAAAAAGGCCAGTTTTATTGCTTCTTTAATCAGCACAACTGTCACGCCCTGACCTGAGTATTCTTTGTTTTCTTTATTGTTTTGGTTTGGTCAGGGTGTGACATGGGTGATGTATGTGTTTTTGTACTGTCTAGGAGTTTTGTAGGTTTATGGGGTTATTTATCATCTAGGTGTTTATATGTGTCTATGGTTGCCTAGATTGGTTCTCAATTAGAGGCAGGTGTTTATCGTGGTCTCTGATTGGGAACCATATTTAGGCAGCCATCTTCTTTGGGTATTTCTTGGGTTATTGTTTTGTTGTTTTGTTGTTTGTTTAGTGTCCTTCTTTATTAAAATGTTTAACATGTATTCTAATCACGCTGCGCTTTGGTCTCTTCTTTACGACTGTGACAACAACAGTTTTCAGCTGTGCTAACATAATTGCAAAAGGGTTTTCTAATGATCAATTAACCTTTTAAAATGACAAACTTGGATTAGCTAATATAACGTGCCATTGGAACACAGGAGTGATGGTTGCTGATAATGAGCCTCTGTACGCCTATGTAGATATTCCATTAAAAATATGCTGTTTCCAGCTACAATAGTCATTTACAACATTAACAATGTCTACACTGTATTTCTGATAAATTTTATGTTATTTTAATGGACCAAAAAAATGCTTTTCTTTCAAAAACAAGGACATTTCAAAGTGACCCCAAACTTTTGAACGGTAGTGTATATTTAATCAGTCAAAAGTATGGACACATCTACTGATTCAAGGGTTTTTCCCTATTTTTACTATTTTCTACATTATAAAATAATAGAGACGACAGTAAAACTATGAAATAACACTTATGGAATCATGTAGTAACCAACAAAAGTGTTTAACAGATTATTCAAAGTAGCCACCCTTCGCGTTGATGACAGCTTTGCACCCTCTTGGCATTCTCTCAACTAGCTTCATGCGGTAGTCACCTGGAATGCATTTCAATTTACAGGTGTGCCTTGTTATAAGTTCATTTGCGGGATTTCTTTCTTTCTTAAATGCATTTGAGCCAATCAGTTGTGTTGTGACAAGGTAGGGGTGGTATACAGAAGATAAACTGTTTGGTAAATGGCAAAGTCCATGTTATGGCAAAAACAACTCAAATAAGCAAAAAGAAACAACAGCCAATCATTACTTTAAGACATGAAGGTCAGTCAATCCGGAAAATTAAGAACTTTAAAAGTTTCTTCCAGTGCAGTCGCAAAAACCATCAAGCGCTATGATGAATCTGGCTCTTATGAGGAACGCCACAGGAAAGGAAGAACCCAGAGTTACCTCTGCTGCAGAGGATAAGTTCATTGGAGTTAACAGCACCTCATATTGCTGTGACATGGCGAGGTTGGACCCAGGTGCAGAGAAGAGACCAGACCCAACAAGATTCCCTGCATCAATTACTATACCCTTAACCAATATTTGTATCCCCCACCCTTCCCTGTCACCCCATGTCCTGATTCAGGACTACCCCCACAGTGAACCATCTGTGCTCCTTCCACCCCCAATTCTGTGAATCACGAGAATTTAATTTAAAAAATATATACATAACCATCAGTGGTTAAGGATAAACATAAATACGTTACTGAGAAACAGTATCCACAGGATCACATCACACTAGAAAAAACAAACAAATACTAAGTCTCTAAAACTCACTCAGGAAACAAAAGCACATGGTAAACAATTCAATCTTCTGTAAAGAGAAATGGGAAACACACCTCTTTTAAAGGGGAAATCATAATGAGTAATAGAGCGCACCTAAGTGTCATAATTGTCTCTAGGATGGTCCCTGACACCCTCTGTTGACAAGTTGAACCATGACAATTGCAGCCCAAATAAATGCTTCACAGAGTTCAAGTAACAGACACTGTGTGAATCAGGCCTTCATGGTCGAATTGCTGCAAAGAAACCACTACTAAAGGACATCAATAAGAAGAAGATACTTGCTTGGGCCAAGAAACACGAGCAATGTACATTAGACCGGTGGAAATCTGTCCTTTGGTCTGATGAGTCCAAATTTGAGATTTTTGTGAGACGCAGAGAAGGTGAACAGAGGATCTTCGCATGTGTGGTTCCCACCATGAAGCATGGAGGAGGAGGTGTGATGGTGTGGGGGTGCTTTGCTTGTGAAACTCTCAGTGTTTTATTTAGAATTCAAGACACACTTAACCAATTATGGCTACCACAGCATTCTGCAGCAATACGCCATCCCATCTGGTTTGCACATAGTGTTACTATCATTTGTTTTTCAACAGAACAATGAACCAAAACACCCTTCCAGGCCGTGTAAGGGATATTTGACCAAGAAGGAGCGTGATGGAGTGCTGCATCAGATGTTGGAACTCCTTCAAGATTTTTGGAAAAGCATTCCTCATGAAGCTGGTTAAGAGAATGCCAAGAGTGTGCAAAGCTGTCATCAAGGCAAAGGTTGGCTACTTTGAAGAATCTCAAATATAAATATGTTTTGATTTGATAAACACTTTTTTGGTTACAACATGATTCCATATGTTATTTCATAGCTTTGATGTCTTCCCTATTATTCTATAGTGTAGAAAATAGTAAAAAAGAAAGAAAGAAAAACCCTTGAATGAGTATGTGTCCAATCTTTTTACTGGTACTGTATAAAATGTAATTTTTCTTTGCATTTGAGGGAACACCAATAGCTGGAATGATCATTTTGAATAAGCAACCTATCCAAGGTTTGAGGCAATTTGCAATCTGCATGGAGACCATAAATAAGTGATTTTACAATTACATTGATAAAATGTTTGGTTATACTGCAGATTCCTTTTAAAGACCAACTCTCCTACACTGTACACAACATAATCCACATGTAAATTCCTAATACCAATTTCCTCTACACCTAATCTTTGGCAGATATAGGTAACACTAGTCCACTCTATGAATTTATGGGCCAAACTCAGGTACAATGGTCACCATTTAAAGTGCAGTATTTGACACATCAATCCTATTTAATTCTCATTGTTTATGAGAATATATACATGGAATTTTACACAATTCACAATTCTCAATCTAGGAAACATTTATCCTCTTTGTCTAACATTTTGCTTACTATATTTCCATCGACACAGACATTTGTGGAGATATACTGTATATAAAACCATTTGTAGACCTATACATCGGAGTCTATCTACATGTGTCAGATTCATTATATTGTCCATCACAGCACACCCCTCTTACCCAGGCTGCTGCCCTGAATCACTATCGCATGCTGAAACAGCAAAGCCATTTTTGTAGAACGCTAGCTAACTTGTGAAGCAATCTCAGAATAAAACATGTTGAAAACCTCCTTGAGAAGGTAGGACACTCCATATAGTGTATCATGTGTTTTACATGGCTGGCAGTCTAAGGCCCTGGTTCAATATGACACATACAGTATCCTCCTACAAACGTTTTCACTTGCTCAGTGCATTCATTTTGGGCTTTAAAAGAGCCTGCTGCTACTTATAGCTAGTGCTGTTAATACATTTCACAATTATTCACAGTTTGATGACTGTATAAACATCTTTAAGATGTAAAAATGTCAAACCTAAAATGTAAATAGTTTTCCTGTAAAGTCTGTATTATTTGCTTTTCTCTTCTGTTCATCCACTGTTGATTGGAGATGTTTCGTCAAAGAATGCTAACTGCAAAACATGCAATTCTTTCTAAACATTGTTTGAGATTATTTCTACATCCTAGTGTTCCTATGGAATCATCAGCCACCAGTGAATTTGTGTGTATAACAGAGCTATACAGTATGTTTTCAAAGAGCAACCACAGTACACTCTTAGAATTAGTGGAGACTTCAGTAACCCTGGCGATCCCCAAGGAATGCTTGGAGTTCCTCAAGGAAGCATTGACGGTCAATGGTTCATATTTGCACCTTTGGTTAGTTGAGACGTTCTTGGAGGAACCTTTAATGTTTCAATGTAGCAAAGGGTTCTTCAAATAATCTTTTCAGAGGGGTTCCTCAGGGAACCTTTTTGAACGGGAAAGGTTCCACCTCTGTGGCAGTTTTTAGAACCCCAAAAAGATATTCCAGACCTTTTTACTTCTAAGAGTGTATACTGTCAACAGCACAGACAGAGAGTATTGTATATTCTGTCTGTGACTATAATTCATACTGGGACATGTTTATATATTTTTCCCACCTAGAGAGGACAATATCTCCTTCAATATCAGGGCTCTTATAAAACCCCACAATCCACTGCAAAATGTGCCACTAAAACAGTCTATCCCTCTCCCAGTTCTCTACCAGTGTGAGGCGGAAAGTTGTTGTTGGGTAGCAGCCTGGTCTCAAGGTTGAACCAGATGAAGTGTCAGTTCAGGCATGCTCTGGGGCTAAGGCAGTCTCACTCCTCACTCTCTTCCTCATCTCCCTTAGAGGTTTTGCTTGTACGCTGGAAACAGTGGACAATGGAGGCCAGGAAAAAGCTGGTCATGATCGCAACTACAGACACAGAGATGCCGGAGAAGATGATGATAAGTAAGTCTGTTAAGGTAAGGGTGATCTGGCACTCCCGGAAGCTGTCCTGTGAGAGCTGGCTCAGGGACACCTGTCTGCCATCCATGGGTAGTGAACACTCTATGCCCTCCACTCCTACAAGGGAACAAAGAAGAGGGATATGTTTAGGACCAGACAGAAAACCCAACAATAGAGCCCCCCATTATCATTATCATCATGTAAAACACACCGTTCCTCTGGCAGAAACTATTATCTTAACCTTCACAAAGAACATCAACTCTAGAGATTTTGACCTCTAGATGCAATAACTTTTGTTATTCCAAGACACATTTTTTTACGTCTTCTTTACTAAATGGGATGTCTGGATTATTTTCAAATTCTATGAATTATGATCCTTGAGGTTAAATAGAAGTAAATTAACCAGATAAATCACTTGTCTGGTTTTTATTTACGGCATGGCTGGAACAGCCGAAAGGTAAGGAGCACCTTCACTGAACTCATCTCAAGATGTAAGCATTATAAATCGGTCTGTCATCCTCGCCAGTGTCCCAGTCACTATGACATATCATTTACCAATCATATAGAGGCTCTATGAAACCATCAATGACAACCATAGCTGAGGGAAGTAGGGGTGCTGGGGGTGCTGCACCCCCCGATAAATTGAAATAATTTTGCCAAAATTAGGCTGTAAAAAATAATTTCCCCAAAAATGATATAATTCCAGTCTGAACAGGCATAAATAAAATACTACATCAGAGATCATATTTTAGCTACAGTTGATCAATAGCTTCTAAAAAATAGTTTTATCACAAGCACTTACAGTCAGTAAAACCGCAATTTGTGCAGCACGTGCGCCAAATATAGAACAGCTTGTTGCGTTGTAGCCATAGATATAATCCACAGAAGGTTTTTGGAACCTCTAACCCTGGCACTTTGGCACTTCAACTCATGGGTAGACTAGCAGACGGCTGCCTGCCCTGACTATTATTGGTTGTGGCTGTCAGTTTGCCTTTCACAAATGTAGGCCTACTGTTTGGAAAGCAAATGCTTAGGTGTAAATGCTTAGGTGTACAAAGGAGACTAATTTGTTAATTTCTGATCAGAATGTTTTTTATAAAGATAAGCATTATATTGTTTAGATTATAGGAGCAAATTTGGTAGACCTAAAGCATTCTTCCTCACCTCAAATTCAACTGTCGGAGTCATTTGAAGCGCTGGTGCTGAACCAATGCTCTTAACCACTAGCCATGGTTTATAGGAAAATACGAGTACGATATTATATCGTGGCAAACACCACATTACAGTTGGAGCTTAATTTGGCCAAAGAAAATGTCTCAGCAGAATAAAACAAACACATGTGAAATGATTCAAACCTTTTTAACAGGCAATTACCAAGAAAGGCTGGTGCCTACAGTACAAAACAAATTAAAGCAATAGGCTAATAACATTTATTTTACAAAAGGCCTACTTATAATCTTAAACTAATTACACAGCACACAATTAAAAAACAGATTGAATTAATTTATCCAACAAAAATGTATCAACAGAGTGAAACAAAACACATTTAGCTTATTTAAAGAACTGGCAAGATTAATACATATACAGTGGCAAGGAAAAGTATGTGAACCCTTTGGAATTACCTGGATTTCTGCATACATTAGTCATAACATTTGATCTGATCTTCATCTTAGCCGCAGCAATAGACAAACACAGTGTGCTTAAACTAATAACACACATTATTGTAGTTTTCTTGTTTATATTGAATACATCATTTAAACATTCAGTGTAGGTTGTAAAAAATATGTGAACCCCTAGGCTAATTACTTTTCCAAAAGTTAATTGGTCAGGAGTCAGCATTCTTTCGAGCTGTATCACCGCCTGGTATGGCAACTGCACCGCCTGCAACCACAGGGCTCTCCAGAGGGAAATCTATAGCACCCTGTGTCACAGGAAGGCCAAGACAATCATCAAGGACCTCAGCCACCTAAGCCACAGCCTGTTCACCCCGTTACAATCTAGAAGGCAGAGACAGTACATGCGCATCAAAGCTGGGACTGAGAGACTGATAAACAGCTTCTACCTCCATCAGAATATTAAACATTCATCACTAGCCGGCGTCCACCCAGTACCCTGCCCTGAACCTTGGACACTGTTACTAGCCAGCCTCCACCCAGTACCCCAGCCCTGAACCTTAGACACTGTTACTAGCCGGCCTCCACCTAGTACCCTGCCCTGAACCTTAGACACTGTACTTTAGTCAGATATGTTTCCCTATAAGCTAAACAAATCAAATCAAATCAAAGGGTACTGGGTGGAGGCCGGCTAGTAACAGTGTCTAAGGTTCAGGGCAGGGTACTGGGTGGAGGCCACTGGGTGGAGGCCAGCTGGTGATGAATGTTTGATACAAAGTGTATTTTTTGCTTGAAATGCATTTTTATAGTTGTCTAACACAAGCTCTGTAGGCCACTGGTTAGTCACCGACACTGACACACGTATTGACCCCTGACCTCTACACTGTCATCGCTGTATAGTTGACCATATCCCTTTCTTCCCTCAATATTGTTGCACAGCACAGGCTATTATCAACACTGTTTAATAATCAGAACCCCTAGCAAAGGTATAAAATGAGAACTGCATTTTCCTCCTCAAACATGGTTGGCCGCTTGAAAGGAGAACCGTATGTACAGTAAATAAATTGCCTCTTTACACTGGGATGAAAAATCTAGACATATCGATGCAAATGTCAACTCCCAGGTGGTCAGAAAGGAAGCCTAGAGGAGTTGGGTGCATACTTACCACTGCCACATGCCAAAGCATGCACTCACAAACGCTTTCCCACGCTCTCGCACAGACACACACACATGCTCTCACACAGATAGCCCAGATTGTAGCAGCATGTTCTGCTGTCAACATTTACAATACACTCTGCTTTAGAACTTGCCATCTATGCAGTGTGGCATAATGCTGTTTTTTTTATATTTCATAAACTTAAGGGTCAAATGATTATGTTACATCATCCACCATATGCTCCACCCATTTAAAAGTGTCACAATGCTGTTCTGCACAACACTTTGAAGTGCATGACCCCAGTAAAACTAGCTGTTACCATTGGCGTCGGCTAATGGGGATCCTAGTAAATCAAATAAAATCAAATGACAACTTACTTAGACTTTTAAAATGGTATTACATGTTCAGATGGAAAGTTCACATGGACAGCCAATTAAAGTTTATAAAGAGGCTTTATATCAATTCAACTCATATCAATTCAACTCAAAGTTGAGAGGAGTTGGGTATAGTTTTGGGAATCTTATGCATTGCTTATGCCAGCTGTGTTGTCCACTTAAGTATGAGATTAATGGCCTCTATTTATATTCACACCCCACTTTAAATGGCAAACTCATCACCCAGGAGACCCAGCCTTAGGCTCTGAGATGGGCCTGTCTCTCTGGCCACTCAGTCCCAGCATCACCCTACACACTGATTAACGAGATTGGAGATCAAAGTTTGCCTGTTTAACAGGGTCCTGTTAGAGATACTGATATTAACTTTATCCTGCTCCCTGTGGGGCAAGACGACAGGCCCCATTTCCCAGCACTAAATTAATCCCTGCTCAGCTGTATCCAGTGGTTTAACATGTTATTTTATACATTATGCAGGAAACCACAGACACTTCTTCGGTATGTGGAAATGACTGAACATGGGTGAAATCAGTTTACACCGAAAACAATAGTTTTGGAGCAGTATTATGGTATTATCATGTATTTAAAGCAGCAATCAGCAGTTGAAACAATAACAAAACGTACTGTTTTGGCAAAAACGAAGGGATTGAGCTGGAGAAATGTAACAACTATCAATAGTTTCATAGTTTTAACAATGTTTGGAGGCTATATAGGGTTTGTTGACATTTACTTTGTTTACAAACACTGGAGTAAATAAAAACACGCTTGTATTTTGGGTTATGATGGGGGATGAGATTTTAACTAAGTTCATCTAAGTTATATTCTTCAAGAATCAATGGGTACATATTATACATTTATCAGTCTAAAAATTGATGTAACAACTGTAGATTGCCGCTTTAATAGAAAAAAAAATGCCAATATTTGAACACTGTGCCCCAAATATTTGTGCAATTTACTGTACATACACTAAGCTTCAGTGGACACCTGTTACACAAATCTTCCCTATTATATCATTCGGACACGATAATTTTGACTGGGACGATCTCCAAAATACTGTCTGTCTCTGAGACAAACATCCTAGTTTGATTTCCTATAGATGACAGACAGCTCCTTTAGTTCCTGTCTGTCACAGGCTCTGTAGTTTCTTGTGACAGACTGATATGATTTGGTTCTGGGTGCTGGGATTACAGTCTCTGCAACTGGCCTCTAAACCTTAAACCACAAAGGTATTATGTGCAGATGTGACAAGACAGAACAGCTAGCCTCTTGAACTAACATCCGTTTTGCACTGTTTTGCTATGGGCTTATGGACATTGGCTTTCACCTGAACATAACACTTTCAACTCATATTATGTAGTACAGAATAAAAGTATAATAAACCATATACAAATATGATGATATCATGGTGAATTCTTGACATGCGACTGAACGAGCCGTTTCATACTTTATAATATGTCTATATGTAGTTCAAATCAAATCAAACGTTATTCGTCACGTGCGCCGAATACAACAAGTGTAGACCTTAGCGTGAAATGCTAACTCACAAGCCCTTAACCAACAGCGCAGTTCAAGAAGAGTTAAGAAAATATTTACCAAATATATTCAAGTAACAAATCATCAAAACTAACACAATAACATACAAATAACGAAGCTATATACAGGGGGTAGTTCGTAAGTTAGTGTGCGGAGGTACGAGTTAGAAGTAATTTGTACATGTACTGTAGGTAGGGGTGAAGTGACTATGCATAGATAATAAACAGCGAGTAGCAGCAGTGTACAAAACAAATGGAGGAGGGGGTCAGTCAATGTAATAGTCTGGTGACCATTTGATTAATTGTTCAGCAGTCTTATTGCTTGTGGGTAGACTTTTGGCCCTAGACTTGGCGCTCCGGTACCGCTTGCCATGCGCTAGCAGAGAAAACAGTCTATGACTTGGGTGACTGGAGTCTCTGACAATTTTATGGGCTTTCCTCTGACACGCCTATTATATAGGTCCTGGATTGCAGGAAGCTTCACCCCCAGTGATGTACTGGGCCGTATGCACTACCTTCTGTAGCACCTTATATGCCGAGCAGTTGCCATACCAGGCGTTGATGCAACCGGTCAGGATGCTCTCGATTGTGCAGCTGTAAAACTTTTTGAGGATCTGGGGACCCATGCCAAATCTTTTCAGTCTCCTGAGGGGGAAAAGGCTTTGTTGTGCCCTCTTCACGACTGTCTTGGTGTGTTTGGACCATGATAGTTCGTTGGTGATGTGGACACCAAGGAACTTGAAACTCTCGACCCGCTCCACTACAGCCCCATTGATGTTAATGGGGGCCTGTCCGGCCCGCCTTTTCCCGTAGTCCATGGTCACCTCCTTTGTTTTGCTCACATTGAGGGAGAGGTTGTTGTCCTGGCACCACACTGACAGTTCTCTAACCTCCTCCCTATAGGCTGTCATCAGCAAACTTAATGATGGTGTCGGAGACATGTTTGGCCATGCAGTCGTGGGTGAACAGGAAGTACAGGAGGGGACTAAGTACACACACCTGAGGGTCCTCAGTGTTGAGGATCAGCGTGGCAGACGTGTTGTTGCCTATCATTACCACCTGGATCCAGTTGCAGAGGGAGGTGTTTAGTCCCAGGGTCCTTAGCTTAGTGATGAGCTTCGTGGGCGCTATGGTGTTGAACGCTGAGCTGTAGTCAATGAGCAGCATTCTCACATAGGTGTTCCTTTTGTCCGGGTAGGAAAAGGCAGTGTGGAGTGCGATTGAGATTGCGTCATCTGTGGATCTGTTGGGGCGGTATGCGAATTGGTGTGGGTCTAGGGTATCTGGGAGGATGCTGTTGATGTGAGTTACAATCAGTTTTATGCACATCTATCCAAAATATTTAACTTTTTTATTACTTTACCCAAAATATCATGGCATTAGTGCAAATCAAAATGTATGACATTTGTGAACATCTAAATCAACATTTTGGGCATTTATTCAGCGTGTCCACCCTATCAACAAGGAGACGTTGTTTTTGACAAAATTACTTTTGTAATTTGTAATTTGTAAAAAAAAAGAAAAACGTATTTTAGGAAGTGTGTAGGTCGCAATCTTTATTGTACAGCTATGAAAGTTATATATTTAGAACTGCCTGGTTCATAAGAATCCAGTGTCATGTCTGTGTAGTGAGCAAGTCAACCTAAAGAGCTGCTTTTCTAAGGACCGCCCCTTTGACGTGAAGTAGCAGAGATGACAAAATGTATTGTAATGACGCAGCCAACCACTAGAGGGGGCCATAGACACGTTTGTTCGACAGAGAGGCCTATGAGTGTCCTTAAACTGTCACATTTTTATTGTTCTGACTTATAAAACTGTGGGAAATTAATCAAATAAGTAATATAAACATTATATCAGTAATTACCAGTAAATCTAGTGTCTGAAATCGGCCACTGTAGTCTTAACAGGCTAGTGTATCAAATTCTCAATCATTGCCAGAGCTATATCTTATTTCCACCAATTCTTTTAATTTGTTTATTTCACCTTTATTTAACCAGATAGGCTAGTTGAGAACAAGTTCTAATTTACAACTGCGACCTGGCCAAGATAAAGCAAAGCAGTGAGACACAAACAACAACACAGAGTTACACATGGAATAAACAAACATAAATCAATAATACAATAGAAAAAGTCTGTTGTGTGTGCAAATGAGGTAGGATAGGGAGGTAAGACAATAAATAGGCCACAGTGGCAAAATAATTACAGTATAGAAATTAAACACTGGAGTGATAGATATGCAGAAGATGAGTATGCAAGTATAGATACTAGGGTGCAAAGAAGCTAAATGAATAACATAAATAACAGTATGGGGATGAGGTAGTTGGATGGGCTATTTACAGGTGCAGTGATCTGTGAGCTGCTCTTACAGCTGGGGCTTAAAGCTAGTGAGGGAGATATGAGTCTCCAACTTCAGGGATTTTTTCCAGTTCGTTCCAGTCAACGGCAGCAGAGAACTGGAAGGAAAGGCGGCCAAAGGTAGGAATTTGCTTTGGGGGTGATCAATGAAATATACCTGCTGGGGCGCGCGCTACGGGTGAGTGCTGCTATGGTGGCCAGTGAGCTGAGATAAGGCGGAGCTTTACCTAGCAAAGACTTATAGATGACCTGGAGCCAGTGGGTTTGGCGACGAATATGAAGCGAGGGCCAGCCAACGAGAGCATACAGGTCACAGTGGTGGGTAGTATAAGGGGCTTTGGTGACAAAACAGATGGCACTGTGAAAGACTGCATCCAATTTGTTGAGTAGAGTGTTGGAGGCTATTTTGTAAATGACATCCCCGAAGTCAAGGATCGGTAGGATAGTCAGTTTTACGAGGGTATGTTTGGCAGCATGAGTGAAGGATGCTTTGTTGTTAAATAGGAAGCCGATTCTAGATATCATTATGGATTGGAGATGCTTAATGTGAGTCTGGAAGGAGAGTTTACAGTCTAACCAGACACCTAGGTATTTGTAGTTGTCCACATATTCTAAGTCAGAACCGTCCAGAGTAGTGATGCTGGACGGGCGGGCAGGTGTGTGCAGCGATCGGTTGAAGAGCATGCATTTAGTTTTACTTGCATTTAAGAGCAGTTGGAGACCACGGAAGGAGAGTTGTATGGCATTGAAGCTTGTCTGGAGGTTAGTTAACACAGTGTCCAAAGAATGGCCAGAAGTATACAGAATGGTGTCGTCTGAGAAGAGGTGGATCAGATATTGGTGAGTAATAGCCATAGTCTATTACTGCTATCGCCATAAATACAGTAAATACAGGGCCACAAGAGTAAGGTGCACCAATATATAGTCATCCAGAATATGATACAGCTAGAAACCAATCGGGTTGGCCAGCATGCACAGGTATGGGCAACCACACGGTTATGTTACAGATCGTGTTGCCTCGTGATGGATTACAATCAGGATTACAGCCAGCCTTGGGAATAGTGGTGTCCATTTGTATCCCAATTCCTGTCTCCTGGGTGATTCATCTAGCTGGCTGTCGTAGGCTGATTTTGGAGGTTTGTCTCTCCTCCCACTTCAACACAACAGTGGCTGTCGTGATTTATTCCAACGTCGATAGCAGAAGAGTGAGAATCATTAGATTGACCCATGGCATAAAGGCAATTATCTCATAATTCCTAATTAAACTGTGGAATGGGTATACATGTATTTTCTATTACTCAAAGACAATCACAGTGAAGAAATCAAATAAAAATAAGAACAGAGAGTCAGAGGGAGATAGAGAGTGGGAAGAGACAAATAGAGATGGAGTAGAGTGTCTGAATGAACAAAGTGACAACCCTTCATGTGACAGTGAGGCCAAGTGTGAGTCATTCAAATCAGGAGGGGTTTACCTTATGCACAGGGACTCAGTGATCTCATAGTCACATGGGGATACTCTCAGCACAAACATTTAACACGGCTCATTCAACACACATGCACACAAAACAGACACACAATCCACAGCTGTAAAAAGCACTAGCTTGATCTTACTTTTCTCAGAATGATATACTTGCCATTTAGACATCTATTACTCATAACGTAGCACTTTTTTGATTGCTTGCTAAGCTATACACTTCAATGTCAGCTTGAATTCATTCAATGTTAAATAAATATTAAATGGCCAAGGTCAAATACACTCTCTTCTCAAGTAAGTGAAATAATACATTTTCCCTGACATCCATGCCCGAGGCAAAGACCGTTGATGATTTTGTAATGTAATGCAATGTTAACTCCGTACTGAATATAATATGAGACAGTGATGTGGAAGGCCAGTGAATTCACAGTGACGTCATATTTACAGAGCTGCTCATGCAGTGTGGTAACAGCTCTCTGTGGAGTAACCTGATAGGCTGTGAAGGAACATTTTGACATTGACCCTGTCACATGAGCTGTGGATCATGAACAGTGTTGATAGCTGTCTTATTAGGCCTCAGACACTGGCCCATGGGACCCATGGGAGCTAGGCTGCCCTGCACTGCTATGCCCTGCTTTGGCCTGCCCTGTGGATGACTGTGGCTCTTGTTACCCAGCTAGTCACTGTGGTATCAGCCTGGTCTTATAGACTAGACGTAACATAGTAAATATACATCCAGGGCACTCAAATTGTGTGATATGTTACGTTTTGTGGGGTTACATAAGACAGAAGATTACTTAAAATGATACTTCTGGATTTTGGCAAGTCGGAGTCAAATGAACTTGTGGATACCATTTTTATGTCTCTGTGTCTAATAAGAAGGAAGTCAGAGGTAGTTTTGCGAGCCAATGGTAACTAGTGTTAGCACAATGACTGAAAGTCTATGGGTATCTACTAGCACTAGTTAGCAACTTCCTTCAAACTGCACACAGAGACATAAAAATGGTATCCATGAATTCATCTGAGTCTGGGGAAGTAGATAAAGGGTATCATTGCCAAAATCCCGAAATATACCTTTACCTTTTAGGCAAAAACTAAGGTAGGGTGGATGGGTAGACATATAATGCGAACATCTAGCAACCAAAAGGTTGCCTGTTCGATTCTCACTTTGGACAACTTTAGTATTTTAGCTAATTAGCAATTTTGCAACAACTTACAAATGTTTTTCTACTTTCCAACCACTTAGAATGTTAGCTAACCCTTCCCCTAACCCTAACCGTAACCCTTTAATCTAACCTTAAGCCGAACCTAACCCTATCCCCAAGCCATAAGACTGCTAAATAGCTAATAGAATGGCTACACGGTCTATTGGAGTTGACCCTTGTATATTATTTTTGCACTGTCTTTATGCACACTCACAGGACTCTACACACTCACGCACACTGACACTCCAACACGCACATAACATGCTCGCACATTTGCACTGACTCTACACACACGCAAACACAAGCACATACAATCATCATTTACGCTGCTGCTACTCTGTTTATCATATATTCTGATCCCTAGTCACCTTACCCCATACACACAGTGGCTTGCGAATGTCTTCACCCCACTTTTCTTATTTTGTTGCCTTACAACCTGGAATTAAAAGTACTCTTTTGTGGTTTGTATCACTTGATTTACACAACATGACTACCATTTTGAAGATGCTAAACATTTTTTATTGTGAAACAAACAAGAAATGAGACAAAAGTCAATACTTACAGCTGCAAGTCTCTTGGGGTATGTCTCTATAAGCTTGGCATAACTAGCCACTGGGATATTTGCCAATTCTTCAAGGCAAAACAGCTCCTTCAAGTTGGATAGGTTCCACTGGTGTACAGCAATCTTTAAGTCATACCAAAGATTTTCAATTTGATTGAGGTCTGGTCTTTGACTAGGCCATTCCACGACATGTAAACGTTTTGCCTTAAACCACTCGTGTGTTACTTTAGCAGTATGCTTAGGGTCATTGTCCTGCTGGAAGGTGAACCTCCATCCCAGTCTCAAATCTCTGGATGACTGAAACAGACTTCCCTCAAGAATTTCCCTGTATTTAGCACCATCCATCATTCCTTCAATTCTGACCAGTTTCTCAGTCTCTGCCGATGAAAAACATCCCCACAGCATGATGCTGCCACCACCATTCTTCACTGTAGGGATGGTGTTCTCGGGGTGATGAGAGGTCTTGGGTTTGCACCAGACGTAGCATTTTCCTTGATGGCCAAAAAGCTCAATTTTAGTCTCATCTGATCAGAGTACCTTCTTCCATATGTTTGGGGAGTTTCCCACATGTCTTTTTGGCAAACAACAAACGTGCTTGCTTATTTTGTTCTTTAAGCAATGGCTTTTTTTCTGGCCACTCTTCCGTAAAGCCAAGCTCTCTGGAGTTTATGGCTTAAAGTGGTCCTATGGACAGATACTCCAATCTCCGCTGTGGAGCTTTGCAGCTCCTTCAGGGTAATCTTTGGTCTGATGGTTGCCTCTCTGACTAACGCCCTCCTTGCCTGATCTGTGAGTTTTGGGTGGTGGTCCTCTCTTGGCAGGTTTGCTGTGGTGCCATATTCTTTAAAAAAATGTATAATGGATTTAATGGTGCTCCGTGGGATGTTCAAAGTTTTTTATATTTTTTTATAACCCAACCCTGATCTGTACTTCTCCACAACTTTGTCCCTGACCTGTTTGGAGAGTTCCTTGGTGGTGTCGCTTGCTTGGTGATGCCCCTTGCTTAGTGGTGTTGCAGACTCTGGGGCCTTGCAGAACAAGTGTGTATATATACTGAGATCACGTGACAGATCATGTGGCACTTAGATTACACCTAGGTGGACTTTATTTAACCTTTTACGACTAGGGGGCGATATTTTAATTTTTGGATAAAAAACGTTCCCGTTTTAAACAAGATATTTTGTCACGAAAAGATGCTCCACTATGCATATAATCAACAGCTTTGGATAAAAAACACTCTGACGTTTCCAAAACTGCAAAGATATTGTCAGTGAGTGCAACAGAACTGATGTTACAGGCGAAAGCCAGATAAAAATCTAATCAGGAAATGCCGCATTTTTTGAAACCGCCTCATGCCAATGACTCCTTATATGGCTGTGAATGAGCTACGAATGAGCTTACGTTTTCTACGTATTCCCCAAGGTCTCTACAGCATTGTGACGTCTTTTAACGTATTTCTGTTGAAGAATAGCTGTAAGGGACCACATTTAGCAAGCAGAAAATCTTGCGTAAAATACTGAGGTAACCATTTTTCCAATCGCTTCTTATGAGAAACCAATTGCATCGACGGATATATTATCGAATACATATGTTAAAAACACCTTGAGGATTGATTCTAAACAACGTTTGTCATGTTTCTGTCGATATTATGGAGCTAATTTGGAAAAAAGTTTGGCGTTGTAGTGATAGCATTTTCCGGTCGATTTCTCAGCCAAGCATGATGAACAAACGGGAGCTATTTCGCCTACAAAAATAATATTTTTGGAAAAAAGGAACATTTGCTATCTAACTGGGAGTCTCCTGAGTGAAAACATCCGAAGTTCTTCAAAGGTAAATGATTTAATTTGATTGCTTTTCTTATTTTCGTGAAAATGTTGCCTGCTGCCAGCAGAGCCTAGCATAGCATTATGCCATGATAAACTTACACAAATGCTTGTCTAGCGTTGGCTGTAATGCATATTTTGAAAATCTGAGATGACAGTGTGATTAACAAAAGGCTAAGCTGTCTCGCAATATATTTCATTTGTGATTTTCATGAATAGGAAAATTTTCTAGGGGTATTTATGTCCGCTACGTTATGCTAATTCGTTTGAGGCTATGATTACGCTCCCGGATCCGGGATTGCTAGTCACTAGAAGTGACTTCTGAAGGTAATTGGTTGCACCACATCTTATTCATGGGCTTCATAGCAAAGGGGTAAATACATATGCACGCACCACTTCTCCGTTTTTTCATTTCACTTTATCAATTGGGACTATTTTGTTTATGTTCATGAAATCCAAATTAAAATACATTTAAAATATAGGTTGTAAGGCAACAAAATAGGAAAAACGGCAAGGGTGATGAATACTTTTGCAAGGCACTGTATCTAGCTCTATCAGTCCAGTATCCCTGCATATTGTAAATGTGGTATTGGAAATGACCTGTTTGGAGAGCCTAGCTAACGTTCGCCACCTAGCTTACTTTAGCATTAGCGTTAGCCACCTTCACCACCTAGCTAACAATAGCCACAATATATTGGAATTGGTATCATATCATTTTGCAATTTTGTTAATATATTTTACAAATTTCAATTTGTAACATATCATATAAAATGGATCATACGAAACAAATGAATACTTACCATACAAAACCAAACTTATCATACTAATTGGAGTGTCCCGGATTTACATTTACTATGTTACGTCTACCCCTGAGTCCAGGTTGATGCTATAGATCTGTGTTGCTCTAAATGATACATGTTCCTCCTTAACCCAAGAGCTCTGGAGACAGCAGTGGATCATGTTGACACTCATTCCCTGATAAAACATATAGGCACCTGATTGATGGCAGACAGGCAGACCTGCGCAAAGGAACGTCCCCTCAGAAGAGTGGACTGACAAACATCTGATTACAAAGACTGTATCCTTGGCAGGTTTATGGAGCGAGGTTGTTAATTGATTTGCAATGTTGGTAATCTTTACATATTATGCAGATGAATATCTGTTATTACTAATTTTACAACAGTTACATTATCTACTGACTGTCTATCGGGATCCACAGTCAATTGGGACTCTGAAAGAATACATCAATATGTATAATTAGATAATATGTGTCTTGGACATCTGTCAATTTGGTTAAAAAAAGTCATCTGGACAGTGACCCTTTTAATCCATAAAAGCCCAACATATTTGGCATTTACAACACAGTCAACACAGTTACCCAAACAGAGTTATGCAAACAGAGTATGCACAACGTATGCTGTGTGCAGTGCAGTGGACTGGTACAATACAGTGTGTCTATCACATGGGAAATCAGCATGTGAGAACAGGCACAAACAGGTCCGGAGCATGTCTACACTGCTGCTGCTAAAGTAATGGTAAACAGGGTCTAATCCATGATAACAGGATTAGGACAGAAGGGGAGATTCTTGGGTGGTGATTTGGGAAGGACTTGACGGGAGGAGGAATTTGTCTATATTTTCATTATTCCATGTTTCCATGACCACTCTATGGTAATATAAACTGACTGTTGATGCTGGTTATGCATCAATCCTAACCATTACCATTTTAGCTCTGGATTCAAGGGTACCATTATTCTATGACAAATCATGCGCCCAAGGAGGATGCTGATGATGGTTCTGTGAAGTGTTGATACATGTTGAAGAGCTTATCAAGTCAGCCTTGTTCTATAAATTACTGTCCATCCTTTACTGTAGGAGTAGTGGTGGTCAACAGACCTACCCCCAAACCCAAAAACACATGCACACATGCACTCAAGCGTACACGCATGCACACACACAAACACACACAAACTCACACAGACACACACACTCACCACTCATGAATCAGGTCCTGTCATAATACTCAATACATTCTTTGGGTGGTTTGAAGTTTTCACACCAACACATCTGTTCAGCAAGAGCAACTTGTTATTGTTAGCAGTGTGTAGGTGTGTCTGACTCTAATCTATCCTTTGGAACAGTTTCTGTATGTGTGGTTCACAACAATTCCTCCAAAATGTGAGCAGTTGAGAAGAGACTGGTTGAATCATACACAGATTTTCAAATACCCTGGTCCAATGAGAAATTACATTTACCTGAAAATGCCTTTGGAGCTGCAGCCAGGGACTTGAAATCATAAGTTCTCCTTTGATTTCAAATGTACAGCTTTCTTAATTTTACCCATATGCATCAACAACATTTCCTCCTTTTAATGAGCACAGAGGCAGTCCCAGAATAATTCTGCACCCCTGTGCTCTACAAATGTCCTACTTGCAAATGCATTCATCAGTATGTACTGTATCACGCATATGCCCAGTGCTGATGCAAACTGCATAGTGTTCTTCAGGTCTACTGCTAAATAAAGCTATAAAGTCTGTGTGTGAGTGTGTGTGTGTATGTTTGGTTGATGATGCTAAATAGAAAAGGTCACTATGGTTTATTAATAGTTAGCAGGTGGTTTTGCCTCCTAGCCAGGTCACACAGCAAACACTGATTTGAATGTAAATACATTACATGAGGTGAGACGCTACACTGCTAACTCAATATGAGAGTGCATCTCGGGGCCCAGTTGGCAGGTATGCCAGAGGGGTTGCCTGACTGGGCCAATGGCCTGTTATTTGTTGCTGCTGATGTGTGCTTTTCCAGAATATCTAATAGAATTCATTACAGCCTGCAGTAGATAACACTGAGGACAAGTGATGAATGCATTTGCAGCTTCTTACCATGGGGAATGAGATATTCCTACCAATTTATCAACTTCTTTTTCTCACACAGACCCAACTTTTTGCGGATGCTTTCTTATTGAGGAGTAGGAGGGAGACAAACAAGGTTGACAATTGCATGGTGCAGCACTAACTAAATGTGTGAGAATGTTTTTGTTAGTTGTCAGCAGTTTGCAATGTCCACCCACTGCTTGTGTCCACACAAGCCTCTACAAAACATAACTACTTGCATTCCTATGATTTAAAAAGAAAGAAGTAAAGTTAGGAGAGATTTCTGAATGGTGCAGCGGTCTAAGGCACTGCATCGCAGTGTTGCAACATCACTACAGCCTGGGGTTCAATCCCAGGCTGTAGTGTTATTACCGGCCGTGACCGGGAGTCCCATAGTGTGGCGCACAATTTGCCCAGCGTTGTCTGGGTTAGGGGAGCGTTTGACTGGGGGGGCTTTACTTGGTTTATTGCGCTCTAGCAACTCCTTGTGGAGGACCGGGCGCCTGCAGGCTGGCTTCGGTCGTCAGTTGAACAGTGTTTCCTCCAACACATTGGTGCGACTGGCTTCTGGGTTAAGAAGCGAGTGTTAAGAAGCGCGGTTTGGCAGGTCATGTTTCGGAGGATTCGTAACTTGACTTTCGCCTCTCCTGAGCTCAATGAGACAAGATAGTTATCATGAAATGAAAAACAGGGTAAAAAAATAAAGAAGTAAGGTTATGTGATCATGATGTTAATATTTACAGTAGCTCCGCACACAGACATAATGGATAGGATCCCTGGGCTTTTAGCAGCTTTACCCACTTTGCCTGAATTATAGATTGTATTAGTTTATCTTAGTAATACTTTCTCCATCAATCACCGGAAGAAATCATATTTTTAAAAGGATCAATTTAGGCTTTTATGGGACGATCTTTGTCCTTACATTGTGTTGATGTCCCATGTTTATGTAGATCGTCATGTAATGTCCCCCGTGGAATGACCTTGGCAGCTGTGCACGCTTATTTACGTACTATGTCTATTGGTTCATATGCCCACTTATGTATTCATGATGTTTATGCTGTGAATCTTGGAATTGAATACTGTGCACATGTGCAGTATACTGTACATCCACAGATGTCATCAGTGTATTACCACATTCATCAGGGGTTATTTTAGCAGACCTGAACTATTTGACCCTTCGTGCAAATATTCAAACATAGTGTGCTGTATGTTAGTGGATTGTATATATTAACTGGTGGTCTATGCACAGTCTTGCTAAAAATGATTGTCATGAATAGATGTCCTCTGCATGTTTAAGGACAATATCTAAATAATATTAAAATGGGATGTCAAGCAAACAACATATGGCTGTCCTATTGTTAGTAGCTCCAAATACAACGATTGGTGATTGGAGTAATGTGGAGTAAATTCTTAAAGTGACAAGGTTGTAAAATGTGAAACTATTGAATTGCTACAGAGTAGGCTACTGTGAATCCCGTAGTCTGGGATTTGTTATGTTTCTATCTTGAAAGAGTGGAAGAAATGAACATCTCCACAATTGGGCTTTGTTTCCTTCTGCATTACTAACACATGAATCCCAGAACAATAACCTCTGGGTTTGGATGTTCAGTCTAATCATCTCCATGTAAGCAGATGTTACCCTTTGTAGGATGCACACTCCTGTGGGAGAATTGTCACCCCCTTTGTCTTTTGTTGTTTTCCAGATTTGCGTGCCTGAGACACATAGAGAGAGATGGGGCCCACGCCAACACATCAATGCCGTAACTTTACCTAACTAACCCAGGCAGAAACACAATGGTGAAGGACCCGATGGCCTCCAGCCTCCACCACCAGGAAGGAGAGAGGAAGGGCTTGGATACATTGGTCATACAAACAGCACTCACTAATTGATTGATTTAGCACAACGTTAATAGACCACCGGCCTGAGGAGAGAGACAGGTGTTTGGCATGGACGGTAACCTACGCACACAGCCATGGCAACATCTCATGCTCAAGCAGAAAACGTGAGGTGTTGGTTTTCTGTTGTTGTGTTGCTGCTGTGGGTGAAGCTACAGACAGTCTGTTGTGTAATAAATCTGAGACCATCCCCCTGAAGGTCTCCCCCCAGAGCTCGTCTCTCATTCTCTTTCATTACTCTCCCTGGCACTGTGGGTTTAGCCAGGAAAGGAGGAAGCCAAAATTAGAACAGACGAAGAGGTTCCTCTTTCTACTGGGAAAGTATAAATAGAACACACAGCAATAGCATGGCAGAACATTTTCTAAGATAATATTATCTTAGTGTTGCACGGCTTTCCTTTTTATTTAGGTCAAGCAAGCTGTAAGCAAAGTAGCATCCCCCTGACGAAGCCACTTACCATTTGGAAGCTTGTGACTGTTTTCCTCCAGCCATGCAAACAGGTTGGCAAAGTTGCAGTTGCACACCCAAGGGTTGCCCTCCAGCCTCACCACCCGTAAAGAGGGCAACTGGCTCAGCGCCCCGACCTGAAGGCCAGACAGGGCATTACGCTCCAGCTCCAGTTCACGCAACGAGGTGAGGCCCAGGAACGCGTCCTCGTTGACCATGCTCAGATAGGGGTTGTTACCCAGGCGAAGTTTGATCAGGCTACGGGACTGCCCAAAGGTGCCCGAGGGGATGTCAGTCAGGTTGTTGCTGCCCAAGTCCAGAAACACCAGCCTGGAAGAGGTGCTGAGGGTGCCCGGCTCGATGTGGGACAGAGCGTTGTTCCGCAGGTCCAGGTAGACCAGGTCACTGTAGAGCACTAGGAAGTCAGAGGGAATGCGGGGGATCCAGTTGTCAGACAGAAGGAGCCTGCGGACGTCCAAGGGGATCTCATCAGGAAGACGGGTGAGTCCACGGCCGCTGCAGTCCACAGTGTGGGGATCCGGGCACAGGCAGCTCGCTGGGCAGTTTTCCCCCTGAGCCCGTAAGACAGAGGACAGCAAGACGAGGAGAGGCTGGAGCCAGCAGACACATGGCAACATGGTCAACAGGGTAAGCGCAGAGAGGAGGAGTGGAGACTTGGGGTGAGGAAGAATGGGAAGGGGTGTCGGGAAAGAGAAGGGGGCGTGAGGGTCAGAGGTCAGGAGATTAGGAAAGGGGAGGGGAAGGGGAGAACGAGAGGGGAAAAGGTGGGATCAATCCCTCTGCAGAAGCATCTTGACGTTCTTGAGATGAAAATCTGAGACAGATCCGGCATCGAGCAGCGAGAGAGCAGCCTCGAGCGCTGTTTTCCAAGAGATCATGTAGCAAGCAGCCTGGAGAGAAAAGCAAGCTGCTGGCTTTGAAGAAGCTAGGGTAGGGAGATAGCAAGCAGTGAGAGGGAGACAGCGAGAGTAAGGGCGAGAGCTTTGCAGAAAGAGGAAGGGTACTTAGCTGGGGTAAATAGAAACTGGCAAAGCAGGAACAGAGCAACATTAGAGGCACAGACAGGGAGAGGGAGGCTGAGGAGGGGGCTCTGTCTGCCGGGTTAACCCACAGTCGGTCTTGGGGGATTGATTGAGGAGGACACATGGGTCTCTGACACAAAAGGATACGCGCTGGGGTGATTCAGTCTCAGGCAGATCAAGTGAAGAGTGAAATTGTTGCATCTCTCCATTTGTCTCTGGTATCTGCGTGGAAATGCTTGTCGATCTGCCTGCTGATCTAAGAGAGACAATCGCACAGTAACACAGCTGAAGTGAATGCAAGTTTTTTTAATTCTGTCTCTACCTCCCTGTGCTCTGCTCTGCCATTCGTCGGCAGAGCAGAGCTAGATAAAACACTCCCCAGCTGGGTCCCGACGCTCTGTTGCTATGGAGAGAGAATCCAAATATCCGTGGAGGAGTCATATTCACGCAGATGACAATCCTGAATTTAGCACAGTAGCAGTCAATCGAATGTCTGTCTGTCTCAGAATGTGCTACCAGGGTTTATCTCATGCCCTCCTCCTCATTGCTATGAAGGAGGTATGCCTTTACAATGTTGACAACACGTGATGTCACTTCCTACTGTGAAAATATGAGGGCCCATTCCCTATGAAAAATGATGCCAGTTTTTTTTTATGTTACTGATGAAAATAAACGCATGATTAAATTATCTGGATTATTTAGGCGAATTAATCAATTCAACATTTATTTCAAGATAAAAAAATCACTTATCGTTTATATTTCACTGATGAATCTGTAATGAATGTAATATTTTTTTATTTCTCCTAACACAAACACAATCTTACTTCTCTTTCCTTAATCCCTGAGTCTCTCACAATGACGAGAAATGCTTTGATAGACAGCCTCACAGTTACATCACCATTGCCGAGAAGATCTTGTCCCGGAGTGACAGACAGACACCATTACACAACCTGCCCACGGCACAGTCAGACAGAGGCTTCATTAGTTATCCCTGCAAATGGAAATCACCTACACATAAAAACCTTTGCCCTTGTTTGTACTGTGAGTCAAACATCAGCACTTTTAGTCAGCTCAGGATATACAATTATCATTTTGATGCACTGGCACGGAAGATTAGGCTACAACTGCTTCATACAGCCATCAATCCCCTGTGTGACTAGAGTCTATATCCTTAATGGTAAAACACAAAGGGACCAGTGACTGCCTCTCAAACCATAACTGTGGAACAGATTTGAATTCAGACTCTAAATTAGATTTCCCCAATGGGATCTGTAGCAAAAGGGAAATGGAATTAGACCAAGGTTGTAGCACAGGGACAGAGTGGAGTGGAGGAGCGGGGTCCTGAGAGACTTGGAGGGAGTTGGAATAGTAGCAAGCTCGGTCTGATGGGATGTAATGGGAGAATGTGGAGTATACTGTATATCAATGAGTAAATAGAAAAACTGCCTGAGCCATTATTACCAATAGTGACCCATAACATGCATAGTGTTTGGCAATGCAAACAGCTCCAGGTGTCAGTGAATAACAGCAACTCATATACGGTATACAGGACCTCGTCATCTTTAAATCAATATCTTACATCCCTGCTTTACGGTGTGAGCTGAAGTTTTTTTGACCTATTCCAGCACCATGATGTAGTGTTTCATATGTTTTGCAAGGGAAAAGCACATCTCTATTATACCATAAATGCCAAGCTTAATGGTGGCTGGGCATTCTTTCATTACTAGACTGATGATTTGTGTGAAGACTTGCCAGGCAGAGTATCTATGAGCAGTGTTACCCAGACCGTGGTCGGCAAGCCATCTCTGATTTCATGACCAAGGCACAGATTGCTTATTAATAGTGCTTTGTGTTCTATTTAGGATTTAGCGCCGCTGTTATGAAAATTAAATAATAACACTGACAGGTTTTATATCAAAGACACTGAATGAGCTGACTTTTTTTGCATGTTTTTTTTGGACCAGGGTTTTTGCATTAAACAGACCCAGGACTCTAAATGATTTACAGTGCATTTGGAAAGTATTCAGACACCTTAACTTCTTCCACAGTTGAGAAAAAACCAAGCCATGCGGTCGAAGGAATTGTCTGTAGAGGTTCGAGACAGGAGTGTGTTGAGGCACAGATCTGGGGAAGGGTACCAAAACATTTCTGAAGCTTTGAAGGTCGCCAAGAACGCAGTGGCATCCATCAATCTTAAATAAAATAAGTTTGGAACCACCAAGACTCTTCCTAAAGTTGGCCACCCGGCCAAAATGAGGCCTTTATGGTAGAGTGGCCGGACGGAAGCCACTCCTCAGTAATAGGCCTGAATGCAAAGAGTCACATCTGGAGGAGACATGGCACCATCCCTACAGTGAATCATGGTGGTGGCATCATCATGCTGTGTGGATGTTTTTGAGCGGCAGGGACTGGGAGACTGGTCAGGATTGAGGGAATGATTAACGGAGCAAGGTACAGAGAGATCCTTGATGAAAACCTGCTCCATAGTGCTCAGTACCTCAGACTGGGGTGAAGGTTCACCTTCCAACAGGACAACGACCCTCAGCACACAACCAAGACAGTGCAGGAGTGACTTCTGGACAAAACTCTGAATGTCCTTGAGTGGCCCAGCCAGAGCCCGGACTTGAACCTAACCAAACATCTCTGGAGAGTCCTGAAAATAGCTGTCCAGCGACGCTCCCCATCCAACCTGACAGATTGAGAGGATCTGCAGAGAAGAATGTGAGAAACTCCTCAAATACAGGTGTGCCAAGCTTGTAACGACATACCCAAGAAGTCTTGAGTCTGTAATCGCTGCCAAAGGTGTACAAATTTCGAAAAAAAAATGTTTGCTTCATCATTATGGGGTATTGTGTGTAGATTGATGATGGAAAAAACAATTTAATCAATCTTAGAACAAGGCTGCATTTTGGGCAAATGCCAGATGGGCTGATTCATTTCCAACTTATTGGGCCTGTCTAACTTTTTTGTTTTTTAGCTTAATAATCATTATTTTGCCAATAATAGGGGGGGAAAATGGGCCGTTGTGGGGGCCTCAAAGACAATAATGGGTGTATTTGAAATGCCAGAGACGATTTCTGGTCCCAGTCCGCCCCTGTTGTGTGTACATTCTCTTGGCTGTCTAATGCAGTGTAAGAGCAAGGCTGAGTAATAGGAACCTTTGAAGGATCCTTGATTTTGGTTTTAAATTAGGCCTGATTACCATAAGATGTCAGTACAATTAGACATAAACAACACCATCAAAGTGGTTGTTGAGGCTCATTCCTCCATGACCCCTGGGACAGTGGTCTCTTTTTCTCAGTGTGATAATGGTGGTGCAGTGTGGTAACTAGAGAGTGATGGCACAGGGCTTCAAGATCTTCATAATGGCTGCCAGAGAGAGGGAGATGCTGGGGTGTATTTTGGACAAGTCTACACATGTGGGCTGTTCAGCACTGTTCTACTAAGGCACAAATAGGCCATTCATATTCTGCAGATAACATTTGTCAAAGTCCATACTTATCTTTCACACTATAGGTTTATTGCTATCACAACTCCACTGTATCTCTGTATTATGCAGTGTGTACCGAGAGTACAGAACAGGATGATTTATGTAAGACTTTTTATCTAAAAACTGTGAGAAGCTATTTAATGTGTCAAAAGCAAGGCTGTATGAAACGTCACTTTCGTGACAGCTACTAGCACAAATTGATCCCCCGGTATTTAGACCAATGTCGAATCACTGAGGTGTTCATGGTAGTGTAAATGCAACATGACAGAGAAATATCAGCCTGGGTTTCAGCGATCACTGTCCTTGTCTGCTGAACACCAGAATTGATCCAGGTTTACCTCGCTCCTCGTCCTGGGGGATTCATTTAGAAGAATAACAATCAGCGTGGCTGTCAATGACCTTGCCGTTAATGTAGCAGCCACAGTTGCGCTACTTAAGCCTCAATGCTCAATATATCATTGCTATTGCTGCATATGCAGATGAATCGATCCCAGTCCAGATATAGATTAATATCAGAAAAGCCATATTGGAGTGTTTGAGTCAAAACAATGTGTCTGTACTGAATACAGCACAAACTGTGAAAAGCCAATCTTTCCCATACTTGATCGAGATTGCGTTTTCACATTGACAATCTGTGTATCTCTATGCTCTTGTAGTGTAGCATCTCCCACAATGAGATTTCACTATCGATCTCACTATCCAAGGATTAGACCAGAGGTTGTGTTTCAGGGGATCTTCAATCAGTCGCACACCAGTCAAAGCCCTCTTCCACCCCACTCCAAGTTAGTGGATAATGACTGCACATCCTCCCCCTCAGCCTATAGAGCAGATAGTAGATAGTAGTAAGTAGGGAGTAACACGTAGGGAGTATTAAGTAGGGTCTAGTGAGTATTAAGTAGGGAGTGGAGAGTATTAAGTAGAGAGTAGTGCGTAACATGTAGGGAGTAAAGAGTAGGGAATATTAAGTAGGGAGTAGAGAGTATAAAGTAGGGAGTATTAAGTAGGGAGTAGAGAGTATTACGTAGGGAGTATTAAGTAGGGAGTATTAAGTAGGGAGTAGAGAGTATTAAGTAGGGAGTATTAAGTAGGGAGTATTAAGTAGGGAGTAGAGAGTAGAGAGTATTAAGTAGGGAGTATTAAGTAGGGAGTATTAAGTAGGGAGTGGTGAGTAGGGAGAAGTAAATTGGGAGTAGTGATTAGGGAGTGGTAAGTAGGGAGTGGTGAGTAGGGACAAGTAAATTGGGAGTAGTGAGTAGGGAGTTGTGAGTAGGGACAAGTCAATTGGGAGTTGTGAGTAGGGAGTTGTGAGTAGGGACAAGTCAATTTGGAGTAGTGAGTAGGGTGTTGTGAGTAAGGACAAGTAAATTGGAAGTAGTGAGTAGGGATTAGTCAGTAGAGAGTGCTAAGTAGGGAGTAATAAGTAAGGAGTATTGAGTTGGGAGTATTAAGTAGGGAGTAAGGAGTAAACGTAAGGAGTACTGTAAGTAGTGAGTAGGGAGTAGTGAATAGTAAGTAATGAGTAGGGAGTAGTGAGTAGGGAGTAGTGAATAGTAAGTAGGGAGTAGTGAAAAGTAAGTAGGGAGTAGTGAATAGTAAGTCGGGAGTAGTAAATAGGGAGTAGGGAGTAGTGAATAGTAAGTAGGGAGTAGTGAATAGTAAGTAGGGAGTAGTAAGTACAGAGAAGTAAGTAGGGAGTAGTGAGTAGTGAATAGTAAGTAGGGAGTAGTGAGTAGGGAGTAGCATGTGGGGAGGGAAATTATAGAAAACCCCAGCAAGGCGTTAGGCAGGCAGCTGCGTGTCACCAGGGTTGTATAACCCCAGCATTGAGCAGAGGCCAGTGTGCTGAGTGTGGGGCCGAGGCAGGAGGGCCTTCCTTCCCCACGGTTCATCCACTATGTGAGGCTCTCCAGCTGCAATTAAAGCAGGGCATATCAATAAATGATGAATGTCAAGTGCAGCGTGTTATTTGGCTTGGCTAGTGCCCCATGTTGGGTCTTTGCCATTGCAGGGCAGGGGGACAGGGGAAATGAGGTAATGAGGAACAAGGACAGGAGGTAGGGGGTTTATAGGGGCCACACGCCAAATGTCACCTCCTTTCAACACTTCTGGGAATGTAATAGACGTACACTCAAGTTGCAGAGGGCAACTGTCACGTCTTAAGCTATCCGTTGGCATTTGGGAATCTGGGACGCTTGCCATGTGCCAGGCCAGGAAGGAAAGGGAGGTGGGAGAGAAAGGTGGTCTGTCAGGCAAGGGCACAGTGGACAGGGAGGCTCGGGTACTTCTGACTCCCCATCATGATGTTATGAGCCAGAATCACCCAGACATAACCTTTGTCCTCAACAGTGTCCACACAAGCTACCCCTGGTCTGCTGTCTGTCACTGTCATAAAGGCCTCACAAAACCTGGGGCAGAATACAACACAGAGCATCACCTCAACTAACATGCAGGCACTACACTAGTTATCCTTGTGGCTGTGTGGTTCCTTCTTTAGACACATTACCCAGCCAGCCCCAGTTATTAAGCTGATTGTTTCAGGCTCTTTCTGATGAGCTCATTCAAAGACTCTGGATCTTGATCTGCTCTTTCAGATTGGTGGTAGAATATCTGCTCTTTCAGATTGGTGTGACCATTTCTAGACTCCCGTCAAGTGGAAACAGGATGAGATGTTTACTGTAAGTGCCAGTTTGACACACACTGTACATAGGGGCGTAGGAGAAACTGACATTGGGGGGGGGGGAACATTTTGCTACGCTTTTTTGTTGTTGTTGGTGAATTTTTTTTTTTAAATACTAATTTCCAGTGATAGACAAAGCTTGACTTACAAATGGGCCAAATGTACAAGACTAAGGGGGGACTTGCAGTGGGGCACCTACTCTGGTACAGTCCAAACAGTCTTAGGACCATGGTGATTTATATTGTACTGATTACCATTGTAACTGTTAATGTGGATAAATTCAGTTAACCATTTTGTACTCTTTCTCTGCTACTGTATGATTCATTTCCTAGTATTTTTCTCACTTCCACTGTCAGGTTGTTAGTCCTGCTGCCCTACATACACAATTAAAAAGTGTTTTAAAATGTTTTTAAAGTAGGCATGAAAGGTCAAACTGGAATTAATCAAACTCCACTATACACAATTATCAAAAATAAAATATAATCATTGCTGCTTCTCTCCTGCATGAAGTGACCACATGAAATACACCCGCTGGACTTAAGCTGCTATACTTTTCAGAGATCATATGATAATTCAGATGGATCCACACTATAACAGATCACCAGTATATTAACTCTATTAGCTTGGAAAGGCACTTCTCACTATCTTACATGTTGGTTTGTGGCCTCTCTTACTCTCTCTCTGCCTGTCTGTCTGTCCATGACTGTCACTCTCCTGCCATGATTATGAAACAAAGTCTTAACACAAGGAACACACCTTCATGACCCATAATCACTGTGATTATATTAAAGACTTTTAAGCTAAAGCGCTCAAATTTGCCAACTAGTTTGCCAGTGGTGGTGTGCAGGCAGTTACCAAGAACCATACAGTGCCTTGCGAAAGTATTCGGCCCCCTTGAACTTTGCGACCTTTTGCCACATTTCAGGCTTCAAACATAAAGATATAAAACTGTATTTTTTTTGTGAAGAATCAACAACAAGTGGGACACAATCATGAAGTGGAACGACATTTATTGGATATTTCAAACTTTTTTAACAAATCAAAAACTGAAAAATTGGGTGTGCAAAATTATTCATCCCCTTTACTTTCAGTGCAGCAAACTCTCTCCAGAAGTTCAGTGAAGATCTCTGAATGATCCAATGTTGACCTAAATGACTAATGATGATAAATACAATCCACCTGTGTGTAATCAAGTCTCCGTATAAATGCACCTGCACTGTGATAGTCTCAGAGGTCCGTTAAAAGCGCAGAGAGCATCATGAAGAACAAGGAACACACCAGGCAGGTCCGAGATACTGTTGTGAAGAAGTTTAAAGCCGGATTTGGATACAAAAAGATTTCCCAAGCTTTAAACATCCCAAGGAGCACTGTGCAAGCGATAATATTGAAAGGGAAGGAGTATCAGACCAGTACAAATCTACCAAGACCTGGCCGTCACTCTAAACTTTCAGCTCATACAAGGAGAAGACTGATCAGAGATGCAGCCAAGAGGCCCATGATCACTCTGGATGAACTGCAGAGATCTACAGCTGAGGTGGGAGACTCTGTCCATAGGACAACAATCAGTCGTATATTGCACAAATCTGGCCTTTATGGAAGAGTGGCAAAAAGAAAGCCATTTATTAAAGATATCCATAAAAAGTGTTGTTTAAAGTTTGCCACAAGCCACCTGGGAGACACACCAAACATGTGGAAGAAGGTGCTCTGGTCAGATGAAACCAAAATGTAACTTTTTGGCAACAATGCAAAACCTTATGTTTGGCGTAAAAGCAACACAGCTGAACACACCATCCCCACTGTCAAACATGGTGGTGGCAGCATCATGGTTTGGGCCTGCTTTTCTTCAGCAGGGACAGGGAAGATGGTTAAAATTGATGGGAAGATGGATGGAGCTAATACAGGACCATTCTGGAAGAAAACCTGATGGAGTCTGCAAAAGACCTGAGACTGGGACGGAGATTTGTCTTCCAACAAGACAATGATCCAAAACATAAAGCAAAATCTACAATGGAATGGTTCAAAAATAAACATATCCAGGTGTTAGAATGGCCAAGTCAAAGTCCAGACCTGAATCCAATCGAGAATCTGTGGAAAGAACTGAAAACTGCTGTTCACAAATGCTCTCCATCCAACCTCACTGCGCTCGAGCTGTTTTGCAAGGAGGAATGGGAAAAAATGTCAGTCTCTCGATGTGCAAAACTGATAGAGACATACCCCAAGCGACTTACAGCTGTAATCGCAGCAAAAGGTGGCGCTACAAAGTATTAACTTAAGGGGGCTGAATAATTTTGCACACCCAATTTTTCAGTTTTTGATTTGTTAAAAAAGTTTGAAATATCCAATAAATGTCGTTCCACTTTATGATTGTGTCCCACTTGTTGTTGATTCTTCACAAAAAAATACAGTTTTATATCTTTATGTTTGAAGCCTGAAATGTGGCAAAAGGTCGCAAAGTTCAAGGGGGCCGAATACTTTCGCAAGGCACTGTACTTACAGTCCTTTGCATTCCTTCAAAAAATAATTGTTATGTCCTCTTTTTTCTCTCTTCTTGACTGGTGGCACATCCATTGCTAATTGTGATGAAGACTAAGACAATGATAGTGCAATTAATTCTGTAGCTAGCACGTATGAATGGCTTCAAACATTCACTATCAGTTTTTCACACAGCCAGAACTAAATATAACTAGCTAGTTAGAGCAAACCTGACAGTTAAAAATGACTAAACTGTAAATGTAAAGCTAATTAGCTAATAGCCAGGAGAAAGCTAGTAGTTGCTCACGTTCGTTCTAACATATGAAAGTGTATTCCCAGGAATACAATTTTTACTTACTTAAACTTACTTTGTTGCCAGTGGCAAACCATCATTCAGGGCAGGTGGGGCAGAGCATGTAATTCTGGCATTAATTTGTCACATATCAATTTAGCAAACTATTTTTATAATATCCTTGAGTTAAGAAAGCAGCATACAAACATGGTATCTTCCCTTGAGTAGGGCAGCTACAAAATGCAGCTGTTTCAGCCTAGCGCAGTACTTTCTGTGGTGGAGGTGTAGCCTTCTTCTCTGGTTGTGCCTTGACTGGATCAAGGTTCTGTCACTCATGCGGACACTAAGTCACAACAAAATCTACCAGAGAGCTAGACAGTTCAAGCCCCCTTGGATGCTGCCATAGATTTAGAGTAGTAGTGCCCATCCAAGAAGGCTCAAGATCATTGGCCACAGATCAAATTTGATCAAATCACGTTATATCTCCCGTAGCTTTGACTAGACTGATCATGTCAACATCACACTTCCAAAATCTTCTCTAGCAAGCCAGCTAGCTAGATAAATAGTCATCATCATGAACCACATCGGAAATCTACTGGCAAATCCTTTTCAATCCTTGTCACATGAAGACAAAATGTCTTGGTGCTCTTCAGTCATAAACAAGTTGGAAATTCAACACTGAAAGGGGGATACCTAGTCAGTTGTACAACTGAATTCCTTCAACCAAAATGTGTCTTCTACATTTAACCCAACCCCTCTGAATCAGAGAGGTGCAGGGGGATGCCAGATTTGTACCTTGTCAGATCAGGAATTTGATCCAGCAACCTTTACAGTTACTAGCCCAATTCTCTAACCACTAGGCTTCCAATGAGTGGTTGGGAAGGAAGCAGTGTCTAACTGCAAGCTTCACCAAAATAATAACTATTTTGCTTCCCCTGCCTGCAATTCGGTGAAGATAGTGTGTGGTCGAAGTCTAGGTTTAAGGATTTAAAACATTTCTCTGAAAGGGTCAAAACATGAGTAATGTGCATCACATTTAGGCAACGCTGTTAAACTGATTTAACAAGGGAAATAAAACGTTCTGGCTCAGCTAGACACCACATATAGACAAGTCAAGACCTTCACAACCAACAAATAATATAATTAGCTCATCTGCATTTCTCCATGAGGAGGGGGATACTATATAATGTTGTTGGGTCTGTAACCATGATTGCCAGTCACAGTCTTTTCCCATTCAAATATATTGGTTAAACAAAAAGTAAATTCATAGAACAATGTAATTCCAGTTCATGTTGCAAGGGTTGTTTTGTTTGTGCAATGCGCTTTCCGTGTGTTGGTGTATTGTCTTTAAAAGTGGATCTTAGTGATTGTATTTTCCGTCCTTTTTAGACCACATAATAAAATGCTTTGATAGGCTAACCGCTGAGGCCACCCCCCCCCCCCCCCCCCCCCCCCCCTCTCTCCCTCTGTGTGTGTGTGTCGTGAATTAAAGATGAGTAAAGTTAAGGCCTCAACATCTTGCTAAATGTATCTGAACTAACATCTATCTGAATTTCTGTCGGTGTCCATTTCGAAAATGCTGAACGAATAGGCCTACCTTGTCGCAGATCGTTTGCTTGCACTTGCTTATACTTAGATATAAGTGTTACTGATATACTGTAAGAACAAACATTATGAATTTACTGAACATAAATGTAATAATGTTTGTGTATGGTTCAAAATTCAAAACTCATGTCACCATTTGTTATTATTGAAGGAGAATGCTGTTCTTATCGTGTTACACAAATCCACAAGGAGTAAGAAGAAAACATATGTATTTAAGCAAGTCAGCCATATCGTCTATCGTTGTTAAAAAAGGCAGTAAATGTGACTGAATGAACTGTTGAAATGTTTTGCTGCCAGATGAGGCTCCGCTGATAGGCAGGTGCAGCGGTGGTAAGGATTCCCTCCATGCTGCTGACAGGAAAGCTCCACTGTTGGGACAGCTTTATGTAGGCCCTAACAGTTTGTGGGCACCGTTTGTCACCTTTATGGTGCATTTAATGTATTGTTTAGTGTTATGTAGTGGCTTCACTGGTATGCATCTAAAGACATTGGTTGAGTTTGCCCCACCAAGATTTACATGCTAAAATCGGTTTAGTAATTATGGCGCATGGTGCTGCACAGTGCTTTTCTCTCACTCACACACTGCCACACTGCTTGTAACAACCCGAAATGGAGAACAAAGCAGTCAGTGGAGACTGAGTGAAGTGACTCACGTTCCAGAAGCGGTGGCATTTTCAAAATAAAAGCCCTCAACGAATTAGGAGGCGACACGTTTTTCAGAATAAAAGTATCGTAGATTTATTTTTATTTAACCTTTTCACATGTGATTTCCAAATATCTCTAACTGTCGCCCCAACGTGAGTTGTTTTATGCAGGTGATGTCAGAATGCCCTCACTGTTGCAAAATGTGATTATTACGCAACAGGACAGTTAACACGAGCTGCCTGCAAATTATCTATAGGCCATGTTTCAACTTGTCAATTTCAAATTATTTTCTAACAAGTTGTATTTTCTAACAACAGTTTGAATTGTGTTCTGCCTCCTCATTAATTCACATAGAAGTAGCCCATTTCAGCGCTGCAGACAATTTACGTTTGAGGCTTTACTAGGCCAGAAACTTTGAGAAGAGCCCACCACACTACACTCATGTTTGTGCAGATCCAGTATGCATATATTTGCGCAGTCTTGCAATAATTGGAACATTTTCTTGCAGGCACTCGCTTTGCCTTCCTTGTTTTCCTTACAAATAACAACTTTGGACATGTGTGCGTTACTTTGATAGCAAGTTCCTGATTTTCTGTATATCGTGTTATCGTTTCTACTGTAGGCGCATACGGCATTTATGTATGTATGTATGTATGTATGGCGCATAATGTATTTACAGTTTTATTCACATGTTTTCAAGTACTTGTGACAAATAATGCATTCCGATTATTGCATCTATTGTAATAGACTTGCATCTGTGTAAAATACTTTTTTTGTCAGCTATGTGTGGCGCCATGTTTGTTGACATTATACAATGCATTCTGGGTGTCACGTAATCTGTCAGACCAAAGATGTTATAATGAGGTGAAGTAATCGTCAGATTACTTTCAATTTCTGGAAAGTGTTTTACTTAATTATTTGCATCAATGGTGAGCTCACTCATGATGTGATTGATTATACATAGTAATTGCTATTAGCAAATATATATTGTAGGTCCATTAGCCAAATTTTGGGCGGCAGGTAGCCTAGTGGTTAGAGCATTGGGCCAGTAACCGAAAGGTTGCTAGATTGAATCCTTGAGCTGACAAGGTAAAACATCTGTTGTTCTGACCCTGAACAAGGTAATTAACCCACTGTTCCTAGGCCATCATTGTAAATAAGAATTTGTTGTTCACTTTACTTGCCTAGTAAAACAAAAAGTTCTAAAAATATTACCGCTTGTGTTATGTCAATCTTTCCTCAGTTAGCGCTAGGACAAATGTAGCCTACATTTTCCAGTTTGGATGATTGTGTTATGCTGTAGCTACTTTTGTGAATGTCTGAACATAACTTTGTAAGGACTGTTTGTGCAAAATGTTTCTGTGAAAAAAAAGTGTGGCCAGCTCAAATGCTGATTGTTGCGTCAATCGAAATGGATGTTCTAAATAAGCATTCCAATCAAGCGCTCTAATCACACCAGTTTGATCGTACGCAACAGGGACCACTTTAGAACGATCACACCCATTTTTTGGTACATGTGAAAAGGTTAAAACATTTTATTTGGGGGGGACGATTTTACCTGCTTCTAACATTGGGGGGGGGGGGACATGTCCCCCTTGTCCCCCCCAGCTCCTACACCCTTGGCTGTACAAAGTTCACTGATCTCTTACGGATTTGTGGGAGAGTACAGTATGACCTATCATCCGTTTGGTGAGCCATAAAGATTATACCATATTCTATATGACTTGAACCACTCTGAAGTACTCATGCACATTTAAAATGTGGTGACATAAGAGCTGCTGCCATGTCAGATTCAGATTCAGAAAACGGTAATGTCCTCAAAGGGGGAGGGGGATTCATGCCTGCCTTAGTTATTTGTCAGAACACGGCATTAGTTTCCCATCTGTATTCTATAGCTACTGTACAACACACATAGTTCAATATCTATATGCAGCTAAATGAACAGCCAGTGTGTGGTTGTGTACATACTGCAAGCATATGCATATGGGATCTGATGAAGGTGCCTTTTGACCGGTTCTGCAAGATGTAATCTGTCATTGCTCATCCTGCAGAGGTGACAGCCCATGTCAGGTGTGTGTTCAGGCCAGTTGCAGTGGAGCAGCTCAGGCGTGCATGGGGAGCAGCCTCAACACTGGAGCCTCAATAACGGATGCACAGAGTCTAAGGATTATGGGATATTGAATTGACAGAAATCACAAACATCTTGTCATATTCAACCATGGTGACAGACATACACATGCAAGCACATGCCAAGACACACAAAGATACACACACACACACACACAGACACACATGTTCGCACAAACCCGCAAGAATTATGAGATGTGTACGTTAAACACATATAGTTTAAAATAAATCTGAAAAGGGTGTGGGTCAGTTGGTAAGTGTGTGGAGCTGGCAACACCAAGGTTGTTGGTTCAATTCCCACAGGGATCACACACACATACTGAAAAGGTATGCAGTCACTATACTGTCAGTTACATTTGATAAAACCATCTGCTAAGTGGCATAAATTACTTTATTACACTGGTTAAGCAACTTGCTGAGACACAGCATTCTGACAATCATGATGTGTTCAATATTTTCTATCACCCGGGAAAATAATGTTTCAGTTCATGTACACAACAACACAAGATCTGTAATACAAGCAACACTGCAGCTGTGTGGTGAAAATGTTGTGTGCATATAATTGCCCAGGACTCCATCAAGAGGTCCTGATCTTTTTGGAATCAGTGGCCGGGGCGGACATTAGTCAGGGGAAACACACAGCACTCACCTATCCCTCTAATACAACCCTCTAACTTCGGGACGACCAGTTAGTAACCAGGGCTTTCTAAGTGTGTCATATCTCAGCATGTATAATAATGGGAGTGGTGGGAGATAGTGACACCAGCCACCCTACACGAACACTGAATACAGCGAGAGCTGATGCCATGGACGGTCATACTGTACTGTATGGGAGAGATGAAATCTTAGGTCTGCAAATCTGCGAATCTGTTACAACTTTCCTTGCTCTCAACTCTGTCACGTTGTTTGCCACCCGTGGAAGTGTGCACAGCGCACCTGTCAACCAATGACTCTATCGTGACTTGTCAACAGTCAACACACACCTCCCTCCCTTTACCAACTGCCAGGGCAGATGGGATGGCTGATTGGTCGCAGGGTTGTATTTCCCCTACACAACAGGGTTGTATTTCCCCTACACAACAGGGTTGTATTTCCCCTACACAACAGGGTTGTATTTCCCCTACACAACAGGGTTGTATTTCCCCTACACAACAGGGTTGTGTTTCCCCTACACAACAGGGTAGCATTTCCCCTACACAACAGGGTTTTATTTCCCCTACACAACAGAATGTTCCTCTCACTCCCACTCAGCTGTTCTATTGGTGGATGTGTTTGTGTTTAACCTCAGGCATCAAAGTTTGGATAATTTCTCCTTGCCAATTACTTTGTTACCATCTATACATGGTGCCAGCACGAACAGAATGTGTTCTGCAATGTCACAGTAACACTATCAGCGAGGTAATGTGTAATGTCAAGCCTGAGTTACTTTTAGTTCTCTCCCCCTGAAATAATGTTATTTGAACAATGCTGAGCACACACCACACGACTTCTAAAACCTTAACAACTTGGACATGCTCACTGATTTCCTTGTCCCAAATCTTTCATTCTGTCCGTCCTCAACCCCAGGACTTGGGTGCTCAAATGACACAATGATTCCCAAGTTGGTCCTGCCCTGCGTTTCTCAGTTGTCGTAGGAAAAAAAATGCTGACATGTAAACAGTGAGCTACTTTATTAGTTGTGCATATTATGTGCAGAAACATTCAAAAAGTGACAGAGGCACAGAACATGGAGCAGCAAATGGTTGGGCAGATGTGGACAATATGGACTTTCTATTCTACAGAGGGGATACAGCGAGGTAATATAACATGTTTACTACTGAAACGGCAGCTGCTTTCTCTATATGGCTCCACCAATATTCACTATGTTCACTTGGATCAACAAGAATGTCTTCCATCACCTCAGTCCACATAATTTGTGTTGTTGGAGCTTTCCTTTTCACCATGATAGTTTTGGTCTCACATACTGAGTGCTCATTGGCTATTGACAGTAATCCTTGACCAATTGTGTCCTTGCCCAATTGCCTGTTCTCCTGGAATATGAAGTGTAGACTTGTTTCTAGGGATGGTGGTTATGCTGGGTGACATTTGGAGGTAATGGTGACAGCCTGAGGCAGGCAATCACCTTTATGCATCTTTTATGATGGCAGTATACTACAATCAGAGCCCCTGTAGCCCCTATAACCTGCAACCCAGCAAACACTGACACACACACTCACGCACTTGCACACAGACAGTTACTCTTTCGGGAATTGAATAATCAAATCTGTATTGGTGCAATCCTTTTTCGCTTTTGGACTTTATGAGTAGCTGAGCCACAATGTCACGTTATCGTTCATTCCATCAAGCAATGGAATTTGAGAAACAAACTAAGGACAGCTCTACTCCCATTGTCCTCAGTACCGGTAGATGGATCAACTTTGCATGGAACTGGAAGTGTCTGAAGGTTTTAGAGAGAACATTCAGCACAACTGTCAGTATCACATTTCATCTCAGGAGCTCAAGACGTTGCAATAACCTTTGGCAATTGAGTAACATGAAATCAAGGGTATGGTGGATCAGTAACATAAGGCTTAAAAACCCTCCCTGTCTTTGGAAGGACAGACTAACTGACAGATGTCCCCCCCCCCCCCAACAGCTGTCCTAGAGGCCCAAGTAGTGGCTGTAACGATTTCCTAATTCGACTGCACTCAGAAGGCTCACCTGGGGAGCTCTGGGTCCCGATTAGGCCGCTCTAACGACAGGACCTTTCACAGCTCTTTGGCCACTGTCTTTCTGTTTTGACAACCCCAAGACAAATCACTTCTAATAAACCAGCTAAAAGTCAGATTCTCTGTGTCAAAGCTGCTACATTTGAGGTCAAGAGTATTAGTCATCGACTGACCCATCCATCCACCCGTCAAGCCCTATATATACTCTTATTTCAACCTGCTGAACTATGACTTAAGCTGCATTCATGTATCATTAATTAGATTAGCCCTGAGTTAAGTGTCATACTGTCTGTACATATTCCTGTTCATCCAAGTGAACAAAAGGGAACAGGAAATTACGTTTCAAAGGAGAAACTATAAAGGGATGCAAACATGCCAATACGCGCGCACATGCACACACACAGAGAGAGAGAGAGAGAGACATTGGTGAGAAACAACATTGGCAAAAGGGTCAAGAGGTCCAGCTGAGAGATTGCTTAAAATGATGACATCTTTAGCATTATGCCACAAGTGATTCAGGGCACGAAGGTCCACTCTGTCTCACTGACCATCCCCAACAGACAGAACACACTGCTCCTTGAGCATAACAATGGAGATGTGATCGGCAGCATACGGTGCTCCTGTTTCAGATTTCTGTGAACAAAGAAAGCATTAGAGAGGGCTCAATATATCTCACTCAGACAGAATTAATCATTCCTCTTTTCAAAGGCACATTAACGTTGAAGCAGCTGATGGACAAAAACATGTTCTCAACCATGGCGAGTTGAAGCAGGGAGACAGTTGCTATGGAGATTGGTCCTACGAGCGTGAGCTGTGACCTGCATGTCACAGATTTGTTTTAATTTATGTAGTATTCCTCCCTCTATCCCCATTCATTTTTTGCAATTTTCTAAAACATTTCATGCAATTCTACACATTTTGCCATGACTGATGCCATGTTAACAATATCTTAGTGAGAGTGACTAACATATAAGACTATACATATATACATACAAGACTATACATGAAAACTATAACTGGCTAGACTAATTTACCAATCTAATAATTGTTAGTTGACATGGCTAATTGAGTGACTGTCAGTGACTGACAAAATAAGAGAGAAACTGCTGATGTAACAACCACATTTAAAACTTGCACCGTGTGTATTCTACTATTCAAACTCTCAACAGTAAGTTGAGACCCAACCCGACTCAATTTACCGCTTATGTCGCTTATGCCTGGAGCCGGCCCTGGTTGTCTTTCTGAAAGGGGGATTGAGGTGTATGAGTATGAGGTAGATTGCAGCTGTGAAATAGAGGCAGCAGGATAGCAACAGCAGAGAGGAGGACTTCCCTGGAAACTTCTCCCTCTGCCTGGATCAGTCAAAGCAATTCAATCCATCACATTCTCCTTCCCTCATCCCCTCCTCTCCATGGCTTCTCTCTCTCCAATCTGTCCTTAGGGTGTGATGGATGGCGCAGGCTAGACATGCTGTTCATTCCTGCTCAACACAGGCAGGAAAAGAGGGAGGAAGACCCCCCGCCCACCCCCCACCCCCCCATGGTTCTTGGTCTGACTCTGTCCTCATCACACCCCCCTCCCCTCCTGCTGACAATTATGCATGCTGGGAAGATCCTTTGGGCCAACAGCCTTTCCTCATCAACCTTCCTTCTTCTTGTCTGTTCTTTTTAGTACTGTAGGAGAAGCATGGTTACTTTTTCATACAACAATTATTAAGGTACCATGTTTTTAGGTATTATTCTGTTGTTCTGTCCATGTTCTGGTTTCACAGAGTTAACCTAACATGTGTCATTTGTTTCTTGAGCTTGATACTACTAAATATTGGCTAGTCCATGGACCAATTCATCTCACATGGCTACTTTTTGATGTTCAATAACTCGACATTGCTGATCAAATACATGATTATCTGCTGCCTAGTTTGAAGCTTGAGATAATGATTCAGCTGATAATCTGATATCCACCTGGTATAACCTTATAACACTTGTGGTGAGGGATGCTCAGGTGGGTTGCTTGAAGTGACTGTCATATCTCTAATATTCTCCAATCAATCATTTCACTGTACTCAATAAAAAACATCCAGCCCATGTCACATTGGATGAAATGAAATGTGACCTGTGACCTTTGTCAAATCATAGAAAGGAACAATAATCTATTGGGACTTCAAGATACACCTCAGTGCCTGCCAAATGATTTGACCAGTGTCAGCACATATCCAGCAGGAATAGGAGTTGAAATTTATTGCAATGTTTGATGGATGTCCACCCATGACTCTCCACATTTCCTTACAGCCCAATTGTTGACAAATCTCATCAGATCAAACTTGACAAGCTGTAAAATGTTCTGAATAAGCAAGTCAAGCACAAATGGCTGTCTAGAGAGAGAGAGAGAGAGAGAGAAAACTTGGGATATACTGCCCCCTTGTGCTCTATCAATCACTGTACGGTTTAAGGCATGTACTGTACAATAAACCTCTGTAGAATGTAATCTAATTAAAAATGCAAATACTAGCCATAACTCTAATCTTGGCTGCCCGATCTTAAATCCTTCATTTAACCCCATGGGTATCCCATATTCAAGTGCAAGGTGGGTAAACTATTGTTTGAGGTTTTCATTGATTTATTTGTCTCACTTAAGGCACGCCATCAGCACAGGAGTTTGTATTCTGTCTCCAGAAAATCAAATGCCGGTTCCCAAAACTAAAATAAGTTAAACAAATATTAGCCCCTCTTCGGAGGAGAAAAGTAAATTACATATACATTTTACATGCATGGTACTTTTATACACAGTGATTAAATAAAAAACAATATATTGTTTTTGGACAAACAGATCATGAGCTTTTAATATAGACACATTTCAGTTGAAAGTATTCAGTTGACTAGGTATCCCCCTTTCTCTTTCTCTAATCCCACCCCTCAACCAGTTATGCTGGTTAAAAAGGAATTTGGGTGTTAGTTACCAGATGAGCAATGCTGAATTTCTGCCACTAGAGGGCATTACAAGCCTTTCTTTTCAAATGGAGCAGCCTTACCCAGTAGTCTTGCAGCGATTGATTGGATACAACATTCTATTCCTCACCACCAGCATGGATCTGACCTTGCATTTCACACACAATACAATATCATTCTTCCACTCTTCCTTATGATTCATACTCAACCAAAGAGAGCGTGCAGAAAATGGTTTTGGTCTGTGAATAAGCTAAACTGAGGCTGAGCTTGGCCAGGCTGTGTCTATGTGCTACCAGTGAGGTGTCTGGGGTTTGAGAGTTCACAGTGTTATATAGGTCACACCCAGCAGATCAGACTCCCTTCATCCTATCATCGCCAGAGGGCCTCACTTTCAATTATGCACATAGTCTCCTCAGGCATCTTCCTTAACACACTCCCAACCCCGCTGTGCTTTAGCAAGACTATGTCCTCTTCCCTTCCCTCTCATACTGGAGAAATCTAGCCAACAACAAGACTAATGATTCAGTGCTACAGTAGAGATAGTCCCTTTACTCCATGCAGCCCATGACCCAACATAACAGCCTCTGTATTTTACTGTACGAGATGAAAGTATGGTATACATAAAACAGAGGCCAGATGTTTCTGGGTGTATTTGGAAGTTTGAATTTAAGGGTGAAATGTTAGCAGCACTAAGTGCTGAGCTCCCGGCTCTAACACGAACCCTCTCCGTCCTCTGTACCTGCTGGGACCGATTTACAGTTGTTCACCGCTGTCATTCCCTATGAGAATGAGACCCCCCCCCCCCAAGTCAGGTCATACAGAACTATCCAACCCCTACCCCTTGCTACCTCAGACGCCCGTAGTCCTTGGACGCATGAATTCATTATTTCAAAACACACATTTTTTGGGCAGCCTGTACTGCATTAGCCACTTTATCATAACTCAGGGAAAGTCTGGTTCCTGGTTGAAGCATTTAGTTTGTTGTTGATTAGGAGCAGTTGTGTAGTAATCAGACCCAGCTCTCCTTAGCCCAGTGGAACCTTGATGTCCTATTTCATTTTAATGCCACATTCTATCATTCTAACATGTCCTCAGCTGGGCCTGGGTTCACAACTCCTCCCCCTTCCACACAGCCGACTTTTGAACTGTACGCTATAGACTCAGAATGACCTGGTGACCTGAGAAGAGCTTTGAATCTGCACAAGGCTGTGATCTCTTAGACATCGTTATGGAAACCATGCACTACGTGATCCCCTGGGACCGCCTCAGGAGTAGTGACATTTGCAGCGAGGCAGGTACAGCGGTAACAAACAAACTGATGATGAATGATCATTAAGCTACGCACAGAGAGAGAGAGAGATGAGATGGGGAGAGTTAGAGAGAGAGGAGGAGAGTTAGAAAGAGAGATTTAGAGAGAAAGAAAGAGAGAGAGAGGCTGGGTTGGAGGGATATTTGGCTTGTTTTGATTCCATTGATCCCTATACAGCTGCTGCTGTGTCAACTTATAACACACAACAAACTCAAGAAAACACAAAGGTTGCTATTGTTAGGTAGTGGTAGTGAGGAACAATTTTCTTCTCCTCACTACAATGTTTCACTACCTGGGCAGACAAGACGTGCAACATCAAACAAGTGCAAATATTGTCAATGTTGTACAAATTTAGCATTCAATCACATTACTTTTTCCTCTAATTTTCTCTACAATACCACCCCACATACTCTCCCCATTTTTCTGCCGCACAATTCTGTCCATACATCTGCACAAGGCTGTGCCTTGTCACTTATACCCCTACCTACACGTACATATTACCTCAACTACCTTGTACCCCTGCACATTGACTTGGTACCAGTACTCCTGGTATAAAGCCTCTTTATTGTTATTTTATTGTGTTACTATTTCCTTTTTTTATTTAGCAAATGTTTCTTGCTTTTTAACTCCGCATTGTTGGAAAGGGTTCATAAATAAACATTATGCGGTCAAGTCTCCACCAGTTGTATTCGGCACACATGACAAATAACATTTGATTTGACATCAGAGATGACAGGCATTTCCCAACCTGCGCTCATGGTCGGCCCTACTGGGCCCAAAGTCATCACAGTTAACGGTGTGTAAAGAGAGACTCGCGGGTGGTCGAGATTAGAGGGAGAACGGGTTTGGTGTGCCAGCGGGGTCTCACCACTGAACTCCGTCTCCTGCTCACGGGGTAAACCTTTTAGCACACACGCCAGTCTCAGCGAGGTCACACAGAGGTCTCTAGCCTTTCACACGTCAACTGCTAATGAGGCCTCTAAAACTGAGAGGAAGGTGAAGAGAGTCTGACCTCCATTCAGGAACCTCAGCTTGGGGGGAAACTGTACAGTACTTTGTCTAAATGAATAAAGACATGGAAAAAAATTTTTTTTAAATGGAGGCTGTGTGAGTGAGGGGTTTTGGACACACAGTAGATTAGTGATGCATGAGGTGGCCCAAAAATGTTAGGTCAAAACATTAGCAAAGAAAAACACTGTCTGGCAGTTGTATGTTAAAAGTTTCATATAGAAAAGACATGGTTACAAAAAAGATGCTGTATTTTACCAAATCCGTTCCCTCTGACTGAATTTTAAAACCGAGTCTTCCGCAACTGCATTTCCCGTAATTGAACCATAAAATGAGTTTCGAGCAATTGTGCACACTGATAAATTCAGTCCAATTCAGGTTGGAATTTTACAATTCTTACACATTCAGGTCAATGTAGTTAAAAATATAACTAACCCCCTCCACATACAGTATAAAAAATGACATAACTATTATGAAGAATTGTCCTCTATAGCTGAAATGATATCACCGGGTTATAGAGGAGGACAGTAAGAACACCACGAATACCATAATAGAGTGGTATAACAGATCTCATTTTTTATTGAGGAGAGTCGAGTTGGGCTTTCCATTTTAGAAAATAAAACCAATAACAATATTACAAATAATGAAATTGTTACATCATTCACAGGATTACAGTCAATGTACATTTATACAGAAATACAGGACCTCCCACATCAGTCACAGTGGTCAGGGCCGGCACTGGTCTACGAGGGCTACAACAGGCCAGGAGAGACAGGGCCATCCCCAGCCTGTCTTCACCAACAGCCAGAGAGGTGGGGAGATAGGGGTGGAAGGGGGAAGTGGGGGGATAAGACAACGCAAGGAACATAAGGACATTTGTCACAACTAGACTGCTATTAGCCACTGTGTCAGCAGAGGGAGCTCTAACGCTTTACATATAAGAGATATCCACAGGAGCCATTTTCTATACACTCTGAACTGACTGCCACAAAGACAGGCAGGCAGACTGCTGCTCGAGACATATTTGGATGGTGCACAAACACAGACCAACGAGTATGAGCAGGCACAGCTTGTGTTTATGCACACTGTCATGTCATTCTAACACTGAGACATAACGGTTTCCGTCCGTCCTTAAAAAATTGGAACACCGAATGGAAATTGTTCTTTGCGTCCACAGTGCATTGAATCAACATCTCAGATACATTGGTTTTGTTTTGATTCATAAATAAAAGAGGGGGGATTGTTATGTATTACTTATCATGACATTGACAGTAAAACATCAACAGTATCTGCAGATACAAGCCATTGAAACAAAGACGAGAGTTTTAGATGTACAAAACAGCAGAGGACAGAGTTCTGTGATACTAGCAAGTTATCTGAGATTCCAAACAAAGACCCTTACTGTAACAAACAGATGTATTCTGGTCTCAATGCTATTATATCATTATTATGCATTTTAGACATCATTCCTCCATCTGTCTCATGAGCCTGGACATTGAAAAAGGAGAGAACAAAGTATATGCCTTGCACTGTTAAATAATATGCAACGATGGTAGCCAAATGTTATATTTAGTATTTTTTTATTTTTTTTATTAACGGAGCAGACGTTTGAGACATTTTCTTCCTCGTGAAAAATTTAAACATAGAAACACCAATAAGTGCTTTGAAGAAGTGTACATTTACTGTCTTTAAAATGTCTGTTATTTCAGTGGTCTTGGGGGAGAAAAAAATACACTATCATTCAACAAAAAGCAATGTGTGGTTTTTATTCTATTTTAGCTTAAAATAGCTAAAAGCTCGTCTTCAACGAGCTGCAAAATCTCACCAATGCAAAAATGTCCTTGATGCAATCTATGTATAAAGTAACCCATTTACAGTACTTAGGGTGGTGCTTTAAACACTTGCATTGTACACCAGAGAGAACTATCCAGTGAGATAATGACCATCATGGATTCACACAGCAAAGTCTAAAAAACGTTACAATGTGGAAATAATCTTCTCTGAACTAAACCCATCATAATTGCACCAGATTGATCAATCACTTACAATAGGTCCATTACAACAGGCCAATAGGGCGACTGTGCCAAGGGGTTTTATCAGAAGGGCGGGGCTATGAAACCAGTACCATTGAGCTGTACTGTTCTTAAAAGGAGGCTATCAATGTCTTAAAAATAAAAGAAAGAGGGATGACAGCTTTTTCTGTGGCCAATAGCAAAGGATTGCTCTGAATGAACTATCGGTATATAAACAGGGATTCTTTGTGCCATTAGGTTCCGAAGCAGAATAAATAAATACATTACACAGCGCTTTCAGCAGTCACCATGGCCCCACACTGTGCAACCAATAAACATGTGTTGACTCAACTCCTCATGAATCTAGCTTCTCTGAACAGGAGTAACACACCAAACCTACGCTTCCAAGAGCGATGCAATAAAATAAAACCACTTTATTACTACCTATATTTATGTTCCTATCACTCTAAATACGAGTCCACCATTACTGAATGTTTTAGTTCATCTCATCCTAACAACATGTCCTAGTAATGTATTTTGATTGAACGTCACATGTGGAAGCACACTTTGTTTACACACCGCTCTTTTAATCACTTGATAATCACCTTAAATCACCTTCCTATGACTATCACCGTCTTCAGCACAAATACTAGTGCTGTGCTGCAGGGCCTGCTTTCTTGAACATATATTGCCACTGCTTGATATCTGTCTATATCTTGGGAAGACTGACTCAGGCTGCCTGGGCTTAACTGAATATCACTGAGGTGCCCTTAAATATTAAAGTGTTGTGCAATGGAAAGGAAGAAAGTACTTTGTGAGCTCTTTTTGAAAGGAAACTGCACGGTCGCATCAGTGACAGTTGGGTCACAGAATCGCTGCCCCTTTTAATCTGGGCAGTGACTAATAGAGTGATGCACTTCCTGCTGTTTCATCTGTCATGGAGTCTGCACTGGAATATGCATGGTGACGCACAGAAATGTTGACGGAAAACTAAAGGGAGGATGATATTACAGAAGCTGGATCAAAACCTCAATGCTCCTGCCCACGTTTATTAAGACTCTGGAGGGCTATGTGGGTTAGTGGGTGGAATGAAATGGGGACTAACTGACAGACGAGAGCAAAGGCAGGATTTCACGCATTCTGTGTTTAGGGGTCTAATGCTAAGGCCTACATAGGACACCTCTCCTGTTCTGCTCAGACAGCAAAGTGCCTTAAAACGGACAGCGGACACCTGATGATGTATATGGAAGAATGACCTTTTGTGGAAGAACCTCTGCTTACATAGCCACCTGCTGTGAAACCAGTACGGGGCCCACAGGTTGTGTGTTATCTACATAAATTCTGTCTGGTCTGTCAACATGACAACATGCAGAGTCACAAAGCAATGGATCTGAAAAAGCAGAGCACAGAGAACAGTGGGAGGAGAAGAGTGGTAGATCTGAGGCATGTGTTTAGCTCTGAGGAGAGATGGAGGGAACCACTGTCTGGCCAGTGGGGCTGTGATCAGGCAGTGGACTCCCACTAGGAATGGACATGTTTGACCAGCTGGAGCTCCATGTCTGGCTTCTCAGTCTGTATTGAGTACTGAGCCTGTCTCAGTGGATCTGCCCATTAGGAGCTCTGCAGTAGTGATGTAAACTCTGTGTTTTACCATCTCTGGGGAATCCATGGATTTTAACTAGCACAGACCCATCAGGCTCCCTAACCCCTCAAACAACACATCGGCCACAACAACAAAGCCAATGATAGACAGCTCTCCGTTCACCAGGCAGTTTTTCCACAGAAGCCATACAGCAAATGCAATACGTATCTATAAAATGAAAGTAGATGTCTCAAGGACTCCAGTTATCTACAATTTGTGAGCACCAACATAATAATGATTTCCTAAAATTCCAAAAGAGCATGGAAGATCCAGATAGTCATCCATTGTCCAGTATGATCTGCGTTCACATACCCTGCCAAGAGACTACTTGGAAAAGCTGTCAATCATCCACGATGTACAATAATAATAATACAAATATGCGTAAAATTATCCACTATCCCATGCTAATGTTACTGCCCTGTTGTGAAAAGATTTGTCCGTGACCGTACCAATGTTAGGGTGTTAAAACCCGAACACTTCAATATAAAATTATTTTAAAAGGAAAACAATTTGGAAGAAAAAAAGCTAAATATAATGTAAGCGCATTATATTTTGTAAAGTGTAACAAGTCAAAGCTCTGTGAAATCAATCATTAACTCAGCATGCTATCAAACACTACCCCCTCAGCTTTGGGAGCCGTTGCTTTGTACCACCGAGCACATTTAGCAACACGCACGCAGACACAAACACACATATACACCCATGCACCAGGCACGCACGCAGACACACACAACCAAACACACGGTGAAGCTGAAAACACAGGGAAACCTCAAGACAATGTGAGGACCAAAACATATGTGCACTCCTTGCACTCCTTCTACGTAAACACTATACATCCATGGAGGAAGTACTGTATGTTTGCTGCTTATTACACTGATTCTTCAAAGTCCACAACTAACATTTTGCCAAAAAAATCAAATAATAATAACAACAGATAAAAACCTCCCTATAGTCACCCTAAGAAAAATTTAAATCCATCACTTCCAGGTATTAGTAACTATGTCCGGCTCATAGTGATCACATCACAGTCCCAATGTCATGTGCATCTGATGTGTACAGGATCTTGACGTCATCATGACATCGTCATGACATCATCTGAGGTACACAGGGACGATGTTCCATTTGGCAGGTTATGTTAATATTGAAAAAATATACATTTTCCCATGGTGAGAGGAAGCATGGTGAGAGAGAATCTTCATCACAATTCTCACACAGAAAAGGAAATGACTTGATATGAGAAAATGTATTTTTGTTTACATTTCTTTACTTTTGAATTGGTAGATAACTGAATGTCTTTAATTTGTTCATGTCAGTAGTTTCTGCCAGGTCCATTTCATGGTGTTCACACTTATATTACGTCCCAAATCAAAGTCAGGGGAATAGATCAAGTTCCTCAGTCTCTTCTGCTGTTTGCCTTCAGGGAGGCAGCAAATATTTCTGTTGCATTTCTGTTTCTGAAGTCAGTTCACCTAGTTTACAAAGAATATATCCGATTAATTTTGAGAGTGTTGGTCTTAAATCACCCAGTTTTCATTGTCTTCTTGTCTGTGGCCCTTTTTAAAGGGTAGCCTTTCTAGTCATTTCACCTAGCTTACAATTGTATACCATCTATCGACTCCTAGAGTTCTTAACTTTTTTCTTTACAAAATTCTTTACAAAATTCTTAAAACAAACGTAAAAGTTCAACGTAAATAAAATAAAAAACATGGGTGGAAGATGGTAGTAGAAATGTGTCTCTGGTCAGTAACCTCTCATGATTCTGGTTCCAAGATGGACGGTTGTGAGCCACGTTGATTGACGTCTGGTCATTTAGACATGTTGGCCACAACCTTCCAAAGCTGATCCCGAAGGTTGCGGGGACTTTGGATGAGGGCATAGAGGAGGACAGGAGAGGGATTGGAAGGGGGGACCAGGGATGGACGGTAGTCTTGTAGGAAACCCAGGTTCACGGCCAAGCAAAAACATATCCACTCCATCCGTGCACCCAGGGTCCTGCATCCCAATCCCCTCTCCTCTGCTCTGCTCTCCTCCGCTCCACTCTGGATGGTCAAACTTCCACAGACTGGATCTGGTTCATGGAGGCACGCATCATCTGCACACTGTTCAGGATCTTCTTCTGGTGGCCTGCTAACGTTACACCCACACTCAGGATGTCACTGTGGCAGGAGACACAACCACAGGAGTCAGGAGAAAGCCATCACAGAAGACACAACAGGTTTTATGGAACAAGTCACATGGCATAAGCCAAGGTAAACTCAACAAGTTAGATCAAGGTTAAATTCTGGGCCCCAGTCTGCCAAATTCCGAATTCTGTCCAGGCATGACCGCTTTCAGTACTAACTCTGTTGGTTGAACAACTTCTTCCATTCAGGAAACAACGGAACACCTTTGTTTCCTAACCTTAACCCTATGGACTGATGTGTCTTATTGGTTTAAGTATTGTAACCAGAGATGTGGTTGGACATTTAAAAAAACAGACTTACGTGGCTCAGATTTCCAATGTGACTTTAGGAGGATATTAAGAGATATAGATAGGAGACAATAAGCAGAGTAATGTGTACCTTATTTACTAAACAGACCTTGAATAGTCTCTATCTGCTAATAGATGTTGTCTATGTCTTTATTAAGTCTACTGAGGCAGGAATGTATTCCTAAACATCACTATGCCTGTTCATTCTCCTATATCTATTATGTAATTTAACTGTTGTATAAGAAACCTGGCAGCCACATGGCCAGAGTCTGTACTCTGTTCTAGCTCAGAGCAGTTGTACTGCACCGTTATTATCTCTTAATGACATACAGTGAGAGACAGATTTATGATGAGCCAGGGGCTGAGCCTGGCAGTCACCCAGACTTTAAGGTATGAGACTGTCCAGGAACAGCCCACCTGCCTCGCTTCGACCTCATCCTTATCATCCTTATTAGAAACACAGGTCTGGGATCGGCACTTACTCCATAGTCATCTGGGAAACCACATCAAAGCTGGTGAAGTCAGCGTTGGCAAAGTTGTCTTTGTACTGGCCCATCTTGATGGCATCCAGCCACTCGTCCACCGTGCTGAAGCTGGAGAAGTCTGGAACACTGCGGTCCAGGAGAGGAAGATGGACACTGGGGAAGATACATATACTAAGAGTCAAACACAGCTCTAGAGACACTGTCATAACTCTCTCACCTCTATGATGGTAATCAGTACGTTTGGAACAGACACAAGAGTGGAGAGCCTACACTAGATTAGTTTTAAGGACAAAGTAGCCTTGGCGTCATCTACTGGAAGCCATATTCAGAGTTGATTTCTTATAAAATGTTCTTTCCAAATGGAGTGACAGGCTTAGAAGAGCCAGCCCTCTGGGCACAGAAGTCAATTTAACGTTTATTCCACGTTGGTGCAATTTCATTGAAATGATGTGGAAAGAACATTGATTCAACCAGTGTGTGCCCAGTGGGAGTATCCACACAGTTTCAGTGGAAAATCTAAGTCTCTATTCTACACACCATCAAAAATGAAAATATAGCATAGGATATATGGATTTCAGTATATTTTAGCATCCATAGGAATCTGACACCCAGGGAAAATGTACTTGAAAATGTTTTGTTTTTTTTATTTGCTTCAAATCATAATTTGCCTAAAGCATTCATGGAAATGACTTGATCTATGAAACCAACGGATTTTATTTACATAACCACTCGGCGCCAAAAGAAACAGGAGACAGTAATTGGTTGAAATAAATTGTACCATGAATATCAAAAGTGTAACCAAAAATGTAATTGTTTTTCCATCTTTGAAGTCAATTGCACTACATCCTCCTGGAAATATGAAAGCAGTATTTGAGCCCAATCCTGGATATTGTGATGACTGGCCAGGAGAGACAGAGGAACACTTTCACTCAAACACACTAATTGACAGACAGACAGATAAACCCACAGATAAACTGATGGAGATCTAAGGAGAGCGTGCTAAGTGTTCCACTCACCCTGATGACAGAGGGGTCATGGCCTTCAGACTGTTGGGGTTGCGGATCATCTTGTCCAGGTTGTTGACAATCTGGCTGAACTTCGGCCGGTTGTTACGGTCCTTCTGCCAGCAGTCCAGCATGAGCTGGTGCAGGGCACTAGGGCAGTCCATGGGAGGGGGAAGCCGGTAGTCCTGCTCTATGGCATTGATCACCTGCAGGGGGAGATACAGATCTCTAAGGGTTGCTATGAGGCTCTACGAGGAGGAGGAGGAGGAGGAGAGAGACGACAATCCCATAGTAGAGCATCCTCTCACAATTCTCAGTGTTATACAAGTCAAAACTGCAGCACACATGCCCACACACATACCTAATCCTGCACACATTATTGCATTAACACTAAGTAGGAAATGACCACCATTACAATTTAGACATTGTTTTGTCTTGGCTGCATACTTACTGTACCAGTTAAGTGTCACACTAAAGTATCAGTCTAATACCAATGGCTCCTCACATCCGTGCAGTCTGTGGCAGCAGTGACTTATTCTCAGCCAGTCTGGCATCAAGAGCCTTTAGAAATTATGTACAGTAATGTTCCTGCCATACAAATATCTAACTGAGAGCCTGGTCCCAGATCCATTTGTTCTGTTTTACTAACTCTATGGTCATTGTCATACCAAAAAGGTCTAATTTGAGACTAAGAGTGGCTGTGGTGATGTTGGTGGTGGGCGAGAGATCAGGGAGTTGATGCCTGGCTAAGAGTGGGGAACGACCAGCTCAGAGGGGGGTTCTGATGAGGACCCACGATCCTCTGCTCATTATAACTGACATTATGGAGCTTCATTCAGACCCAGATTAATCTCATTCAGAGGCCTCCCTCCCAACCAAGATGCTGATGGAGTAGAAACACTATCTGAAGCCGCTAATAAGATAACCGTCGAGCTCCTCAGTCCCTCTTAGGGCATTAGCGTTCACACTTTCAATTTGAAACTATTTTCATTATCTCTCTCCCCATAATTTGCTCTCTTCTCCACCACCCAGAGGGAGCCTGGAAACAGAGGCTCCAGTCAAGAGCAGGAATAGTCTGCGGAGCGTTGCCTTGCATTCCAAATCATCTTATTATCGCTATGTGGTAACTGGGGGGCTTTCATATTAAACCCAGGTTAGAAAGTTGCTGTTAAGCCAGGGGAAGAAAACCACCATGACAAAATGGATCTCTATGGGGGTTCACAGAGAGGTAATAACATTCAAGAACAATCGTCTGTATATAATCATCCTTTGTTTGAATAAAATGGGAATATTTGATGCCAGGCTGTTTATTTCTAGTATTTCTGCTTGACGAATTATACAAATTATACATAAAGGACTATACATACGTCTTGATTGGTCATGTCCCAGTAAGGTCTCTCTCCATAGGACATGACTTCCCACATGACGATGCCATAGCTCCAGACATCACTGGCGGATGTGAACTTCCTGTATTGGATGGCTTCAGGGGCTGTCCATCGGATAGGGATCTTCCCTCCCTGAGAAACACAACACAATGAGGGAGCAATCTTATAGAGGGAACTGAGACGGAAACCTGATCGTCACAGTGTCCTGGCTCTACAGAGAGAGATTACTCACAGTAACAATACTCTCTAATCCCAACTGGGAGATGGATATAGCTAAACTCCTGGGACTGGATGTGTGTGATATGGAAACCCATAAAAGGGGAGGAGAGGGCATGTGCGTGCGTTGCCTATGTGTGTGAGTGTGCAAGTGTGGATGCACACACGTGTATGTGTGTGGTGTTTGCAGTAAGGTCATGGTACACACCAGGGCGCTGGTGTAGGTGGGGTCTGACGTGTCGTCCTCCAGAAAACGGGACAGGCCGAAGTCAGACACTTTGCAGACCAAGTTGCTGTTGACCAGGATGTTGCGTGCGGCTAGGTCGCGGTGGACGTAGTTCATGTCGGCCAGGTACTTCATGCCAGAGGCGATGCCACGCAGCATGCCCACCAGCTGGATCACCGTGAACTGACCGTCGTTTTGCTGCAAAAAAAAGGATGACATTATATTACAATATGATACATCCCCAGGGGCCTCTGTGGGCTATGGTTGAATAGATGTGGCTATAGGATGAGCTGGGCTGGGCTAAGCTTGGTCTGGTTGGCTGCAGCTGTTCTCCTTCCTGGATTGGCCAAGGCATTACCCCATAGGGGAGTGTCTGGATCTGGCCTGCAGCTGTGCCTCCAACTGTGCACACCTGCACCTTCACCACCCACTACGAGGACCAGAGATCAACTAGGGAATATCCGGGAGGATCATGACGAGAGATGAGAGAGCATGAGCGTTGACAGACAGGCCCAGTATCATGGCCCAGGGATGGGGTGGGGACACAGATGGATCACAGACGGACTAGGTCTGGCTGTGTATTCATCTGGGCATGTTCCCGGCCTATGGTTAGCCAGATCCTCTAGCCTGTGTCTCTGTGTCTCTTCCAAACACTTTTCTGCTCATTAGCAGAGCAGGAATTTCTCCTCACGTCCACCAGCTCCTCATGTACCACAGCAATTAAGTGTTATGCATTATTCATGAGGCTGAAATGCCTCCCAACCACACAGCTCCTCCTGATCTCTGCATCCCTTTACTGTGTTTGCATACTGTACTTTAATTGGGAAGATTCTTCAACCAAAGTCATTTGGATCTGATTAGCAGATAGAGGTATAATTTATTTATTTTTGATCTTAGGATAATACATGCTCTGTGCCATTAATGATTCTATCCCAATTCCAGTCAGAATATTTTTTTTATATTTTTTCCCCCTCATCAATCTACACACAATACTTTATAATGACAAAGCAAAAACAGGCTTTTAGAAATGTTAGCAAATGTATAAAAAAAAAACTATGAAATGCCATATTTACATAAGTATTCAGACCCTTTACCCTGGACTGTTGGAGCACCTTTGGCAGCGAGTTCAGCCTTGAGTTTTCTTGGGTATGACGCTACACGCATGGCACATATGTATTTGGGGAGTTTCTCCCATTATTCTCTGCAGATCCTCTCAAGATATGTCAGGTTGGATGGGGAGCGTCGCTGCACAGCTATTTTCAGGTCGGGTTCCAGTCCGGGCTCTTGCTGGACCCCCCAAAGGACATTCTGAAGCCACTACTGCATTGGCTGTGTGCTTAGGGTAATTGTCCTGTTGGAAGATGAACCTTCAACCCAGTCTGAGGTCCTGAGCGCTCTGGAGTAGGTTTTCATCAAGGATCGCTCTGTACTTGCATCATTCATCTTTCCCTTGATTCTGACTAGTCTCCCAGTCCCTGCCGCTGAAAAAAATCCTCACAGCATGACGCTGCATCCACCATGCTTCACTGTAGGGATGGTGCCAGGTTTCCTCCACACGTGATACTTGGCATTCAAGCCAAAGATCTCAATCTTGGTTTCATCAGACCAGAGAATATTGTTTCTCATGGTCTGAGAGTCCTTCAGGTGCATTTTGTCAACTTCTAAGCGGGCTGTCATGTGCCTTTTACTGAGGAGTGGATTCCGTCTAGCCGCTCTACTATAAAGGCCTAATTGGTGGAGTACTGCAGAGATGGTTGTCCATATGGAAGGTTCTCCCTTCTACGCAGAGGAACTCTGGAGCTCTGTCAGAGTGACCATCGGGTTCTTGGTCACCTCCCTGACCAAGGTCCTTCTCCCCAGATTGCTCAGTTTGGCCGGGCAGCCAGCCAGCTCTAGGAAGTGTGTTCTTGGGGATCTTCAATGCTGCAAACATTTTTGGTACCCTTCCCCAGATCTGTGCCTCGACACAATCCTGTGTCGGAGCTCTACCGACAATTCCTTCGACCTCATGGCTTGGTTTTTGTTCTGTCATGCACTGTCAACAGTCGGACCTTTTAAAGACAGGTGTGTGCCTTTCCAAATCATGTCCAAGCAATTTAATTTACAACAGATGGACTCTAATCAAGTTGTATAAACATCTCAAGGATGATCAGTGGAAACAGGATGCACCTGAGCTCAATTTCGAGTCACAGAGAAAAGGGTCTGAATACTTATGTAAATAAGGTATTTATGTTTTTATTTGTAATGCATTTGCAAACATTTGAAAATAACCTGTTTTCACTTTGTCATTATGGGGTATTTTGTTTAGATTGATGAGGATTTTTATTTAATCAATTTTAGAATAAGTCTGTAACGTAACAAAATGTGGAAAAAGCCAAGGAGTCTGAGTACTTTCCAAATGCATTGTATTTCAGGATGTTGTATATCCATGAATCTGAATTAATTAATGTAAACATTACAGTTTGGAAAACATAGCTTGTCCAAAGAAATGTGTCCCTTGGCACAACCTATCCCGGGTATGAGGTAAGATAGCCTGTCCTGCGGGGCTAGATAAGCCGCCAAATATATGTACTGAATTAAATATGACTACTATGTTTTTAAAACCAAACACAATTCAACACAATCACAATCAGTATTTTAATGATTTTAAGCATATTTTAACACAGGCTTTAACACATAACAAGCATTATGTACTTTTTGAAACACTTTTTACAAAGACCGGACTCTGTTGTTACCTCTTAACCCAGCGATAATGCCTTGCATTACATCTGGAAAGAAAGCACTTAAAGTTGTTCAACTTGCCATTGGCAAGACCATTGGCTCAACTTACCCCAAGGCAAACATTTGGACTATATTAGCCCACACAGCTACAAAGATGCACTTTCATGCTAGGTTAAGGACCTCATATTGAATCTTATAGAGGCCCCAACTGATGTACAGTGGTTCCTCCTTTAAAAGTTGCGTCATACTGAGGCACACCTTGCGTGCTGCTGCAGGATTCTGTGGCACGTCATTTAATTCTCAGCCATTTCTTCTGTTACTGCAAGTTATTGCTAGTTTGACCACCAGAGGTGTTCTTTGAAAAGCGTTTGATCGTCTTCTGTATTGGCATTACCAGAGAATTGAAAACCTTTTTTGTAATAACATAGTATATGGGATTGATTTTTAGAAATCTGGCTTAATTCATTTGACTAATATTATGATGTTTCTATTCAGAGAAAAACAAAAAAACAAAACCCTCCATTAGGATGGATTGGAAAACATGGCGATATACAACGTGACGGTCGGGAGTAGGCTACAGGATTGGAGGATTCTAAATTGTTTGCCTTCATTAGACAACTTTGTACCAATACCGTAAATCAGTGATATTTATTCCCATAGTAATTCGTTATGGATCCATAACTAAATCATCATCAGTATTTTTTTTTAATCATTTCTGCGTATTCGTTTATTAGGCTACTGTGCAGTCTACAATACATACTGTAGTAAACCTGGGAAAGTGCCTAATTCCTTACGTAAGTGAAAGCAGGCCTTGTCTGTACGACAGAATGCAGGGCACGAGGGAGACCGGTGTTATTTCATAGTTGTGATGTCTTCACTATTATTCTACAATGTAGAAAATAGTACAAATAAAACATCTTAAAAGTATCTACTTTGGTTTAGATATAAGCATCATGAAACATCTAGCACAATAAATTAATTAAAAAATCCATTTTTTGGACCTAACTTGCTTACCACATTTTCCGTGTGATTTTGTCCTTCACATGAAATAATGACCTATTCCTAAATATTTGGACAAATGATTAATTTTGTGTATGGTTTCCTAGAAAGTGGATCAACTTACCCCACTTACCCCTACCATTTTTTCCAGGCCCTCAACTTTTCCTACTTTCTCTGCTTGTTGTCTCCATCCATCTATTAGATGTGATTGATCTACTCTCATTTTCTCGCTTTAACTCCACCTTGGAGATGCATCACAGCAGCGTAAGCTGCACCAGGAGCTGTAGGGGAGCTGATCCTTCAGCTGGCAGCTCCTACCTAAGGTGATCGTCTTAACTGACCCCCTGCTACCCGGCCCTCTTTCACAGAGCGCCACGCTCTAAAGCACTGACGCTGTCAGCAGACGTTGTCATACAGTGAGGAGCCACAGTGATGCTCTGTTGTTTGAAATAAAATGTGCTGTCAAATATGCTTACCACACAGAGACAGAGACACACAACCCTGTCAAATTCAAGAGTGAGTTGGCATACAGTGTCTCGGAGGTCTGAAGCAGAATGCTAATAAAGTTTGTGTTTTGCACCTCCAGCAGTAGACAGAGCAGCAGTCTGCTGACAGGAGGATGGCTGTATTTTGATCCACAGAGGAAGAGTTTACATCTCGAGTTTATTATATTCTCTAATAGCTCAGAGTTGATACTTGTCAGTTTTGCCCTGAGTCACGAAAGCCTTACTCATTATGATCATATTGAGAGGTAAACAATGACAACGGGATGAGGAGTGATGAACCTAGGGCTATAACAGAGGTGGTGGAGGGGGACGTTATCCACATAGACTGGCTAGCAGCAACATCAGACATATCTAAACATCAACATAGTGATTTATATCAAACAGTAGAAATAGTTGGCTCTTGTTAAATAGATATGTTTTTCTATATTTTTTTCTATATTTTATAATTATGCTGTTTTCACTCACTATTGATTTAAAGTGAAGTAAAACTAATGGGGGGGAAAAATCCTTTATATTTGTGAAGATTTCCATAAATCACTAGCTCTTTTCCACTCAGTTTTTTACTCCTTACTTCAAACCTCCGATGAGTCCAATAAGAGATGAAAGCTTTTGGGCACCCAGTCACATCAGGAAAAACATGCTTCCATTCAGCTGACATGCTACAGACAGAAGCCACAGGACTGGCTGACAGCTGACAGCAGCCTCTCATCTACAAGCCAACTTCATTCTTTGAGAGCTGACATGTTTTCTTCTTAACTCTCGCTAATAACTTAAAACCCTCCCAAAGTGAGGTTAGCTATCTGGAACGTATTTTCTGAGATATGCCTTCTATGAGTTCTGTATTTCATAAAATATGTTTGACTAAATGTTAAGATGCTGAATAACATGTTAACAGAGGCATTTTGTGACATACGTAGAAAGCCCTATAAGTTTAAGATCCTTTTCCTTTTCTGTGACTCAAACAGGAGGACTGAATGTGGGTTAGTATGATAAATACAAAATGAGAGCATGACTAACTTCACTGAAATGCTAGCCTCACTCACCAGCAGCTGGAGAGCTACTGTACTTAGACTCCATTTTACTGTAGTCAAACATGGGGATCAAGGGGAAATACTGTATAACAGCCAGCGCTAGAGGCAGTGTAATATAAATCAATAATTGGACCAGACAGACACTCAGAGAACATTAATACTGCAGCTTGATTGGGTAGAAAATGCTCACTCTAAGGACACGCTCCAAGGCTCACTGATGGACACTATGCTAAGTAAAGAGGAGTTCCACATGATAAATGTTCTGCATGTTAATGTTCACTTGAAACTAGATGGGTTAGCATTAGGATGTGTATTTAGCAGTCATTTCCCAGAGTGTGTGTGTGTGTGTGTGTGTGTGTGTGTGTGTGTGTGTGTGTGTGTGTGTGTGTGTGTGTGTGTGTGTGTGTGTGTGTGTGTGTGTGTGTGTGTGTGTGTGTGTGTGTGTGTGTGCGCATGCATCCGTGTGTCTGCATGTCTTTGTCTACCTGTCTATCTGCATAGCCATTAGTGTTAATATTTGACTCAGTGGGACAAAGACAAACAGTGTGTAACTCACTCTGAGGAAGGAGTCCAGTGATCCATTCTCCATGAACTCAGTGATGATCATGACGGGGGCGCTCTTGGTGACCACACCCTCCAGGTGGATCACATTCGGGTGGTCAAACTGACCCATGATGGACGCTTCAGACAGGAAGTCCCGTCTCTGCTTCTCTGTGTAGCCCGACTTCAGCGTCTTGATGGCCACAAACATCTCCCTCTTGCCTGGGAGCCTCAGGTTCCCACTGCACACCTCCCCGAACTCTCCTACAAGAAATAACAGAGAGACAGTTAATGACAGGAGATGTCTGACAGAGGTTACAATCATTCACATTATGAGCCAAAATGTAGTCCCTAATTCATTGGAATACAGACAACATTGAAAATATTTAGTTGTAAAAAATTACTGGCCTTTCTCTTTACCTGCGCCAATGACTTGCTCAATCTTTACAAAAGAGATGTCAATCTCCTTAGCAAACTCCCTCACAGCCTCGTTGGGGTCCTCATATGTAAACGGATCGATATATATCTTCATTCCTGGAGTCACTTGGAAAAAGAAGAAGCCGATATAATTTTGTATTCTGACATACATACAAAAACTCTGCAACCGTGTCTGTATTTAACATTCAGAGTGTGAGTAATGCAGTATGTTATTATGAGAGAGTCAGAGAGGTTAGTGTTAGTGCAAGGTAGAAACAGTAGGTTTGGCTGGGGGTATCAGGACTATAATAATCAATGGGCAATGACATGGTATTCCCAGTGAGTTATTGGCAGTGATAAGGCAGGTTAATGTATGTATAAGTGCCACAGTGTCATAACAGACCATTAACACCCAGGAGAGGCAGCCAGTCACTATACCAGTATTTCTCTCTGCTCCAGAAAATAAATTGGCTTTCTTAAGCTCTGATGCCAGGTAAATTGGCTTAAGGTGGACCTTAAGTGTTTAGTGACTTAAGTGTCCCAGGTTTCAGTTCTGATTATTCTTGCTCTTACTTCCACATCTGGCCTAAGGTTTTTTAGTACAGTCATGAAACCTGCATGGCGGACTGAACTGAAGAATTGTTCAGGAACAGATGGAGAGCCCCTTGAAAGTTCCCAGTCAGAACCCTCCTATCTCTTCCCAAACTATAGAGCGATCCAAAGACCACCCACCAGAGCATGGCAGAGACCACCTGACACAGGGGAGGACAGCCAGGAAAACTATGACCATAAGTGTGGCGATGAAGACACACACAGGGGAGTGGAACGGTATTATTAGCTGTGAAATGCCCTCAGCCTCTCTGGCAATAATCCCCACTGAATTACATCCTGGAAGAAACAAGTTCTGTAAATACAGCATTTACTGCAATCGGATTTTATTGATTACACATGGGAAAGCTGTCTATATTGATAAGCCTGGAAAGCAGAAGAGCTAAATGTATAAATAAATAAAACTGAAATAAGCTCAGGGAGGAAATATATCAGACCATTTCTTTTTTAGCTGACTGACGGAGGGAAAAATGATAAGCCATAAGCTCCCAGAGAGAGCCAAACTAGTTTAAATTGCAGCTCCTGAGCTCCAACTTGAAGATTCATTTCTGTTTCATGGAACTCTGGGCCAACATGGAAAACAAAATAATGAATAAAGGCCATTTCTTCACAATCTCCTTAGAATTGTTCAGCAATGGCAAAAGGTGTGTGTGGTATTAGCATGTTAATGGACTTAACAAGCTATGAGAAGACTAAATGCTAATTCCACAACAATGGAATTAGTTGACTATGAAATGAGACCATAGAGCCAATACACACTTGTACACAAGCTATGTTGGGATAAATCCTAGCATGAAGACGGTTGAAGAAAACGAGAGACAAGATTACCAATGGAGAGGTGAGAAGAAGCACAAGGTTGGGAGGTAGCCAAGGACACTACAGTGCCAGGTGGTAGCCATGGAGACAGGTGTGTGAGGCAGCAGAGGGTTGAACGTTAGCCATGGAGACGACTGTGTGAGCCGGTAGCCATGGAGACAGGTGTGTGTGTGTTAGCAAGAGTGTGGGGGAGGTGCAAACAGTCACAGAGTGAGAGCGAGGGCTGGGTTACTCACTGTGGCCGCTGGTGTAGTGCTGCAGCTTGTCTGTGTACTCTGAGTCTGCTCGGTCAAAGCCACGCCTCCTGGGAGAAAGACAAAGAGCTATAGCGCTGGCCCAGAGAGGGGGTGTGGTCTATGCACCAGGCCTACCCGCTCCACAGCTAGCTAATGACCACTAAACACAACCAGCCTATAAACTATAAACCCCACCTTAACAAGCTACAGCACCCATTAAAGTACAATAACGAAGTAGGGGAGAAACAAAAAACACTAAAGCGAATGTGTCTAATCTGGCTGGCTTGTTTGACTGTTTTGTGATATGCAGCATTGGTTGGCTGGACTGATGCATGAATGACTCACCGGTTGCAGACGATGACAATGACAACCACTGCGATGAGGAAGACCAGACCTGCAGCTGCAGAGCCGATGATAAGAGGCAGTTTCTCCTGAATGCTGGTGTTATACTCCTCTGTGATTAGACAAACACACCATCACACACTGAAACATATGGGCCGGTATCTGAGCAAATGCATATGGAGCAAACAGTGGGTGACACAGACAGACAGACAGACAGACAGACAGACAGACAGACAGACAGATAGACAGACGGTTGGAGAGACCAATGGGCATCTTGGTTGGCAGCACAAGACCTCTCTCCAAAGCCCACTGTGCGGGCTCAAATGCCAGCGATATGGCCACCCGCTCGTCTGGAACTGAGAGAGCGTGTTTGGGGGAGACCCAGCTCTCTTCCCTCCAGAGCGTTGCCAAACACAGGGAATCCAGCATGGCAGTAGGCACATAATCTCACAAACACCACCTCAGGTCCTGACTGCTCTGTCTGGGGTGGAGACTGGGGAGGGCTGTGTCATGGGTTGTGTCACAGGGTGGTACTGTATGCATCAAACTGTAATGCTGGGTTCTCTTTTGTCTGGCAGCGTGCTGGCTGCTTGCCGTGGAGGAGAAGAGAGCAAAGGAGAGATCAGGCTAATGATGGCCCTCGGCACTGCAGGTAATGAGATGTTTAGAGAACACCCAGGTCGCTGTGCTAACATCAGATGAGCTGCTTAGGAGCCAGGGGAGAAGCTAATCTGCCAAGCACTGTCCTTCTATACAGATTAGACACTTTAATCTGATGTATGGTTTACATTAGGCCACGTTTAATCAAGTACAGTAAACTACAAAAATATCTACATTCATGCATTACCTATCTTATTCAATGCCACAAAATAACTTCCCTGTGAGTTCTGCTGAGAAGATAATGAATGAAATCCACATAAATAAAACAATGGGTGTACTCATTGTTGGAGAGTTGTCTTGTAGAACGCATCTCAAACCATTTCCCCATCAACATCTTTGTGTCTGTTGGGTCATTAGGTCTATGGTGTAATGGTCCAGGTTGGGTTGATGGGCATGCATGGGATGTGATAACTCTGTATCTCTCTATGCTCTATCTGAGCTGAGAGAATGTTAGCTGCACCCTCACCCTCAGTCATAGTTTGGAAGTAGAGCTTGCCGCTGTAGCGGCCAAATCCGGCCACGGTCCTGGCGCGAACCAGGAACACATAGATCGCGCCTGGTTTGAGACCGCGGATGACCACTGTGTTGGTCTGGCTCTTTATGATGGTTGAGTTGTACTCTGTCTGGTCCTGAGAGAGTAGGAAAGAAAGAGGGAGGAAGACAAATCAGTGCCATCCACAGAACAATTACCATACGCATGCATTAATCTCACGGGGCAGCAGGGTAGCCTAGTGGTTTGAGCGTTGGACTAGTAACCGGAAGGTTGCAAGTTCAAACCCCCGAGCTGACAAGGTACAAATCTGCCATTCTACCCCTGAACAGGCAGTTAACCCACTGTTCCTAGGCCGTCATTGAAAATAAGAATTTGTTCTTAACTGACTTGCCTAGTTAAATAAAAAATAATTCAGTGCCTTAGAAAAATAGGCTGATGAGCTAAGAGACTCAAATGTTTCTAACGCTGATGTATCTATTTGATCAAGCAGAATGAACAGAGAATGAAAAGCAACAGCCGGAGGCAGAAAGGATGGCAGTTTCAGGTCAGCTAGAATTAGTTTGTTTGAGCTGTGAGTTCTGACGATCAGTGCAACTTTTCATTGCCACACCGGTTTATTCTATCCACAAAGCTGACAGGTCTGTCTGGAAGAGGAGACTAAAACTGTGCCGGCTGCTGCCTTAGACCAATCACTCAGCAGCATGATTACAGTTGTGAGTTCTAAGCCACGGCAGGGGCCGGAACAATTGTTTTGACAGCTCTCCTCAGCAGTGTCTGAGAAAATAATTAGACTAAAAAGTGGAGCAGCATGGTGCGCAGTCACAGAGGAGTCCTCTTTGAACGTTGTGTGTGTGTGTGTGTGTTCTGGTCTGCTTGTATCTAAGTGTGTGAGCATGTGTTTGCGTGTGGTAGTATTTGTGACCGACCGACCGCCTTGATGGACAGACTCCTGTCTGTCAAATTTATTGTGAGAAAGTATGCTGTCTGTTGAATAATATTTTTATGGCAGTCAACGCTCCATTGTTTCAACCGCAAATCTCTCTGGAGGGCTGAGAGCGGTTTCCTTTCCCATTGACTGACCGTGATTATAATTGGAAGGGATCAAGCAGAAGTTGTACGCGGGATTCAGAAGCTATGTCTGCCTGCCTCAGTGAACACACTGTACACCAACAGGCAAAGATGTTCTGAATTTCAATTTGATAAAAAAAAATGAGAGCTCGTTTTGCAGTCAGTGGATACCTTATTTTGGCCCTGCTGAGCTGAAGGATGGGCAGACTCAATTATATCTCCATGTGTGTCTGTGTACATGGAGCTGAGATAGAGCAGACTGTTTGTTAATGGGTAGTGTGCAGTGGGTACCTACCTTCTCATAGTACTGCAGTTCATAGTCCAGAATGACTCCATTGGGCTGGTCTGGTTGAGACCAGGACAGAGTGATGCTGTCCACGGTACGACTGATCTGGTGCATGATGGACACTGTCGACGGAGCTGCAGAGCGAGTAACAGATAGAACGGGAGAGATATACAGACACAGAGGGAAAGAAGGAAAGTACATAACAAAAAAAATGTAGCATCACAACATTCGGTCACCACGATTAGCTCTGAATCATAGATCTGAATCATATAATTAGTTCAGAATTATAGATGTAAATCATATAATTAGTTCAGAAACATAGATCTGAATCCTAAAATCTCATCAAACAGATGCCTACTTCACTGAACTATGTAACGCCATAGTAATAGTGATAGGTTGATAGTTGGTCTCATCGTGACCAGACATGCACTGCATGTAGACAGGTCACAACACACATCATCTGAGGGGACTTTCCAGCACTGACTCAGTACTATTTCCCTGATTAATCCGTGCTTCCCACACTGTCAGGGTGTGAGCGCAGTGTCTGTCCGTCTGGCTGGCTAGCAATCATTCCCCTGGCCGCATCCTCCTAGCAAGACAAATTGCGGAGCAAGCCCATTTTGCAAGGCACATAAAACCAGAGAAAATCACCATAACCACAAGTATGCAATACACAATCGTCATTTTGTTTTTTTCAGCCTTCTATTTGTGTAATTGCAGTCTATGTTTACGCATATATCTTGTGGATGACAACTTAATACACAATAGTAAACGGTTTGAAAGTGCAAGGACAAGAGTCATGGTCATGGTGGAAAGATATAGAGAATTATAGCATTTATTTTAATCACATAATATGTGGTAATCACTGTGTAGGAATAAGCCAGATCCTTTCAGCAGTAGTTGAGCCGTAAAGGACTGTTGAGTGGGTAGGGTTTTTGGCTGCCTTTATTCTAACAAAACCAAAGGACAAAACTTGCAACTTTCTTTTTGGTAAGGCTGAAAGGTCAGGGAAGGGCATGCGATCCACGCGCCCTCATACAGTCATTAACATTAGTGCAGGGTGCCGTGGATCACAGTGAAGATAATGCAGAAGGTTAAAGAACTGTCTGGGGCTGGGAGGGCAGGATTTATGGGCCCTGGGCCTCAGCTGCACACACGGCCCTCAGCCAGCAACACAGTGGCTCCCCAGAGCCCCAGCCATAAAGACAGAGGCCACCCCAGCAGCACGCGCTCTCCATGGAAAATCCACTGACTGGAAAACCCTCCCATCCTCCCTCACTCGGCCCCACCCGCCATTATCTCGGAATCTAGGGGAGTGCGTGTAGTTAATATCTCATATATAAATCTCAGTGTTCATTTATTTTGTTGTAGTTCATGTAACAAAATGCTGCTAATTGCTGATGCTATCCACCACGCCATAAAAGCGCATTTCAGATGGAGTTTGGATTAAAATGCACATGTTCAGTACTGTAGTGTAAAGCCCATAACAAATCCCAGTGACCAGTGTGCTGTAAGACATGATGATGGCGAGGGCATTTTATGGCCTATTCGTTCTCACCAACGTGTCAGCCTTGCTTCACATGCCCTCTGACCCCAACAGAAGCCTCCATACTAGGACACTAATCATGAGATACTGTCTAAACAGGGATGTCCCCATATGCCCGCGGCCTTAAAAATAAAGCGTGTACAGATAATTAATAGGCAGCCTGTAGTTTCATCTCCTGCAGCACTTGCACAAAGATAGCCTGCGATTCTGCCATGAGCATACATCATCCTCTTCAGAGAGACCCAAATGGGACGAATACTCACAGGCATCTCTTCAATCTCACTGTCCATTGACTTTGTTTGCAGTCACAAGACAGCTTAATAAGACAAATAGTCACTATACCGGGAACTCAGGAATATTACAGATGTACATATGTTCAGGACTGCATGTCTTCATGTACAGAGGATGGGCACATGTCAACTTAAAATCTGTCCAAGAAGGACATTGTGGTCTTCCAGACTTGCAGCATGCACCAAACATAACTACCGAGGAAGAACCAGACACGACGACGGAAACCCTACTGTTACTGGTGATACGGGGAAAATGTGTGTGGCGTGTGGACTGTACTGAAATAATGGTATAATTTTCCACTTGATACGCCAAAGCATAGAGAGGGCTAACAGCAGAGTCTCTACCATGAGGAGGGTGATAATCACCAGCTAGTAAAATATATAGTAAAATAGTCATGGTGGAGCATTCCAAATAATTGCTGCTTGCAACGGTACAGCGATGTGGACTATTTTTCTAGAATCCTAGGTGTTTAACTTTTTCCTGGCAAGCCTTGTGAGCTGACACACTAGAACGGTCATCCAGCACAAAAGAGGGTTCAGAGGGAGCGTGAATCTGTGAACAAACTCATCAGGAACGGATGTTTGCATTATTTTATCTCAACTACATCCAGGCCCAGAGTTTCTGAATAACATCTCAACATTTTGGAAGGTAAACCAACAATACTGTGTTATCTGTAGATGGGAGGGTTTACATGAGAGACCCTAAGGCGACACATGCTGAACGCAGAACGAGAGAGCTCTTTTTGTAAAGTTTTCACAGTGTTTCCTCGCAAAGTTTGGTTTATATACTTTTTTTGGATCCCGTGATGCGGTTAGCCTCAGTTGCAGTGACCGCTACTATCTGTCCAGACCAAAAACTCAGAAGTTGTTTGGCGTAGCTAGCTACTAGACTAGCAGGTAGCTATCAAGCTAGCAGGGTATTCCAATAATAGCTTAAATACATCCAGCAACGCTGTTAGCCCTTGTGGGTGGGAAGTGTCCCAGGCGTGTGGTTGTATTCCCTGCTGCCTGTTGCTGTTTCCCTGCGACCTGAACTGGCTGGAACTGCGTATATATATCTAAGAACATGTTTCTCTAGCACAGGTGAAAGATGTGCTAGAGAACCACCCGCCAACCCCTCTTTTACGCTACTGCTACTCTCTGTTTATCATATATGCATAGTCACTTTAACCATATCTACATGTACATACTACATCAATCAGCCCGACTAACCGGTGCCTGTATGTAGCCTCGCTACTTGTATTGCCTTGCTACTGTGTATAGCCTCGCTACTGTTATTTTTCACTGTCTTCTTACTGTTGTTTTTTTTTCTTTACTTACCTATTGTTCACCTAATACATTTTTTGCACTGTTGGTTAGAGCCTGTAAGTAAGAATTTCACTGTAAGGTCTACTACACCTGTTGTATTCAGCGCACGTGACAAATAAACTTTGATTTAATTTGATCCCCTGCCATAAAAATTCAATAAAAAGACCAACAACAACATTTTTTACAAGGAGCTGTTTCAAAAGCAGGAGAAAAGCTTCAAGAGCTTTGTCTAAATATTGGTGGATACAACAAACACAAGAATGGACGATCTGACCAGAAAAGTGCTAATGGTTGCATTTCTAACCCAGGGAGAGCTTGACGTGATGAAGCAGGACTGCAGCAAGATGGACATTAACTGTACGACCACGAGAAACGACATCAGCACTGTCTATAAATCTATGTTAACAATTACAGGGAAACAGGATTATCTAGAAGGACAATCAAGGTGAAATAACATTGTTCTGGATGGAATCCCAGTGTCTCCACATGAGACCTGGGCTGATTCTGAGGAGAAATTGAGGAAAATGATAACTGAAAAGCTGATGATGGATCACAGGGAGATTGAGCTGGAGCGCACCAAGAGGACTGGAAAAAACCTCCAGTCCGGGTGACAGACCCAGGTTGATAGTGGTAAAGTCCCTGAGGTTCAAGGACAAGGTGGCTGTTCTGGAGAAAACCTTTTACTGGTTCTAACATTCGACCAATCAGCTTGCTGCCGGCTTTGACCAGATACAATGCGACACTACATGACCAAAATATGTGGACACCGTCTCGTCGAATATCTCATTCCAAAATCATGGGCATTTAATATGGAGTTGTCCCCCCTTTGTTGGTATAACAGCCTCCACTCGTCTGGGAAGGCTTTCCACTAGATGTTGAAACATTGCTGAGGGGACTTGCTTCAATTCAGTTACAAGAGCACTAGTGAGATCCGGCACTGATGTTGAGCGATTACGCTTGGCTCGCAGTCGGCGTTCCAATTCATCGCAAAGGTGTTTGATTGGGGTGGAGGTCAGGGCTCTTTGCAGGCCAGTCGGGTTCTTGCACACCGATCTCGACAAACCATTTCTGTATGGACATCGCTTTGTGTATGGGGGCATTGTGATGCTGAAAAGGGCCTTCCCAAACTGTTGCACAGAATCGTCTAGAATGTCATTGAATGCTGTAGCGTTAAGATGTCCCTTTACTGGAACTAAGGGGCTTAACCTGAACCATGAAAAACAGCCCCAGAAAATTATTCCTCCTCCACCAAACTTTACAGTTGGCACTATGCATTTGAGCAGGTAGTGTTCTCCTGGCGTCTGCCAAACCCAGAATCGTCCGTCGGACTGCCAGATGGCAAAGCGTGATTCATCACTTCAGAGAACGCGTTTCCACAGCTCCCGAGTCCAATGTCGCTGAGCTTTACACCACTCCAGCCGACGCTGGGTTCAAGGTTCATTGCGCATGGTAATCTTAGGCTTGTGTGCGGCTGCTTAGCCATGGAAACCCATTTCATTAAGTTATTGTGCTGAAGTTGCTTCCAGAGGCAGTTTGGAACTCGGTAGTGAGTGTTGCAACCAAGGACAGACGATTTTTACGAGTTACGCTCTTCAGCACTCGGCGGTCCTCTTCTGTGAGCTTACAGTTGCCTGGGGCAGCTCTAGCAGTACAGAAAGTACAGAAATTAGACAAACTTGCTTGTTGGAAGTCTCTGAGCTCTTCAGGAAGGCCATTCTACTGCCAATGTTTGTCTATGGAGATTGCATGGCTGTGTGTTCGATTTTATACACCTGTCAATAACGGGTGTAGCTGAAATAGCCGAATCCACTCATTTGAAGGGGTGTCCACATACGTTTGTATATATAGTGTTTTTTTGTTTGGACAAATTAACAACCGACTACTATCATGCTTATAGGAATGGGCACTCAACATGTAGGCCTACTGCACTGACACAAATTACTGATGATTGGCTGAAAGAAATTGATAATAAGAAGATTGTGGGAGCTGTATTTTTAGACTTCAGTGCAGCCTTTGATATTATTGACCATAACATGTCATTGGAAAAATGTATGTGTTATGGCTTTCCATCCTCTGTCATATCATTGGTTGAGAGCTGAGCTATCTATCCAATAGAACACAGAGGGTTTCTTTAGTGGAAGATTCTCTAATGTAAAACATATAAAGTGTAGTATTCCGGAAGGCAGCTAGCGGTCTTGGCCCTTTGCTGTTCTCTATTTTTACTGATGATCTACCAACAGCATTAAAAGCAACAAAGCCTGTGTCCATGTAGGCTGATGACTCAACCACATCTAGCGAAATTACTGCAACCCTGAACAAAGAGTTGCAGTCAGTTTTGGAATGGGTGGCTAGTAATAAACTAGTCCTGTACCCATCTAAAACTAAAAGCATTGTATTTGGTACAAATATTTCCCTATGATCTCAGTTCTAGACCTCTCAATCTGGTAATGAATGACATGACAGTTAAGCAAGTTAAGGGGACTAAACTTCTTGATGTCACTTTAAGACTGTAAATTGTCATGGTCAAGGCATATTGATGAAATTGTTGTAAAGATGGAAAGAGGTCTGTCGGTGATAAATAGATTCTCAGCATTGTTAGCACCACAGTTGACCAAGCAAGTCCTGCAGGCTTTAGTTTTACCTACGTAAATACTGACTATTGCCTGATGATATTGTCAAGTGCTGTCAAGAAGGACCTAGAAAACCTGCAGCTGGCCCAGAACAGTGCAGCACGTCTTGCCCTTCAATATACACAGAGGTCTTATGTCAGTCTCTCTTGGTTCAAAGTAGAGGAGAGACATACAAGAAGCATTGTATTTGTTTATGTCTGGTCTGACAGACATACTTACCCCACCATACATGCCATCAGGGCACAGTCCACAAATCCAGAATGAATTCAAGGCAACACACAATAGAGCAATGATCACATGGAACTCTCTTCCATCTCAAATGACTCAAGCAAACAGCAAAATTAGCTTTAAAAAAAAACTAATAAAACAACACCTCTGCCCTATCTGACCTAAATAACTCTTAAGCACATGGATATGTACTGATGTGTGGGTAACTGTCAGTAATGAGGGTAACTGGGGCGACAGGTAGCCTAGTGGTTAGAGCTTTGGACTAGTATCCGAAAGGTTGCAAGATTGAATCCCCGAGCTGACAAGGTAAAAATCTGTCGTTCTGCCCCTGAACAAGGCAGTTAACCCACTGTTCCTAGGCTGTCATTGAAAATATTAATTTGTTCTTAACTGACTTGCCTAGTTAAATAAAGGTTAAATAATTAAATTAAATTAAACTGTCAGAAATTAGGGTCACTTTCAGTATGAACCATTTTGGTTCTATTGTTCTTATTTTAAATGTGTGTAGTTCAGTCCTTAAGCTGTTCTTGTTTACTCACTGTTCCTAGGCTGTCATTGAAAATATTAATTTGTTCTTAACTGACTTGCCTAGTTAAATAAAGGTTAAATAATTAAATTAAATTAAACTGTCAGAAATTAGGGTCACTTTCAGTATGAACCATTTTGGTTCTATTGTTCTTATTTTAAATGTGTGTAGTTCAGTCCTTAAGCTGTTCTTGTTTACTCATGTTCTGTATTATGTCACATGTTTTGTGTGGACCCCAGGGAGAGTAGCTTCAGCAACAGCTAATGGGGATCCTAATAAAATACTTTTAATATACTAAATACTTTAATTAGTAGTGTATTACTGTAAGTAGTATTGTCAGTGCTGTTTAATGTGAAAGTGTAGTGAGTTCCTGTAAAGCCCTTGGATCTAATAAAAGACAATGAGGCTTCGGGCTCTATTCTAGCATGACGCTCCGGCTGGGGCCCAGTAACAAAATATAAAAGGCTCTATTTTGTGCAACATCCCAATAGATGTTTTACTGTTGCGTTTGAACACCTACTGTAGTAACTTCCATAATCAATCAAAGATGGGCTTTACAGAGTTATTAAATCCATGCCAATGTAATGGGGCATGCTTTTGCAAACATAGAGAATCAATTTCCTCAGGCCACTGATCGATCCCATGTACATCCTCTACCCAGTCTACTCTTTGTTCTATACTCTTCTATTCTTCTACACTCATTTGGTGGGCTTTACCTTCCTCCCTCCCCTCCCCTCCCCTCCCTCCCTCCCTGTCTTCCCCCAAGAATGCTGGTCCCCTTTCAGCTCAGCCTATTGATTCTGTTCCCTTCTGAGCTTGATGGGCATCTTCATTAAGCGAGCTGGTGGACTGAGACCAGGCTGGCCTTTGATGGCTGATAGGCATGCAGGATGGGAGAGGCACAGGAGAGGGCCCTCCTGCCCATCACATCTCACCCTGCTTGGGACTGGACAGGACCTGGGTCTGGGTGCAGGACCATGTTGGCCAGCTGGAGCTTCTGCCACCACAGAGACAGAGAAGCAACAGCCATTACAGAGCCATACTCCGAGGGGTGGGAGGCACAGTCATTATAGTAATCACAGTTGCAGTTTGTGGTTTGGAGAGACAATGCCACTTCAAGTGATTTCCCCTTTCTCCCTTTGTTCCCCTTCCCATGTTTAAAACCCTGCACTATTACAATGAAAATCTAGTGAAATGCCAAAGTCTGCTAAAAAAACAAGGTTGGAGAGACAGAACAGTCAACCTTCTATCTTGGTTGTTGAATCTGGGAAAGTGACATGGATTTAGGACTTCTCTTTGAATATCTGACTTGCCAATATGCAGCATGGTCAATGACCATGTGGCTATGGTTTGATTTGAGGTTCTAGTGCAGGGAGAAATGCTATGATTTGGGGGGTAGCGAGAACAGATCAGCCCTCGTAAATCCCTGTCCCCTTTCACAGTAAAACTCTGTTTCCTCCACGGCACCGTCTCTCCCAATGGGCCAGCCAGCTGCTCCTCCACCATGCTAAACAGGCTGTTGGTGCTGCCTGCACTCTCTCTCCCTCGGACTGCTCTCCGTTTACGAGGCATGCTTCGAGAGCTCTTAAAGGGGAGGCCTGTATTTGCATATACTTTTAGCACGCTGGCAGCCGGCCCTGTTCCCCATCTGCAATGAATTGTGGTTTTTTAAGTCTCCAAAGAGTTTCCAATGCAGTAAAGCTACACAAGCAAGATTTCAGTTCATCAAGCTTTAAACCATCTGCGCTGGAAAAGATTGGGGCCTTAATGCACTCGTACACAAAAATCTAATTTTAAAATAGGCACTCCAGGGGCTTAAGAAGTTTCAGATGCTTACAGGGAGGTTAGATCTAATCTAAGCACACTACGCCACCAAGTAGTTCTGCTCACCCAAGACCTGAAGCAGAGACTGGGAGAGGAGTGAGGGGACAGTGTTAAGGGGAAAGGTGGGAACTCTCTCTGCAGTCACTTGGCAGCTACTGGTAGCAATACAATACATGTACTCTGCTGGGCGTGGGCCTGATTGGTTATTCAGTCTGGTCAATAGTTTTAGCAGTGTGCTATATGTATGGGCATCAAAGCCCTGACTCACAGGCTCTAGCCGAGTCACAGTTAGTTTATTCTGCATTCAGATTTTCTGTATCTGGCTTCTGAACCGGCTTCTTCTGGAGATAGTTGAGTGAGCAGGGGTCACTAAATCTGAAGGACCGCAAAAAGGTTATACTACTACTTTTATTGTACAAGAATCAGTTCTATGAGTTTGAGTTTCTTTTGTCAAGTGGATAAGACATTTTTGGCCTTAAAAGGGTGTAGGCCTTCAGAAGAGCCTGAGCGGATGCTATAATACAAAACCATTGTCCTGGATAATCTACTGTGTACCGGACATTGAAAGACTGGATACAGAACATTTGCTGTAGTTACACTGCACATACATTCACTTTTGTTTCCCACTTATACATTTCTTATCTGCATTTACAGATAAAGATTTACTATATGACACACAATGGCCAGGATTTAAAATAGATGATCTCAGCTTGAACTCAATTTACTTAAAACCTCAGAGTGAATCATGGGAAAGATATGTGCATGTAACTCGTGATCTTAGAGATTCATGCTTTTGACCTCGCCTATGTCACACTGAAAGGGAAGACAATATTTGAAAGGACACCAAGGTTGTTGAGGTAAAGTAAGCAGTCCCTCAGATTCCAAGAAAAACTATTTTAAAGGTTAAAGTTTAAATTAAACAATAGTGACTTTGTTTTGTCCCCGTGTGAATCATTATGTCAATATTGAATTTTCTACACTTTTCTAGGTAGTCATCACGCTTCTGTAAACAAAATAGATAATTGCTTCAACATTTTTTTTACAGTGGTGTGTCGGCACAGACATTTTTACAGTGAGTCGACACAGACATGTGCCTCTTTGTGTGTATGTGTGTGTCTGTGAAGTGTGTGTGTGTGTGTGTGTGTGTGTGTGTGTGTGTGTGTGTGTGTGTGTGTGTGTGTGTGTGTGTGTGTGTGTGTGTGTGTGTGTGTGAGTCAGTATGTACCCACATACAGTACCATCACTCTGCTGTAAATTTGCTTAGAGCAGACACTTAAATCCTCATCCGTTCCGGCACATAAAAACACTCATTCCTGTTAAATGGCTCCAGAAATAGAAGAGAAAGCAATTCCAAATGTAATCAAAGCAGAACAAAAAGGCCAGACAGGAACGTAACACATAAATATTTCAGAGAGCATCTTTCCCTCCGATACTTCAACAACCAGGAGATTAATTAGAGACCAGAGATGGAGAGGGATGGAGGAGGGAGGATAGGTAAAGATAATACAGCCCCCTTCTTCCTGTCTCCCACTTTGTTCTTACAATGCCTTCAGAAAGTATTCACATTCCTTGACTTCATCTTTTTTTTTGTTGTGTTGCAGCATGAATTGAAAATGTATTACATTTTTAGTTTTTGTCACTGGCCTACACACAAAACCTCATAATGTCAAAGTGGAATGATGTTTTCAATTTTTTTCTAATTAATTCCAAATGAAAAGCTGAAATGTCTTGAGTCAATAAGTATTCAACCCCTTTGTTATGGCAAGCCTAAATAAGTTTGGGAGTAAAAATGTGATTAATGGCTCCTATAGGAGAAAACTTGGAATGGATCATTGTAGTTACTCCACAAAAGTATCCTAATTGACAGAGTGAAAAGAAGGATGCCCGAACAGAATACAACTATTCCAAAACATGCCTCCTGTTTGCAACAAGGCACTAAAGTAATATTGCAAAAAATGTGGCAAAGCAACTAACTTTTTGTCCTGAATACAAAGTGTTATGTTTGAGGCAAATCCAATACAACACATTACTGAGTACTACTCTTCATATTTTCAAGTATAGTGGTGGCTGCATCATGTTATGGGTACAGTATGCTTGTAATCATTAAGGACTGGACAGTTTTTCAGGATAAAAATAAATGTAATGGAACTAAGCACAGGCAAAATCTAGAGGAAAACCTAGTTCAGTTTGCTTTCGAACAAGACACTGGGAGATGAATTCACCTTTCAGCAGGACAATAACTTAAAACACAAGGTCAAATCTACACTGGAGTTGCATACCAATAGGAAAGTGAATGTTACATTGAAATCTTCTTGAAAAAAATCTATGACAAGCCGTAAAAATGATTGTCTAGCAATGATTAACAACCAATTTGACAGAGCTTGAAGAATTCTTAAAGAATAATGGGTAAATGTTGCACAATCCATGTGTGGAAAGCTCTTAGTGCTGTGTTTCCAAAACTCGGTCCTCGGAACCCCAAGGGGTGCACGTTTTGGTTTTTGCCCTAACACTACACAGCTGATTCAAATTATCAAAGCCTGATGATTAGTTGATTATTTGAATCAGCTGTGTAGTGCTAGGGCAGAAACCAAAATGTGCACAGTCCCGAGGACTCAGTCTGAGAAACCCAGTCTTAGAGACTTACCCAGCAAGACTCAGCTTTAATCGCAGCTAAAGTTTTTTCTACAAATCTTTGACTCAGGGGTGTGAATACTTATGTAAGTGAGATATTTATGTATTTTATTTTCAAAGAAAATTCAACAATTTCTAAAAACATGTTTTCACATTTTCATTAAGGGGTGTTGTGTGTAGATGGGTGACATTTCATTTTATTTCATGAATTTAGAATTCAGGCTGTAACACAACAAAATGTGAAATAGGTCAAGGGGTATGAATACTCTCTGATGGCACTGTAAATGTAAAAACAGAAATACAACTGAAAAAATATACACAAAAACATGAAGAAGGGTGTTTGCCAAAGAATTGTCATTTGTATTACAGATATATCATTTGGTCTTTGCATGAATTGATATTTACACCCAACTGTGGTTTTCTTCATTTAAAAATAGAAATGTCCCCTTTCACTCACAAGACACATTACTTATATATGTTTTGTTTAACCAGCACTGAAAATCTGAAAGCTCTTCAACCAGAAAATCAGGTTGTGCACAATCTCTTTTAGAGTCAGTTATTCTGACCTTTTATATTAACACATTCCAAGCAAAGATGTTAAATTATTCATGACTTATGCTTTACTCACCATCTCCACGAGCACACTGTGGGCAATAACAACAGTGAATAAATGACTGCATTAGTGCAATTTATTTACACATTTCAGCATCAATCAGAGCTATCGTGGCCTACAACAATTAGTTACATCCTCACATGATACAACCCTTTACAGACCACTGGGCCAAAAGGGCCTGATTCTTTTTTTAACCCTGCTTGGTACTCATGCAATCTCTACTGCCATCTTCTTTCAAAAGTGTTCACAATTTAGTTAAACTCCAGAGACAGTATATGATAAAACCGACTGCATGACCTTTGTTTTTATATTTTTGTCTTGCCAAAAAGTAATCAATAGGTTATTCATACAATTTTTTATTTTTGTCTGAATAAAATATGTAGCATTGTACAAAGCATTGATTTCTGAACGTGGAGGGGAAAAGGCTTAATAAAGTGCCAATCTATGCTCTAATTCTCTTAGGGTAGGAAGTAATTAAATGCATATTGAATGCGTAGGTTATCTAGCTAAAGTCATCTAACCTTACAGTCAGCTAGCTCCGCAGTCTGCATACCTAACGCCATATGCAAATAAAAATCACACACTCTCTGCTCTCTCTCCTGCCACTAGTTGGTCCGAAGTAGTAGCCACAGTATGTGCGTACTGTGCTGGCTGGAGCCCCAGTGTGTAGAGCTGTGCCACTCTGTCAGGGCTGGGCTGTGCTCCAGGTGTCTACAGAGGCCTCCTGTCTGTCTGGTCGCCTGACCCACACTGGCACCTTCCATATGTGCCCTTCCTGACACCTTCTGTCACTGTCACAGCGCACACCCTGCATCCTATACTGGCTAGCCTAGCAGCCTCTCTCTGCCCACTTCCCTCTACTACTGAATGCTGGACACATTAGCAGCACTGAAGCACAACAGAGGCGTGGAAAACACCCCCTTTATTTCGAGCTGTAGTTTAGAAAGCATTAATATAAAAGAGGAATGAAGAATCAAGAGTATCAAATTTGAACTTAATGGGCTATTTTCATGGTTTTAGCTTGCTTTCATTTAGTTGTGGTGGCATTGGACAATGTCGCTAAATTGGACAGAGCATAAACAATTCTTGGAAGAGGTTTACCTGGCTGGCCCTACACCAGTGTTCCTCAGCAATGCCCATTGGAGCAGCCAAGCTGTCCCTTGTGGCCTGGTTACAGTTTGTTCCTAGTGGCCTGGTTACACTTTGTTCCTAGTGGCCTGGTTACAGTTTGTTCTTAGTGAACTGGTTACAGTTAGTTTCTAGTGGCCTGGTTACAGTTTGTTCTTAGTGAACTGGTTACAGTTAGTTTCTAGTGGCCTGGTTACAGTTTGTTTCTAGTGGCCTGGTTACAGTTTGTTCCTAGTGGCCTGGTTACAGTTTGGTCCTAGTGGCCTGATTACAGTTTGTTCTTAGTGAACTGGTTACAGTTAGTTTCTAGTGGCCTGGTTACAGTTTGTTCTTAGTGAACTGGTTACAGTTAGTTTCTAGTGGCCTGGTTACAGTTTGTTTCTAGTGGCCTGGTTACAGTTTGTTCCTAGTGGCCTGGTTACAGTTCATTCCTAATGGCTTGGTTACAGTTTGTTCCTAGTGGCCTGGTTACAGTTCATTCCTAGTGGCCTGGTTACAGTTAATTCCCAGTGGCCTGGTTACAGTTTGATCCTAGTGGCCTGGTTACAGTTTGATCCTAGTGGCCTGGTTACAGTTTGTTTCTAGTGGCCTGGTTACAGTTTGTTCCTTGTGGCCTGGTTACAGTTTGTTCCTTGTGGCCTGGTTACAGTTTGTTCCTTGTGGCCTGGTTACAGTTTGTTCCTTGTGGCCTGGTTACAGTTTGTTCCTAGTGGGCTGGTTACAGTTTGTTCCTAGTGGCCTGGTTACAGTTTGTTCCTAATGGCCTGGTTACAGTTTGTTCCTAGTGGTCTGGTTACAGTTTGTTCCTAGTGGCCTGGTTACAGTTCGTTCCTAATGGCCTGGTTACAGTTTGTTCCTAGTGGTCTGGTTACAGTTTGTTCCCAGTGGCCTGGTTACAGTTAATTCCTAATGGCCTGGTTACAGTTTGTTCCTAGTGGTCTGCTTACAGCTTGTTCCTAGTGGCCTGGTTACAGTTAATTCCTAATGGCCTGGTTACAGTTAGTTTCTAGTGGCCTGGTTACAGTTTGTTCCTAGTGGCCTGGTTACAGTTTGGTCCTAGTGGCCTGATTACAGTTTGTTCTTAGTGAACTGGTTACAGTTAGTTTCTAGTGGCCTGGTTACCGTTTGTTCTTAGTGAACTGGTTACAGTTAGTTTCTAGTGGCCTGGTTACAGTTTGTTTCTAGTGGCCTGGTTACAGTTTGTTCCTAGTGGCCTGGTTACAGTTTGTTCTTAGTGAACTGGTTACAGTTAGTTTCTAGTGGCCTGGTTACAGTTTGTTTCTAGTGGCCTGGTTACAGTTTGTTCCTAGTGGCCTGGTTACAGTTCATTCCTAATGGCTTGGTTACAGTTTGTTCCTAGTGGCCTGGTTACAGTTCATTCCTAGTGGCCTGGTTACAGTTTGTTCTTAGTGGCCTGGTTACAGTTCATTCCTAGTGGCCTGGTTACAGTTTGTTCTTAGTGGCCTGGTTACAGTTCATTCCTAGTGGCCTGGTTACAGTTAATTCCCAGTGGCCTGGTTACAGTTTGATCCTAGTGGCCTGGTTACAGTTTGATCCTAGTGGCCTGGTTACACTTTGTTCCTAGTGGCCTGGTTACAGTTCATTCCTAGTGGCCTGGTTACAGTTAATTCCCAGTGGACTGGTTACAGTTTGTTTCTAGTGGCCTGGTTACAGTTTGTTCCTTGTAGCCTGGTTACAGTTTGTTTCTAGTGGCCTGGTTACAGTTTGGTCCTTGTGGCCTGGTTACAGTTTGTTCCTTGTGGCCTGGTTACAGTTTGTTCCTTGTGGCCTGGTTACAGTTTGTTCCTAGTGGCCTGGTTACAGTTCGTTCCTAGTGGCCTGGTTACAGTTCATTCCTAATGGCCTGGTTACAGTTTGTTCCTAGTGGTCTGGTTACAGTTTGTTCGTAGTGGCCTGGTTACAGTTCGTTCCTAATGGCCTGGTTACAGTTTGTTCCTAGTGGTCTGGTTACAGTTTGTTCCCAGTGGCCTGGTTACAGTTAATTCCTAATGGCCTGGTTACAGTTTGTTCCTAGTGGTCTGCTTACAACTTGTTCCTAGTGGCCTGGTTACAGTTAATTCCTAATGGCCTGGTTACAGTTAGTTTCTAGTGGCCTGGTTACAGTTTGTTTCTAGTGGCCTGGTTACAGTTTGTTCCTAGTGGCCTGGTTACAGTTCATTCCTAATGACTTGGTTACGGTTTGTTCCTAGTGGCCTGGTTACAGTTCATTCCTAGTGGCCTGGTTACAGTTCATTCCTAGTGGCCTGGTTACAGTTCATTCCTAGTGGCCTGGTTACAGTTCATTCCTAGTGGCCTGGTTACAGTTTGATCCCAGTGGCCTGGTTACAGTTAGTTCCTAGTGGCCTGGTTACACTTTGTTCCTAGTGGCCTGGTTACAGTTCATTCCTAGTGGCCTGGTTACAGTTCATTCCTAGTGGCCTGGTTACAGTTCATTCCTAGTGGCCTGGTTACAGTTTGATCCCAGTGGCCTGGTTACAGTTTGTTCCTAGTGGCCTGGTTACACTTTGTTCCTAGTGGCCTGGTAACAGTTCATTCCTAGTGGCCTGATTACAGTTTGTTTCTAGTGGCCTGGTTACAGTTTGTTTCTTGTAGCCTGGTTACAGTTTGTTCCTTGTAGCCTGTTTACAGTTTGTTCCTTGTGGCCTGGTTACAGTTCATTCCTGGTGGGCCGGTTACAGTTTGTTCCTAGTGGCCTGGTTACAGTTGTTCCTAGTGGCCTGGTTACAGTTTGTTCCTAGTGGTCTGGTTACAGTTTGTTCCTTGTGGCCTGGTTACAGTTCGTTCCTAATGGCCTGGTTACAGTTTGTTCCTAGTGGTCTGGTTACAGTTTGTTCTTAGTGGCCTGGTTACAGTTCGTTCCTAGTGGCCTGGTTACAGTTTGATCCTAGTGGCCTGGTTACACTTTGTTCCTAGTGGCCTGGTTACAGTTCATTCCTAGTGGCCTGGTTACAGTTCATTCCTAGTGGCCTGGTTACAGTTCATTCCTAGTGGCCTGGTTACAGTTTGATCCCAGTGGCCTGGTTACAGTTAGTTCCTAGTGGCCTGGTTACACTTTGTTCCTAGTGGCCTGGTTACAGTTCATTCCTAGTGGCCTGGTTACAGTTCATTCCTAGTGGCCTGGTTACAGTTCATTCCTAGTGGCCTGGTTACAGTTTGATCCCAGTGGCCTGGTTACAGTTTGTTCCTAGTGGCCTGGTTACACTTTGTTCCTAGTGGCCTGGTAACAGTTCATTCCTAGTGGCCTGATTACAGTTTGTTTCTAGTGGCCTGGTTACAGTTTGTTTCTTGTAGCCTGGTTACAGTTTGTTCCTTGTAGCCTGTTTACAGTTTGTTCCTTGTGGCCTGGTTACAGTTCATTCCTGGTGGGCCGGTTACAGTTTGTTCCTAGTGGCCTGGTTACAGTTGTTCCTAGTGGCCTGGTTACAGTTTGTTCCTAGTGGTCTGGTTACAGTTTGTTCCTTGTGGCCTGGTTACAGTTCGTTCCTAATGGCCTGGTTACAGTTTGTTCCTAGTGGTCTGGTTACAGTTTGTTCTTAGTGGCCTGGTTACAGTTCGTTCCTAGTGGCCTGGTTACAGTTTGATCCTAGTGGCCTGGTTACACTTTGTTCCTAGTGGCCTGGTTACAGTTCATTCCTAGTGGCCTGGTTACAGTTCATTCCTAGTGGCCTGGTTACACTTTGTTCCTAGGGTCCTGGTTACAGTGTGTTCTTAGTGAACTGGTTACAGTTAGTTTCTAGTGGCCTGGTTACAGTTAATTCCCAGTGGACTGGTTACAGTTTGTTCCTAGTGGCCTGATTACAGTTTGTTTCTAGTGGCCTGGTTACAGTTTGTTCCTTGTAGCCTGGTTACAGTTCATTCCTAGTGGCCTGGTTACAGTTCATTCCTAGTGGCCTGGTTACACTTTGTTCCTAGGGTCCTGGTTACAGTGTGTTCTTAGTGAACTGGTTACAGTTAGTTTCTAGTGGCCTGGTTACAGTTAATTCCCAGTGGACTGGTTACAGTTTGTTCCTAGTGGCCTGATTACAGTTTGTTTCTAGTGGCCTGGTTACAGTTTGTTCCTTGTAGCCTGGTTACAGTTTGTTTCTAGTGGCCTGGTTACAGTTTGTTCCTTGTGGCCTGGTTACAGTTTGTTCCTTGTGGCCTGGTTACAGTTTGTTCCTTGTGGCCTGGTTACAGTTTGTTCCTAGTGGCCTGGTTACAGTTTGTTCCTAGTGGCCTGGTTACAGTTCGTTCCTAGTGGCCTGGTTACAGTTTGTTCCTAGTGGCCTGGTTACAGTTTGTTCCTTGTGGCCTGGTTACAGTTTGTTCCTAGTGGCCTGGTTACAGTTTGTTCCTAGTGGCCTGGTTACAGTTCGTTCCTAGTGGCCTGGTTACAGTTTGTTCTTAGTGGCCTGGTTACAGTTTGTTCCCAGTGGCCTGGTTACAGTTTGTTCCTAGTGGCCTGGTTACAGTTCGTTCCTAATGGCCTGGTTACAGTTTGTTCCTAGTGGTCTGGTTACAGTTTGTTCCTAGTGGCCTGGTTAAAGTTCGTTCCTAATGGCCTGGTTACAGTTTGTTCCTAGTGGCCTGGTTACAGTTAATTCCCAGTGGCCTGGTTACAGTTTGTTTCTAGTGGCCTGGTTACAGTTCGTTCCTAGTGGCCTGGTTACAGTTCATTTCTAATGGCCTGATTACAGTTTGTTCCCAGTGGCCTGGTTACAGTTAATTCCTAATGGCCTGGTTACAGTTTGTTCCTAGCGGTCTGCTTACAGCTTGTTCCTAGTGGCCTGGTTACAGTTAATTCCTAATGGCCTGGTTACAGTTAGTTTCTAGTGGCCTGGTTACAGTTTGTTTCTAGTGGCCTGGTTACAGTTTGTTCCTAGTGGCCTGGTTACAGTTCATTTCTAATGACTTGGTTACGGTTTGTTCCTAGTGGCCTGGTTACAGTTCATTCCTAGTGGCCTGGTTACAGTTCATTCCTAGTGGCCTGGTTACAGTTCATTCCCAGTGGCCTGGTTACAGTTTGATCCCAGTCGCCTGGTTACAGTTAGTTCCTAGTGGCCTGGTTACACTTTGTTCCTAGTGGCCTGGTTACAGTTCATTCCTAGTGGCCTGGTTACAGTTCATTCCTAGTGGCCTGGTTACAGTTCATTCCTAGTGGCCTGGTTACAGTTTGATCCCAGTGGCCTGGTTACAGTTTGTTCCTAGTGGCCTGGTTACACTTTGTTCCTAGTGGCCTGGTTACAGTTCATTCCTAGTGGCCTGATTACAGTTTGTTTCTAGTGGCCTGGTTACAGTTTGTTCCTTGTAGCCTGGTTACAGTTTGTTTCTAGTGGCCTGGTTACAGTTTGTTCCTAGTGGTCTGGTTACAGTTTGTTCCTTGTGGCCTGGTTACAGTTCGTTCCTAATGGCCTGGTTACAGTTTGTTCCTTGTGGCCTGGTTACAGTTCATTCCTGGTGGGCCGGTTACAGTTTGTTCCTAGTGGCCTGGTTACAGTTGTTCCTAGTGGCCTGGTTACAGTTTGTTCCTAGTGGTCTGGTTACAGTTTGTTCCTTGTGGCCTGGTTACAGTTCGTTCCTAATGGCCTGGTTACAGTTTGTTCCTAGTGGTCTGGTTACAGTTTGTTCTTAGTGGCCTGGTTACAGTTCGTTCCTAGTGGCCTGGTTACAGTTTGATCCTAGTGGCCTGGTTACACTTTGTTCCTAGTGGCCTGGTTACAGTTCATTCCTAGTGGCCTGGTTACAGTTCATTCCTAGTGGCCTGGTTACACTTTGTTCCTAGGGTCCTGGTTACAGTGTGTTCTTAGTGAACTGGTTACAGTTAGTTTCTAGTGGCCTGGTTACAGTTTGTTCCTAGTGGCCTGATTACAGTTTGTTTCTAGTGGCCTGGTTACAGTTTGTTCCTTGTAGCCTGGTTACAGTTCATTCCTAGTGGCCTGGTTACAGTTCATTCCTAGTGGCCTGGTTACACTTTGTTCCTAGGGTCCTGGTTACAGTGTGTTCTTAGTGAACTGGTTACAGTTAGTTTCTAGTGGCCTGGTTACAGTTAATTCCCAGTGGACTGGTTACAGTTTGTTCCTAGTGGCCTGATTACAGTTTGTTTCTAGTGGCCTGGTTACAGTTTGTTCCTTGTAGCCTGGTTACAGTTTGTTTCTAGTGGCCTGGTTACAGTTTGTTCCTTGTGGCCTGGTTACAGTTTGTTCCTTGTGGCCTGGTTACAGTTTGTTCCTTGTGGCCTGGTTACAGTTTGTTCCTAGTGGCCTGGTTACAGTTTGTTCCTAGTGGCCTGGTTACAGTTCGTTCCTAGTGGCCTGGTTACAGTTTGTTCCTAGTGGCCTGGTTACAGTTTGTTCCTTGTGGCCTGGTTACAGTTTGTTCCTAGTGGCCTGGTTACAGTTTGTTCCTAGTGGCCTGGTTACAGTTCGTTCCTAGTGGCCTGGTTACAGTTTGTTCCTAGTGGCCTGGTTACAGTTTGTTCCCAGTGGCCTGGTTACAGTTTGTTCCTAGTGGCCTGGTTACAGTTCGTTCCTAATGGCCTGGTTACAGTTTGTTCCTAGTGGTCTGGTTACAGTTTGTTCCTAGTGGCCTGGTTAAAGTTCGTTCCTAATGGCCTGGTTACAGTTTGTTCCTAGTGGCCTGGTTACAGTTAATTCCCAGTGGCCTGGTTACAGTTTGTTTCTAGTGGCCTGGTTACAGTTCGTTCCTAGTGGCCTGGTTACAGTTCATTTCTAATGGCCTGATTACAGTTTGTTCCCAGTGGCCTGGTTACAGTTAATTCCTAATGGCCTGGTTACAGTTTGTTCCTAGCGTTCTGCTTACAGCTTGTTCCTAGTGGCCTGGTTACAGTTAATTCCTAATGGCCTGGTTACAGTTAGTTTCTAGTGGCCTGGTTACAGTTTGTTTCTAGTGGCCTGGTTACAGTTTGTTCCTAGTGGCCTGGTTACAGTTCATTTCTAATGACTTGGTTACGGTTTGTTCCTAGTGGCCTGGTTACAGTTCATTCCTAGTGGCCTGGTTACAGTTCATTCCTAGTGGCCTGGTTACAGTTCATTCCCAGTGGCCTGGTTACAGTTTGATCCCAGTCGCCTGGTTACAGTTAGTTCCTAGTGGCCTGGTTACACTTTGTTCCTAGTGGCCTGGTTACAGTTCATTCCTAGTGGCCTGGTTACAGTTCATTCCTAGTGGCCTGGTTACAGTTCATTCCTAGTGGCCTGGTTACAGTTTGATCCCAGTGGCCTGGTTACAGTTTGTTCCTAGTGGCCTGGTTACACTTTGTTCCTAGTGGCCTGGTTACAGTTCATTCCTAGTGGCCTGATTACAGTTTGTTTCTAGTGGCCTGGTTACAGTTTGTTCCTTGTAGCCTGGTTACAGTTTGTTTCTAGTGGCCTGGTTACAGTTTGTTCCTAGTGGTCTGGTTACAGTTTGTTCCTTGTGGCCTGGTTACAGTTCGTTCCTAATGGCCTGGTTACAGTTTGTTCCTAGTGGTCTGGTTACAGTTTGTTCCTAGTGGCCTGGTTACAGTTCGTTCCTAATGGCCTGGTTACAGTTTGTTCCTAGTGGCCTGGTTACAGTTAATTCCCAGTTGCCTGGTTACAGTTATTTTCTAGTGGCCTGATTACAATTTGTTTCTAGTGGCCTGGTTACAGTTCATTCCTAGTGGCCTGGTTACAGTTCATTCCTAATGGCCTGGTTACAGTTTGTTCCTAGTGGCCTGGTTACAGTTTGTTCCTAATGGCCTGGTTACAGTTTGATCCTAGTGGTCTGGTTACAGCTTGTTCGTAGTGGTCTGGTTACAGTTTGTTCCTAGTGGCCTAGTTACAGTTAATTCCTAGTGGCCTGGTTACAGTTTGTTCCTAGTGGCCTGGTTACACTTTGTTCCTAGTGGCCTGGTTACAGTTAATTCCCAGTGGCCTGGTTACAGTTTGTTCCTAGTGGCCTGGTTACAATTTGTTCCCAGTGGCCTGGTTACAGTTTGTTCCTAGTGGCCTGGTTACAGTTCGTTCCTAATGGCCTGGTTACAGTTTGTTCCTAGTGGTCTGGTTACAGTTTGTTCCTAGTGGCCACAGTTTGCCCTGGTAATTTAGGGGATAATTAAGTGGTAAATCTTCCCCAACTGTATGATAGTGGTGCGCCAGATTACAGCAGCCACCCATGAGCTGAGTAATGGGATTCAGTCCCACAATGAGCTGCTCACCCGATAAGAAACCAATTCAGTCGGTCTCCTTCCTCCTTGTATTAGCAGCAGCTTCCCTGGCTCACCTTGGGCTAATGATACGCCTAAACAAACATGTCCTCTACAATTTAATAGAGCTACACACGGTATAGAACATAGTCAGAAGCATAAATGAGTAAATGGACTATGGAGGACTGATTCATCAACCGCAGGGCTCCATGGAAGTCCCAGGCAGAATGCTAATGGTTTTGATTGAGGGATGAGGGAACATTGTTGCATCGACCATACGTACATTGTAACTATTGATGACCAGGGCAATCACTGTTGAGCAAAACATGACTATCCTCGCACCTACTGTAGAATCAGTGTGATTCACTGCCTGTAAGGCAACACAAAATGGGACACTATCATTGACCATCTATACCATTCATTATCTATTTTGGGATTGGTGTAAAAGACATTCCAAGCAGACATGACTGACACGGTGATAACATGTATTCCTCTCAGAATCACAACATTTATCAGTCACTCATTGAAAGCTCTGGTGTTGGGCTTATGTGTGTTCCTCACTTAATCAAACAGCCCTTCAGTGTGTGTGTGTGTGTGTGTCCGTGCATGTGTGTGTGTGTCGGACCAGAGAAGTGAAGTGGACTTAGACTAGCGGTCTCTGTGTCTTTTAGAGCACAGGACAAAATCACATGCTGCCAGTGAGATGTCAGGGATGTGTCTGGTTAAACACTTAAAGGGGGGTGGTGGGATTTTTGCAACCATTTCATCCCCTAGCAATGATGATGAGAGAGAGAGATTGTGTGTGTTATGAATGATTAACCCCCATTAATCATTATGAAAGAAGGCTAAAAGCTAGCTTTGTCTTCAACCATTTGTCCCCTGTACCCCTAGCCACTCTACATGTGTGTGGGTGTTTTCTGTGCCTTCCCACAGCCCAGGGGTATCATTCCAGCCCCGAGGAGACATCCAAAATAAACCATTGATTTTTTTGCTCAATAAGGCCTTGTTAAGGCTGCTCCCGTGCCACACAACAGATGAATCACTAAAGCAGTATAACCCAGGCAAGCAACTCCTGTATTAACATTCCAGCTCTAATAGTGTTACCAGAGGGTTGCAGATAGTATTCTGTGTCTGATGGTGGACTGAGGCATCACTACTCATCTGAGGGCTTGTTTCATCACTGCCCTCCTCTCTTCGTCTCTTGTCCTAACTCATCAAGTCATCGTCACACATTTGTCTCTCACTAAAAAAACTCTCACTCTGTTCTGCCACCCCTCCTCTGCCACAGACGTGCTGCCTCAGAGTCACACCAAATTACCTCTCTCTCCCCCTCTCCCTTTTTTCACTCTCCCTACTTCTCTCTTCTCTCCCTTTCTTTCTGTCTGTCCTTCTCTCGCTCTTTCTCTTTTCATTGTTTATAGGCCCACCATTAAATATTATGGAAAACATTGCGTTGATCATCTCTTTTCAATATTTGGTGGAGGAGAAAAGCTGATCATTAGTGAATAGTTCGGTTGTGACTCATCATTATGAGGATTTCTGGGCTATTTATCAAGGCCAAAATCAGAACCCTTTCTGATTTTGTGGGAATTAGTCATATCCTCACAAAACAAGCGTCACTTTATTATGTGACTGACTCTACAGTGTGAAAATAAATACTGCACTATTAGGCAACCATGCACGTCCTCAGTCACAGGAAAACTGTTGATGAGCATAACAGAGTGTGGTGGGGGTTACAGTATGTGTAATGTGCTTGTTTGGGGGTGGTGAATGAGAACTTACCCTCGTCTCCTCACACCCCGTTCGTTTCCCCCTCGTCAACAAATTCCAGCAGCCGAGAACGGGAGTCGTTCACATGAGGAACACTTTCACGCCAGTCACATCCAATTTACTTATTTATTTGTTTCTTTCAAGCCCCCAGCACATAGCTTTAGGTTCCAAATGTGTCTGATTAACAAAATACACACACACACACACACACACACTCACGCACACTCACGCACACTCACTTTCTCTCTGTAAGGTAAGGAGGAGGTACGGGGCCGGCACTGCTAATTAGGGGTGACATGATGTTTATGTAACCTCCAAGCTTCCCAAACCAGACACAATTACGGGCCCCTGGTCCCACTGACCCCGGCCCCAGCCCACTGTGGAACCACACAGCACTGCCCCTCTGTCCAGGCAGGACCCAGGCTGGTCACAGGGCAGGGGGAGGGGGAGTGAGCCAGAGTTCAGTCTCTTTAACAGCTCTCTCTGACGGGAGCTCTGGAGCTGTAATACAAAGTGACGGCCACTTCAGTGCAGAGCCCCCCAATTTCCGCCAGGACTCTATGGCTGGGGCAGGGGTGGCAGACTTGTGGCCCAGTGTGTGAGAGTTAAGGCAGGGGCCTCATAGAAGGCTTTACTGCACTCTGAGGCCGTCATTACCCCCCGCCACCTCCCACATACACACACAATAACCACTTACTTCAAAACACACCATCAAAAAGAGGTGGTTCTTTCATTCAAACATCGATTTTAAACACAAGTTATATCAATAACTCAGAGAGATCTTTTTAAGCATTATTATTTGACTGACTACAGGATGCAACCTACTAGTATTGCATGCTGCTTTAAAAACAAATCTGATTCAAATGTGTTGAAATGTGCTGTATGAGGCCCATATAGTGTATCCCACAGAATGCATAACTGTTTCTTCCTTTTCAATACCTTTTATCTTACATGCATCTCTGCAAACTTCCTCGCTTGAATCATAGTGAGTCACATCCACGTAAGAACGTAAGTTGGAGGGAGAAGTTTTATATGTCCACCTTAATAATCCACAGTAACACAGGGCCTTGGGGAGCTCAGTCATAGAAGGCCAGTCAGATGAAAGATGACAGGCACTTACTCATACTGCCAACAGGACACAAAGCCCTGGCGTAGATAAAGCCTGTAGCCTGTATCCCCGCTCATCAGTGCTCCGGCAGCACAGCCTGGCACACCAAATGATGCGTCTCATACAGACAATTAAAGAGCAAATCAATTCTGCTGCTTGGATTAAATAATGGAGGCGCAGTCATCTGCAACCACAAAGCACACAGTGGAAAACATGCACGGCTACCATAGTTACAGTAGACATTGATTGCAGCATGTTTCTCCAAGATCCCACAGATGAAAAAGTTAGGCCAATCACAAACAGACCTGTTTTTCATTAGAGGTTATTATTCACTGAAAATACAATGGCTTCTTACTAATCTTCCCATTACTATTTTGGGTGCAGTTTTTAAGGCAGCTCGTAGAGGGCATGGGGATCATAGTGAATTCAAGGCTTATTACCAAAGACTTCATAAACTTAATAAGTAACACTAGAACTGAGTGGCTGGATGAAGCAAGGGCCTGAGATGTTAGGACTGTAATCACCACGCAGCAGTCAGGGGAGACAGGAGGGAGTGTCGTGCTCACTAAGCTGAGTTACTCTGTCTGAGAGCCCTGATGAGGTCACACTCTGGGGACCAAGAGGCCATCAAACCCTGCCTGTGATGTCATCAACAATCCTCTCACTCCTGTTTAAGAACAAATATGCATACTTACTCCACACTAGAGGAATATGAAACTGCGTCATTGTGCGTGTGTGTGTGTGCCTGCGAGAGAGACATAGAGAGCATAAGGAAGAGTGTACTCACCAGCCTGGTTGGTTGTGATGTTGACGGAGGAGTACTGTGGTGAGTAGGGGCTCTGCTCGGAGACCCCATTGACGGCCTGCACCTCGAAGGTGTACTGTGTGTGCGCCAGCAGGTCACTGATGTAAACACGTGGCTCTGTCAGACCCAGCTGGCGGGGTACAAACTGGACATTGTCCCCACAGCGCGTGCAGCCTCCCCGGCCACCTCCACAGCTCTTACAGATGATGTTGAAGACCACGTCCTCACGGCCACCTGACTCCCTAGGAGGCTGCCACTCCAGTATCAGAGACGTCTCATTCACGATAGACAGAACGTTCTGAGGAGCCGATGGCACCGCTGGAAACACACAGACAATAGACAGTCAACTGAGATGGTTTCTGTTTGGAATGTGAGAAGCATTTACAGTGGTCTCATACACTACATGACCAAAAGAATGTGGTCGCCTGCTCGTCGAAACATTTAATTCCTAAATCATGGGCATTAATTTGAAGTTTGGTCCCCCCTTTGCTGCTATAACAGCCTCCACTCTTCTGGGAAGGCTTTCCACTAGATGTTGGAACATGTCTGTTGAGACTTGCTTCCATTCAGCCACAAGAGCATTAGTGAGGTCGGGCACTGATGTTGGATGATTAGGCCTGGCTCACAGTCGGCGTTCCAATTCATCCCAAAGGTGTTTGATGGGGTTTAGGTCAGGGCTCTGTGCAGACCAGTCAAATTCTTCCACACTGATCTCGACAAACAATTTCTGTAGGACCTTGATTTATTCACGGGGGCATTGCCATACTAAACAGGAAAGGGCCTTCCCCAAACTGTTGCCACAAAGTTGGATGCACAAAATCGTCTAGAATGTCATTGTATGCTGTAGGATTAGGATTTCCCTTCACTGGAACTAAGGGGCCTAGCCCGAACCATAAAAAACCGCCCAGACCATTATTCCTCCTCCACCAAACATTACAGTTGGCACTATGCATTCTGGCAGGTAGTGTTCTCCTGGCATCTGCCAAATGCAGATTTGTCCATTGGACTGCCAGATGGTGAAGCGTGATTCCTCACTCTAGAGAATGCGTTTCCACTGCTGCAGAGTCTAATGGCGGCGAGCTTTACACCACTCCAGCCGACGCTTGGCATTGCGCATGGTGACCTTAGGCTTGTGTGCGGCTGCTCGGCCATGGAAACCCATTTCATAAAGCTCCAGGCAAACTGTTACTGCGCTGACGTTGCTTCCAGAGGCAGTTTGGAACGCGGTAGTGAGTGCTGCAATTGAGGACAGACATGCTATGCGCTTCAGCACCCGGCGGTACCGTTCTGTGAGCTTGTGTGGCCTACCACTTTGCGGCTGTGCCATTTTTGATCCTAGATGTTTCCACTTCACAATAACAGCACTTACAGCTGATCAGGCCAGCTCCAGCAAGGCAAAACTTTTACGAACTGACTTGTTGGTAAGGTGGCATCCTATGACGGTGCCATGTTGAAAGTCACTGAGCTCTTCAGTAAGGCCATTCTACTGCCAATGTTTGTCTATGAAGATTGCATGGCTGTGTGCTCTATTTTATACACCTGGCAGCAACGGGTGTGGCTGAAATAGCCGAATCCACTAATTTGATGTGGTATCCGTACTTTTGTATATATACTGTATGTGGAGTGTGGTTTGTCTACAGATTTAAGGTGTAAGAAAAACTAATGGACTCAATGTACTCTAGTTAGTTCAAAATAACTACTTCATGACATTTAATTCCGATGTTGGCAGGGGAATTAGGTTTCCTGTGTCCTTGGAGTTCTTGAGGGTAGGAATACCAGAACTAGTATCACCCTACTCAAATAACCCTTTCACTGGAGGAGAGAGAACCCACACTCCTACAAATACAGTACAGTCTCTTTGAGGTCTTTGCCTGGTATGCTCAACTAAATCCTTCCCCCAGGAAGCCCATTTAAACACACTGGACATCAACATGAAGATAGGATGACTTTTCATGTCCATGTTGTCACATATTTGTATCAATCTGTTGGTTATGTATAGCAGAGCATCATATGTACTGCAGGACAGAGAAAGTGACTGTTGCTCATACACAACCACTACTTATAGAGGCATTATTGGTTGAAAGTAACATTCCCCATGGCATCACATTTGACTGACAACCCAAACAAACACACAATGAGTACTGTTTATCTTTTACGGGCATGTGCAGCTAATTAGGGAGGATGCCCTCTCCAGGGCTAATGAGATAAACAACAAAATTCCCCCTGCCCATAAAGTCGTAAACCTGAATTGATCACTTATTTAACCGCCCTTTTAATTGGCTCCCATTAACAGACCTCCAGGCCTGGAGCAATGCCCATTGAAGCCCTCTGTGTCTCTCTCTCTCTCTCTCTCTCTCTCTCTCTCTCTCTCTCTCTCTCTCACGCAAAACAGCCTCCTAAACATCGTCTCTTTCCTGGGGAGGGCTGGAATGGGCGGCTAATGGCCCCTGTTAGCTTGAGTGCCACTCAGATGGGCCCGTTTCCCTCTTTTAATCATCCCGGGCCCGCTGCGTTTAATACCAGCGACGTGACGCTGCTTTCTCATTCACAACAGCTGCTCTGTTCCCAGAGCCGGGCTTATGCAAATCTCCTTTGTTGGAGGCGCTCAAATATTTCTGTCCCTCTCCCTTTCACAGAGGAGGGAAGGAGAAAAAAATCAGCCACGGTTGTGAAAGGAGCTCTCTCGCTCTCTCTCTCTCTCTCTCTCTCTCTCTCTCTCTCTCTCTCTCAGCACACTATATATACTGCCTATTCCTCTCTCTCCCTCTCTGTGTTCATGTCTTCCCCTTAATCTTTATCCCGCCTGTGTTCTCTTTCTCTTTTCTTAGACCCTCCGTTAACCACAAATTCAAATGGCTTCATTGGCATGACAAGAGGAATCTAGGCCTAGTCTATTCTCCCTGTCTGTCCCACTACAATGCTGCATGGCCTGGCCCAGTAACCTCTGCTCTGGCTGAGGGCAGCAGGGCTCTGTGATGTGAGGTGGGTAGGCTGGCCTATGTGTTTTGGGCCAGACCTGTTGGCAGTGCTGGGTCTATGTGAGGGACTGCTCTCTGACAGGCCTCCTCTGTTTCTGCTCAGAGAGGCTCTGGTGTCCTTTGATCTTTGATTCCTCTCAGTTCCTCAGGACCAGGGTGTGAAATTAAAAGAGTGTGTGTGTGTGTGTGTGTGTGTGTGTGTGTGTGTGTGTGTGTGTGTGTGTGTGTGTGTGTGTGTTGGTCGATAGTACATACTTGTGCATGGCATCTGGAAGGGATCTGAGTCAGTGCGATAGTAACCGTTGCGGCACACACAGTTAGTGGCTCCTTCGTTGGTGGTGCGGCTGTTGATTGGACACTGCATGCAGGATACATCACCCTGTATAGGCTTGAAGAAGCCCGATGGACAAGCTGGGATAAAAACAGAAGAGAGGGAGAGATGAGATATGAACATATCCCCATTTACATACTGTATTTCATGTTTGGTCAGTTTTATTCCCTGTTTGGCTTCATCTCACTTTACGAGACATGTGGTCCAGAGACCACAATGCAAAAGAGACTAACACAGATCACAGTTGAGCATAAATATACATTAGTGCAACCTCCTCGCATGTGAGGGTTTCTCGGTGGAGATGACAACAGACAACATAACATGTACAGTACTGTGTTTAACTTTAATTATTCAGCGTGCTCACAGCACACTAATTGCCTGAGACCCTCTGGAGTGGTCTACTTCCTGTTAAGTGCTCTTTAAAGGTCCTCTACTCTTGCTGGGAGAGTGGCAGGAAAACTTACAGCCATGGTTAGGGGTGGTGATCACACACTACTGCATCAAAACTGTGTGTGTGTGTGTGTGTGTGTGTGTGTGTGTGTGTGTGTGTGTGTGTGTGTGTGTGTGTGTGTGTGTGTGTGTGTGTGTGTGTGTGCATGGGTACGCATGTAAAAAAAAAAAAAGCAGTCAAGCACTACCATTTACAGTGAAACTCACTCTCCCTGATATCCTCTTCATCCTTACCTCAGTTACCCCCCACTCCTGCCCCCACTCCCGCCACACACACACACACACAGTGGAACCCTTCCCAGAATGCACAGCAGCCCCTGCTCAAGGACCATGTCAAGAGCTGTTTTTGTACTGGGGCCAAACCAGCTGAGGTTGGTATAGCTTGAGATAATCACCACCCACCTCCCTCCCTGTCTCCCCATCCGTAAAAGGAGGAAATGGAGTAGTGTGGGGACTCGCTACGAGCTAAAGTCACACATGAAAAATTCACACACAGGAGGTGCCACACTTATGAATGACCTTCACACAGTTATGAATGTCCTTATGCCAATGCTACCTGAGAGCTATCCTGTGATACATTATGTAACACTGGGATTTCAAAAAAAAAAAACATCTGGAGGGATCCTTATCCTGTTGAATACTCTGCACCATAACCCATCTCACAAACTCTCACTATGTTCCATATCTAGGAATAATAAAACCGTCATTTCCCTATCATCCCTGGTCTGAGCTGCCAATTACAGCTGGATTAAAGTGTGTGTCATATGGAAACGTCTGCAGCTGGAACTTTATTTGGAGAAGGTCAAATCACAAGGCAGGATAAGTCTGGGTTCAATCCCACTGTTTATACTAGGAAGACAGATACCAGTTCCCAGTGACCATGCTGGAACACCATGCTGGAACACCATGCTGGAGCACCATGCTGGAGCACCATGCTGGAACACCATGCTAGAGCACCATGCTGGAACACCATGCTGGAACACCATGCTGGAGCACCATGCTGGAGCACCATGCTGGAACACCATGCTGGAGCAGGATTACTGCTCTTTTCCAATCCCAACTTCCCACAAACTCCCTGGAAAACACATCTCAATCATCATCCTCTGTCCAAACCGGCTGCACACACTAGAGCACTGCTGTGCTTTAGTAGCCCAATCCCTGGCCCTGGCCCATAAAACTCAGATTCCGTAGAAAAAAAGTGTCACACAAACAGAGCAACATTTTCAGTGAGGCTGATGCATCCTGTGGAAAGATCATTGTCATAAACATCAGTCACAGGAAGTAGTATTGGGGATAAAATGGAGGAAACCTGATCATGCTCTTCAATAAATATTAGTCTCATTATATTTTTATTCTCCTGTGATTGATGGGGGAAAGCGACCTGGTACAGAGTGAAACATGAGGCCGGCACATTCATACTGCCAGTCACCAGAGTCACTGAATGAGGCCCCAGCTACAGATCTGTGGATTGGGACTGAGACTAAAGAACACAGTGGTCTATGGCAGTGAAGAGCTCAGAGGAGCGCCACCAAAGAAAATAGCAGAAAGAGCCAGGGAGAGGGAAAAGAGAAGAGGTGGAGCAGAGGAGAGAAGAGAAGAAGAGAAAGACAGAAGGCAGTAGGCGGCGCTTAGGATTGAGTAATGGGTGTTTAGGGCAAGCATGTTTTATATGGAAGAGGGAGTTGGGAAGGGGGAACAGTGTCAACAACTAGGCCTATTGTCTATTGTTTGGTAGCCGGATATGGCCAGGTATCGCTTTTTCTGTCTTTATTGTTCCTACTGTCCTCTAGCATCCATGACAGAGACAGAGAGATAGAGAGACTGACAGACAAAGACACAGACAGACTGACAGACAGAGAAACAGACAGACCAGGCTGTGTTAGATGTGGGGCTCAGCTTGTCACCACCAGGGCCTTATATTTTTTTTTTTGGGGGGGGGGGGATTCCACCAGTCTTTCAAGAGGCTGTGTTGGAGGGCTGGGGAGCTGCTCGGTGTCAGATGTAGCCTGCGGACGAGTACATAGCTCTGATTAAAAAGCAGATCAGCACTTTGATTCCCTCCTCACTCAGATTGGTGGTGTTGAGCTGTTTGATCACAATCTCCCTCAACTCGCTCAGTCAACATGCAATGGCTAAAGCCTTATTATGATGCAGCTTCAGACATCCCTCTGGCAAGGGGAGGTAATAATGAGGGGAATATTCATTGCTGGAGTTTTATTTTCCCTCCTTTTGATTCTTTTAAAATATATGTCTCTATTAATATCCTTAAATAAATAAGCACGTTTTCTCAGCTTTCTGGATTTTGACAGAAGTGATGAAACGCTGCATTAAGTCAAGAAGAAAAGGCGCACAGAAACATTCTAATGGAATTTATAAACACTTCAGATTTAATTTAGTGTCAGCTGTGTCAAAGGGTCCAGATCACCTCAAAGTGGTTCCAGGCACACGCCAAGAAAGGAAAGGCTTGGCTGTCACATCTCAATGACTGCTGTTCTCCAGAGCAGAGGCAACTCAGTGACTGGCTAGAGCCCAACCCTTTCTGTCTGTGTTATGAACTTTAATAACACATCCTGACATAAAGAATTGATTTGGGAGTACTGTTGACTCACTGTATAAAGAGGGTATTGTGAGAGGTAAGTCCTCCATGCCAGGGAGCCAGTCAGGTTTTACAGCAGGTAATTTGCTGGTTGTTTCAAAGGCTTCCGGGAAGTTTCAGCCAGGCAAATTTATGTTAATTGAAAGAGAGAACCTGCAGCTCAAAGCCACTGTATCCAGCCTAGTCTGTGTGAAAAGGTGGGGCTCCATTGTTTTCAGTGGCAGTGCTGATGATGAAGCCAGCCACTCTACTGGAAGCATTCTGAGCTGACAGTGCATCTGGCTTCTCCAGCTCAGTTTGAACAGACACACACAAGACACACACGTGCACGTACAGACACATACAGTACATGCACACACACGTACACAAACGCGCAGACGCACACACACACACACACACACACAGACAGAAATATATGCAGGCAGCACAGCAGCAAAACGGTGTGCCCAGACAGTCAGGAAGAACCCAAACAAAGGCTGGGCATTTGACATTTCCATCATGGCTGTCTGAGCTGTGCAGTGCCTTACCATGGCCAGGGAATCATCTGGCTGATAACAGCCACTAATCCAGCCAAAGGCATGTCTATTGAGAGAAACCCATGACCTGTTCCACACCTCTCCCGTCCCCGTCCCCGTCCCCCAGCAACCCCGCCCGACAGAGAGGTCCTTTGTCCACACCCCCCACGCCCTCTCCTGTTTCCCCATTCCTCCTATTCAGCTGCTTCAAAACCAGCCCCCAAAAATGCTGAATTTAATGAAAGCAGCATTCAAAAAGAGACAAGGGACAGAAAGGGGTAAGGTGTGTGTGCGTGTGTGTGCGTACGTGCGTGTGTGAGTGTTCATTACGTGTGAGTGTGAAAGACAAAAGGCTGGAGGGGAAAGAACTGGAGGTGTGAGGTTTTGTTAGCGCAGCAGAAAAAAAGTGCTGAAAGCTGTGAAAATGGGCAGTCACAGGGCTTCTCTGTGTGGACGTTTTCTATTGTCACAGAGAGAGAGGGCCACTGTAGGGAGCGATGGGCTTGGTCGTCATGGCACTTCTGCTCTCTGTTTACTGTCTGTCTTCTGTATAAACAATTTGGATCACCGGGAAAAATAGATCAGATGTTATCCCTTAATAAGGATAGACCATAAAGAGGGAGGGGCTGTTTTGTACCATACTCACTGTCCGATGAAGGAGCAAATCGGATCCAAATTAGAAGAGCAAAAACTGTTAGCTATAATATGGACAGTGAATACACTTGTACTGTTCTGAATCCTGAGATGTTTACTCTGCAGTGGTTTACTCTGTGATGAGGAGCTAACCTTGTGATGGGCCAGCCAGCTGTGCAAGCCATGGCCACAAGTTAACCTAAGGAGAGCATCCATATTGTAGGTAGGGGGTGTAGGTAAAGCCAGTCTGTCCCCTTCATGCCGACCCTTCCTTAGGGAACACACTTCTATTTGGCTGAGCAGTGACACACAGGGCCCCAGAATTCAATTAGGGCCCGGGCCGCGCCAGCTAATTCAATCAAGGAGGTGTGAAAGCAATTAGACGACTGGCATTCGCTTCACCCCACACACAGGCACAAATTAGATATTAATTTCCCTCTCTAGGTTTCCCTGTCTGATGCAATTAGCGTGCCTGTATCTCGACGTGGCTCGCACTGGGGAGCAGGGTGTGAGGTTGACCAATGACCTACTGGACGTAAATTAAGCTTCTCTCCATTTCCTGGACAGGACAGGAACACTTCCTGTGTGAGTAAGTTGGACGCCCACTTGCACTAATAAGGAGAGGAGAGGGCTGGACTTCACAGTGATTCAGAGGCTGGGGTCAGAACAGCAGCCTTCACTGGTTGTGCAGTCCCCTCAAGGCCCAGTGAGTGATGGCTGCTTTCATCTTACATTCTATGTGTGTGAAGACTGCACATGTATGTAAGTCTATGTTGTCATTGTGTATTAATTATGCATGAATGTGTGTGTGAGTGTGTGTATCTGCAGAAGGATCTGGCAGGTGGGAGGTGAGTCATTGTCAGTGCCCCTGCTCTAAGCTATGTTCCTCTACAGTTGTCAGTGAGCTCTCCTCAGACAGCATCCAACCCAAATCCACCCAGCGGGCGCCATGGAGACAGATTAGGTGCTACGGCGGAGCCCGTGTGAGTGGGAGATTAGTAGGAAACGTGTGACACCTGGGAAATGGCCTCTCAACAGCTGGAGAGGGGAGGGCCCAGGCTTACAATACAGACTAGAAAGCCGGCACATGTCCCAACACACACACACACACACACACACACACACACCCACACGCGCGCACACGCACGCACACACAATGCTGACAGAATGCATTTATAAACAACCCCTGGCCACAGCCCAGAGGACAATTTCAGCTAACTATACATCTCCTAGGTGCCAAATACCAGGCTCAGATGTACTCTGTACCCCAGTCTTGGTATCAGAGGTTTCTCTCACTGGGGCACAGAGTACATGAGTACAGCGCAAAACAACCCCCAGTATAACTGTGGTATGGGTTAGCATTCAAGGACAAAAGGCACATGGGCCAGGTCAACATAGTAGCTCACTAAAAATAATCTGCTGGTGGATTAAAAATGTTGTAACCTGATAACAGCAGTAAAGTTATTTCCAGAAACCCAACGTCCTCATTCATTATCCCCATTCATTACACGTAAGAAACCAACAAACACCTCTACACACTTAGACCCTCTCCCCATACCTTATTGTCACATGTGGCAAACATTATCTTTCTCATTCAAACGACATATCCATAGTGTTCCTTGAGTTGGAACACCACGCAGTCGTAATGATTATCAGGTCATAAATACCGCCAAAATGTATAATCAGCAAAGGGAAAAGTGTCTTAACCACAGTATTTCCATAGTGTCTGATAACTACCATGTGTCAATAGAATGGGGGAAAGATGAAAGGGAAGAATCTCTGGAGCCATACATGCAGCACAGTAATAATGTCTGGAATTTTCACTGCTGCTTTTTTTTTCCCTTCCTCATTTTTTTCCATACTGAGAATAAAAACTGAAATGGGGTATGGTAAAATTACAGGCATTTGTGCCGACACAAAAAATTGTGAAGGGTCATTTCATGCAGGCAGATCACTTGACAGCTTGCTCTCTGGAGAGTCCAGGGGGCCAATCAGGTTGGAGGTAGACCCTCGAGCCCCGGCCTCGGTATATGAGGCTGCAGATGGTTGGGGTGTGGCCTGAGAGAGTCAGGCAGACCCCTGTAAAATAATTAATCTCCATTAAAGATGCCCTGTCAACCTCAACCTGCTACATCTCCTGCCTGCAGTCACAGGAGCTACCTCCCCTTATCTCCCTACTGATAATTAGGATGATCACAAGAAATAGCAAAATAGGAAGATACATACAGCATTGAATTGCCTATAGAGATGACCGTTGTCAAGCACACAAAAACCCATATTTGACATATTGATCCTCAGTTGCTAAATTATGCTCTCTGGTGAAGTTACACAATGGTACGTCAAGTGGAATGTACAGTACCAGTCAAAAGTTTGGACACACCTAGTCATTCAAGGATTTGTCTTTATTTCTACTATTTTCTACATTGTAGAATAATAGTGAAGACATCACAACTATGAAATAATACATATGGAATCATGTAGTAACCAAAAAAAGTGTTAAACAAATCAAAATATATTTGAGATTTGAGATTCTTCAAAGTAGCCACCTTTTGCCTTGATGACAGCATTGCACACTCTTGGCATTCTCTCAACCAGATTCATGAGGTAGTCACCTGGAATGTATTTCAATTAACAGATGTGACTTGTTAAAACTTAATTTGTGTAATTTGTTTCCTTAATGTGTTTGAGCCAATTAGTTGTGTAGTGAGTGACAAGGTAGGGTTGGTAAACGGAAGATAGCCCTATTTGGAAAAAAAATGTCCAAATTATGGCAAGAACAGCTTAAATAAGCAAAGAGAAACAACAGTCCATCATTACTTTAAGACATGAAGGTCAGTCAATCCTCCACAGGAATGGAAGACCCAGAGTTACCTCTGCTGCAAATGATAAGTTCATTAGAGTTACCAGCCTCAGAAATTGGCAACTAACTGCACATCAGATGGCAGTCCAAATAAATGCTTCACAGAGTTCAAGTAACAGACACATCACAACATCAACTGTTCAGAGGAGGATGCGTGAATCAGGCCTTTATGGTAAAATTGCTGCAAAGAAACCACTACTATAGGACATCAATAAGAATAATAGACTTGCTTGGGCCAAGAAACACAAGCAATGTACATTAGACCAGAGGAAACCTGTCCTTTGGTCTGATGAGTCCAAATTTGACATTTTTGTTTCCAACCGCCGTGTCTTTGTGAGACGCAGAGTAGGTGAACGGATAATCTCCAGATGTCTGGTTCCCACAGTGGAGCATGGAGGAGCAGGTGTAATGGTGTGGGGGTGCTTTGCTGGTGACACTGTCTGTGATTTACTTAGAATTCAAGGCATACTTAGCCAGCATGGCTACCACAGAATTCTGCAGCGATACACCATCCCATCTGGTTTGGGTTTAGTGGGACTATCATTTGTTTTTCAACAGGACAATAACCCAAAACAAACCTCCAGGCTCCTTAATTGGGACAGCCTAGTGGTTAGAGAGTTGGACTAGTAACCGAAAGGTTGCAAGTTCAAACCCCCGAGCTGACAAGGTACAAATATGTCGTTCTGCCCCTGAACAGGCAGTTAACCCACTGTTCCTAGGCCGTCATTGAAAATAAGAATTTGTTCTTAACTGACTTGCCTAGTTAAATAAAGGTAAAATAAATAAAAATTTGACCAAGAAGGAGAGTTGTGAAGTGCTGCACCAGATGACCTGGTCTCCACAATAACCTGACCTCAACCCAATTAGGATGGTTTGGGATGAGTTGAACAGCAGAGTGAAGAAAAAGCAGCCAACAAGTACTCAGAATATGTGGGAAGTCCTTCAAGACTGTTGGAAAAGCATTCCAGGTGACTACCTCATGAAGCTGGTTGAAAGAATTCAAAGCGTGTGCAAAGCTGTCATCAAGGCAAAGGGTGGCTACTTTGAAGAACCTAAAATATAAAACACTTTTTTGGTTACTACATGATTCCACATGTTATTTCATAGTGTTGATGTCTTTACTACTATTCTACAATGTAGAAAATAGTAAAAATAAAGGAAAACCCTGGAATGAGTAGGTGTGTCCAAACGTTTGACTGGTACTGTAGGTGTTACTCCTCCCCAGCTCATTATAGTCACTGATGTTGTCAGTGGTAAGGAGGACAAGAGTCTGCTCCTGTCTTTATCCACACAAGGCATTTCAGACAGGTGCTAAAAGGAGTTACTGTATTCTACTCTACTGGCTTTGTACTGCAACACTTCACACTGTGAATGGTGTTACATAAAGCACATAGCTGTATCTCCCAGACTGATTCAACGCAGATTCACTCAGCACTGCATGCTACCATGATTTAAGAGAGTCATGGTGGCTATTGTACTGGGACTGTTACAGTGATCCAGGATGGGGAGAAAAAAAGGACTTTCTCCATCAGCACTTGAACGGGAATTCTCTGTTGAGAATTTGAGACGTAAGGGACAAGTAGGAAACAGGACGATGTAGGAGTGATCTTGTGTCAGAATTTCTCCCCTCACTGTGAGGTGGACAAAGGACATGAACACATACCCTTATACACCCCCTCCCATGGGAACAGCTTACCTGCCAATACTCAGGACCTACCCAACAACATGGGGATTGGGGTTGATAAAGCAGTTGGTCATGACATTTCCCCCTTACTGGAACAGTAATATCTTGGATAATGAAATCATGCTTTTTGCTTTATGAAATGTATCGCGCCTCTGGGATAGGGGGAAGGGAGGGCAGACAGCGTGCACACACACACATACAGAGCACATACAAACACATATAAACACACACACACAACATGCTATGATTCATAGGTTTATTTTAGGGAGTATGCGTGTCTCCACTACACTATCCATATCAATGTGTTTGGAGTCTTTCTGAGTTTTGACGGCAACTGTCAGAGCCCTGGCCCCTAAACTCCCAAATGTACCCTTTTCTCAAGGACAGGCTGTTGCCTGGGAAACAGGAGCTCCTGTCATGGAGGACCTCACCGTTCCGCATGCTGCACCTAGAGCTTCGAGCAGTGATCAGAGACACTGTCTAGAACAGGAGGAGGAGGAGAAAGAGGAGAGGGAGCACCTCCTGTAGACAACCGCGGCGTTAAAGTGGAACGGACAGCATTTTAACAACATGAAATAGTATTAACATTTGTACATATACACCCCCAGAAAGAATATGATGCCTTTGTTGTTATTTTCTGACAAGCAAGCACTCATTTTCACGTTTTCATACATTCAGAGAATGTTTGGGACTGACATAGAGTAAGGCATTTGTGAAAATTCTATAGCAATATAGACTGGGAAAGCAGCTGTCCGTTTGGACAATTAATAGACATTGTAGTAAATAAAACCTAATAAAAACATCTGTCATGTCCAGGACCGGAGTCTACACAGCCCAGTGTGCCATAGCCAATCAGAGTTACAATAGGCCAATATGCAAATAAGCTATTTACCACATAGGCAGACCCCTCTAGCGACTTTTCTTGGTAAAAGATTCTAGCGACAAATTCAGCTACTTAAACGGGCCTCCCATCATTCACTTTGAACTGGACTGTGTAATTAGAGGCAGTAGCAACACCCGACTTTAGATTATTAGAAATCATTCACCAAAAGCCATAAATACACCTGAATAGATTTCTGCAAATATGTAAATCCCACGGGTGTCCTCTTACATTTGGAAACGTTACGTTCCTATCAATCAAACAACCATGAAATGCTAACTCTCCCTCAGTTGCCTATGCACATCAACAACGACAAAATCAACAACTAATGTTAGCCAAAGCGAGAATAACTCAAATCTAATGAGGGAACAGTAGATAAACCCTCTCAAACTTTGTCAGTTGGCCGTCAGAATTGCACTCATAAACAATGTGGAATAGTAGTCTGCTCGCCCTGCAGCTTGCCTGCCAATGCATGCCCGTCCCAACCCACGTTTTAACAAATGAATGGGAACTTGCCTGCCTACCCGCCCATTTGATAGATGCCAAATACATTTGATTGACAACTGAGAGATATGCTAACTGTGGATAACAGAAAAACGATATGGGGGAGGTGGGAAGTTGTCAACTTACCCACTCGTCCAATGACAACATCCTCCCAGCACCAGCAAACATTAGGCTCCAGGTTTTTAGCTTGCTAAATAAATAGGGACAAAAATAAATAAGCTAGCCCATTAGCCACATTATGACTGACTTGTGACCATTGCCCTTGCTAATTTGATTGTATTGACATTCCAGGCCTTGGTTACATTTGTCAGTTTTTGTCGAACATATTGAGTCATTGTAACTGAAACAGTGCATCCCGAATGGATGGAGGCAGCAAACAATGTACCAGGCCAGCTGTGATTTACAACCTGATAGCGATATTTGTTGGACTACCAAGAAATGTATTGGTGAATTATATTAATCATGCATTGAACTGCATCCATCTATTCTGCCTTACTCTACGTCATGGACTTGTTTTGTCAAATATAACCTATTTTTAAAACATCTTGTAAAGTTGGTTTGTAGCAAAACTGGGAATTTGATATTTTGACTGATATTATGATTGTCTGTTTCATATCTGAAAAGTAGTTAAAACACTGTCAGTTTCACTTCAAGGAGTACATGACAATAAGAGGATTCTTTGAATTCCTGTCAAGGATTTGTTGATTGAAATCATCCGTATCAAAACGGTATTTTTTCACCTAGCACAAAACAACTAATCCCCGGATGGCTGTGGGTATCCCGGGTAGGTGAGAAGCATGCAGTGAGGGATCTTTTGTTGCCAAGAGACAGATGCAGGAAATAGCTGACAGAGGCTGTCTCTACTGTGTGCATGGAGGAGGGGCCTCTCTCTCTCTCTCTCTCTCTCTCTCTCACTCTCACTCTCTCTCTCTCTCTCACTCTCTCTCTCTCATTACCTCTCTCTTTCCCTCTCTCTCTCTCTGTCTCTCCCTCTGTCCAAACAAAGCCAGTGAGCAGTACTAGTCCAGCCCTTAGTGACAGAGGCTCCCCAAGGTGGGGTGTGCATGATGGACAGGAGGCATAAAGGGACTGTGTTGCCCATCACTGGAGACAAGGAGGCAACATGGGGTAGTGGGATGGGTGGGGGTGGCATTGCAGGGAGCAGCTGGCATTGAATCCTGTCACTGTCCCTATGTAACCCTCTGATGTACCCACACACGTACAAGCACATACACACACACACGCCACACACACACATAGTAAGATAAACATTGTCATTTACGAAACCCTGGGTATCATATTCATAATCTGTGTCTCATATCTGAAGCCTCCTATCCCTGGAGTGTATTTATTAGAGATGATATCACTTCTGACCACAAGGATTTAATGAGACGATGGGGAGTCTGAATTCTATTATCCATTCAATCTTCAACAGAAAAAACAACAGCTGCACCGAGCCCACCTAGTCACACACACATACACATACGTATGTCCCTTCAAAAGTTTGGACACACCTACTCGTTCAAGGGTGTTTCTTTATTTTTACTATTTTCTACATCCGGAATCATTTAGTAACCAAAAAAGTGTTAAACAAATCAAGATTCTTCAAAGTAGCCACCTTTTGCCTTGGTGACAGCTTTGCACACATTTGGCATTCTCTCAACCAGCTTCAATAATTAATCACCTTTTAACAAGGCACACCTGTTAAGTGAAATGCATTCCAGCATTTCACTTAACAGGTGTGCCTTGTTAAAAGGTAATTTGTGGAATTTCTTTCATTAATGCGTTTGAGCCAATCAGTTGTGCAGTGACAAGGTAGGGGTGGTATACAGAAGATAGCCCTATTTGGTAAAAGACCAAGTCCATATTATGTTAAGAACTGCTCAAATAAGCAAAGAGAAACGACAGTCCATCATTACTTTAAGACATGAAGGTCAGTCATACAGAAAATGTCAAGAACTTTAAAAGTTTCTTCAAGTGCAGTCATTAAAACCATCAAGCGCTATGATGAAACCTGGCTCTCATGAGGACCGCCACAGGAAAGGAAGACCCAGAGTTACCTCTGCTGCAGAGGATAAGTTCATTAGAGGTTAACTGCACCTCAGATTGCAGCCCAAATAAATGTTTCACAGAGTTCAAGTAACAGAACATCAACTGTTCAGAGGAGGATGCGTGAATCAGGCCTTCATGATCGAATTGCTGCAAAGAAACCACTACTATAGGACACCAATAAGAAGAAGAGAGCAATGGACATTAGACCAGAGGAAATCTGTCCTTTGGTCTGATGAGTCCAAATTTGAGATTTTTGGTTCAAACCGCCGTGTCTTTGTGAGACGCAGAGTAGGTGAACGGATGATCTTTGCATGTGTGGTTCCCACCGTGAAGCATGGAGGAGGTTTGATGGTGTGAGGGTGCATTGCTGGTGACACTGTCTGTGATTTATTTAGAATTCAAGGCACAATTAACCAGCTTGGCTACAACATCGCTCTGCAGCGATACACCATTCCATCTGGTTTGCGCTTAGTGGGACTGTCATTTGTTTTTCAACAGAACAAACCCAAAACACACCTCCAGGATGCGTAAGGGCTATTTGACCAAGAAGGAGAGTGATGGAGTGCTGCATCAGACTACCTGGCCTCCATAATCACCCGACCTCAAACCAATTGAGATAGTTTGGGATGAGTTGGACCGCAAGGTGAAGGAAAAGCAGCCAACAAGTTCTCCGCATATGTGGGAACTCTTTCAAGAATGTTGAAAAATCATTCCTCATGAAGCTGGTTTAGAGAATGCCAAAAGTGTGCAAAGCTGTCATCAAGGCAAAGGGTGTCTACTGTCGTGTCTTTGGCTATGCCGGATTAAGTGATATGACATGCCACCTGATTGAGCTAATCATGTAAATGTTATTAACTAGAGAGTCGGGCACCACAAAATAATATTTATAGAGCTGTTATCTTCCGAATAAACTCTTAAAGACCTAGTAATATTTTACATCAATAGCAGTCAATATTAATCGTCCTCTTAATTCAGTCTCATCTGAAAGTTGTAAATTCTTGGTTATCTGCACGAACCCTGGCTAACAATTTGAATCAGCAATACAAAATTGGGTTTAATTATTTATTTACTAAATACATAACTAATCACACAGAATTACACATACACATAATTAAATCATAACTTGATTACAAATTTCGTCATAAAGGAAAACGTCCCTAGCGGGCGGAACAGAAATGACAGCTTGTTACACAAAGGAAAAGGGCTGGGTTTGAGTGAAAGAGCGGGAAGATTGTGGGACACAGGGAGAAGCTGTGCTATCGTAAATACAGTATCTGATGCATTCTAAATTACCGCCCATTTGGAAAAGGAAAATGCAAGAAATATTTACTCTGAGTTGCGCTTGATAAGATGACATAAACTCTACAGTGGGAAGTATACACATCAGAGTTATCGGATTCACATGGAATTGTTGTTCAATTTAAATGTTTGAATATGAAATTAATGTGATTTTAGCTTCTAAAATGTGAGATTTGGGTTTTCATAAAATAGGGCTGCTCAATCAGTGGCCCGCCCCTGTGAAGGGACATGGGCTATAAAACCTTTCAAACACTCCCTCCTCTCCCTTCCTATATAAGCCCTTGACGACAACATAACCTCCTGTTCCGAGGACGTGAGGACGACGGTCCTATGTCAGAATGGTTCAGATAATAACTGCAGAACGAAGCCAACATCAGCGTGAGCTTGGTTGCGAATGGTATGAACTTTGAACTCTTATTCACTACAGATTTTAAACCTAACCCTAACTTTAACCCTAACCTATTTTCATACATTTTTATAATATAGCCAATTTTTACTTTGCAGCTGGCCTACCTAAGGGGAAATCACTCGGTTTTGCCTCCAGGACAAGACTTGTGACAATAAACATCAACCTGCTATTTCACCACTGCAGAACTCAAAATGTCCCCTATCCTGTGACCCACGTATACTTCATCAGATACTTAAGCAATAAGGCCTGAGGGGGTGTGGTATATGGCCAATATACCACAGCAAAGAGCTGTTCTTATGACTGACACAACGCAGAGTGCCTGGATGCAGCACTTAGTCGTGGTATATTGGTCATATACCACAAACCCCCGAGATACCTTATTGCTATTATAAACTGGTTACCAACGTAATTAGAGCAGTAAAAATAAATGTTTTGTCATACCCGTGGTATACCACGGCTGTCAGCCAATCAGCATACAGGGCTCGAACTACACAGTTTATAACTTCATTTGTCAACTGGGAGATCGGCTGATTCATGAAAATGTGTGTCAAAACAAGCCACACAAGCCACAACAAGCCACACGAGCAAACCACCAGAACATGATTCCACCTGGTATCTCATCTCACACAAACTCTAAACAAACTGTGCAGCAGGAGACACACACACACATGCTCTTTAATAATGGCTAGCTTCCCTATGCCACTACACCTGCGCCTGTCTGAATGGCAGAGGATTGTTCTGAGGTGATTCAGTTGAAAGGTTTAATGACGCCTATGTAGGGGTGGAATACATTAAACGGCTCAATCATGGATCCAGAGTGAGGTGGTGCCCCAGAACATTTACACTGAATGATTAGCCTTTAAACATGTAATTGATTCATCTAAAACAAGGGAAGCCTCTGCTATTCATCTTGGTGCTCTTATTGTCTTCCACCCTCCATGACTATGTCCTTAACCCCGTTACAGAAAGGGGCTAGGCCAGCCGGGCTTCCCTCCATTTGTCCTAATCAATGGAGCCTGTTCAATCCAGACCTGGGGGGGGTCAGTAAAATTAAGTACCCAGCTCACACTGCAGCGAGTCGGGGCCAACACAGCCTGGGCATGAGGGAGATGAGCATGGCCTTTGTTGCCATGGTAACGCTGGCTAGCCGAGCCACCGCCACTTCTCCCTCCCTGTCCCCTCCTTATTTATTTGGCAGATCCAAAATGGCTGCGCAGTGGAACAATGGCACTCCTCCATGACACTGAAGCAAATGTACTTCAAAATGAAATATACACATTTTCACCCTTCATTTTCTCAGAGAGATGATAAAACACTGGTGGAATGGGAGAGGGTGTGTCCTTGTTGGAATTGTTTCCATAGTCTAAACAACCCATATGTCACAGAGTTATGATCCAGAAGTACCATTCCCAAGGGCATAAATAAACAAGATGTATTGTATTGTAGCTATTGATCTAGAGATAAACCACTGCATTAATGGGTTTAATAAATAACCACACACTGCTATAGGACACTATAGATGGTCAGATATTGCAAAATAGAAAGAGTGGGAATGAGCTTCAGACTGGCAGGGAAGCCTCCTTTTGCAACTGGGTGCCTCAGTGATGGGGGAATGGAGAACTGGGAGTAACCATGCCCAGCAGCCTATCCCATGGCATCACCATGGCGGCAGGTGGTGGACGATGATGTCTATCATCACAAGACAGAATATGTCTCAGCACTGAAACAAACACATTACCGCACCTGACACACACACACACACACACACACACACACACACACACACACACACACACACACACACACACACACACACACACACACATACACACACAGTGTAATATCTTATTTTTCTGAACAGATATACATCTATCTGTTTTTTCTATGCATCGGCAGGACAGAACGGCAGCTTCGGGTTATGAAGCTCAAGTGGCAATCTTGAATATTAAGGAAAAGTTGATGTTCTGCTTGCCTCAGTTAGAATACCTCATGGTAAGTTGTAGACCATACTATTTACCAAGAACGTTTTAATCTGTGTTTTTCATAGCTGTCTATTTACCCCCACAATCCAATGCTGGCACTAAGACTGCACTCAACGAGCTGTATAAGGCCATAAGCAAACAAGAAAATGCTCATCCAGAGGCGGCGCTCCTATTGGCTGGTTATTTTAATGTACAGAAAAAAACTCTTGCTCACCTTTACTCCACACAGAAATGCATACAATGTTCTCACTCTCTGTCCATTAGGCAAATTTGACCATAACTCTATCTAGGGCTGGGCGATATGGCCAAAATATATCACGGTATTTTTAAAAACGGTATGACGGTATTTTTAGTTTTTGAATAATGAAAGTTATACATTTGCTTTATCAGTAGTGAGTGATCCTATAGTGGCAACACATACATTCTAAGTGATTTCAATTAGTCTTCCTCCATACTGATTGTTTTATACTGTTCAATTCAACTTCAACCAAAACAAATTTCAGCAATTTTATAATTTCTGCATTTCCTGCATTTCCAACATAGTCGTGAAGAGGGCACGACAACGCCTCTTCTCCCTCAGGAGGCTCAAAAGATTTGTCAGGGCCCTCAGAACCTCAAAAGGTTATACAGCTGCACCACTGAGAGCATCTTTACTGGCTGCATCACCACTTGCTATGACAACTGATTGGCATTCGACTGCAAGGTGCTACAGAGGGTAGTGCGTACAGCCAGTATCTCAGTGGGGACAATTTCCCTGCCATCCAGGACCTCTATACCAGGTGGTGTCAGAGGAAGGCCTTAAGAACTGTCACAGACTCCAGCCACCCAAGTCATAGACTGTTCTCTCTGCTACCACACGGAAAGCAGTACCGGTGCACCAAGACTTCTAAATAGTTAGTTAAGTAGTTAACCAAATAGCTACTCGGACTGTGCATTGACCCCTTTTCCACTAACTCTTCTGACTCATCACATATGCTGCTGCTACTGTTTATTATCTACCCTGTTGCCTAGACGCTTTATTCCTAGGTATATGTACATATCTACCTCAATTATCTCGTACCCCTGCACATCGACTCTGTACTGGTACCCTGTGCATATAGTCAACTTATCGTAACTCATTGTGAATTTATTATTATTATAATAAATTATTTTATTATTAAGTGTTTTACTTTTTTATTATTTATCTATTTTCTTTCTCTCTGCATTGTTGGGAAGGGCCCATAAGTAAGCATTTCACTGTTGGTTTACACCTGTTTTTTACGAAGCATGTGACAAATAAAATCTGATTTGATTTGAGTACTGCACCCATACCCTGCCACTGTGCTAGGGTTAGCTAGCTTTCCCCCGGCACTCCTCTGAGCGTTCCACTGCCACATACCTGACATATCCAGACAGGCTGATACAAATCTAATCTCTTACATTAATACTGAAGTGATGAAAAGGTTATAAGACAAATAGAATGCGGATGTAGACTGCTGTATTTCCCAAAGGTTGGCCTACTGTATCTTTGTTCTGTACTGGTGATGCTGGCATACTTATGCATGTTTGTCATGTATCTTCCAGGCACAGACACACAGATGCTAAACACATACACAAACAAACTGCATTAATACAAGTTTGCTTCTAAAATCCTGTTTTTGCATCAGCGAAAGGTCAGTAAACCCAAGCGGGGCGTAATAGAACTCCGGGAGATTAGGAACTCAGTGGTGGCCTGCCTGCCTGTGCCGAGGAGACTGGTGGTCGATTAGTCTTGGGTTCCTGGAGGCAGCAGGATTATCTAAGAGAGGCTGGTGGGGGTCGGGAGACCGTTGGGCTCAGAAACAGATCCCCGTCCGGAGTGTGAGAAAATATGGGAGTGACGCAGGCGCGGGGAGGCAGGGTCCATGACAGTTTGATGAGGAAACGTGATGGGATTCCATCCAGGACACACAGACACACGCACTATGGACCATTGTCAGCCAAGGTCACAGACAGGAAAATACAGCAAAACCCTCTTACAGACGAGATCACAGACATGGTCTCTTTCCTTAGAATGCATCATCAAGCTTTCATCAGCGTGTCAGAATTTTAAAGAGCCACTGAACATGCTGATTGGCACATGTTTTTCTGTTGCTCATTAGAAAAATTTGATTTCAGTCTTGGAGGTGTGTTTCCTGACCGATTCTGCATTTGGTTAATGACGTTTGTCCCTCATGAGACACTGTAGACGCGGAAGCCTATTTCACTTCCTCAAAATCCCCAGAATGACTCTAAGATAACTCAAGAAATCTGTAATTAATGTTGATGTTTTTGTGAGGATGTTTAAGTTGCGCAATTTTACATCTAACTAAGGTGTTGGGTGCAATATTTCTAAAGTAAAAAATGTTGCGACATGTTGTCTTACGTAAACAAAGTTGGGCTGCTGGGCAGGTCTGTCTCACTGTCTATGCTATCGGATTGAGAGAAATCAATGCAAATGTTCACTCCATGTTAGTGAGGAAATGCACATCGCCAAATCAAAACCCAACCTTCATTTACCCGTTGTGACGCACGGATGTTCCAAATTTAGACGAGACTGACTTCACACCCGAAAGGATCCTATTTAGACTTTGTAGTCAATTTGGACACTAGAATAACTGTTTCTGACTCATATCAACGCCACATAGGCTGTTTTCAAAGGGATTTGATGCTTTTTAAAAGGCAGTCGCTCTTTAACACAGAGAGACTAATCTAATTATTGTCACTAGGAGAATTTGAGTGTTCTGCATTCAAGTAATACCCCACCCCCTGCTCTCACTGTCATTTTGTTGCTCGAGAATAAAATATTGAAGTAAATATTGAGAAACGCAGAACACTGTTGCAATGTCAACACACTGCTAATTGCATTATATTACGTCATAGTTCATATAGTTCATATGTTACTTTCATAACATATGAACTATACTTGGAAATTAGTTGGGGTCCCTTCCAGGATTGAAATGCTTTTCTGCTGAAAGGCCCAGTTCTAGAGGGCAGGACTAGGGGCCTCCTGAGAGGTCAAATACCTGCTTATCAGCACATATACTGTACAGGTTCTGCCTAGACACGTTCAATTAGCCAGCACTTAGGCTGTGTATGAGAGGGCCACGTTCTCAGCATGGGGCACATATCAACAGAACCAGGGCGATGACAGAGGCCTGGCCCACAAAGACCTGATTGAGACCTGAGTGTGGCCAGACAGGAAATAAGTACTTATTAATAGCGGACTTGAAGAAGAGAGATGGATTTCTGCCCCCTCATATCAATATCCTTAGCTGATAGCTGTTAACAAGATAAATGCAGTAACTTCAGGATTAGGTCAATATTCAAGATTCAGATGAGGATGAGGAAGAGATTACAGTTAGATGATGAAACGCATGTAAGAGATGCATATACTACAGATATTACTTCTGCCTGTGAGAAGAACTAGTCCTCATCCATTGCACCACACACACACACACACACACACACACACACACACACACCCACCCACCCACCCACCCACACACACACACACACACACACACACACACACACACACACACACACACACACACACACACACACACACACACACACATACACGCACACGCACACGCACACACACACACGCACACACAAAACTACAGAGCAAAAGCCCAAACTCTCTTCGCTTCACTGTCAGCAAAGTCAAGTGCTTCCCAGACAGCTTCCAGCAGTCCTTTCACAGGGGAGCTGCATTTCAGATGGGCAGAGAAGGCTGACGTGTCTGGGCTTGTAAGTCTCTATTGCTTTAATATTGCACTCATCTTGTTGTCTGTATTCATAGATCTCAGGTGCTTAGGACGGCATATTAACATTTGTGTTGAAGCTTGTCCCTACTTCTATGATCTCTAACATAGCCAGCAATGCAGTCCCATGGGAAGCATGCATGCTGGCGTTATGTATACACAGATGGAATTCAAGCCGGCATTTGCCAACCTTTCATTGGCCTTTTCCCTATTGCCACACTTTAATACCACTGAAGTAAAACACTGTAAATGATCCATTCTCAGTAAGGCTGCTTGCAGACCCTGTTGGTTTCTGGTAATCTCAAAGCTTTGCACCGTGTCGAGATAAAACATGGCCTGGCTGCTTGACAGTGTACACCAGCCTTCAGTCAGTGCTGGGATCAAATCTTCATTAAAGCCCTGCTTTAAAATGAACTCACACAGAGGCACTGCACAAGAGGAGACATACAATCACAGTGTTGTCAAGAGACCATGATGTATTCATTAGAGGAATGAATTGTACATAAACAGCCATTGCTACACACACAAGTTAAGTCCACTTCTGTCATGGACACTGCTCTGTCTCTTTTTTTATATACAACCCTTATTTTACCTGATAAGCTGACTGAGAACACATTCTCATTTACAGCAACAACCTGAGGAATAGTTACAGGGGAGAGGGGAGATGAATGAGCCAATTAGAAGCTGGGGATGATTAGGTGGCCATGATGGTAAGAGGCCCAGATTGGGAATTTAGCCAGGACACCGGGGTTAACACCCCCACTCTTACGATAAGTGCCATGGGATCTTTAGTGAACACAGAGAGTCAGGACACCCATTTAACGTCCCCTCCGAAAGACAACACCTCCTCCCCTAGTCGGGGAACTGAGTTTTCCCAACGGCTCCTTTACTGGACCTATGCAATCTAATGGTAAAATAGGTCATTGTGTGAATAACATGCGGTTAACACACTGTGTCCCCAAATCAATATGTGACATGCTATATTTGGTAACAAGGTTACGAGGAGGAGTTGTTGAGGCTGTATGGGGAGCGAGTGACATCATTCCAGTCTCGAGTCTAGGCCGCTTATTTTAGATGGAGATGACTTCCAAATGTCTTCTCGGGTGAGAGCTTCTGTCCATGGAGAGGGAGATATCCCCTGCTGTATTTGAGAATGTCACATTTTATTCAGTGTCAATGTCACACGAGCGCCCCTCCAGGCAACACACACGACATGATATTCATTGTAATCAAATATTCATAGAATGTAGGCCATTTATATTTCAACTAACTGAATTATATGTTTAAGCTCAAGTAGGGAGATTGGGCAAGGAAGAAAAATTTAGCAGTGTGTGACGAGTCCAGACACTGTGTTCCCAGTCTGATTTTCCCTGCTGTGCTCTGGGATCAATAATGTTAAAATGTCTAGTCTTGAGTCTGGCAAACACATCAATCAAGACCCTTCATTAGCTCTGGACAACAGTATGTGTGTGTGTGCATATGTTTGTGACCATGTGTGTTTGTGAGTGACTGTGTGTTCATGTGTGAGTGACTGTGTTTGTGACCATGTGTATTTGTGAGTGTGTGTGTGTGCCCCATTAGCTGTGGATAGCATCACAAAGTGAAGACTGGAGCCTTTACATCCCACAGTCCAGTTTCTAAGTGTGTGCCACTTGATTTTTCATTATTGCACTGTCTGCAGAGACATCCTACATTCTCAAAGAACACATACTAATATGTCGCACCATGATACTGTACATGAAACCGTTTGGGATAACCAGTCCTATCAAGTATTATCCATTTGACAAATAGGATAATACAACACCCTTGATTATCAACTGAGCTTATCCCTGTTTCGTTATCATACTGTTGATAACCTTAAACTGTGGAATACTGAACTCACTGGATCATAGCTCACTGTAAGAGGAGAGGAATCCAGTCCACTGCCAAGTGCATAGCATCGTGTAGTGTGGTTTAAAGATACATCTATCATGGGCGCTTCCTCAGCAGACTCCCCCTCAGAGCTGACTAAGCTAAGCCTAGCCTGTCGGTTTCACCAAAAGCCTTAGCATCGCAGTCATTTTCATACAGAGTGGAAGAAGAGAATCAAAACAACCTCATTAATAACAGGACTAATGTCTTCCAGACGCTAGCTGTTGTGAGCCGGGTTATTTCACGAAGAGAGGATGCCCATCTCCTGACAAGAAGCAGGGCAGTCGTGGTGCGTCGAGACGGTGCCACACAGTGTCTGCTGGCACCAGGAAGAAACAAAACAACCCCTCAATTGCCAGTTAACACACAAAGAACCTCCCCCATGCATGCTGCCCAAATAACTCAACAAGGACTGCAGCCTTGTAGTTGACCACAATGCACAACACCGCACCAATCTCAGCAGGAAGGCAACAGCTCCCAGACACCGATACAGTGACTGGCCAATCCTGGCTTGATGGTAAACAGTGGTGGTTGGTTCATGTCCTAATGTCGTGGCAGTGTAGGAGCGGGGGAGAGCAGAACAATGATTGTGATAGTGTTAACCCAGCAGCCTCTCTGGCTCACCTCTGAGCCTCTGTCTCTCCACAGCCTGGAGCCACCACCCTGTGGCCTTCACACTTTAAACGCCACAGTGTTACACCATACACATTAACACGCAGCACGACACAACGGCTGGGCTGGCTGAGTGGGTCACACAGCACAGCATCGATTCCTTAGACTCACTCTTCTAAGGCACTGTGTTTTTCTAGGATGCATTCCAAACTATCACCATTCTGCATCTGGGCTTTTATCAGAGCTGTATTGGTGCTTGGAATGCTTCCTTTCATAAAAGATAAGTATTGGTTTATATGGAGTATCGATTGGTATGCAGTAAAGAGGCAGTGGTGTAAAGTAATTAAGTAAAAATACTTTCAAGTACTACTTAAGTCTTTTTTGGTATCTGTACTTTACCATTTTATTTTTGACAACTTTTACTTTTCCTTCACTACATTCCTAAAGAAAATAATGTACTTTTTACTTCATACATTTTCCTTGACACCTAAAAGTACTCGTTACATTTTGAATGCTTGCAGGACAGGAACATTGTCTAATTCACACACTTATCAAGAGAACATCCCTCCTCATCTACTGCCTCTGATGTGGCAGACTCACTAAGTACAAATGTGTTGTTTGTAAATGATGTCTGAGTGTTGCAGCGTGCCACTGGCTATCTGTAAATTTAAAAAACAAACAAGAAAGCGGTGTCATCTGGTTTGCTTAATATAAGGAATTTGAAATTATTAATATTTGTACTTTTGATACTTAACCCTCCTGTTGTGTTCGTTTCATGTTAATTAATTCTGTGTTCCCGGTCTAAAATGACCACCCTATTATAGCTGATTATAAATCAGATCTTTTTATCAACTTAAGTTCTTGTGAACATTACAAGTTTTGAACTTCTATTTGCTATTTATGGCCTGTAGGCCTCATTGACCTGAGCTCATACAACTCATTTTGAGTAAAAAAAAGCATAATGTATGGATTATTTTGACTATAACAAATACTCAGATGAAACATACTGTGCTATTTATCACAGATTACTTTGTGTCAAAGTTTAACAAGGACATTTGTTTTGAAACCATTTCAAATGTTTAAATAGTGGCACAAAATAACATCTGTTGTGTTCCCGGTCAAAACTGACCGGTATGATTTTATTAGTAAAGAAAGGACATAGGCCCAAAACTACACATGAAAACTTTACCATATTACAAAATTAATGTCTGAACACAAAAAAGAACAAAAGTAACAATAACCGTATTACTAACAATAACAAAAACATTCAAATCTTCACAATCTGTCAATCAATGGTGGTTACATTTTGTGTGTTCTCATGCACATGTTGGACAATCCCTGGTGGTTGTTGCGTGTGCCTTACAAATATATGCACTGCATTTATGGCACATAATGCTTGTTTTGACATCTCTTGGTGCACACAGATTGCACCTCTTCCTTTTGTCTCTTCTGTCTCTGGCGTCCGTAGGTCTTTCTTCTGGCCCTTGTATATCTCACCAATCCAGCAGAGGATGGTGTCGGAGGAAGGTGTTGGCGCCTTTGATCGAGGGGTGCCACCATGGCTTTCCCCAACTCTTCTAGGAATGGTCTCCTTTTGAAGAATTTCCTCTGCTTCCAGCCTGGATTCACCTCCATCCACACCACAAAGGCGTTGTAGGCCGACACATCTAGGATGTTGAAGAACACTATTGGCCAATGTGCCATCATCCTCTTACAAGAGTACAGTGCCTTGCGAAAGTATTCAGCCCCCTTGAACTTTGCGACCTTTTGCCACATTTCAGGCTTCAAACATAAAGATATAAAACTGTATTTTTTTTGTGAAGAATCAACAACAAGTGGGACACAATCATGAAGTGGAACGACATTTATTGGATATTTCAAACTTTTTTAACAAATCAAAAACTGAAAAATTGGGCGTGCAAAATTATTCAGCCCCCTTAAGTTAATACTTTGTAGCGCCACCTTTTGCTGTGATTACAGCTGTAAGTCGCTTGGGGTATGTCTCTATCAGTTTTTCATATCGAGAGACTGACATTTTTTCCCATTCCTCCTTGCAAAACAGCTCGAGCTCAGTGAGGTTGGATGGAGAGCATTTGTGAACAGCAGTTTTCAGTTCTTTCCACAGATTCTCGATTGGATTCAGGTCTGGACTTTGACTTGGCCATTCTAACACCTGGATATGTTTATTTTTGAACCATTCCATTGTAGATTTTGCTTTATGTTTTGGATCATTGTCTTGTTGGAAGACAAATCTCCGTCCCAGTCTCAGGTCTTTTGCAGACTCCATCAGGTTTTCTTCCAGAATGGTCCTGTATTTGGCTCCATCCATCTTCCCATCAATTTTAACCATCTTCCCTGTCCCTGCTGAAGAAAAGCAGGCCCAAACCATGATGCTGCCACCACCATGTTTGACAGTGGGGATGGTGTGTCCAGGGTGATGAGCTGTGTTGCTTTTACGCCAAACATAACGTTTTGCATTGTTGCCAAAAAGTTCAATTTTGGTTTCATCTGACCAGAGCACCTTCTTCCACATGTTTGGTGTGTCTCCCAGGTGGCTTGTGGCAAACTTTAAACGACACTATTTATGGATATCTTTAAGAAATGGCTTTCTTCTTGCCACTCTTCCATAAAGGCCAGATTTGTGCAATATACGACTGATTGTTGTCCTATGGACAGAGTCTCCCACCTCAGCTGTAGATCTCTGCAGTTCATCCAGAGTGATCATGGGCCTCTTGGCTGCATCTCTGATCAGTCTTCTCCTTGTATGAGCTGAAAGTTTAGAGTGACGGCCAGGTCTTGGTAGATTTGCAGTGGTCTGATACTCCTTCCATTTCAATATTATCGCTTGCACAGTGCTCCTTGGGATGTTTAAAGCTTGGGAAATCTTTTTGTATCCAAATCCGGCTTTAAACTTCTTCACAACAGTATCTCGGATCTGCCTGGTGTGTTCCTTGTTCTTCATGATGCTCTCTGCGCTTTTAACGGACCTCTGAGACTATCACAGTGCAGGTGCATTTATACGGAGACTTGATTACACACAGGTGGATTGTATTTATCATCATTAGTCATTTAGGTCAACATTGGATCATTCAGAGATCCTCACTGAACTTCTGGAGAGAGTTTGCTGCACTGAAAGTAAAGGGGCTGAATAATTTTGCACGCCCAATTGTTCAGTTTTTGATTTGTTAAAAAAGTTTGAAATATCCAATAAATAAAATACAGTTTTATATCTTTATGTTTGAAGCCTGAAATGTGGCAAAAGGTCGCAAAGTTCAAGGGGGCCGAATACTTTCGCAAGGCACTGTATATGCCAGTAACCTGCAAAAGTGAAACAATCAGTAAATAAAATAATGACAAGTAATACAAGTAACAATTCATGTCTTGCATAGTGAAAAATTGCATCAAAGTGTTGTTTTAATTTATCACATCTAAAACATATTTACATATTCAAATGAATAGAATTGACTCCATATTGTTCACAAATTCAATGAGCATTTCATCAAACAACAACATGTCTTATTTTTATGGTGCAGATAAAACAATCTGGTAATAGAAATAAAAAGTACATGAGACTTGAAAGATAAAGAGTAACAAACCTTGTCAAGGTTGTCAGCTCCTTTGTTCCTGTTGTAATCCAGGACAGCGTTGGGCTTCTTGTCCTCCCTGGTACTCACAGCGCCATCCCTGTGCAGAGTTGTCATCAGGAGCACATTCTTCTCTTTCTTCGGCAGTAGGACACAAGAGTGTGTGTATCGGGGAATGCAAATTTAGAGGAAAAACGATCCTTGTCCTTGGTAGTGAGTACGCAGGAGGCAACTCAGGCATGTTCCTTCTGACCATCCCCACCATGGTCATTTTTTTGGAGCAGCTCCTAACCAAGAGCATGTGAGGTGCATAAATTGTCACATGTTATGTTGTGCCCCTTGAGACCTGCAGTCATTTCCAGGACCACCCACTTCCCCTGGTTCCTTTACGGGAACACCGTCAGCAGGTTTCCTGGTGTAAACCTGCATGTTCCAGGCATAACTTGTCCTGGCATCAAATGCTGCCCATATCTTTATTCCATATTTAGACGGTCTGCTTGGCATGTACTGTTTGAATGGGCAGCGACCAGACGCTCATCCACTGTGATGTCTGGACTTGGGTTATAGATGAGTGGCAGGCGCTCCACCCTCTTGTGCCAAACCCCTCTGATCGCTGCCAGCTTGTCTTGTTGACAGCGGCCTGGTCTTGTATCACAGTTGTCGAAGTGAATCACCCGTGACAACATGTGAAATGTCTGGAGTAACATAGTGGCATGAAAAATTGCCCAATCAGACTCTGGATCCCATAAACTGGTGGTACATTTGTTTCTGGATATGGACACACCAGCCAAAATCAAGAGACCCACGTCTGTCTGGTCTACCTCCTTCCAGTTGTCTTTGTAAACGCGTCTCCTTTCCAAGTTGGTCATGTTTATCACTATAGTTTTGATTGACTGTCAGGAACAGTTCGAGGCAGGATTTTATGTCATCAACCCGGGATATGGCGTATCTCGTTGGCCCTGGGCTCATCCTGATAACATTTCCAGCCGACAGCTGACCTCTCCTCTCAGGTAGGGATGAAGACCAGGACAAATTCCCATTCTTTGACTGGAATGTAACAACAACCTCAGCAGGGCCCTCTTCCTCATCACTGGAATGTAACAACAACCTCAGCAGGGCCCTCTTCCTCATCACTGGAATGTAACAACAACCTCAGCAGGACCCTCTTCCTCATCACTGGAATGTAACAACAACCTCAGCAGTGCCCTCTTCCTCATCACTGGAATGTAACAACAACCTCAGCAGGGCCCTCTTCCTCATCACTGGAATGTAACAACAACCTCAGCAGGGCCCTCTTCCTCATCACTGGAATGTAACAACAACCTCAGCAGGGCCCTCTTCCTCATCACTGGAATGTAACAACAACCTCAGCAGGGCCCTCTTCCTCATCACTGGAATGTAACAACAACCTCAGCAGGGCCCTCTTCCTCATCACTGGAATGTAACAACAACCTCAGCAGGGCCCTCTTCCTCATCACTGGAATGTAACAACAACCTCAGCAGGGCCCTCTTCCTCATCACTGGAATGTAACAACAACCTCAGCAGGGCCCTCTTCCTCATCACTGGAATGTAACAACAACCTCAGCAGGGCCCTCTTCCTCATCACTGGAATGTAACAACAACCTCAGCAGGACCCTCTTCCTCATCACTGGAATGTAACAACAACCTCAGCAGGGCCCTCTTCCTCATCACTGGAATGTAACAACAACCTCAGCAGGTCCCTCTTCCTCATTACTGGAATGTAACAACAACCTCAGCAGGTCCCTCTTCCTCATTACTGGAATGTAACAACAACCTCAGCAGGTCCCTCTTCCTCATCACTGGAATGTAACAACAACCTCAGCAGGGCCCTCTTCCTCATCACTGGAATGTAACAACAACCTCAGCAGGGCCCTCTTCCTCATCACTGGAATGTAACAACAACCTCAGCAGGGCCCTCTTCCTCATCACTGGAATGTAACAACAACCTCAGCAGGGCCCTCTTCCTCATCACTGGAATGTAACAACAACCTCAGCAGGTCCCTCTTCCTCATTACTGGAATGTAACAACAACCTCAGCAGGGCCCTCTTCCTCATCACTGGAATGTAACAACAACCTCAGCAGGGCCCTCTTCCTCATTACTGGAATGTAACAACAACCTCAGCAGGGCCCTCTTCCTCGTCACTGGATTGTTCCACATCGGTTGTCTCTTGGTCTGGATCATATTCTGTGTTGTCTTCAACTTCTAACACTTCCTCCTCTAATGCATCTTCACTGTCAGTTTCCTGGCTTCTCTCCTCCTCACCAGTGTCATGATCAAAGAAATGATCAAGAGCCTCACATACAGTATATCGTTTGGTCATTGCGCTGCCATAGAATGAATTGTGAGCAAGGCCTCAAAATGAAAGTGACGTGTGTGTGTGTGTGTGGGGGGGGGGGGGGGGGGGGGGGGGGGTTCGGGGAGAGGAAGTGTGTCCATCTGATGAATGGGCATGTGCCTGAACTCAATTTTAGACCCTAATTGTAGTCTCACCCATTCATTTCTATTGACCGGGAACACCACAGGTGTACAAAAGTTAAATAAAACACTCAAAATGTTATGAGAATCATCCAAATGTATTTTGTGTGTCCACATGCCCTGTGTGGACAAAGTCATGGAACCTTATGACAATTAAATGAACTACATTTTGCAGAGAGAAAACTTGTAAATCGGTCCAATTCAACCGGAACACAACAGGAGGGATAAGTACATTTTATCAATTACATTCACTTTTGATACTTAAGTATATTTAAAACCAAATACTTTTAGACTTTTACTCAAGTAGTTTACTGGGTGGCTTTCATTTTTACTTGAGTCATTTCTATAGTGTATCTTTACTTTTACTCAAGTATGACAATTGGGTACTCTATCCACCACTGTAAAGAGGTAAGCTACCACAAAGAGGTATTGTCCCATTTCTTTGTTGAGATTATCAGTGCATGGAAAACATCAGCTATGGACAATGTGTAAACACACAAAGGTATTCTGAATGTCCTGGAATATGGAGAGTGTGTGTTAGCTGTAAGAGGAGAATAAAGTCCAATGGACACCCAATATTTACAGCATTGACATACATAATTCACTACGAAGGATTTCCCCTCTCTTATTAAATTCATTATAGATGCTGTAGGCTACTGTGAATCTCAGAGGTTTATCTAATAAACAAAGGCAAAAAAAATGTAATTTAAACTCACCCTGAGTGACATGGAAAACAGCTTTATGTATTTCACACAAGGCAAAATATCACACTTTTCATGTCATTAGCAATTTATATACCTCCTGTTATGTAGGTTGTATAAACAGAGAATCCCAACAGGTTTACGAACTAGACCCGTGAAAAATGATACACTGAACAAAAATATAAACGCAACATGTAAAGTGTTGGTCTCATGTTTCATGAGCTGAAATAAAAGACAGCAGAAATTCTCCACATGCACAAACTTAATTCTCTCCATATTTGTGCACAAATTTGTTTAGATCCCCGTTAGTGAGCATTTCTCCTTTGCCAAGATAATCCAGCCACGTGACAGGTGTGGCATATCAAGAAGTTGATTACACAGATGCACCTTGTGCTAGGAACAATAAAAGGCCACTCTAAAATGTGCATTTTTGTCACACAACACAATGCCACAAATGTCTCAAGTTTTGAGGGAACGTGCAATTGGCATGCTGACTGCAGAAATGTCCACCAGAGCTGTTACTAGACAATTTAATTTTAATTTCTATACCATAGTTTCAGAGAATTTGGATGTATGTCCAAGCAGCCTAACAACCGCAGACCACGTGTATGGCGTCATGTGGGCGAGCGGTTTTCTGATGTCAATGTTGTGAACAGAGTGTCCCATGGTGGCGGTGGGGTTATGGTGTGGGCAGGCATTTTATCGATGGCAATTTGAAAGCACAGGGATACTGTGACGAGATCCTGAGGCCCAATGTCATGCCATTCATCCGCCGCCATCACCTCATGTTTCAGCATGATAATGCACAGCCCCATGTCACAAGGATCACAATTGCATTTTATCGATGGCAATTTGAAAGCACAGGGATACTGTGATGAGATCCTGAGGACCAATGTCGTGCCATTCATCCGCTGCCATCACCTCATGTTTCAGCATGATAATGCACAGCCCCATGTCACAAGGATCAGTACACAATTCCTGAAAGCTGAAAATATCCCATGGTCTAAATACTCACCAGAAATGTCACCATGTTTGGAATGCTCTGGATTGACGTGTACGACAGCATGTTTAATTTCCCACCAATACACAGCCATTAAAGAGGAGTGGGACAACATTCCACAGGCCACAATCATCAGCCTGGTCAACTCTATGCGAAGGAGATGTGTTGCGCTGGATTAGGCAAATGTTGGTCACACCAGAAACGGACTGCTTTTCTGATCCACGATCATACCTTTTTTTTACGGTACCAACAGATGCCTATCTGTATTCCCAGTCATGTGAAATCCAAATATTAGGGTCTAATGAATTGATTTCAATTGACTGATTCAAACCATGGACGTTCAATGTACTGGCTAAACTATCCTCACTGACTAGATAAGGATTACTGAATTGTGTCATTTCTTTCATCTTTCAAATAAGAGGTGAAAAAATTCCTAGTGGATCACGTAACATTTTGGTAGAAAAGCCAACGATAGGCATAAAGGCTTGTGGTCCTGTTTTGTAAAACCTTTTTTGATGCTGACAGTAGGTGCAGTTGATTCAAAAGCCCTGAGTACCGGGTAGGCAAAGTGTTCCCATTTGTAACCATTTCATTTGCCTGAAAAGACAAACGCTCCTGCGCCCTGGCAGATCTGTGGTTAAATTGAGTGCTCCTAATGCGCTGGTCAATCGGATAGCACAAATTACCGTGCCTAGCTACAGCTTCCACGACCCTGGCCACAGCGAAGGTTGATACTAGCCTAGGTGAGCTTTCATAACTTTTAAAACTATGGACAGAGAGAGACTGTTAAAGAATACAGCCAAGACCTGCTGTTTATATGAGTGAGTTCATGTCAAAGTTTTATTCAGCAGAACTGTCAAAACTTTTTTTATTCAACACTATTACAAGACATAAAACGCTCTTCTGTCTACTTCCACTCGCGCTGCAATGAATGAGTGGCTGTGTGTTGTGTATTGAGTGAATTGTGTATTGATTGCCATGTGTTTTTATTATTATTAGCAGCTCGTCGTGTCTATTTTAATTCAGAGGAATATTTCACTTTCTCTGGTCATAGGAACAACATGAATTTGTGCCAAAGGCAGATGCGGTGAGACTCAAGTTTTGCAATCAGGTCGAAGACTATGTCCCCTCTCTGCCTCACCGGAAGAAAGGAAGGAGAGAGCAGGGACCATGAGAGGCAGACCCTTTGCTGTTCTCTCCCTCCCTCCCTCCTCCCCTCCGCTGAGACTAATGTCGTGTTCAAAACAACAGCGAACTCTGAAAAAAAACGTCTTGGAAAAATCGTTTGAACAGTCATCCAACTCGGAAACACTGGCATCTTTCTAGAGCTCCGAATTTTCCGATCTGAAGTTCACTGGCGTCATGATTTGACATAGCTTTTTCCGAGACCTAGTTGTCTTGAAAGCACCATGACCATCAGATGCAGGTACCATCAGTCCAGTAAAATAATTTACTAATTATTTCAATTTATGCTCAGCTGTCCCTCGCAAGTGCATCGCCAACTGATCCATTTTGTTATCAAAGCTTGAGTTTTGAAATAAAATATGGTTTGAGAAGATCAATGTTGGCAGGCAAGACATATAGCTATGACAATGTATTACAAATGTTTTTATTAGATTAATATAAAACATTATGTTTAAAAACGATTCAGGGGGGGAGATCTCAGCTTGCTTTTTGACTGCGAAAGTGACCACTGCTTTAGATGAACCCATTTCTTCACCAGAGTCGTAGGACAAAAAATGTGTAGTAGCATTCTACCTTCCAGCCAGCAGCTACAGGTATGCACAGAGGAGTGGAACAGCTCATTACATTGGGTAATTTATTTGCTTAGTCAATGCCCGAAAAAAAAATGTGTCGTACATGTTGAATATTCTGTAACTAAAGCATTTACACAGCTGGGTTGTCCTCTAGAGCTAGTGAACTCCCCGCAGCGGGCGGCTGAGAGCTAAACCAGGCTACTTTCCCAAATGTAACACAGTAGACAACCAAAGTTCAGACGAACACCCATTGCTCTATACACAAAGATAGAGTAAACCCTAGACTCGCTGTGCCATGCAGAAAACACGACCAGCTCTGCCTGTACAATACGGCAGGCCTATGTGCTTGAGAGTGTAAAAGTGAAGGCATCTCTACCTGCCATGGCTAAATGAGGCAAGCTGAAGCTGGGGGGGGGGGGGGCGTTAATAAACCCTGTTGATCAGAGAGTAATCTGACAAAGCAAACAGAGAGTAATCCTCCTGAGGTGTGTTTCTGGGAGATAGGAGAGAGCAGAGAGAGCTTAACTTTGCACTGGAGGCTGAGTGCGTAGATGAGTGTGATCCATTTCAAACTCAAACAATGCCAGAAAGTCTCATGGGAGTGATGACAAAAACGTTGATATCAGCACTTCATTCCAATATCATGCTAGCATCAACTCCAACTTTTGAGTTTACACTAGCGTACGAAATTCTAAACATCTTGGAATCTCCGAGAAACATATATCCCTATATAAATGGTTTGATTTTTCAGATTAGTCAAATCTGTTGTTAGATAAAAGATGTGGAGGCCATAAACACCACAGAGAGATTCAGTGGGGTTACGGAGAGATAATGCCCCTGACACAAAGAGTACTACTTGCTGTCTGTTGTTTTCCTGCTAGGCTGTAGCAGTGAAATAAAATGTTAATGGTACATTCTCCTTCTGATTTTCCTTTGGGTATAGCTACGCTTTCTACATTCCATCTCTGTTCTCTGACAACATATTACCAAATATACTGTAGGTTCAGGCGGTCAGCATTGTTTGGTTGTATACCGCAAACAGAATACACCTCTCAGCCCTCAGTGTCAATAGTGCACTTAACTCTATAGTGGAGAGGAGCAGTGTATGATCTCTGTCTGTATGCCTTCCTCTTAGCCTGCTGTTCAAGAGGAAAGTGCTCTGTTGCTCTGGTTATTAGTGCAGTATGTCATAGAGCAGTGAGGCGTCTAGCACTGATAACCAAGCTAGGAGGAGTGAGTCATCCGTAGCTCTATGTATCCTCTCTCCCCTCACTCACTCCTGTTTAATCTTTAAACACCTCTTGAACTTTAAAAGAGGGGAGGTCTTTGTTGGAGGGCTGGCATTCTAATTTTAGACTCCATTATAGTTTGAAAAGTGTCTCCTCCACCAAGGAAGAAATCCCTGTTCTCTGCTTTACATTACTGTACTTTACTGTATAGTACACATAGTGACATTGTGCCACGGCCAACTACATCCCATAAATCACTTATCTCTATCTTCCAAACGCTATCTCTAAATCAGTACTGTAATCTGTCCAAGAATCATATACCTTCATCTTTACCACTCTTTGTAAGGCAGCACTTTAAGCCTCCCATGTAAGGCTCCATGCATGCCTCTACATTAAACGCCTTACTGTTTAGTGTAACATCATCCCATGAATGACGTTCCATGAGATTGGATGACAGCGTGGGGTGAAACACAATCTGGGGTTTACCTTTCAGTAAGCAACTGGGGGTCAATTGTGTGAGAACAACTGGGCTTGTCTCTGGGATACTATGTCCACATAACACACATGGTACATTCATTCACCCTACGCCAGGAATGGAGAGCAGCTCTCTCCGTGCACTTTGTTTTAGAACAGACCGACTGTATACAAAACATACTGCATGAGTTACTGTATTCTGTATGTCTACAGTCTGTTCAAATGTTGACCAATGTGCTTATATGTCAATGACAAACAAGGTCGCTTCAACTGTAGCTTTTATTTTCATGTTTTGTCAGACACTCACAATCCATCCCACTCCCTGGCCATTCGTTTGATGATGGATTGCAGTGAAGCCTTTAACAGGACATGAATGGAGACATCTGAAGGAGCTTGTTTGGAGAAGGCTCTGGTCCTGTCCCTAATGAGAAAAAGAGGGCGGCATCTCATTCTGCTTGCGTGGCTCTCACCCATCCACTAACGGAATGTCCTGCCCAGAGGGAAGGCTATCTGAACCAGGGGTTACAGGGGTCATTGTCCTATACCTCTTTCACACAAGACCAACAGACCACTGTCTGGAAAAACAGGGCGTCTTGATAGTCCGAGGCGGCACGGCGGACAAACAGCATTCCAAAGAGATGGCGTGGGATAAGGAGACAGACAGGGGACTGAACCCAGCACACGAGGAGCCATATGGGGTAGGACCCAACACAAGCACGGCCATATGGAACAAGTGTACGCAGTAAACAGGCCGTGATCTCTGAGCTGGAGGTGATTCGCAGACATCTCACCTGGCGGTATCACATTCCAATGTGATGGATTTGTTGGGATAAAAGGGATGATACGTTCTGTGTTTGTGTGAGTGTGTGCGTGTGAGGTTGGGTGGGGGGTTGGAGTACATGGTTGCTGCTCTGTGAAGTCTGCTGTTTAGATGTGTGCTGTGCTCAGAGACAGAGACAGAGAAAACACCTGGTCAGGCTGAAATCCCATCACCGTTGAGAACAAGGAATAAAGGAATGGGACTGCTCCCCAGAGTCTCTGTGGTTGGCTAAGACGTCCCACAGCTCCAATGTTCCCCTTCTGCTGCAACACTATTTGTAAAGGTTCACAGACCACACCATTAACCTACAGTATAACAGCCCCTCAAATCATGAAATAGACTTTCAATTTAAGCATCTATTTAAAAAGTCAACTAGTATTTTGTAGGATATTTGTCAGTAATATATTGGGATGATTTACATACTGTGTGGCTGTAAATGTGGACATCCTTATGTGCATATTAAAAGGATTTAATCTGTAACCGTATAATCACATGTATAGGATTAGCTTCAATGTGAGTTTCTTGTGTCTACAGTATGTAGTGATTCTAAAGCTTTTCTCTTGTCTCTCAGAATTCTCCTTCATGTGCCTTTGTTTGCACATGCAGTGCAGCAAAAGCCTTGGGGGGGTGTGTTTGTTTTACTTTTGCCTGGTTGTAGAGTGCAGGGGTTGGAGGTCTAAGTGTATGCATGGCTGTGTATGCCCCATGTTTGCTGTTAGTCAATTAGAGCTATAATTAAAGGCAAGGGCATCCTGGGAAATAAAGGCAGCTGCAGCAGAAATGTCAGTGTTTCCCCTAGGATTATTTTCAGCAGTGGTGGCAAGGGTAGCGGGGTGGGGTGCGGCTCCCCTCCTCATCTCCTTTTCCTTTTCCATGCAATCATGCCATGGCCAGCCCATCCCAGGGCACACCTTCTCACTTAATCCTCTCTAACTCCCTGTATCTACCATTACATTTGAATGAAGGATTACTAAAGCGCCCCTCGTTAATCTTCTTGCTTTAGATGTGCAACAGCAGAGCTAGCATCAGGCAGCTCAGCCCACACTACTGACAGAGACCTCACCACATCTCACCACATCCAAGAGGAGAGAAACACATTGATGTTTCTCCACAACCTGACCTAGAATACTCTTCATCTGACCTGAGCCTGTTGTTATATTTTCATATGTAGGGGATAGCAGAAAGAGAGAGCAACCAAGCCAGTAATAAAATGGTATGAGGACCATACATAATGTTTGCTATGAGGGTCCATTAATTAATATTAATATTGATTCTTGATTCTTTCTAATTTTGCATTAATGAATGCTTTTGAATCTGTGAGCTGTGCAAATGTAGCATTCCATCCCGTTCCCCCATAGCCTCTCTCAGGTAACAGTCTGTGAGCTGTCAGGCTGTCTCATGTTTCACACTGGGCTTTTCTTTGCGTGTCAGTAGGAAAGACCATGCAGTCTCCTGTTCCTCACATTCTACACCCTCAACTGTCATGGATGTCAAGCAGAGGTATTTGATGTGGTGTGCTGAATGCTTCCTTTTATATCTGTGCAGCGGGACATGCCTGTGTAAACTACGCTGGTGACTTTACAGCATTCCCCTTCCTCAAACGGACTAGTTAAAGAACTACTGTACGGTTACTTAGTGCTGTTCAAAACTTTTACTGTAAATGTGACTTTTGCGTCTCTGTCTGAACATTCATTGCTCCATAATATGAGACACACTCCCACAGTCAAGACCCTTAAAGCCACAATGGCATGGGGTTAGATGATCAGATTACAAGAAAAAACACACATGGGCATTGTTAGGGAGTTTGCATTTCCACCCCTGAACATGGCTCTCATTGTACCCTTCTAGAGAGAGAGTGCTTTTATTTCAACTGGTACGGCAAGGATGAACAGGACCCCATGTGTGTGTCTCTGTGGTCCACCATCTCCTCAGGCTCGAAGGGTAATCAGATCTCTACTTTCAGGGCCCTTTCTGTTCAGGGACCCTGATTTGCCCCTGGCACTATGAGAAGTAACTTCATCTGGTTAGTAACACGATCACAGAGAAAAGCCCTGCAATTTAAATTGAAACAGCGCTGTCTATTGTCAATATTTTGACAGATTTCATGTCAAAGTGTAATTATTTGCGAAGGGCCGTGCCAAGGATTTAATTGATACATGTGTAATTACGTCTTGTTGCCAATGTGTTGGAAAAAGCATCACTTGCCTCATTAATAATATTGGCGCAAGACTGCTCTTTCATCTTCATTGTTATATTATTGTCTGTCTGTGGTTCCATAATCCTCTCCGAAAGAGGATACTGAAGACTCCCTGAGAGGGCATCTTTCACAAATCAATTCATTACCCAAACATGAGCGGGCAAAGGCGCATCTTTCATAAATCAATTCATTACCCAACCACTGGCAGTTAAAAGGCACTTACCACAGTCTCACACGGCGATATCAACTTTCAATGTGGAGAAAGATAAATCCACAAATACCAAACGATGACAGGCCTCGATCAAAAATCAAATAAAAAAGCCTTCCCATACAATAGGCCAACCGCAAGCAATAATACATTTCATCTTTAATGATTTAATTTTCTTATTTTGTATCACACACATTTCACCTTTTTTGCACTGAGTCTTATAACTATTGTGTGCCTATAAAATCCATCTCTATGCCAGTGTTTTGCTGCATGCCACAGCTCCACTCTAAGATAATGCATCCTGCTCATAAAGTTTTAATAGTCCACTGAGTGTGTCTATGTTATCGCTGAAGACCTAGCCACACTGAGAAAAACTTTAAAAAAACATCTGCTTGTACACACTGGGTAGCGGTGTGTATGTTTGAGCCTTGGCCTTGCTGACACGAAACCACTCTCAGTACAGCAGAAGTGCTGATGATTTAAAAAAAATGTAACCTTTATTTAACTAGGCAAGTCCGTTAACAACAAATTCGTATTTACAATGACAGCCTACTCTGGCCAAATCTGACGACGTTGGGCCAATTGTGCGCCTATGGGACTCTCAATCACAAACAGATGTAATTTTCTTCAGAGCAGAGGACCTTGGATGGCTAGCCTCTGTAATTTGGAGAAATAAACAGGAGGGTGATAAGGAACTGGAAGGTAAAACGCTACACCCCAACATGTGCCGAAGATGAAACACTGACACTGCCCAGCCCTCTAGAAGTGATTGATTGAAAAACGTTCATTTCAATTGAATGGCCATCAATTGAATTGTATAATCCAGTTTCACACAAAATCACTGTGATTGAGGATGCCCATGGGACGTTTCAATCCGACAGTGCAGTGAATTACATGTAGGTCAAAAAACAACCAGATTTGTTTAATTATGCAGGGGTTTCAAATTATAGCAGATATCCTCCATGCTCCTCTTATTGGTGTATATCCCTTAAGGAGGGCCTGTGCTTGTCCTCATTAGCAGTCATTGAGCGGAGGTACTGTTTTGAGGAGCAAGGCGAAGAGCAACAGCGCCCATCACTGTCCCTCCTCTCTGCAGAACCAGAGCCAGAGCTGCTGGGGGCTGTGGGGTAATTACAGGCAGGCTTATGACAGCGGCAGCAGTACACAGGCAGCTGGAACACAGGTAGGCGGTTTATTGTGCCTGCCGGCTGGCTGCCTGGCTATGTCAGCGTGGGCCTTGTCTGCAGGCTGCAAGCTGCAGGCTGCAACTGCCCTGTTTTGCTGTCAGCCATCAGGCTCTCTGACCACGTCCAGCCAATATCACCTGCCGCACAACAAAAGGGAGTAGCAGCACAGGTGAGGCTGAGCACACTGATGTTCTGAAATGGTCAATCGATCTGGACCACGAGGGATTCCAGTCGAAGATAAGAATGATGGGTGGTAGGCGTTTGGTGCAAATCTTCTCTGTACATTTTGGTGGACCCAGTAGGTGTGTGTGGTAGCTAACTGACTCAACACTGCAATGCACCTACAACAATAGATCTGATGCTCCTACTCAGCTTTGATCTTATTTTGGCTGTTTGTGTTTTCATTAGAAAAGCTATCATGGGCTTAAAATCAAATCAACTTCAGCCTTCACTGTGAGAAACTGAAATATTAACCTCTTTACAGCCTTTTCCACCAGAGCTGGAATATGGAATGAGAAGAGCTATGACAAAATGATCAAATGTAACATATTCACACATCCTACACGCATTAGCATTACAGCTTCCCTTGAGGTAAAGTCATGCATTTAATAGAATTCCCCCAGTCAGGGAAATTGTTTCCTTTCTATGTGGATTTGAATGGAAGTGTAAGATTACATCCATCACACCGTGTAGAGTATTAAAAGTAATAAATAACTCCAGGCTATGACAGACCTATGTGACTGGAGTCCAAACACCTCTGACAGTCCTCTTCCTTTAGAGTGCTTTAGAAATGAACCAGGCATGTTTTATGTTCGCCCACTTCAACAAAATAAAGACATATTCTGCCATATATACTGTATAACCTGAAGCACATCTGTTACATATGTGAAGTAACATTCACCAGTTTATTATTGGAAAAGATTAGGAGTGATCATTCATATGAAAATGAGACCGTAGAGCCAACGTGTACTATCCACTGTGATGTGTGATCATCCCATCCTCCTGTTTACTTATTCAATACATGGGCGTATTTTACAAGCGTAGACTGTCTGTTCATAGGGCATAACCTGATCCCTAGAGCAGCATGAAGTGCAGTATGCAGACAGGGACAGTATTAAGTACTGTGTGTATGCTCTGCTATCTGGATTACTCTGTTATGAATATACAGCTGACTGGCTCTGTAAGGTTACTGTGTCCTCTGGATAACAGAGTTGAAGAGAGAGGGATGAGAGTGGCCCTTACCTCTACACACAGTCCCGTTCTCCACAGCCTCGTGGCCAGCCTTGCACATGCAGCGCCCGATGGGCACCATCCACTCCCCATCCCCGTTGCAGTACAGTTTGATGGGCACGTCCACCTCCTCCCCGTTGGAGATACACACACCCCGTGCTGCCACCAGAGAGGTGCTCTCTGCCCCAGACAGGGTCTCCTGAAACACAGCTCCATTCTGGATGACGCGGGGACACTTCCTGTAGAAGACACGCACGGCGATGAGGGACATGCAGCCGCCGTAGTCCTGGAAGGCCAGGTAGAATCCATGTTTGGACACGGGGCCGAAGCTCCGCACCTCTGTGTTGATCTTCATCACCCGGCCGCCAAGGTCGACCTGGGAGAAGCTCTCATCGGCCGCGATGGTGTCCACCTTGATCCAGGGGTTCTCCATCCATGGCGGGGACACCTTGTTGGCCGTGTCCGAGTCTGACTCATAGTAGTACAGGTTAAAAGTCTCTTTGCAGGAGCCGGGCACGTTGGGGATGGAGCTGCAGTCTCGCACGGAGAACTTCATCTCCACGTGGATCCGCTGTGCACCCCGGCGCCGGATGTACTTGGTGCGGACCCAGTTGTTCTGGTTGTTGTCGAACACGTTGCACACCTGGTAGGTGCGGATGGTGTTCATGTTCTCATCGTATCCACTTACCTCCTCCCACTGTGGAAGAAGGACACAGAGGTAAAGGGTTATTCTGTCCTTGTGTTGACCGTATATATTTTGGTTTAGTAACATGTTAATACCTCCAATTCTTTACCAATACAGTACCTCACATAACCCAAGGGCAATTGTGTACTCAGCATCATGACTACACTACCACCTAACCATACTCCACAGATAAAGACAGGGCCATTCCCAGCGGCAGTGCTCCCAGTCAGGGCTGAAATTAAACAGCAGGAGTTTGGGAGGGTATAATATGGGCAGGGTATAATTTGCTCTCTGGCATTGTAATGCTCGCACAGAGTTAGGGGGGTTGGCATCTGTCTGTGCCCACTAGAGACCCCACTTGGCTCCCTGTGAACCTGGCCTGTTTTTTTCCCCTCTGCTCTGCTCTGAGACAGGACCATGCATTATTTATCTAGTAAAGGAGAACAGGTGTTAAAGTCTACTCTTCATACAGCCAGCAATGCTTTGTAGTGTAGCCTCCTCTCTGGATCCTCTCTGTCCTCTGGCCAAATAGAAAAAAAGAAACTATTTGCATAACATCGATGTCGGAAGCTCTTCAAGGGTAACAAATACTGGGAAAACAATCCCCTGCTCTAAAATAAATGAGGAAAAAAACATTTTCTCCAGGGCATTGGTGATGCACCCAATTTTCCTGTTTTTGAGTTACAACATGTTATTGAATACTAGAATGGGCAAATCTCTGAATTAGTCCAGTACCAACACATCTGTTACTGTGAATGAAACAGGTCAGTCATTGTAATGAAACACATGCATGACATGAACATAACCCTAATCTGAGTCACACAATAAAACAGAACTGAGGTAATCACATTACACAGGTAATTATCTGCAAAGGGAGAGAAGATTTCAGTTTCTGTGTTTGGGATACTTTTCATTTCAGCACACACATACACAAACAACAACACACACACACACACACCTAGACAACATAAACTCAGCAAAAAAAGAAACGTCCCTTTTTCAGGACCTTGTCTTTCAAAGATAAGTTGTAAAAATCAAAATAACTTCACAGATCTTCATTGTAAAGGGTTTAAACACTGTTTCCCATGCTTGTTCAATGAACCATAAACAATTCATGAACATGCCCCTATGGAACGATCGTTAAGACACTAACAGCTTACAGATGGTAGGCAATTAAGTCACAGTTATGAAAACTTAGGACACTAAAGAGGCCTTTCTACTGACTCTGAAAAACACAAAAATAAATATGCCCAGGGTTCCTGCTCAACGTGCCTTAAGCATGCTGCAAGGAAGCATGAGGACTGTAGATGTGGCCAGGGCAATAAACTGCAATATTCGTACTGTGAGACAGGGAGACAGGACGGACAGGTGATCGTCCTCGCAGTGGCAGACCACGTCTAACAACACCCGCACAGGATCCGTAAATCCGAACATCACAACTGCGGGACAGTTACTGGATGGAAACAACAACTGCCCGAGTTACACCAGGAATGCACAATTGCACAATCCCTTCATCAGTGCTCAGACTGTCCGCAATAGGCTGAGAGAGGCTGGACTGAGGTCTTGTAGGCCTGTTGTAAGGCAGGTCCTCATCAGACATCACCGGCAACAACGTCGCCTATTGGCATAAATCCACCGTCGCTGGACCAGACAGGACTGGCAAAAAGTGCTCTTCACTGATGAGTCACGGTTTTGTCTCAGCAGGGGTGATGGTCGGATTTGCGTTTATCGTCGAAGGAATGAGCATTACACCGAGGCCTGTACTCTGGAGCGGGATCGATTTGGAGGTGGAGGGTCCGTCATGGTCTGTGGCGGTGTGTCACAGCTTCATCGGACTGAGCTTGTTGTCATTGCAGGCAATCTCAACGTTGTGCATTACAGGGAAGACATCCTCCCCCCCCATGTGGTACCCTTCCTGCAGGCTCATCCTGACATGACCCTCCAGCATGACAATGCCACCAGCCATAGCGCTCGTTCTGTGCGTGATTTCCTGCAAGACAGGAATGTCAGTGTTCTGCCATGGCCAGCGAAGAACCCGGATCTCAATCCCATTAAGCACGTCTGAGACCTGTTGGATCGGAGGGTGAGGGCCATTCCCCCCAGAAATGTTCGGGAACTTGCAGGTGCCTTGGTGGAAAAGTGGGGTAACATCTCACAGCAAGAACTGGCAAATCTGGTGCAGTCCATGAAAAGGAGATGAACTGCAGTACTTAATGCAGCTGGTGGCCACACCAGAGACTGACTGTTACTTTTGATTTTGACCCCCCCCCCCCCCCCCCCCCCCCTTTGTTCAGGGACACATTATTCCATTTATGTTAGACACGTGTCTGTGGAACTTGTTCAGTTTATGTCTCAGTTGTTGAATCTTGTTATGTTCATATACATATTTACACATATTTACACACTGAAATTTAATTCAGTTGACAGTGAGAGGACATTTCTTTTTTTGCTGAGTTTATTTTACTAGTAGTGCGTCTATATGCAACATCTGCTGTTACTCCAAGGACTCCAACCACCGTGACCTTGACCTCAACAGTTCATCTGAGGAAAGCCTTTTCTTAACCCAATGTCTTTTCACACCAGTCAGCCGCACCCGTGCTGCCTCAACCCTAACTCTCTCACCCCCTCTTCACTCTCCACTTCACAGCTGATATAATTTCACAAATTAGTGCCCACTTAACAAGGATTTTGACAGAGGTTTGACGGGTAAGGAGGAGACAGTCAGCCCTCAAGTTTAAGACCCACGTTCTATCAAACACTCAGACTAATTAGAGCTTTTCTGCTTTATTCCCGTGTCCCAATTATTCTCTACAGACAGACATCATGCCAAATATGTACAGTTCATTAATAACAGTTGTTAGATGTTAGTAACTGGAGGGATTTGAAGGAGACAAGTATGATTAAAACTTGTAAGATTGGCACTAAACTCAAAACAATTAAGATTGTGTTTGTAGACAATGATTAAAGAGTCCTTGGATGGGATTCAACCAGATGGTAGCTATATGTCTTCATTTTGAGGACACGCATCTACAAATCCTTTATAATTCACAGAATGCAATAGATATGGTCCATTAATGTGCAATTAAAGCAACACATGAATAAGTGTTAGAATGTTAATATTAACAAGTGTATGAATGTTACTGTTGATTGATGGGGTAGAGATCTCCTGGGGTAAATCTGTTGGTTGGCCCATTTCTCCACCCATCCAAATGGACACAGCCATCCAGGGTCACGGGCAGCCATTGACCTTTCCACCTCCCTTCATAGATTGACGCTCTTTTCAGAGAGGTCGTGGACCGATTAAACAGGAAAAGACAGAGTGTGACGTCCTCTTGTTCTTAGTCTCAAGCATCAGCCCATCAAACTTAAATAAAGTGAACTGGGGTTGAGAGTGGGGGGGTAGCCACTAATGAGAGATAGACTAGGAGAAGGGAGAAAGGGGAAAGGAGGTGGGGTATGGCCAGGCTAAAAAGAGGCCACCAAACAAATGTGTTTTGATGGAGGGCCCCTGTAAGTCCTGTCACAGCTTTGCTGCCCTGCTTTCATATGAGCCAGTGGAGGGAAGCAAATGGGACATAACAAGATGCCAGCGATCAAGCGCTGAGTGTGAAATAAGAAGAAATGTCTTCATTTTCACAGCTTTTCCCCCAGTGCAAGAGTGGGAATGCGGCTGCCGGGCAGTCAGGTGTTAGGTAAGGTGGTGGAGTTGGTGGTGGAAGCTGAGAATTACAACACTAACTCTCTCTCCTTTGAGATCGTTTTTTTCCACTCCAAGACACATGTCCTGATCTATTGAGTGGGGTATCCATCATGACCACCATGTAGAGTATCTTGATTAGATGTAGGCTATGTAGCAGAATGCTATAAAGCAGAAGATACTGTACAGGGATGATACCAGTATTGCGACACTCATTAGTTCGTTACTATCATGGCAAAGAAACAAAACACGAAGGTCGATTTAACTTCTTTAGGAAAACAGCCTAATGTTGGAAACAAACTTCATTATGTTGTCATCCAGAGTCACATTGATTTATTTTCAAAGCCGTAGCACACAATATTTTTTACATAAAGCATGTTTTTAAAAGACCAAAGAGTCATGTTTTAATTTTGCCATGGAAAATAATTATGCGATATTGGTATCGTCCCAGCCCTACAGTGAATGACATAACAAGAAAAAACTGCCAATGCACAAACAAATTTCCAAATTGCACATTGTATATTTTATCATGCTAACCCTCAACAGTAAAATATTTGTTTATTTATTTTTGGGAAACTGATCCTGGGCCTACAAAAGACGGGCCAGTTTCCCGTGGCTGATCTATGGACATAAAGAGTTCACAGACTGAGACAGAACAAGTGAGTGCTTGCAATCAACAACATGCCAGAGGAGTTGCTCTCTTCAAGGTTCTGTGTTCACATAAAGGAGGTCCTTCTAATGGGGTGTCATCGGCTCAGAGGTTGGCACCCAAACATAAAGAGGACCATCATGAGTGGGGCGCCAAAGTGTCCGGGGTCGCAGCTATGTCTTTGAGGGTCGTACCCAAATATAAAGACAGCCATCAGGGCGCTAGTGGTGCAGAGCACTGTGCACCCTGCTGCACCGATCTACTGAGTGGGAACGGGATGTACAGTGGGTGAGGCAATTGTCAATAGTCTTCTAATTACAGCTAAATGAATGAGTTTGAACACCACTTATCCTCTTGACTCACATTCCTATCCCATGTGTATTATGCTGCATGGTGACACTTCCAGTAGATCTCAACAGCTAAATTGTGTTGATATATGACCTTTCAATTAAAGATAAATGGCCTTATAATTCCATGAATGTGGTCTGTATAAGCTATGAAGTACAGTATATAAGTATTTCGCTGCACCCGCCTTAACATCTGCTAAACTGTGTATGCCACAAATAAACTTTGATTTCAAGTTCTACTGAGTATGGAGTTTGGGAAAGTACACAATAGCGACTGCCACCCACCAGCCGCTTACTGTAGCTGTATGAAGTGATAGAGCATAATGGTCTCTGAGAAAGAGGTTTGCGATCAATACCTCACATGGCTGCCAGCCACTCCAGGAAGGAGTGAACATTCAGCTGACCTGCAATCTATAAGTCTCCCTGACAATGTGTCTCTGCTTTATCTGTAAAGCCAAGCGGAACACACTGTCAGAGTCATAGAGGACACTGTCTCCAAAGCAGACACTATTCCCAAAAGGCAGCTTTTGCAACATGAAACTATCAGAAATAGAGTCTATCTGGTCTCTAGGATGGACTTCTGTGTCTAACTGAACCTCCTTCCTGTGGTGGAATCGGCTGGCAGGGTGAGCTGTAGTTTCCTCCTGAGACATTTTAAATCATTCAAAGGCCACAGTGGCATGTATGACACAACATGAAATGTGTACTTCAGTTCTCACGTCTTGTCATTACAGTGTGAGGATCAACCTGGGGTGGCTGGAGAATCAGAGAACAGCTACACACACACCAAACATTCCAGCACTCCGTCACCGATACAAGTAAATAAATAATTCACACAAAGGAGAAAGAAGCCGATGGAAATCTCTTGGGGCTGAGTTGTCCAATTTACAGTTGTGGGAAATCTGTCAGAGTAAGAGTGCTCTGCCCTAAGGGGACAGGGGACAAATGACACCCAGTCTCTACATTGAGTTACAAAGAGGGGAACAAAACAGGCCAAGTACTGCAGGAATCCCAGCCACATGGAGGACACAGAGAGACACACGGAGAGACATAAGTGGAACTGTCTGATGCAGTCAACTTCAACGACCACTGTTTACTCGTAATGTACAACATGTGAAGTTAGACAAACACGTGTCCTATTGCCTCTTTAACCTGCCTCCACCAATCTACATGAGGATTGTGTTCACATTTCTCCTTTGGTGTAAAACAACAAGACAATAGAATATAAACCAAGTTCCCAACCTGCGATTGTCAGTGCAGTGCTCACATAAAATTATAACCACACAAAGATGCTTTCGTCCATGATGAAGAGATCCGAAAAAAACGTGAATAAGGTTTTACAGACCCACTTTAATTGACAGTCATACTAAATGAGGGGTCACTCTATTCTATAATGAGTTCCATACACTACAATGCTCTAACAAATTACCATTTAGGGAAAGAAATGGCTTTATGCAAAGTTATGACCAGGCTCTTTCATAACCAATCAAAACCTGCAAATGCACTTGTGATTGACTCAGACACATCTTTGGGTCATCGTCTCATCGTGGAACGTATTGTAGGTTGCAATACAAAAGGTTTAGCTAAATTGCTGTGATTAATTATGCACAGCCTTATGTGGTGTTAGGTATTCAAGATTTGATATTAGTAGCCTAAGTACCTTCCCTGAGAACTTCAGCGGATGTTGCTCTAAAATGTTGTGAACTGACATGAATATGGAATAATTAATTTTGTATAAGACTTCCATATTCCCCAGTCACTGAGTTCATTATAGCCGACTATAGAGAACGTACAGATCTATACGTGCTTCAACACCTGCATTGCTTGCTGTTTGTGGTTTTAGGGTGGGTTTCTGTACAGCACTTTGAGATATCAGCTGATGTACGAAGGGCTATATAAATAAATTCGATTTGATTTGATCTATAGATCATCCCTCAATCGTCTCTTCGAGGTAGATTTCAACTTGTGCCAAATGAATCAACCTTACATAATAATGTCTTATCAATCTGAATCATGTCACAAGTTGGCATAAAATGAAATACATTTGTCATTGCTAAAGCAGCATCCTAAATTAAAGTACTACACCCAGGGCTAGAATGTGCTGTGGCCTACACATGCCTTTACCTCTACTATCCGGTTTTATGTCCTGAAGTCACACAGAACATTTTCTTACTGGTGCATTTCCTTACTGGTGCTTACAGGCCACAACATTAGCCCTTAATATATGGAAGACCTCAACATCCTCTCCACAGAATGTGTCTGGGTGTTTTTAGTGCATTGACTACATTCATTTGCAACTGCCTGCAGATTATGCTCCCCACATGAAACAAATACTACAGTTTACTATAGAATACTATAGTATTTACTATAGAATTCTGTAGTAAACTGTGGTACATTGTAGAATCCTATATTCTACACTGTAGTATCCCTTGACCGTATAGTGCTTACTATAGACTTTTGTAGTGTACTGTAGAATACTATACAACACTTGACTGTACTAACCCTTGAACATGTGTAGTACTTACTTTAGAATGTTGTAGCATACTGTGAATACTATATTACACACTGTAGTATCCTTTGCTCATGTAGTGCTTACTTTAGCATTTTGTAGTATAATGGCAAATACTATACTACAGACTATAGTATCCCTCGATTGTTTAGTGCTTACTATAGAATTCTGTAATATACTGTAGAATTCTATACTACGCACTGTAGTATCCCTCGATCGTGTACTGCTTAATATAATACACTATATACCAATAGTATGTGGACACCTGCTCGTTGAATATCTCATTCCAGAATAATTGGCATTAATATGGAGTTGGTCCCCCCTTTGCTGCTATAACAGCCTCCACTCTTCTGGGAAGGCTTTCCACTAGATTTTGGAATATTGCTGCGGGGACTTGCTTCTATTCAGACGAGCATTAGTGAGGTCGTGCACTGATGTTGGGCGATTAGGCCTGGCTTGCAGTCGGCGTTCCAATTCATTCCAAAGATGTTCGATGGTGTTGAGGTCAGGGCCTAGCCCGAACCATGAGAAACAGCCCCAGACAATTATTCTTCCTCCAACAAACTTTACAGTTGGCACTATGCATTGGGGCAGGCGGTGTTCTTCTGGCATCTGCCAAACACAGATTTGTTCGTCGGACTGCCAAATGGTGAAGCGTGATTCATCACTCCAGAGAACGTGTTTCCACTGCTCCAGAGTCCAATGGCAGCAAACTTTACACCACTCTAGCCAAAACTTGACATCACGCATAGTGATCTTAGGCTCGTGTGCGGCTGCTCGGCCATGGAAACCCATTTCATGAAGCTCCCGACAAACAGATCTTATTCTGACGTTGCTTCCAGAGGCAGTTTTGAACTCGGTAGTGAGTGTTGCAACGGAGGACAGATTATTTTTACACGCTACGTGCTTCAGCACTTGGCGGTCCCGTTCTGTGAGCTTGTGTGGCCTACCACATCGCGGCAGAGCTGTTGTTGCTCCTAGACGTTTCCACTTCACAACAACAGCACTTACATTTGACCGGGGCAGCTCTAGCAGGGCAGAAATTTGACGAACTTGTTGTTGGAAAGATGGCATGCTATGACGGTGCCACTTTGAAACTCACTGAGCCCTTCGTTAAGGCCATTCTACTGCCAATGTTTGTCTATGGATGGCTGTGTGTTCGATGTTATATATCTGTCAGCAACGGGTATGGCTGAAATAGCCAAATCCACTAAATTGAAGGGTATTTTGTAGTATACTGCTCACTATCCCTCAATAATATAGTGCTTACTTTAGAACATTTTGATCGATTGGATTGCTAGCTGCTAGCTTTGTAAATGCTGTTTTGATATGGGGAGCTCATGCCAAGGATTTCCTCTGAGGTTCCCCCTATATCGTGTAGCTCTTACTATAGAACAGGGGTATTCAACTCTTACCCTACGAGGTTTGGAGCCTGCTGGTTTTCTGTTTTACCTGATAATGAATTGCATCCACCAGGTCTAAATCAGTCCCTGATTACAGGGGAACAATGCAAAAAAGCAGTGGAACCTGAGTTGAGTTTGAGGGCTATGGAATGTTGTAGTATATTGTGGAATATTATACTCCACACTATAGTATCCCCTGATTGATTTTGATTTGACTATTTAAAAACACAACACAACCACAAATGTGGATACAATGCATTTAGACATTTTTCAAGAACAACAAAGTAAAACATTTATTCCATTGTGGTCCTAGTTCAAACATAAAACATGTTACACATTTAAAGCTAACCCACATGAAATACTATATTACACTGTATATGATCTAAAATGAATGTATACACTACAGTATTCACTGTAGTGTTATTACAGACTTTACTGTAGTATTGACTGTAGTGATTATGCAGATGACTGTAAGTTGGTTTTTAATCATTGTACAGAATTTCCTGCTCGGTGATGTGGAAGTTGTGCCTTCAACATCACTGTGGCTGGTGTGCCCTCTATCAATGTCTATGGTCACGGGAGGATGGAGGGCACGCCTGGCAGGGGTGCCCTATATATAATTCTATGGCAGGGTATTTATACAGGCAGGTTCGAGGGTGCCTCCTCGAACTGAGTAGTTGGGCACGACAAACAACAACCACCAGTATAAGACATTGAAAATTGAGAACAAGCTTTTTATCTTATTAAAAAGGACTCTCTCACCATTGTTTGTTTTGTGTAGTTGATATCGTCTGCTAAATGTTAACGGCTCAGTCAAACAGCCATTTTGAGTCTAATGAGTTGTTCTATTTGGTACTTGTAGTGTCCATGGCCAAATGTTAATAAGTGTTACCATTTTGATGCATTGCCTTATGCAAACTAGGAATGCTTTAAGGCTATGCTTGTTACTTTTGTTAGCCTTATATTTATTTGTTTGCCATGCATGTAGCCATTGCCAAATTAGCCTGCTATTGTATAGCTCCGGCCTGGCCTACCATGCCGCATGCTATTGCACCCTCTTTCTGGCAATTCATTGTTAACTGCTGCTATATTTATGCACAACATGTTTTTTATTTTACCTTTATTTAACTAGGCAAGTCAGTTAAGAACAAATTAATATTTTCAATGACAGCCTAGGAACAGTGGGTTAACTGCCTTGTTCAGGGGCAGAATGACAGATTTTTACCTTGTCAGCTCGGGGATTCGATCTTGCAACCTTTCGGTAACTAGTACAACGCTCTAACCACTAGGATACCTGTGGCCATTGTCATTAATTATTGCCATTAACAGCCAATTAATGTATGTTCATTGCATGTTATTTGCACATTTGTCTCCTTTTAGATCAACCATACTCCATACAAAGCCAACCACGTCTCAACTTGGGACAAGCCCCATGTAAACAACTGTCAATCATTCCCTGCCATGCATCTCCATTACATCTATAAAGACTTAAACTGAACTGCATCTCTGCATCTCAGTTCTTTAACTTGAGTCCCACAGTAGATGGGCCTCACGTAAACCTCAATCGAGGGGCGGCAGGTAGCCTAGTGGTTAGAATGTTGAGCCAGTAACAAAAAGGTTGCTGGACTGAATCCCCGAGCTGACAAGGTAAAAATCTGTTGTTCTGCCCCTGAGTGCCGAAGACGTGGATATCGATTAACGCAGCCCCCTCCACCTCTCTGATTCAGAGGGGTTGGGTTAAATACAGAAGACACATTTCAGTTGAAGGCATTCAGTTGTACAACTGACTAGGTATCCCCTTTTCCCCAATCAGTTACAATCTTGTAAATTAAGAATATTGTGACAGGCTAGGAACCATCGTTTTGGTTAGTGTTTCCCCGAACACCCTTATTAGTGGAGGACATGCAGGCAATGTATAAAATCACTTCTTGGTCATGTTCAGGTGGTTCTGTGTGTTGTTGCTGTTGGTTTATTTCTGTGAACAACCATTTTGTGACCATGCTGTCTTATAAAATTGTTTGGGGTGTGGTTATTTGTTCTGAATGGTATTTGTTGAGTTTGACCATTAGTCAGTTTATTCATGTGTGAATATTCAAGATGTTCATTATGTAAAGCCACTGTTGGTTTGTTTGGAGAGGATTGTCTGTTTTATTGGCTGCACCCACATATAAGGTGACTGTCTTTAAATGTAAAGTAATTTGTATTTCTAAAATATACTGTTTATGTAAATGCAGTGGTTAACTGTTCTTTTCTACTATCATAAGTACAATATTGTTTGTCACTTTTTTTGGTGGATCTAGTGGATCTTGCTTGTTCTTTATCGGCTTCTGTATGGTTTACCTTTAATGGGCCTAGAAACTGGCTAACATTTAGGATGTTACAATTGTAATAAAACAATATTTTTGCAGAGGTCTGTTGCATTGCTCAACTGCTGATCCACCTCAATAGGTGGCCTGTCACTAACGTCTTATGGGCTAGTTGAGGTGTTCCCCTCCATTAAACAGCAACTGGCATAGTCTGGTAGTTGTGCCATTTTAGCTAACCCTAGTCGGCAGTGTTACTACAATATACCACATTCATGTCCGCAAAATCACATGAACTACTACCGTATACTAGTCATTTCTGCAGAAACACTACAGTGAATAATACTGGTATAAAAATATAGTACTACAGTTTATAGACCACAGATCTTCTTTATATGGGTCCACCGAAGATGAAAGCAAAAGATGGTTGGTGGAAGAGAGGCTAGAAGGTGCTATTCCACAGCAGCTCTGAAGGTCAGAACGTCTGGCCTGGTTTTCACACTTCTCTCAACTCTCACTTAGGAAAAACACTGACCACTTAACCTCTTGGCTGCTCTGCTTTGGATCAAATAGCCTCTCCTCACACTGTCCTGCGCTGTGCACAAAATATGTATCTTCTTGTCTGAGGCAAGTATCATGTTAAAGTTCACTAAATATTACATGGAATGTTAATTATAACATATTTCAGTTATTGGAGTTACTGGAGGCAGTTTCAGATGCTGCTTCAGTTTAACAGTTTTTTAAAAGTAATACAGGAATGATGCGGCCCCTATAATAAGGGGTGAACATACTGTGTTCAGATGGACACACCTGGAGAACAGTCATAAAAGATGGTTTGTTGATGTTTCACTGGAATGTTAGGTTATGTAATGTTAATACCTGGAAAGTGAGGAACTATGTTTTTGAAATAAATGTGACTGTATTCAATTCAATTGCCATTAATTAAATATTGGGAGAAGGGGGGAATTAAACCATTAAGCGACATGGTGAAATCTTGCTTACATTTGTATATGATCACGTGTCTCTCTATTATGCGTGGAAATACTTGGGAACAGATTTCCAAAATTAAAATCACTTGGAGCTGATTTCCTGGTGTTTTTACAGTCTTTTACGTCCAACAATGGTATAAAAAAAACAGCTTGGGGAGGCAAATAAAACGGTCCGCGGGCCGCCAGTTGGGGAACTGTCGTATATAGCCTCTCCCTAGCTAAATGAGGTAAGAAAACCTGTAATGTAACATCTAAATTAGGGTCCCCTGGAAACACTGACCAATACTTAGGTTCCTATACTGTCAATTGTAATTCCTCCCTGACTTATGCATTCGTTGTCATGTCAAACAGCAATGCTGAACACTAAATTCCAACTATAGAATTATAATAAGCATTCTTTTTCCATGATTCCAGCAGTTCACCATTTAAATAGGCCTCAATTTAATTATTTTTTTCATGTCATGCGTCATTGCTTTGGCACTGTGTAGAAATTATAACAAAAGTGCAGGAAATGTATGAAAATGCAGAAAAATTGGTTTGTTTGAAGTTGGATTGAACAGTATAAAACAATCAGAATGGAGAAAACCCCACTGAAATCCCTTAAAATTTATGAGTTGCTACCCTCGGGTCATGAACTACACATGAGCATATCTATAAAACATAAAATACAAATATTGTCATACTGTCAAAAAAATGAACAAATATTGTGATGATATTTTAGTCATAATGTACATTTGACTATCATGTATCAAGTTAGGATATATTTCATGTATCTTTACAGTGTAAGGAAAGGCCAACTGCTGGTATGGTACTGTGCTGAATGTTACTGATCTGTCAGTTAAGACTGTGAAGTGATGTGCGTGTAAGACAATAGCTACTGTAAAGCACCTCTGGCTGGTATATTGAGCGATTCCAATTACCACACCTGTTCCTATTGTGCTGGTCCACTGGGGACAGCTAGGCCCCACGAGACTTAAGAATGGATTGTCTTCGCATCCAGCTCCATAATTTCCCTATAAAACCCCAACATCTGCATCTGATAGGTGCTTTACCTGATCAATCAGGGCCTGAGAGGTACTCTAGCTCTCCAATAACAGTGAAATGAATTGGATAATCTTGAACAGGCCATGGCATAACGTTTAGTCTGAAGTCAAATGCTTTTCAGCAGAAACGGAAGCTAGGTTGAAGATAGCTGTATCCATGACAACCGGATGCATCCAGTTGTTGGCAACTCTGCTAAGGGTGTTATGTAGAAGTGTGCCCCTCACTTGTTAGCCTGTCGAAAGCTGCAAGAGTAGACAACTCTAGACTGTCTAGAGCTGTCTTCTCTTGCAACTTCAGACAGGCTAGCAAGTGAGGGGCACACCTATACATAACACCCTGGGACTTGACTTTGATGTGAGGATCGAAACCCCTAAAACTTTGATGCTGATTAATGAAAGTAAACAGGGCAGATTTTTCATCACTGGCATTTTCAAATGTTTGACTTTCAAGTCTGAAGTTTCAACTTCTTATTTATATAGATCATTAAATATACTTTTCTGATTGCTTTTCTGAACCTTACATGTAGTCAATATGAATGGGAGACGTGATGCAAACTGCCTGTAAGATTTCCAACCTCGTTAAGGGGGAAATGGTAGCGCTGGTTCTGTTTAGATTGAATCCAGAGCTGGGGAGAGGAAGACACCGGGCCTCTTTGTTCTCTCAAATTAGCAGGAAAGAGAGCATGCCCTCAGGTTGAGGGAGATGATGTTGAGCTAAATTATTGCAGAAGATCTTTGAAGTTGCACCAGTGGACTGTTGGAGCTCTTTTTTTTTGTCTTATTTTTCGTGCTTAAAGAAACACAGCATGATAGAGTATAATTCAAACCACCCTTGATACCAACCACAGAAGTATAAATAATTGAATAAAATAGGGAGTGGTTTTGTGAAATGCACCATCAAGTAAGTATGCAGCATATTTCTCTGTGTTTTGGACACAGTCTGAGGATTCTGGATCCTGTGGTGGAGGAAGAAGTGAAGGAGACCGAGGTTCTGGTTTCGGCTGGTCAGGAGAGGGCTCGGCTTGAGTGTGGCTAGATAGAACAAATGCTTTGGCGCACCATGTGGAAATACTGCGCATCAATCGCTGCTGGATCTAATATAACACATACAGTTGAAGTCAGAAGTTTGCATACACCTTAGCCAAATATATTTAAACTCAGTTTTTCACAATTCCTGACAATTAATCCTAGTAAAAAGTCCCTGTTTTAGGTCAGGTAGGATCATCACTATATTTTAAGAATGTCAAATGTCAGAATAATAGTAGAGATAATTATTTATTTCAGCTTTCATTTCTTCCATCACATTCCAAGTGGATCAGAAGTTTACATACAGTCAATTAGAATTTGGTAGCATTGCCTTTAAATTGCTTAACTTTGGTCAAACGTTTTCGGTAGCTTTCCACAAGCTTCCCACAATAGGTTGGGTGAATTTTGGCCCATTCCTCCTGACAGAGCTGGTGTAACTGAGTCAGGTTTGTAGGCCTCGATGCTTGCACACACTTTTTCAGTTCTGCCCACAATTTTTCTGTAGGATTGAGGTCAGGCTTTGTGCTAGCCACTCCAATACCTTGACGTTGTTGTCCTTAAGCCATTTTGCCACAACTTTGGAAGTATGCTTGGGGTCATTGTCCATTTGGAAGACCCATTTGTGCCAAGCTTTAACTTCCTGACTGATGTCTTGAGATGTTGCTTCAATATATCCACATACTTTTCCTTCGTCGTGATGCCATCTACTTTGTGAAGTGCACCAGTCCCTCCTGCAGCAAAGCACCCCCACAACATGATGCTGCCACCCCCGTGCTTCACGGATGGGATGGTGTTCTTCGGCTTGCAAGCCTCCCCCTTTTTCCTCAAACATAACTATGGTCATTATGGCCAAACAGTTCTATTTTTGTTTCATCAGACCAGAGAACATTTCTCCAAAAAGTACGATCTTTGTCCCCATGTGCAGTTGCAAACCGTAGTCTGGCTTTTTTTATGGCCGTTTTGGAGCAGTGGCTTCTTCCTTGCTGAGCGGCCTTTCAGGTTATGCCGATATAGGACTCGTTTTGCTGTGGATATAGATACTTTTGTACCTGTTTCCGCCAGCATCTTCACAAGGTCCTTTGCTGTTGTTCTGGGATTGATTTGCACTTTTCGCACCAAAGTACATTCAACTCTAGGATACAGAACGCTCCTTCCTGAGCGGTATGACAGCTGCGTGGTCCCATGATGTTTATACTTGCGTACTATTGTTTGTACAGATGAACGTGGTTCCTTCAGGCATTTGGAAATTGCTCCCAAGGATGAACCAGACTCATTTTCCCATGATGTCAAGCAAAGAGGCACTGAGTTTGAAGGTAGGCCTTGAAATACATCCACAGGTACACCTCCAATTGACTTAAATTATGTACATTTGCATATCAGAAGCTTCTAAAGCCATGACATAATTTTCTGGAATTTTCCAAGCTGTTTAAAGGAACAGTCAACTTAATGTATGTAAACTTCTGACCCACTGGAATTGTGATACAGTGAAATAATCTGTCTAAACAATTGTTGGAAAAATTACTTGTGTCATGCACAAAGTAGATGTCCTAACCGACTTCCCAAAACTATAGTTTGTTAACAATACATTTGTGGAGTGGTTGAAAAACGAGTTTCAATGACTCCAACCTAAGTGTATGTAAACTTCCAACTTCAACTGTAGTAGTCATAGTTTAAAGGATAATTTATTTTATTTTAAATTTGTCTTTCCATTTATTGTTATCGCATCAATTCCGGCAATTTATCGCCCAGCTCTGCTGTTGGGTGTCAAAACCAAGTTGATCTGTGATGAACTAAAATTAACTGAAAATGTGGCGCACTGTAGTATTGCTGCATCTGCATGAAAATGAGTTAATTAGCAATCAAATGAATTAAGCAACTGAAATGAAAATGTTATGGTATCATGTAGATCATGAGCTTACACTCACGCTGTTGTCATTGGACCCTGACACGGGATAGACTGTCCAGCCCAACTCAGCTGTCGCTGTGGTGGAGTCCATTAGTGTCTCTGTGGAGAAGAAAGAGAGGGCGGTCAAACGACATCCAAGTCATAGAGTACCTTCAAACAAATAATATACAGTAGCAACGGTGCAGTAGGTGAGCATAGGGGGAGATGGGAGTCCATTATTGAGGTACTCATTCAAACCCTAATAAGATTTGATTACAATTAATAGTAATGAAACTATATTTCATTTTCAGTCTTAAAATTACTGCTACTGTAGTATTTTTTCAGACATCTCCATTATCCTCTCTCTTAAAGATGGCAATGCAACTGTTTGAGACCAGGGCATATTTGGCTACGTGCTGTAGTAGTAAACAGTGTGTGACCATCCACGTGGAAGAGAACAGATCACTGGGTTCACTGGAACTTGGTCAACTCTGCCACAGCCACCAGGCTACTACTTCATGGGTCAACTTCCACTCAACAGGCACATGCTTCTTCAGTTCTACCCCCTGGCTTTGAGGGGCAACCTCCCGGCTGGAAAAAGAAAAGCTCCTGGGGTAGTGAGAGGGGCCACTCTAGATCCGCTGGATTAGCTGCTGGAAAAGAACACCTCTGGTAATTGGGGCCAAAGAGAATATGTCTCCTGTTTGTCATGAGGTCCTCTCTGGCCAGCCAACTCCATTCCAGAGGCAGGCAAGGCAGGCTGTCTGTCAATGCCTTCTCTCTGAGAAATGGGGGGGGGGGACAGGGAGGGGGGCAGAATGAGGGTCCTACAGGCCTAATGAATTTCCACTAGTTATTAGCCCAGGAGCACCAGTGTTGAGCAGATGGAGACAACATTCATCAGGTGATAGGCGCCAGCTGCAACTCCAAAAGGCCAGTGAAAGATGTATGCAATTCCCCTTGACAAGCCAGCTACTAACTATAAGTCACTTTTGGTGATTGGTAGTATAAAGTTATTTTTCAAAGATGTATTTATTATTCAGCATGCGTTCTGTATGATGTCAGACTTCCCTTTCAGAAATTGGAAAATGACTATTGGGTTAATGATCTGGATGGCCTGATTTTACAGTACAGTGCAGCTAAACTCACACAAGAGAGAGAACAGCATCCAATATATTTTAGAACGTTCCAGTATTTTATAACACATGGATTTCCTCTGATTTATTATATTCCAGAGGAAACCAAAGCTTTTAATTAACAGGCTCCACATGCCGCACATTTATTTTTAGGAACTTGCCGAATCTAAGAGCCTCACCAATATACGCAAAGCGTAATAGCACATTTCACATCCCATTCAGTTCTCACAAAGCCCAAACAGTATAATTAGGCAGATGAGGCTGCATTTTTGCTACCATTGATAACCTTGTGCGACTTCAGGTTGAGCAGTCTACATGAGTGTTAGGCAGTGAAATGGTAATTATCCCCCGTAATGATAATGATAATTAGCTGAGTAGTAAAGTGAGAATGATGAACCCCCTCGGTGGTGGTTTAGGGAGTGTGATAGTGTAGAGAAAAGGGAGGGAGGGAGTGAAATCCCCTGGTATGTGAACACAGACGGCCCTCCAGTCCCTCAGTCAGGCTCACACAACCTTTTGCTTACTGCTATTAGAGGCCTGCACGCTGGACAGGTAGTACCTGGCCCTGAAAGACTGATCACCTTTCTCCCTCCTGCTGACTAGACTTCATAGCAGGCAGCCACACCAATTCATTACCTGTTGCAGTGCCAAGAGTACCTCACTGAGTCACAACCAGCACTGTTCACTCCCTCCTCAATCCTCAGGCTCTTAGCAGGCAGCACAGTGGCAGGGCAAGACTGCTCAGTCAGACACACTGTCCAGTAAGAGAGAGACCAGGCAGAGTGGAGGGAGGGAGGGAGGGAGAGAGAGAGAGCGAGACCAGGCAGTGGAAGGAGGGAGGTAGGGAGGGAGAGAGACCAGGCAGAGTGGAGGGAGGGAGGGAGGGAGGGAGGGAGGGAGGGAGGGAGGGGGCAGAGTGGAGGGAGGGCTCTGGCCCCGAACAGGGAACGGTATGGCAGCGATGAAGCCAAGAGACCAGGACTGACTGTTTACACTGAGGTCTGGAGGTGACGACACATTCCAGCCTGGGCCTCTGGCTCAGCTGGAGGTCAAAGGGCACCAGCTATATTTCAGTTATATGAGCACACAGAGGATGCTGAGCACACCGAGGACGTGAGAGCTTAAACTTTTCAACAAGGCTGTCTTTTTTATTACTAGACAGGCTCAGCCTGAACACTGAAGGTGCATGAATATGCAATGAGACCTTGGAGTTTTAGATACGCTTACAGGCCTAAGAGCGCTTCCTAAAACACTTCCTGAGAGTAAGCAAGGAGGGTTTTGTGCTGATCGTAAACCTCCGCTGAGAGGGTTGTTTAAAGTTACAGAGGGGCCAGACAGGAGGGGCCAGCAGTGCTCCAACAACACTGAGTCTTCTCTGAGAGCTAGGGATGCCGCAGCCTCTCAGCTTTCCAGAGAATGTCATCACATTTTAAATGAAGGTTAGAGAGAGCAGCTGTTCACAAGCTCATAAACAAATTGAGTCTCAGAACACATACCCACATTAATTGACATGGATCAGGGGTTATAGGCCTGGGATTATTGTAGTGGAAATTGGTTGGTCGGCAGCCACGTTTTAAATACCAAAAAGTAGGAGCAACTCGTATAACTTCTATTTCTAAGAAGTGTAGGAGACAGTTATATGCAGAGCAGTTTGTTCCAAAATGATTGCAGGCCCCATTAGCAGATGGGCAATACACAATGGTGGAGGACGAGCCAAGATACCTGCACACACTATGAAGTGCTCTGAGACCAAGTGAAAATACAATTCATTTTCATTAATCGAGTCGGTATTCAAGGTATGTGATTTTGCTTTGTTCAGAGCTTTGGGGACGTTGCTAGCCCTTTTAATCCAGGCACAGTGGTTCTCCTCCAGCTCCAAAGAGCAGGGGATGCAGCAGAGGAGGACAGGAGAGGCGGCCGGCCATAGAGCACGTGTGTGTACATGTGTGTCTGTTTTTGATCGCACATGTGCTTGATTTGTGTGGGTACTGTGTGAGTATGCTTTGGCTTGAGGCGAAGAGGTCAGGCTTTGAGAGATGGATGGCCAATTAGTGTGTAGGGTTGAGCAGGGCAGAGTCTGACTGATGGATGTACACACTGTCTCCTCCAGGGTGTACCATCTTATCTCCCAGCTCCCATTGCCCTCCTCCAGGCAGGAAATAGGTAACAAGTGCAGCCTTCCAAACAGATGCACATCCCTGTCTCTATAGCAGCACATTAACACACAGGTGGACACAAAGGCGGACACACACACACACACACGCAGTCACAGATTCATTGATTATACTGTAAAAATGTATACAGCATGAATTTTCAGCTAATTGTGTGGTAGTGGTCTGTCAAAATAGTGCAGAACAACAGTGCAGAACAGCTGTGTAGAATAAATACTATTATACTATCTAGAACGCAAGGCATTGCATCTCAGTGCAAGAGGCATCACTACAGTCTCCGGTTGGAATCCAGGCTGTATCACACCCGACCGTGATTGGGAGTCCCATAGGGCGGCACACAATTGGCCCAGCGTCGTCCAGGTTAAGCCGGGGTAGGCTGTCATTGTAAATTTGTTGTTAACTGACTTGCCTTGTTAAATAGAGGTTACATTTTTTTTTAAATAAAAGGCTTCAACATGGGCAAAACCGGGCTTGTATCAAATTACGTTAATAGTTTAATGAGGGTATTTCTGAAGAAGTGATTGACCTCCAAAACACAGCATGTAAAGGCTTGCAAGCATGATGTTATTTTATCCTCCTTCCCAGGATAATTGTACTATAGCCTAGCCTCTACGGAGCAAATTCCTCAACATTGACTTCTACATCAAAGCATCCACTAACACTTTTTTTCAATGCGGTGGAAATGGCAGGTTACAGCACCACAGTGTTTTTCTCACCAAATCTGTGGTGTGTATAACTCAATGAACTTCCATTTCATTAAACACCTGGAATCATAGGCTATATTCATTGGAAAATGTGGATTATAGATGGCGGTACAGCTATAGCCTGAACAATCTGTCCATAAGCTAATACCATAGACCAGAGAGCAGTCTTCTTGTGGACAGTGATAAAAATAAATATGCCTAGATTTATGGGCACTGGGATTGGAAAAACTGCCTGTGCTGAGGTAAGACTGATGCCCATAATGATGGACGCACACTGCTACTGTATGGCATTTTGGACAGAATAACAAGTAGAGTGCTCTGTTTCATTTGAGGGAGGGAGCCCCTGAACCTGAGCCATCTCAGAAATCTTTCAACTCCATGAGGGTCCATTAGGTGGGGCTCCCACCACCACCACATTACAACATGTCCTTGTGCGGTAAATGAATCAGTAATCCTGCATTTACAATGAAACAGGGGCTTTGTGGATGAGGTGGCATCGGCCCAAACCCCAACAGCATAGGCTTTTTTTCAGAGTCAAACTGGGCTTGGCGTGCTGCCCTGGGTATCTGGTGCACTTTAACATGTGTCTTTGGAGAGACATCATTCTATCAGGAAGATTTATGGGTAACCAGGGGTTATTGTCGGTTCCTGCAAGGCCCGGTTCTGGGGTTCTGATGATGATGTAGGGGCTCGAGGAGTGATGACGTGGGATGGAGTGGGACACGACTGAGGCTGAGGATCTAGGCCTGCTCTGAGGGAAAGAGAGGAAGTTGGGCAGTTGATTTTGGCAGCAGACAGTGAAATATGCTACCACACACAGTACGTGGAGCACCCTGACTGCTAACAGAATGATACAGCACACCATTCCCCTGGGCTACAGGCAGGATGTTCAATAGTAATCTTTACAGAGCCCACTGTGTTATCATTCAATATAACTAAACCTGTCAGCCTGGACAAGGAGAAATGACCAAAAACAGAAAAGTAAATCAAGCAAAAACTCTACCATAACATGATTGTCAAGTCCTCTATGTACTACTTAGAATCACTCAAATATACTCCTGTTTTAACCCTTTTCTGAATCAGACAATTTTATCACAAGAGTATCTAATCCATAATACTAGATAATTTAGGTACAGTATGTAAATGTGTCAAACTACTGGATCATAAAATATAACAGCTACTCCTGACCCTTATTCATGATAGCACATACAGATGTTTGATCACCCTGTTGCAGAACTGTACTGCAACGCAGGACACTTAAAACGTGCAGTGTATTTGAGGTTTAAAAAGGCTTCTGAAGTTTGTGATTTCCACTTTGAAATTTGAGACTTGATTTTCCCTTACAAAAAAATGTATTAACCACTACAAAAATGTCAATTAAAGGAGTAGTTCACTATTTTACACCAACTTGATGTTAGATTGTTGCGCACCCTGAAAGTAGTCTACGGGCCAAGAGAAACTGTAATCCATGGTTCAGTTCTCTTTAAATAGACATTAAAAACTTAATATGGCCAGATCACCTTTAAGTAACATCAAACCAAATATGGAGTTGATTTCAGGTGATTTGACATTAAACATGCTCACATGCCCCCATCACTTTCATTGATTGTTAGCTTGTAGTGGCTAAGGTTAGCTGAAGTTTGTAGTGGATGTTTAAAGGATACTGAACCATTGATTACAGTTTCTCTTGGCCCATAGACTACTTTCAGGGTGAGGAACCATCTAACATCAAGTTGTAAAACATTTCCTGTTGCTGCAAGATTATTGTGCTGCAGTAGCACACTGGCTACATCTGTAACTTTCCAACAGATCACTATTCCAAAGTAATCAACTTAATCATTTTCCAAACCTGGTTTACATCATCGTGGATTACAACACCCCTGTGCGCTGGCTTGCCAATCTTTTCAACATTTGGAATTCTTTCCATGCATCCAGAATGTGTGCTATTGCTATTAGCAGTAACTGTAGGTGCATCATTAGCACAGTTTCGCTGCACATTAAAACGTAGTTAGTTCTGAAAGACACCATATTTCATGATTTGAGTGCACCACTGTTAATTGAGAACCATCAATCTCAAAAGTACATTTGGAGAAAGAATGGTCACCACCTGGTCAATCAAGCACACCGGGGCTTTGGGAGAAAAACCTCAGCTTGGCTGCAAGGCTAGAAGAGTCAAACATGTTTCTAATATTTTTCAAATACTTCTGATATCCTCGTTCAAAAATCCTAACGGAGGATAATGGTTTTTCCTTGAGTGGTTAATGGAAAAGGCTGTAATAATGGATCTCATCATTCAAAAGAGTTAAATCTTCAATAGACAGAGAAAAGCCTTCAGTCTGATAATTGTTCCCTGAAATGTGGAGATCTTCCATCATACTTGAAATACCTGCGGGAAAGTCATGCAGAGATGCACAAAGCACCTTACTTCAAACTAACAGCTTTTCACACATCAATACTAATTAACTTGATGGAAATCATCATTGCAAGCCTCCCACACCTTGCCTACAAGCCATAGGGAGAAAGGCGGGTGATAAAATGTTTTATACAGACAGCACATGCACAAACATGAAGCAATTCCTTGTTCATTGATGTATGGTACCGGGTTTCGCATGACAGGCGCTATCTCCTAGGTCGGGCTGAACAGGGCAGGCTGTACCAGAGCCCAAGGCCCCTCAGGACCTATGGTGGCATGGGAGTACCAAGGGTAGGAGGCATTCCTCCCAGGTAGAGAACACCGAACTGGGGGGAAGGAAGGGCTCAGTGTCCCCTCCCAACTCACAGTATGTGCCGGGATAATGAACACGTCTTAGAGTTTAAGGAAAACCAATCTCTGTTCCCACATTTCAGATCCATAGACCTGCCAGAAAAACAGCTTTGTATGTGCAGGCCTGAGAGGCATCACAGCAGGGAAACAGCTCTGAAATTGTCTGTGTACTGTAGGTCACAGAGAGATGGGTAAAGTACTCCAGATTGACTGATAAGTGCCCTTTACTTGTCAAGTGATGTGCCGTCCAAGCTTGACTCAAACAGGCAGCACTTTCCAATCATTGTGTCAGCAAAAATGTAGCTATAAAGACAGAAGAAAAAATACATAGTTTTCTGTTTATTGCCAGTCTTCCCTTGTTTGTCTGCTTGACCCCTGTAAAATACTTTCACATTAACCAGTCAATGCCACTCCATGCCAATAGCCTGCCAAATAATTGAGTTTACTGCCTATTCCACATCCTTTAAGAGCCTTTAAACGTAGTCATAATGTATATTTCAGAGCACCAGGTTTACTCCTGGTTCTTGTCAATTAAAGGGTGGCTGATAGAGGAGACCTGGTGACCTGTCCTGTCCTTCATGTCACTGGGCTGGAGCTGACCCACTGGGCAAAAACTGCTTGAATCAGCATTGTTTCCATGTAATTTCAACCAAAAAATTCAATGTGATGACGTTGACTCAACAGTGAAAACTGATTGGATTTGCAAAAAGTCATCAACGTAAGGGAATTTTGTATTTTTTTCACCCAACTTTTAACCTAAATCCAACGACAGGGTGACATTTTTGGTCGATTTTTACATTGAACTCATGTGAGTTGACAACTCAACCAAATGTAAATCCAAACTAGACATTGAACTGACGTCTGTGCCCAGTGGGGGGGTTATGCCTGGTGGATGGAGAGCAGGAAGTCCAGACGGACCATTTCTCAGGCTGTCAGAGAGAAAACGCTGTACTACAACACCCTTCCATGTCCCACAGCTGTCTGCCTGACCTGAAATATGCATGAGATGAAAAAGTGTGAGACTGAGCTTCTGAGCTAACACTCTCCCCATATCATGTTGAATATCTAAATATGGCCATGGGGTGAATCACTGTCCTTGATGTAAAGGGTTCAACTTGATTCATGTATGATATGCTGATGTTTTTCTCTAGGCACAAGCCACTTATTTATTGATTGGCTAAAGCGATTGAAGCCGGTAATCTAAAGAAATACACAAACATCACATGTATACAGCATTCTGTGTATGCCAACTACTTTCCTAGATTCAACATTGATACACCAAAATGGTATATCATTTCTAGGTTAAGTGCTACAAGAACTGTAAATGGGGCTTCTGACATTATATTGTTGAATGATAAATCCGGCTCATCCGGAGATGTGAATGATTCATGAAATGTAAATAAATAAGTCATTGGCTCACGCAGAGACAAGCGTGCTTTCGTGTGGTTGTTTATCATTAGACGTGTTTATCATTACATGAAAAAATAAAGTGGAAAATAAGGACACATGAAAGTAACATTGTAATGAAAATGACAGCAATTTAACACACTGTTAAGCTTCCTAACCCAGCATTACTGGAATCTTAAGAACTGCCAGTTCCTCAAATGTCCTGTGCCTTACCTGGCATGTACTTAAAATGGGCACAGGGGAAGCTGCTTCTCCAAATATAAATCCCCGATCACGTTTGTAGGTGATGTCATGGTGAAGTTGGATAGCTAAACTCATGCACAGAAACACATAAGAGTCTAACAATTGTCTCACGCCAGGTCGTCAAATCAGAGGCACTCCTTCAAAATAAAGTTGTTTTTGACGAAAATGTAAACGTGTTAGTTTGTTAAATTTACCAGGTTGGAGTAATAACATGTTCAACAACTTAAGACATTGGCTCGAATCTAGGTTGTGCCTTTAGATTTAGAGAACATTTAAAACTAAGGATTCATTATTCACTTGTCTCATTGACTTCTCAAACCCCGGCCTGGTTTGCTTAGCTTGTTTCACAAGCATTCCCAGAAGTCTCGTGATGTTGCGCCTCTGGGATTAGAAACTCTGTGACCATAACGTCACTGCATGAACTACTGTTATGTGTGTCTAAAATATTTACCAAATGGAGGGGATACAGGCATTGGCCCTGTATCCTCCCAGGAAGACTCAAAAGAACAAAAGGCTTGATACAAGACTGGTCATATCATTAATTACCAGCATATTGATATCAAATACTGTTCACTCTCACTGTTTTACACATTGGCAACAAACCAAAGATTGGTATCTGGATCCATGAAAGGAACATATATCAGAGAACAGACATTAATAAGAACTCCTGCATCCTGCCGTATGAAACCCATATGTGTGTGTGTGCCTCTCTGTGTTAGGGATTGGCAACAGCTATCATTGTCTTTTGTAAGGCAGATGTTCCAACCAAGGAGCCTCCAGAAAAATGTCAAAGCTTAATATCACAGGGGAGGATTAGTGAGATATGATGGGACTCAAATAACCTCCATTCATTTTCCATAACCACCCCACCAAGTGTAACTAATAAAACATGGAAGCACAACTATTACAAGAGAAATGATACAATAGCTCACCAGTCTGCGTCCTTATTAATATCTCCTCTCAGTAATATGAATCACAAGAATTTAAGATGCCCTAGATTGCCATATTAAACCTTCAGCCCGTTCTGTGTAGTTTCTGTGCTGAGGAATTTGAGCAGTGACACTTGATGTGTGAGCATCACAGGGTCAAACTAGGAGAGTTGATCCATTGCCAGTCGATGCAGTCTGTCTGCCAGGGAAGTTATAAGCTCTAGATCTCTGTCTGCACAGATATCCCCATCCCCACCCTCCCCGCTGCATAATCAATAGCTTGGTCTACTTATCCAACATACTGCATATGTGTCCAGATTTCTCTATTGAAGCTAATGTCAAATGTAAGTGATGTGCTTATTACAATTTATAAAAGTACAGACTCAGAGCTTCAAAGTGGTATATCACACACTGTAGTTGGAAGAAACATTGGAAAGTTTTGATGCTTTGTGAGTATATAAAAGTGTTATCTCACTTAACAGACAAGCAAGAGAAAATGCCCGTTGAAAGATTTTGATCAGATTTTAACACTTCCTGAAGAGCTCTTCTTTGTTGACAACCATTCAGCATCTTTCCTACCCATTTAAGCCTTAGCACCTCTACTTAAACCCAGCTAAATTTGGGGCAGCAATGTTTTGAGAGCTATAGCATCACATTTACAGCTGTACATACTGTGAGGTAGGAACCCACATCAAACGCCTCACATTCTGTAACTAGTCACATATTTGCTCACCTCAGTGTTGCGTAATCTTCCATAGATGCATGTTATTTCGGGACTTTAATCAAACATGAGCATGAAATGATGATGAGGCAGATATGAAATAGTAAAGATGTGGGAAGGCCTGTATGAACCAACTGACAGACAAATGGCTAAAGACGGATATTTATCTCTCCTATGGAGAGTGTCTGTGGGTTTCTGTGTGAGTGTGTGCTTATGTGTGTGCGTGTGTTTTTAAGTGCATACCTTTTGTGTGAGCATGGCTGGTGTAGTGACTGAAGGATTACGCCATGCTCAGCAGTAGACAGCAGACTCCAGCAGAGCCAGGTGGGTAGCCCTTCCCTCCTCCCTCTCTCCTTACATGCCTCCTAACACTCATGCTTGTTCTGACTCTCTGAGATGCTCCATATCCAGCCCACCTCGCTTAAGTTCCCTGAACCGAATAGGAGATGAGTGTACCTCCTCACGGCCGTGACTGTTTTACCAGGACCCCCTGGACCTGGGGACCACACGTATCAGGGAACAGAGGAATGGCAGACCTACTTCAGATTCCTGGCCTATGAGCTAGTCGTCCTCTTGCCTGTGGAAGAGTTATGACCGGTCATGCCCCCCTGGGGTTCTATAAAGCTCAGACTCTGATGCAGGCTCCACAGTGGGTCTAGTCTTGCACTGCTGGGACCATTACTCCTGTCTGAGGAGCCTAGCTTAAAGACACACAGCCAGGACATGCCTCCACAATAACCCAAATATCACTCCACATGTTGGCACCCCAAATCCCTGCCATCAACATGCTCTCCATCACTGAATACACAGCACAATGGAAAGTGTGTACCAAAAAAATAAACTTTTAAGTCCCTCTAACACAAAACTAACTATCCCGAGATATTGGACACCTGTAGGCCAGAGATGGAGAGCTAATGGTTTCATGATGGCAAGCTCTGAATGGTTATAAACAGGGTTAAATTGAGCTGCCTGTGACAGCAGAGCAGTGCTCCCTTCAGCTGGACCAGGCTATGTTGACAAGAAGCAATTCTCACCAGACACATTTCCAGAAAGCCCTATCCACAAAGACTTAAAGTGTCTATACTCCTGCACATTACTCAGAGCTCCAATACACCTACACACCAACTGGAACGTGGTGCTGTACCACAGCAAGATAACAGAAAGGAGTCATCCCAGACCAGAACACCCACAACGCATTTCTCAATAATTCTACACTCCGGCCCCTCCACAAAACCAGCACAGAGAGGCATTCTCCTTGAAATCCTCATCATGTGCAAGCATGCAGAGTTAGAGAAAACAAAGCATGATTACGGGAAATAATATAGTCTGTATGTCCTTGTCAATTGTAACAATCAGAGGGTAGTCTACTCAAACCAGAGCATACAACCCCCACAAACACACTAAGACTTAGGGAAAAGGAGGGCCAAAAACGCCCCCATTGACATCAACGGGGCTGTAGTGGAGCGGGTCAAGAGTTTCAAGTTCATTGGGGTCCACATCACCAACAAACTATCATGGTCCAAACACACCAAGAAAGTTGTGACAAGAGCACTTTCCCCTCAGGAAATTGAAAAGATTTGGCATGGATCCCCAGATCCTCAAAATGTTCTGCAGCTGCACCATCAAGAGCATGGTTGCATCACAGCCTGGTATGGCAATTGCTCGGTAAGGCACTACAGAGGGTAGTGCGTACAGCTCAGTACGTCACTGGAGCCAAGCTTCCTGCCATCCAGGACCTATAACTAGGCGGTGTCAGAGGAAGGCTCCAAAAATGTTTCACCCAAGTCATAGGCTGTCCTCTCAACTACCGCACGGCAAGAGTTACCGGAGCGCCAAGTCTAGGTCCAAAAGGCTCCTTAACAGCTTCTACCCCCAAGCCATAAGACTGCTGAACAATCAATCAAATGTTTTTACACTGCTGTTACTCATTGTTTATTATCTATGCATAGTCACTTTAACCCTACCTACACGTACAAATGACCTTAACTAACACATTGACTAGGTACTGGTAACCCCTGTATAGCCTCATTATTGTTATTTTATTATGTTACTTTTCAAAAATATATACTGTATATATATTTATTTGTTCATGTTTTACTTTAGTTTATTTAGAAAATATTTCTTAACTCTATTTTCTTAAAACTGCTGGTTAAGGCTTGTAAGGTGTAGTATACCTGTTGTATTCGGCGCATGTGGCATGTAAAATTTGATTCGATCTTTTATTTATTTTTTAATTTTTAACTGAGGGCAAACCAGACGTGGAGTGAGGTTCCTGTACAAAAACAGGCATAGCCCGCTGTTAGCCTGTGTCACCTGAAATTAGCCTTGGAACGTGGAGGGGGAGGCCAAACATTGCCATTGGCTTTACAATGTAGATAAATGTTTATTGTAAAACCTGTGAGGTATACAAACAGAGCCTGGCTTGTCCAAGGTCTGTGGGTTTTGTGTTATTTCTGTTTGGAATGTGGGATGTTCCTTTAATGTGCAGAGCCTTGTCGTCTGTTTGCTTTCAGTCATTACAGTCACTTAAGATGACAGAGCTGTTTGCTTTACTTATCTCCCACACAGCTAAAAAACATAAGTGTTTTTTGTGTCTGTCATGCCTTGAGTTTGGGCTTGTATTACTGTGTTTACCTCCTGACTTAGATCAAAGACTGATTGCTTTAGACTGTGTAACCAGAACAGAGTGCAGGCCAGTGATTACATCCCTGTTCTCTTTGTAGAGGTATCTTAAGATCCAGACAATTGTCCTATGGAGAGTAAAGGCCAGGGACATATTTCACACAAAAGCTTGACTCTGATAGGTGCGCTCAACAGAGACGTCTGCTAGTCCACACTGCTCTCTGAAAGCAATGGCATCAGGATGTGTTGGCCGAGAGGAAAGAGTTCATCTGTTTGATCGATCTGTCCAGGCCTCTATATGGAGGACTGTTTTGTAAATCATCTTAAGTGAGACCATTGTAGTTCTTTCTCAGAATAACAAGACAAACACAAGTTCTTTGTACAATCAACATTTAATAACGCTAATCAAAATATATTTACAAACATAATGAGTGATCATGAAAAGGGAGGAAATAGAATGAAAGACAAGTAAGAGACCTCAAGATATTTGAATATTAAAGATGTGATACTCAGTCTGTAAACAGTCTGTTGTACTTGGCTTTGGCTAGGCCACATGGAGGTGAACAAAGCAAAGATGGCAGTGTCCTTCTTTGTCCTGAGTCGAGGAGTTCCTTGGTGGTGATTTCTTGTTCCTTTCCTCTTAGTTTGGATGGTTATGTCCCTGGTTGCTCTGTCTGTACCGTTCAGCCTACACTAGTTCTTTAAAGACTAAGTCTCCTTCTGAGACTGTTTAGTGTATGGTCACATATGTACTAGATTACAGGTACTATTCCCTAAAATGTCATTTCCCTAACCAGATCTTGCCATTAAAGCCAAAGGTCCAGGTCCTGTGGTCAGCCTACTGAACATGGAGGTTATTCTCCCTCCTCGAGAAAGAGAGAGCGGTCCAGCTTGAGAAGACCAGCAGGATAAGAGGCATGCTTCCCATCCGAAACTGTTCGAAACATTTCATGCATATATTATGACATTGTGACATTTTCGTTTGCTTTGGTCTTTGGCAAGGGTTTTTTCAGCTGTTCTGCACAAAAACAAAATGTCTCGAGGCAAGCTGAAATTCAGTAGCCAAAGTCTACGCCCCTTCATCGATGACTGATCAACAGTAGGGATTCTTCAATTAAGTGTTTGTTGTCATTCAGCGAGATGCTTTCACATACTGCACCAAACATCTTAGTTGGATGTAAAATTACGTGACTAAGATCTCGTTGGCAAAAACATCTAAATTAATGATGGATTTCTTCAGTCATCTTAGACTATTTTGAGCTACAGCATCTCAAAATGGACAAACAGTCCACTTTCACTTTTCAAGTGAAGGCCTTTTAAGGCAGTATCCAAGCACACTCGTTTGGTTCGCCTAGCCCAGTCCGCCCGGTGTCCTCCGTCGAAATTATTGCGTAATCTCCAGGTCCATGCGCCTTCCATTTTCTTCAGAGGAGAAAGTCAACTGCCACGAACGATTTATCATCGATAGATATGTGAAAAACACCTTGAGGATTGATTCTAAACAACGTTTGCCATGTTTCTGTCGATATTATGGAGTTAATTTGGAAAAATGTTTGCGTTGTAATGACTTAATTTTCTGGTTTTTTCTTACCCAAACGTGATGAACAAAACGGAGCGATTTGTCCTACACAAATAATATTTTGGGAAAAACTGAACATTTGCTATCTAACTGAGAGTCTCCTCATTGAAAACATCTGAAGTTCTTCAAAGGTAAATGATTTTATTTGAATGCTTTTCTTGTTTTTGTGAAAATATTGCATGCTGGATGCTAGGCTTAATGGTATGCTAGCTATCAATACTCTTACACAAATGCTTGTTTAGCTATGGTTCAAAAGCATATTTTGAAAATCTGAGATGACAGTGTTGTTAACCTCTTTGATCTCTAGGGGCGCTATTTCATTTTTGGATAAAAAACGTTCCCGTTTTAAGCGCGATATTTTGTCACGAAAAGATGCTCGACTATGCATATTCTTGACAGTTTTTGAAAGAAAACACTCGGAAGTTTCAGAATCTGCAAAGATATTGTCTGTAAGTGCCCCAGAACTCATTCTACAGGTGAAACCAAGATGATGCGTCAACCAGGAAATGAGCAGATTTCTGAAGCTCTGTTTTCCATTGTCTCCTTATATGGCTGTGATTGTGCAAGGAATGAGCCTACACTTTCTGTCGTTCTCCCAAGGCGTTAGCAGCATTGTGACGTATTTGTAGGCATATCATTGGAAGATTGACCATAAGAGACTACATTTTCCAAGTGTCCGCCTGGTGTCCCTGCGTCGAAATTGGAGCGTAAAGCCAGGTGCAATTATTTTTCCATTTGAGAGCAAGGAGAAACCAGGCTTCCAGGAAGGATATATCATTGAAGAGATATGTGGAAAAACACCTTGAGGATTGATTCTAAACCACGTTTGCCATGTTTCAGTCGATATTATGGAGTTAATTTGGAAAAAAGTTCGCGTTTTGAGGGCTGAATTTTCGTTTTTTTTTTTTTTTTTTTTGGTAGCCAAATGTGATGTACAAAACGGAGCTATTTCTAATACACAAAGAATCTTTTTGGAAAAACTGAGCATCTGCTATCTAACTGAGAGTCTCCTCATTGAAAACATCAGAAGTTCTTCAAAGGTAAGTTATTTTATTTGAAGGCTTTACTTGTTTTTGTGATAGTTGCCTGCTAAATGCTAACGCTAATGCTAACGCTAAATGCTACGCTAGCTAGCTACTGTTAAACAAATGATTGTTTTCCTATGGTTGAAAAGCATATTTTGAAAATCTGAGATGACAGTGTTGTTAACAAAAGGCTAAGCTTGAGAGATAGCATATTTATTTCATTTCATTTGCGATTTTCATGAATAGTTAACGTTGCGTTATGGTAATGAGCTTAGGTCTATAAATAGAATCCCGGATCCGGGTTTGGTCGTCGCAACAGGTTAACAAAAGGCTAAGCTTGAGAGCTAATATATTTATTTAATTTCATTTGCAATTTTCATGAATAGTTAACGTTGCGTTATGCTAATGAGCTTGAGTCTATAAATAGGATCCCGGATACGGGATTGCTCATCGCAACAGGTTAAGAGAGTGAGCGGGAGACAGCAGAGTCCTTTGTTGTCCTGTGAGGTCACATGGTATCGGACCTAGGTGTGAAGGGATACTTTTATAACCCTTTGTCTTAGAGAGATACCTACAATTATTTGCATATGGTTAAAAACACTGTGCATAGCTGATAATAATTTGAAACATCGTTATCCTTTTGAAACCTTTATAAATCCAATGTTTACTGTCCAAAAAAATATATATATATATTTAACTAGACAAGTCACATCTTGAACTTGCTTTGGCAATGAAAGCATATGTTTCCCGAGCCAATAAAGCACCATTGAATTGAGAGCTTGGAAGAACTCAGTAGTCCATAACAGTTCAGCATTATAGACAGACAGTAAAAGTATGTTCAACATTGTTCAACATATGACATTAAAACTAAAAAATTTAACTAAACACTATTCACACTTAACCAGCAGGAAAATACTGTAGTCAATGGTAACAATTTAATCGATGGTTGTTCCACCTGGTTTAACTTTGGCACAGATGAAAAATCTAAAAATCATGCCTTATTTTAGTGATAAAACCAACAATTCCCTTTCTGTCTTAATTCCAATCCTCAAGTAAAGGCAATTCATTGTTACTTACCATCTACAAATTCTGTCCCACACAGACTTATTTCATCTTTTAAAAAAGGCTTTCCAGAATAACTAGAGGAAAGGGTATACACTCTGTCTTGGGATGGAAGCACATAGTGGGCCTTTCAGAGAGAGGATTTCTGTAAAGCACGTCTCCAGTCATTGTCCCCATGAAGGGAAAGGAAGCCTTGACACAAGCAGACAATACTGCACAAGTAAAACACTGTTACTTTTTTTAAAGACATGCGGAAGCCTGCTTCCACAGCCATTTCAAAGGTGAAGAGTTCCTTAAAAGTCCTCAGTGCCAACATTCAATGAGAGCGATACAGAGGAAGATGTGTGTGTGTGTGTGTGTGTGTGTGTGTGTGTGTGTGTGTGTGTGTGTGTCCATTAATTGCTCCTCTGTCGGGTGTTCTGTCGTTTCACGCTGACAACCTTTCTTACACAGGACACACAGAATCCTGATAGAGGGGCATCAACAGGTGCCAAATGAAGGCTGGACATGTTTTTTTCACTGTGTACAAACTAAACCACACACACACACACACAAAAGCACAAAGAAAGCTAATGTCCTGTGACATAAAGCTACAGGAACTCCTGGTATCAAGAATAGAAGACAGAAGCTGGAAGTATTATAAAAAAAACAACAAGCTGCTTCTTTGATAGAATACATCTCAGGAATCATGTGCAGGTACTCTATCCACCAGCTGGTGAGAAAGACTGACTGAGAAACAGAGATGCAGAGAAAGGGGGAGGGAGAGGGGGCAGGAAGAAAAGGGGAGAGGAGAGAAGAGCAACAAGGAGAAAGAAAATAAAGTGAGCTGGACACACACAGGAGCTGATTCACAGGCATACTAGGCACTGCCCTGGGAAAAAGGCTCAGAGCAAACGTGTCGATTGGCATGCAAATCAGGCCGGTATGTGGACACAGGGGGAGGGTCTCTCTGGGCTTCAGAGGCAGTCATTTGCCAGCGTTCACCTCCCATCAATATCAGGGCTGATTAATGAGAAGCTGGGGGGAGAGAGGGGGAGGGTAACGGCCAGGTGTCGGAGCAGCCACAGAATGGGAATAAAGAGGTCGAGGGCAGTGATCCGCAAGGAATTCCAGCAGAGCGGCAAGCAGTCCTGGGAGGTCGGAGGGGGCTGCTGGAACACAGGGAAGGGAGGGCTGGATGCATAAAGCCTTGAATGTTTGAGACCAGGGAGAGTGTCCTCCCAGAAGAGGGTCCCTCTAGGGATTACAAAGGCTCATGTTCAAATAAGCATTTGTGGTTGTGAGGACATGTGGCAAATGTGATTGTGCAAGTTGTGTGTAAGCGTTTCTGGAAGCGTTAGCGTGTATGTGTGTGTGAGGGGGAGTTCACCCTTGTGCCTCACTCGTTCTGTGACTGGCCTGGTCATGTGGCCAGCGGTTCTCACAGGGGCACTGGGCCATCGGAAACAGGAGGGCACGTATTACGGCTGCATGCCTATGTCATTGTTTGTGCCGGGTGCCTCTCTGCTGAACACAGGCAAATCATTCCTGAAACATCAGCACCAACCCATAAGAACATGCTGTCCTGGATGGGACAGAGGGACTATTGTGTCGGTTTGTCACAGGCAAAAACTGACTGTCTCAACCACTATGGAGTCTATTTACTCCTCATTTATCCCACTGTCCTCTCAAAACATGCCTACCAGAAAACAGCTCAATGTTAGTGTGTGGAGGAAGCTGTCAATTCAACATTGACTGAAAGCACTACATGTAAAATGTGAAATGGAAGTGTAGAACTACAAAGCACTCATTTTATATCTTCTGTTACAGGATTTTTTGGTCTGTCACCCAGGCCGCTGCATTCCTTCCGTGACAGAGTGCACAAGGACTGAAAACTAGATGGAATCTCAGATGCCAGAGTTGAAGAAACCTCAGAGATATAGGCTGCATATGGTAACATACTGGGTTAGTTCACAAAAGGATTAGTTTAAAAAAATTATTCACCACAAAACACTTACGAGAGCAGTACTAAGAAAAAGTACTTTACATTATAACCCGCTTATAATTGAAAAATCCTTTCACACCAACAACCAATGCCAGAAAAATAAAAGGCAACAAATCCAGGCCAGACAGTGTTCTGTAAGTTGCTCTGGATAAGAGTGTCTGCTCAATGACTAAAACGTAATGTACATGTACATTTATCAGTATGTATCCATGCATGATCCATCAATGATAAATAGTATGTTGCGAAACGTGATGAGAAAGGGTGGGGAGAGATGAGAGGGCCTTGTCAGACTCATGGACTAGGCCTAATATCCAGGATGCCTATTATTGTGAGGCTGTGAGCTCAGAAGCAGAGGAGAAAGAACTGATCTATCAAATCCTGGCCTTGATACTGCTCATCCCATACCCACACAGACCTGTTCAGTCCTGATCCACACACAGAGCAAGCCTTGGCTATGATACCCAGCAAGGCATTCTGATTTCTCCTGGGAGAGGCTGTGTTGGTGGGTAGGGGAGGGGGTCAGCTACAACCTTCAACTGATTAAGGAAAATAAACAGCTGGGGGTTTCTAAAAAAATCTGTGAGAAAAACACCAAACACAAAGTATTCGTTGATTTTCCATTTTTTAGAGAGTCAGGCTAGGCCTTGTAAGACGAATACGGGGGTGTCTCTAACACGCCTGCCTTCGCACCGGGTGCCACGCTCTCCACGGTGACCTGAGAGTGTGTCAGGCCCTCTTCTGAATAACCAGCACCATCCGCCACATTGAGAGGGAGGCTAAAAGGTTAATTGAGTCTTCGCTGCGCCTTCCTCTGTGTAATTTACTGTGATTAATGCATGGAGGTTACTGTCAGACTCATTCTCTAATTGTCCAAAACACCTCGTAATTAACCACATCTGTAAGAATGTGTGTGTCTCTCACTGTAGCATGCTCAGAGCACTGGGGGATGTTGATGGGAAAACATGAGAGGACCTCTGATCTCTCATGGTGTTTTCAGCCAGGGCATATAGATTGAGTATTTCATATCCCTATTGGACAAGTAGTCTCTATGAATCTGGCTTTGAACCTTCTATTCAGTTAGACCTTGACTGCTTTCTCTAAGAAATTGAGCTGCTGAAACGGGAAGAAAAGGCTTGCCTTGGCCACAGCTAAGAGCAGGTATGCCAAAGGGTGTTCATTAAACAGAATGTATCTGGGTGAATTCTCACTGCAACCCAGAACCTTATCACTCCTGTGACCTGCTCCTTCTTACAAGTTTCCGCTTGAAACTTTCCCGACGAGAAAAACTTCAGTTCAAGAGAAAATCTCAACGCACAGAGATCACAGTACGCTCAATCCAAATGTTGTTCTGAGTAACAATGTCATACCCAGGGTAAACATTTCAAGTTTCCTGTCAGTCTCAGGCTGTCTACCTGCCAGTGTTCTCTTCATCAATTATTTCCTGGGAACCTCTTGCCAGGTCTTGTACTGAATTTGACATGACAGAAGCAAAGGGAAGATGTTACGATAGAATGACGCCTCCACCAGTTACAGTTCATATATTGCTATAGTGTACAAATAGTTGATTGTTGTAAAAAATAATGTTGGCATGCTCTTTGGTATTGCCTTTATTTTTGAAAGGATTATATAAACATTACATCATTAGAGGATATAATTTTCTGGAGCTTAAATATGTGTGGGATATGTGTTTTGGGGCGGCTCTATGGAGAATCTTCAGTTGTAGACAGACTCCATTTTGTGGGCCCTGCTTTGATGATATGGCTGGCCACAGCCCCCTGACGACGTGCTTCGACAGCTTATCTCTGGGAGAGTGTGTTTGCACATTCATTTCCCTGTGTATTCTCCCTGTTGGGCGTGTGCCTGCATACGATGGACGCATTTTGCCAGCCTGTCGCTGTGACCATGTGTGTATATGTCTGTGACTGGGTGTGTGTTCGCCACTCAGGGCATCAGGCTTTTTTTTCTCTATTTTTGATCATGGGTAAAGTGTACATTTTAATCTTGGATTACACAAGTCTGACACCAAGGAGGTTTTTATGCCAGAAGGTCTCAGGCTGCTACATGCAGGTGGTCTGTGCCAAAGGACTGAAAGTGGGTAAAACTAACAAAACTCAACACCATTTCCGCCTTTGTACTTTTGACCTCATTTTATTTTCCTAGTTACAAACACGGAGCGGCACAAAAGAGCGAGAGAGAAAGAGAGAGAGCGATAGAGAGAGATTGTTGTAGTATCGATAGACTGCCTTCATTAGAATAATTAATCATTACAATGACATCAGTTATTTAAAAAATACACCTTTACACTACTTTCATGTTGTTAAAAACTAAATCTCTACCATTTCTAGGGTCTTTTAACTGGTGCAGGTGTACTTGCAATACATTGTTATTTACAGTATGAGACCGAATACATTTTCAGGACGATTTTACTGCAAAACTAACCATGTCAAGTGACCTTGCTTTTAAAGGAGAATAATACATTTCCAGAGTTAGCATATTCAGATTTTATGCAAACACATTGCAGGTGCAACTGAATGCTTAATATGGTTTGTCACAGTCAAGGTGAAAGGATTTTCTGGGAGGAAGCTATTATCTCGGCAACTCAGACCTATTTGGAATGGCTGTCATGTTGCTCAAAATCCCACAGGAATGACATCATCTGTGTAAATGTCATCCGTCCACATAGAAAGAGGAAGCTAGTTGGGATGCTCATACAAAAATTTAAAAGTGTCTGTTCGAGAAATGGTTCTGAAGTGCCTTTATTGTGTAAAATGTACAATTTCCTACATTCACACTACATTTACCAGAGAAGTTTGAAAGTATGGATATATCATTCTAAATATAAGGAAGAAGAACCCTTCAATTTAAAATGGTGAAGTCCTTCCCTCTCAAAGTGTCGGCTCCATCTATATTTGGCATGGTGAGCCTGGCAAAAGGCACAGTGCAACCATGGTTGTTTCCTCAAGGACTGCAGAGAGGGTAGAGGAGGACTGCGGTTTTTAATTAATTTACTGCTAGATTACACTGGATAAAGGCCATATCATTACAAAATTAAGTTGACAGTGGTCCTTGGTGCGGATGCTATTTGGAGTATGTCTGTGTGCAAAAACTTAATGTGTACTTGTGTGTGTGTTTGTGAGAGGGATGTTGTGCACACACAATGAGATTTGTGTCCCGGGGGACTTGTGTAAGTGGAAAATTATAGTTAATTACACACTAACAGATGTACACAAGGCCGAGTGGCCTATTGCATAAATCATGGAAACAAATCAAGAAAGCTAAAGGACCATGCATATGAACAATATGTAGCAGACATATGAAAAATACTAGGTAAAATGTCAGGTTTCTATTGCTTTGGCTACATGTAAACCTAGGTAAAATGGACTAATCCTTACCTAAGCTAACCTATAAGGTTACATGTACACTCTTGGCATTCTCTCAAACAGCTTCACCTAGAAGGCTTTTACAACAGTCTTGAAGGAGTTCCCACATATGCTGAGCACTTATTGGCTGCTTTTCCTTCACTCTGCGGTCCAATTCATCCCAAACCATCTAAATTGGGTTGAGGTCGGGTGATTGTGGAGGCCAGGTCATCTGATGCAGCACTCCATCAGTCACCTTCCTGGTCAAATAGCTCTTACACAGCCTGGAAGTGTGTTGGGTCATTGTCCTGTTGAAAAACAAATGATACTACCACTAAGCGTGAACCAGATGGTATGGCATATCGCTACAGAATGCTGTGGTAGCCATGCTGGTTAAGTTAATAAATTACTGGCAGTGTCACCCCCACACCATCACACCTCTTCCTCCATGCTTCACAGTGAGAACAACACATGTAGAGATAATCTGTTCACCTACTCTGCGTATCACAAAGACACGGTGATTGGAACAAAAAAAATCTAAAATTTAGGCTCATCAGACAAAAGGACAGATTTCCACCGGTATAATTTCCATTGCTCGTGTTTCTTGGCCCAAGCAAGATTATTAGTGGTTTCTTTGCAGCAATTCAACCATGAAAGCCTGATTCACAGAGTCTCCTCTGAACAGTTGATGTTGATATGTGCCTGTTACTTGAACTCTGTGAAGCATTTATTTGGGCTCATGAGAGCCAGTTTCATCATAGCGCTTGATGGGTTTTGCGACTTCACTTGAAGAAACTTACAAAGTTCTTGACATTTTCCGGATTGACTGACCTTCATGTCTTAAAGGAATGATGGCCTGTCATTTCTCTTTACTTGTTTGAGCTGTTCTTGCTGTTCTTTACATTGACTTGGACTTTTGGACTTACCAAATAGGGCTATCTTCTGTATACCAACACTACCTTGTCACAACACAACTGATTGGCTCAAATGCATTACGAAGAAAATCAATTCTACAAAGAAACTTTTAACAAGGCACACATGTTAATTGAAATGCATTCCAGGAGACTAACTCATGAAGCTGGTTGAGAGAATGCCAAGAGTGTGCAAAGCTGTCATCAAGGCAAAGGGTGGCTACTTTGAAGAATCTCAAATATAACATATCTTTTCATTTGTTTAACACTTTTCTGGTTACTACATGACTCCATATGTGTTATTTCATATCTTTGATATCTTTACAATGTAGAAAATAGTAAAAATAAAGAAAAACACTCAAATGAGTAGGTGTGTCCAAACTTTTGACTGGTACAGTATATGAACATATTGCAGTGTGTAACATGAGAGAGGACATAATCAATGCGCTATGGCAGTGTTAGACATAAGCAGGCAGATTTTTCCATGAGGTAAAGGCAGTGATGCAGAGTGCTGGTAGTAACCAAGCCTGTGGTCGTTACTCCATTATCAGGGGTTGAGCTGTTTGCCCTTTAACGCTCAGTGATGCAGAACTACTGTACACTCTGGGGTATCGGCTCCTGATGAAAAGTGCCACGTGGTGCACATTCTAGCAATGTCACCACAGTTCCTGTCATTCCCAAGTGGAGAAATGTTTGCAAGACGAGCCTCCTGAAAACACAAACACTCCTTTGCATTTGTTTTCTCTCCCTGTCTTTTAATTTGCACAAAGGCGATCAAAATGCAAAATGCTTGACCATTCCACAGGCGTTCCCCCTCTGTTCAAACTTTCAGTTGCCCCTTAATACCTTCAGGTCTTTCAGAGTCCCTCACCCCTACCCCCTCCATCTTCCTACCAGACAAGCCTTTACTCCTCATTAAGATACACCAAGCTTCCACTCTAGTTCCCAAGATTAGGCAAATGAGCTCCAAAGCACAGTCTATATAGATTGCGCCCCAGCCCCCGCAAACCTTTCGATCCCCAGCCTGACTCACACTGAAATAAGAACCAGTTAGATTTTCTTACATAACTTCAACTTTTGTTTGAAATGTAAGTAAAGCTTTATGGCTGTCAGCTACCAGGTATTCCTTCAAATGCTTACACACACACCTTGCATTCACTCGCACACACGCACACACTAGCATAATTACTATATTCCTGCCTGTGAATGAGAACAGGATATTCTTGAACTTTGGGGAACATTCCTTAATAAAACATTGAATAGGGGTTAACAACAGCAAACAATATTCAACACAACTCTCTTCACAACTCAGTAAGTTAAGTTGCTTCGAGTAGTAGAATAGTACTATCCAACAGGCTCCTGTGGTGGTTGACCACAAACGTTTCTCAAAACCAAAGTAAAACCAAAACATAATTTGAGGGTGGAGACGTATCTGGAAGGATATTTGTTTATTTCACCTTTATTTAACCAGGTAGGCCAGTTGAGAACAAGTTCTCATTTACAACTGCGACCTGGTCAAGACAAAGCAAAGCAGTGCGACAAAAACAACAACACAGAGTTACACAAACAAAGGTACAGTCAATAACACAATGGAAAGAAAAAAAATAGAAAAAATGTACAGTGTGTGCAAATGTAGAAGAGTAGGGAGGTAGGCAATAAATAGGCCATAGAGGTGAAATAATTACAATTTAGCATTAATACTGGAGTGATAGATGTGCAGATGATGATGTGCACGTAGAGATACTGGGGTACAAAAGAGCAAGAGGGTAAGTAATAATATGGGGATGAGCTAGTTGGGTGTGCTATTTACAGATTGGCTGTGTACAGGTACAGTGATCGGTAAGCTGCTTTGACAGCTGATGCTTAAAGTTAGAGAGGGAGATATAAGACTCCAGCTTCAGAGATTTTTGCAATTCGTTCCAATCATTGGCAGCAGAAAACTGGAAGGAAAGGCGGCCAAAGGAAGTGTTGGCTTTGGGGATGGCCAGTGCAATATACCTGCTGGAGCGTGTGCTACGGGTGGGTGTTGCTATGGTGACCAGTGGGCTGAGATAAGGCAGGGCTTTAGCTTGCAAAGACTTATAGATGACCTGGAGCCTGTGGGTTTGGCGACAAATATATAGTGAGGGCCTGCCAACGAGAGCATACAGGTCGCAGTGGTGGGTAATATATGGAGCTTTGGTAACAAAATTGATGGCACTGTGATAGACTACATCCAATTTACTGAGTAGAATGTTGTCAGCTACTTTGTAAATTACATCGCCGAAGTCAAGGATCGGTAGGATAGTCAGTTTTACGAGGGTATGTTTGGCGGGATGAGTGAAGGAGGCTTTGTTGCGAAATAGGAAGCCGATTCTAGATAACATTTTGGATTGGAGATGCTTAATGTGAGTCTGGAAGGAGAGTTTACAGTTTAATCAGAAACCTAGGTATTTGTAGTTGTCCACATATTCTAGGTCAGAACCGTCCAGAGTAGTGATGCTAGTCGGGGGTGCGGTTAGCAATCGGTTGAAGAGCATCCACTTAGTTTTACTAGCATTTAAAAGCAGTTGGAGGACACGGAAGGAGTGTTGTATGGCGCTGAAGCTCATTTGGAGGTTTGTTGGTGTCCAAAGAAGGGCCATATGTATACAGAATGGTGTCGTCTGTGTAGAGGTGGATCAGAGAATCACCGGCAGCACGAGTGACATCATTGATATATATACAGAGAAAAGAGTCTGCTTTAACCCTGTGGCACCCCCATAGAGACTTCCAGAGGTCCGGACAACAGGCCCTCCGATTTGACACACTGAACTCTATCTGAGAAGTAGTTGGTGAACCAGGCGAGGCAGCCATTTGAGAAGCCAAGGCTATTGAGTCTGCCGATAAGAATGCGATGATTGACAGAGTCGAAAGCCTTGGCCAGGTCGAGTAAGACGGCTGCACAGTACTGTCTTTTATCGATGGCAGTTATGATATCATTTAGGACCTTGAGCGTGGTTCAGATGCACCCATGACTGGCTCGGAAACCAGATTGCATAGTGGAGAAGGTACGGTGGGATTCAAAATGGTCGGTGATCTGTTTGTTAACTTGGCTTTCGAAGATTTTAGAAAGGCAGGGCAGGATGGATATAGGTCTATAACAGTTTGAGTCTAGTGTCTCCCCCTTTAAAGAGGGGGATGACCACGGAAGCTTTCCAATCTTTGGGGATCTCAGACGATACGAAATACAGGTTAAATAGGCTAGTAATAGGGGTTGCAACAATTTTGGCGGATAATTTTAGAAAGAGAGGGTCCAGATTGTCTAGCCCAGCTGATTTGTAGGGATCCAGATTTTGCAGCCCTTTCAGAACATCAGCTGTCTGGAATTGGGTGAAGGAGAAGTGGGGGGGGGGGGCTTGGGCAAGATGCTGCAGGGGGTGCTGAGATGTTGGCCGGGGTAGGGGTAGCCAAGTGGAAAGCATGGCCAGCTGTAGAAAAATGCTTATTGAAATGATCAATTATTGTAGATTTATCGGTGGTGACAGTGTTTCCTATCCCCAGTGCAGTGGGCAGCTGGGAGGAGGTGCTCTTACTCTGCATGGACTTTACAGTGTCCCAAAACTTTTTGGAATTAGTGCTACAGGAAGCATTTTTTTTTTAAAAGCTAACCTTAGCTTCCCTAACTGACTGAGTATATTGGTTCCTGACTTCCCTGAAAAGCTGCATATCGCGGAGGCTATTCCATGACTTGTGACTTTATCTGTTGACATACTAACACAATCCTCATCTCATTCCATCTGTTTCCAAGTCTATGATTCAGAGGAGTGCAGCCAATGCATTGACTGAAAGTACAATCTGGTCAGAGCGGAAAATGAAATCCCATGGTGGGCCATATCAAAATCCAATCCTGCTCAGTCACAGTTCCTGGCAAAGACAGACAGATAGGCCCAGCCGTCAGCCAGCAGCGTGGACAAGATGGCGCCGACAGACACGGTCGCTCTGTTTCTAGCTCCTTGCAAACTTTTTTTCTGTGTTATTTCTTACATTATTTGCTCAGAAAGTTTATTGTATATTGTACACACACAAACCTGTGTGTGTCACGCCCCCTCTGGCTACAGGCAACATGGCTGAGAGAGAACCAGAGGAGAGGAAGAGCTGCAGGCATGAGGGCCATGAGGAGCACAGTGAACATGGGTTACATAGCTACTGATAATAGCTACATCTGTGCCCTGGACTGTGTAGTAATGCATGTTGTAATAATATGAATCCCTGTAGGCTTTGCCTCTTCCCAAGAGTTCATAGTTCATTCAATATCTAACCCCTCTATGCTCTCTCAACCCCCATGGGCACTAGATCTGTGCTCACTAGATCATCCACATCATTGATACAAATTATTATTGGTTGTTTGGTGATCCATAACCATCATATAATTTGACTTGTGTTACAGTGACTGGAATACTCACTGGTTTGAATGTTCATGTACAACATGAGAAATAAAATGCATTTCAAAGATGCATTAAAAATAGACTGTCATGGATGAGAAGGGCCAAAAAATACACTGAGACACCCTCTCTAGTGTTGTTTGGGGAAGCACCCTTTTAATGGTCTCTCCTCTCTCCAGGCATTCTCCTTGGCCTACTTTCCTTCATTGCCCACACGTGAGAAGGACCTGCGAGGAGAGTGAAAATTGTTGCTCGCCTGTATAATTCTCACTTCTTGACACTTGCTCTCAATTTATTCTGCTTGCGTGAGCTAATCTGGAGGAAACACATCTCACTTGGTCTCACAAGCGTAGCTAATGGCTTCGGGAACACCACACTGGAGAGGAGATGTGTGTGAGGAAAGGGAGGGCTAGAGGGAAGATTGAGAGAGGGGGAGTGATGGATGTGCATATAGAAGCTGTCAAATAAATCCTTAATCCCCTCTTTGCATTTAGGGAGTTTATGTTTGTCAGATTTGATCCTGGAGGACTAAAACATGAAGCAAGACTGGGTGATAAAAAAGTTAAATCAGGTCCAAGGATGGAAGAGGAGTGTTCAGCCTTGAGACCAGTGAATGCTAAACAGGCCGGGAAATAACTATTCATCATGTGTGGTTATTGGTCAAAATCTGACATGGAAGACAGCCAAGACTGCACTTTCAGAAGAGAAAAGACACCTTTGCCTTTTCAAGCAGGCATACATCCAGTTGATAGGAGGTAAATGCTTTCATTCTGTGGATATAGACTATTATGTCACATGATGTGTAAAAAGGGAGTAAAGAGCATTCTGAAATAGCACTCTGATGTCTAAGCTCTTGGAAGTCAATATAGGCGTATATGTGTGGTACCATGGGTCAGAGGCATAACAACTCTGAAAGGAGACCACGCCATTGTCCACCACCACACATAAACAGCCAGAGAATACATTACACTGCAGAAACGTGTTGAGTTCATTTATTTTGCATTTATTTTGTTCTACATATGTTTTCCGTCTAAGTAGAATACATGCAAAAGGCCATTTCACCTTTTACCCAAACAGATGCAACAAACACTCAGGGTACACTCTCTCACTGTTGCTTTAAAATGTATTTAAAGTCCGGGAACACACACAACGCAGGCAGGCCAGGCAAGCAGAGACATCAGCATCAGCATTCTCCTAACGACCCACCATCCGCCAAAGAGGGGAAGAACAAAGAGGGAGAGCATGTCGCAAACACAGCCCTTTCACTGGAGTGAGGCCAGCAGCATTTCTTGGCTGGGCCATCCAGGCTATTTTTAGCATCTGGTTATTGTACAGCGCTCCTGCCACAGCTTCAACAGTGTGAAAGATGGCTTTTCAGAAACCCTGCTGCACCGGTGGGCTCTGCCTCACCAATGCCCTTATGGCTCTAGCATTAGAAATGGATGTGAGTATTCAAGTACACGAGTACTCAAACAGACGTCAAAACTCGATCTTCACCAGAGATCTTTTTTTTACATTTTTTTTTTTACAAATACTGTAAAACTATTTGGTCAAAATGTTGCTTTGACTCTTGTGTTCCATTTGCACATGTGGATTTGTGGGGCACAACAAACAAGAAGCCAAGCCAAGCATCAAATAATTATTCTCTTTAAATTCCCTTTCCCCTCCGTTGCAACCGCTCCCTCTACACGCGTGCTGAGTGTGCACACAAGCTCCTGTAAGGCCTATAGAAACACATGCCTTTAAAACTGATCTAACTGATGGAATACACAAGCTACATTCCTTGCCAAATGACTAGTTATAGTTTTTTGAAAATCTATGGGAAGACATGAAAATGGCTGACTAGTAATGATCAACAACCAACTTGACAGAGCTTGAAGAATTAAAAAAATAATAATGTAGGGCCTCCCTAGTGGCACAGTGGTCTAAGGCGTCACTGTAACACAACAAAATGTGTAATAAGTCAAGGGGTATTGTTGCGATTTCGTTCTGAAGGTAGGTAAGGATTCAAGCGCAGGAGAGCAGAGATGTCAATGTAGCGTTTTTTAATAGGCAAGTCCAAAAACGGTACAGGTACAATCACCAAAAAACGCCCAAGACAATGGGAACTCACAGTTACTCACGGAAGGAGAAAAAAACAACGCTCCTTACTATAATAAACACACATGAATAAACTGAGGAAAGCCTCCACAAGCAACATGAAAATAATCCCGCACAAACCTAAGCGGGGAAACAGGGGTAAATATGCACACAGGAATTAAAGCAAATGAAAACCAGGTGTGAATGAACCAAAGACAAAACAAACGGGAAAAGAAAAATGGATCGGTGATGGCTAGTAGGCCGGCGATGCCGACCGCCGAGCGCCGCCCGAACAGGGAGAGGAACTACCTTCGGTGGAAGTCGTGACAGGTATGAATACTTTCTGAAGGCACTGTAGATAAATGCGCACATATTTTTTTTTTTTTACAGTGTAGGCCTTGTGTTTTAAAAATATCAATTCTTTCATTAGAGCACTCGAGTACTCAAACGTAATCATACAAGTACTCAAACAGACAAAACATTTAAAATGCCCTTCCCTAGGAATTAGCACTAGACAAATGTTTCCCCTCTGAATCACTGAACAGACCCTATCAAATGACTAGTACACGGAAACACACACATATAGACAAAAGCCCACCTCCCGGTTCCAAAAATAAATTATATTAATTCCCCAAGCACCTACCTTGAAAGTTTATTCATGCAAACTGTTATAACGTAGTATTATGAGCAATTACTAGTAGTACTAAACTGCTTCTGACTGAATAAACAAAAGGAAAGAAAACATCCAACTGGGGGCATGCAAAGACCAGATTCCTTATTTACAGTGAAAAAAGTCATGAGACTGAGGAGTACGTGTATGTGTGCTCAGGTGTGACCTCTAATGTACGCAGTCATTTTGTGTCGCTCTAAAATACTTACTTCTCAGGCAATCCATTTTTACATCCCAAAATATATTCGTCTCGGATGTGCCTCACTTCAAACGCACCTTTCTGATGATCAAATCCCATCAATTTACAGCATGTAATCTATCACTTTACCTGTTGTTGACTTGATTCCTATAAACAAGATGTTGATTCTGACCCATTAAGGTCAGATGGCAGGTGCTAAAAAAAACAGCATGCTAGGGATCACATCATTCTCCACGGCTACGCTCCCATCTCCGGCTGGCTGTCCCATCATCCAGAGGGTCACTAAAGTACATGGATTTCATTCAAACCACCCATGACACAGTATGCATTGCTGAGCCTTTCAGGTTATCAAGGTGAGACGACTGCCCTGAAATGCCACTGTAAAATAGTGGGGTGTGATTTACATCGGAAAAAATATATACAATGTAATCAAACCAGACCCGCTGTAATATTGCTTTCAAGGCAGCCTTTACATTTTCTATCTAAGCAGCAAAGAAATATGCTATATGCTATGATCCAACAATCAGCACTAAAATGGGGTCAGAAATGGGGTCAAAATACCACTTCCCACAATCTATCGTGTGTGTGTGTGTGTGTGTGTGTGTGTGTGTGTGTGTGTGTGTGTGTGTGTGTGTGTGTGTGTGTGTGTGTGTGTGTGTGTGTGTGTTTAACTCAATGTCTTACCTGCCATCAGGGACCACATCTGACTGCTATTGAGTCAGACTGAGTGTGTGGTGGGTAATGTGTTTCTCTCTCCAAAACAAGGTTGATTATGTGATTATTTTATGTAAAGACGTGGGTTATATTTTCACCTTTGAAACACAGCAATCCAATTGAATTAGCCATTTCTCCCTAAAGAGTTGTGCCATACAAGACACTGTAGATTCACATGGTAGGGCAATTGTAATCGACAGTGCTAAAGCTACATAGGTAGGACAATCTATCTGATTATGAATAACAGTAGTGCTAGATTGTGGTGGATATTCACATGCACAAGAATGAACAGGCCATTATCTATTTAGAGATGCCCATTTAAACAAAGAACAACATCCAGTCATTAGCATACAGGTACTTTAACCACTCTACATCACTCAACATCCAAAAAGCCAAAGTACCATGCCTCTTTGTGGCCTGTTATGGACATGAATCTGGCGTGTTGTGTCAGGGGCATCTCAAAATGTGATTTTCAGATAGTGAACCACGTGGCAGCTTCCAGCAGGTGACCTCTGACCTGGGGCTCCACCTCTCTGACAGGCTGAGGGAGGGGAGGACAGCCTCTGGAGGACGGCCAGGGCCCAGTGCAGATGGGCTCTGTGTCAGGCCTGACAGGAGACACCCGAGGGGATAGCCAGAGAGAAGAGGTCCCGGCGGCCTGGAGGCTACACAATCAAGATCCAGCCCCACAAGTTTTTATTTCCTCTTCCATTTCATAAAAGCAGACATTGGGGCTTCTAAAGATCAAATCTGGGCACTAATCTGTAGATTAACTTGATTTTTCCTTGGAGCATGATAAGAGTGTCCGTGTTTGTGTGCGTGATTACTCCAAGTTGTGGGTAATATGAAGTGGTAATTAACTGACGACCCTCCCACTCTGTCTGCCGAATTCTCTTTCTTTGCTCTTGTTTTCCTTAATAGGATGTCGGTGGGTGGAGCTGGGAGGGTTGTCAGCAAAATGGGACACACCTGGGCTGGGTGTGTCCCGGGATAAATACACCTCTTCCCCACTCATTGAGGAGACTCTCTCCATGCAGGCACACTGTTAGATTTTGGTTGTGGCATGTTTGTGGCCGGCCGGTTTGTTTGTTAGTTTGTTTGTTTGTTTTGGCACCTTTCAACACCCCTCATTATCACATTTATGCACGCAACTACTCACTTACACTACTGATTACACACACCATTGTTAATTGTATTTACGTTACTTCAGTTAATACATATATTTTTGTTATTCCTTATCTCCACGTTGTCTCCCTTTTTTTTACGTGTGTCACGAGCCGGTTCGTGACACACAGCAGACCAAATCCCCAGCCAATCTGGAAGTTGTTGACATAAAAGTAGCTCCTGCTCTGACCAATCCTCACGTTAACCGACCAGACATGTCACTTAAAAAGCTAGAGGAAAGGAAACATCAAGAACATGCTGAGAATAAATCATAGTGGTATCTTAGGATCTTCCAGCCCTTGTCATATTCACATTCACCTTCTTTCTCTCATGCACTCTCTATTATACAATCCTACAGTATCAGTGGGGGAAAGTAGAGCAGTGAAACAACAAGTGCAGCATATATAATCCTTGCAGGCCAGTAGGCCATGCAGTGCTTGTGCTGGATTACCTCCAGTGGAAACATAGATAGTCCTCCAGGACACACAGTTGAGTCAATTTAACTCCCAGTCCAACATCAATTCCAGCCCTACATGGATGCAATAATCTTTACTTTAGTCTCTGGCATATTACCTATGCAAGATTTATGCTGAGTAGCAATGTTGCTGAATTCCCCCACAACACAGTTGTGCGCAATCGCACGGTATGCATGTTTCAGTGAGATGAAGGAAGCTGAACGTCCATGACATGTTAATTGAACTGAACATGAACTGAACATACATCGTGTTTAAGTGAAAAGGTTAAGTGTTAAGTGAAACCTCCTTTCTGACCTCACCCGCTCATTGCCTGTAATGTTGATGATTACAAATAGTGATGCACTTCATATCCTCTGATAAAGCATTTACATCAGCCTCCAATGATCAACTATGACCTTACACAGACCTATTGCAATATCTGGCAAGATAGCTTGAGCCTCCTGATGTGTTAGTGGACCATCATTAGACACTGGGGGGGGGGGGGGGGACTGTATGATAGTATCAGATGATGCTGACTTCTCTGCACAATGAGACGATTAGACATGATTTTCCTGCACACAGTTCTGGTACCAAACATCCTGGGCCTGTGTAAGGCATTGCTTGACTGCAGCCTGCCAAGAACCACATGAATAATTAGAATATGAAATGCCCTGCTGACAGGGAAAAGACGTTCGTTATATACAAAACAGGATTGTTCTTTCCAACCAAAACATTTGATTATTGTTCGGAGAGAGTCGCCCTGTTCCCAGACCTGCGTCTTGTATATACAACCTGCCTTGAGTTGACTGGTGGCTGAGACTAATGGCCCTGATGGAGAAAGAGTGAGAGGGGAGAGATAGCGGGGGAGATGGGAGAGAGAGGCAGGGGAGGAGTAAAGAGATTTAACCCCTGACTGTCAGGTAGTTTTGACCAACATGGAGGACACCAGGAACCTTAGACTCCTACTCCTACTCACATGAGACTCCTACTCACCCGTGTAAACTGCTGTTGGCAGTGACTGCAGGGCCGCCAAGCCACCCACGTTTACAGTTATAAATGAGCAAAAGCATCGCTGTTATCAACTTTGACTGGATTATAATTATAAAACTTCAGAGTCAGAGAACTGCGGGGAGAATCATCTTCTGTGCTTTCTCTGTCAAAGGTGTATGATGCTGACAGAAGAGAGCACAGCTATAAGCAAAGCTTCTTACCCACCGTTCAGCCCTCATCACAACAGTCGTTAAGCCCCACATAAAGGTGACTGCGGCTCGTCGCTATGGAGACTAGACGATACCAGAATTTTGACTTCGACACCGATGCCAGGTTAAGTATTACAATACTCGATACATCACGATACTCGATAACAAAGCGATACCGAAACGATAAAACAATCCTACGGCAAAAAAATAACGCATATTAGCCAAAGTCACAGAATGGCACTTGATCCGGACAGATAAACTCAGCTACTACTCTGTTCAATTGTTGGGCATGTTTTGAATTCAATACCATTACATTTGATTTTTTTTACATCAACATTTTTCAGAGAGAGCCATGTATGCATTAATTAATCAATTATACAGTCATATATAATCAATACGACTTATTTTTTTTTACCAATCTAACTACATAATGGTCATAATTTATTTGAATGGTAAATCTTTATTGATAAACTGGATAAATCAAGACGTAGCCTAGGCCTATCCACAATACAGGTAAATGCATATTCAATAGGTGTGCATGCAATGAGTTATTGAGCTTGTTATGGCTGATTTTATGGGGCTACAGATGACAATCTCTTTCCCTTACATTTGGGATTTGTTTTATTGTACTGATCAACTAAATTTGCATAGAAGTAGCTCAGCTGAATACATTAAGCTGTACAACTGACTAGGTATCCCCCTTTCCCTTTCTTTTTTCTTTTATAGAAAATATCCGCTGTCTCTTTAACCAGTAATGATAATAGGATCATCTTTGGGACAGACATGATAGACAGGCTTGATCCATGAGACACATTTGACAGAAGTTCAAAAAGTAAAAAATTATAGTACCAAACCGTTTTTCATGTTCTAGTATCGAAAAAGTACAGAAGTTTAGATATGCCGTGCAACACTAATGGACACCTACTGAAAAAAGCTGTTTTTGTCTGTAATTAAACAGAAGCTGTGTTGGAATACTCATACTAACCACACAAACCATACTATTTGTGAAGTGAATTGAGTATATAGTATGCTTATTGGTCATAGTATGGATATAGTTAGTATGCCAAAATCTCCCGGATGTCGTAATAAATTCACCAAAATATGAAGTATAAACGCAGAGGACACTATTTCCGTACTTTAGGGCCAATAATGCAATTCTTCTGGAAATGGGCGTGGCTTCACATTGTTTTCAGATTTGAAGAAAATGGCGGAAAATATGCAGCCGAAGAACAACGAGAAAGATACAAATTCATTGCTTTAACTAATTATGACAAATGCTAAGAAAATGTTGAGCAATGTAATACAGTAATGACTTTTCAAATAAATTACCATACACGTTATGTTAGCTGACAATTTGTTAGCTATGCTGTCCTTACGAACCACATAGCATATCATTACAGCAGTATGTACCGGTATGTTAGTTGGCTACTTATACATCAAACATGCCAGTATATTAACTATAGGCTATCTAACTACCCAACGTTTATTGACTTGATTATTCCCATCATTCTTAGCTTAGTTAAATGCTATAGTCGTTGTGCATTCTCAATGGACATTCGGGTGCTTTCGTAAATTTGCTCCAGCTATCTACTCCAATTTCAGAGCCCTCTCGTCTGAGTGTACTAGAACCCAGAATAATGAATTTACGAGCGCTCAAACGCCGTTGAATATGGCCGGTGTCAGTAAACGTCGGCAAAAAATAGTAATTAAATTGTTGCCAGCAGCACAGATACAGTCACCAATGCTCTGGATAACATGAAAACTGCCTAACCAGCTCTGCTAGGGTGAGTAAAATGGTCAGAGTGGTCTCATTTGTATCTGGAAGTAGCTAGCAAACTATCCAACATTAGCTTGGGTGCTTGACTGCTGATGTAAAGTCAGAACGCTCAAATCAACCCTACTCCTCGGCTCGACCGTCCAGTGTGCTTTCCGAGAGCGAAACGCTCTGAATTTAGAAACACATAATCTGACAATGCTCTGAATTTATGAGCGCACTCTGGCACTCCACATTCAATTTAAGAACACGCGCAAAGTCGGAAAATGTCTAAGTAGTCATTTGTTATGCTAACTAGCCAGCAAGAGGTTGCAAAGCAGCAGCATCAACTTCCGGTAGACAGGCAAAGAGCTAGTACGCTCAACTGAAAACATACTGTTCGTTTACAGTATACTAAAATTAACTAATAGTATATAGAATGTAGTATATACTCATTAAATATGTAGTATACAGTATGTTAGTATGGGTATTCGAACACAGCTAGAGTTTAAAAAAAAACAGATTCCTTAATATCGTACTTTTCTCTTGAAAATCTATGAATGAGCAGGGAACCCTTATGCACTATTCATCCACTCTACAAGAAGCTGATGGCAAATAAAATCCCGTGGCTGGGTCTCGTTTGAAACTGATTACAAGAAGAAGAGGAGAAAGAACCTGTTAAATATTTTTTATTTTCCTTTATAGATGGGCAGTAGGCTTCACCTGGAACAGAATCCAGACATCACTGTCATTAAAGAACTAGATATCACTAAAAGATACCAACAACTCTGCACAAACCAAATCATCAACATGTAGCTTTAAAGTCAAGAAACACTGGCTTCTAGTTCTGGCTCTGAAAAGGGGCTATGAGGTTAATAAGCCTTTGTCTCATTTCTAGGGTGGGACATCCGTTTTTGGGAAAATCTAGGAAATACTAAGCTCAGCAAAAAAAGAAACGTCCCTTTTTCAGGACCCTGTCTTTCAAAGATAATTCGTAAAAATCCAAATAACTTCACAGATCTTCATTGTAAAGGCCATTGTAAAGGGATTCCAATACTTGTTCAATTAACCATAAAGAATGAATAAACATGCACCTGTGGAACGGTCGTTAAGACACTAACAGGTAGGCAATTAAGGTCACAGTTATGAAAACCAGTTATGGACAATAAAGAGGCCTTTCTACTGACTCTGAAAAACACCAAAAGAAAGATGCCCAGACTCCCTGCTCATCTGGGTGAACGTGCCTTAGGCATGATGCAAGGAGGCATGAGAACTGCAGATGTGGCCAGGGCAATAAATTGCAATGTCCATACTGTTAGACGCCTAAGACAGTGCTACAGGGAGACAGGACGGACAGGTGATCGTCCTCGCAGTGGCAGACCACGTGTAACAACACCTGCACAGGATCGGTACATCCGAACATCACACCTGCGGGACAGATACTTAATGGTAACAACCGCCCGAGTTACACCAGAAACGCACAATCCCTCCATCAGTGCTCAGACCGTCTGCAATAGGCTGAAAGTGGCTGGACTGAGGGCCTGGCCTGTAGGCCTGTTGTAAAGGCAGGTCCTCAACAGACATCACCGGCAACAACGTCACCTATGGGCACAAACCCACCATCGGTAACATCTCACAGCAAGAACTGACAAATCTGGTGTAGTCCATGAGGAGGAGATGCAGCTGGTGCAGCTGGTGGCCACACCAGATACTGACTGTTACTTTTGATTTTCACCCCCCCCCCCCCCTTTGTTCAGGGACACATTATTCAATTTCTGTTAGTCACGTGTCTGTGGAACTTGTTCAGTATGTCTCAGTTGTTGAATCTTGCTATGTTCATACAAATATTTACACGTGTTAGCTTTGCTGAAAATAAACGCAGTTGACAGTGAGAGGACGTTTCTTTTTTTGCTAAGTTTATATCCGGTCTAAGGCGTATGGTTTTCTCTCAATAGAAAAACAAGACTTGTAGTGTAACTCTTTGTTCGAATTCAAGAAAAAAACTGCCATATCTAAAGCCTTACACTTTGATGTCAACCCGGGTTTGGTTGACCTTGGTGGGCTAGCTCAAATTGCGTTTCCATTGAATCCAGAATAGAGAAATTATGTTCCTAGCTAGCCAATGTGACTGTGCAGCTAGCTTTGCTAGCTAGCTAGAAATTGTAGAAAAAAGTTGGACTACAACTATACATACGCAACATGCAATCTGGTTTCCGAGCTGGTCATGGGTGCACCTCAGCCACGCTCAAGGTCCTAAACGATATCATAACCGCCATCGATAAAAGACAGTACTGTGCAGCCGTCCTCATCGACCTGGCCAAGGCTTTCGACTCTGTCAATCATCACATTCTTATCGGGAGACTCAATATCCTTGGCTTCTCAAATGGCTGCATCGCCTGGTTCACCAACTACTTCTCAGATGGAGTTCAGTGTGTCAAATCGGAGGGCCTGTTGTCAGGAACTCTGGCAGTCTCTATGGGGGTGCCACAGGGTTCAATTCTCTGTATATATCAATGATGACGCTCTTGCTGCTGGTGATTCTCTGATCCACCTCTACGCAGATGACACCATTCTGTATACATCTGGTCCTTCTTTGGACACTGTGCTAACAAACCTCCAAACGAGCTTCAACGCCATACAACACTCCTTCCGTGTCCTCCAACTGCTTTTAAATGCTAGTAAAACTAAGTGCATGCTCTTCAACCGATTGCTGACCGCACCCTCCCGCCTGACTAGCATCACTACTCTGGACGGTTCTGACCTAGAATATATGGACAACTATAAATACCTAGGTGTCTGATTAGACTGTAAACTCTCCGTCCAGACTCACATCGCCAATCCAAAATTAAATGTAGAATCGACTTCCTATTTCGCAACAAAGCCTCCTTCACTCATGCCGTCAATTATACCCTCCTAAAACTGACTATCCTACCGATCCTTGACTTCGGTGATGTCATTTACAAAATAGCCCCCAACACTCCACTCAGCAAACTGGATGTGGTCTATCACAGTGCCATCCGTTTGGTCACCAAAGCCCCATATAGTACCCACCACTGCGACCTGTATGCTCTCGTTGGCAGGCCCTCACTACATATCCGTCACCAAACCCACTGGCTCCAGGTCATCTATAAGTTTTTGCTAGGTAAAGCCCCGCCTTATCTCAGCTCACTGGTCACCATAGCAACACCCACCTGTAGCACACGCTCCAGCAGGTATATTGCACTGGTCATCCCCAAAGCCAACACTTCCTTTGGCTGCCTCTCCTTCCAGGTCTCTGCTGCCAATGATCTCTGAAGCTGGAGTCTTATATCTCCCTCTCTAACTTTAAGCATCAGCTGTCAGAGCAGCTTACCGATCACTGTACCTGTACACAGCCAATCTGTAAATAGCACACCCAATTACCTCATTCCCATATTATTACTTACCCTCTTGCTCTTTTGCACCCAGTATCTCTACTTGCACATCATCATTTGCAAATATACAGTGGGGCAAAAAGGTATTTAGTCAGCCAACAATTGTACAAGTTCTCCCACTTAAAAAGATGTGAGAGGCCTGTAATTGTCATCATAGGTACACTTCAACTATGACAGACAAAATGAGAAAAAAAATCCAGAAAATCACACATAGGATTTTTAATGAATTTATTTGCAAATTATGGTGGAAAATAAGTATTTGGTCAATAACAAAAGATAACTTGTTCTCAACTGGCCTACCTGGTTAAATAAAGGTGAAATAAAAATAAAAAATAAATGTAAAGTGTTGGTCCCATGTTTTATGAGCTGAAATAAATTATCCCTGAAATGTTCCATAAGCACAAAAAGCTTATTTCTCTCAAATGTTTGTTTACATCCCTGTTAGTGAGCATTTCTCATTCGTCAAGATAATCCATCCATCTAACAGGTGTGGCATATCAAGAAGCTGATTAAACAGCATGATCATTACACAGGTGCACCTTGTGCTGAGGACAATAACAGGCCACTCTAAAATGTGCAGTTTTGTCATACAACACAATGCCACAGATGTGTCAAGTTTAGAGGGAGCAGACAATTGGTATGTTGACTGCAGAAATGTCCACAAGAGCTGTTGCCAGACAAATTAATGTTAATTTATCTACCATAAGCCGCCTCCAAAGTCATTTTAGAGAATTTAGCAGTACGTCCAACCGGCCTCACAACCGCAGACCACGTGTAACCACGCCAGCCCAGGACCTCCACATCTGGCTTCTTCACCTGCGGGATTGTCTGAGACCAGCCACCCAGACAACTGATGAAACTGTGGGTTTGCACAACCAAAAAATGTCTGCACAAACTGTCAGAAACCGTCTTCGGGAAACTCATCTGTGTGCTCGTCATCCTCACCAGCGTCTTGACCTGACCTCAGTTTGGCGTCATAACTGACTTCAGTGGGCAAAGGCTCACCTTCGGTGGCTACTGGCTCGCTGGAGAAGTGTGCTCTTCACGGATTAATCTCGGTTTCAACTGTACCGGGCAGATGGCAGACAGCGTGTATGGTGTCATGTGGGCGAGCTAGCTAAACTGTTAGTGTCATCGCTAGCACAGGCTAGCAGGCTATCTAGCTAGCTTACTTCCTAAATTTGCTTGCCATGGCATTGCTACTAGCTAGCAGGCTAACCAAACACACAAGATGACAGGTTTTTGTGTGTACTCCCACACCTCCCAGAATGGGTGAAAACGTGCATTGGTAATGAAATCGTACTTCCTTGTGTTATAAAATAAGTTTTACAAGGGCAAATATGAATATTTATGTTCTGAATTGTTCAGTGGGGTCTTTCTCTAACATATCATTAACATAATATTTAAAAAAGTTGGATTTCGTAACCTAAAACATCTGATAATAAACACCGAGCTCTGCAGGTTTCTCATCTTTTGAGGATTCATGTATACCAATCATTAACATTACATGAGCTGAATTAAATGTAAAAGGCTTTGAAAACAAAAATAATGGTATATGCTCAGTGCTCTGTTGACAATTCACAGAGATACGCTTGTTTTTGTGAGAAATATTAGAAAAATAACTAAAATGTGAAAATTCTACATGTCTTGTCTCAAAATCGACATCCATCTTCGCTCTATATTGTTTTATGTCCTGAGGATTCAAAAATAATTTCTGGCCATCCTACAAGGGTAAAAACTCCATAAACTTTTGAATGGATTATGATAGAGTGGTGCAAAACATGTGAAGCATAGAACTATGTTGGTAATTTGTGTCATGTCTGACTACTGCAGTATTGCTTGTCCATATGCTAGCTAACAGCAACAAACCGAACGTGAACGCATCTAGCAGAGATCAGCTTCTCATTGGTTAACTAACATTAGCTATGGTATACCTATAAAGCATTATGTTTACTGTTAATGTTTTGAAATAACATGATATACTGTATTTATTTAATTGTATACTGTATATTCTGAACAAAAACATGAACTAGTCATTATCTGGTGTGACCACCATTTGCCCCATGCAACACAGCACATCTCATTCACATAGAGTTGATCAGGCTGTTAATTGTAGCCTGTGGAATGTTGTCCCACTCCTCTTCAATGAGTGTGCGAAGTTGCTGGATATTGGCAGGAACTGGAACACGCTATAGTACACATTGATCCAGAGCATCCCAAACATACTCAACGGGTGACATGTCAGGTGAGTGGGCAGGCCATGGAAGAACTGGAACAGTTTCAGCTTCCAGTAATTGTGTACAGATCCTTGAGACATGGGGCTGTGCATTATCATGCTGAAACATGAGAAACAAGAGAATGGGTGATCTTTTCACGGTACCTCCGTGCATTCAAATTGTCAGTGATAAAATGCAAGTGTGTTCGTTGTCCGTAGCTTATGCCTGCCCATACCACAACCCCACTGTGTTCACAACGTTGACATCAGCAAACCGCTTGCCCACATGACACCATACACGTGGTCTGTGATTGTGAGGCCGGTTGGATGCACTGCCAAATTCTCTAAAATGACATTGGAGGAGGTTTATGGTAGAGAAATGAACATTCAACTCTCTAGCAACAGCTCTGGTGGACATTTCTGCAGTCAGCATGCCAATTGCACGTTCCCTCAAAACTTGAGACATCTGTGATATTGTGTTTTGTGACAAAACTGCACATTTTAGAGTGGCCTTTTATTGCACCTGTGTAATGATCATGCTGGTTAATCAGGATTATCTTGGCAAAGGAGAAATGCTCATTAACAGGGATGTAAACAAATTTGTGCACACATTTTGAGAGAAATAAGCTTTATGTGCATTTGGAAGATTTCTGGGATCTTTTATTTCAGCTCATGAAACATGGGACCAACACTTTACATGTTGTGTTTATATTTTTGTTCAGTGTTCGTTACATACATAGTCTTAGCAAGTTCTTTTAATATTTAGCTACCTAGCTAGCTAGCTTTGCTATAGATAGACGATAGACGAAAAATGGCCATGGAGACGAAAAATGGTCATAAAAACATCTCTAGCTTAGTGTAGAAGAAAGACTGACGTTTATTTTAGATTTAAAAAATGGCATCCACCCTCTAAATCCCAGAGGAGAGCTCCCCCTTCTGGTCTTAAACTCCCTGGCAGCGGGGTCAGATGCCCCCCCTCTTCACCACCCTCCCTCATCTGCATCCCTCCCTCATACACACACACACAGAGGAGGGACTGAGGTTAGAGCTGGAGCTGGATCTGGAGCTAGAGCTGGTGGAAGCAGAGGGGGAATGTCATCCTACACCTGTAAGGCCCACTGCATGCAGCATTTCCTAGAGTAAATCACATATTTAGATACTTCTGCCAATAGTATCTAAATATACTGTTAAGCAATGATTTCCTTCACAGAACCTCCATATTTTCTGTAGTTTTGATCTGCTCTCACTACTAGCCTAACACTAATAGGATGCATAAGAGCTTACCTTTATCACGGGTAGGGATGCTTGTTGACAGCACATTATCCAGCTCAATTAGACATCCTGTTTCTCACCTCCTTCCTCCTCACTCTGAGATAGCCTGACTGACTCTTCAGTCTTCAGACAGCTGTACACTGGCTTTGACACACGTTCAAGTGTGAGAAAAGCACACCACTCAACCCACACATCTGGCCCTGCATGCCGCCTTTAAACTGAGCACATATGTTTCCCTATGGCCACAGGCGCAATCATGTCTGCCAGACAACTGAGCAAAAGCCCTTTAAATCGTTTGGCACTGATGAAGTCCTAATGCAAAACAGAGTGACAGGTAATGCCTTTCTCTGGGGTGAGATTTCCACCCCACTTCTAAGCTATTAATATTTCACATTTGCATGAGGATGACAGGTGGAGGAAGAAAATACTGTTTCAAGGAGACTTAAACTGCTGTTTTCACTGAACAGACTTGGGACAGAAGGAGAGAAAGATGGCAGCCAACGTGCTGTTTTGAAGTGCAGATCCTTTTGTTCTGAGAGTGGGCCATGGAGAAGTGCCCTCCAGCTAGCCAACATGAGTGGGACACCAGAAAAGTTGTATACACTCCTTTTGTCAGATGAAGGATTAGATGCTGTGATTCTCATGATTCTGTAAAACTAACCACAATTGGGCAATGTGGTTTGGCATCTAAACCCATATCTTCATCTTTCTTCTCTCATTGAGTGGCATTCACTTTCTGAAATGCAGCACCTGAGATTCAAATGGAATCTTGAGTCAGAGTGCCAGTTACAGGGCAAGTAGTACTTAGTACCCAACTACGTAGTACTTTCCCAACTAACAATTATTCCAGCTAAGTTCCAACCTTGATTTATCCCGTTTTCTGAGAAAACATTCCAAGAACCCCAATGGGACGTTCCATGAAAGTTGAATTACTCGTAAATTAATGAACACAATTCCTTTGTCATTGTCAGAACATTTCTGGACATCAGGATTAACTAAAAGTGTTCAATAATGTTATCATCCAGCCAAATGACAATCTGATCAAAAGCTCCCGGAGATTGTTTTCAATTGAGTTACAGAAATGTTTTAGCTGCAAGACTAGACTTCTTGAAATCATTATGAGTTTTGTAAGAACAGTAATGTGTCATATGTTGCTTAATAAATCAGGCATAGTCTAATTTAATTATTGATGCTGATGGAGATTCTAGTTGTACAGCTGTCTACTGCATGTCCAACATACACATTATTTGAAAAAAATCCTTAAGAGTTTGCAGCCAAAAGGCTTTGGCATCAATCAGACAAATACATTAGGAACATGATCCATTAACTGTGTTGAACTTGGAAATATACATTGTATTGTGTAAACTGTAGTCATAGATGACGCTGAATAACAGAAACCACTAGACCACTTCATACCAGCTACATTTTAACCTTGACAGTGCTGTATCAATATTGTATATACCAAGTTGCCACAGTACTGTTCATGGGATGTCAAGACACCTCACATAACTGACATGTCTAATCTAATCCATAGGAAGCTGTTTTACTAAATAGGCTAAGTGTCATACATGGCTGTGTAGACAACACGTTTAAATGAGCTTTTCAAAAGAGGCTTTGAATATCTATGTCAAATGTCTCATTTCCCTGATCACTGAGAGTACTAACCTTAAGCCAGCTCGAATCCTCAATCTGATACTCTCAATCGAGCAGCAGAATCATTATTGTCAAGTCTATTCAGTAACGTCAACATTCAGAAGAGTCTAGGGAAAGATAAGTCTGCAACTAAGGGGGCTGCTGAATCTTAGCCATATTACCAGTCTATATGTTGGTGATGTTCTCACCATGCAACATTTGCTCTTTAACTATGCAACAGTGGTTCCTCAACTCAGACTCACACTAGGCTGCAATGACACGCAATTGCACTGCATGGATAAAGCAACATATAATAATACCCTACAACAATGTTTAGATCATTTATATAACTGCATTTACATATCTACTAAAATGTATTGCCAGAGAGAGAGAGAGAGAAAGAGAGAGGGAGAGAGAGTATGTACTTATTTAAGGTCATTACCAAATGGGCATTGAAATTGGCAGTCTATCGCACAAATAGACAGATTCAGGGCCTGTTTGTCATTGCTTTTAAAAGCTTTCTGTGAAGACATTTCCATCAACACTCTACTTCAACAGTTTGTTTGGTAGACTGAGGCAGAAATCATACTTGGATCTGAAATAAACAAAACATACAACCAAGCATCATTGCAAAGTCTCAAATTATGTAGATGGTATATATATTTGGTGAAAAATATATATTTTAATTGAGTCACTCACTAGTCAGTGTGTGGTGACTAACCGACAAGTGTGAACGTTAGGTGACAAAATATGAGTTAAAAGAGCAGCTTTAATCCGGCCTTGTGTTCACACCTAGTCTAATCCTGCTCCAGGCCTCTTGACTTCCATGCTAACACCATAATGCCCAGAAAGCATTGTAGACAGGTGTTGAGTTAGTCATAAGGAAAGTGTGTGAGTGTAAGAGCGTATGTGTATATTTGTGAGTATGAACATAGGCGTGTTGAGTTTGTGCAAATGCCAGAAGCTTGTCTGTCCACAGGAAAACCACCATAAGATTTAGAATGTCTATTTCTAAAAAGTAGGACAGCTTACCATAAACACCAAGACCAAAAGGAAATACTTTTGCATGATCTATTGGTTTGTTGGTTTATGTTGTGGGCAGCAACGCTAAATCACATGACACTACAGTATTCAACCATGCTTTCCCATGCTCTTTGAGGCTAAGCATCATACTGTAATAAAGTGAAGTAACATTCTGAGGTAACACTCTATGGAAAACAGTTGAATATGTCCAGGGAGTTGTGCTGCTGCCAGAGTAAGGGTTTAAGCCTGGTACTCTCTGAGTCTCTACTCATTTCTCTTACTTGACAGCAGGGTTGTGTTCAGCCAGGGGTGGGAGGAGGGGGGGGGGGAGGAGGAGCTATAATGCTACCTATATGCCATCACTCAACGCAGTGGCAGGTACCGAGTGGGTTTAGCCAACCCCTCTGACATGCATCCTGTCAAAACTGTGCAGGGACAGGGACGCAGGTCTAACCCCAAACATGTTTCTTCAATCACTCCAAGAGGCAGGCTTCCAACAGCAAGTCCATCAAGGGACTTATACAGTCACTACACTTGCATGCAATTCATGCCACACAACACCAATGGCTTGTGAAAAAAAATTACTGTTTGGGAATAGGCAAGGTTAAACTATTTAAAGTTAGATTTACATATGCAGGACTCTTGGTAATGAAGCTCTGAGACATGAGAAAATAATCTAATCATTATAGTAAAAAAATATAATTTAAAAAAGCATATTTGTAAAGAGAAGTTAGCTCCACCTGTGTATGCTATGAAATTGATACACATACTGATTCGCTGAGGGGATTTCAAGATAAAATATAAAATACACTGTCAAACCAGTTGTTTCCTGTTTGTATGATATCCTTTTTTTTGTAAAAGCTTTCTGCAAAAGTTGTTCCCTCGTCATTCAGTCCACAACTCAAAACGTAAGAGCCATGGCTGTTGTTAACTTAAAAAGGACTGATGGATGGTGGGTATAAGGGGTGCTCCACTGATATAAATGTCAGCTTGCGTTATCTACAGATAAAGTTGTTTGGTCCACATGAATAATAACATTCTACACATATAACCATATCATATGACTTATTCATTTCATTTAACACTCTCGGCTGGATCGCTGCATTGATTTCACAGCCACAGCAGGCCTCCTGAGATTCTCTATGGATTTCCCAGCTGCCCTTCCAAATGATCCGCCGTGAATACTATCTGAAATGTTGAGCCTGAGGAAGGTATTGAAAATAGTCATCACTCCTCAAATCCCTATATTGTGCTCCTGTTTCAGTGAGCTGTGTTACCTCATGGCTACAATGATCCCTAGACATAGACATGGTTTCATCGAGCCCAGTGGACACGTATTGCTGTCTTTGGCTTCTCTCAAAACGTGGTGTGAGTTTTAGGGGTAGTGTTTCCTACAGGGTAGAAGTTAGAGTAAAATAACAATGAATACATGGTTGGAACAAGAGCACGACATGAATTTACGGCCTCAGTGGGAGTCATTACAACTGCACGTCTGACAGATCCTGCTGCCTATCGGCCTCATCCTGAACCTGCTTGCTGAGAGTTGATTATGCAAATGCACATGTGCTTACTCTGTCGAATAGAGTGTTTATCATACAAGCTATTAAAAGGGAAATTGTAATGACCCCTCATTGATGTTATCCTTATAATGTTGCTAAGGGTTAAATATTTGCTAAGCTTGTGCTATTGATTAGGGCTCTAAGCCTTTGCAGATTGATGAGGGAGCTCCATATGGGGTTGTCTGGAGCAGTCTGAGAATTCTAAAAGGAGGTGATTACCTCAACCCACTATAATGACTTCCATTTCTGATTGTGTTAAAAAATATATGAGAATTCTTGGTAATTGCAGATCAAACTCAGCAATTCCAATCAATATGAATAGCTTTGCGGTAATAAATACAGGCAGAAAGAATAACAGTAACATTGAGAGAGAGAAAAAGAGAGAGACTCTCTTTAAGCTCCGATATGAATGACATGGAAGAAAAAGTCCAATCTGGAAAACTCTCTGAAGCCATCTTAAATCCTCAAAGCAAAACTGCCGTAAAGTCCATCACACCCCACCTGCCACCCCTAGGTAATGGTAAAACCGCTGTGCGCATACCAGGGCTAAGTCTGTGCAGAGAATTAGCCTCTCTGGCCTGGGGCAGTCCTGAGTAATTGGAATACAGCCGATTAACTGCTAAGAAGAAGTGCAATTACCACTCTGTCCATTTTAGCACTTTATTTCTCTCCTCCTGGCTGCTCTCGTCTCTTACTCTTCCAGGTTATCAAAATGGCCCCTGCTTCTTTAACTGTCTACAGTACAACACGCCTCTGTGGCCACATCTAACACTGTGTAATTTCAGCCAAGAGTTAGGTTGATACCCCTGATGTTACAGTACCTTTCACCAATCTGACTGTCTGAACTGGAGCTAACTGGAGCCCTTTGAGCATTTGAGAGGTTCTACAATTGACTTGTGCTGTATCTGAATTAATCTGGGAACAACAAAACATTAGCTCCTGCTCTCTGAATGCAGTCAAGTCACAGCCACGGGCCAAATCAGTTCATTATCTCCGTTAATTCCCTTTGCACTAGGCTAATGCAATTAGATACCAACAAAAATCTCCGGTATCACACTTAATAACGGTTTCATAATAATGTTCTCTCTTTTTTTGCCTTTTAAATGTACTGTCCTCCGATTAGCTATCTATAATATCAGGTATTTGATTCCGAAAAATCAACAATTATTGCATGACCATAGGGGGAAGTTATCATGTGTGGTACATACGTAAATATTGAGCATTCGGTAGAGTCGTTGAGTCTTCACAATAGAACTACATGTACAGTAGGAACTAGAGTGCTGATCCCACAAGAAGGCAACAACCCACAGTACATCTGCTCTACTGTACCATTACACATTGGTGCTCAACCTCCCTGTACAATAACTAAAGACAAGCATCATCTGTTACAGGACACCAGGTCCTTCCCAGCTCACACTAATCAGATAAAACTCACGTCAGCTCACTGGAAATCATGTCAGGGTGCTCTGTCTGTACCAGAGAGTGAGACTGATAGGTCTGTTCTGGCAGGACAGGAGTAGTGGAGGACCTTTGTCTGTGTGTCTGCATATTGGCGCGGAGCAAAGCAGAACCGAGCAGCTCACCGTGGCTAGCCAGCCAGTGAGGGCGAGGGCAGGGGGGAGACCCAATGTTAGTGTGCTTCCCTCGGAAGAGGAAAACGACGACCCATGCTGGGCCCATTACTACCGACGGGGGCTGAAATCGGTCATATCTGCTGCAGCTTACATAGAGTCTAGCGAGCCCAGTCCCCACTGAGGGAGGCGTCACACTGCTGATATGGCGACCGGGGGGGGCGAGAGAGAAAGAAAGAAAGAAAGAAAGAAAGAGAAAAACTGAGATATAGGAAAAGAGAAAGAGACAGAGAGAAAAACAAAAAGGCAGATGTCACGTGGGTCCAGAGGAACTGATAGATGGGATGTGCAGCGCAGCAGAGGCAACGGTTCAGGTGGAAAAGGCTTCCCTTTGTGATGCAGATGGCAACGCAATCAGCCTTTCTTTGTCTCCACCGATGGGCTCTGCTCCCGGGGACACTGAGAGCTAGACACTAATCCGCTGGGTTTGTGTTCTGTGGGCCCGTTCAGCGAGGCAGTGGCACAGTACCTGGGGTGTGTATGGAAGGCAGCTCGGAGACCAGGTCTGACCTCTCTCAGGATATGCTCCTCCTCACTTGGCTTGACACCAGCTGCATTTACCCTCTGAGCTCAATTCAAATGAAGGTATAGAAGCTGTGAGATTTATGCTTTCAAATATGCATAACAATGCAGGCAACAAGGAGGGAGCTCATCATCTTGAGTTTTTAGTGTAGCATGTGACATGCTGGGGATTTGTAATTTGTAAATCAAGAAGTTGTGATTGAAACATTTAAACTATATATTAACATTATCCTGAATCTAGGTTCCTGAACAATTAGTATAACAATGTTATACCTGTAAAGGTACACATTAGGTTGCTTTTGTAGTTTCTATTGAATGTATACAGTTCAAAATAACAAGATATAGCCCACAGGGATGAGGTACTGGCCAGAAACTGTGCTCCCATTGAATAAACTCCTTACCTCTGTGTAGCAACCCTAACATCATTAGCTGAACTAATTATCAACCACATTATGTTTGACATTCAGTGTTGAGAGGTATGAAGCTTGGAAGATAATATAATTATATCCAACATGATAATTATACCTATCTGTCTCAGAAATGATGCATTCAATCTGACTAATCTTCAATATACAGTGCCCTCCACTATTCTTTGGCCTTTATTTAACTAGGCAAGTCAGTTAGGAACAAATTCTTATTTACAATGACAGCCTACCCCGGCCAAACCCTAACGATGGTGGGCCAATTGTGCGCCGCCCTATGGGACTCCCAATCACGGCCGGTTGTGATACAGCCTGGAACCAACCAAGGGTCTGTAGTGACGCCTCTAGCACTGAGATGCAGTGCCTTAGACCGCTGCGCCACTCGTGAGCACCCCAAATAATATTGGCACCTTTGGTAAATATGAGAAAAAATGTCTGTGAAAAAAAAATATTTTAACATGACCATCCCAATCCCCTGACCTAAACCCCATAGAAAGCATGTGGGATGAGCAGAAGAGGAGAGTCCACAAGTGTGGACCTCGGTATCTGAAGGATCTGGATAGATTCTGTATGGGGGAATGGTCTCAGATCCCTTGCCATGTGTTCTCCAACCTCTTTACGCATTATAGGAGAAGACTCAGAGCTGATATCTGTTATCTTGGCAAAGGAAAAAATATTTGTTTTATGATTAAATTGTATTATTTCTTTCAATTATTTTACTTTAATTAAAGGTTAGATTTGTGTGAATATTTTGAATGAAAGACCAAGAGGATAAACAATAAAGAAACAAATTTCACAGCCCGTTTTGCTCATATTTACCAAGGGTGCCAATATTAGTGCAGGGCACTGCAAGCCCTAACAGTGCCATACAATGTTAGGTTGAAAAAAGGGGGCATTAGTCATAGTGTCTAGATTGTCTCACTTTTAGACAAAACACATTTTCTGACAACAGGCTAAAACAATTATAGCCCTAGGGTAGAACAACACACCTACACTTTAACCACTGCTAGAAAAACAAAACCCAAGACCAATAATTCAAGTGATCCTCAGTAAAGAATACAATTGAATGTAAAGTATAGGTGCTCAATTGTCCACATTCCACAGTACCTCAAGTGTTGACAAACCTGTTGGTGTTGAAATTCTACACTTAGAACTATTCAATTGTATTTTTCCAACTGAGCTTATGTTGTGCACAGTTAACCGTTCTGAGGCAAGCCATAAAAAAGCATATTGGGAATAGTCAAATCAAATTGTATTAGTCACATGCACCGAATACAACAGGTGTAGTAGACCTTACAGTGAATTGCTTACTTACGAGCCCCTAACCAACAATGCCGTTTCAAAAAAGTACAGATAAGAATAAGAGATAAAAGCAACAAGTAATTAAATAGCAGCAGTAAAATAAAAATAACAAGCGAGACTATATACAGGGGGGTATCGATACAGAGTCAATGTGCGCGGGCACCGGTCAGTTGAGGTAGTATGTACATGTAGGTAGAGTTGTTAAAGTGACTATGCACAGATGACAACAGAGAGTAGCAGTGGTGTAAAGAGGGGGTGAGGGGGGGGGGGGAGCACTGCAAATAGTCTGGGTAGCCATTTTACTAGATGTTCAGGAGTCTTATGGCTTGGGGGTAGAAGCTGTTTAGAAGCCTCTTGGACCTAGACTTGGCGCTCCGGTACCGCTTACCGTGCGGTAGCAGAGAGAACAGTCTATGACTAGAGTGGCTGGAGTCTTTGACAATATTTAGGGCCTTCCTCTGACACCGCCTGATATAGAGGTCCTGGATGGCAGGAAGCTTGGCTCCAGTGATGTATCCCAGTAAGGAACTTGAAGCTTTCAACCTCCTACACTGCAGCCCCGTCGATGAGAATGGGGGCGTGCTCGGTCCTCTTTTTCCTGTAGTCCACAATCGTCTCCTTTGCCTTGATCACGTTGAGGGAGAGGTTGAAAATAAATGTTTCCATCTAAACAAGGTTGCATGTAAACTAAAGAAATATCAAAGTATGACTATAAATCAACAGTTGTTGCTTGGAATTATTTTAATCTAGCAATATACTGAAATGTATTTTTTTTATTTTTTTTTATGGTATGTTACCAAAGAGGGCAGGCTCTTTCTGACTGGCTCTTGATGAACAAATAGTAGAGTGAACATGGATGGAGAATGAGGCACTGATACATGCACGTAACAAAAGACAGCAGTTCAACATTTTGCCACAATGATGTCATCCCATGCAGAGAGAACACGTTTTTTGTGAAACTGGCATCCCCTCTCGCCATCGGCCAACATCTCTGAGCCCCTCGGATACCCTGGCATTAAACCCATCCTCAAGGTAGCCTATGGATGTCCCCGAAATGTGACACGCAACCTCAAGTGAAACAACTGGTACCAGCACTAATTTAAATTTAGCATGCAAAGTGACAATGCCTGGGCCCTGGGCAGCATGGATTAGGTCTTGAATAGAGGCAGATTCTGTTAAAGTCTACTGTGGTGGTTGGTGTACAGACGAGCTCCCTGCATCTGCTCATTGGGTAGACTAAGAAAACACAGGATTGTGTATGGTTGCTCATTTGACCTTGATTTAATCCCATTTTAGGGCCCTCCTCTCATAGGCTTTTGCTAACACTTCTAGTCCCCACACAAGTACAAATTAAATGGGACTTGTGAATTTACATTTGAAAGCAGGTTTATATTAATTTGGCAGACTCAAAATGCAAATGTTCATAACTCTCTTCAAACAACACACAACAAAAAATACATTTTAGGATAAAACAGAGTAACAAAGAATGAAATACTGAAAGCACTTTGTTTTCTCTCAGGTTTCCACTGTAGCCTATTGGAGGAGGCAACTGCATTATGGCAGACAAACCTCTGGGGCTGCTTACTATCTCTAAGGGTGTTTTCACATAAGAAATTTGTGACTATTCTACAGAATACATTTTGCTTTCACAAGACCTGAAAATAACCGTTTCATGGTACGATTAGCAAGACGCACCTTCTACATGACGTTAACAAGCTAGCTTGTTTACAACGGGCAAAAGAGTACAATACCTGGTACTCAGGATTTGTTTCAGCTAGGGTTCATTTGCATTTCACACATGCTTTATTGTGAGGATCAGGTTACCAAACATTCCGGGATCCTGATCATAAGGGGATATCTGAAAGCGCCCTAAGATATCGCTCTGACATTTTCACTAGATACTAACAAAAAACAACTCCCTTCCTTAGATATGTAATCTGGATCCCAAGTTCTTTAACAGTGCCTCATCCATGGTGTCATCTCTACAACTGTCAGTTACCTAAACCCACAAATTATTGAGGCACGAGTTAGAGAGGTGGTGGAATATACTGTTGACTGTTTGTGCAATTTTAAATGTTGTGCGACGATTGAATTTAAATAAAAATCATGATTTCACACTGAATTAAATGGCTTCACTTTGTTACAATTATCATAACTCCACAAAAAAAGCTAGTCAATAAACCGTGTTTATTCCAAATTTGGTTACTTTATTTTACAGTCCATTATTTACCCAGTATTTACCCAGTCCAGAGATAGGAGAAGGGTAATAAGACACACAATCAGATATAGAGAACCAAAGGTCTGGTACAGCCAAAAGCTTTGTGGTTAACTAATTCAATCAATGACTGACTAGATTTTATAATACTATGCCTGACCTTAAATAGCATAAAGAGTGAATGGACTTACACATACTTTCATGATAACACTTTTTGACAGCCATGGTAAGATTTGCAAGATAAATGTTGTTTTGTTGTTGTTGTTGTTGATGATGATGCGCTCCATAGATACACCTGGTATGATGTAAGTAATGCACCTGCAGCTGATGCAAAGCTAAACAGAATGAGAAGATAAATACACAAGCCTGCCTGGCTCTGCTGGAATAACAGGAGTTATCTTACTGAGCACCTCGATTCCATTTATTACAGCTTGCCTTCAAAAATGTCCCATAGGCCTACCGAGAAGATTTCATATCAACAGGGGCTTGCATTTTTTTTTTTTTTTTTTTTTTTTTTAATTTTACCTTTATTTTACTAGGCAAGTCAGTTAAGAACAAATTCTTATTTTCAATGACGGCCTAGGAACAGTGGGTTAACTGCCTGTTCAGGGGCAGAACGACAGATTTGTACCTTGTCAGCTCGGGGGTTTGAACTTGCAACCTTCCGGTTACTAGTCCAACGCTCTAACCACTAGGCTACCCTGCCGCCCTTAAATCCACAATTCATGGTATTTTAGCCCAACAGCATCCCTGTCTTTTGGTTTAAAAGATAACTAGCTACATCACTCTCAAAATTTAACCACTCTGAAATCCATATACGAAGCTATGGTTGTTAGAGCTGTTGTAATGAGTATGATGGGAGACAGAGTGCTGGTTTCAAGTGCAGGGCGCAGCAGGTGTTTATTTAGTAAAGGACCACGGGAGGAGGCAGGTAGCAGGGTCCAGGGACAGGCAGAAGGTCATACACAGGGAATCCAAAAAGGTAACAGTACAGGCAGGGGAAAAGGCTATAACGTAGTCCAAGAGATCAGGCAAGAGGTTGATGACAGGAAATATGATAGGCAAAAGTACAGGCAGGGAATAGGCAAAAAAACATTGTTAGTGAAGATGGCCAAAACTATGATACACAGGAGGACTAATATGGGAAAAAACAGAGCTCCGAATAGAAAGATGTATCAAAACAGACAATACCTCACAATGATGGGGTGCAAAGAACTGAACTAAATAGTGTGTGTAAATGACATACAGGTGTGTGAATAGGTGATCAGGATTCAGGTGATTGGGATCTGGAGAGTGAGCTGTGTTCATGGGATCTATGTGTTTGAGAGTGTGAGCTGGAAAGTGGGCTGGAAAGTGAGCTGCGTTCAGAGGATGTATGTGTTTGAGAGTGTGAGTTGGAAGCAGACTTTACAGTTGTAGCTGAAAGAATATCACCTGTCATTAATAGAAAGTTCACCTGCTATGCCCAAGAAACGCTAAACAAAAGATAAAACATGAAACAATCTATGTTGTCCAAATACATTGAAAGATACGTAGGGCTAAATAATTAGCCTAACATAAACATAAAAGTTTAGCTATTTGTATTCTCTTCAATTGCTAGGCTATACAATTACGGTAGATATACAAACTTATTAGCTAGCTATTAAAATGATACATCAAAACACCCCAAAACATCTGTTATTTTTTTTAAATCACAATGTAATATAACCAACATTAGGCTTGATCTCAGAGATGTGCCGGAATGTCTATGGGTGTACTTGGACGTTCATTTTTATAAAACCCGACAGAAGAACCTTCGCCAAAGCAACTGTGTTCTGACATCAGAGCCGTCAATACGATTTACTTCAACGTTCCTCTCTGTCGCGTGTTGTTTTTTTTTTTTATTAATGCTGCAGTGACCTCTTTTTCAACTCTCGATTTTTCATACGTGGCCTACTCCTGCAACTTCATTGGATGATCGGCTAGGGTGATACAAAGGGTAAGATGATGGGTTGGAGATGAGACCAACCAGTCACGATACTGAAATACAATAAACATAACAAGTGTTGCTGGCTAATATTGCTTGAGAAATATGGGTTCGGCAATCAATACTTTTATCTTCAGTGATGTTGAATAGTCATGAATGACTATTCAATTACGTAAACAGAAACATGAAAAGGAGTAACTATTAGCCTAATTGTCTCTCCAGAAAGAAAACAGCATTTTCTTCCATGCAACCTTTGTCTGAACGTTCAAATATTTGTATTACATTGTAAATGACCAAGAAATAAATGTATTCTGAAAGAGAAAAGCAAAATAAATAGCTTCATTAATGATATATATTGCTTGCGACACAAATAAAATAGAAAACTCTTGATAAAATAGGCCTACCAAATGACATCATAATATGTGTATTAGCCTGCCACATTGCACAATACGAAACAAAGGCCTGTTTTTTATTGCGGTTTCTAAATATATTTTGCAGTCTCATACATCATCTAGCCACGTTTGCATTCCAGAAAGAGAAAACAGCATGCCACTCTATTCAACGCAATTGGTTGAAATACATTGGTCTGTTATTATTTGTCATGAAGCAGCTTCTATCCTACTGTCTGTGGTTCCACCTCACTCATGACCCTAGAGCCCGAAGACTGCTAACAGAGAAGAACTCCATTCTATCACTAACCTTATAAAGGCAAACACCCATGAGCTTTTTCCATTCAAGCTTTATTTTTCATTTCAGGTGAAAACTATGATGAACTAACTCAAACCGGAACATGTATAGGAATAGTCTGGCCTTAAATAATTTACCTCCAGTAACATGTAGAAAACAATCCTCACTGAATTAAGATATGTTTATATAGAAAACAAAATAATAAGAATGAAATTGAAATAATAATAATAATAATAATATTATCAATAATATGAATTCATGATAACAATATAGTTGTTATAACAATATAACATATAATTGAAAATATAGCAGCTCAGGACAGGTTTCTATATATATACACATAAAATATATATATATATATATATTTATATATAGTTGCTAGGTCACAAAGCCATTGTTTATAATATTCAAATGATTTTATAAATTGCGTATGAGTCTGGTTCCTAGACCCTGAGTCTTGCAAACAGTGTTTCTCTTATAGGTCAAATTATTATTTTGAATAAGGATAGAAAAAATATTTCCAAATGCTAAGCATCATCAACTACTAATTACAGTAAATGTTAAAAAATATACATATATGTTGGTATTAGATGACAAGCAAAGGCATCTACTATTTTAATTGAAAGAATGTAATCAGACAACTAAAAATTGTAGTTTTAAAAATATAGCATTTTACAATTATTATGTATAAATGTTCAATGTGAAAATTCTTATGCTCAGACACAGATGCCTAAACACTACCATAGCGTCGGGCCAGTAACCAAAAATGACGCTGTGGTTTGAATCTCTGAGCCGACTAGGTGAAAACTCTGTCGATGTGCCCTTGAGCAAGGCACTAAACCCTAATTGCTCTTGTAAGTTGCTCTGGATAAGAGCTTCTGCTAAATCACTAAAATGTAAGTATTGATTTATTTTGCCAGTGCAACACAACATTGGATATGTGTATGGGCCTACCTACTCTACAACTATAAATGTCAACTGGAAAGTACAAATTCCCAGGCTTATTTAGGCCTGCCTATGTAACAATTTAGGCAACATCCTTTTCCAATATACCAGTTAAATGATATGCTGTTTGAAATATACCAAAGTTTTATTTATCAACTCTAAAGGACTAGCAAGGTATGTGGAGCACACTTCTCTTCAAAAACTACTATAGGCTACATGAAGATAGCATCCGCTTCTTATTCACTTGGTAGGCTAAGTACAGTAGGTTTTACAGCAGGGATCATCAATAGCTTCAGCCGCATACCGATTTTTTCTTTAGGGTCAAGGCCAGAAAATAATTACAAAAAATATGGACAAAAAATTGACCGCAAGAAGCCCAAACTGATATAATATTTGACTAAAACAAAATGATTTCAACCCTTGTGCCTCTCTATTATGCGTGGGAATACTTGGGAGCAGATTTTCCAAATTAAAATCACTTGGAGCCGATTTCCTGGTGTTTTTAAACTCTTTTATGTCTAACAATGAAAATGTAAATTTATAATATATTTTTAAAAAAATACATATTTAGCTCAGAAAACTTTGGGTGCCAAATAAAACCACCCGCTGGCCGCCAGTTGGGGAACCCTGGTTTACAGAATGTATATATTTGTGTTTGCAGGGAACGTATTTACATTGTGGTTGACATCCTACCGGCATGTAAAGAGGTAGGCTCTACTCATTCTAAACCGCCAACACTCATCCCTTCAAAAGCAAACACAAGACTCGTGTTCTGTGACAAATCATCACACCAAAATAGCACATTAACTGAAGTGTAGATAATCAACCTACCGCCCTATTTTCAATCAAAAATGGATCGTGCTTGGTGGTTAAACATTGGTAGGTTACTGTAGCGCTCTGCTCTCATGAAGTCTGTTCCATTGTGCCACTGAACACGCTGCTCATCATAATTCACAAGAGAAACCTGTGTGCTCCGGCCAGTGCACATCACAATTAGATGCTTCCATTTCCAACAAAATGATTAAGCTATACAACAGATGCCTCATTAATCAAATACAGAACTGTCCATACTAGACACAATCATCTTCAGGAAATGTATCGCCTACTGACTGTTGTTGGTTGTTCATGCTGCTATTTTACAAATTGCAGACAAGAGGAAAATCCATGCTGCTTTATAAAGTAGTCTAACGCGTTTACTTTAGTGTTGAAGGTTGAACTGTTTGAAATTATATAAACCTGGAGATGTATTGACTTGGCATGTATACAATGACATACAGTAGCCTAATAAACATATGGTATGTCCTTCATAACAAACAATAACCTACGTTCGGTTACCTGAGAGGATGAGGGCATGTTGGGTGCAACCCTCATTATAGCTATTGTTAATTATTTCAGTTCAAAAATCAAAGAAGCGGCTTGCCACAATGTAGTCCCCGGAACGTTCTGTGACAGAGGTGTGATTTTTGTCGTTACAACCAGTCAACCACTCAACGTGCTGTGATCCGAAACTCTACAACCAGGTCGGCAAGACGTTTTTTAATGGAATTCAAACATGCTCTTACCTTCTACAGCTATAGCGGTGGGTATTATCCATAAAATCCATAGAATATCCATTATTGGTTTCTTTGGACGAAAGTGTTAAAAGCCCAGACATTCAAATAAAATAAGTCCTGAAAGCCATTGACAGCGAATGCTGGCGGAGATGAGCGGACCTTCACCTTCAATAGAGTAAACCAGACGCCATAGAAAATAACTCAAATCTGAACCAAGTTTGGGCGAAACCAAAAACAGCAGACCAAGGGGTGCCGTGTATATTACAGCATTATCCACGCTAGGAAAATTGCTCCACATCTCAAATTTAGGACATGTGCATATTGCATATATATATGATTTAAACCCTAAAATATATCATAATAAGCCTAGGACTTTTGTTTTTGCTTGTAGTTGTTGATTATGTCACGCTCTCCCCCTGCCAAAAGAAGTTCCACTATCGATACTGTCAATCATAAAGATAGAATCGCCTAACTGCCTCATCTATGTCTGATAATCATGAATTTTAGAATCACGTGGAAGGGTGATAGTCGAGCAATAAGTTTTCTGCCTACGACATTTATGTAGATTTTGTTGTTAGTAATGTATTTTATATTAATGTCTTGACACTCTTGGCAGGTGACAAGGATCATGGATCAGATCATTCAACAAAGAGTAAGTGATGTTACAGTCATTTTTAATGGTCCGGTAAATACCAATCATTGGGTCATTTTTTATAATTGTTTTGTTTAGGAGAACGTCTTCTTTATAGGAAACCCCACTATAAAAGTTAGCTTAGTCTGTTAGTATTATTTACTCAATAATTATGCTTCGGGTATAATTAAGATAAGGGGTAGAAGGGCTGAGTGATATCTTTCAAAGTAATTATAATAATAGGATGCGTGTTCAATTCATGAGCCATCATTGGCTGTCCTCATACATCAAATCAAATCAAATTGTATTTGTCACATGCGCTGAACACAACAGGTGTGGACATTACAGTGCAATGCTTACATTACGTACAAGCCCTTAACCAACAATGCAGTTTTAAGAAAAAATATTGTTAAGAAAGTATTTAATAAAATGAACTGAAGTAAAAAATAAATACAAATGGAAAAGAGGGAAATAGAAAAATAACAAATAATTAATGAGCAACAATAAAATAACAGATGTGAGGCAATATAGAGTGGGTACCGGTACAGAGTCAATGTGCGGGGGCACAGGTTAGTCGAGGTAATTGAGGTAATATGTACATGTACTCTAGGTAGAGGTAAAGTGACTATGCGTAGATAATAAATAGTCTGGGTAGCCATTTGCAAATAGTCTGGGTAGCCATTTGATTAGCTGTTCAGGAGTCTTATGGCTTGGGGATAGAAGCTGTTAAGAAGCCTTTTGGACCTAGACTTGGCGCTCTGGTAACGCTTGCCGTGCGGTGGCAGAGAGAACAGTTTATGACTAGGGTGGCTGCAGTCTATGGCAATTTTTACGGCCTTTCTCTGACACCGCCTGGTATAGAGGTCCTGGATGGCAGGAAGCTTGGCACCAGTGATGTACTGGGCCGTACGCACTACCCTCTGTAGTGCCTTGTGGTCGGTGGCCGAGCAGTTGCCATACCAGGGGGTGATCTACCATGCTCTCGATGGTGCAGCTGTATAACTTTTTTAGGATCTGAGGACACATGCCCAAGTTTATTCCCTGAGAGGGAATAGGCATTGCCATGCCCTCTTCACGACTGTCTTTGTTTGCCTCCAATGAGGACAGCCAAATAACCCTTTTTTATTTATGAGTGTACATGTGTTTGAGCCATTTGGACCTATATGGAAGAAAACGTTGGCAAAATATAGCAATAGTATCAGTGATAAAAAGGTACATTTAGTATAAATCCTGTTTTTCATAATTTGATTTATAATGTTTTTCTCAAATCCCCTGCTGTAGATATTCCAGTGCAGTAATAGATAGCATTAATAGCATTCAAATTACTAGATGGAATAGTCAGTCCTATGTGCTTTTAATATGTACTGTATGGGATGCTGCTGTGTTTTTCATGAGTCATTGATAACTAATGATAATTATCCACTATCTCTGAGTGATATAATATAGTTGATATAAATGATGTATCCTATTCATGAATGTAATTAATGTTTTATAGATATTAATGTTTTATAACACAAAATAGTCATGAATAATGTATCATACAAATCTGTTGTGTTCTATGTGGTTAATGTAATTAGAGTGGTTGTGTTCAGTAACATCATTTTTATCAAACATATTATATCATCCAGAGATAGTGGAAATTTATCATTTTATCCATATGTGTGTATGAGTGTGTGTGTTGTGTTCTATATGGTTACTGTAATTATTTAGCACTTTTGGGTGACATAAACCGAAATCCCCTGAAAGTTTGCGGGTATGGACCTAATAAAGTGACTGACTGGTCCTGGGTTTGTGCACTGTAGATTCAATCATTCAGCTCTTTTTGTTTAATAGTTCATACAATTACGCGGTGTGGTGGAGTTTGGAGAATAAGCTATCTAGAAGCTATTGTGTACCGAACCTACCAGAAAAATATATTTAAATAAATATAATTATAAACATTAACAATGGATATGAAAAGTATCAATGGTAATGTATTTTACTCTCGGAAACTGTAATATGAATTAAAGGACTTAACGTGCCAGTATATGTTTTGGTAAACTTCTCAGCATCTCAGATGACTGATAGTGGCCATTTTGTTTTCTGGTTTCTACATACAGAATGAATGAATGAATGAAATGTATGACTGTATGAATGAAAACATGCATGCAGTACTGTACATGTAATCAATGCATCAAAACATAGTGATTGCAGGAGTTGTATTACACTATAAGCCATTTGAGCTGTACAATCCATATCTCCTCATTGCATCAACTTTGTCTTTAGAAATGATGATGTTATTGTCCCACTTGAATCGTGTAAAATGGTGTATGATAACATGCAACAGTATGGTATGTGTGTAAATATAAACTACTCCTCTTATAATTCAGCTGTCGATAGTCACTGAAAAAGTTTTAGTAGTTAGTATTCTTATGCCGACAACTATTACATTATGAGCAATATAGTATACTGATGAAGGTTACTCAAATTAATATACTTTGTTGAAAGGTCAAGACCCTGAGGATGATGATAAGCTGCATGACCATTTTATTCAAGTCATGTATGCTTGATGATTAGACACAGTTGAGTCATTCAGAGTTCACAAATCATTAAGACTGCCAACAATGGCAGTGAAACATCAAAATCATTATAGCATTACAGTACAGAGTTAATTGCATTTCAACTTTTGACCCTGATTGTACTATGGGCATAATATTGGCTACCATAAGTAATATTAATGGGCTATACAGTTATGGTTGTTATACTTTCACTTAATATCCAAAGGGTCGTCTGCGAAACCTTGGGCAAAAAAGATTGACTGTCAACAACAAAATTACGTAAATATCCCCCCCCCCCCCCCCAAAAAAAAAAATCACAGCATTAATCTTCTTCATGTGGAAGAGTATTTAGCTCAAAGTATGAATGCAGCTTGAAAACAAGCCATAATTGATCCCCCTTAGCTGTTAAGATCAAACTAAGCCCTGAAATTGGCACATCGGGTTGGTACATGAAAGACTAGTACTGCCATCATTGGAAAAAGTGCCAATCATTTTCCAACTCTGTCTTTCTACTTTACAAAATATAAAGATTTTTTTTGGGGGGGTGGGAAATATGAATCATTTGAATATAAAAATGCCATGCTGTAACTTCTCTCCATCAAAATACTGTTGCCAAAGCAATTCTAAAATGTCATTGTTGGTTGGTGGAGAAATTACATCTAAATCTATGTCACTCATGTGCAAAGCCACAAACAGAATTTTTGAATTTAAAACAGTATAAAACCGATTTCCTGTTTCAGCAGCTGGTACTGTAATCCAAATGACTGTACTGATGCTGAGGCATGATGGGTAAAAAAGAAACAGATACGTTTTATATGTGGAGATGACGTACATTGGGAGAGATGCTGTCTTAAAATGGAGCTCAGGACTCTTAAGCAGACATACCGCAATGGAGTCATGGAGCCAAATCATTACATAGCATTTTAACTAAATTGTTTGTTTTACAACATTATGTAAACAGATCTAACATCCTTTATGATATGTTGGTCATATATACAGTCCCCATGAGCATAACATTGTGGATTGAATTCCATTTAACAGTTTCTGTAGTATTGTAGTGTGGGATTGCAGGTTTAGCTCTCTACCATGAATAACCTGCCGATCACAATATTATCTTGCATATTTAGTAGTATTGATATTAGGATATTTAATGCCAATCAATCAGAATTAAAAATATGCCAGATTAGTGTTATTACAGTGTTACTACAAAAGCAACTTAATGTAAAATGTAATGTAAATATGTTACTCTGTTAAAAATAACGGTGCTTTGCAGTTCTATTTAAACCTTGTTGAGGGCCATACATGAAGCGAGCAATAGCAACCTTTTTGGCTCTATATAGCACCATTATTCTAGCAGTGTAAGATATAACTATATATTACAATTTGTTTTACAGTTTACCTTCATGGGACAATAAAGCAAATTTTTCCTCAATTTGGTATTTTCAAATCTTTATGAATTAAAATATCTGTGTTACCCATCCAATTGCAAGGTTTAATTTTCTATGCTTTAAAATGTACAGTGGGGATAAAAATTATTGACACCCTTGATAAAGATGAGCAAAAATGACTGTATAAAATTAATAATTAAAACACTGAACTATGCTCCAAAATATAGAAATTATATTATTTTATGCTAATACAATTGCTCAGAGAAAAATATTTTGTTTAACAAGTAATCTTTATTTTTTTCTCAAAAGGCAGGGGTCAGAATTATTGACACCCCTGTTTTCAATACCTTTAAATTCCTCACCTTCCGAGGACAACTGCACTGAGCCTTTTCTAAAATATTTTATGAGTTGAAGAACACATTGGGTAGGGATCTGAGACCATTCCTCCATACAGAAACATTCCAGGTCCTTGATATCCTTCGTCTGTGCATATGGACTGCCGTCTCTAATTCAAACCACAGGTTTTCAATGGGTTTCAAGTTCGGAAACTAAAATGGCAATTCAAAAAATGTTGATTTCTTTGTGGATTTTGATGTGTGCTTGGGGTTTTGTCTTGTTGGAAGATCCACCAAGTTTCAGCCTCCAGGCAGAGGCAACCAGGTTTTTGGCAAAAATATATTTGTACTGAGTAAAGTTCAGGATGCCCCAGGACAAGTGGAAGCTAAAAAGCCCCATATCATCAACAATCCACCACCATATTTTACAGTAGGTATGGGGTTATTTTCTAACACCAAACCCACCACTGTTGTACATGGCCAAAGAGCTCTATTTTCATGTAATCTGACCCCCAAGCACACATCAAATTACCCCTGCACACATCAAAATCCACAATGAAATGGTTAATTGGACACAAAATCAAAATTTTCCAATGCACATGACTTGAAACCCATAGAAAACCAGTGGTTTGAATTGAAGAGGGCCGTCCATACGGAAAATCAAGGATCTTGAATGATTCTGTATGGAGGAATGGTCTAAGATCCATCCCAGTGTGTTCTCCAACTCATAGAACATTTTAGAAAAAGGCTCAGTGACTTTATTCTCGCAAGGTAAGGTATTGAAAACAGGGATGTCAAACCCCAAACCCAGGCATTGTATTTATGTAACAAAAGTACTCAAGGATATTCAGTCAGACCACCTGAGTTGTGATGAAGATTGCTATAATAATGATGAATTACATACAGATTTGGGCTACATATAACATCACTTTGTAATAGCAGAGTTTAAGAAGGAACACTCTTAATAGCTGAAGGAATCAGATCTGTCCTATTAAGCTAGCTCTGTTGGACCGTTAAACGGTGAGAGCAATTGCTCAGTCTCTGAGTTAATATATGAGGAACTGATTAAGATAATTGTCATAATATGGTACTTTGTGTGTCTTTATATAACTTTATTACTGACATGTTAATTTACACTGTGGACCTGATACGTTTATACATTTCTCTATTTGCAAGAAATGATTAATTCCATCTAAAAGTCTATATTAATTCAATTGTTAACTTTACATTTTTTATTGATACATTTGTGGATTTGTATTTTACCATGGCTTTATGTTTTACCATATGAAGGCTGAAGAATGATAGGGCTTTTCTATTTGAGTACACATTTACACATCCTGAAAACATTAACCTTTCAAAGGGTTATTTAACAACATACACCTTTAGAAAAAAGGGTGCTATCTAGAACCTAAAATGTTTTTTTGGCTGTCCCCATAGGATAACCCTTTGAAGAACCCTTTTTGGTTCCAGGTAGAACCCTTTTCACATAGAGTTCTACATGGAACCCAAAGGGTTCTACCTGGAACCAAAAATGGTTATCCTATGGGGACAGCTGAATAATCCTTTTGGAACCATTTTTTCTAAGAGTGTACAATGTCTTTGTCTTTTTTACTTGAATTTGATAATAACTGCAATTGAGCATACTTGAGCTTTAAGACAGGCATTGTAATCTACTAATCTAAGAAGTGCATTTTGTGTCCTTTTTTCTTGTTTTTGTGTGCTAAAAGCTATGTTGTGAATATTAGAATTAAGATAAAATGTCATTGAAGATTTTTTTTTAACTAAACAATGTAAATGTTTAAGTAGATACATGATAATCACAGGTATAAACTCCATATACTGGTCTACATGAATGTTAATTTTAAGCAAATGTATAGTGTCTCTGTCCAACTAATATAGATATGATCACTGGGTGAATATGGAATTAATGTAGGGGAGAGTTGTAGTTTCATTGTACTCTTTGAAAGTAATATGTTACTAAGGTGTGCAAGGTAAGATCATGTAAATCCATAGAAGACATAAACAGAGAACAGGAATTTATCAGGACTCAATAAAATACTTTCTCTTGCTGCCTGTAATATGACTTACCTTAAGATCATGAACCACTCCTCCTCAGCTGTGTTGCTAAACACAGCATCAGTCTGATTACATCAATAGTGCCATCTAGAGTTTAAAAATAGAACATCTTTGCACTTGAAACTTCAATGGTACTATAAGTCAGGGTAAACATTATTTGTTCTTATTGCCATGGATGGGTAATTCCTACTATGCGGTCCCTTTTCTGTCCCCAGGTAATATCCAATCAAATCAAAATCCAATCAAATTTTATTTGTCACATATGCCGAATTCAACGGTTGTAGACTTTACAGTGAAATACTTACTTACGACCCCTTTCTCTGCAATGCACAGGTAAAAAGTAAGAACATGTAAAAAATGTTTTTTTAAATAAATAGTAACACAATATAATAACAATAAAGAGGCTATATACAAGCAGTTCCGGGTACAGAGTCAATGTGCAGGGGTACGAGGTAGTTGAGGTAAGTTGAGGTAGTTGAGAAAGTATTCACACCCCTTGACTTTTTCCACATTGTTGTGTTACAGCCTGAATTTTAAATGGATTACATTTGGATTTTGTGTCACTGATCTACACACAATACCCCATAATGTCAAAATGGAAATGTGTTTTTAGAAATGTTTACAAATATCTAGAAAATTAAAAGCTGAAATGTCTTGAGTCAATAAGTATTCAACCCCTTTGTTATGGCAGCCTAAATAAATTCAGAAATAAAGATGTGCCTTACAAGTTACATAATAAGTTGCATGGAATCAGTGTGTGTAATAATAGTGTTTAAAAAGATTTGTGAATGAATACCTCATCTCTGTACCCCACACATACAATTATCTGTAAGGTCCCTCAGTCGAGCAGTACATTTCAAAAACAGATTCAACCACAAAGACCTGTTTTTTTTCCAATGCCTCACAAAGAAGGGCACCTATTGGTAGATGGGTAAAAAATCAAATAAAAAGCAGACATTGAATATACCTTTGAGCATGGTGAACTATTTTAATTACACTTTGGATGGTGTCTCAATAGACCCAGTCACTACAAAGATACAGGCGTCCTTCCTAACTCCATTGCCGGAGAGGAAGGAAACCACTCAGGGATTTCACCATGAGGCCAATGGTGACTTTAAAACCATTAGAATTTAATGTCTGTGATAGGAGAAAACATTATAGTTAGTCCACAATACTAACCAAAATTACAGAGTGAAAATAAGGAAGCCTATACATAATACAAATATTCCAAAACATGCATCCTGTTTGCAAGAAGGCAATAAAATAATACTGCAAAGAATGTAGCAAAGCAATTAACTTGTCCTGAATACAGTTTTTTGTTTGGGGCAAATCTAATACAACACATTACTGAGTACCACTCTCCATGTCTTCAAGGATAGTGGTGGCTGCATCATGTTTTGGGTATGATTTTAATCATTAAATACTTTTTTAATTAAACAGAATAGAGCTAAACATAGGCAAAATCCTAGAGGAAAACCTGGTTCAGTCTGCTTTCCACCGGACACTGGGAGATGAATTCACTTTTCAGCAGGACAATAACCTAACACAGAAGGTTTACCAAGCAGACAGTAAAGTGGCAAAGTTACAGTTTTGACGTAAATCTACTTGAAAATCTATGGCAAGACCTGAAAATGCTTGTGTAGCAATGATCAACAACCAATTTGACAGAGCTTGAAAAATAAAAAATATAAAAAATTCCGTGTGTGAAAAGCTTTTACATTTATTTTTGCCTTTATTTAACCAGATAGGCCAGTTGAGAACAAGTTCTCATTTACAACTGCGATGTGGCCAAGATAAAGCAAAGCCGTGCGACAAAAACAACAACCCAGAAAGACTCACAGCTGTAAATCGCTGCTAAACGTGCTTCTATAAAGTATTGACTCAGGGGTATGAATAGTTATGTAAATTTGATATTTTTGTATTTCATTTTCAATCGATTTAACAGGTGACATCAGTAAGGGATCATAGCTTTCACCTGGATTCATCTGGTCAGTTTATTTCATGGAAAGAGCAGGTGTTCCTAATGTTTTGTACATTCAGTGTACGTTTGATATAGAAGATTATGCACATAACAGTGGGAAAATGCATCTAACAGAGTTTACATTTTGTTAGGAAAGATAGTAAAAAAAATGACTAGTGTCAATATTGATTTCTGTTTGTCTAATATATTCATGTTTTATGTATATTTAAATACATATTATTTTGCTAATTACATTATAATTACTAATTACACTTACATATGTATCTATAGCCTAACATGAGTAATTGTAATAAAATGTATATATAGTTTTAATTAGTAATTGTAATTAAATTAGCTAGCCTCAATATATATAAATAATAATCTATTTTGATGTTTTTTACAAACTCAAGATGACAATGTTATTAAAAAGACAGAATTTTTTTTTACAAATAAAATCAATAGAAAGTGATGCAATCTTATGCACAATATTCATTCTTATTATAGGTGTAATATTTTTCAATAATTTTACAAATGTAAACATTCATAAAATTGTTTAAATCATTATTGGTGTTAGTTCCACCCTGTCATTGCTTTATACCCTGTTATGCTTCATTCCACCCTGTCATTGCTTTATACCCTGTTATGCTTCATTCCACCCTGTCATTGCTTTATACCCTGTTATGCTTCATTCCACCCTGTCATTGCTTTATACCCTGTTATGCTTCATTCCACCCTGTTAGGTTGGTATTTTTAAATCATAATTTAACAATACCATCAAATGTTAGGCAGAATTTTGTAGTAACTTGTAGAAATAGAAGGGATCAACAAAACATGTAAAAATGTGGCATGTCTTGTGGGGTATGCATGGGTGTCCGAGCTGTGCGCCAGTAGTTCAAACAGACACCTCGGTGCATTCAACATGTCAATACATCTCATAACTACAAGTAGTGATGAAGTCAATCTCTCCTCCACTTTGAGCCAGGAGAGATTGACATGCATATTATTTATACTAGCTTTCTGTATATATCCAAGGGCCAGCTGTGCTGCCCTGTTCTGAGCCAATTGCAATTTTCCTAAGTCCCTTTTTTTGGCACCTGACCACACGACTGAACAGTTGTCCAGGTGCGACAAAACTAGGGCCTGTTTTTTTATTTTTTATTTCACCTTTATTTAACCAGGTAGGCTAGTTGAGAACAAGTTCTCATTTACAACTGCGACCTGGCCAAGATAAAGCATAGCAGTGTGAACAGACAGCAACACAGAGTTACACATGGAGTAAACAATAAACAAGTCAATAACACAGTAGAAAAAAAGAAAAAAAAGAGTCTATATACATTGCGTGCAAAAGGCATGGTGAGGTAGGCAAATAATTACAATTTAGCAGATTAACACTGGAGTGATAAATGATCAGATGGTCATGTGCAGATAGAGATACTGGTGTGCAAAAGAGCAGAAAAGTAAATAAATAAAACAGTATGGGGATGAGGTAGGTAAATTGGGTGGGCTATTTACCGATGGACTATGTAGAGCTGCAGCGATCGGTTACCTGCTCAGATAGCAGATGTTTAAAGTTGGTGAGGGAGATAAAAGTCTCCAACTTCAATGATTTTTGCAATTCGTTCCAGTTACAGGCAGCAGAGAACTGGAAGGAAAGGCGGCCAAATGAGGTGTTGGCTTTAGGGATGATCAGTGAGATACACCTGCTGGAGCGCGTGCTACGGGACGGTGTTGCCATCGTGACCAGTGAACTGAGATAAGGCGGAGCTTTACCTCGCATGGACTTGTAGATGACCTGGAGCCAGTGTGTCTGGCGACAAATATGTAGCGAGGGCCAGCCGACTAGAGCATACAGGTCGCAGTGGTGGGTGGTATAAGGTGCTTTAGTTAGAAAGCGGATGGCACTGTGATAAACTGCATCCAGTTTGCTGAGTAGAGTATTGGAAGCCATTTTGTAGATGACATCGCCAAAGTCGAGGATCGGTAGGATAGTCAGTTTTACTAGGGTAAGTTTGGCGGCGTGAGTGAAGGAGGCTTTGTTGCGAAATAGAAAGACGATTCTAGATTTGATTTTGGATTGGAGATGTTTGATATGAGTCTGGAAGGAGAGTTTACAGTCTAGCCAGACACCTAGATACTTATAGATGTCCATATATTCTAGGTCGGAACCATCCAGGGTGGTGATGCTAGTTGGGCGTGTGGGTGCAGGCAGCGAACGGTTGAAAAGTATGCATTTGGTTTTACTAGCGTTTAAGAGCAGTTGGAGGCCACAGAAGGAGTGTTGTATGGCATTGAAGCTCGTTTGGAGGTTAGATAGCACAGTGTCCAAAGAAGGGCCAGAAGTATACAGAATGGTGTCGTCTGCGTAGAGGTGGATTAGGGAATCGCCCGCAGTAAGAGCAACATCATTGATATATACAGAGGACCTGCCTTGTTGATAGTGCTGTTAAGAAGGTAGAGTAGTGCTTTATTATGGACAGACTTCTCCCCATATTAGCTACTGTTGTATCAATCTGTTTTGACCATGACCGTTTACAATCCAGGGTTATTGCAAGCAGTTTAGTCTCCTCAACTTGATCAATTTCCACATTATGTATTACAAGATTTAGTTGAGGTTTAGGATTTGGTGAATGATTTGTCCCAAATACAATGCTTTTAGTTTTTGAAATATTTAGGACCAACTTATTCCTTGCCACCCACTTTGAAACCCACTTTGAAACTAGCTGCAGTTTCTTGTTAAGTGTTGCAGTCATTTCAGTCGCTCTAGTAGCTGACATCTATCGGTTTGAGTCATCGGCATACACAGACACACTGGCTTTACTGTCAATAGCAAAGATTGAAAAAAGTAAGGGGCCTAGACAGCTGCCCTGGAGAGGCTTCCATTAAAGAACACCCTCTGTGTTCTGTTAGACAGGTAACTCTTTATCCACAATATAGCAGGGGGTGTAAAGCCATAACACATATGTTTTTCCAGCAGCAGACTATGATCAAAAATGTCAAAAGCCACACTGAAGTCTAACAAAACAGCCCCCGCAATCTTCTTATAATCAATTTCTCTCAGCCAATCGTCAGTCATTTGTGTAAGCGCTGTGCTAGTTGAATGTCCTTCCCTATAAATAAGCAATTTCTCTCAGCCAATCATCCCTTATTTGTGTAAGCGCTGTGTAAGCGCTGTGCTAGTTGAATGTCCTTCCCTATAAGCATGCTGAAAGTTTGTCCATTTTTTTTACTGTAAAATAGCATTGTCTCTGGTCAAACAACATTTTCCTAAAGTTTGCTAAGGGTTGGTAACAGGCTGATTGCTTGGCTATTTGAGTCAGTAAAGGGGGCTTTACTATTCTTAGGTAACGGAATTACTTTTGCTTCCATCCAAGCCTGGGGGCACACACTTTCTAGAAGGCTTAAATTGAAAATATGTCAAATAGGACTGGCAATATCGTCTGCTATTTTTCTCAGTAATTTTCAATCCAAGTTGTCAGACCTTGTTGGCTTGTCATAGTTGATAGACAACAATATTTTTTTCACCTCTTCCACACTCAATTTACAGAATTCAAAATTACAATGCTTGTCTTTCATAATTTGGTCAGATATACTTGGATGTGTAGCGTCAGTGTTTGCTGCTGGCATGCCATGCCTAAGTTTGAAATATCAGTTGGTTTTGTGATGAATGATCCAACTATTTCAATGAATGATGGAACTGAGTTTGCCTTTTTTCCCAGAATTCCATTTAAGCGTTTTACTATCATTTACCTTTGTTTCCTAGTGTAGTTTCTTCTTCTTTTTATTCAGTTTAATCACATTATTTCTCAATTTGCAATATATTTGCCAATCGGTTGTGCAGCCAGATGTATTTGCCATTCCCTCTTAACAATACAATTTTTGAATTCCTCATCAATCCACAGGGATTCAACAGTAATTTTCTTAATTTACTTTAACCTTTATTTAACGAGGCAAGTAGAACAAATTCTTATTTACAATGACAGCCTACTCCGGCCAAACCTGAACGACGCTGGGCCAATTGTGCCGGGCCAATGAGACTCCTAATCACGGCCAGATGTGACACAGCCTGGATTCAAACCAAGTACTATAGTGATGCCTCTGCACTGAGATGCAGTGCCTTAGACCGCTGCGCCACTCGGGAGCTCAATGGGTGCATGCTTATTGATAACTGGAATAAGCCATTTTCATAAATGTGTCAAGCGCAGCATCTGTTTGCTCCTCATTACCAACAAATATTCTTTACATCAACAACATAGGAAACTTATTGTATGACATCTTATGCGCTATATTAGGCCCAGCCTTTTTAAAAAGGAAATAGTAACACAATAATAATCTGGAGAGAACCTGTGACTGTGGATTATCCTCCTTCCTCAACACTGGGCTAACTAGGGCCTTACATAGTACCTACATGTAGTTAGTATTGGTGTTAGGGAAAGGCAAAGATTAATGTCTGAAATGCAGTCCAATCAGACATATACCAAACAGTAATTATAAAAGTGTAGTGTTTAGTAATGTCTACCAAAAGCCTGGTTGGTTTGAAAGAAGCAGTGTTGATACTATCAGCCCGAGTGAAGGAGACAGTGCTTATCTTCCGTAATCATCTGCCCAGTGTGTACCTTTATCCATTGCCAAAAAAACTAATTGAACCCAAGTCAGCTGGGCCAAGTTTAATCACAAGGGCCACAAGCCTTGGCATTGTGTAATTAATTTACATGTTGGATTATTTGACCTAATCAGCTGAAGACGACTACATTAATTAGGTGAGGAGATCCTTGGAGATACGAAAGGTGTCTGTCTACCCAGTCTGCCATTGACAGAATAGTAAAATGGCCATGGTGAAAATAGTTGGTTGTTTAATCTTATTTTAATGTTTGATGTGTATTGAGTTGATACACTCTGGATGTTCTCAGGGCACTTGCCGAGCAGAGTATAGTCCTCTTTTTTATTGTTTTATGGAAGGGGACAGGCCCGAATGGTACAGGCACTTTAGGAGCCAGAAAGCACTTTTTATCACAATAATAAATCTAAATGTAAAAAAAAAACAGGCTGCCCATAAAATGTATTAAAATGACAGATGAAAGTGTGTAAAAACAGGGCATTAAAGCTAAGAGGATTCCTTTCCTTTTTGGTGCCTCCCAGTTGAACAACTGGGTGTGATATAGTGGGCCAGGAGACAAGTCCTATCACCGCCCCCACCACCAAGACCAGCCACCAGCCTAGTTGCCAGGCAAGGCCAGGAGAAATCCCTTATTTACTTAAAGCGATGCTCTGGAACTTTTGTCTAATTTCAGCTAGTGGTTTGGAAGTGGCACTCACAAGCCAAAACGTCAAAACGTCAGGCACAACAGTGTTAAAATCATGACAAGGCACTAATCCTGCTGTATAAAATGTATTTATTTCCCCAATTTAAGGAAAAATGTAGATACATCGTAACACGCTAACTGTGGAGATAACTCCCACTAGGCTGCCATACATTTCTGAGGTGATTTGTTCTATACAAAATGCATCACAGCCCAGGGAAAATTCTGTGAATCCTATAACAGGTGGACAGGTGGACTGCTTGCGTATAGAGCAAATGTTGTGTGAGGAGAGCTTAGCCCTATACATGATATTGATCATTTATAAATGCCAATAAACCAATGAGACACTTATCAATATCAATGTTTGACATCTCGTTATTTCACCAATCATGTTTTTTAGCACTTAAATTCTGGATATTAATTTATATATCGACAGATGATAATCACTAGTCAAAAGTGTTAATTCATATCTATTTATTTTACCACTAAAAGGGGCATACTGTGGTTTGATTGTTTTAAAAATAATAAAAAGTGTGGCAATTGCAACAAGTACTGTACATTGTATGGATGTTCAGTAAGTAAAAGCACACAAATCATTATGTATAGTGGATGGAGCAATAACCATGGCAGCATAAAATAATTTTAATATCTTCCCTAATAGTGGAACAAAGGGACCTAGCCAACTCAGTAAAGCCAGATTGACCAAACGTGACAGCAACCATTTGTTTGACTGTGTTTGCTGTTACTGAATAGTGACAAGAGAGATTTGGTGGGCAAAGTAGGACGATTAATTGCATTAGCACAGTAAATAGTAGCCACATAGTAAAGAAGGAAGAATAAAAGCTCTGCAGAAGAACTCAGGTATAACAATACCGATGGAATGAGGTGTGTGTGTGTGTGTGTGTGTGTGTGTGTGTGTGTGTGTGTGTGTGTGTGTGTGTGTGTGTGTGTGTGTGTGTGTGTGTGTGTGTGTGTGTGTGTGTGTGTGAATGTTTGCACGCGTTTGTGTTCACAGTATGTATGTGTGTGTTTGTGGCAAAGCAGAGAGAGTTGAAACTGTAGAGAAGAGTGAGGAAGTAGAGCAGAAGAATATGGGACTGACATAAAGGAATCCAGGACAATTCTGCCTCAAGATGAGTGAGGGCTGGAAAACAGCAGACTGGAAGATCCAGAGGTCGTTCCCATGGAAACCTTGGCCCAGGGCTATCGGTGACCCTCCTGCCTGCCAATACTAGAGAAGCACAGATTGTAGGTCACATATGGCACCAACAATCCAATCAGGCCTAATCTATCTTGACTCAAGGGTCATAAATTAAACTGCAAAACTGGTTCCCACTCTGGCTTATCTCACCGGCAAGGCTCAAGTCTATGATAATGTCCATGTTTAGGTATGACAACAGGGAGGAGCCAACAATGAAATGTCTATGTGAACTAATGTATACAATTATACCCCGCAATAGGAATACACAAAGTGACATCAATTGGCAACTTGGTGATACATGACTCCAATGTCAATGATTTAAAGGGGTAATTCACAGTATTCACAGTGCCTCTTCTTATTCACAGTATCACATTTGACATAAAATATATACTATTACTTATATGTTTTTATATATTTTATATCTTATCCATTCATGTAAGTTTGACTAATTCAATAGAGACCTTAGATATGAATATAATAGTACATCTGTCGTCGATAAAGTGGCTGTGACTTTAAGAATACCACTGTGGGGTGTTGAATCATGGTTGTCTATTACTGTACGTCCTCTCACATAAAGATGAAGAAAGAAATTGCAGCTGACAGCAACTGGAATTACACATTAAATGCTCAGTAAAGTAATAAACATGATTTTCCTGTACTTTATATATATTTCCACTTCATGATACTGTGAAATTGTGAAAATAATGAGTATACCCTTTTAGTGTAAGCTGTTTGAAAAGACTGCCTGAAATGTCAGCCTGTTTTGGTGTGATGGAGTTTTGGCCTGACATCACCAGGTGGTAAATTGGGTAATAGACCAATAAGAAAGATACTGTAGTTCCAAACGTCTCTGCCAATAACAGCTAGTTTTGGGTTTTCCCGTCCCAAGTCAGACCACAGTCCTGGCAAAATTATTTTAATTGAAAACAATCACAGTAAGGTTATTACCCAGAAATCTTTTGATAGTGAGATAAAAACAGCTGCATTGGAACTTTAATGGTAATTCTTAATAACTGCTATATTAATATTTTTGCATTTTTGTCTTTGAGAAGAAAAATATGTTTTTTCCAGCCATTCAATATCAACCCCTCTGTCAAACTGTTGAGAACCACATCTTGTATTTTATAACACTGAAAAACTGCAAATTGACAGAAGAGATACTACACATGTCCCATGGTCCTAGAGACATGTTTGAAACATAGAGGATGCCCCTGGCCCAGCAGTTAGTCAGACTCATTTTGTTCCTTCTCTGTCCACACTACAGTGCTCCTTCAGGTGCACTTAAGGGAATTGGTTGAATTGAGTTGTTTTTTTATTATTGTTCAAAGTGCTTACATTTACCGTCATATTATGACGTACTGTATGCCTAAGACTGTGTAAAAACATCTCTTCATCTCTAAGCAATGGACGAATGCAGGGAAACAATTGAAAGGGAAAGAATGATAACATATATGGCACTATACTGAGTAGCATTTAGCAGACATTTTATCAATACAATCATTATTTTGTAGCATTGATGTCCAGAACCATCAGGGTGAGAGACTAAGGTAGCCAATACATTACTGTATAACAATGCTTTGCAAACAGCAAGACTGCAGAAAAACAGATAAGATGTGAATGATTTATATGTCTGGAACGGAATCACCCTGCAAATAGCCAAACTCTGCGGGCCTATGGTTTTATGTGAAGTCTACAAAGAGGTTCCAGATCCACTCACATGGCAATGTAGGATCGAGTACAGGCTCCCTTTCTCTGAGGATCACATAGTCGTTAAAGCTTCATGGTTATACAGACCATGAAGCTGACTAAGGTATTAATTCTGAACTATGCATGAATAAAATTGATTTCTATGTACAAGAGTATTACTTTTTTTCAGACACAGGGTTAGGTCCACAGAGGGAAACACATAGTCACAAGCACGCGACACACAAACGCCCCATTCATCCGCATGTACAACTACTGTATAGAAAGTAGCATAGATAAAGACGGCTCATCTAATCCGGATGTAATCACAAACACAAAAACAAAAGGAGAGAAGGAGAGAAAGCACAGGCATCTCAGGGGAATGTAAATATTTAAAACAAATAAAAGCGACAAAGTGTATTGGTTGTGGAGGGTAAGCAATGTTCAGCGACTAATGCTCTGACGCAAAATGTTTTTTTCTCCAGTTTACAAGTAATGAAATATATATTTCCCCGATATTGTGTCTGCCATGTTCAGTCTAAACAAGTGGCACTCTACTATGGCAGCTTCGGTCAAATAACAAAAAAAAGCTCAAAATCTCTCTCTCTCTCTCCTCGTTCCATCTTTGCCCTGTGGTCAGAGATTTCATGAGTGAGCTGGTAATAATCACGGGTGACTGGATTCTCACCTTTCCTGAGAATTTGCAGCAAATAGGAGCCAAACGGAAATAAAACACAGTGAGGGGTGGCTACAGTAGAGAGGCTTTTAATAGCCAGATGTGAATGTCTCCTGGCACTACTCTGAAGCTGGTGGAATTGCTATATTTCTCTGGAGGAAGAGAATGTGAGAGAGAAGGAAGAGAGGGGTTTCAATGAATCTTATGGTACATTCATGTGGTTAGAGGGGGGAGAGTACCCCAAATAAGACTTTTTGCAGCAGATATGAAGTAATTAGGTTACATTTTGGAGGAAAGTGAATGTCAGACTTATCTGGTTTAGACATTTAAAAGTTATTACATTTTCCTAAAATAGAGGTGATAACTGCCTTAGGAACCCAAAAGCTCCACCATACACCGCATTCTTGAAGTTAAAGTCTTTTTATTTAAACGATAACAAATTACTTACCATCTCATATACTCTTACTTATTTAACTTCATCCAAGGACTGTTATTATAATATGAATATGCTTTGCTTTTTCAATATGGTATACAGATATTGTTATTGTTTCAAAACAAGCTTATCTTCAGACAGTTGTATAATTTTACAGTGTAATTAGTGGTTGGTGTTAGAACTTCTGGAAATGTTGATCTGTTGTCACTTTTTCATATTTGCTCATTTTCTGTGGAAAGTGCCAGGGTAGCCCTTTCCTCTCGTCAATGACCAAAAGCACCCTATTTGGCCTCGTGGGTGGACTATTATTCATAATTTTCACAATTTATTAAGATTATTTTTTTTAAACGGACGAAAATCCGGTGTTTCTATGTCAAACAGTTTTGCTATATTTCAGTCTTCTGTGGTGTATATAAAGTATAATATTGGGATAAAAAATCAAAATAGAATACATTTCAACTCTATATCTGACATGGTACAGGTGTCTTATTTTTTTAAGCCTATAACCATGTGGGATGACTTTGACGCTAATGCCATGTGAGCGAGGTGTATACTTTTGTTTCAATGTAGATGTATTAAAGACTACCAATAATCACTCTGTGTGGCACCGATTTAGCCCACTGCAGTAAAAGCTTAAACCTAGAGCCAAAGCAGGCAAGAAGTGCACTAATGAAATTAGGCACCACCTAAATGTCTTCTCACTCTTGGGTGCCTCTCTGACTGTGGGTCACTGTGTCTTTAAAATGTCTCTTAGGTTCAGTGAACATGATGGAACTTTCTGGTATTATCAAGTGCACTCAACGTGAGGGATCAGATTTTGTTATTTTATCTATACATAATCATGCAATGTTCAACCTTTCAGACCCCTTGTTTTAGGAAACTGCCTCTCTACAAGGTTGTTAAGGAAGAGAGGAAAAACTGAGTTAGAGGAAAAGGTGGCAAGAGAGCGACTTTGACGCTAATGCAAGCTGAATCGTCCTGGAATGCCTCTGGTTTCAATTGGAAAAAGTACCTTACATGGAGAGGTGACACAAGCCTGCTCTCTGATACGTACGTGTAAGTGAAGGCTTCTGAGCAAGCTGCAGCGGAGCCTGGAGGCCAAGAAAATATTTCATGAGTAATTTAATATCTGGAACATGAGCGTGGACCACTCAGGATACTGGCCCGGAAACAGACAGTGATCCAGGAGACAGGCGAGAGACAGGGGGAGAGAGGAGGACTAGGGGGGTGGTTAGCACATAACTCCGGCCCTGCTGGGGGGGCACAGTACACCCGCCACCCTAATCGCCCCACTCACCTTCTCTGGTCCAATAGTCAGGCTCAATCTGTCCATCGCTGATGTGCCCATGTGTGTCAGCTCTGGAGGCTGAGGGCCAATGCATGCAACTACCACCTGTATCAGAGGAACTCTTTATATAGAGCATGTGAATAATGAGATGACTACTGTATCACAGTGTTAGCTGCCTGGATAAAGTATTACTTTAACGTTTAAATTACTGAGGTACCATACTGTAAATGAAAGCAAAGTTCAGGTTACAGACCTGGGTTCACCTGAGTCTATTTGATTATTTGTTGTTATTTTTTACTTAAAAAACATATTTTCTCTGCATTTGACTATTTTCTAATAATGTGTCCCGAATCAACTGCTTCTATTGGAATTATTTTAAATTATTTTCAAATAATGTCCTAGAAATAGCCTAATATTTTTTTAAATACCTGGGTTAAATGCATGGGATTGTATTTGAATCAGCCTATTTGAGTATTTTCAAATACATGCCAATACTTTCTAAGTGGATTATCAAATTAGATTAGAGAGAAATTACTAGATTAGAGAGAGTTTAATAGTACAGGGTTGTAGATGTGATTACAGAGTACAGTGACATTGTAGGACAAAGTGAAATAAAACAATACACATTTAATCAAAACAGATAATAATATAAAATAACATATATACACTACCGGTCAACGGTTTTAGAACACCTACTCATTCAAGGTTTATTTTTTAATTTTTGCCAGCTTCAGAAATTGCAGCCCAAATAAATGTTTCACAGAGTTCAAGTAACAGACATCTCAACATCAACTGTTCAGAGGAGACTGTGAATCAGTCCTTCATGGTCGAATTGCTGCAAAGAAACCACTACTAAAGGACACCAATAAGAAGAAGAGACTTGCTTGGGTCAAGAAACACGAGCAATGGACATTAGACCGGTGGAAATTTGTCCTTTGGTCTGGTGTCCAAATTTGATATTTTTGGTTCCAACCACCGTGTCTTTTTGAGACGTGGTGTGGGTGAACGCATGATCTCCGCATGTGTAGTTCCCACCGTAAAGCATGGAGGAGGAGGTGTTATGGTGTGGGTGTGCTTTTCTGGGGACACTGTCAGGGATTTATTTCAAATCAAATCAAAGTTTATTTGTCACGTGCGCTGAATACAACACCTTACAGTGAAATGCTTACTTACAGGCTCTAACTAATAGTGCAAAAAAGGTATTAGGTGAACAATAGGTAGGTAAGGAAATAAAACAACAGTAAAAAGACAGGCTATATACAGTAGCGAGGCTACAAAAGTAGCAAGACTACATACAGACACCGGTTAGTCAGGCTGATTGAGGTAGAATGTACATGTAGATATGGTTAAAGTGACTATGCATATATGATGAACAGAGAGTAGCAGCAGCGTAAAAAGAGGGATGGGGTGATGTGGGGGGAGGCACACAATGCAAATAGTCTGGGTAGCCATTTGATTACCTGTTCAGGAGTCTTATGGCTTGGGGGTAAAAACTGTTGAGAAGCCTTTTTGTCCTAGACTTGGCACGGTACCGCTTGCCATTCGGTAGTAGAGAGAACAGTCTATGACTGGGGTGGCTGGGGTCTTTGACAATTCTTAGAGCCTTCCTCTGACACCGCCTGGTGTAGAGGTCCTGGATGGCAGGCAGCTTAGCCCCAGTGATGTACCCTCTGTAGTGCCTTGCGGTCAGAGGCCGGTCAATTGCCGTACCAGGCAGTCATGCTCTCGATGTTGCAGCTGTAGAACCTTTTGAGGATCTCAGGACCCATGCCAAATCTTTTTAGTTTCCTGAGGGGGAATAGGCTTTGTCATGCCCTCTTCACGACTGTCATGGTGTGTTTGGACCTAGTTCTAGTTTGTTGTTGATGTGGACACCAAGGAACCTGAAGCTCTCAGTGGCTGGGGTCCCTGATGATATTTTGTCCTTCCTGTTGCACCTGGTGTTGTAGGTGTCTTAAAGGGCAGGCAGTGAGCACCCAATGGTGAGCGTACCACCCTCTATAGTGCCTTGTGGTCCACGGCGGAGGTGCCATACCAGGCTGTGATGCAGCCCGACTGTATGCTCTCGATTATACCCCTTAGAACACTTTGAGGGCAATCGGGGACAGGACACATTTCTTTAGCATCCTGAGGTTGAAGAGTCGCTGTCATGCCTTCTTCACCACGGTGTCCGTGTGGTTTGACCATTTCAGCTTCTCGTAGATCAGGGAGCTAGAAGTTTTTGACCATCTCCACGGTAGCCCAATTGATGAGGAGGGGGGTGAGCCCAGCTTGGTTCCTCCTGAAGTCCACAATCAGCTCCTTTGTTACTCTGACGTTGAGGGAGAGCTTGTTTACCTGGTACCACGCCGGTGCCTACCTCCTCTCTGTAGGCCATCTCATTGTTGTTGGTAATCAGGCCTCCTACTGTTGTGTCATCAGTGAACTTGATGATGGAGTTGGAACTGTGTGAGTCCACGCAGTCATGTGTATATCGAGAGTACAGGAGGGGACTGAGAATGCACCCTTGTGGGGCCTCCATGTTGAAAATCATTGTAGAGGAGGTAACGTTGCCTACCTTGACCACCTGGTGGATGGCCAGGTCCAGGACCCAGTTGCATAGAGAGGAGTTCAGTCCCAGGTCCGTGAACTTTGTGCTAATTTTAGAGGGCACTATGGTATTGAAGGCTGAGCTGTAGTCGATGAACAGCATCCTCCATATGCATTCCATTCATGCAGGTGGGTGAGGGTGTGCAGTTCAACGGCAATTGCATAATCCGTGGATCTGTCAGGGCGATAGGCGAATTAGAGAGGGTCAAGTGTGTCGGGGAAGGATGTGGTGCCTCTCAAAGCACTTCATGATGACAGAGGTGAATGCTACAGTTCAGTTACTTTCCCTTTCTCGGGCACAGGGATGATAGGTGACATCTTGAGGCAGGTGGGGATAGCGGCCTGAGCTAGAGAGAGATTAACAATGTCAGAAAACACAACTGCCAGCTGGTCTGCACATGCTCTTAGGCTAGGGGATGCGGTCTTGGCCGGCATTCTTGCGAGGGTTAACACGTTTTAATGACTTAGACACATCCTCCACGGAGACTGTAAGTACGTAGCCCTCAGGGACTCTCCTCGGCCACTCAGAGTTGTCATTGTGTTCGAAACGTGAGAAAAAGGTGTTTAGCTAGTCTGGTAGGGCAGTGTTATTGTCCACAACGTGGCTAGCTTTCTTTTCAAAATACATTCCAATATTCAACTATCTGTATTTAAAAAAATATATAATCTGAATACTTACTTTGAAATGTAAGTGAAGGTATTGAGATATTTTAAATATTATTTGAACCCAGGTCTGGTGTACAGTACAATGATCACTGAACGTTTGTGTGTTGACTACATTTTATGGGTAATGCCAAGGCAATGAATGAATTACTTCTGAGAGAGTGGCTCTTCACAAGCTGTCCTCGTTGTCCCTGTGGCTAATGAGGCATTGAAAGTCTGTGAGATTCAGAACACGCTGATTAGAGTCAAGGGTTCTCAGACCTAGAGCATCATCTGTTACAGCTCGTACACACCAGCACCTGAATGTTTCAGAGAGCCCCTGGGACACCACACCAGGGCAACCTCATGCCTTGTAAAAGATAGCACTGTTTGCAAACTAGCAAGTCTAATTGGAATTCAACTGCATATAACAATATAGGACACTGCAATAAAAGGCTATAACATGTAGATTAGGGTAGTAGGGGTGAGCATCTCTGAAGAAAGAAAGAGGTCGAATAGACTTTTTGCTCTTTGGTAGTCTACTGTACTGTGATTCACATTTTCTTGTTACTTTTACTGTATTTAGTATGTAACAGTTTCGCTTCTGTCCCTCTCCTTGCCCCGAACCATGGACCCTCTGCACACATCAACAACTGCCTCCCATGAAGCATCGTTACCCATCTCTCCACAAAAGCCACGGCCCTTGCAGAGCAAGGGGAACAACTACTTCAAGGTCTGAGACTGAGTGATGTCACCGATTGAAACGCTATTAGCGCGCATTCCGCTAACTAGCTTGCCATTTCACACTGGTTACACTCACCCTACTTTTGACCCCCTCCTTTTCCACAGCAACCATCATTACCCATCGCTCCAATGACCCAAAAGTTATTACACATGTTTGTTGATAAGTTGTGATATGAACGTGAAGTTCTATTATGTGGATCACTTTAATGGAATAAGCCCCGGGTTATCCAGCTACAGTAAACATTTCCCTGGGTTAGATTTCCTTTTCCCCCATGGACCTCCGCTGAACCAGTGACTCTCTGGGAACGACATCTTTCTCTCCCTCAACAGGATGATCCAGTGAAGCTGTTGACAGTAACATTGATGGCTGTCAACGCGCTGTCATCTCCACTTCCACCAGGGGCCTTGATTACTGAATATTGTGGGACGATCCCCAGACGATGTGACCTAAGTTGGAGGTGAAGAGAGAGAGAGAGTGTGAGAACATTCACAGGTCCTGGCCCACTTGTATGGATATTTTCGGATTACATTAATTTCACTATATTGGGCACCTCCTAAGAATTAAAATACATGAATTAAAATATTATTACTTATTAGCTGGATCCCATCTTGATGGCTCTCCGAATGACATAATGATCCAATGTTTTACGTAAATGACAGAAGTTAGTTGTTTGGTGAAGTGAACATAATGAGTCAATTGAACATGATGCTAAAAGCAAGGCAAAACGTAGATTAAATGACAGAATTATTTTGAGAAACACATACATTTAACATTATGTAATACCGTTGGAGGAAGATATAGAGAGAGAAAAAAGACAAGTGCATGTAAATTGTCCTCTTGTGCACATAATTGGAATGATCTATTGTCCATATTAAGCTTCTGTTAAAACACAAGCTCATATTGAATAACAGATTCACTTTGGTTAATTGTTTTTTCGTGACTAGTTAGGCCTCTGGAGAGAAGCTTGAGATACACCATTATAGCAAATCACCATATCTGTGAAAAGCCAGCTTTCAATTATCCATTTACATTTCTCTAATAAATTACTTTTCATTACCCTGCCCGCAAGAACCCCAAAATAATCTCAGTTTAATGCTTGGCTATATTTACATGATAAAAAAAATAAAAGAAGGGAAATACCCAAGCCATTTTACTTAATTTAAACACTGAGCCTTGAAAATAGATTTTAAACAGTGGCACTCCTAATCTTCTATAATTGTGCTCTAACCAGAGTGGTAATGAGCAGTCCTGGTGTGAGGGCTGGTATGCTGCTGTGGGGTGTAGCTATCTGTTTAGGTTGATGGGGCGTCTGTGCCTCCATGACACTGACCCTGGCCATCAGCCAGACTGGATCAGGAGTGTTAGACAGAGGTCAGAGAGAGTTGGCCCTCTGAACTGGCTGATCAGGGCAGAGCAGAGTGCATCAAACCTCCCATACCCCGAGGGCATCCCAATGCTGCCTGTTAAAGTTGTGTTAGAGAGGCAGTCGCAACACACCAGGCCCTCTCCTCAGACCACTGGCCTGATCTGCAGGCACAGTTCATAAGGAGTATAATTAACAATCTACTAAACTAATATGAGAAACAATTAGGTACTGTAGGTAGGAGGGACATTCTACTATATGTGTTGACTACAGTTTCATATTGGATCTTTTTATTTATTTATTGTGATTGTGGTCTTCATGGTATTGAAAAACATACCAATATATCAGTTTCCATTTGTATATGATCCCCTATGGGTGTTTCCAATCTCACTAGCTAAATTGCTGTTTTTATCAACAAATATATATTTTTTACAACAATCTTTTTTTAATAAAAATATAGCCACTTATCAGGCAACATTTTATCTAACTATTCACGTTTTTAATGGAACTGTTCCATCGAACTACATATCCACTCTTTCTAGCATGTAAACGTTTTGGCCTCGGTTGCTTTCCTTAATTATACAGCAGAATCATTTTTCACTGTTGCTACTGATATTGTTTATTAAAAAACCTCAGTGCAATATGACTGTGTTGATATATTCATCCTCAAACAAAGTAATATGGTAATAACAAAATATGTTGTATGTTCAATGTGTGGCTCAGTTGATAGAGCTTGTTGCTTGCAATGCCAGGGTTGTGGGTTTGATTCCCACAGGGACTTGTATGGGGGAAAAAATATAAAAATGTATCCACTCACGACAGTAAGTTGCACTTGATAAGAATCTGCTAAATTACTAAAATGTATATTTTCAAAACGTGATTACATTCTTCTTTTGTGTTATGGACGTAATCTGCAAGCAATGGTGCCATGGCAAAGAACCATGAATTGTCAAAAACAGAATATCATTTGGAAACCTTAAGTATGAAACTAACAAATGGGCGAACAAGCGTGAAGCATGAAGGACCACTGGTAACATCTGACCGTAAGGTGGTACAGAGGGTAGTGCGTACAGCCCAGTACATCACTGGGGCCAAGCCTCCTGACATCCAGGACCTATATACTAGGCGGTGTCAGAGGAAAGCCCAAAAAATTGTCAGACACCCAAGTCATAGACTGTTCTCTCTGCTACCGCACGGTAAGCGGTACCGGAGCGCCAAGTCCAGGACCAAAAGGCTCCTTAACAACTTCTACCCCCAAGCCATAAGACTGCTTAACAACTAATCAAATGGCCACCCGGACATTGACTCGGTACCGGTAAACCCGGACTATCTACATTGACCCCCTTTGTTTTCACACTGCTGCTACTCACTGTTAATTATCTATGCATTGTCACTTTATAAATGAACTTGACTATCCTGTACATTGACTCGGTACCAGTACCCCCTGTATATAGCCTCGTTATTGTTATGTAAATGTATTGTGTTACTTTTTGATTGATTACATATTTTTTACTTTAGTTTATTTTTTCAACTTTATTCCTTGAACTGCATTGTTGGTTAAGGGCTTGTAAGTAAGCATTTCACGGTAAGGTCTACTACACATGTTGTATTTGGCGCATGTGACAAATCAAATTTGATTTAAATAATGACTGTGGACTGGGGCACACCCATACGCAACATATTGTGCTTTGTGCTAGAAGTTGACAGGCCTTAGCTGACCTACATAGACCACAATGTAGTATCAGCGCCTAAAGGGTACACTGTGTCCAGATGCCAGTCCCTGAAAATAGGTCAGAGGTCAGTCGAAACAAATGAAAAGGAGGCATAGGAAATCAACAACTGGCCTCATAGGAGAACAAAAAGATCCCCAGTCTGTTTACACCACAATGCATTGGGATAGGCTGAGCCTTTTTGTGCTGGTTCACATTAGACACTGCAGGCGACAACCCGGCATGCAAAACAACATGTTAGGGGCATGGAGGGGGTAGGGTGAGAAGGTTGGAGGGGGGGGGGGGGGGGGGGGTGCTGGCTTACGTGTGTGAGAATTCTGGATTAGTCTTCCTCATTTAGTACAGTAGATCTTCACTGGACCAAGCCTAAAAAAGCCTTATGAGAGAGAAATTTGTATAAGCTCAGCAGCAACTGATTTCAGAAGGGTTTAGATCGATCTACATTATTTGTGTGAGATGTTCATCGGAAAATTGTATCATCATATATTGTATGATATTCAAACTGAAAACCATAGTACTTCAGGATAATTACATGCTGCTTATAAAATGTGTCCTGCATGAATTGTGAGGCCCCACAAGCCACATTCATTAAAAGGAACCTTCCTCATGTCAGAATTCTAACTATGTAATTCATGTCTACATCGCTATAAACATTTCCTGGATCAACATGCATATCCTTTGAATTATCACAGTACTACTGTGTATACAATGACGTGAGGGTTCTGGCACCAGTTAAATTCCAGATCCCCTCTCTAATACTACTGACTTGTTAAAGGGGCAGTGAAGTTAAAAACACGATTTCCTGTGTTTTATATAGTAAATACTCTAAGGTTGGAATAATACTGTGAAATTAGAAAATTATGATATTGCCCTTTTAATGTAAGAACTGTTCAAAAAGACCACCTGAAATTTCTGCTTGTTTTGCATTGGTGTGGATTAGGACCACCTGGCGACGTGATCAGGCGGTATAAGATAATAGACTAATAACAAAGAAAGTTTGCCCTTCTCTCTACTAATGATGCTCCTCCAATTAGGCCCCTCAATCAGACCATTCTCAGACAGTCCTAGGAAAATTATTGCTTGAGAAATAGCATTTTGCCTAGAAGCTATTTGGTTTTCTTTTTGACCATTTTTATTGAATCACAGGAAGGTACTTAATTGTTACCCAGAAATGATTTGATATTGGAAAAAAATGGCTGTATTGGACCTTTTATGATCTTGGCATGCAACACAAGGGTATGTTGCCCTTTGTGGATCATCACAAAATGAGATACTGCATCCTGACTTCCCCCGGAGGTTCAGTCTTGATTGCTAATTTTCTATCTGGAATGGGAAATCCTGTGGGGTTTATGTGGGTGGCAACGGTTGGCAAGACTGCAAAGACTTGGAATGTAAATGCAAAATAAAACATTTGGAAGATGGCTGAGGGGCAAACACAAAGTCCTCCTTTCGACAAGGGAGCACAGGGGCAGGCCATGTCATAGATGCATCTTTCTTGACCAGGCACAGTGACTACACAGGGTTCTACACTGGGATAATTTTGTGAGGGTTGAGCTTGCCCACATTCTTTTCCGATGTTCAAATATTTATGTGTAGCTCAGGCTTTATGGTGTCCATCGGTTTATAATATTGGATTTAGGTCTTAACTTTACAATTGGTTGGACACAAGGATGATGCTACGTGCCAAAAAATCTCTCTTTTCTCCCCAAGTGTGCACTTGTTCGCCTTCCTTCATGGATTTGAAAGAAAATAACTAGTTTATGGAAACTCCCTCTAACCCATAATTACACCAATACGAGTGTTCTCTCCAGGAGGAAGGATAGATTATTGGGATGCAACCATATTTATTAAGATGCTTACTGTAACATAGAGACCAGAAAACATATAGCATTAGCTTGTTTGAGAGGATCATGGAGGCCATCTAGTGGCTGTTTGAAAGACTCCTTTCCAACGTTGCTCCATTGAAATAGCTGACGGAATAAATGATATCAACAAGTGAGTGCAGATGTGACCATCTATCCAGAGCCCTTTATCCGTTACACTATAGCCATATCAAGGAAGATGTGCATTTAAAACATTATTTTGCAAACTACTCGACAATAACATACTGCACAAAGATTGAGGGTGCAATATCACAAGTTGGGTTGCCACCTTAAGCATAGAAAAACAAGGAGAACATACACTACATGTTCAAAAGTATGTGGACACCTGCTCATTGAACATCTAATTTCAAAATCATAGGCATTAATATGGAATTGGTCCCCCTTTGCTGCTATAACAGCCTCCGCTGTTTTGGAAAGGCTTTCCACTAGATGTTGGAACATTGCTGCGGGGACTTGCTTCCATTCAATCACGGGAGACTTAGTGAGGTCGGGCACTAATGTTGGGCAATTAGGCCTGGCTACCAGTCAGCGCTCCAACTCCTTCCAAAGGTGGTCAATGGGGTTGAGGTCAGGGCTCTGTGCAGGCCAGTCATGTTCTTTCACACTGATCTGGATAAATCATTTATGCATGGACCTCGCTTTGTGCACGTGCAGCATTGTCATGCTGAAAAAGGAAAGGGCCTTCCCCAAATTGTTGCCACAAAGTTGTGTTTGGGATCATTGTCATGCTGAAAGACTCAGCCACATTTCATCTTCAATGCCCTTGCTGATGGAAGGAGGTTTCCACTCAAAATCTCACGATACATGGCCCCATTCATTCTTTCCTTTACACGGATCAGTCATCCTGGTCCCTTTGCAGAAAAACAGCCCCAAAGCATGATGTTTCCACCCCCATGCTTCACAGTAGGTATGGTGTTCTTTGGATGCAACTCAGCATTCTTTGTCCTCCAAACACGACGAGTTGAGTTTTTACCAAAAAGTTATATTTTGGTTTCATCTGACCATATGACATTCTCCCAATCTTCTTCTGGGTCATCCAAATGCTCTCTAGCAAACTTCAGACGGCCTGGACGTGTACTGGCTTAAGCAGAGGGACACGTCTGGCACTGCAGGATTTGAGTCCCTGGCGGCATAGTGTGATACTGATGGTAGGTTTTGTTACTTTGGTCCCAGCTCTCTGCAGGTCGTTCACTAGGTCCCCCCGTGTGGTTCTGGGATTTTTGTTCACCGTTCTTGTGATCATTTTGACCCCACGGGGTGAGATCTTGCGTGGAGCCCCAGATCGAGGGAGATTATCAATGGTCTTGTATGTCTTCCATTTGCTAATAATTGCTCCCACAGTTGATTTCTTCAAACCAAGCTGCTTACCTATTGCAGATTCAGTCTTCCCAGTCTACAATTTTGTTTCTGGTGTCCTTTGACAGCTCTTTGGTCTTGGCCATAGTGGAGTTTGGAGTGGGACTGTTTGAGGTTGTGGACAGGTGTCTTTTATACTGATAACAAGTTCAAACAGGTGCCATTAATACAGGTAACGAGTGGAGGACAGAGGAGCCTCTTAATGAAGAAGTTACAGGTCTGTGAGAGCCAGAAATCTTGCTTGTTTGTAGGTGACCAAATACTTATTTTCCGCCATAATTTGCAAATAAATTCATTAAAAATCCTACAATGTGATTTTCTGGATTTTTTTCTTCTCATTTTGTCTGTCATAGTTGAAGTGATGAAAATTACAGGCCTCTCTCATCTTTTTAAGTTGGAGAACTTGCACAATTGGTGGCTGACTACATACTTTTTTGCCCCACTGTATATATACACTACCATTCAAAAGTTTGGGGTCACTTAGAAATGTCCTTGTTTTTGAAAGAAAAGCTATTTTTTTGACCATTAAAATTCAATGTAAATTTAAATTAATGTTGTAAATGACTATTGTAGCTGGAAACAGCTGATTTGTTATAGAATATCTACATAGACGTACAGAAGCCTATTATCAACAACCATCACTCCTGTGTTCCAATATATTGTTGTGTTAGCTAATCCAAGTTTATCATTTTAAAAGGTTAAATGAGCATTAGAAAACCCTTTTGCAATTATGTTAGCACAGCTGAAAACGGTTGTTCTGATTAAAGAAGCAATAAAACTGGCCTTCTTTAGACAAGTTGAGTATCTGGACCATCCGCATTTGTGGGTTTGATTACAGGCTCAAAATGGCCAGAAACAAAGACCTTTCTTCTGAAACTCGTCAGTCTATTCTTGTTCTGAGAATTGAAGGCTATTCCATGCGAGAAATTGCCAAGAAACTGAAGATCTCGTACAGAGCTGTGTACTACTCCCTTCACAGAACAGAGCAAACTGGCTCTAATCAGAATAGAAAGAGGAGTGGGAGGCCCAGGTGCACAACTGAGCAAGAGGACAAGTACATTAGAGTGTCTAGTTTCCGAAACAGTCCTCACAAGTCCTCAACTGGCAGCTTCATTAAATAGTACCCGCAAAACACCAGTCTCAATGTCAACAGGGCAATTGATAAGCAATCAAAACTTTGTGGGTGGAGCCTCCCGAGTGGCGTAGCGGTCTAAGACAATGCATCGTAGCGCAAACTGCATTGCTATAAATGCTAGTTCAATACCCTTGCCGACCGGAAGACCCATGAGGCGACGCACGATTGGCCCAGCATCGTTCGAGTTAGGGGAGGGTTTGGCTGGCCGGGATGTCTTTGTCCCATCGCGCTGTTGCGACTCCTATGTCAGCGTGCATGCCCCAGCGGTCACCAGGTGTACATTGTTTCCTCCGACATAATGTTTTTTGGGTGGATGGGTATAATTTGTATGCATAAAATGTATAATTGTAATATTTAAAATGACTAAAATCCGGTTATTTTGTATACATTTATTTAAATTTGCATTGGGCTGCTTCTGGGGGTATTCTGGTAAGATGCCGACAAAGTCGACTGAATTACGGTAGACGGAAATAGCCCAATGTACTTGGGCCGATTCTGGGCAGTCATTCATTTTGATTCCGGGCCGAGTCTGACACCCAATTCAATCAGTTCCGGCCTCACATAAGAGGGCCGCTTTCCTCATTGCTAGCTGTGTTTTTTATGGCCTACGCTCTGCCTGGGGCAATGGGCCTAAGTAAGTATTTTGTATCATCAAAATCATAAACTGTTTCATTTGAATTTCTTGTAGCCTGAATCATTTATTGCATAACTGGTTGAAATCAAATTACATGAAAATCAGATCCCTGCTCAACTTACAATATGTCTAACAAGATAAATATTCAGGCTGTAGTATAGTTTTCTATCCATTTGGGGGCAGTATGTCCCAATTTGATCATACCTTTTTCATGCGTCTAGCGTCTTGCAACCAAAATAAGTTTGGGTGATTATTTAATATATTATGTCTGTCTGTAGGCTACTCATGTTGAACTTCTCTCCATGGTAACCCCACTTACCTTGGCAAGACCTTTGCAATAAACTAGTCAAGTCTCCACACTTTTTGCAGTTGACTTCCACAAAGTTGCAATGGTATCTGCACTGTGGTCTCTAGACAATTATTGGGCATTACATGACTGTGTGTATAATCAGTAATGTTTCTGCTGTTGGTGAACCGTCATGGGGGATTGTTATCAATACCAAATGTCATGGAGTTATTTTTCAGTAATATCCATATATTCACGTACAGTATGTGCATTATAATTCAATACATCTGAAACAGTGGACTGACTATTAGTTTATTGTTTTATTCGGATCCCCATCAGCTTTTGCCGAAGCATCAAGTATTCTTCCTGGGGTCCACACAAAAACCTAAAACATGACATGTAACAAAACACTGATAGACAAGAACAGTCACACAAATAAAAAAAATACAGCAATATACAAACAATACAACTAAAGAACAATGTGTGGGTGATAGTGTGTCAGTGTGTCGTTTCACAGTCCTTTTTGTGCCATGAGTTGTTTTATCAATTTGTTTTATGTCATTTTGCTGTTTGCTTGTGTAATTGGAGATGGAAGGGAGTTCCGTGCGATCATGGCTCTGTATAATACTGTGCGTTGCCGGGAAGTCATTTTGGACTTGGGGACTGTGAAGAGACCCCTGGTGGCATGTCTTGTGGGGTATGTATGGTTGTCTGAACTGTATGTTTTTTAATTATGAAAAGTATCTCGAATTTTCATCACAGTATTATTTCTCATAAAAACTTGAAGAGAAGCAGTTAATCACTAGTTAGTTACCCCTTAACCAGAAAAGACTGGCATGTTGTTGATGTTAGTTCTGTATGTACAGTTAAGCGAAAGACAACTGTATGCAATCAGAGATTATCAGTGTTTCTGTAACTTGTTTTTGAAATATGTCATTTAAATTACTTCTGAGTATTTTGTCATTTGTATACACAGGACTGAACTACACTCCACTGTATTTTAGTGACAAGATACGTTTGAGAGTTGTAAATAGTATTTTCGAAATAGAAAATATATTTTTTTATATCGGTTCACCATTATGTGGCCCCTTTTCACCCTACGTTTGGTATCAGAAGTCTGATGGCACCATGATGTGATAAGATCGTCTGCTAAATTAACTAAATATAACAATTATTATTAAAATGTTTGTAAAAATGTCAAATCATGCTGAGTATTATTCTAACGAGCTCCACCTCGAAACAAGGTTTTGTCTAGATGAGATACAGCTTTTGGAAAAATTTACTTTTCGCACCAGGTTTAGAGAATTAGGTTAAGCTGTATCCCATCTAGACATGCCTCTTAAACAATGGCAATAATAATACCCAGTGTGCTTTGCAGTTCAATTTGGTGATTGTTGCATTGATGTGTTCAGAGGAGACGCAATGTCTCATTCCAGGACAACCCTGAAAGATAGTCTAAGCTGTATCGTATTGGTCCCAAGGCTGATCAGAATCTCAAACCTCTTATCAGGTGATTCCTCCAGTTAGCTCATTGAGATGGCTGAGAGGAGTTGGTGGACCATGTGATGTCTGTCTGGTTCAGCTCTTCTCTCACCAGAGATCTAGTCCTTTCCCTCTTATTAGTTGGCGCTAAAACTATGTAATTGCATGGAAATTATTACCAGGTACTGTGTAATTGCAGTCTACAATAGGGACACATAGTGCTTTCAAAAATGTTTAATCAATATGAAATCAGCAAACAATGGAGTATTGCTGTGTAATCAAGCAGTAACTGTGAGGGGAAAGTGCACAATCGGTATTGTCAATTCCATGTAATCATGAATGCAGTTTTTTATTACACTGTGCCTTTCTATCTAGCTCCAATGCAGATACATGGATTAAACAGAACTTAATTGGAATAAAATACAAATTATTAATGTATATATTTAATTGATTGGTGCACAGCTTTGTGCACAGCCTCTGATTTAATCTCAAACATTAATGTTATATATGTATCCCACAAATCTCATCCTACATGCAATCATTTAAAGGGACACATCAGGGTTTTGGCAAGGAAGCCCTTTATCGACTTGCCCAGGGTCAGATGAACTCATGTATTCCATGTTTATGTTTCTGCATCCAGTATGAAGAAAGTTAGTGGTAGTTTCATGAGCCAATGCTAACTAGTGTTAGCAAAATGACTGGAAGTCTATGGAATCACCTAACATGTTAGCAGTAACCATAGACTTCAAGTCATTGCGCTAACACTAGTTAGCAATTGCGCTAACGCTAGCTAGTAACTGGATGTAGACACAAGTTCATCTGACTCTGGGGAAGTAGATAAAGGGCTTCATAGTCAAAATCCTGAAATGTCCTTTTAATAGATCAGACTTTCTCACATCACCGGTGGTCTTCTATGAGATCAAAGTTTCACGGCGGCATTAGACTAAGATACAGTGGCATAGTATAGAGTACAGTATATACATATGGGATGGATGATGCAATATTTACAAACAATTAAAGTGACTAAGATACCATAGAATAGTGTGGAGTACAGTTTATACATATGAAATGAGTAATGCAAAATATGGAGACATTATTAAAGTGGCTAGTGTTTCATTTCCTTAAAGTGACCAGTGATTCCTAACCTATGTCTATAAGCAGCAGCCTCTGATGTGCTGGAGATGGCTGTTTAACAGTCAGTGGTGTAGTCTAGAATACAATACAGTATATACATATGAAATGGGGGATGCAATATGTAAACACAATTTAAAAGTGACTAAGATACCGTGGAATAGTGTGGAGTGCGGTGTATACATATGAGATGAGTAACGCTAGATATGGAACATTATTAAAGTGACCAGTGATTCCTAATCTATGTCTATAGGTAGCCGCCCCTGATGTGCTAGTGATGGCTGTTTAGCAGTCTGATGGCCTTGAGATAGAAGCTGTTTTTCAGTCTCTCGGTCCCTGCTTTGATGCACCTGTACTAACCTCGCCTTCTGGATGATAGCTTGGTGAACAGTCAGTGGCTCGGGTGGTTGATGTCTTTGATGAACTTTTTTGCCTTCCTATGGCATCGGGTGCTGTAGGTGTCCTGGAGGATGGGAAGTTTGCCCGTGGTAATGCTTTGGGCAGACCGCACCATCCTCTGGAGATCTTTGCAGTTGTGGGCGGTGCAGTTGCCACACCAGGCGGTGATACAGCCTGACAGGATGATCACAATTGTGTATCTCAAATCAAATCAAAATCAAATTTATTTGTCACATACACATGGTTAGCAGATGTTAATGCGAGTGTAGCGAAATGCTTGTGCTTCTAGTTCCGACAATGCAATAATAACCAACGAGTAATCTAACCTAACAATTCCAAAACTACTACCTTATACACACAAGTGTAAAGGGATAAAGAATATGTACATAAAGATATGAATGAGTGATGGTACAGAACGGCATAGGCAAGATGCAGTAGATGTTATCGAGTACAGTACTGTATATACATATGAGATGAGTAATGTAGGGTATGTAAACAAAGTGGCATAGTTTAAAGTGGCTAGTGATACATGTATTACATAAAGATGCAGTAGATGATATAGAGTACAGTATACACATATACGATGAATAATGTAGGGTATGTAAACATTATATTAAGTAGCATTGTTTAAAGTGGCTATCTGTAAAAGTTTGTGAGGGTTTTAGGTGTTAAGCCACATTTCTTTAGCCACTTTGAAGAGGTGCTGCTGCATCACTCTTGTCAAATCGCATCGAGAGCATACGTCATTAACAGAAACATCTTGAATTGTTGCATCTCGTTGTGTTGTCCTCTGGTGGATAGTTAGCTAGCTAAAATTGGTGCTTTCCTAAATTAGCCATGGATGGAGATAGGGATCTGGACTTGTGGTTTTACTTAATTCTCCATACTGGCCAATGATTATAATGGTGATTCTGATCCAACCATTAGTTCATATATTGTGTCCATGGCCTGAGAGGATGAACAAAAAATGAAAGCCTGTATGAGAGAGTGATGGCGCTGGCATTTCTCTACAAGTAGGGTGAGTCAACATGTTTTTCTAGTTGCACGAACACACACACACACACAGAAATCAGAACCATGGACATATTTTAACCATATTTAGCTTACAGTGATTGGACTAAATTGTTTTGGTATATTTTAGTTGTCACTGTATTAGACTAAGCATAGGTGATTTGATGATGTTGAAATGTTGAAGTTGAAATGGTGCTGGAATAGTGGAGGCAGCTCCTGTTTTATGCGACTTGCGGTAACTCTGTGTTTCTAAATCAATAGTTGGTTAGTGGTCAGAAAATATCGGAAACGTTATCTTACTTGACCATGCTGTAGGTCATGTAACTGTTTGTTACATGCAATATGCTTTCTGGACTTCACAGGAGAGAGGTCCTCTCCGGTTTTGTGATGAAACAAATGTGTGTCTTATTGTCTCAGGCTTTAGGCCTATATATCACCGTCGCAAGGCATATGAACTAACAGGTTATAGAGCAAACAACGCAATTATCACAACACATAGGTTGTAATATGTTATTTTTTTCTGGCTTCCCCAGTGATTTTACCCAAGCACCACTGATGGAAGCACCGTAAGTGAAGATTGTATGTGCGTGTGTGTAGAGTCAATATAAATGTGTGTGCATGTTCTGTGTGTGTTGGAGTGTCAGTGTGTGTGAGTGTGTAGAGTCCTGTGAGTGTGCAGAGTCCTGTGAGTGTGCATAGAGACAGTGCAATAATACATATAAATACAAGGGTCATCTCAGATAGCACGTGTAGCCATTTTGTTAACTATTTAGCAGTCGTATGGCTTGGGGATAGAAGCTGTTGGTGTCAGACTTGATGCACCAGTACCGCTTGGCGTGCGGAAGCGGAGAGAACAATCTATGGCTTGGGTGGCTGGAGTATTTAACGATTTTCCTGGCCTTCTTTTCACACTGCCTGGTATAGAGGTCCTGGATGACAGGGAGCTCGGCCTCAGTGATGTTCTGGGCTGTCCACACCAAACTCTGTGGTGCCATGTAATCGAGGGTGGTGCTGATGCCTTAGGGTGGTGCTGATGCCTTGCCTCATGTCATCAGCAAACTTGATGATGGGTGTTGAAGTCATGCGTGGTTATGCAATCGTGGGTGAACAGGGAGTACAGGCGAAGAATAAGCACACACACACCTGTTAAGCCCCCGTGTTGAGGACAAGATGTTGCTTATCCTCACTATCCGGTGTCGGCCAGTCAGGAAGTCCAGGATCCAGAAGCAGAAGTAGGTATTCAGTCCCAGGGTCCTAAGCTTGGTGGCAAGCTTGGAAGGGGACAATGATGTTGAACATTGAGCTGTAGTCAATGAACAGCATTCTCACATAGGTATTCCTCTTATCTAGGTGGGTGAGGGCAGTGTGGAGTGCAATTGAGATTGCGTCGTCTATGGATCTGTTCGGGCGGTACGCAAATTGGAGTGGGTGTCTGGGATGATGGAGTTGATGTGTGCCATAACCATCCTTTCAAAGCAGATGTGAGTGCTACAGGGTGGTAGTCATTGTGGTATGAAGCCTTAGAGTTCTTGGGAACAGGAATGATGGTTGTCATTTTAAAACATGTGGGGATTACAGACTGGGACAAGGAGAGGTTGACAATTACCGTGAATATGCCTGCCAGCTGATCTGCACATGTTCTGAGAATGCGCCCTGTGTTCCACTCTGTGTTAGTAAGTTAGCTATTGCTTTGAGTCTGAAATGGGGAATTGTATTTGAACGGATTGAATATAATTATTTGTCAAATCCATGAAAGAAAAGTCAAACTGAAAAATATATTCTTGTCTCCTAATTTCTGCTGGTTAGCCTAGTGTCTGCAAAGGTTATTACATTGTAACTACATGTGTACATTGTTCGTACATTACACTTGATTTGGTAGAGCCTTTAACCCAGGTCTTAAAGGTGCACTACGCAGAAATCGCTTTGGCATAATTTCCGTTTTGTTATTTTATTGTATTTATACTATTTCCTTTTCTTATTTACTTCTTTTTTTGTTACTTTTTAACTCTGCATTCTTAGGAAAGGGCTTGTAAGTCAGCATTTCATGGTAAAGTCTACACCTGTTGTATTCGTCGCATGTGACAAATAATATTTTATTTGATGTGGAATAACCTAAAGCAAATAACACATTATTTGTTCCAATTGTGTAATAGCCAAGACTGCTACCACCCTATTAGCATGTAATTACATAGCAATATCTATGTAACTACTATGTTATTACAGTTATTACTGTGTAGTTACATAGTAATAAGGGCAACCTAATGTAAAGCGTTACCCAGATGTCTTTAGTTTTCTTATCCAACCAAAAATCATAGCAACAGGAATAAATAGGTCAGGCCTAGCATATAACCAAAAAGAAAAACATAATCGGTTAGTTCTAGTTTCTGCATGACATGAGTAGCTACTGCCAGTGTGCTTGTTTGTTGTGACTAACACTAATCCATTTAAAGACTTCCTAAAAATGTTCCTTCAACATGAACTTTCTGGACCCCAAATGAAAGTCAAGGAGTACGCTTATGTTTGCATATTCAGTCTGTTGATTAATTCAAAGGTGTAATTAATGGGGGAAATGATAATATATATATTTATTCTGATCAACAGATGACATTACAGTGATACTGTAACACCTGTGACTCCCTAAATTATATGACCATACAATCTTCCTACAATCTTCCCTAAGTGACTGTCAGGTGATGTGAAATGACATCCATCTTTGTAGTTGCCCACGTCGGCCACGATTTGAAGATAACACAGGAAAACACAGTGCCACCAACGCGGCCAGCTACCAACGCGGCCAGCGACTGTGGGCTCTCCTACTCCATCGCCAATGTGAGTAAGACATTTAAGCGTGTTAACCCTCGCAAGACTGCCAAGCCAGACGGCATCCCTAGCCGTGTCCTCAGAGCATGCACAGACCAGCTGGCTGGAGTGTTTACGGACATATTCAATCTCCCCTTATCCCAGTCTGCTGTCCCCACATGCTTCAAGATGGCCACCATTGTTCCTGTACCTAAGGTAACTGAACTAAATGACTACCTCCCCGGAGCACTCACTTCTGTCATCATGAAGTGCTTTGAGAGACTAGTCAAGGATCATATCACCTCTACTTTACCTGACACCCTAGAAGACAAACTTCAATTTTCTTACCGCCCCAATAGATCCACAGATGATGCAATCGCCATCTGGTCAAGAGGAATACCTATGTAAGAATGCTGTTCATCAACTACAGCTCAGCATTCAACACCATAGTACCCTCCAAGCTCATCATTAAGCTCGGGCACTGGGTGTGAATCCTGCCCTGTGCAAGTGGGTACTGGAGTTCCTGACGAGCCTCATCCAGGTGGTGAAGGTAGGAAACAACTCCTCTGCTGATCCTCAACACATGGGCCCCACAAGGGTGTGTGCTCAGCCCCCTCCTGTACTCCCTGTTCACCCATGACTGCGGCGCTACGCACGCCTCCAACTCAGTCATCAAGTTTGCAGACGACACAACGGTGGTAGGCCTGATTACCAACAACGACAAGACGTGGTGAGGGCCCTCGGAGTGTGATGCCAGAAAACTAACCTCTCACTCAACGTCAACAAAACAAACTTTTACAGATACGCAATTGAGAGCATATTGTCGGGCTTTATCACCGCCTTGTACTACAACTGCACGGCCCACAACCGCAGGGCTCTCCAGAGGGTGGTGTGGTCTGCCCAACGCATCACTGGGGGCAAACTACCTTCCCTTCAGGACAACTACAGCACCCCCGATGTCACAGGAAGGCCTAAACGATCATCAAGAACAATAACCACCCGAGCAACTGCCTGTACACCCCGCTACCATCCCGAAGGCAAGGTCAGTACAGGTGCATCGAAGCTGGGACCAAGAGACGGAAGAATATATTCTATCTGAAGGCTATCAGACTGTTAAATAGCCATGACTAGCACCTTTAGAGGCTGCTGCCCTATACATAGAAGTGGCCAAAAGTTTTGAGAATGACACAAATATTAATTTTCACAAAGTCTGCTGCCTCAGTATCTTTAGATATTTTTGTCAGATGTTACTATGGAATACTGAAGTATAATTACAAGCATTTCATAAGTGTCAAAGGCTTTCATTGACAAATACATAAAGTTGATGCAAAGAGTCAATATTTGCAGTGTTGACCCTTCTTTTTCAAGACCTCTGCAATACGCCCTGGCATGCTGTTAATTAACTTCTGGGCCACATCCTGACTGATGGCAGCCCATTCTTGCATAATCAATGCTTGGAGTTTGTCAGAATTTGTTTGTTTTTTTGTTTGTCCACCTGCCTCTTGAGGATTGACCACAAGTTCTCAATGGGATTAAAGTCTGGGGAGTTTCCTGGCCATAGACCCAAATTATCAATGTTTTGTTCCCCGAGCCACTTAGTTATCACTTTTGCCTTATGGCAAAGTGCTCCATCATGCTGGAGAAGGCATTGTTCGTCACCAAACTGTTCCTGGATGGTTGGGAGAAGTTGCTCTCTGAGGATGTGTTGGTGCCATTCTTTATTCATGGCTGTGTTCTTAGGCAAAATTGTGAGTGAGCCCACTCCCTTGGCTGAGAAGCAACCCCACACATGAATGGTCTCAGGATGCTTTACTGTTGGCATGACACAGGACTGATGGTAGCGCTCACCTTGTCTTCTCCGGACAAGCTTTTTTCCGGATGCCCCAAACAATCGGAAAGGGGATTCATCAGAGAAAATGACTTTACCCCAGTCCTCAGCAGTCCAATCCCTGTACCTTTTGCAGAATATCAGTCTGTCCCTTATGTTTTTCATGGAGGGAAGTGGCTTCTTTGCTGCCCTTTTTGACACCAGGCCATCCTCCAAAAGTCTTTGCCTCACTGCGTGCAGATGCACTCACACCTGCCTGCTGCCATTCCTGAGCAAGCTCTGTACTGGTGGTACCCCGATCCCACAGCTGAACCAACTTTAGGAGACAGTCCTGGCGTTTGCTGGACTTTCTTGGGCACCCTGAAGCCTTCTTCACAACAATTGAACCGCTCTCCTTGAAGTTCTTGATGATCCAATAAATGGTTGATTTAGGTGCAATCTTACTGGCAGCAATATCCTTGCCTGTGAAGCCCTTTTTGTGCAAAGCAATGATGACGGCACGTGTCTCCTTGCAGGTAACCATGTTGACAGAGGAAGAACAATGATTCCAAGCACCACCCTCCTTTTGAAGCAACCAGTCTGTTATTGGAACTCAATCAGCATGACAGAGTGATCTCCAGCCTTGTCCTCGTCAACACTCTGTCATGACGTTGCCCTCTTGGGGTACAGCAAGCCCCAAACCCCTCTCCCCCTTTCCTCCTTCAACTAGGCTGCTGTGGTCAGAGAGAGGTTGTAAGTTCCTGAGGAGAGGATCTCCTCATGGCCAAAGTAGTATAGAGAGAGTGAATTTTCATAGAGAACAAAGGAATTTCTTCCACCTCACAGAACTTGAGGTCCGAACAACGTTTACGTTCCGGAGAAGGTATAAAAGATCGGTGAAGAATCCAGCTATGAACTGGTCCGTTTGTTACAACTTGGGGAAGCTCATGGGAGACGGTGTGGCCACATTACCATAACGCTGTTTATATAATAGCCTCAGATATGAGGTTTACATCTAATTGTTGTATAAGATGAATGAGTGAGTATGATACTGTTTGTAAAATTGTATAATGTGATTTTGGACTGTTTTATGAAGGAAACTCCAATTCCCTTTTGAGTTGAACTAAATCAGAGGACCGCCCATGAGGCCAGTTAGGGTCAGGCATCCTGGGACAGCCCCTTTTCTGCAATTCCGAATAAAACCCCAATCTTGAGAATTCCTCAAGTAGACCATGTTTCTCTCAATCACGGGAGGACGAAGGTTGCAGACCATTGCTGAATCTTTTAACCATACCACATGGTTAAACTCTTAGACTATCGATACCGACAGAATAAGAACAAGTCTTTGATATTAATTACTAGTCTGCAGCTATGAATTCGGTATCATTGAACGCGAAGAACGACAACTGCCGAAACATCCATTCTACAACAACATGAATGAATGTCGCTCTGAACTATCCCCTCTAACCAAGACAAAAAGAGAGAGAGAGAGAGAGAGAGAGAGAGAGAGAGAGAGAGAGAGAGAGAGAGAGAGAGAGAGAGAGAGAAAGAGAGAGGGCGGACAAACTCTCCAACAGAAACAAACTTTTCAACAGCGATCAAGACGACACACATATTGATTGCAATTGTTTGCGAATGAGTGAGCGTTCATGTGCAAAGGATTAGCATTTAAATTGTTATAATTATCAACTCTGTTTTAACTTCTCAGCTGACCCCCACTCCCCTTTTTGTCCACCAAGCCGCGATATCGGTTTATCCCACTAGGGCACATTTCCCTATCATTTCTTGTAACCATATTTACCTTGTTTGTTTGTTTATGCATTTCTGTGAATTACTTAGTTAGTAATGAATAAATTATTTAAGACAATTGATGTATGGACGACTCATAGTGAAGACTGGGTTCGTGCAGATAACCAACCATTTACGACGTTTGGAATGAGACTAACATGAGGTCAAGTAAATAATTCATTAATCAGAAGACTATTGATCAGATATGAAAATATCTGAAAGGTTATATTGGGAAATTATAGCTTTGTTATCTGAATATTTTCCTTGGTGCCCCGACTTCCTAGTTAATTACAGTTACATGACTAATCAGTTTGATCGCGTAATACTAATTACAGAGAATCTTTGATAAAACTAAGTCTTCAATGTAATGATAGTAAAGACACGACAACTCACACCTGTGTTAACGAGAGAATCACTGACATGATGTCAGCTGGTCCTTTTGTGGCAGGGCTGAAATGCAGTGAAAATGTTTTGTGGGGATTAAGTTCATTTGCATGGCAAAGAGGGACTTTGCAATTAATTGCAAATCATCTGATCACTCTTCATAACATTCTGTAGTATATGCAAACTGAGGCAGCAGACTTTGTGAAAATTAATATTTGTGTCATTCTCAAAACGTTTGGCCACGACTGTACATACATTGAAATCACTGGCCACTTTAATAATGGAACACTAATCACTTTAATAATGTTTACATATTATGCATTACTCATCTCATATGTATATACTGTATTCTATTCTACTGTATTTTAGTCTATGCCACTCCGAAATTGCTCTTCCAAATAATGTGTATCGTTGTGAAATTGATAGATTTTACTTGTTAGATATTACTGCACTGTTGGAGCTTAGAAACACAAGCATTTCGCTACACCCGCAATAACATCTGCTAAACGTGCATGTGACCAATCAAATTTGATTTGATATTGTTCCTTTATTTGGTGGACTTTTCTGCCATCGAAAACACACTTAAACTAATTGAATTACTTACTTATTGACACAGACATACACCAACAAACAGGACATGCACAATCACTCACACACTAACTCTCCCACACATTCTCCTACTGCAGGGCACACATTTTTCTGGCAGATGTCGCTGATGGCAGTGGCAGATAATCCAGGATCCTGGTTTTGATACAAGTTGGATTTAGCCATGGCCATGATACCAACATCTGTCAGGATGCTGCAGTGATCTTCCAAACACACACAGAGCAACAGCACAGGATATTGTACATTTCCATTTTGGTAAAAGAGGGGCAAGAGCTACTACCCAGAATCAAGATTTGTGGTAAGTTTATGGAAAATTGATGGGTTCCGATGTTTCCTGGACAAGAATAACTACTTTATCTAAGGTTGTCTCACGACAAGAACATTTATTGTCGTAATGTTTGGCAAAAAGAGCTATGCTTGGTTATATTTTATAATCTAGAAAAATATATGCTATTTTACAAAATGCACATTTATTGAATGTGGTGATTGAATATTTTTGCAAAACATATCATGTTATGTTTCATACATGATATACATGATTATATCCAGTACCAGTCATAAGTTGGGACATACCTACTCATTCAAGGGTTTTTCTCTAGTTTTACTATTATCTACATTGCAGACATGAAATAACACATGGAGTCATGTAGTAACCAAAAAAACTTTTAAACAAATCTAAATATAATTTAGATTTGAGATTCTTAAAAGTAGCCACCCTTTGCCTTGATGACAGCTTTGCATACTCCTGACATTCTCTCACCCAGCTTCATGAGGAATGCTTTTCCAACATTCTTGAAGGATTTCCCACATATGCTGAGAACTTTTGGGCTGCTTTTCCTTCATTCTGCGGTCCAACTCATCCCAAACAATCTCAATTGGGTTGAGGTCAGGTGATTGTGGAGGCCAGGTCATCTGATGCAGTACTCTCCTTGGTCAAATAGCCCTTCCACAGCCAGGTGTGTCTTGGATCATTGTCCTGTTGAAAAACAAATGCTAGTCCAACTAAGCACAAACCAGATGGGATGGTGTATCGCTGCAGAATGCTGTGGTAGCAATGCTGGTTAAGTGTGCCTTGAATTCTAAATAAATCACAGACAGTGTCAGCAGCAAAGCACCCCCACACCATCACAACTCCTCCATGCTTCACGGTGGGAACCACACGAGAATATCATACGTTCACCTACTCTGCGTCTCACAAAAACACGGCAGTTGGAACGAAAAATCTCAAATTGGACTCATCAGACCAAAGGACAGATTTCCACCGGTCTAATGTCCATTGCTTGTGTTTCTTGGCCCAAGCAAGTCTCTTATTATTATTTTTGTCCTTTAGTTGTGGTTTCTTTGCAGCAATTCGACCATGAAGGCCTGACTCACGCAGTCTCCTCTGAACAGTTGATGTTGAGATGTGTTTGTTACTTAAACTATGTGAAGCATTTATTTGGGCTGCAATCTCAGGTGCAGTTAATTCAAATGAACGTATCTGCAGCAGAGGAAACTCTGGGTCTTCCTTTCCTGTGGTGGTCCTCATGAGAGCCAGTTTCATCATAGCACTTGATGGTTTTTGCGGCTGCACTTGAAGAAACTTTCAAGACTTTCTTCAACTTTGAAGAAAGTTCTTGACATTTTCCGGATTGACTGACCTTCATGTCTTAAAGTAATGATGGACTGTCGTTTCTCTTTGCTTATTTGAGCTGTTCTTGACATAACATGGACTTGGTCTTTAACCAAATATGGCAATCTTCTGTATACCCCCCTACCTTGTCACAACACTACTGATTGGTTCAAACAGATTAAGAAGGAAAGAAATTCAACAAATTAACAGGTCACACCTGTTAATTGAAATGCATTCCAGGTGACTACCTTATAAAGTTGGTTGAGAGAATGCCAAGAGTGCGCAAAGCTGTCATCAAGGCAAAGGGTGGCTACTTTGAATAATCTCAAATATAAAATAAATGTTGTTTAAAACTTTTTGGGTTACTACAAGATTCCATGTGTGTTATTTCATCGTTTTGATGTCCACAATGCAAAAAATAGTAAAACCCTTGAATGAGTAGCTGTGTCCAAACTTTTGACTGGTACTATATATAATCATGTACACTGCTCAAAAAAATAAAGGGAACACTTAAACAACACAATGTAACTCCAACTCAATCACACTTCTGTGAAATCAAACTGTCCACTTAGGAAGCAACACTGATTGACAATAAATTTCACATGCTGTTGTGCAAATGGAATAGACAACAATTGGAAATTATAGGCAATTAGCAAGACACCCCCAATAAAGGAGTGGTTCTGCAGGTGGTGACCAAAGACCACTTCTCAGTTCCTATGCTTCCTGGCTGATGTTTTGGTCACTTTTGAATGCTGGCGGTGCTTTCACTCTAGTGGTAGCATGAGACGGAGTCTACAACCCACACAAGTGGCTTAGGTAGTGCAGCTCATCCAGGATGGCACATCGATGCGAACTGTGTCTGTCAGCGTAGTGTCCAGAGCATGGAGGCGCTACCAGGAGACAGGCCAGTACATCAGGAGACGTGGAGGAGGCCGTAGGAGGGCAACAACCCAGCAGCAGGACCGCTACCTCCGCCTTTGTGCAAGGAGGAGCAGGGGGAGCCCTGCAAAATGACATCCAGCAGGCCACAAATGTGCATGTGTCTGCTCCAACGGTCAGAAACAGACTCCATGAGGGTGGTATGAGGACCCGACGTCCACAGGTGGGGGTTGTGCTTACAGCCCAACACCGTGCAGGACGTTTGGCATTTGCAAGAGAACACCAAGATTGGCAAATTCGCCACTGGCGCCCTGTGCTCTTCACAGATGAAAGCAGGTTCACACTGAGCACATGTGACAGACGTGGCAGTCTGGAGACGCCGTGGAGAATGTTCTGCTGCCTGCAACATCCTCCAGCATGACCGGTTTGGCGGTGGGTCAGTCAAGGTGTGGGGTGGCATTTCTTTGGGGGGCCGCACAGCCCTCCATGTGCTTGCCAGAGGTAGCCTGACTGCCATGGGGTACTGAGATGAGATCCTCAGACCCCTTGTGAGACCATATGCTGGTGCGGTTGGCCCTGGGTTCTTCCTAATGCAAGACAATGCTAGACCTCATGTGGCTGGAGTGTGTCAGCAGTTCCTGCAAGAGGAAGGCATTGATGCTATGGACTGGCCCGCCCGTTCCCCAGACCTGAATCCAATTGAGCACATCTGGGACATCATGTCTTGCTCCATCCACCAATGCCACGTTGCACCACAGACTGTCCAGGAGTTGGCAGATGCTTTAGTCCAGGTCTGGGAGGAGATCCCTCAGGAGACCATCCACCACCTCATCAGGAGCATGCCCAGGCGTTCTAAGGAGATCATACAGGCACGTGGAGGCCACACACACTACTGAGCCTCATTTTGACTTGTTTTAAGGACATTACATCAAAGTTGGATCAGCCTGTAGTGTGGTTTTCCACTGTAATTTTGAGTGTGACTCAAAATCCAGACCTCCATGGGTTGATACATTTGATTTCCATTGATAATTGCTGTGTGATTATGTTGTCAGCACATTCAACTATGTAAAGAAAAAAGTATTAAATAAGAATATTTCATTCATTCAGATCTAGGATGTGTTATTTTAGTGTTCCCTTTATGTTTTTGAGCAGTGTATATCACGTATCACTTTTTTGGTTACTACATGATGTCATATGTGTTATTTTATAGTTTTGATGTCTTCACTGTTACTTTACAATGTAGAAAATAAAAACTTGAATGAGTAGGTGTGTCCAAATGTTTGACTGGTACTATATATGATGTAGACATAGTAGCCCTCTAAAACTGGAACATTATTTTAAATCTTAAACAAATACTGAAAAAATTAACACTGTACCGAGCATTTAAGTCAGTGCAGTTGTTCTTAGTAGTTAATAATTCAATAGAGCATCATAATTCACAGTAAACTATTGCTTAACAATTTTTAGAGATGATCATTATACTGTCTTGAGCATTTACATTGCATTCTATGCAAGTGCACACATATGTGAATACATTTAGATAAACATTTGAATTAAAGTACATCAGAAAGCCAGTCTGAATAAAACAATGTACATTTTGGATTCTGTTGTACTCATGTTTTCCAAATTAGCATATTGACAGGTGTACAACATTTCAAGCAATTTTATATGTATTGTCAGATATATTTTTACAGGAGAAAATGCAAATCCCAAACCAATAAAAAAATATTAAAGGAAGTATGTAATTAGATTACAGAAGTAGAACACACTATACAGTCTCCTTTTGCCATCACACATCTGAAATGTTACGCTTGCTAGTCAGTGACTCAGCTATAGATGGTTAATAAGACATCACCGACGTCACTAAAGTATGAATTCATAGTTATTATTAGTGGGTAGATCAAAACACTTGGCAGCAGAAGAGAAAATGCATAGCATTCATTTGTAAACATCCTTTCACATGGCTTCTGCATGCGCTCCTTAATGGGTTCATCTTTTCAAGAGCATGAATAAGATTACGTGAGATGTCCAGTTCATCATATTTTCTTGTAGGAAAGGTCTAAGCCTCTCAGTGAGCAGTGCTTTACTCAGTTTGATTCACTTTGAATGCAAAGCATGATCTGTGAATGACGTCAGTCAAATAAACGACAGTATCTGAATGCTACTTTTAAATCTGAATTTATTCTTGAAACAAATGTTTTAATTGTTGAAAGCATGATGTTGTTGATGTTATATCAATATGACATCATATACTGTAACCTGGCTGCTGCCAAACTTGCCTGCATGACAATTGCATAAACATTATGCAACTAATGTATAACTAAACCAGATCTGCAAGAAATTATTCCTTTGGATATGATCTGAGTGGCTGAAGTAGAACATCTAAGTGATAAATTATTGGACAAATTATAGGGGAAAACATTTCTAGCAATGCCTGGACAGTATAAGTAAACCAATATTGGCCATCAACAGGATTTGGATCAACAGGATCAACAGGAATTGGAGACAAGTCAATATGTAAAAGATTTCAACTGTTTAGTGCAGTAGGCTGTGTGTTTTATTGGCAAGCACAAGATGTACCAAAAGCCCTTTGTTTGCGCATGTAACCTAATCTATTCCAATATGAATCACCCCAGCCCAGGCAAACAGCAAGGAACCTTTTGTAACATTTGAAGACCATGCATCTTTAACAGGTCAACATCATTTATAGGATTGAACAAATATTAAAGTACAAAAGCGTGTTTCGCAATTAATTAAGAATCTCAAACTGTCCGTATCCAGCATTGGAAAAACATAGTTTTGTCTCACACACAATGACAAAATCACACAATCACCCAATACATGAAGCTATATAATGTCATTTGTCTTGTACCTCAAAGTCATAAAGTTGTTGAACTCTTGTGAGCCCTGAGTTCCACTTTAAAATATTATTTTGAAAAGAATAGTGCTGCTGGATAGCACTTGATGGGGTTCAGGGGGCTGCACTAAATGATTGATGTATTATAATAATTGATTATGCTTATGTTTTATTAATAGAAGGGGAAGGGCAATAAGACCCCTCCCCCACTACATTTATAGGGTCCTGGACTGCAGATTAGCAATATATACATGCATTATAAGGTTTAATATAGTTCCACAGTTATTTTCTAGTCTCTGCTTCTTAGAAACGGTCTGAGAGATGTGTGAGTTATTGCAGTCAAAACAAGGTGTCTGTCAAGGCTAAAAGAGATGCATAGACACAGAACCCTGCAGGGGAGTGAAAGAGATAAGAGACAAGTCATACCACTATAAAGCAACTTGGGGAGTGGAAAATTACTGCTGAGCACTTAGAAAACACTGGAACTATTGTTTGCTCCTGCAAGTTTGTATAACTGTATATGCATGGGGTAGAAGGTGTTGACGAAGGCAGTTACATCACTAGGGGTTCTGCAAGCATGTTAAAGCAACTTGGACCCTTTCCTATTTTGTAGAACTTACTCGTAAACATGCGTGATATGTCTGCAATTGCATTAATAAATTAATGATTGATTTACTTAAAGATATTGTCTGATTACTGATTTCACCAAAAAGCAAATGATTGACAAGGAACAAGGAACCTACCCCAACACACTCAAGCATGCAATTTACCAGCTTTACCTCAATGGTCTCAATAGCTTCATTAAGAAGGCAATCCAAGGCCATAAGAGGAAATATAATGAAGGAGGGGTCGGCCCATGGCGTCATCAGGAAACCTGTGAATTGCATTAGTAACAACAGGGGTGTTTATCTATGGCAGCACCTGGGAGCTGTTCTATGCTGAGAAACCAGTTTGGTTCTTTCTGTATGCTTGACAGCTTGGTGTAATGACAGGAGTGACTTAGTCAGCTTTAATTGTAATCTTCTTGTGCCAGACTGCACACCTGCACTCTTCACACTTTCAGAAAAAAGAGGAAGTCTAGACAAGATGGCTTCATAGTTCACTTAGATAAGGCCTGCCTTACTATCTTATTTGATGTGTTGATCTATTTGTTTGATATTTCATCAGCTCAGTTTGACATTGACTACCTGCAAGTGTTTTTTATTGGCTGTATTGAATTATTTATACAAATTATCGTATTAATATACTTCTATCATACAGGTATTAAAGCTATAGTGATGTCTTTTCAGTAATGTTCACTGCTAAAACTGCAAAAAAAAGTCCTGCTTGATGTAGACATCTTTTCATGTTTCAGAATGTGCTCATGAGTAATGGGGAAGACAGGCAGCAAAGTGCTGAGAGAGACATCTTTGGATGGAGTTCAGCCACAGCAGGTAAAGGCTTATATACAACACTACACACACTTCCTTAGTGGGAGACTGCAGGTCATTTGTGTGTCTGCGCTGGAGCTTATCTGACTCTGTGCCGCTTACTCACCACATCTCCTGACTCCGTTCAAATGGGACAGCTGCGTGTTCCACAGCCATCAACTGGTTATGCAATCAGGATCAACTCCAGATTACTTTCACACATTATCTCTTTCTGTAGCATCATTAGTCCTATGTATATCAGAATACATTACTGGGCCTACAATAATTCACAGCCTTCCACAGCTAACAAAACAGCCATCATTCTAGCTGAATTTAGAAAGATTGAATGATTCACTGAAAATGTTATGAAACTTAAGTCCAATCTATGAGAGATGGTAATTGCTGAGTAAGACAGGTTTTAACATGTTTAAACATTCAAAACACCGTTAAAATAATAAAGAAATATAAAAAATACAACCATTCCTAATTGATTACAACAACATTCATTAATTTATTGATTATTGAGCTAAATCTAATGCAAACAGTCATTACTAGAGCTTGGTGCCTGTATTTAGTTTATATATATTGGTGGTTACCTCTCCCTGCAGCCAAGCAGGACCGTAACCCTAGGAACACCGAGTCTGCCCCTAGCAGACTCAGGCCCACGATCTATCCACTGACACCTGATACAATGACCTTAGGCCTGAGTCGCACAAATAGATCAATGAATCAATGAATGAATCATAGCCAAGGAACATACACCCATACACAATGCATAGTTGTACTTTACAGGATGCAGCCTATGTGCACAGTGTGTATGTTGTGTGACTGTTAGCTATGGAATAGAGAGAGTGAAGTTGTATTCCTTCCTAAGATGTCTCAGTCAGTGTCCTTCTCTTAACATATTAGTCCGATGGAGCGCTCTAACTCTGTGTGCCCATGTGATTTCCCTTGTCAACTCATGTTCCCCGCTAATGTGCCTCATGAGGCAAACATACCCTCCTCCTGTAAGGGTTGAGTAGACGCTATGTTTTTCAGCCGGGACTACTCGGTAGGTCCCAGCAGTGGCAGAAACTGGACTGAAGTGAATTGATTCGTGGGGGATTAGAGATTAAGATTTCCCCTCCCGCTCAGATGGGCTTTAGTGGAGTAAATCTGGGGATTATGATGTCAGAGGCCCGTGGTTGTCAGAGAGGAAATTTAATTGTCAGAGGAGTGCTGATGGCCAGGATTATGGCACGTCCAGTGAGGAAATGTAAGAATGGGAAGCCATGTCTGTGCCATAACCCTGTACAGTGAAACCTACAGGGAAGAACATCAACCACTATTGGAATTTGAGAGTTGGTGGTCCATGGCGCTAAGTGGATTGTTCAGATGCTTAGTCAGTGAGAGAGAGTGAGTTTTTTATTATCTTCTGCCTGCCCTTAATGCATCCTTGTCAAGTGGTAAGTAGTCTTGATTGTGTTTATTATCTAAGTACAGTACGTACTATAATTCCGCAAGTTAGCTCACTAATGTTCTAAAATAACATATGCCACATGGTGAAACCCCTCGTTCCTGTTGATCTTTACGCATTCTGAAAGCCCATTCCTAACCGTGTGTGTGTGTGTGTGTGTGTGTGTGCGCGCCCGCGCACGTGTATGTGTGCGTGGGCGTGCATGTTTCAGCCTGCCCCTGATGCTGCTATTGAGGGGCTCACCAAGACCAAGAAGATGAAGGTGAAATGGACTCAGTTGGGCATGGTGTTCTTCCTGTTGCTCTCCCTGGTCATGACAGGATGTTTCCTCTGGCAGTACCAGCTGCCAAAGTTACTGCCAGGTAAGGCATTCAACCTTGTCCGTGAAAACATTAGTAACAAACTGAAAGTCATGTCAGGAGCAAGCAATTCAACATATTATGTAGTAAACAGCATCAATTCACTCTAAACATTTCAGCCTGTCAATCTCTTGGGGTTTTGTTACATTGTGTCTGAGGTAAATGGGTAAAGATTTCTCAAAGCTTATGAGAATATTAGTGATTACAGTATCTTTACATGTAATCTCTCTTGGACAGATCTACAGAAACATAACTGGTACCATATAATCTGTCAGGAAGGAATGGGATGTGTAGGATGAAAGCAGCAGAAATTCCGGTGTTTTGTTTTTTTGTCACTGGTTATTTAGACATTTTGCAGGCATTAGCATCGTTCAAATTTCGGAAAGGGAGGGGACATTTCACCCATAACTTGCAAAGAAAGAGGGTGGAACTCCGTGTTACGGTTCTGCTCATCTTTCTAGCATCTCATCATCTCTTCTATTAACACGCATGGATCCAGAACTTAATTGAGCAGCTGACCAATTTCCTGACACTTTAGTTCTGGGTTAACCGAGATTACAGTATATAGCTCCTGCTTCCTCTGCATTAATGTTGACACATACAATCTGAGATTTTGCACACAAAGAAACGTCTAGAAATGAGTTAGAAAGTCCATTTGTTTAAGGGAAATAGAGAAAAGTTCCAACACATGGCAGTTCTCCCTTCAGAATGGATTTATTTGCCTGGAAGCCACGAGGATACATTGAAGTGCTTCCAAGCAAGTCATTACAGTTGTCTGAGGTGTGATTGTGAAATCCTATTAGCTGTTTTCTGTGGGTGGTCAATGGATTAGACAGACAGTGCTTGAAATATGGATTTTCAGGTGAATAAAAGAGAAGAGCAGTTGTGGATGAAGTCAATCAAAATCATTCTGGTTTAATAAAAGTTGCAACAGAGAGACAATATCCAGCATTAGAGCAAAGAAAATGTCTAACTGGCCTCCACTATCAGCAGACAACTGTTCTGTGAACAAGGTCACTAATCTTCTTAAAGACTCCAACTCAGATAGCAGGCTTAGCCACTGTCTGCAGAGTTTACAATAAAGTATACAGTTGAAGTTGGAAGTTTACATACACTTAGGTTGGGGTCATTAAAACTCATTTTTCAACCACTCCACAAATGTCTTGTTAACAAACTATAGTTTTGGCAAGTCGGTTAGGACATTACTTTGTGCAATTTTTCCAACAATTGTTTACAGACAGATTATTTCACTTATAATTCACTGTATCCCAATTCCAATGGGTCAGAAGTTTACATACACTAAGTTGACTGTGCCTTTAAACAGCTTGGAAAATTCCATAAAATGATACCATGGCTTTAGAAGCTTCTGATAGGCTAATTGACATCATTCAAGTCAATTGGAGGTGTACCTGTGGATGTATTTCAAGGCCTACCTTCAAACTCAGTGCCTCTTTGCATGACATCATGGGAAAATGAAAAGACATCAGCCAAGACCTCAGAAAATAAATTGTAGACCTCCACAAATCTGGTTCATCCTTGAGAGCAATTTACAAACGCTTGAAGATACCACGTTCATCTGTACAAACAATACTAGACAAGTATAAACACCATGGGACCATGCAGTCGTCATACCGCTCAGGAGGGAGACGCGTTCTGTCTCCTAGAGATGAACGTACTTTGGTGCGAAAAGTGCAAATCAATCCCAGAACAACAGCAAAGGACCTTGTGAAGATTCTAGAGGAAACAGGTACAAAAGTATCTATATCCACAGTAAAACGAGTCCTATATCGACATGACCTGAAAGGCCACTCAGCAAGGAAGAAGCCACTGCTCCAAAACTGCCATAAAAAAAGCCAGATCACGGTTTGCAACTGCACATGGGGAAAAATATCGTACTTTTTGGAGAAATGTTCTCTGGTCTGATGAAACAAAAATATAATTGTTTGCCCATAATGACCATCGGAAGAAGAACATCATCCCATCCTCGAAGAACATCATCCCATCCTCGAAGCACGGGGGTGGCGGCATCATGTTGTGGGGGTGCTTTGCTACAGGAGGGACTGGTGCACTTCACAAAATAGATGGCATCATGAGGGAAAAAAGACATCAGTCAGGAAGTTACAGCTTGGTCACAAATGGGTCTTCCAAATGGACAATGACCCCAAGCATACTTTCAAAGTTGTGGCAAAATGGCTTAAGGACAACAAAGTCAAGGTATTGGAGTGGCAATTGGAGTGAATCACAAAGCCCTGACCTCAATCCTATAGAAAATGTGTGGGCAGAACTGAAAAAGTGTGTGTGAGCAAGGAGGCCTACAAACCTGACTCAGTTACACCAGCTCTGTTAGGAGGAATGGGCCAAAATTCACCCAACTTATAGTGGGAAGCTTGTGGAAGGCTACCCAAAATATTTGACCCAAGTTAAACAATTTAAAGGCAATGCCACCAAATACTAATTGAGTGTTTGAAAACTTCTGACCAACTGGGAATGCGATGAAAGAAAGGAAAGCTGAAAAAACGTATTCTCTCTACTATTATTCTGACATTCTGACACTTAAAATAAAGTGGTGATCCTAACTGACCTAAGACAGGGAATTTTTACTAGGATCAAATGTCAGGGTTTGTGAAATACTGAGTTTAAATGTATTTGGCTAAGGTGTATGTAAACGTCATACTTCAACTGTAACATCAGCACTTAAACAGGCCAAAGGTCTGAAGTAAAATGATCATCAGTAGTCAGTTACAACAGATAATTGCAGACTAACATGAGAAAATGACCTGACCAAACATGTCATTAACACTATGTTAGCATGGGGTTTTAACATGATATTTAAAATATGTGGTTAACTCCGGTTTCTCCAAACAATGGAATGCCTATGTCAGCATCTCTCCGCTCGTATAATAATTTGTATTGCATATCATTCATAATCAACGTTACAGTAGATAACAAAATCAAACACAGGAAATAATTAATCAAATAATTTCCCCCTACAGTGCTCACAGTGAAGCAACCTACTGTCGTGCTAAAGGTGTTTTTAGATTGTCCGCCTATTTCTGATGACAGTGAGATGCTACTGTACTTTCCCCTTAATTTCTTCTTTGCTAAAAGTTTCTGTGGCAGCTATCTGAGAAAGTAGTATTATAGAGAACTTCTAGAGAAATATAAAGTGTAGTCAATGGTTTTATTTTCCAAATTCATCTTTACCCCTAGGCTTTAGTTGCATTCTTTCCTGAAGTGCTGCTTCTTACACTTTTACTCTTTCAGTAGCACACCATGGCTGTATGATCTAGTACTGAATCTGAATTCATTAACATACTGTAGGCCTATGGGCCTGTTGACTATAGTAACTATTGGAGCTATAAAGGCGAGATCTAATCCTGTGTAAATGAAAGTCTCCGTTAACTGCTCATTCGAAATTCACAGTGCGTTCGAAATTAATCACCTTTATGACTGTGTTTGTGTGCAAATTGGACCCTTTGTGGTAACCTACAGACATGGGAACTCAGGTGATTAATGAAGTCCTGTGCAAGTCCATTATGGCACATTGTGTTCGTCTCCATGTCATGTCATACATATTACTCCACCAACATCAGGTGTGAATTTCAATAAACGCCCAACTTCTTTCCCCTTCTTCCTATATCTCTCTCTGTCTCTCTGCCAGATGAAGGCATGGGAGGCAATGCCAAATCAGAACGAATGTGCCCACGCTTCCCTGAGCCTCTCCCCCTGGAACACCCTATCCCTACCCTGAAAGAGGCACTAGAAAAGGTAAGAGCTCCCTTGGGCCATTCAGACTATGCACATTCTGTTCATGTCCGACTAAGAACAGGGAACATGTGTTAGTGATAACAATTTCCTAGACACACTCCCCCAGAGGGGTTGTATTACCATGCAGAGAAATATGTTTGATAAAGAAAGTATGTTTGATAAGTTGGACGTGACCCGTTCCTGCATTAATATAACTCAGACAGTGAAGGGCATTCTACAAAACAGAGAGGAGAGGAGAGCAGTCCTACCAGCACATACCCATATAAGCAGCGGTCTTTTATGGATGAGTGTTGAAATTCCCATTGGAATCCTATTAACAATGTCCTCAGAATGACAAAACCACATTGGAACTCCTTGTATCTTTTATACTAACTGAATATCCCTGCATACATTAAGACATTACTGCTTTGCACCTCATAAAAACAGAGAGACATAATCTATAAGGTAGATTGTCATTCTGACTGTGTCCATTGTATGAAGTCATTCCATCTGCCTATTACCTGTGACAGTTAAGAATAATGCCAGTTCATTCAGCATCTGCCAAGCCTTGGCAGTAAATGCACCTCCATCACAACAAATCAATAGGAAGCAGTCGATTTTTGTCCACATGGTGCCTTAAAAAGCTTCAAGACCCAGGGTAACTTTTGAACGTCTTGTTTACTGAAACTACAGTTCAACCTTGAGGGAGAGTCTGTGAATCAATTTGTTTCTCAGTAAGAATTTCTGTTTTGTAGTGTTTACAGCTGTAGTAGTCGATATAAATGCTCATAAGTGTTATGTTCTCACTCAGGTGGACACACTGCTGCGCCAGAGTGTCAACCCTGCCAGTCTTCCCTCTTTGTCGGCCATTGTGATTTTCAATGACACCGTTCTGTGGACTGGTAACTTTGGCAAGAGGAATGGAAGTGACCCACTCTCAGCTCCACCCAATGAATACACCATCTATAGGTAAGGAGCAGCAGAGATCTCAGGGCTCTTTGGGCCCTCCAGAGGGATGACCAAGACAGGTCTGTTCATTTTGGTTTCATGGTCATTAGTTATAAGCACCCTTAGCCCTTTCTTATTAATTTCTTAATTCGGGGACATGCGTGTAATTCCGTTGTCCGATTGCATTAGCTTGCAATCATAGCACTATTACATTGTATGACATATTACGTGCTATGAGCATGTGCATGTCCTTTCAGTCACAGCTTTCTTGCTGCTCTTGATAGAAGCATTGATGTCACACAGCAATTAGCCTCTGACACAGTTAGCCACTACAATGCAACGTCATGTACCAAAAAGCTGTAATAGGTATTCTGGCTTCAGAGTAAAGTTGTCAACACTGACCAACAGGAATCTATATTCACTGATGCACAGCATCCAGTTAGAGTGATCATTACCGAATGACATGAGAGCTGTTAAAGTCATGTGACTTTGCTTTAGGGCTTTACTTAAAGATAGACTCAGTGAGATGACTGCAACGAACAGCACCGGAGATATTTAAATGAGCGGCATGCAAGACTTCACTCTCACACAGTCACACAGAGTATCTGTGCATGTGAACGGGTGCGCTTCACGCTGCTACAATGTGGTACTTTAAAAAACGTTTTTTAATTATTTTTTTAATTTAACTATAGCTTTGGGACCCGCTTCAACGATTTTAGTTGTTGCGGACATTGACCCACTAAGGGTGTTTACACAGCCATCGTAAGAACCAAATCTGATTTTCTTTCTAAATCCAATCTTTTTTTCTGACTGTCCACACTAGGTTTTAGATGTAACCCATATCAGATTTAGGCAATCACACAGATGTAGCCTCAATCACACTGAAGTATCACACAGATGCAATGCTCATTTCTTGTTACTGATCCTTTAACTTTTGAGGTGGTTGTCATGGTAACGGCAGGTCATGTGCGAAAAAAACAACTTTATATGGCTGTTGTATAAATCAGAAGTGAAAAGATCATATTCCATGTGTATTTTTTGCTGTTTACACATTAGCAATAGATCATATAGGTTTCAGATATGCAAATAATTGGTCAAATATTGGATTTGGGATGCCTGTGTAAACAGCCTACAGTATGTGTTTGCTTTGTGCATGCAATGTCATCTCGGTGAGTCTACCTTTAATTTTGACACCTGTATTTGGGGAGTTTCTCCCATTCCTCTCTGCAGATCCTCTCGAGCTCTGTCAGGTTGAATGGGGAGCGTTGCTGTACAGCTATTTTCAGGTCTCTCCGGAGAGGTTTGATCTGGTTCAAGTCCAGGCTCTGGCTGGGTCACTCAAGGACATTCAGAGACTTGTCCCGAAGCCACCCCGGCATTGTCTTGGCTGTGTGCTTAGGGTTGTTGTCCTGTTGGAAGGTGAACCTTCACCCCAGTCTAATATCTTGAGCGAGCTGGAGCAAGTTTTCATGATGTATCTCTCTGTACTTTGCTCCGTTCATCTTTCCCTCGATCATGACTAGTCTCCCAGTCCCTACCACTGAAAACATCCCCATAGCTTGAAGCTGTCACCACCATGCTTCACCGTAGGGATGGTGCAAGGTTTCCTACAGACGTGACACTTGGCATTCAGGCCTAAGAGTTCAATCTTGGTTTTGTCAGACAAGATAATATTGTTTCTCATGGTCTGAGAGTCCTTTAGGTAACTTTTAGCAAACTCCAAGCGGACTGTCATGTGCCTTTGTCACGGTTGTGTGGAGAGATGGACCAAAAATAAACAAACAATGAACCGTGACATCAGAGGTGCCACATGCACTAACTCAAAACAAGATCCCACAAAACACAGTGGGTAAATGGCTGCCTAAATATGATCCCCAATCAGAGACAACGATAAGCTTCCTCTGATTGGGAACCATACCAGGCCAACATAGAAATACAACAACCTAGATTACCCACCCTAGTCACACCCCGACCTAACCAAAATAGAGAATAAAAAGGCTCTCTATGGTCAGGGCATGACAGTACCCCCCCCCCCCCTCCCAAAGGTGCGGACTCTGGCTGCAAAACCTGACTCTATAGGGGAGGGTCCGGGTGGGCATCTAGCTCCGGTGGCGGCTCTGGTGCGGGACGAAGAACCCACTCATCCCGTGGATCCAGCATCGGTGGCGGCTCTGGTGCGGAACTTTGCCCCTGCCCAGACCACGGGTCCGGCCACGGAGCCAGGTAGAACGCCATGCCTCAGACTGGACTGGGCACCAGCGCAGTGGAAGGCTCCGGCCTTCGACTGGACATCGGCACCGAAGAAGGCTTCGGCCATGGAGCTGGACTGGACTCCGTGCCTGGACTGGGCACTGGCGCAGAGGAAGGATCCAGCCTTGGAGCGGGACAGGACGCCATGCCTGGACATCGGCGCAGAGAAAGGCTCCTGCCATGGAGTGGGACTGGACTCCATGCCTGGACTGGACATCGGTGCAGGGGAAGGCTCCGGCCTTGAAGCGGGACTGGACGCCATGACTGGCCTGGACATCGGCGCAGAGGAAGGCTCCGCCTTGGAGCGGGACTGGATGCCGTGCCTGGACTGGACATCGGCGCAGAGGAAGGCTCCTGCCATGGAGCGGGACTGGACGCCGTGCCTGGACTGGGCACCGGCGCAGTGGAAGGCTCCTGCCATGGAGCGGGACTGGACGCCGTGCCTGGACTGGGCACCGGCGCAGAGGAAGGCTCCGGCCTTGGAGCGGGACTGGACGCCGTGCCTGGACATCGGCGCAGAGGAAGACTCCTGCCATGGAGAGGGACTGGAGAGGCGCACTGGAGGCCTGGTGCATGGAGCCAGCACAGGTGGCATCAGACTGATAACACGCTCCTTAGGGCAAATGTCGTGCCTCAGACACCAACACAACAACTCTCCCATTTCGCTCTCCTCCAATTTCTCCAACTCACTGAAGGTCTCTGACTCGCTCCGTTCACTTTCCTACAATTTCTCCCTCTTCTCCCAGACTGGCTCTGGTTCACTCCTCGGCTTCGCCGACCACCTCGTGTGCCCCCCCCCAAAACAATTTGGGCTGTCTTTTGTGCTTATTTTCTTTTGTGCCTTCTCTCCTTCCATCTGCCTCCAAGGAAGGCTTTTGTCTCCTGTCATAATTTCCTCCCAAGTCCAGGATATCTTCTCCTCCTTGATCTCCTCTCAAGGCCAGGATACCTTCTCCTCCTGGGCACGCTGCTTGGTCCGGTTGTGGTGGGATCTTCTGTCACGGTTGTGTGGAGAGACGGACCAAGGCGCAGCGTGATTAAAGTTCAAAATATTTATTTACACGAAACCTCCAAACAAATAGAAACAAACAACGAACTGTGACATCAGAGGTGCCACATGCACTAACTCAAAACAAGATCCCACAAAACACAGTGAGGAAATGGCTGCCTAAATATGATCCCCAATCAGAGACAACGATAAACAGCTGCCTCTGATTGGGAACCATACCAGGCCAACATAGAAATAAATCAACCTAGATTACCCACCCTAGTCACACCCCGTCCTAACCAAAATAGAGAATAAAAAGGCTCTCTATGGTCAGGGCGTGACAGCCTTTTACTGATAAAGGCCTGATTGGTGGAGTGCTGCTGAGATTGTTGTCTTTCTAGAAGGTTCTCCTATCTCCATAGAGGAACTCTGGAGCTCTGTCAGAGTGACCATCGGTTTGTTGGTCAACTCCCTGACCAAAGCCCTTCTCCCCTGATTCCTCAGTTTGGCCGGGCGGCCAGCTTTAGGAAGGGTCTTGGTGGTTCAATACTTCTTCCATTTATGAATGATGGAGGCGACTGATCTTGGGGACCTTCAAATGTTTTGGTACCCTTCTCCAGATCTGTGCCTCAGCACAATCCTGTCTCGGCGCTCTACGGACACTTCCTTCGACCTCAGGGCTTGATTTTTGCTCCGACATGCACTGTCAACTGTGCGACCTTATATACTGTAGACAAGTGTGTGCCCATCCAAATCATGCCTTTTCAAATTATTATTTTACAGTAAACCAATTGACAGACTTTCAGCATGCTTAAAGGACATTCAAGAAGCACAGCGCTTACACAAATGACTGATGATTGGCTAAGTGAAATTGATTAAAAAAAAGATTGTCGGGGCTTTTTTGTTAGACTTCATTGGACTTTTGACATTATTGATCATAGTCTTTTGCCGGAAAACGTATGTGTTATGGCTTTACACACCCTGCTATATTGTGGATAAAGAGTTACCTGGCTAACAGAACACATGTTCTTTAATGGAAGCCTCGCCAACAAAATCCAGGTAGAATAAGGAATTCTCCAAGGCAGTTGTCTAGGCCCCTTACTGGCTTTGAGTAAAAACATATGTTTTGACCATGAAGGTTTACAATCCATGGTTATACCAAGCAGTTTAGTCTATGTATGTATGCAGATGACTCAACGCTATACACGTCAGCTACCACAGTGACTGAAATAACTGCAACACTTAACAAAGAGCTGCCATTAGTTTCAGAATGGGGGGCAAGGAATGTTTGTCCGAAATATTTAAAAACTAAAAGCATTGTATTTGGGACAAATCATTCACTAAACCCTAAACCTTAACTACATCTTGTAATGAATAATGTGAAAATTGAGCAATTAAGCAAAACCTTCATGGTTTGATACAACAGTAGCTAGGATGGGGAGAAGTCTGTCCATAATAAAGCTCTGCTCTGCATTCTTAACAGCACTATCAACAAGGCAGGTCATACAGGCCCTAGTTTTGTCGCACCTGGACTACTGTTCAGTCGTGTGGTCAGGTGCCACAAAGAGGGACTTAGGAAAATTGCAATTGGCTCAGAACAGGGCATTACAGCTGGCCCTTGGATGTACAAGGAAAGCTAACATTAATAATATGCATGTCAATCTCTCCTGGCTCAAAGTTGAGGCGAGATTGACTTCATCACTACTTGTATTTCTGAGAGATATTGACATGTTGAATGCACCGAGCTGTCTGATTGAACTACTGGCACACAGCTCGGACATCCATGCATACCCCACAAGACATGCCACCAGAGGTCTTTTCGCAGTCCTCAAGTCCAGAATAGACTATGGGAGGCGCACAGTACTACATAGAGCCATGACTACATGACTACATGACTACAAAACTAAGGAGATGATTGTGGACTTCAGGAAACAGCAGAGGGAACACCCCCCTATCCACATCGATGGAACAGTAGTGGAGAGGGTAGCAAGTTTTAAGTTCCTCGGCATACACATCACAGACAAACTGAATTGGTCCACTCACACAGACAGCATTGTGAAGAAGGCGCAGCAGCGCCTCTTCAACCTCAGGAGGCTGAAGAAATTCGGCTTGTCACCAAAAGCACTCACAAACTTCTACAGATGCACAATCGAGAGCATCCTGGCGGGCTGTATCACAGCCTGGTACGGCAACTGCTCCGCCCTCAACCGTAAGGCTCTCCAGAGGGTAGTGAGGTCTGCACAACGCATCACCGGGGGCAAACTACCTGCCCTCCAGGACACCTACACCACCCGATGTCACAGGAAGGCCATAAAGATCATCAAGGACATCAACCACCCGAGCCACTGCCTGTTCACCCCGCTATCATCCAGAAGGCGAGGTCAGTACAGGTGCATCAAAGCTGGGACCGAGAGACTGAAAAACAGCTTCTATCTCAAGGCCATCAGACTGTTAAACAGCCACCACTAACATTGAGTGGCTGCTGCCAACACACTGACACTGACTCAACTCCAGACACTTTAATAATGGGAATTGATGGGAAATGATGTAAATATATCACTAGCCACTTTAAACATTGCTACCTTATATAATGTTACTTACCCTAGATTATTCATCTCATATGCATACGTATATACTGTACTCTATATCATCAACTGTATCCTTATGTAATACATGTATCACTAGCCACTTTAACTATGCCACTTTGTTTACATTCTCATCTCATATGTATATACTGTACTCGATACCATCTACTGTATCTTGCCTATGCTGCTCTGTACCATCACTCATTCATATATCCTTATGTACATATTCTTTATCCCCTTACACTGTGTACAAGACAGTAGTTTTGGAATTGTTAGTTAGATTACTTGTTGGTTATTACTGCATTGTCGGAACTAGAAGCACAAGCATTTCGCTACACTCGCATTAACATCTGCTAACCATGTGTATGTGACAAATAAAATTTGATTTGATTTGACATGGCTACATTCCACATCAAGTAAGTCATGTGGAATGTAAAAATACACCTTATGGAAGGGCGGGGACTGTGAAGCAACACAAACATGGGCACGGACACATGCATACATACACACGATAACATACGCACTATACACACACGTACACATGGATTCTGTGTTGTAGATATGTGATAGTAGAGTAGGGGCTTGAGGGCTGTCACGAACCGGCTCAAATTGTGTAACAAAAAGTGAGACAACGTGGAGATAAGGAAGAACAAAATATATTTATTAACTAAAGTAAACTAAATAGAATTAACAATGGTGTGTGTAGTCAGTAAGTGAGTGGTTGCGTGCATAAATGTGATAATGAGGGTTGTTGAAATGTGCCAACGCATAAACAACCGCAAACAACCAAAAACAGCCACCAAAAACAGCCACAACCAAAATCTGTGTCTGCATGGAGAGAGTCTCCTCAATGAGTGGGGAAGAGGTGTATTTATCCTGGGACACCGACATCCTATTAAGGAAAACAAGAGCAAAGAGAGAGAATTCGGCAGACAGAGTGGGAGGGTCGTCACAGGGCACACACTTAATATGTTGTGAAATCTGTTGTGAATGTATTGTAATGTTTACCATTTTTTATAACTGCCTTAATTTTGCTGGAGCCCAGGAACAGTAGTTGCTGCCTTGGCAGCACTGCTGTATTTTTTTTCTTCAGATTTGTGGTATGTTGTCATCTCAGCAATAAATTGGAGCCCAAAATTGGTTTGAAAATGTATGGCCGGGATGAAATCAAAGGAGTGTTGTCGACAAGCCCATTGTACCGTCAACAATGCCCGTTTCAAATCCAATTTACTTGATGTTTGTGGAGATTGCATTCACGATAAATTAAGCGGATTAAGCGGAAATTACCTTTAAAAGTCGACTGCAATACTCTTGTCTGCCATGCGCCTTTGATTGAATACTGACCAACTTTATGTCTTTAACTATGTATGGGCTATTATTCATCATGTCTTCATCAACATTGGCTCCAGATTTTCTCCAGCCCTGTCTTGAGTGGTGTCAGCATGGCCCTTGAATAGACATATACTGTGGTATGATGATGTCATTTTAAACTCCAAACCCCTCAGTGTGTTAATGGAGTTAAAAATGATGCTGTTGCAAGAATGTCTGCGATATGAGGCAGAGAAAACGTTGTGAGGTCAAAAGCCTGAGTGTAGAAAGCTTTAGAGAGTGCATGTAGAAATGAAAGAATGTTACAATAAGAAGAATAGTACTCATTTGTGCATGCTTGCCATAGTTTTTGTTGTAATGATTTCTTTAAAAGCTTTTTGCAGGCATCAGGGGAATTACAGTAGTAATTAACACCTGTTTGATTCCTGCCCTACAGGATTGCCAGCCTTTCAAAGATCTTCCCAACGCTGATGCTGTACAGGCTGTGGGAGGATGGGAAGATTGCCTCTCTGGATGACCCACTTGAGAAATATGTGGAGAACTTCACCATTAAAAACCCTCTGGGCAAGTCACGGGACTCTGAGCTCAAGTACGTGACAGACGGTCTGATCTTTCTGGACAGTGGAGAGGTTCAGATCCGCTCCTCCTCTGTCACCCTGCGCAGGATGGCCAGCCAGCTCTCAGGTGAGATACGGACCTCACCCCCCCCCCATCCCACCTGGGATTGATTGGAAACCAGGTCATGCCGACCCTTTACACGACAGTGAGGGAACACCCGTTTTGTACCTTATGTGCTCAGCTGCAGTGTTGAAAACTTTCATGCTATTATGACCAAAATGGCCACTATAATGTAATATTGATGATCTTATTCGTTGATTTAATTTAAATGCCACCATACTGCAATCTCTAGTCAGAGCTCTTAAACCTCTAAGCAGGTTTCCAGATTGCCTTCTAAACACCTCTGAAGTTACAGAAACTGTTCAGATTGTCACTGCATCTGCTTATCATCAGAAATAGATCATGTGAGTGCTGAGGGACGATGAGTTCCACTTATTGATGGGTGACGCTCTGAATTGACAAAAACCTTGGTAATGGTAACATCTACACAAATATAGAGGCCAATGTACCAGTAACATACACCTCCCACAGAATAGTATGTCTTGTCTTTTTATTAGCATATTACACCACAAAATCCAAGCCTGTTACTTCAATATGGCACCCTGCAATTCCTTGCTCTGAAACATAGATTTGATTTGATTAGGTTTGCACTTTGATATTTGAGGCATGAAGGTTGAACTCAATAATTTGTTGAGGAGAGTATTTGATGTTTCAGACTAGACTTTGATACTGATGGATTTCTGAGCTGTGCATTAAATGAAATGATCAGTGACATACACTGCAGATTACATGCTGGAATAACAGTTGAGGACCTCATTTTAGTTCAAATTAATTGAAATTGTTGTGAGCTTTATTTGTCACACAAGCTAAATTAATGTATTTTCTTTCTTGATACGTAAACACTAAAGATGTTGTGTTTTGTTAACTGCAGGTCTACCCAGAAGACTTAGAGCCACTAACCTGCTATGGAAGGGGAAAACACAGGCTGCAGTGAATCTGCTGCAAGACGATGTCCTCGTTGCAGACCCTGGCACCAAGTAAGACCTTAGTCATTCCCATCGTTCGATATCAGAATAGCAATATAGTAATTCAAATGTTGTGCATGTCCTTGTGCCATTTAACATTCAGTCAATATTTACGTGTGTAATATAATGGAGCATATTTTCTACACTCATTTGGATGTAAATAGACGGCTCAAGTGTTTCATTCCATCAATCCTGTGGGCTGTATTAACCCTGCAGTCTGCCCTATCAGAATGACTTCTCACTCTGCTGCTCTGTGTTTTGCAGATGCCACTACAGTAACCTAGCCTTCTCCTTATTGGCCCACGTCATGGCTGAGAAGGTGGTGGGCATGGACTACCAGCGCTGGATCAATGATAACATCCTGGACCGGCTGGGGATGGAGGATACAGGCTTCGACATCACCCCAGGGATCCACAGCCAGATGGCTGTGGGCGTCTACTCCAGTGGCCAGCCAGCCCCTCTGTATGACCTGGGTTGGTACCGCCCCTCAGGCCAGATGTTCTCCACTGCCGCTGACCTTGCCAAGCTGGCTATGATGCTGTTGGGGGCCTACCATCGCAAGCTCCTGGAGCCTGACACCCTGAAAATCATGCTGACCCCTCTGTTCCGCTGTGATAAGGACTACTTTGCAAACCGCACCGGCACACCATGGGAGGTGAATGAGCAGTTGGGCTACGAGGTGGTGCGTAAAGATGGAGACCTAGACGGCTACTCAGCCACCTTTTCACTGGTGCCCAGGCTTAAGCTGGGCCTGGTAGTGCTGATGGCTGGCACCAGACCTCAGAAGCAGGATGTGTTGGCCAAGGCTTACAGCCACATAATACCCGCTATGGAGAGGGCTTTCCGGGAGTCCAAGAAGATCCTCATCCCTCCCCCTAATCCAGACCCTTACATAGGCTTCTTCACCTACGGAAACATCACTTTCTATGAGATCAAAGCTGGGGCAGACGGAGTTCTGATCATGCAGCAGTTTGGTCCCCAGATTGAGGACCTGATCCCAGAGAGATATCGGACAATAAAGCTCAACTACCTGGTGGACAGGGTGTTTAGGGTGGTGTTTGAGAAAGAGTACCCCTGTGTTTTGCGGGTCAGCACCGCGTCTGTCTCCCTTGAGGCCCAAGACGGGCAGCTCTTTAACTTTTATGTGTTTGACAAGCGAGGTCTGTCCCCTGGCTTCGATGCACCAGGACTGAATACATACAATGTGGTCAGGATAGCCCATAGGCCGACTTTCTCGAACTAACTGAACTCATACATTGGAAAGGCGCATGAATGTGCAGGATGAAGGTCCTGTTTGGGTCTGTCGCCTATATTTAATAGTGATAATCTATATTGAAAGAGCACATTGCTGGAGGACAGTGAGTGGACAATACCATGATGCATTGCAAAAGAAGGTACACAGCTAGACAAAAGGGTGTTTAATTTACCCATTGTTGTCAACTCTTGTACATAATGTTTTCTTTGATTTCCATGTCAAATAATGGCATTGTACAAATTCATCATTTTTATACAGTTGGTAACCTGACCTTAAACATATTATACTGTACACATTTACTGTATTGTGGCACAGTAATAGAGGGGGTGGTTGTTTAGCAACAAAACCGACGCGCATGCAACCATGGGGCAAAATAGACAGGTTTGGCTTGGATTGTTGACAACATGTAAACTATATTTAGTCTCTTGAAAACATAAATACATTTGCACAATGAGAACTTGTTGTCTCTCAAATACATTGTTACAGTTGTTGGTGAGCTAGCTAGCAACTTTTTGACATTTTAGCATTGAGCATCAGTCAAAACACCTCAAAACAATACATGTTATCAATAACAAGATGACATGAGCTGAAACAAGCCCCACATGGCAGTTTCTTGTCGTTCTTTCTAACAATCTGGCCATCCAGAATGACAACAACATGCTGTCTTCTGCCCCATGGAAGCGTGCACATCGTTTTCGTGATGTTGTCAGCTATCCCATCTATTGAGTCTTTCCTATGTTCTGCACATTGTTACTTTTATCAGTTTGTTCTGTCCTTACCTTGCATTTGTAAGACAAAACTGGAAATATGGCATGCGGGAATCAATCAACACAATTAAATTGTAACACTTTAATTTGCATGTGGAAGTTCATTCTTGTTCTTGCCCTATGAATTTCATTTTGATTAATCAAAAGATGTGCAATGTATGTTTCTACTGCAGCAAAACATGGATTTATTTTTATTTGTTATCAATGAATTGCCTGATCATTTTTGACCTACGAAAAATCCACAAGATATGTTCATGCCAAACAAAAATTAAGTCTCATTTTTAAATAGTGATCATGTTGGCATGTTTTGGCAAGGAGACCTTTTACAGTGTCTGTAGCCATACTGTACAGTAAGTATACTGTATGTGAGAACAGACCAAAATGCTTTTGGCAGTCCAACCTTTGAGCAAAAATATATGCTTAAAAGGGGGATTGGGGACATAGTGGTATAGTTCCAGGAATGACTGTGCACGTTATCATCCCAATTTGGACTCATTTAAATCCTCGTTATGAATAGATTTATATGACAAATATCTGTAGCTCACAAACTGACTCACAAAGAATAACCTTATGTGGTCCTCTTCTTTGGCATTTAGATTTTCTAATGTAATACTAAGTAGGGGAAAAACATACAGCTATGACTAACTAGAGTTCCCTCACAGTTGATTTCTTCAAACCAAGCTGCTTACCTATTGCAGATTCAGTCTTCCAAGCCTGGTGCAGGTCTACAATTTTGTTTCTGGTGTCCTTTGACAGGTCTTTGGTCTTGGCCATAGTGGAGTTTGGAGTGTGACTGTTTGAGGTTGTGGACAGGTGTCTTTTATACTGATAACAAGTTTAAACAGGTACCATTAATACAGGTAACGAGTGGAGGACAGATGAGCCTCTTAAAGAAGAAGTTACAGGTCTGTGAGAGCCAGAAATCTTGCTTGTTTGTAGGTGACCAAATACTTATTTTCCACCATAATCTGCAAATAAATTCATAAAAAATCCTACAATGTGATTTTCTGGATTTTTTTCTTCTCATTTTGTCTGTCATAGTTGAAGTGTACCTATGATGAAAATTACAGGCCTCTCTCATCTTTTTAAGTGGGAGAACTTGCACAATTGGTAGCTGACTAAATACTTTTTTTTCCTTAAAATGGTTTAAGGAAAACATTGTCAAGGTATTGGAGTGGCCATCACAAACTGAAAAAGCGTGTATGTGCAAGGAGGCCCACAAACCTGACTCAGTTACACAAGCTCTGTCAGGGGGAATGGGCCAAAATTCACCCAACTTATTGTGGGAAGCTTGTGGAAGGCACCCTGAAATGTTTGACCCAAGTTAAACAATTTAAAGGCAATGGTACGAAATACTAATTGAGTGTATGTAAACTTCTGACTCACTGGGAACGTCATGAGAGAAATGAAAGCTGATAGAAATAATTCTCTCCATTATTATTCTGACATTTCACATTCTTAAAATAAAGTGGTGATCCTAACTGACCTAAGACAGGGAATTTGTACTAGGATTTAATGTCAGAAATGGTGAAAAATTTAGTTTAAATGCATTTGGCTAAGGTGTATGTAAACTTCCGACTTCAATTGTAAATACAAAATATATGGATGAGCAGTGACAGAGTGGCTAAGATGCAATAGATAGTATGAAATAAGTAATGTGAGATATGTAATCATTCTTAAAAGTGGCATTATTAGAGTGACTATTGTTCCATTTATTACAGTGGCCAATGATATCAAGTCTGTTTAACATTCTGATATCCTTGAGATAGAAGCTGTTTTTCAATCTCTCTGTCCCAGCTTTGATGCACCTATACTGACCTCGCATTCTGGATGGAAGCGGGTTGAACAGGCGTGTGTGGTTATTGTCCTTGATGATCTTTTTTGCCTTCCTGTGACATCAGGTGTTGTAGGTGTTCTGGAGGGCAGGTAGTGTGCCCCCGGTGATGCGTTGTGCAGACTGCACCACCCTCTGGAGAGCCCTGCGGTTGTGGGCAATGCAGTTCCAGTACCAGTATGCCCTTGATTGTGCATCTGTAAAAGTTAGTGAGGGTTTTCGGTGACAAGCCACATTTGTTCAGCCTCTTGAGGTTGAAACGTCGCTGTTGAAAGGGCCTCCCGGGTGGCACAGTGGTTAAGGGTGCTGTACTACCAGAGACTCTGGGTTCGCGCCCAGGCTCTGTCGTAACCGGCCGCGACCGGGAGGTCCGTGGGGCAACGCACAATTGGCCTAGCGTCGTCCGGGTTAGGGAGGGTTTGGCCGGTAGGGATATCCTTGTCTCATCGCGCACCAGCGACTCCTGTGGCAGGCCGGGCGCAGTGCACGCTAACCAAGGTTGCCAGGTGCACGGTGTTTCCTCCGACACAGGAGTTGGATGTGCGCTGTGTTAAGAAGCAGTGCGGCTTGGTTGGGTTGTGTATCGGAGGACGCATGACTTTCAACCTTCGTCTCTCCCGAGCCCGTACGGGAGTTGTAGTGATGAGACAAGATCGTAGCTACTAACAATTGGATACCACGAAATTGCGGAGAAAAAGGGGGTAAAATTTAAAAAATCTATAAAAATATGTACAACAAAAAAAGTCGCTGTTGCACCTTCTTCACCACACTGCCTGTATGCATGCACCATTTCAGTTCGCCGGTGACATGTACACAGAGGAACTTCCAACTTTCCACCTTCTCCACAGCACGAATGCTGCCATCAATCCACGGTTTCTGGTTAGGGAAGGTTTTAATAGTCACAGTGGGTAGAACATCTACTATACACTTCCTTATAAACTCGCTCACCGAGTCAGTGTATACGTCAATGTTGTTATCTGAGGCTACCCGGAACATATCCCAGTCCACGTGATCAAAGCAATTTTGAAGCGTGGAATCTGATTGGTCAGACCAGTGTTGGATAGACCTAAGCACGGGTGTTTCCTGTTTTAGTTTCTGCCTATAGGAGGGGAGCCTCAAACACCAAGTTAGGCATCCCTTAATTCAAAATAGACCATCATCAATGTCAATTGTGAATGATAATTCTTCACGTTTTACCAGCTAAATGTCCAAACTGCATGCCAATAATTGGATCTCAATCAGTTTTATGTGAATATGCATTTAGATCTTGAATTACTGTTTCATGGGAGAATTAAAGCAGATGATGTTTACAAACTATTAGCCTTTCTTGTATCGGTATTTTGTTTAAATCAAAGCATGTATATTTTCCTAGTGGCGTGTGCTTTTTTTTGTTGGACTATTCAGATTCAAAACGATTGAGGTTGTTGTCGTGTCTCGGACTTCTTTAATGTGATGACAAGTTATTTTATCAAATCGATTACAGTACCTAGCGTTTGATTGATTACGTGATTGAATTAAACCATGCAACAATTAACTTGTTAATAACCTGGGGCACTATGGAAGAGTTAGTTTTCTCCCGAATCCACTCTTATTAAAGATCTGAAGATCTTTTATATCAAAAGCAGTCAATCAGTCATCCAATTATTCTTTACCTTCTATCAGTCTCATCTGAACATCGTAAAATTATTGGTTATCTGCACAAACCCAGCCTCATCCATACACAAATTGGCTCAGTTATTTATTTACTAACTAATTAAATAATTACAGAATATACAACACATAATACCATTATACAGTAAATACCGACCCTAGTATAACCAAAAACAGTTTGGTTATAACATCATAGATTCATAGAGGAAAGGAGGGGGAGGTTGGAAGCAAGCCTTAAGAATGGGTCTCTATCAGACATGGGAAGCTAATCTCAGAATTTATGACTTGGGTGTAAAAGTCATAAAACTGACCCCTCGTAACAGGAGAAGGGGGGTTCACATCTCTGCTAGAGGGCTAGCGTCATGACAGTCCCCCTTTGGTGGTTCAATCTTGGCATTATGTGGAATGTTGCAACCCACCATAAAAATGACCCAGAGATGACCTGGTTGCGGATCATCGTTGCTGTCCCCTTCTGGTGGTTTGCCCTGGGAGGATTTCTGTAAGCTGCAGGCCGCTCCAAGGATGAGCAGCGCAGGTCAGGTTGGTGATTGCCGTTGATGTCCCCCTCTGGTGGTTTACCCTGGGAGGATTTTTTCAAGCTACAGGCCACCACAAGATTGGCCAGGGGATGTCTTGGGTGGAGATCTCCATTGCTGTCCCCCTCAGGTGGTTTACCCTGGAAGGATTTCTGCAAGCTGCAGGCCGCTCCAAGGATGGGCCAGGGATGTGCGGGTTGGTGATCGCCGTTGATGTCCCCCTCTGGTGGTTTGCCCTGGGAGGATTTCCGCAAGCTGCAGGCCACCACAAGAATGGCCAGCGAATGTCCTGGTTGGAGATCTGGGCAGTAACTCAGGCAGATGTTAGCAACGCACAAACACTCACAAAATACATGAATACATTTCTTTCCCAAACGAGTGGCGTTGTGGCACTAAGTGATGGTTGCATTGAGACTTTGTTTGTGGCTCTATCACTTCCTAAGTGTCAAAGGAACTGAACCAAAAAAGACTGAAAGCAGAAACAAAAGATATTCAAAATATAGTTATCACGTAATCATCTAATTGGACTGTATTCTACATACATTCAACATTTTGGCAAAATTACCATATCATGCCATTGTCTAATGTCCTCTCTAGGGCGTTCCTAATTTGCAGTGTGGTGCATAAGGCACTATCATAAGTTGATAACTACATGATAAGTCTACAGCTGCAAGGCACCAGCTTCGGCCAGTCTACAGGGATGACCTATGGACCTCTGTGGAGAAACTGGTGAGTACTGTAGGGTCAAAGGCCTCAGGGTAAATGTTCAATTTTATCCAGGCTGGCGTTTTGCTCGGTTTAAGTGATCCTAGCATAAATCCTAATTGGATGTTCCATTGTACATTATGCTTACACAAGGGAAGAAAATCAAGTATCCCTGCAGACTACAACTTGTTCAGAACGAGTCTGACGTAATCAGGTAATTTTCTGGTCAATGCCTGGAGGTCAGTCAGAATTGGTGTCGAGGGAGTCTGTAGTGGTTTTACTACAAGTCACTGTGTCTTCCACTATTGTAGTGGTGAAAGGTATGAAGAAGTCTATTTCATGGCTATGTTATCCACAGAGGAGCTAACCTCTGTTCTCATAGGGGAGTTTACAACTATATTTGTTTTCTGCTCTGGCAGCCTCGTACGGTGCTGCACGTAATCTCAACCCCCCCCTCATCATGGGTCTGGGGGCAAGTATTCCCTCCTTTGTGGTCTAAGATATTACTGAGTGGTGTTGGCATCCGAGGCACAAATGAAAAGATCAGATCCTATGTACGAGTTGTCTGTGACCACGTTATGAGAATGGATGTTACCTTTTAACTAAATCTCCTGGTGTTTATGCTTCAAAACACTCAGTGGCTGTCGAGGCCTGGTGACTGCCACAGCGTCCGCGTGTGACAACCTCTTCAGTACCTGCGAACTGAAACAAGGATATCTGTCTGTGATATCGCAAAGTGTTTCACCAGCGGAAGTCATTGGGTCAGTTGCTGGACTGACGCCATTAGTGTCCTTGTAAGGGGTGCCAGTCCCCCACAAAGCAGAAGATGTTTCATCGGAAGCAGAGTACACTCTGCTCATCAACGGTTTTCTTGCTGAGACTGCCGAAGTGCTTGCGGAAGTGTTCGAAGGACAAGAGAAGTTCCTCTCAACTATAGTATTGCACAACTTCAAGGAGGAGGGAAGTTGTTCATTCACAGAGACTGCTGGCTCGAAATCATGAAAAGAATGGTCAATCAGGTTTGCTGTTGGAATGTGTCGAGATATCGAAATATCTCCTTGGATCGGATTCTGCACCAAGGTTTCAAAACGTATTTTTTCCCAAGGAGTGCTTTCAACAGATACCCCTTGTGGATGACTGTGTTGCAGCTAGCATTAGGGGTAGACAGTGTGGCTTGTTGTAACCACTACAGACTCCCTCGACACCAATTCTCAATGACCTCCAGGCATTGACCTGAAAATTACCTGATTACATCAGACTGAACAAGTTGTAATCTATGAGGATACTTGGTTTTCTTCCCTTGACATGAACGCTTGTGTAAGCATAAACACACAGGTACAACGGAACACCCATTTAGGATTCATACCAGGATCACTTAAGGGTCCGAGCAAAACGCCAGCCTGGGTAAAATTGAAAATGTACGCTGGTGCCTTTGACACTACAGCTACCGTACTCACCAGTTTACCCCCAGAAGTCCATAGGTCATCCCTTTAGACTGCCCAAAACTAATGCCTTACAGATGTAGACGTATCATGTAGTTATCAACTTAGCATAATGCTCTAAGCAACACACATTTGTTAATGCTTTAATTCATTTTCTTTGACACTTAGGAAGTGATGGAGCCATAAACAACTTCCCCATACAACCATAAGATAGTACAAGAATGCCGCTCATTTGGGAGGGAAAGTAATTATTTATATCATGAGTGTGTGTGCGTTGTTAACATCTGCCTACGTTACTGCCCAGATATTACAGTCTGGATGACCAGACAACAGTTCCGGAATGGCGATCCCCAACCCAGACATCTCCTGGCCATTCCTATGGTGCTTTGCAGCTTCCAGAAACCCTACCAAGGTAGACCACCAGAGGGGGACCGCAACAGTGATCACCAACTGGACATCCACTGCCCAGCCTTGGAGCGGCCTGCTTCATTTGCACCACCACCAGAGGGCGACCACAACTATGGTCCACAACCAGGACAACCCATGGTCATTTTTATGTTGGTTTGCAACTTGCAGGATAATCGCAAGATCGAACCCAACAAAGGGGGACTGTCATGGCGTTACTCTGTTAGGTGAGGTTTATGACCCCCCCCATAAATACCGTTCCCCCTTTTCTCTCCACTCTACAGAATGGACTCTTGGAAAGCCCTTTGTTAACATAGAGAGAGTATGGTAAGATCAAAATGTTGGGAATGGAACAACATTTCTGTAATCCAACTAGTTGAAAGTATCTGTTCAGATCAGTTGTTGTCTGGGACATTATTACTGATGACAGAACAACATAAATTGTATCTTGGAAGTCTACACATTCTAGTTATCGGATTCACATGGAATTGTTGTGCATTTAAATGTTGAAATATTAAACTATTTGTGAAAACATAAAATGTAATTTTAAGTAAACTATCCTTACTCAGTGGTCACGCCAAAGTGAACAGACATTGGTTGAGAACTATGAAACACGCCCTTCTCTTCCACACTACAAAAGCCCGTTGATGGAAGACAGGACGGGTGTCCATACGTTTAAAGGGATAATTTCAACGTGGAGGTGATGATCACCATACTGGAAGGATGAATTTCTACTAGACCAGCCAGAATTCAGTGCGAAATGGTATGAACTTTGAACTCTTATTCACTAAAGAAGAAGTGATACATCCTAGAAGTCAAGTTACCAGCTGCAGCTGTACACGTACACGGCCTAGGAAAGGACAGACAATCCTATGAGAAGACAGGGTACTTCAACGTATCCGCTCTACAACACTACGACCAGAAAGATTGTGCAAAGGACAAGGACGATCTCTGCTCGGCAAACCAGTCTTCCATTTTCGACCCATCTATCGAAGCTCAGCTCAGTGTAAATAAATGTCTTGCATTTTCCTTTTCCTAATGGGTGGTTATTAGAATGCATAAGATTCTGTATTTTTGATAGCAAGGTCCTATAGAGACTTCAGTCTTCCCGCTCTTTCATTCAAATCCAACCCCCTTTCTTTGTGTAACCAGCTGTCATATCGGTTTTGTCCGCTAGGGACTTTTTTTAATGACATGATTAGTAATCGATATACACAGGATTAGTAATCCTGTGTATATGTAATTCTGTGTGATTATTTAGGTATTTAGTAAATAAATAATTAAGCCAATTTTTGTATTGCTGATTCAACTTGTCAGTCAGGGTTCGTGAAGAATTTACAATGTTCAGATGAGACTGAATAAGGTGATGATTAATAATTGACTGCTATTGATGTAAATATAAATAGATCTTTAAGAGTTTATTCAGAAGACAGCAGCTCTATAAAGACTATTCCGTGGTGCCACAGGTTATTAACGAGTTAATTGTTGCATGGTTTAATTCAATCACATAATCAAATGTTAATTAATTTGATAAAATAGCCTGTCATATAATTGAATCAGTCAGAAACATGACAATGTGTTTTTGGTGTAACATATCACAGGTCTACTATGCTACATGTGCTATTACATTTGGTTATGTTAAGTAAAATACTAATGAATCATTGTGTAATCTTGCAGACATTGATTCAGCTTGATCTAACTTTACTAAAGGAGTACGAAGAACGAGTGACTTTGACTTTGGCTTTATTCATACTTGCTCACAGTTTACACAAACTGTAGGAATGCAGAATTGACATAACCCAACATTGCATACAAAATAGCATGATAAAACACTTAGAATACATAACACATGGCAAACATAATACAAACACTTAAATAGATAATAGGCTACAGAACATTTCTTCTCTTTATGGGAAAACTATTGTGTAAAAAAATGATTAAAAAAAAGATGACTTTGAATACTTTTAAGAGCTACAACGAGTTCTTTAGCCTATCTATAGATCCTGCCGACACAGTTAAGTTTAACTTCGTAATGAGTGCACTGCAGGGTGTTTTGGGAAACGGGTGTGACATCTTCGGCCGTTACCTTCAGATGCACAACAAAATTGTCAGAGCTTCGATGATTTTATGCCCCAAATATTCAACATTTTGCTGTTGGCAAGAATTCTATATAATAAGTTTAGCTGAAAAGCACGAAGTCTTGAATCTTGCATTGTTTTATATATCAACTCATACACGCTATACCATGGAATCGGTACATCAAAAATCTCTTCCCAACTATTTTGCAATCTGTATGGCACAGTTGTCAACATCCTGGTCCTCAAATGAAACGGATATACTTTCCTATTTATGCTATTTTTATTCCTTCCGCCAGTTTTGGTCCTTTATATCGGGCAGACAGACCAGTTCCCTACCTCCACCCACCTCCTCCATTTTTGTGGCAATGCTGTATACAATTGGTTATACTCTTGGATTGAGCAGACCTTCCCGTACAATTCTGATAAGAGTTCATTCAGAAGACGGAACTGCTTAAATAAATGTATCCGTGGTGCCCCAGATTATTAATGAGTTAATTGTTGCATGATTTAACTGAATCACGTAATCAATTAAACGTTAGGTAATCGATTTGATAAAATGGCATGTCGTCACATTAAGGATACTAAAGACACAACACTGCCAAACTGACCCTGATTCAGATGACCATCCTACCCATGCTAGGTTAGGGAGACGTAATTTATAGATCGGCAGGTAAGGGTGCTCTCGAGCGGCTAGATGTGCTTTACCATTCGGCTCTAATCTGATTTGCCACCAATGCTCCTTATAGGACACATCACTGCACTCTATACTCCTCTGTAAACTGGTCATCTCTGTATACCCGTCACAAGACCCAATGGTTGATGCTTATATATAAAGCCCTCTTAGGCCTCACTCCCCCCTATCTGACATAACTACTGCACCCTCGTTCTCCACATTTAACACCAGTTCTGCCAGTCACATTATTTTTAAGGTCCCCAAAGCACTCACATTCCTGGTTCGCTCCTCTTTTCAGTTCGCTGCAGTTAGCGACTGGAACGAGCTGCAAACAACACTCAAACTGGACCATTTTCTCTCCATCTCTTCATTCAAAGACTCAATCATGGACACTTACTGACAGTTGTGGCTGCTTCACGTGATGTATAGTTGTCTCCACCGTCTTTCCCTTTATGTCGTTGTCTGTGCCTAATACTGTTTGTACCATGTCTTGTGTTGCTACCATGTTGTGCTGCTGCTGTGTTTTCGTGTGTTGCTGCCATGCTACAGTGCCTTGCGAAAGTATTCGGCCCCCTTGAACTTTGCGACCTTTTGCCACATTTCAGGCTTCAAACATAAAGATATAAAACTGTATTTTTTTGTGAAGAATCAACAACAAGTGGGACACAATCATGAAGTGGAACGACATTTATTGGATATTTCAAACTTTTTTAACAAATCAAAAACTGAAAAATTGGGCGTGCAAAATTAAAATAATAGGCCAAGTAGATATTCCATTACAAATCAGCCGTTTCCAACTACAATGGTCATTTACAACATTAACAATGTCAAATAAAATAAAATGTTATTTGTTACATACACATGGTTAGCAGATGTTAATGCAAGTGTAGCAAAATGCTTGTGCTTCTAGTTCCGACAATGCAGTAATAACCAACGAGTAATCTAACCTAACAATTCCAAAACTACTACCTTATACACACAAGTGTAAAGGGATAAAGAATATGTACATAAAGATATATGAATGAGTGATGGTACAGAACGGCATAGGTAAGATGCAGTAGATGGTATCGAGTACAGTATATACATATGAGATGAGTAATGTAGGGTAATGTAGGGTATGTAAACAAAGTGGCATAGTTTAAAGTGGCTAGTGATACATGTATTACCTAAAGATGCAGTAGATTATATAGAGTACAGTATATACATATGAGATGAGTAATGTCGGGTATGTAAACATTATATTAGGTGGCATTGTTTAAAGTGGCTAGTGATACATTTTTTACATCAATTTCCATTATTAAAGTGGCTGGAGTTGAGTCAGTGTAACGGCCGTTGTTGGTGGAAGAAGGTGAGGACCAAAGCGTAGCGTGGTATGTGTTCATGATGTTAATATTTAATGAATCAAACTGAACACTAAAATAGATAACAACTAAGTGAAAGAATGAAACGACAACGAAACAGTCCTGTCTGGTGAAGACACACAACAGAAAATAATCACCCACAACTCAAGGGTGAAAAAAGGCTACCTAAGTATGGTTCTCAATCAGGGACAACAATTGACAGCTGCCTCTGATTGAGAACCATGCCAGGCCAAACATAGAAATCCCAAATCATAGAAAAAAGAACATAGACTGCCCACCCCAACTCACACCCTGACCATACTAAATCAAAGACAAAACAAAGGAACTAAGGTCAGAACGTGATGTTGGCAGCAGCCACTCAATGTTAGTGGTGGCTGTTTAACAGTCTGATGGCCTTGAGATAGAGAGGCTGTTTTTCAGTCTCTCATTCCCTGCTTTGATGCACCTGTACTGACCTCGACTTCTGGATGATAGCGGGGTGAATAGGCAGTGGCTCGGGTGGTTGTTGTCCTTGATGATCTCTATGGCCTTCCTGCGATATCAGGTGGTGTAGGTGTCCTGGAGGGCAGGAAGTTTGCCCCCAACACAGTGATGTGTTGTGCAGACCTCACTGACCTCTGGAGAGCCTTATGGTTGTGGGCGGAGCAGTTGCCATACCAGGCGGTGATACAGCCCGAAAGGATGCTCTCGATTGTGCATCTGTAGAAGTTTGTGAGTGCTTTTGGTGACAAGCCTAATTTCCTCAGCCTCCTGAGGTTGAAGAGGTGCTGCTGCGCCTTCTTCACAACGCTGTCTGTGTGGGTGGACCAATTCAGTTTGTCCGTGATGTGTACACCGAGGAACTTAAAACTTACTACCCTCTCCACTACTGTCCCGTCGATGTGGATAGGGGGGCAATCCCTCTGCTGTTTCCTGAAGTCGACAATCATCTCCTTTGTTTTGTTGACGTTGAGTGTGAGGTTATTTTCCTGACATCACACTCCGAGGGCCCTCACCTCCTCCATGTAGGCTTTCTCGTTGTTGTTGGTAATCAAGCCTACCACTGTAGTGTTGTCCGCAAACTTGAAGATTGAGTTGGAGGCGTACATGGCCACGCAGTCGTGGGTGAACAGGGACTACAGGAGAGGGCTCAGAACGCACCCTTGTGCGTTCAGGGCGGGGTCGAGACCCAGGGTCGAGTTTGGAGGGTACTATGGTGTTGAATGCTGAGCTGTAGTCGATGAACAGCATTCTCACATAGGTATTCCTCTTGTCCAGATGGGTTAGGGCAGTGTTCAGTGTGGTTGCGATTGCGTCGTCTGTGGACCTATTGGGGAGGTAAGCAAATTGGAGTGGGTCTAGGGTGTCAGGTAGGGTGGAGGTGATATGGTCCTTGACTAGTCTCTCAAAGCACTTCATGATGATGGAAGTGAGTGCCACGGGGCGGTAGTCGTTTAGCTCAGTTACCTTAGCTTTCTTGGGAACAGGAACAATGGTAGCCCTCTTGAAGCATGTGGGAACAGCAGACTGGGATAAGGATTGATTGAATATGTCCGTAAACACACCAGCCAGCTGGTCTGCGCATGCTCTGAGGATGCGGCTGGGGATGCCGTCTGGGCCTGCAGCCTTGCGAGGGTTAACACGTTTAAATGTTTTACTCACGTCGGCTGCAGTGAAGGAGAGTCTGCAGGTTTTGGTAGCGGGCGCTGTCAGTGGCAGTATCCTCAAAGCAAGCAAAAAAGTTATTTAGTCTGTCTGGGAGCAAGGCATCCTGGTTTTCTTTTTGTAATCCGTGATTGACTGTTGAATTGCGACTCTACTTTGTCTCTATACTGACGCTTAGCTTGTTTGATTGCCTTGCGGAGGGAATAGCTACACTGTTTGTATTCAGTCATGTTTCCGGTCACCTTGCCCTGGTTAAAAGCAGTGGTTCGCGCTTTCAGTTTCACGTGAATGCTGCCGTCAATCCACGGTTTCTGGTTTGGGAATGTTTTAATCGTTGCTGTGGCTATCGTCAATGAACTTTCTAATGAACTCGCTCACCGAGTCAGCGTATTCGTCAATGTTGTTGTTGGACGCAATGAGGAACATATCCCAATTCACGTAATCGAAGCAGTCTTGAAGCGTGGAATCAGATTGGTCAGACCAGCGTTGAACAGACCTGAGCGTGGGAGCTTCTTGTTTTAGTCTCTGTCTGTAGGCTGGAAGCAACAAAATGGAGTCGTGGTCAGCTTTTCCGAAAGGAGGGCGGGGGAGGGCCTTATATGCGTTGCGGAAGATAAAATAACAATGATCCAATGTTTTACCAGCCCTGGTTGCGCAATCAATATGCTGATAGAATTTAGGGAGTCTTGTTTTCAGATTAGCCTTGTTAAAATCCCCAGCTAAATGTAGCCTCGGGATATGTGGTTTCCAGTTTACATAGAGCTTGGGGGGGGGGATATATACGGCTGTGATTATAATCAAAGAGAATTCCCTTGGTAGATAATGCGGTCGACATTTGATTGTGAGGAATTCTAAGTCAGGTGAACAGAAGGACTTGAGTTCCTGTATGTTGTTATGATCACACCACGTCTCATTAATCATAAGGCATAACCCCCCGCTCCTCTTCTTACCAGAAAGATGCTTGTTTCTGTCGGCGCGATGCGTGAAGAAACCAGCTGGCTGCACCGACTCCGATAGAGTCTCTCGAGTGAGCCATGTTTCCGTGAAGCCAAAAACGTTACAGTCTCTGATGTCTCTCTGGAATGCTACCCTTGCTCGAATTTCATCAACCTTGTTGTCAAGAGACTGGACATTGGCGAGTAGTATGCTAGGGAATGGTGCTGATCAATTTGATGTTATATTAATGGACAAAAAAAATTCGCTTTTCTGTCAAAAACATGGACATTTAAAAAAAAACAATCTTTTGAACGGTAGTGTATGTACATATTAAAATCACACACAGCTTGATCTACTACAGTAGTTATGTTGGTATTATACTTCAAACTATAGTATGTGTATGCAGGTTGCTTAGGATTCAAACCTTCTCAAACAGCCTAATTCATACTCTTAGAGGAGGTGCTTCTACAACAATTCCTCGGCGTACACATCACTTACAAACTGAAAGGGTCCACCCACACAGAAAGGGTCATAATAAGATCCTTTTTGGTCAGTCGGTACCCAACATAACAACAGGTGGTGGTTTGTTGGACACAGTAGCTCAGACAGATAGAGCCTGTCTGCATTCCTGATTTCTGTAACAATTAGCTTACCTGTGTAATATTGACAGAAGCTAAATTCTGTTTTTGCAATAAAGATGGTGCCGCAACAATAATACATATTTACAGTAGGCCTACGTCTAAAAATGCATACAGCCAAATGATATATGTATATACTGTTTATACACAGTCAGTATCTGTTAACATGAAGAGACAAAATTGTATGCCACTCTTCTCAGGATATTGAATGAATCCATATCTGGCCATAGGAAATGTCCATGTGTGATATTCGGCGTAATCCCAATATCATATATAAGACACATCTGTATTCGGAATTTGTCAGAATATGGTGCATATCCACAAAACTCAAAATATGCATTGGAAATGGTCTGTATTCTGTATAATATCAAAAATGTGTAATGTAAAGAGACATCCCCTGATAAGGACCCACTTCGATATCTCCATGTGATCCGACCACGGACCCAGATCCATAATGTTAGCACACACAAGCGATGGAGCTCTTCAATATGCTGTCATAAACACAGGCAGAAAATGGCCTTCAATATCTTCCTTCCAGTGGATTTTATGTGGCAGTCAAAACTAATTTGTTTTGTAGAGAATAACAATTCATCCATAGAGGCTGCCAGGAGTTGTTAAATAATCTGTGGTCAAAAGCTTGAAGTGCTTTAATTGTCTCTCATGCTGGTTTCTTTGCATTTTTAGACACTACAAGAACACTGTGTTAGCCTTCCATTATACTGCCACTCACACTTTGAGACTACCTGTTGGTGTTGTTGTTAGGGTCCCCAAGAGACTCATACAATACATTATCATCATAATGCTCTTTCTGTTTCAGACATTTTAAACTGCAGCTACAGTATCTGCTTTACAGGGACACCTCGTGAAATGACTACAGGTTCTGGAAAGGATGAGAAGATAATGTAGAAACAAAATAAAATGTATGCTAACACACTGGTGAAAACCTTTTATTTGAATATTTTAAACATCAAATGAATGTCAAGCAACATAAATATGTTTAGTAAGAAAAAGCTATATCAACTCATTGGAATTTATTACATGGATACTCAATAGTCTTTGTGCAGTTATGTTGGGCATCGGTCAACGGACATAATCTCAGTCTGAAATTTACAGAGACTACATACCGTAGGTGCAAGCAAATAAAGCAATCAAAAACATCTAGAAAACAATGCAATTCCTGAAATAATCACCAAGCAATACATTCATGTTTTGCTGTTTTTCACAGAAAGGCAATAAATATTGATTTACATGAAATTACATACAATTTCTAAGTCGAAGGACAGCTGTGCTACATATGTACATTAAATTATTTGACAAGGTGAAATACACATGGGGAAGTGTTGACATACACAATAAATTAAGGGGCAGGACTAGGTGGTTATGAATACATAACTGCAGTTCACATAAGTCAATGTCACAAAGGTAAATATGGGATAATCAATCATTAGAGTTAATTATCATGTGCAACCAAGTCTCTCATTTACATACCCCTAAATCAGTTTTTTTCAGATAAATGTTTATGCTATGAGGATTTATGCTGTTTCAATAACAAGTTCACATATCACCTCATGAAATATTTACTTATCCAATTGTGCACAACGTATCATCTGCTCATTAGTCAAATCCACCTCCTGACAGAGGGCATCATATCCACTACACATTAAACCAGACATGGGACCAAGTCACAATTTAGGAAGTCCTAAGCAAGTCAAGTCTTCACCTTCAGTCTCAAGTCAAGTTTCAAGTAATAATGGGCAAATCTCAAGGCAGGTCCCAAGTTCCAGAGATCAGGTCAAGTCACAAGTCCCTAATTTGGGGTTTTGAGTCAATAGTTAAAGGGATACTTCAGGATTTTGGCAATGAGGCATTGTATCTACTTCCCCAGAGTCAGATGAACTTGTGGATACCATTTGTATGTCTTTGCGTGCAGTTTGAAGGAAGTTGCTAACTAGCGTCATAGATTTTTTTTTAATCTTTGCTGGCACTAGTGCAATTGCTAACTAGCATTTAGCAGATACCAATAGACTTTCAGTCATTGTGCTAACACTAGCTAGCATTGGCTTACAAAACGACCTCTAACTTACTTCTTACTGGAAAATGGTATCCACGAGTTCATGTGAAATCCCAAAGTATCTATTTTTATACCAATTTGTTTTATACCAATTTCAAAGCAATTTTTATAATCAGGATATTTACTGTTTTCCTTACATTAGACCTACTAGTACAGTACATAGGCCTACATATTAAACTTCACAGATCATTAACTTAATGTTTTTTTTATCATCATTACTAATTAAAAGGCCATCCAAATGATGATGTACAGCTACTGTTGATAGTACAACTACAGTTTGACTTATATTATGAAATCTCCAATTACAATGACGTGTTGTTGTTTTTCCCCTACCCACTGAATGCACATTGAGAGGTCTGTGGATGGCTGAGAATTAACATTCACAGAAACTCAAGCTCAGAGCTCATATTTTCAAGCGACAAGCATTGAAAATATAGGACAGTGCTCTATTCTTCCCCTTGCCTTTCCGCATTTGCTGGTGCAGCGGCGCTGGGCAGAACAGAATTTAACAGTCATTTCCCATATAACCAATACGATTCTCCGCTTTGAGCAATGGAATTGCCGTGAATGTTCACTGTGTACGAAACATTAGGAACACATTCCTAATATTGAGTTACACCCTCTTTTGCCCTCAGAACAGACTCAATTCATCAGGGCATGGACTCTACAAGGCGTCAAAAGCAGCATTGCAGTTCTTGACACACTCAAGCCGCTGCACCTACTACCCTGTTCAAAGGCACTTCAATCTTTTGTCTTGCCCATTCACCCTCTGAATAGCACACATACACAATAATTGTCTCAAGGCTTAAAAATACGTATTTAACCTGTCTATTCTCCTTCATCTACATTGAACAGGTGACATCTAAGGGATCATATCTTTCTCCTGGATCCACCTGGTCAGTCTATGTCATGAAACGCTCAGTGTATGTTCACGGTGTAATAACTGAATTTAACAGGAAATTGAGTGTTTTTTCTTTTTGTCAAGTCTAAGTGGCAAAATTTGCGACTCAAGTAGTACTGGAGTCCAAGTCACGTGATTCGAGTCTACATCTCTGCATTAAATATGAAATATGATTAAAAAGCAGTAGCAGTGAAGTCAGAGTCCACCACGCACAAATGTTTACTTGTCAGTGTTGTGATCTCTGTGTTCACTGGGCCTGGCTTGGGTCTTAGGAACTGGGCCCGAGGGGACCAGCAGGATCTTGGCGGAGGGTGTGAAGTCTTTTCCAGCAGTGGTGTCTTCTGTATGGGTGCAGACGAGATCCCAGAAGCATTCCCGGAAGCGTGTGGAGAGCAGGTTATAGATAACGGGGTTGACTGCAGAGCTGAGGTAGAAGAGGATGCCTGAAAGGAGGTGCACACACTGGTACACAGCTTGGTTGAGGTCTGTCCAGGCAGACCACTGCATGATGCAGCTCCACAGGAGCCGGTCAATGTGGAAAGGTGCCCAGCAGATGGCAAACACCAGCACGACCACAGCTACATTACAACAGACAGTGAAAATAGGAGTAAGACAGTAAGAGACATAGATGGAGGATGAATTAAGTGATGTGTACAGAGAGAGAAAAGGGGGCAACAACAGTCAGGGTGGGAATCCTGTTCGGTGCTCCCTGCAAAACTTGGTCCTCGTAAAACTGAGACAATGTACTCATATAACTAGGGCTGGCACAATTAATGTGTAATTGTGTAACCGATGACTATGGATGAAAGCTGTCATTAAATAAAATAGCAGCCATAAATGTAATTTAAAATGTTTTTTTTAAAGGGTTTGCTATTTGTTTTTGGAGAATTAATCACTGAATGAAAACTGGACGGCTGGGAATTTGTGCGGTTGAGTTGAGCAAGTTAGCTCTCCCAATAATATTTTCAGTTAGAGGTTTGATGATACTTCCAACTAGGCACACTATGTCATTTCAACATGGAAATGTGGGTAATATTTGGTTGAGACATTGATCAATGAGATTTCAACCTTTAGTCATCCACTCAAAAAGACAACCAGAAGTTTGTTGAATTCCCAATGTGTTCGATATTAGGTCCGAAACATAATTTCAATATGAGGTCCTAAACATAGCATGAAAGTGCATCCTTGTAGCTGTGTGGTCAAAATGTTAGTCCAAATGTTTGCCTTTGGGTAAGTTGAGCCAATGGTTGAGCCAATGGCAAGTAGAGCAAAGTTAAGTGTTTTCTTCCCAGGTGTAATGCAAGGCAGTATCAATGGGTTATAAAATACAGTAACAACAATGCCTGGTCTATGTTTAAAGTGTTTTTAAAAGTGCCAACGTGTTTGTTACGTGTTAAGCCTATTAAAATATGTTTTAAATTATTGTGTTGTGTTGTGTTGAATTGTGTTTGGGGAAAAAAGATAGACATGGTTTTAAAAAGGTAGTGGTCATATTTAATTCAGTAAAGAAACAGCTCAACTTACTCCATACCCGGGAGTAAGTTGTGACGAGACCATGTTTTTTGGACAAGCTATGTTTTCAAAACTGCAATGTTTACTTGAATTCTGATTATTTCCAGGGATACACAACATCCTGAAATATATGTAGATATATTTGTTAGAAAGAATACTAGATTTCCTTTGACAGAGTGATACTGATTGTAAAAAATGGCAGAACTTATCCCACTCTCCCCTACCAAAATATATATTTGTATATTATTATTGTGCCTCAGAGAGAGATTTTGTTAAACAAGTATATTATTTTTTTAACAAAAAATATAGGGGTCAAAATTATTGCCACCCTTGTTTTCAATACCTTTCAATACCTTACCTTGCTATCAGGGGCATCAGTTGGGTATGGTAGGGTATGGCAGTTGCCAAACCCTACCTCAAGACCAAAAATGTAAAGTTAGCAAAAAAAGTAGATTCAAATCATTCAATCCCAATTAAAATGCGATTTCAGATTAGCATATTCATTGGTTGGCTTTAGGATCATGCGGAGCATCGCTCAGAGAGCAGCTGCCAGCCTGCTGCCTTTTTCTCTCACTTTTAGAAAGCAGAGACAGTGCCAATTTGCCGGTCAGCCTTTTGGGCAGTGTGCCCATTGCTTTGAATGAATGTAATGTTGGCATTTAATAACTTCTTATTTGGGGTGAATGTTGTTACCCTCCTGCTGTAGGCCTTCATCATCATTCTCTGTCTGCATCCCTAATCCTTACCTGTAGCCTACCTGCCTCTGGTATAATCCATTTCCACCTCTCACTATCAGACTTGCTTAATCATTTCCCTGAATTAAAATGAGATAATCTAACAGATCTTGCTGGCCACACCAATGTGTGTAAGGATAACGGCACTGAGCGAGAATACATTGGGAGGGATCTTAGAACATTCCTCCATACAGAATCTTTTCAGATTCTTAATTTCTGGGCTTATGGGGTTCCCTCTTCAACTCAAACCATAGGCTTCCAATGGGGTTCAAGTTTGGAGACTAAGTTGGCCATTGCACAATGTTGATTTTGTGGTCAATTAACCATTCTTTGTAGATGTTGATACGTGCTTGGGGTTATTGTCTTGATTGAAGATCCAAATTTCCTGGCAGAGGCAACAAGGTTTTTGGCTAAAATGTCCTGGTACTGGGTTAGGTTCATGATGCCATTGACCTGAACAAGTTCCCCAGGACCAGTGGATGAAAAATAGCCCCATAACATCAAAGATCCCACCACCATAATTTACAATAGGTATGGGGTTATTTTTTATACAGTATATGAGTCCTCTTTTCGACGTCAGACCCACCACTGGAGTACGTGGCCAAAGAGCTCTATTTTCATGTCATCCAACAAATGTAAACGCCTGGATTTTGCTAAACGGCAATGGCGCTTGGATTGGAGCCAGTGCTATGGTCAGATGACATGAAAATAGAGCTCTTTGGACACATACAATATACCTCAATATAGCTCAGTATTTGTATTATTTTATACAGTCTTTTTTGCTCTTCTTTATCAAAGGGTGCCAATCATTTTGGACCTGACTGTATATTTGGACGGGAGCTAAAATCCAGTTATAATGCAACAAAAAGTACATTGTGTGTGTTCTTCTTGCTTTGGCTGAACTGCTTTCAGTGGGGAAAGATTGCTTTGGTACCCTGCTTCCATGATTTTAGTTGAAAACGTCCTCTTCCCATGTGGACCATTGCCACCAGGAGCGGAGGAGAGGAGAAAATGTGAGCTGTTCCTTTTGCTATTCAAAAGATTATAACGGTGACCGAGGTCACTTGGCTGACCAATTTTTGTGGAACGAATAGCTGACTGAAGACGGGACAGCCGAGCATTCATGCGGTTGAGTTTGTTTCCGTGGTAACATGGACTCTTTACAACGTGATGAAACTTTTTTGTAGCAAACAAGTCATTGGTTGCCTAGGCAATGCCCCCCTTCCTGCGGCAGCAGCACATACCTTATCACAGAGTAACGTTTCACTGTGGTTACGTAGGTTGTACTGGGGTACAGATGTAAAAATCTCTCCCTCTATTTTTTTTTCAGTTGAAAGTCTAAGTTATGTTTACCGTAGTAGTGATGCTTGTGACTGTGACAATGGTTAGACATGGAAATGGATGCAGAACTCACCAAGCATCTTGGTGACTTGTCTCCTGCGCACTTGCTCCACATGGATTCTCCAGCTGATGTTAGCGCTACAGTTCTTCCTCATCGTCCCCCGGGAGAGGTGTCGCTCCCTGCCCAGCTTGATGCCAATCCCCAGGTACAGCCCGCTGATCACCGTCACGGGAACAATGTAGAAGCATGCGGTGGTGATCAGAATCACCAGGTTGTAGATCCACGGGGAACCTATCAAACTGCATATGGCTGACTCTGCCACCTTCTCCGGGAGATTCAAGTAGTAGATGCCATGCAGGGAGGTGTTAGGGATGGCACAAACCAGGGACAGCACCCATACAGCACTGATGACACGCTTGGCATGCTTGTTGGTGGCAACATAGCGTGTTTTTAGTGGATGGACCACTGCGATATACCTCTCCACACTCAGCACTGTCACATTGAGGATGGAGGCAAAGCATACAGTCTCGAAGAGGAAAATCTTGAAGTAGCAGACTCCCTCTCCGAAGGGGAAGGGGTAGTTCTGCCACAGGTCGTAGATCTCCAGGGGCATCCCAAAGAAGAGCACCAGGAGGTCTGACACAGCCAGGCTGAACAGGTACAGGTTGGTGGGGGTGCACATCTTCTTGTGTTTGGATATCACTGTGCATGTGAGCAGGTTGCCAGACACGCCCAGGAGGAAGATGAGCAGGTAAACCAGGGAGATAGGGAGAAAGACGGGGGAGCGCTTCGGCCCTAGAACTTCCAGTAGTCTGTCCTCAATGGACTTGGTTCCAGTGTCATTTCCTGTAACATTTAGCAACGTGATGTTACAGAACATGCCATGCTGTTCTGAGATGTTGGAAAGAGAATCCAGGCAGTACTTCTCCATTTCAGAGTAGGGGCTTGTAGTAAGTGGGAATAGAGAGGACGGGTTCACTGGTAATGTCGGCACATCGTTTGCATATGTCTGAGAGACTTCATTCCATACAGATAGAAATACAACACCTAGAGAAACACAGCAACCATTTATATTACAGTATATTAATTTCTGCTAAATAATTTCTTGCTAATAATCCTAATTCTACATGAGGTGATGTAAAAGCTTTCAATTGATGACTGAGACATCTCAGTAAAGCCTCACAAGATATTTCTGTTTTGCATGATTGTCTTGACTTAAGGCCATAAATTCAATTACATTTTTATGTTGGTGGTATGAAACTTTGAAACAAATGAATGTAGTGCATGGAGGCACTCATTACCTGATATTATACAATGAAGGGGTAGTACAATCAATTTCACCAAGCTCAGTTTATTGATAGTCTATGGGCTTTTGTCATGCATAACAGTAACATATGCTTTCTGCTGTCAGTTATGGTGCTGAATCACAGCTGTGCAGCTTGGGTAAATACAGAGCTGATCAGATTCAACCAGGTATAACTGTCAATTATGAATTAACATCACAAAAACACACTTTGGCTCTTACTGTAATAGTACGTTGGTAGATTCACCCGTGTGTATAACATGAGTGCTGTAGAATATCTTGTGTGTATAACATGAATGCTGTAGAATATCTTGTGTATCCACAATTCTCATGTTTGTCACATTTATCTACTGCATTCTGTTCTGTGCAGAAACATGTACACTATATATGCGAAAGTATGTTGACACCCCTTCAAATTAGTGGATTTGGGTATTTCAGCCACACTCATTGCTGACAAGTGTATAAAATCGAGCACACAGCCAAGCAATCTCCATAGACAAACATTGGCAGTAGAATGGCCTTAATGAAGAGCTCAGTGAATTTCGATGTGGCACCATCATGGATGCCACCTTTCCAACAAGTCAGTTTGTCAAATTTATTCCCTACTAGAGCTGCCCAGTTCAACTGAAAGTGCTGTTATTGTGAAGAGAAAATGTCTGGGAGCAACAACGCCTCAGCCACACAAGCTCACAGAATGGGACCGCCGTCTTTCCTCAGTTGCAACACTCACTACCGAGTTCCAAATTGCCTCTGAAAGCAACGTCAGCACAATAACTTATCGCCAGGAGCTTTATGAAAGGGGTTTCCATGGCCGAGCAGCCGCTCACAAGCCTAAAATCACCATTCGCAATGCCAATCGTAGGCTGGAGTGATGTAAAGCTAGTCCCCATTGGACTCTGGAACAGTGGAAACGCGTTCTCTGGAGTGTTGAATCTAGCAGTCCGACGGACTTATCTGAGATCGCTACCTCCCCCAATGTAGGGTTCTAACCTCAAGGTTTGGTGGAAAAGGAATAATGGTCTGGGGCTGTTTTTCCTGATCCGGGCTAGGCCCCTTAGTTCCAGTGAAGGGAAATCTTAACGCTACAGCATACAATGACATTCTAGATGATTCTGTACTTCCAACTTTGTGGCAACAGTTTGGGGTAGGAACTTTCCTGTTTCAGTATGACATTGCCCCCATAAACAAAGCAAGGTCCATACAGATATTGTTTGTTGAGATCGGTGTGAAACCGTGGAGGCTGCTGAGGGGAGGAAGGCTCATAATAATGTCCAGAATGGATTCAATGAAATGGCATCAAACACATGTTTTGGGGGGTTTTCATGTTTTTGATACTATTCCATTCACTCCATTCTGGGAGTGGTGGAAAACGTACTCAATTGTCATCATTGAGTAAAAGTAAAGACACCTTAATAGAAAATGACTCAATTAAAAGTTAAATTGACCCAGTAAAATACTAATTGAGTAAAAGTATTTGGCTTTAAATATACTCAAGTAGCAAAAGTAAATGTAATTGCTAAAATATACTTACGTAGCAAAAGTACAAGTACAAGTATACATCATTTCAAATTCCTTATGTTAAGCAAAGCAGATGGCCACACTTTCTAACATTTATTTATGGATAGCCAGGTACAAGCTCCAACTCTCAGACATCATTTACAAATGAAGCATGTGTTTAGTGAGTCCGCCAGATCAGATGCAGTAGGGATGACCAGGGATGTTCTCTTGATAAGTGTGTGAATTAGACAAAAAAAAATGCAAGTACTTTTGGGTGTCAGGGAAAATGTATTGATAATTGTCTTTAGGAATGTAGTGAAGTAATATAAAAATACTAATAGTAAAGTACAGATACCCTAAAAAAAACGACTGAAGTAATACTTTAAAGTATAAAGTACTTAAGTACTTTACACAACTGTATTCTGGCCATTATTATGAGCCGTCCTCCGTTCAGCAGCCTCCACTGGTGTGGAAGAACTTGACTGGCCTGCACAGAGCCCTGACCTCAACCCCATCAAACACCTTTGTGATGAATTGGAATGCCGACTGCGAGCCAGGCCTAATCACCCAACATCAGTGCCCAACCTCACTAATGATCTTGTGGCTGAATTGAAGCAAGTCCCCGCAGCAATGTTCCAAAGTCTAGTGGAAAGCCTTCCCAGAAGAATGGAGGCTGTTATAGCAGCAAAGAGGGGTTCAACTCCATACTAATGCCCATGATTTTGGAATGAGATGTTCGACGAGTAGATCCCTACATACTTCTTGAACTTAATTCGAAATAATGGTTCTTAATTGTCGACTCAAAAAAAGCAACCAACTTTGTTCAAGACTACCATTACTGTATAATGTAATTTGAGAAATGTTTGTAGCTCAGTAGAATTTTAACACTCACCTTTGATGCCTGTTCAGAGCTGCTAAAGATTGCTCTCAGAGAAAATGAAGTCCCTCTTGAAAAAGTCTGGACAAGCTTTTAAGAAATTGCAGGTGGTGAATGGAAATGAGATAAGTCATCCCCTGCAAGAAAACTTGACTGAAGGCGTCGATACGGAGGTGCGCCTGTAGGAAAACTGCTCCTTGGGTACCTGAAGCAAAGGGGCTGATGTATGCAGCACGCGATAGAGAGATAGAGAGAGAGGGGAGGGAGGGTGTTCAGTGGGTGTCTGTAGCCATACTTTTTGTTTATTCATTTACTTACGCAACCGTGTATGTATGCTATATGTGCCTCTTACCAGACAGGTAATTTGAGAACATGTTGTCATTTATGAATGTGCTAATGATGACACCTGCTAATAACATTGGAACTGTGCAGTGGCAGCATGTCTGAAGAGAGACATGGTTAGATCAACCGTTGTGACCTAAAATGGTTTGGTAACAGCACTTGAAAATGTTTTGCAGTACAAAAAAACATAAAAACACATAATGCCTAGACTATATGCCCTTCAAGTTGGCTAAAGTGTTCTCCTATGGAGAACTTGCAGCATTTAATAATTAAATATTTTACCTCATGATGACAAAAAACACTTTAAAAGGTATTTGCACTGTGAGTAAGTGGTTTTACAGAATGTTATTTTTTGTTTATGGACATCATTTGTGCTTTTTTCCATTTGGACCATCCTGTATCTTTGGACCATTTAAGACATTTCAGTACCCGTTAGTGGTGCATTAATTAATCACAATTTAATGTAATCACTGCTCCATTTCTGAGATTTTTTAAGATGCAGTGTTTTGAGAGATTTCTTGCCTTAAGTCAAGTCTCTCAGAGAGCACTTTAGCTTTATGCCCATGTCATATCTGTATGCATGAGCTGTGGCAACAGGAGTTACATGGTGTTTTCTTGCCAATGACCTTAATCACGTCGTCTGGTTTTATGTGGGGAGAGTTGTTTGGGGTGTACAAAGCCAGTATGTACACTGCATGCACAGAACTGGTCAAAAGTTCAGGTTATCTTCAGTTCAGGTCCCAACTTCCTTGGGTGTTTTGGCGCTGCTTACTGTGCCCTCTGCAGGGTGTGGATTTCAGGTTGACCAGGCCTGAGCCAAGTGGCTTGTCCACTGCTTCTCCATCTTCAGACACAGCCACTGCAGATCTTCTTTCACTGAGCTGCTGTTATTCCCAGAAACCTATGTGCCCTTCACAGTGATTGACCTGGGGCACCTGTCATAAGAGACACCTGTCATAACCTCTTGACCCACCTTCCACTATGAAGCAATTAACCTTCCATCCCTTGTCCATGCACTACAGGCTCTACAGAGGGTAGTGCATACGGCCTAGTACATCACTGTGGCAGAGCACCCTGTCATCTAGGACCTCTATTCAAGGCTGTGTCTGTTACGACTTCCGCCAAAGTAGGGTCCTCTCCTTGTTCGGGCGGCGCTCGGCAGGGCGTAAGGCGCTTGTCGATTCAGGCATGGCTGGGAATGATATCGACAGAGCATTCGCCCATAGGTTAGGGATCCCTATTGTTCCAGTGGTTAGGCCTTTCCCAGTTCACGTTCTGGATAATCGACCATTAGGGTCCGGGTTAATTAGGGAAGCTACCATCCCCCTGGGCATGGTGACGCAGGGGGGTCACGAGGAGAGAATCAGTCTCTTCCTCATTGACTCTCCTGCGTTTCCCTTGGTACTAGGCCTTCCCTGGTTAGCTCGTCATGACCCCACCATTTCATGGCAACAGAGGGCTCTCACGGGGTGGTCGCGTCTAAACCAGATCACTGTGAGGTATAGTTACCCGCTACCGCTCATCGCCACAGTGATTGAGTCAATGCATGGGGCCCGCTTCTTCACCAAATTAGATCTCAAGAGCGCTTACAACCTGGTGCGTATCCGGGAGGGAGACGAGTGGAAGACGGTGTTCAGTACCACCTCAGGGCATTATGAGTACCACGTTATGCTGTACGGGTTGATGAATGCTCCATCAGTCTTCCAAGCCTTTGTAGACGAGATTTTCAGGGACCTGCATGGGCAGGGTGTAGTGGTGTATATTGATTACATTCTAATATACTCCGCTACACGTGCCGAGCATGTGTCCCTGGTGCGCAGGGTGCTTGGTCGACTGTTGGAGCATGACCTGTATGTCAAGGCTGAGAAATGCCTGTTCTTCCAGCAGAAGGTCTTGGTCCTAGGGTACCGCATTTCCACCTCGGGGGTGGAGAGGGAGAGTGATCGCATTTCAGCCGTGTGTAATTGGTCGACTCCCACCACGGTAAAGGAAGTGCAGCGGTTCCAAGGCTTAGCCAATTACTACCGGAGGTTTATCCGGGGTTTTGGTCAGGTAGCAGCTCCCATTACCTCACTGCTGAAGGGGGGACGTGAGGGTTTATGTTTCCTCCGGCTCGGTGTGCGCAGAGTGTAAGGCTCCTAGGCACCTGCCCAAAGGGAAGCTACACCCCTTACCCACTGCGGCCTTGGTCGCACCTGTCGGTGGATTTTCTTACTGATCTACGCCTCGAATCCAGTAAAGGGCGAACGGAGTACGCCGGGGCCCCCTCGATGTCCAGAGGGGGCGGAGGAACCTCCCGCACCTCAGACTCCTGGAGCGGGCTAACCACCACCGGCCTGAGGAGAGACACATGGAACGAGGGGTTAATACGGTAATCGGGGGGAAGCTGTAACCTATAACAAACCTCGTATTTAACCCTCTGTTCCCCCCCATGTCTTTTTGTGGGATTGTTTATTGTTTGATGTATGTGCACGTTAGGCTGGTTGTGCTGGGTTATGTCAACCCGTATTGTATTTCGTGTTCGCTGTGCCGTGTGTTTTTGTTTGCCTAAATAAAAGGCCCTGTTTGCTACCCAATATCTGCTCTCCTGCGCCTGACTCCCTTACAGCCATTTCCACATACCTTACAGTGTCAGAGGAAAGCCTGGAAAATTGTCAAAGACTCCAGTCACCTAAGAAATAGACTGTTCACTCTGCTACTGCACGGCAAGCGGTGCCAGAGCACCAAGTCTGGGACCAAAAGGCACCTGAACAGCTTCTACCCCCAGGCCATAAGACTGCTGAACAGTTAATCAAATGGCTACCATGTCTTTTGCATTGACCATTTTTTAAACTGACTCTATGACACTGAATCTATGCATGCACACACACACACACACACACACACACACACACACACACACACACACACACACACACACACACACACACACACACACACACACACACACACACACACACACACACACACACACACACACACACACACACACACACACACACACACACACACACACACACACACAGTTTATTATCTATCCTGATTGCCTAGTCACGTTTAACCCTTCCTACATGTACATATTACATCAACTACCTAGTACCCCTGCACATTGACTCGGTACTGATACTCCTTGTATATAGCCTCAATATTTGTATTTAATGTGCTACTGTTTTCTATTTTTATTTGACTTCTTAACTCTGGATTGTTGGGAAAAGGCATGTAAGTAAGCATTTTACAGTAAATTCTACACCTTTTGTATTAAAACCATGTGACAAATACTTTTTATTTTATTTGATATCGTCCTTGGGGAAGTTGATGTCAGCTCTTATTTCCCAGTCCCCTGCTGTTTCCAGTAAGACAAACTCATGGGAGCCTGCTGAATTGTTTTTACTTTTTTTAAATTTAACCTTTATTTAACTAGGCAAGTCAGTTAAGAACAAATTCTAATTTTACAATAACGGCCTACCCCGGCCAAACCCTCCCCCTCCCCTAGAAGTATTTCACCAGTAGTACTCTACATTTGTTCAAGTTGTCAAGACATTTGGGGGGAAAACATGTTGTTTACTGATGATTCAGAAGATGAAAGCTTATGTAATACCACTCAGACAATTCAATAGCGTTGCTTTGTTGACACCACAGATTGTTCCGTTTGCTGTTTTCCATAAGTATAGAATTGCAAAACTTAAAGTCAATTGAGCCCCACATTTCTTGTGGGAGACCACACACAATCTGTGTTTTGTTGTTCATTCAACTATTTGATTCAGAAAAAATTGTAGGCTACCAATATTTTTTAAAGGAAATTCTGTTGATATGGCAACAGAGAAAGTAGCTGAACATACTCTTTGACAAAGATGAATAGAAGGTACACAAAGCCAAAATGCACATTCCACCATTCAAATTCAGATTCCATGAGAACAAGTGGTAGGAAGTGTGTGTTTTTGATTGGGATCATACACCTTCTCAGGGAGCATTCTCTATCAATGTAGGCTAGGCAACATAGAAAATACTTACTAAAATAACTGACGGAATGTGTGAAAGAAGTGTTGCAGCAAAGCACTCCCACAACATAATGCTGCCACCCCCGTGCTTCACGGTTGTGATGGTGTTCTTTGGCTTGCAAACCTCCCCCTTTTTCCTGCAAACATAACGATGGTCATTATGGCCAAACAGTTATATTTTTGCTTCATCAGACCAGAGAACATTTCTCCAAAAAGTACAGTCTGTGTCCCCATGTGCAGTTGCAAACCGTAGTCTGGCTATTTTATGGCGGTTTTGGAGCAGTGGCTTCTTCCTTGCTGAGCGGCCTTTCAGGTTATGTCGATACAGGACTCATTTTACTGTGGATATAGATATTTTTGTACCTGTTTCCTCCAGCATCTTCACATGGTCCTTTGCTGTTGTTCTGGGATTGATTTGTACTTTTCACACCAAAATACGTTCATCTCTAGGAGACAGAACGCATCTCCTTCCTGAGCGGTATGACTGTCCCATGGTGTTTATACTTGCATACTATTGTTTGTACAGATGAACGTGGTACCTTCAGGAGTTTGGAAATGGCTCCCAAGGATGAACCAGACTTGTGATATCTACAATGTTTTTCCTGAGGTCTTGGCTGAGTACTTTTAATTTTTTCCATGATGTCAAGCAAAGAGGCACTGTGTTTGGAGGTAGGCCTTGAAATGCATCCACAGGTACACCTCCAATTTACTCAAATGATGTCAATTAGCCTATCAGAAGCTTCTAAAGCCATTACATAATTTTATGGAATTTTCCAAGCTGTTTAAAGGCACAGTCAACTTAGTGTATGTAAACTTCTGACCCATTGGAATTGTGATACAGTGAATTATAAGTGAAATAATCTGTCTGTAAACTATTGTAAATTACTTGTGTCATGCACAAAGTAGATGTCCTAACCCACTTGCCAAAACTATAGTTTGTTAACAAGAAATTTGTGCAGTGGTTGAAAAAATAGTTTTAACTATTTAGCAGTCATATAGCTTGGGGGTAGAAGCTGTTCAGGGTCCTGTTAGTTCCAGACTTGGTGCATCAGTACCGTTTGCAATGTGGTAGCAGAGAGAACAGTCTATGACTTGGATGGTCGGAGTCTTTGACAATTTTTAGGGCCTTACTCTGACACCGCCTGGTATAGAGATCCTGGTTGGCAGGGAGCTTGGCCTTAGTGATGTACTGGGGCGTATGCACTACCCTCTGTAGCTCCTTGCGGTCGGATGCCAAACAGTTGCCATACCAAGTGATGATGCAGCCAGTCAAGATGCTCTCAATGGTGCAGCTGTAGAACTTTGTGAGCCTCCTGAGGGGGAAGAGGCATTCATGACTGTGTTGATGTGTGTGGACCATGACAGTTCCTTAGTGATGTGAACACTGAGGAACTTGAAGCTCTCAACCTGTTCCACAACAGCCCCGTTGAAGTGGATGGGGGTGTGCTCGGCCCTCCGTTTCCTATCGTCCACGATAAGCTCCTTTCTCTTGCTGACGTTGAGGTATAGGTTGTTGTTCTGGCACAACACTGCCAGGTCTCTCACCTCCTCCTTGTAGGCTATCTCATCATTGTCAGTGATCAGGCCTACCGCCGTTCTGTCATCTGCAAATGTAAAAATAGTGTTGGAGTCGTGCGTGGCCACGCTGTCGTGGGTGAACAGGGACTACAGGAGGGGACCAAGCATGCACTCCTGATGGGCCCCCTTGATGAGGTTCAGCATAGCGGATGTGTCCTTGCCTACACTCACCACCATGGGCCAGCATGTTAGGAAGTCCAGGATCCAGTTGCAGAGGGAGGTGTTTAGTCTCAGGGTCCTTAGCTTAGTGATGAGCTTTGAGGGCACTATGGTGTTGAACACAGAGCTGTAGTCAATTAACAGCATTCTCATTTAGCTGTTCCTTTTGTCCATGTGGGAAAAGGCAGTGTGGAGTGCAATAGGGATTGCATTGTCTGTGGATCTGTTGGCGTGGTATACAAATTGGAGTGGGTCCAGGGTGTCTGGGATAATGGTGTTGATGTCAGCCATGACCAGCCTTTCAAAGTATTCCATGGCTACAGATGTGAGTGCTATGGGGCGATAGTCATTTAGACAGGTTACCTTGGCATTCTTGGCCATGGGGACTATGATGCTTGAAACATGTAGGTATTACAGACTGGGTCAGGGAGAGGTTGAAAATGTCAGTGAAGACACTTGCCAGCTGATCAACGCATGCTCTGAGTACTCATCTTGGTAATCCGTCTGACCCTGCGGCCTTGTGAGTGTTAACCTGTTTAAAGGTCTTACGTCAGTTACAGAGAGATTGACACCTGTTTGATGGTTCGTCGGAGGGCGTTGGGGATTTCTCATAGGCATCCATATTAGTGTCCCGCAGCTCTAGCCTTTAGCTAAGTGCGGATGTTGCCTGTAATCCATGGCTTCTGGTTGGGATATGTACATATGGTCACAACATCGTATTAATGAAGCCGGTGACTGATGTGGTGAACTCCTGAATGCCCTAGGATAATTTCCGGGAACATATTCCAGTCTGTGTTAGCGAAAAAGTCCTGAAGCTTAGCATCCGCTTCATCAGACCACTTCCGTATTGACCGCGTGCGTCACTGTTACTTCCTGTTTGAGTTTTGTCTTGTAAGCAGGAATCAGGAGGATAGAGCTATGGTCAGATTTGACAAACAGAGGGCAAGGGAGTGCTTTGTGTGTGTGTGTGTGTGTGTGTGTGTGTGTGTGTGTGTGTGTGTGTGTGTGTGTGTGTGTGTGTGTGTGTGTGTGTGTGTGTGTGTGTGTGAGTGTGTGTGTGTGTGTGTGTGTGTGTAATAAACATGATCAAGAGTTTTCTTGCCTTTAGTGGCACAGGTGACATGCTGGTAGAAATTAGGTCAAACGGATTTCAGTTTTCCTGCATTAAAGTCACCGGCCACTAGGAGTGCCGCCTCTTTGTGAACATTCACTAGTTTGCTTATTGTAACGAGTGCGGTGAGAGTTGGTAAGCAAGTTCAGGGAATGAGTTTTAATAAAATAAATGGAACATAATACAAAACAAGAAACACTAACAGCACACAGACATGAAACTGAAACAGAAACAATAACCCCTGGGGAAGGAACCAAAGTGAGAGACATATATAGGGAAGGTAATCAGGGAGGTGATGGAGTCCAGGTGAGTTTGAAGACGCTCAGGTGCACGTAACGATGGTGACAGGCGTGTGCCATATCGAGCAGCCTGGCGACCTAGAGGCCGGAGAGGGAGCACACATGACAGTACCCCCTCCCTGACGCGCAGAACACCGTCCAAAATGACGATCCCGGGGACCAGGAGCGGACCGGTCACCTCTGCTGAGGCGCAGGAAAAATTTTAATCCGGCTGAGACGCGGGAGCATGGCGACCTAGAGCGCCGGAGAGAGAGCATACTTGACAGTACCCCCTCCCTAGCGTGTTCAGGTTCCAGCCGCAGGACGCCAACCAAAGGGACGATCCCAGGGATCAAGAGTGGACCAGTCACCCCTGCTGATGCGCGGGAACCTGTCGCCAGCTGGGGCATGGGAACCAAACAGACCGGGTGAGGCAGGGGAGCCTGGCGATCCGGCTAAGGCATGAGAGCCTGACGAGCCGGTGGAAGCACGAAAGCCCGACAATCCGACTGAGGCAGGGGAGCCTGGTGATCCGGCTGAGGCATGAGAGCTTGACGAGCCGTCGGAGGCAGGGGAGCCTGTAGCGGCTCCCAGACCTGACGTCATTCCAACTGACACAAAAAAAGAAACACTCCCTGGTGCTTCCCATAGGTGAGCCGTTATTCTGTAACAAGTGTACTGAGAGCCGGGAAGCAAGTTAAGGGAGTGAGTATTTTAATAAAATAAATAGAACATAATACAAAACAAGAAACACTAACAGCACACAGACATGAAACGGAAACAGAAACAATAACCCCTGGGGAAGGAACCAAAGTGAGAGACATATATAAGGAAGGTAATCAGGGAGGTGATGGAGTCCAGGTGAGTTTGAAGACACCCAGGTGCACGTAACGATGGTGACAGGTGTGCGCCATATCGAGCAGCCTGGTGACCTAGAGACCGGATCGGGAGCACATGTGACACTTATGGCCCTATACAGCTAATTGAGTGCAGTCTTAGTACCTTCATCGGTTTGTGGTGGTAAAGGTAAGGGTTAAGGTTTAAAATCAGATTTTATGACTTTGTGGCTGTGCCAGCTTGTGACCACTCTGAAGAGCTGTCTCCAGTACATGAGTCATGTTACATTGATTATATAGTAAGATTTTAAATGTGGCCATCACTGCTACTCAGTATAAGCTATTTATCACCCTTGTTTTTTCAGTAAACAGATGTCTAATAAGATACACAAATGTAATTTCCTATGATGTGTTTGTAGCATTCTTTCCAATGAGCAGCTGTGTACTGAGCTACTGCAATATAAACATTGTCCAAAGACATAGCTTAACAATAGAGGGCAGAGTAAGTTTAAATAATGCTTAGCGTCACTGTTTAAATAATGCTCACCGCTGTGGAGGAGAGGTCATGAATACGTAGGTAAGATGCGCTTGAGAGTGTTACAACTTTAGCTTGTTTGACACCAGCCAATTGGGGAGTTACAGTAGGCCTATATGTATCTAAACAGGACGTCATTAGAATTAAGTTGAATAGACGATTCCTCATATAGTGTGCAATGTTGGGTGCAGCTACTGTACATACACTTTGCATGTGGAATGACAGTGGTAGATTAGAGGTATAGCTGCATCATTGTGTGAGGAAGCAATATGATCTGAAAGATTGTGGGAGCATTAATCTCTCATGGACAGGCTCACATAATATAAATGGTATCTCATACCTCTCCCTCCAGAAACTAATCGAGTAGCTGGCGCAATATTTTAGTTCTGGGTTGCTGATCAGGGCAGCAGCACCACATGTTGACTCAGACAGGTTTACTCGATCATCATCTCTGTATTCAGTGCTGCCAGCTTCATCCAATATGACTGTAATAAAGGTGTGAATAAACAACAGGCCATGTAGACATCAGACAATGTTTTCTTTACGAGTGGGGTATCTATAATCTCCAATATGAGGTTCTAGACATGGAATGAAAGTGCATCCTTGTAGCTGTGTGGGCTAATATATTCAAAATGTTTGCCTTGGCGTCAGTTGAGCCAATGGTTGAGCCAGTGGTAAGTTGAGCAAATTGAAGTGTTTTCTTCCCAGGTATAATGCAAGGCTTTATCGCTGGAATGAGAGGTAACAACAGGGCCTGGCCTATGTTAAAAGTTTTTTTTAGAAGTACATGGTCTTTGTTAGATGTTACGCCTGTGTTAAAAGATGCAAAAAAATATATTAAAAGACAAAAACAAGAGCCTCCCGGGTGGCGCAGTGGTCTAGAGCACTGCATCGCAGTGCTAGCTGTGCCACCAGAGACTCTGGGTTCGAGCCCAGGCTCTGACGCAGCTGGCCGCGACCGGGAAGTCCGTGGGGCGACGCACAATTGGCATAGCATCGTCCGGGTTAGGGAGGGTTTGGCCGGTAGGGATGTCCTTGTCTCATCGCGCACTAGCAACTCCTGTGGCAGGCCGAGTGCAGTGCACGCTGACCAGGTCACCAGGTTCACGGTGTTTCCTCCGACACATTGGTGCGGCTTGCTTCTGGGTTGGATGCGCGCTGTGTTAAGGCTTGGTTGGGTTGTGTTTCGGAGGACGCGTGGCTTTCGACCTTTGTCTCTCCCGAGCCCGTACTGGAGTTGTAGCGATGAGACAAGATAGTAACTACTAACAATTGGATACCACGAAAAGGGGGTAAAAGACAAAAAAACGATTGTGATTGTGTTGAATTGTGTTTTGGAAATAAAGATAGACATGGTTTGAAAATAGATATTTGTAGGCGGCTGATTATTTCCAGGGATACACAACATCCTTAAATATATATAGATATCCTTGTTAGAAATAATACTATATTCCTCTTGACAGATTGATGCTGAATGTAAAAAATGTCTCTCCCCTATAAAGAGTCTGTCTACCTTCCCTGGGCTGACTCACCATTAAGCCTATGAGTGAACACACATCCTATTATATTTCACACTGTCACACCTTACAGGTGCAAAAAGGCTTGTTCTTGCACTGCTCATCAAGTCCCACTCAGCTTCGAATGCATGAATGAGCTACTTGGGGTCAGGACCCTACATCTGTCACCTGATTTAAGAAATAGGTAGCGAGAGAAAATTATATTCATTAACCATCTGTAAATTGGTTTAACACTCATCAAATGAAATAGGGAGTGTATAAGTAGTGAGTCCCTATCCGCAAGCTCACTACTTCTCCCTCTACTCACACTAAGGACAGGTGGATGGACGACACTGTGATATGACCCATGGGGTCTTATCCAAGATATGAATATATGAATAAAACTAGGGCATCAATCTTCTCTAGGAAACATAAACACTGATTTATCTTTAGGACTTTAGATACAGTATATCTAAAGTCTCCAATTGTTTGCTAGAATGACATGCAATATAAAGTAACTGACTTTGAGCCATCATGCCAATAAAAATGATATCTATATAGCTTTCTTGTGAAAACTGTCTGTCAGTGTCTCTCATCAAAAGATTGTCAGAGCTTGAAGTGAATATTCAGTTGTTGTTGTGCTTATTTGGAGATTTTATCCATTTCATCATGATGCTACATTACAATGTGATCTGTTTTGCTAAAGCCTTAAACCAGTTAGTCATCAAGTTATTATACTGTTGTGCTCTGCCAAAGCAGGCATCAATGCAATCACAAAACATTCAGATAGAATGTTTGACACAATATATCTCTATCTTGATGCATTCCATCTGCAACGCTCCACGCCAATCAACCCACGGGGCACTGAACAGGTCCTAGTCCTACTATTTGCAAGTGTCATTGAGAAGAAGATTCAATCAATCAAATTCATTCAATCAATCACATTCATTTTATAAAGCCCTTTTTACATCAGCAGTTGTCACAAAGACCTTTACAGTGACAGCAAACAAAGCAGAAGCGAGCAGAAAAAAATGTTCTAAAAGAGGATTGTGCAGATTGACAGCTGTTTCAAATGTGCAATCAATGAAGGTTTCCGTACAAACACTTCATGCACTACAATATAGTTATTGTAACATAATATATTTCTATGAGGAATATCTCATGTGATAACTGTAAGGCAATTGATAGTAAACCTAGTAAATACTGTATATAACAATATCAAAAGTGTCATCAGCAGCTGACTAGTACGACCACCAACTTCCCTTTATTGGCTGTCCTATGACGTAAGCCTGTTGGACATGGAGGACTTGTTCAGTTTACAGCCCAGACATGATGGTATATAGTGTGCTCATCTGACCATAGGCTGCGATAAGCGATAAGGTGGCATACGCAAAAAGTCTGACACCTGGAAAACTTTCAGTATATCATGTGCAGTATACTGAACTAGATACTTATTTGATGATTATGGAAATATAAACTTGTTATTGTTTTTGAAAATGTGTTGAATCGCTGATTATTTGGAGGTGATATGAATAATGTAAACCGGGGTTTCCCATAGTCGGTCCTGGGCTTGATGATGAGTTGGTTAATTGAATCAGCTGTGTAGTGCTAGGGCCCATGAACGAGTTAGGGAAACCTTGATGTAAACAACAGACGAGTCAAGAATCCTAGTCCTGCTTTGTGTTATTACTTTATCACTTTCAGACAGATTGATAACATTGTTCATTTGTTCTGAAGATTTGTAACTTTGCCAAAGTTGTTGTTGTGAAGGCGCATGTGATTAAAGCACAGTATGTGTGTTCGGTTGGAATTGTTATATTGCCTCTAAATTAGCCACATAATACTCTCTTTCACACACACACACACTTCCTCCACAACAATTGAGTCCTGGAAATTGAAGCCTAATACGTATCAATGGCAATAGTTTCACCATTCATTTCACTCACCATCGACATTAATGATCCATTTATATGGCAGCTCTGTCAAAACTGATAGAAGGCCTGCTTTGCAGTAGTGGATAAATAAATGTGCATTTTTATGATGATTCAAATGTCAAATGGTCTTCAGAGAAAAACTCAGTAAAATGATCGCTATCTACCCTTTACGAGGGTTTGGCCAGCAGTGGTCTGTGTGTTAAAACACATGTAGTCGCCTTAGTATAGCGATGCAGCTAAATATACACTGAACAAAAATATTAACTTAACATGCAAGAATTTCAAACATTTTACTGAGCTATAGGTCATATAAGGAAATCATTAAATAAAAATAAATGCTTTAGGCCCGTGACTGGGAATGCAGATATGCATACATTGGTCACAGATACCTTCATAAAAAAGTAGGGGCATGGATCAGAAAACCAGCATGTAGCTGGTTTGACCACCATTTGCCTCATGCAGCGCGACACATCTCCTTCGTATAGAGTTGATCAGGTTGTTGATTGTGGCCTGTGAATGTTGTCCCACTCCTCTTCAAGGGCTGTGCGAAGTTGTTGGATAGTGGCGGGAACTGGAGCACGCTGTCGTACATGTTGATCCAGAGCATCCCAAACATTTCTAGTGAGTATATAGGCAAGAACTGGGACATTTTCAGCTTCCAGGAATTGTGTATAGATCCTTGTGACATGGGGCTGTGCATTATCATGCTGAAACATGAGGTGATGGTGGCGGATGAATGGCACGACAATGGGCCTCAGGATCTCGTTACAGTATCTCTGTGCATTCAAATTGCCATCAATAAAAATGCAATTGTGTTCATTGTCCGTAGCTTATGCCTGCCCATACCATATCCCCACTGCCACCATGGGGCACTCTGTTCACAACGTTGACATCAGCAAACCGCTTGCCCACACGGCATCATACACGCTCTCTGCCATCTGCCCGGTACAGCTGAAACCATGGTTCATCCTTGAAGAGCACACTTCTCGAGCATGCTAGTGGCCATCGAAGGTAAGCATTTGCCCACTGTAGTCAGTTACAATGCCAAACTGCAGTCAGGTCAAGACCCTGGTGAGGATAAACTTCCCTGAGAGGGTTTCTGACAGTTTGTTGGGCAAACCCATAGTTTTATCAGCTGTCCGGGTGGCTGGTCTCAGATGATCCCGCAGGTGAAGAAGCCCGATGTGGAGGCCCTGGGCTGGCGTGGTTATACGTGGTCTGCTGTTGTGAGGCCGGTTGGACATACTGCCAAATTCTCTAAAACAATATTTGAGGCAGCTTATGATAGAGAAATGAACATTAAAGTCTCTGGCAACAGCTCTGGTGGACATTTCTGCAGTCAGCATACCAATAGTATACTGTCATACCCTGATCTGTTTCACCTGTCCTTGTGCTTGTCTCCACCCCCTCCAAGTGTCACCCATCTTCCCCATTATCCCCTGGGTATTTATACCTGTGTTTTATGTCTGTCTGTACCAATTCGTCTTGTTTTGTCAAGTCAACCAGTGTGTTACTCCGTGCTCCTGCTGTTCCTTTTCTCTGTTCTTGCTAGTCCTCCCAGTTTTGACCCTTACCTGCCTTGACTCTGAACTCGCCTGCCTGACCATACTGCCTGCCCTGACCTCGAGCCTGCCTGCCTCTCTGTACCTCCTGGACTCTGACCTTGTTATGATCTTTTGCCTGTCCACGACCATTCACTTGCCTGCCCCTTGGATACTAATAAATATCAGAGACTTGAACCATCTGCATCTGAGTGTTGCCCTGTGCCCTTATAGTATACAACCTTAAAACTTAAGACATCTGTGGCATTGTGTTGTGACAAAACTGCACATTTTAGGGGGGCCTTTTATTGACCCCAACACAAGATGCACCTGTGTAATGACCATGCTGTTAAAACAGCTGTCAGAGGATTATTTTGGCAAAGGAGAAATGCTCACTAACAGGGATATAAACTAAGCATTTTGTGCGTATGGAAAATGTCTTGGATATTTTATTTCAGCTCATGAAACATGGGACCAACACTTTACATGTTGCGTTTATATTTTTGTTCAGTGTGTAGCTCAAAGCAATAGAAATGTACGGGAATAGTGTAATGATTCATATTCAGCTAATAGAATACAGGTGAACACACGTTAATTTATTCACAGCAACACATCAACAGTCTCAGTTATCCCTCCCTCAGCTTGAATTCTAGAGAATCTGAGCGATCTGGCAGTTGTGTAGCTGATCTACTCCACCGGGATGGGAAACTCTCTAGTCAAGGGTTGTTTGATTATTCATACTTTAGGACCAGATGTGACTGTGCAACAACATCATTACTGGCGCTTCAAAATAGAGACAGGTATCTCAGTTTGGAGAGTTTGGCATTCATTTCAAGTAGTCAGTTGTCTGCACTACTGTACATACACTAAGAAACATCATTAGGATATATTAATGCATCTTGGACATATAGACCTGTAAAAACAGAGGTAAAATAGGCGGAAATATCAACTATAAATATTTATGATGAATGTAAGCTTAGTTTTTTGGTAGCTGATTAATTGACAACTTTCCAAGTCAAATGTGGTCTCATTCAGTGCTGTATCGTCTTGTCTGACAAAATACATACAGTTACACATGTTGTTTTAAATATTGTGGCTATTGTATGGAAAACAAGTTTCCTCAGACACTGAAAAGGTTTCTCTGTGGATTTTATTTGTTCAGCCCCTACTCTTGCAATTACATTAGCTCCCACCACCTAGATTTGACTCCAGATCTAATATGGTGTCCAAAATCCAATATGGCTGCCACAATTCCATTAAATGGTGGTTTAACCGCCTGTATGTATACAGAGATATGGATATAATGATCAGATACTTATGTCTCTGCCCTAACAAAGATTCGTTGTCCACAGAGCTGAACAGCGGCCTGTCAAGCTCCCGCCTATGCCTCTCTTTCGATTGGTGGATACATCTCGTTATTATAATTATTTTTCCAATATTCGATGTGGGTGCTGACGTCAACCGCCTGTATTCAATGGAGAGAAAGATGCTATGCTAGCCTCATGAATATGCAGATTCTCTCAAATTTCAACAGGGACAAATCCAGTATAAAGTGTTTTCTCTCAAAGTTGCCAGGATGTCACGTGCGTCACACTTCTATCAGTACACTCATAACAACCTAAGCATTACAAAACTATTAGATCAAATAAACCTGACATCAAAATAGCAATTAATGTTTATCTACACTAAATCTGACACTCTTTCATTATCTCTCATACAAAAACTCCTCACCTGCTTAGTAATTAAGGATCTGCTTATTTTTATTTATTTATTTAACCTTTATTTAACTAGGCAAGTCAGTTAAGAACAAGTTCTTATTCCTACCCCGGCCAAACCCTAACCCAGACGACACTTGGCCAATTGTGCACCGCCCTATGGGACTCCCAATCACGGTCGGTTGTGATACAGCCTGGAATGGAACCAGGGTCTGTAGTGAAGTCTCTAGCACCGAGATGCAGTGCCTTAGACTGCTGTGTCACTCAGGAGCCCAAAAGTGGACAGTGCTTAAAAGTGGAGAGATTTTGGGCAGACATAGGGCTCTCGCTTCACCTCTGTGTCAGTCCATACATGTTTTAAATGAGAGACATTATTCAGATTTGTGTACTGTTCTTATGACCTGTACTCAATACTATTTTTGTGCAATTCAACTAGGTTGGGAATCTAATATGCTTGCCATAACTACACTCAAACACCTTTGTCTAGATATAGAAAAGGCAGCAGACTCCTTGGCATGACAACACCAAGTATTCCAAGTCACAAACCTTTTTGAGGATCATTGAGGTAAGTGGGATTCTCCAACGAAAGGAAAGAGAATCCTACCCTGGACTCTGACACCCTCTCCCTAGCTCTACAACTTGCCACCACTGTGGTATAACTTGTGCCTCCAGGATTAGGCTCTTAATTCACCTCCTTATCATTTAGAAGTGAGCTTTGATTCATGGCTAGTCAAATATGGCTACCTGAATCCAAGATGTATTTCTGCTGGCTCACTGCATTCGTGATGCAAATTGGGATGTTCTGGTGCACTCTTATACTGTTCAGGTTGAGATGGCACATTGCTTTATCCAGAAAATCATGTCCAACATCATGTTTGTCTGCCCTGGAGTTGCTGTGATCTAGTGACATTATTGTTAGGGCCCTATGTTTTGGTTAATCATGTCAAATGACCTGGATTTGAACCTTTATTTCAACCTTTATTTTCCAGAAATGAGAATTAAATGAGTCACCCCAACATGAGAGCTCATGTCTGAGGGTGGTGCTGGGCCATCTGACATAAAAAAGAAAAGAGGACAGTTGAATGAAAAAGCTTTAAATAAAGGTACAAATCCAGGTCATGTGTCATGATAAACCAAAACACAGGGCCCTAATTATGATGCATGGGGAGAATGCAACCACACATAATGGTGGCAAGCACTCATTGACAAGTAAATCCCATCAATTTACTGGGCTTTCACATATACAATAGGAATTGCACCTGTCTAAAGTCAATGCCATCCTGATTCTCCCAGAACTGTCCTGGATAGACCTACTCCACCATCAGCCCTCCCTTCTGGCAGTTAGTACAGACATAGACATTATGGAACTGGGCTGCCACATGTCAGGAGGCCATTAAACAGCCAAAATTCCATCTGGAAAGTGCTGGCGTGTATTGCCATCGCGTGTACATATTTTGCTACCAACCATGGCTGGCCAGCCCATGTGATCCCTGAACTGGACTTGCATGTAAAGAATGAGCTCCCATGTTGGGGTGACTCATGCATTTGTCTTGGAAACTGTGCAGTAATCCCAAAATCCCAATGCCCCGCCAGTCATACAGCAAGGATCCTGGCCTTGTCGCAGCAGCTTGCCCAGAATGACCAGTTAGCTGTGCTAGATGGTCAAACCACAGAACTACAACCACCACTGGCTACTTTGTCTCCTCGCCCAGTTGACTTGGAAATGTGTCTATAAATTAGCAACCAAAAAGTAAAGCTTACATTCATAGTTAACATTTCCAACTATTGTATCTCTATTTACATGTTTTATTTTTTATTTAACCTTTATTTAACTAGACAAGTCAGTAAAGAACAAATTCTCATTTTACAACGACTGCCTACCCCGGCCAAACCTGGACGATGCTTGGCCAATTGTGCGCCGCCCTATGGGACTCTCGATCACGACTGGTTGTGATACTGAGATGCAGTGCCTTAGACCGCTGCGCCACTCGGGAACCAAATATATGTTTACAGGTCTATATTTCCAAGATGCATTAAGATATCCTAATGCTGTTTGTTTGTGTACGTAGGGTAGACAACTGACTACTTGAAATATTGGGTTATATGAGCTTCAGCTAGGCATTCACAATATCTATCAATTTAACCACTTTTGCAGTAAAATATTTATACACAACCATCCATTTCATTAATGGGAGACATTAAAGATGTGAAAAAATGTGGTTGTTTTGTTCTACCTTGGGTAGGGGTATCATAAAAAATGTGGGGGCCTTGCCACTAACCCATCAGTTATAATACAGGGAACTGCGATTGGGGCGGCAGGTAGCCTAGTGGTTAGAGTGTTGGGCCAGTAACCGAAAGGTTGATGGATTGAATCCCTAAACTGACAAGGTAAAAATCTGTCATTCTACCCCTGAACAAGGCAGTTAACCCTGTTCCCTGGTAGGCCGTCATTGTAAATAAGAATTTGTTCTTAACTGACTTGCCTAGTTAATTAAAAACTGCCAAAATAGAGGACACACCATTATAAAGTGTTGGGCTGCCAGAGCAGCTTCAATGTACTTTGGCATAGATTCTACAAGTGTCTGGAACTTTATTGGAGGGATATGACTCAATTCTTCAATGAGAAATTGTTGATGGTGGTGGAAAATGTTGTCTCAGGCACTGTTCCAGAATCTCCCATAAGTGTTCAATTGGGTTGAGATCTGGTGACTGACACACACACACACACACTTTTAAACTCCCTATGCTCCTTTGAAACCCCTCTATCAAAGTTACTGAGATTTCTTCTTCTAGCCATGGTAGCCAAAATAATGGGCAAATGGGCATTTTTTTACATGATGGGATGTTAATTGCTTAATTAACTCAGGAACCACACCTGTGTGGAAGCACCTGTTTTCAATATACTTTGTATCCCTCATTGTCACGACTTCTGCCGAAGTCGTTGCCTCTCCTTGTTCGGGCGGTGCTCGGCGTTCGACGTCACCGGTCTTCTAGCCATCATTGATCCATTTTTAATTTTCCATTGGTTTTGTCTTGTCTTCCCACACACCTGCTTTCAATCCCATTCATTACCTGTTGTGTATTTAACCCTCTGTTTCCCCTCATGTCTTTGTCAGAGATTGTTTTATTGTCAGTGTTGTTATTGTGTTGTGTTGTGTTGGTGCGCGACGGGTCCTCGTACCCATGTTTTTTTCATGTCTGTACGTTTTAGTGTTATGGAGCATTTTCTGTTGACATTTATTAAAAGACTCCATTTACACTTCATTTTGACTCTCCTGCACCTGACTTCCCTGCCACCTATACACACGACGCTGACACTCATTTACTCAGGTGTGTCCTATAAAATAGAGGAAGATTTGGTATTCCAGTGACGGAGCATGACATGACCTACCCTCATACCATTGGTCCATACTGCTGAGTTTCGACCTTATGGAGAGGATACTGACTAATGGCCTTATCTCACAGGCACAGCGTCGTCCGGGTTAGGGGAGAGTTTGGCCAGGGTAGGCCATCATTGTAAATAAGAAATTGTTCTTAACTGACTTGCCTAGTTAAATAAAGGTTTTAAAAAATGAAATTATTTTTATCTCAAACTGTCTGTGTTAAGCATTCTCCTCCCATGAAGCCTACTATGGTTGAACCCTAACTCAGTAAAATCTTTGAAATTGTTGTGTGTTGAGTTTATATTTTTGTTCAGTATATAATCAATCTATACTTCAATGTTTTAAAATGAGTTATGGCATGTTATGGAGGCAAGAGCATGTTTTCTGTTTGGCAAATGGTTTTGGTCAACCTTAATGGCCTTATGGATGTGTCTGGTTTTGACTGATAAACGAGGCTCCTAAAATGTCTGACTGTGTAATTTTAATAATCAAATTATAATATATGCAGCAGTATTATGTTTTCAATTCATTTTAACAAATGTTTTACCATCCTTGCAGACGACAGATAAATTGTAACAAAAAAGGGGCCTCCCGAGTGGCGCAGTGGTTAAGGGCGCTGTACTGCAGCGCCAGCTGTGCCATCAGAGTCCTGGGTTCGCGCCCAGGCTCTGTCGTAACCGGCCGCGACCGGGAGGTCCGTGGGGCGACGCACAATTGGCCTAGCGTCGCCCGGGTTAGGGAGGGCTTGGTCGGTAGGGGTGTCCTTGTCTCATCGCGCACCAGCGACTCCTGTGGCGGGCTGGGCGCAGTGTACGCTAGCCAAGGTGGCCAGGTGCACGGTGTTTCCTCCGGCGCATTGGTGCGGCTGGCTTCCGGGTTGGATGTGCGCTGTGTTAAAGAAGCAGCGGCTTGGTTGGTTGTGTATCGGAGGACGCATGACTTTCAACCTTCGTCTCTCCCGAGCCCGTACGGGAGTTGTAGCGATGAGACAAGATAGTAGCTACTACAACAATTGGATACTACGAAATTGGGGAGAAAAAGGGGTAAAATTCAAAAAAAATAATAATAATAATAATTAAAAAAAAATTGTAACAAAAATATTTTTCAGACACCAAAAAAGTGTGGCTTGTGTAAACTATGCAAAGTTTGTTCAGAATCAGAATAAAGACAGTTTGTGGGACTGTACACGGATTACTTGTGTAGTCGGCAAGTAACGGTCCATAAAAACATCACACTGGATGAGGTCAGAGAGCATTTATGAATCTCCCTTTATGACCTTTTAAAATCCACCATCACTACTCATTAAACCGTGAGAAATACTTTTCTCCCATGTGCAGCTTAGCCAATCCCAGGCCAGCAAGGCTGAGCTTAGTTGAAAGTCAACCCTTTAAAAGGCAGAAGGGAGATGAATGGAGAGCAGAGAATGAGGTGAGACAACCTTCCAAACACACCAACAACAGCAAGACTAAAGGCTCAAAGCAAACCTGTCAAAATACAAGATGAAAACCATTCTCTCCATTGCTCTTGTGCTCCTGGCTCTCTATCTGGTCTCTGAAGCCCATGCAGTCCAAGTCAAAGTGCAGGTAAGGGCTCCTCCCACAGCTAGGTTTACCTTACTATAATGCATTATACTATGAAGACTATAGACTACAGTAATATCAGATTCAAACTCATACTCAATTGGACAAAAATGGTAAACTAATGAAAAAAATGTTTGTTAATAACCCTCACAATGTGGCTAACAGACAAAATTCAGAGTGGATTTTTTAAAACCAAGTGCATACTTGGTGCAAGCTATCATTACAACTCTATGGGCATCCTTGTCACCTATAGAATGCGTAAAGCATCTTTATGATTGGCCGGGTCCCCAATATGACTCACTGATGTGGTGCTCTCTCTAACCTTGTCTCTCTCCTCTCTTCTCTTCTCTCTAGGAGGGCGACTTTGTTTTCTCACTGGAATCAGTGAAGAAGCTCCAAGAGCTGACAGAGAGCCGCAGTGTAAACGGGAAGCAGAATCCTCATCTCGCCAGCACCAGCTTTGCTTCCGTCTGTGCTAACCCCTCCCTGCCACAGGAGTTCATACCCTTGTGCATGCAGAGAGGGGCCAGCATGTCTCTCTCAAGACTAGGTAAGAAAAGGCCACACTATAGAATAATATCCTCTATAGTCCAACTTGGTGGAACAGACCAGATTGTGATAAGACCGTTATAATTTGCTGATGGCGAGTCATTGATCAGAATCTCTTTTATGCTAGTTTGTCTCTGCAATATGTGGTTGAAGTTTGAAGTGATTGAGTGATTTTGAAACATGTTTTAACACAGTACCTTTCTCTTCTTTCTTCCAGCTACTATGCCTATAGACATCTGTGAGATATGTGCCTTTGTTGCCTGCACAGGCTGTTAGGCAAGATATCAACCTGACTGCCAGCAGAAGACAAGCCACCCACATTATCATTCTGCATATTGTGACAACAATGTGGATTTCATGTCTTCAAATTGCCATCCTCAGACATGATTGGCCCAAAACATAACTGGACCAGAAATGTTTCAAAAAAAATTGATTAAATAACGGAGGCTCATTTTCTAGAAAATGTTATTTGGAGCATATTCAGCACTTATTTGTCTACGTATTTTCTTTTCCTTTTATCACTTGACTTTTATTTTGGAAATGTTGATTTGTTACAGTTCTATCTTACCAGTCTTTGTACTTATTTAATGTAGAGATGTATTTTTGTTTTGGGGGTTTTGCATTCTTTTGTATGTTTATAAATGCCTCGTGTTTAATAAAAAAACAATTGAAGAACATGTCATTTTGTTTCAGTGAGTGATCTACCAACTGCATCAGAAAACCTTGAATAGAACATACCTGATAAACTGGCTGATATTGGCACAACACAAAGAATAACACTTTATTCACTTTTGGTTGATACTTGAAATTTCTGTCTTTCCCCAACACATACACAAACACACACACACATGCATAAACACACTCGCACACGCCCACACACACACACACACACATTGAGAGGTTAATAGTTCATCTTAAGGCTAACTGCTGCCCCAGTGCACAACTTACATCCCACAATGTATTCTATTGTCACTGTGCTTTTGCTTCACTACCTAGACATTGATCAAATCAAATCAAATCAAATCAAATGTATTTATATAGCCCTTCTTACATCAGCTGATATCTCAAAGTGCTGTATAGAAACCTAGCCTAAAACCCCAAACAGCAAGCAATGCAGGTGTAGAAGCACGGTGGCTTCTTCTGTTGGAAATCTCAAATTGTTTGCATAGTCAACTTACACACAGCTCTGACACACACACACTTACCCCACCAGACATGCCACCAGGGGTCTTTTCACATTCCCCAAATCCAGAATAAATTCTGAGCCCTTTTTGCATAGAACTTCCTTCTATCTCATATTGCTCAAATAAACAGCAAACCTGGTTTTTAAAAAACAGATAAAGCAACACCTCACGGCACAATGCCTCTCCCCTATTTGATCTAGATAGTTTGTGTGTATGCATCGATATGTAGGCTACGTGTGCCTTTAAAAAAATGTATGTAGTTCTGTCCTTGAGCTGTCTATTGATGTTCTATATTATGTCATCTTTCATGCTTTGTGTGGACCCCAGGAAGAGTAGCTGCTGCTTTTGCAACAGCTAATAGGGATCCTAATAAAATACCAAATACCAAACATACCTGTCTCAGAAAATCTACATATTATAGTCTTTCATTTAGAATCCCAAGTGCCTGTCCCTAATGTAGTTGATGCTCCCAATGTTATTTGTTTTTTAGATGTGTAGTTAAGTATTATTATTGGCATTAAATAAAAATAATGATACCGTTTACAAGCACAAAGAGACAATCACTAGCAACCTTCAGTGTTTTTAGGCCATTCTACCATTTTTACTCTAAGAGCCAGATGTATGTGCTAGAAAATTGAAAGTATGTATTCGGCCACCTTCTCTTTGTAATGCTGACTGACAAGCAAAGAGACAACTTTTACAATATCCCTTGTGTTTCGCTAGTGGGTCAAAAATAATCAACATGTAGCAAAATAACTAAATTCAATCAAATGTACATTTCAGTATTATAAGTATTGAACTTTTAAGTTAATGATATGTACCCATTGATTATTGAAGAATATAAGTTATAAATGCCTCATGAGCTTAGTTCAACTGTCGTACGGCCAAAATATAAGCTTCTTTTACACCATTGTTTGAAAACAATGTAATTGTAAACACTGTATAGCCTCAAAGCATGGTTAAACTAGAATTTTGATATCATGTCTGTTTTGTCCTTGCATCCATATCTCTGTCTATGAATTTGACAGTGGTTACATTTCCCAAACCCATCCCTCAGCTGTTGACCAAAAACAGTGTCAGGTTCCCACTTTGTTGTTGTTTGAACTGCATACTGCCCCATTAAGCAGAATCTATTTTTCCCATGGTCAACGTCAATGGTTCCTCTAGTACTATCAGGTATATTCATCATAGGTAGATGCTTCCAGTTCCCAGCCAAAGGAAGTGTATGCACGTCATGGGTAGATTGTAAATGAAGTCACAGCAAATGCATTGCTGTGGCAGATTTGAATGAATTACAGTCTCAGCCTCCTTGTTTGCAGATTGCAAATGCCACAAATATTAGACAGACCTATCCAAACAAAGTTGACAAAGTCACTATCATACCTAAAATGCAAACAACCACTATACAACTGGACAGATAGCCTGTTGCTTTGTTATCAGGGTTTAATGATAAATGACTGTGGGTGAGATGGGAGAAATTTGATTTATAGGATGTTTAATTGGCACTAAGGATGTCGATATGGAACAATATGTCAACAATAAAAGCATACAAACATCATGGTGACAGGGGCATCTACAGACGTTGAAAAAGAGGATCCTGTGGCATAACCCGGTTGTGTTTTGTTATCAGGTACCCAGGATAAAGAGGCGGGGCTCCAGGGGCTCCAGCCCCGTGTTAATAAGTGACTTAATAATCTGTCCAGCGATGGGTTTATAAAGGGCAGAGCAGAGGCACACCTCAATTCAAGCTGTAGGCTCCTCTCTCTGCATCTCAAGGCTCTCTGAGACATCCGGGCTAAGCTGAAAATGAAATCACTGAGTGTTTGTCTCGTGTTGACCTCTTGCATCCTCTGGGGCTCACTGAGTGTGGAGATTAGGGTGAGTAAATCTCTTCTTTATGTCCATGGTCAGAAATGTTTAGAGTTGTGTGACTAGTGCTGTAACTCTTTGTTGTCTTTGACATGGGATAAGGACATTCTTCTGGACGTGTATAGGGTTTGTTACTTGATTAACAATATCTGTAAGTGTCTGGAGTTTAGAGATACTGGTTCACACGTGTGAGATAAGTTAGTGGAACTAGAGAAATATATCACTATCAACAACAAACTGATAAAGAAATAATGTAATTATAATTTCCAATGACTGCCAGCCTATGACTGACTGTCCTTTAATTGTATAGAGCATTAAAAAGCTATCTTCTTTTTGTTTGGTTTTAATTATCATATAGCAATAAATTCTGTTGGGGTTTATTCATTATTGTTTGGAATCCACACACTGTCATACTTCTTTTGAACTCATTCACAAGGTTATTAACTGTATAATAATCTATTACACTATGAGAATCACCTCTGTAAACCTGTCACCTTAATAGTGGAACAACACATTAGGTTGTCTAATAATGACAATCTAAGGTGAAAAATCAAGGGTTATGTAAGGGTAAACAATCTCATCCATTTACCATCTCATCTATGTGTTTCACTGTGTCCAGGATGGAGAAAGGAGCTATCCCCTAGAGGCTGTGAAAGCGTTGAAGGAGCTGATCGACACAGATGCCATTGTTAACCCGCGGTTGATCAACACCAACATGGTCTCTGTTTGTAACAACCGTGTCTTGCCACAGGCCTTCTATCCAGTGTGCCAGGGCAAAGAGGCAGCCATGGTCTTCTCCAGGCTAGGTAAGGCTGTACCATAAACAAATAGTGGGTAGACTGAAATATTGTAATTCAATATCGGTATATGACTTTAAAAATGGTTTGTCTTATTGCCCCTATCCACCTTATCTGTTGTAAAAAATAATAAACTGCATATTTTAGCATTCAAACACAAGACTGTTTAGATCCTGCGGGCTTGAATATGTTCTGGTCAGCCTCAGAGAACAACATCGACCTATACGCTGAATCGGGTGAGTGCGTTTATAAAGAAGTACATTGGAGATGTTGTACCCACAACCTACCCTAACCAGAAACCGTGGATGGATGGCGGCATTTGCGCAAAACTGAAAGCTCAATCCATCACATTTAACAATGGAAAGAGGTCTGGGAATATGACTGAATATAAACAGTGTAGTTATTCCCAAGGCAATCAAACAAGCAAAATGCCAGTACAGGGACAAGGTGGAATCGCAATTCAACGGCTCAGACACGAGACGTATGTGGCAGAGTCTACAGGAAATCACGGACCACAAAAAGAAAACCAGCCACGTCACAGACACCGACGTCACACTTTCAGACAAACTAAACACCTTCTTTGCCCGCTTTGTGGATAATAAAATGCCAACGTCGCGGCCCGCTAATAAGGACTGCACCCCCCCTCTCCTTCTCTGTGGCTCATGTGAGTAAAACATTTAAACGTGTTAACCCTCGCAAGGCTGCTGGCCCGGACAGCATCCCTAGCCGTGTCCTCTGAGCATGCGCAGATCAACTGGCTGGTGTGTTTACGGACATATTCAATCGCTCCCTATTCCATTCTGTTGTCCCCACATGCTTCAAGATGGCGACCATTGTTCCTGTGCCCAAGAAGGCAAATATAACTGAACTAAATGACTACCGCCACGTAGCACTCACTTCTGTCATTATGAAGTGCTTTGAGAGACTTGTCAAGGATCAAATCACCTTCACCTTACCGGCCACCCTAGACCCAGTTTGCATATCGCCCCAACAGGTCCACAGACGACGCAATCGCCATCACACTGTACACTGCCCTATCCCATCTGGACAAAAGGAATACCTATGTCAGAATGCTGTTCATTGACTACAGCTCAGCATTCAACATCATTGTACCCTCCAAGATCATCATCAAGCTGGGGGCCCTGGGTCTCAACACCACCCTGTGCAATTGGATCCTGGACTTTCTGGCGGGCTGCCCCCAGGTGGTGAAGGTAGGAAACAACATCTCCACTTCGCTGACCCTCAACACTGGGGCCCCACAAGGGTGTGTGCTCAGCTCCCTCCTGTACTCCCTGTTCATCCACAACTGCGTGGCCCTGCACGAATCCAACTCAATCATCAAGTTTGCAGACAACACAACAGTAGTGGGCTTGATTACCAACAACGGCGAGACAGCCTACAGGGAAGAGGTGAGGGCACTCGGACTGTGGTGTCAGGAAAACAGCCTCTCACTCAACGTCAACAAAACAAAGGAGGTGATCGTGGACTTCAGGAAACAGCAGAGAGAGCACCCCCCCTATCCACATCGAAGGGACAGCAGTAGAGAAGGTGGAAAGTTTTAAGTTCCTCGGCATACACATCACAGACAAACTGAAATGGTCCACCCACACAGACAGTGTGCAACAGCGTCTCTTCAACCTCAGGAAGCTGACAAACCTTTACAGATGCACAATCGAGAGCATCCTGTTGGGCCATATCACAGCCTGGTACGGCAACTGCACTGCCCTCAACCACAAGGCTCTCCAGTCTGCACAATGCATCACCGGGGGCAAACTACCTGCCCTCCATGACACCTATAGCACCCAATGTCACAGGAAGGCCAAAAAGATCATCAAGGACATCAACCACCCAAGCCACTGCCTGTTCACATCGTTACCACCCAGAAGACAAGGTCAGTAAAGTTGCATCGAAGCTGGGACCAAGAGACTGATAAACAGCTTCTATCTCAAGGCCGTGAGACTGCTAAACAGCAATCACTAACTCAGAGGCTGCTGCCTACATTGAGACCCAATCATGGGCCACTTTAATAAATGGATCACTAGTCACTTTATACAATGCAACTTTAAATAATTCCACTTTAATAATGTTTACATATCCTACATTACTCATATCACATGTATATACTGTATTTTATTTATAATGTTTACATGTCTTACATTATTCATATTACATGTATATACTGTATTTTATATAATCTATTGCACCTTGCCTATGCCGCTCGCCCATCCATATACTTACATGTACATATTCTCCTCCCCCTTTAGATTTGTGTGTATTAGGTAGTTGTTGTGGATTGTTAGATTACTTGTTGGATATTACTGCACTGTCGGAACTGGAAGCACAAGCATTTCGCTACACTTGCATTAACTAATTATGTGTGTGTGACAAATCAAATTGGATTTGATTTGATTTGTAGGCTATTACCTGCTTCAGCATTTTTTGAAGTTGCTGAAGTTCGTGGGGAAGGTGACCTGTTTTCACAAAATGTTTACAATTACATTTTAGTAATTTAGCAGACGCTCTTATTCAGAGACATTCATCTTAAGATAGCTAGGTGAGACAACAACACATCACAATCGTAGCAAGTACATTTTACCTCAACAAAGTAATCAGCAATGTCAGTGCTATTAAAAAAAGACAAGTGCATTCATTTTTTATTGTTGCAGTTTATCCCATTTTTCTCCTTAATTTTGTGAAATACAATTGCAGTCTTGTCTCATCCCTGCAACTCCCCAATGAGCTCAGGAGAGGCGAAGGTTGCATCATGTGTCCTCAGAAACTTGACCCACCAATCCGCTTCTTAACACCCACCCACTTAACATGGAAGCCAGCCGCACTAATGTGTCGGAGGAAACACAGTTCAACTGATGACTGCAGTCAGCTTGCAGGTGCCTGGCCTGCCACAAGGAGTCACTAGAGGGCAATGAGCAAAGTAAAGCCCCCCGACCAAACCCTCCCATAACCTGGACAAAGCTGGGCCAATTGTGCACCGCACTGTGGGACTCCTGGCCACGGCCGGTTGTGACATATTCTGGGATTGAACTCCGGTCTGTAGTGATGCCTCAAGCACAATTATGCAGTGCCTTAGACCGCTACGCCACTCAGAAGGCCCCATTTCATTTTTTTATTGATGTTTGTATTTATGTTTTTGTTATTTTCCAGGCGGGGGGAACCATGGGATTTATTTAAGACCCACTTTAAAGAAGTAGTAGTAATTCATTATTTTACAACTTGTTGGATGGTTGCTCATCCTGAAAGTAGTCTATGGGCCAGGAGAAACTGTAATCCATGGTTCAGTTTTCTTTAAACAGCCATTACAAACTTTCATCACTAGCTAAGAACCAATGTAGGTGAAATCAACTCTATATTTGGTTTGATGTTCCTTCAATGTAATTTGGCCATAAAAAAACATGTTCACATGTCCCCATCAATTCCATAGAGTTTTAGCTAGCAGTGGCTAAAGTTAGCTGAAGCTTGTAATAGCTGTTTAAAGGAATCTGAACCATGGATTACAGTTTTTCCTGGCCCATAGTCTACTTTCAGGGTCATCTAACATCAAGTTGTAAAATAGTGAACTACTCCTTTAAAGACCCCACAACCTCCCTATGGGGCCTGTTCTGAACTGAATTTATGTTGTGTACTCAGGGAAGGGTGTATGCAGATTGAAAGGCGTTTGAAGTCAATGATAATGGAAACCTAATCCATCCTCAAGGGATTGACTCTGAAGGGTTCAGCATACATTGGTAGTCATTAGCACATTGAGTGGTTTCAGTGAAACACTGATTAATATCTGCCTTGTTATCAGCTGACATGACCTCTAACCACCAATAGCAGCAGCCAAAGTGCTCTGTAACCTGAGAGGACTTACTGAATTTTAGAGACAATACAACCATCCCATATCATTCATCGTTTTTATACAATCAACAAAATGATCCCCATAAATACTTGAGCAAAGCTGTGAGATCAGAGATCCAGATCACAGATGTGACAGTATTGACATATTTCCTATTTTATTCCACATGAGTATTGACATATTTCCTATTTTATTCCACATGAGCACACATGGTAAACCCAGAAAAGCGATTCTCGGAGACCGAGGCACGCGTCCTCATAGCACCTGTTGTTAGCTCTACCAGAGAACTGTACCACATACGCAGGCTGTAGCAGTAGGCGGCTTGCTACAACAAGCAGGAGATGTTGGCCTGGACACAGCCAATCCTGCTGCCTGAAGTATAATATATCCTTCTACTTCCACTTAATGACATGATTTACGTGTGTTGCTCACAAGTTATTCTACTCACAAGAGCCCAATTAAAACAGAACAAACAGCATTGGAGTGCAATAAAGTGTGCAAGACAAAGAGCACTCGCATGCCTCTCTATTGCTCTGCAAGCCCTTTAACGAGGCTGATTAACTTCCTCCCCGTTGTCAATATTAGCATTCTATCTGACACTATAGCAGCCATAGGCATATATTAACCTTCTGTGTCTGTTGTCTCTCTCCAGTGGATGCCATCACGTCTCCAGATCTGTGTGAGATCTGTGCCCACCCCGCCTGCTTTGGGTGTCTACCGTAAGACTGCCACCATCTGTTACACAATCCTCTGAAGCTTTCCTATCTACACCACACATCTTCTTCAGATCTGCATCACATATGAAGCCAGGGCATGAATAAGCCCATCCTATCCATGTGCCAGGAGCCATTGATCGACATATTGCATACACTTGAGGAATGTTATGTGTTTGATGTTGTTTGAGCTGTACGGCCAAAATCAAGTTATTTATAATTCAGCAAAAGGCTTTAAATAAACGGTAATGTCCAGATGTTCATGACATTTCCATGAATTACCATGGAATATGTGATAAATTCACTGTAGAAACTGTGAATCATAAATTTCTATTGCTAATCAAATTGTGTCTAATCCCATTTTTTCCACCAGACTGAATGTGTTTATACATTTACTGTAAAATGGACTGATTCTGTAAATATTTCGAATTATATCTACTTTATTGACACTGTTCATTTGTTTCAATATAGATTGAAAGTGAAACAGCTAAAATTATTCATACACTATATATACAAAAGTATGTGGACATCTCTTTAAATTAGTGGATTCGGCTATTTCAGCCCCACCCGTTGCTGACAGGTGTATAAAATCAAGCACACAGCCATGCAATCTCCATAGACAAACATTGGCAGTAGAATGGCTTTACTGAAGAGCTCAGAGAGTTGCAAAGTGGTACCATCATAGGATGCCACCTTTCCAACCAGTCAGTTCATCAAATTTCTGCCCTTTGGGGAAGGCCCCGTCCTGTTTCAGCATGACGATGCCCCCTTGCACAAAGCGAGGTCCATACAGAAATGGTTTGTCGAGATCGGTGTGGAAAAACTTGACTGGCCAGCACAGAGCCCTGACATCAAGCCTATCGAAAACCTTTGGGATGAATTGGAACGGCAACTACGAGCCAGTCCTAATCACCCAACATCAGTGTTCGATCTCACTAATGCTCTTGTGGCTGAATGGGAGCAAGTCCCCGCAGCAATGTTCCAACATCTAGTGGAAAGTCTTCCCAGAAGAGTGGAGGCTGATATAGCAAGAAAGGGCGGACCAACTCCATATTAATGCCCATGATTTTGGAATGAGATGTTCAACGAGCAGGTGTCCACATTTACAATTGTATACATTTAATTTTAGCAAAATATTGTTAAACCAGCAGGGGTCAGACCTTACCATGTAAATATCACCTTACATTTAAGTAATTTAGCACAGTGGTTCTCAAACCTCTCCTCAGGAACCACCAAGCCGTTCCATGCATTTCAACTATTTCAGAGGTGGCACACCTGATTCTTGTCAACTAATCATCAAGCCCTTGACTACGTGAATCAGGTGAGCTAGCTCAGGGCTACAACAAAGCTCTGAAACATCTGTGTCCCCAATTTGAGAACCACTGATTTAGAAGACACTCTTATGCAGAGTGACTCATGGTCATGAGTGCATGCATTTTTCACAATGGTCCCCAGTGGGAATCAAACCCACAACCCTGGCATTGCAAGCGCTATGCTCTACCAACCGAGCCACACGAGACCACCTAGCACCAGGTTAGGTTACACTTTGTATTTGGATAGTCCATCTGTAGATGCTCTACAGCTGGACATACTATAAACAAACTATATTTTGATAAGCAACTGCTTGCTAAGGTTACAGTTAGGGTTAGGTTGAGAATAAAGGTTAAGGTTGGGGTTAGGGCTAGGCTAAGTGTTACATTCAGGTTTAGGATAAGGGTTAAGGTTAGGGTTAGAGCTAGGGTTAGTAGGTGGTTAGTTGAGATGTTACTGAGCACATCTACAGATGGTCTATCAAATACAGTGTTACTCCAGGTTCCTCCTTTACCTTACACTACCCCTAATGCTGTGTATCGTGCCCAACTGAGCTTTGACAAAGGTAATTTATGTTTTTTGGATTTCTTATCAAGTCATTCTTTTGAAACTAACCATGATTACAACTATGATTGGTGGGTGGGGATGGTTCATAACAGCGATTGTACAATAAATAATGTGTCACAAAATGCAAATAGATAACAGCATCACTTCAAAGGACCATCATTCCAAAAAAAAACATTTATAGTAATGTTAGTATTTCTAGAGGATGTTTTGACGTGCAGTAAGGATCAACTCCGGCCCAGTGACATGAAAAAGAGGGCTTGAGAAGAAACATGATTGTACAGAGCACAGTGGGGGGGTCACAAAATCCTTTTCAACATTTGTTTTACATGGAAGAGGGGAAACCCAAATAAAAACAAGTCAGTATTGCTTTGACTGACTCCCTCTATGGACATTTATCACAACAGGCAGGCAGAGACATCTGACTGTGGAAAAGGTGAACAGTATTATGAATTAAACCCCATTACTGGCTGTGTTAGCTTGTACCGTGTTTGACAGTAGAAAGGAAGTTAGAGACAGTTGTGTGTGTCAATACTAACTAGCATTGGCGCAATGACTGGGAGTCTCTTAACATCACAGCAGAGAATAAAGTCATAATAACATGGTAATAGTCAGGAGAGCGCATGATGCTAACATGGTTCAAATGTGGTCATTTTGTACCTTCTCTGGTGTTTCCTACCTAGCCCATTCATAGACGCTAACTACCTTTAGCTCCTGTTGCATTTTTGAGCCCTGACGCTTTCTCTAAATGTTAACACACTTCGCTTGCAGTGTGGATTTTGGAAATATAAGGAACGTATCTTTCATATCATCGAGAAAGGATAACTCCTGAACAGCTAATCAAATGGCTACCCAGACTGTTTGCATTGTCCACCACCCCCCACTCCCCTCTCCTCTTTTACGCTGATGCTACTCTCTGTTTATTATCTATGCATAGTCACTTTAACTCTACCTACATGTACATATTACCTCAATTACCTTGACTAACATGTGCTCCTGCACATTGACTCTGTACCAGTACCCGCTGTATATAGCCTCGCTACTGTTTTTACTATATTTTACTTAACACTTATTTTTCTTAAAACTGCATTGTTGGTTAAGAGCTTGTAAGTACTGTAAGTATTTCACTGTTGTATTCGGCGCATGTGACAAATACATTTTTTATTGAAATTTGATTTTAAGTCACTTTTTTTTACGTTTAAATTACTACACACCTGTATAAGGTTAGGGTTCTCACAATACCATATTTCCATGTTACAGTCCTTGTTTCCAGAAAACAGATGGAAGACAGAGTTGACTGCCTATACTAATTAGCTATCTGTGTCTCCGAACACCTGTGTGTACATGGAAGATGGACACCACAAAAGTTAAGATGGAGTGTTTGAATGTTTTGGCTGCCTATTCTTCTCTAAACAGAACATGTAAGGCCCTTGGACTGTAAAGAGTAACGTTTGGGTCCATTAGTCCATTATTGGGCTAGGTGTTTCCCAAAGAAATGAAAATGTGCTAGATTATGTAAATGTTGTAGTTTTAAATTGCCCCATTTAAAACTACAGAGGCTCAATCCAGTTTTACCAATACCCATGGTGTTTCAAAAATAAATCATTCATGGCACAAAGGGGAATAAGATAATTCACATCAAATCATCCCAACGAAGTTAACAGCATGGAACACATAACACAACAATAAACATTTGAATGTCAATGGAAAACATTTATGAAATCCAAAGAGTGTATTTTTATTTGTGTGCATTCCCTTTAATCAAATGATTAATTTGGCTGGTTGAGATGAGCGGCAACATCAGATCCAAAACCATAACACAAGGGAAGTTTGTCCTCAACTCAAACAAAAACATCCATCTACACAATAATTTATCAAGCAGTTTCTCTGTGTACAATTTACTCACAATGTCCTATCTGACCTCAAACTAACTCTCCTTTGGAGGCCCAGTGGACAAATGGACCTTTGATTACTGCAGAGTTATGTTCTCCTGGTAGGTGTGTGAACACAGCACAGCAGTGCATGACCTGAGCTGAACTGAGGTTGCTGCTGGCTGTCTGTCTGTGGTTCTCCTCAGCAGTGGGAATGAGGGGTACGCTGAGTTTCCTCTGAGGTGAGCTGCCTGCCTCCTCTCACTGGAATTAGTTAGTATTCCCATTTCATAGCCAGATGGAGAGATAGGGGAAAGAGCAGGGATTAGATGCTGATAATTACCAACTGAGAACAGCCTGTTTGTTCAATGACACACTTCCCAACACTCTCAGTCTCGCCTTTGAAATAAGCTATGGAGTTTAGAGTACTAGTGGAAGTCATTGAATTAATGCCTTCTCTGTTAAAGAGTAACGAAGAGGAAGAGCGGCAGAGAAATCTGGTAAACTTGGCAGAAGCTTATCATCTAACAGTTACATAAAAGGACAGCAAGTAGGACAAAATGAGTTGAGGCTTGGCCTGATGTTTAGATGTATAAACGGATGTTTACGACATAGCAGGAAGTCAGGGCCGTAGCTACATATGAAGACACTGTTGAGAGTAGAATACTAGAACACACAAGTCTCAAATGCAAAACTCGTTTGCGCATCAGCGGATTTCCTCTTGTTATTTGTCACTTACTGACAGTCACTCAATTAGCCGATGTCAGCAAAAAAAAAAAAGGGATTGGTAAATTTGTCTAGTTAGTCGAGCTAGATATCTAAACTTGTAGTGATCATGGCTGAATTACCAACCGGGGACGCAGGGTATGTGCCCAAGAGACTTCACCTCCAGGTGGCACCCATTGATATATAGATATATTACAAACCCGAGGTGCCTTATTGCTATTACAAACTGGTTACAAACATAATTAGAGCAGAAAATATAAATGTTTTGTCATACCCATGGTATACGGTCTGATATACTATGTCGTTCAGCCAATCAGCATTCAGGCCTCGACCCCCACCCAGTTTATAAATATATAAATATATATATATATATTGATTTGTTTAACACTTTTTTGGTTACGACATGATTCCATGTGTGTTATTTCATAGTTTTGATGTCTTCACTATTATTCTACAATGTAGAAAATAGTAATAATAGAAAAATAACTTGAATGAGTAGGTGTGTCCAAACCTTTGACAGGTACTACAAATATCTTAAACATACAGTACAATCTACCTGCAGTGAAGCAGCTCCATATTACATTACATTCACTCATCCAGCAGACACTCCCATCCAGAGCGACCCACAGGAGTGTCGTGTCTTTGGCTATGCCGGATTAAGTGATATGACATGCTATTCTATAAACTCCTTTCTCTGTAATTAATATTACCTGATTGAGCTAATCATGTAAATGTAATTAACTAGAAAAGTCTGGGAACCACAAAATAATATTTATAGAGCAGTTATCTTCCGAATAAACTCTTAAAGACCTAGTAATATTTTACATCAATAGCAGTCAATATTAATTGTCACCTTATTTCAGTCTCATCTGAAAGTTGTAAATTCTTGGTTATCTTCATGAACCCTGGCTAACAAGTTGAATCAGCAATACAAAATTGGGTTTAATTATTTATTTACTAAATAGCTAACTAATCACACAGAATTACATATACACAGAATGAATCATACCTTGATTACAAATTATGTTCTAAAGGAAAACGTCCCTAGCGGACGGAACAGATATGACAGCTGGTTACACAAAGAAAAGGGGGATTGGTTTGAGTGAAAGAGCGGGAAGACTGAGGAACAAAGGGAGAAGCGATGTCTCTATCGTAAATACAGTATCTTATGCATTCTAAATTACCGCCCATTTGGAAAAGGACAATGCAATAAATATTTACTCTGAGCTGCACTTCGGTAGGTTGGTGGTAGATGGAAGGCCCAACAGAGTGCTTTGTCCTTTGAAGAATGTATCTGGTTGGTAAACTGTATACGTTGTAGTAACGTCGTTGTGTGGTAGACGGGATACTCTGTCTGTTCTTTCCTAGCCCACGTTTGCAGCTGCTGTTGCTAACTCAACGGCTAGGAGGTATCACTTCTGTAGTGAATAAGAGTTCAAAGTTCATACCAATCACAACCAAAGCTCACGCTCAGGTTGGCTTCGTTCTGTAGTTATTATCTGAACCATTCTGACATCGGAACGTCATCCTAATGTACCCGGAATGGTTGACATGTTAGTCCTTTTAACGTATGGACCGTCGCCCTCACATCCTCGGAACAGGAGGTTACATTTCCGTCAAGGCGGTGGTGGAGGAGGGAGAAGGGTGTGTTTTCATAGTTTACAGCCCATGTCTCTTCACAGGGGCGGGTCACTGATTGAGCAGAGCCCTAACCTTATGAAAACCCAAATCTCTCATTTGGAAGCTAAAATTACATTTAATCTTTTCACCAATAATTTTATATTCAAACATTTTAATTGAACAACAATTCCATGTGAATTGGATAACTACAATGTGCAGACTTTCCACTGTAGAGTTTATGTCATCCTATCATTGATGAGAATGTCTCAGATGACAACCGAACTGGCATAATATTCATTAAGTACCACCGCATATGTTCGCAGAATTTCTATGTTAACCAAGGGATTTTCAAATGTCACATCAGTAGAGTAGAGATAGGAAAAATGGGGGAGAGGTATTCATGACTGTCATAAACCTACCCCCAGGCCAACGTCATGACAGGAGCAGCCAGGGTCAAGCGCCCTGCCCAAGTTCACAAGGACAGATCCCTACTCATTCGAATCAGGGACCCGAACCAGCAACCTCTCAGGGCACCAGCCCAAGCTCCCAACCGACAGGCCACCAACCATCCAAGATCCCCCCACAGTACCCTTCGAGAGATGCCCCTCAACCATCCAAGACCCCCCACAGTCCCCTCTGAAAAACCTCCCCATCTACTCCCCACCCCCCAAGCCACTGTCCCCCTCCAACCCGACCAAAACCACCACCCAATACACCAACAACCAACAGAAAAAACTAAAGAGAGAAAAGACAACAACAAAGGAAAACAACAACAGAAAACAACAATGCCAAGGACAACAAAAATCAAAACATCAAGGCCAACCGTATGTATGTGTGTGTGTGTGTGTGTGTGTGTGTGTGTGTGTGTGTGTGTGTGTGTGTGTGTGTGTGTGTGTGTGTGTGTGTGTGTGTGTGTGTGTGTTAGAATGCAATTGTGTGTGTGTATGTATGTGCACGCGTGTACAAGCGCTTGCGTGGCATCAGTCTCAGGCAAACAGGCATTGGATGTAACAACTTCCATTTTTATGTCAGTTAAACTTCTTTTTGGGGGGGAATTTTTTCAGACTTTTATCTTTGATCCCTTGATTTTGTTAGTCACTCTCACTCAGATATCATATTAACATGTCATGGCAAAATGTACAGAATTGCAGGAAATAAGCTTTAAAACTGCAAATATTTCTTTACACCCAATGGCAAAATGTGTAGAATTGCAGGAAATTAGTTGTTAAACTGAAATTGTTTCTCTCCATGTAGAATTGCAGGAAATAAACATAGTTTTTTCCTCCGCCTTCAAGAGGTTTGCCCATCATCAAAAAATGATTTGCCCGTGAGGTGTGTATGTGTGTGTGCGCACATGTGGTTGCACATGTGTGCTTGTGTGCTTATGCCTGCATGTTTGTGTTTGGGTGTTAAAAATTAAGCTCAGTCAGTTAGGGTAAGATATGAGATCTTACAACACTTCAAAGCCAGTCTGGGCCTTGGCCAGGGACTCAGACCCTGGCTATGTCCCTTCCGGAAGTGAACATTGAACAGACATTTTAATGTGACATGTTTCGTCTTTTTTCAGTCATGAGGTAACAATTTCCTATAGGCCCTTTACAAGTCAGATTTAGCAAGTTGCAGTAATACACTGTGTAGCAATTTAGCTATAGAATCAATGGATGAATTTGAGTATTGGAGCCTTCCACCACGCACTCATCAAGACCAAAAGGGTTCCCTTTTTCAAAAGAATGTCAAACATTCAATCACATGCTGTCAGCTTGAATGAGAAAATGAGATGCCTTTAGACTAACGAGCTGTAACAACTCCCGTTTTGATAATTACAATATAATGATGCAAAGTATTTTAATATGTGTAGTAATTGGGCACATTATCAAGCGTGGCACCCATTTGGGAGGAGAACTTCAAATTCAGAAATCAGGTTAATTGGATTTTAACAATACTTGGCAAGTCATTCTCTTTGGAGATAATCAGATGAATATGCCGTCTATGAACGCAGCACAGATATGATTAGCTGCAGCAAAGAGAAGCTGATGATCCACAGATCTGTGCAGAGACATGAGTGGTTACTCAAGTGCAAAAGGAATGTTCAAAAAGGGCCGGTTGATTCGTTTTCTGTCCTCGCTAGGCTCAAGGGACTCTTTCTCCGGTTTGAGAAATGCTCAATCTGTTGGCTTCATCATGTGCCGTTTTTCTGTGGCCAGATCAGACACTTTCACCATCATGCTCATCTTCAAAACCCCACAGATTCAAGAAGTCAAATATTACAAATGTATCCTCCTTTCAACATAATGATTGACTTGTCCGCTGTGTTGCTCTTGGTTTATCCTCTTCAGTAAATCAGCTGCAACACCACAGGGGTGACAAAGCCTGAGAGCAGTAAGAGTTCAAGGTTCAAATAGTCCTTGTGTGATGAAATTACAGAGCCACAAATGGCTGTACTTTCAAAGATTTGTATTTTTATAATATACATCTATAACCAACCAGACATGTACTACTAGAACAGAGACACAACAGTATAGCCAGTCATAGTGTAGTTCAGGACTACGAAACTGACCAGAGTACTGCATGATGCATGTGACACACATAGAGTGATTTTATTCCTTGTGTATTTGTTTGTTTTTGATAACATATGATTCAGCAAAATCAGCCTTCTGCAATTGTCTAGCTAAATGTGACTATGTTGTTGTTATTGTGGCCAACCGTTGCTCCACATAATATGTATGCTCACTAAATCGCTATCTCTCAGGTTAAACTACTGTGTAGCAACTCAGCTTTGGCTTGAGAGGCTCATTAAAATCAGACTGGGCCTCTCTCTCTGTGGGGGTTGAAGGGATTGGGGGATAGTCTTCACTCCCATGTGGATCAACTGTAAGAGCTTGCAGCTGTGAGAAAGAGCCAACACACTGGGAAGGTAGGCAGGGAGACCCAGGGAGACGCAGGCAGGGATCATAGGAGTAGTCTGGTAGCTCTCCCACATCAAAGCCTCTCTCTCACAAAATGTGATTTAAAACCTATGGCTGCTTGGATTCTGGGGGAATGAGAGGACTCCAAAAGTCTACAAGAAAATGACAAATCCATAGTTTTCCTGCTGTGTGAACTATTAACATTCACAGTTATGTGACTAAAATACTAAGTACGACATTGAGACCTGTGCATTTATCAAAGTTGCTTGAACAACACCCATAGTTTGATAACTATATAAAGACATGTTTAAGACACTTCCAGTTGTTGAATACTGGGAAACAAGGAACTCCCTATGGGAGGAGAAAGACTGTGGGAGAATCAGGACTCAGGAGGTTGCATGTTGAGTCTCTCTCTCGCTCTCTCTCTCGTGGGTACTTGATGTGTGGTCTGGGATACACAGGGTGTAGGCTGTGGCTGGTTCTTCTACAGTGTAGCCTGTGTTCCTTCTGGCCGGTAGGAACCTATGAACAGCATCACCCTGTGAAAACAATATTCTGTAAATCTACCGTTCATTCTGCTCGTCCAGTCTGCGTCTGGTCCATAAATAGAGTTGAATAAATATTTTACTTTGTTTAATAAGCCTTTCAACATATCCTGTGTATAAATACACAGCATAAAACAGAGCATACATAAACAGGAATATTCAGACCACCAAAGAGGTTTGTTCTTCCATTAGTACGGTGTACTTCCATCTCCCAGAATTCACTTGGTTCACTAAAGTAAATATATGTTTTATTTTTGTACTGTATCCATCACAACATCCCTATGCATATGTATGAACTACACCACATAAATGAATAACTGGGAAGGAAACAAAAGACAGACGCTTTTTTGGGTGGGGTGGGGGGGGGGGGGGCTCATTGTGTGAAATCAACTGAAATGACACATAAAAAATATATAGAATGGAAGGGTTGGAAAAGCCTTCAATCATCAACTGAAATCCCCATATAATAGTTAGGAGTCACAAAGATGTTTCAAAGACCTGAGATCCAATAAACATTCATGACAGCGGATTACATTAAAGAAAATGCCGAGAGGCTGGGTACATGTGGGACTGGAGACAGAACTTACCATAAACTCACAATACAGATTTTCTTCACTATTTTGAATGGGTTTCGTTTGCTGAAAAAATATATATTTAATCACTTATTTCAATCTCAACACATCCTTTTTCTCAAATGTTTGGGAGGGATCTTAGACCATTCCTCCACACAGAATCTTTCCAGATCCTTGATATCCTTCGTCTACTCTTATGGACTGCCCTCTTCAATTCAAACCACAGGTTTTCAATGGGGTTCTATTCTAGCGACTGAGATGGTCCATGACATTTTTAGATTTTGTGGTCAATTAACCATTTCTTTGTGGATTTTGATTTGTGCTTGCAGTTATTGTCTTGCTGATGAGTGTCAGCCTCCTGGCAGAGGCAACCAGGTTTGGGCTAAAATGTCCTGGTACTTGCTAAAGTTCATGATGCCGTTGACCTTAACAACCACCACACCATATTTTACTGTATGAAGTACGTCTCTGCCTATGCAGATTTAATTGACTGTGTGATTGGCTGTGGCATTTGCATGTATGGAAGAAAGGATTGGAGATGTGGCTTTGTGAAGCATTGTGAATCTGATTAATAATGGCGCTCAACTGAGCGCAATCACTGGGGAGCAGGGTCATGGGGGTTGGCTGGCCCAGAGGGGGTAAGAGGAGGATCTCTGCTTTGAAAAAGAGAGCATTAGCGTCTTCTTGCAGCCTCACTGATCCTTTTATACAGTAGGCCCGTAGCTGTCAGCCTGCTCCTGCTGTCTCGGTTTGATCTGACAGCCCCTGCCTGGCTCACCACACCCTCACTTTTTTCAATTATTCAGCTGTGGTACACAGGCCCACAGAGCCACTCTAGGGCTGGGGATCAGCAGCCGGGTGGAACTGAAGATCACAGAGATATGGAAAGATAGAAGGAGAGATACAGATGGAGAAAGGGAGATGGAGCAATATTGAGAATCAGTAAGAGGGAGGATGATGGAGAGAAAGAAAGAAAGACAGATTGTGGAGAGTAAGAGCGATTTCACACATTGGTAGCATTATCTGACCTGACAGCATGAGTCAGTGCAGCTGATGGGCGTTTGATGCCAAAATCATGTTGAAGTGTGAGATGCTTTGATGATACAATCAGATCTTTTTCAGGACCAATCATAACCCTGTTTCTCTGCAGTGTAGTGGAATTTTGACATCTGGTGCACAATCCACAACTCAAAAGTAACTCACAACTTATATAAGATGTGTACCATGCCAATGACTTTCTAAAGAGCAAACATAATTGTTATTTCCAGGAGAGGGGCTGTGAGCTGTGGTCAGGGAAACAATGAGAATCCAAAACTACAATGCTGGAATGCACCAGCTCCAAAATATTATTGAGAATCCAAAACCCACATTTCACATGCCAGATTCATCAAAGGACTGACTGCAAGACTACCGTAGTCTCCTTTGGTAATTACTGAGAAAAGTTATCCTCTCCTGTTGGGAAGACAGTGGTAGTGCCGTGATGGGTGGGGGATGTACAGTATGAATAACAATGTAAAGAAGATCGACATCTCTACTATCAGCCTAGTTGGTTTCTGATTAGCATTGTTAGTGATGGAGCAGGAGATGAAAACAGTTGGCGAAATTGGCCTCTTTCATTGAAGGCAAAGTACGTACATATGTGTATTACAGAAGAAGCCATACATTCAAGGCTAACTTTTTCTTATATTACAGTAATTTAAAACAACATATCAGTGAATAGGGAAGACAGTTAAAAGTATACTTGAATATACACTGCTCAAAAAAATAAAGGGAACACTTAAACAACACAATGTAACTCCAAGTCAATCACACTTCTGTGAAATCAAACTGTCCACTTAGGAAGCAACACTGATTGACAATAAATTTCACATGCTGTTGTGCAAATGGAATAGACAACAGGTGGAAATTATAGGCAATTAGCAAGACACCCCCAATAAAGGAGTGGTTCTGCAGTTGGTGACCACAGACCACTTCTCAGTTCCTATGCTTTCTGGCTGTTGTTTTGGTCACTTTTGAATGCTGGAGGTGCTTTCACTCTAGTGGTAGCATGAGACGGAGTCTGCAACCCACACACGTGGCTCAGGTAGTGCAGCTAATCCAGGATGGCACATCAATGCGAGCTGTGGCAAGAAGGTTTGCTGTGTCTGTCAGTGTAGTGTCCAGAGCATGGAGGCGCTACCAGGAGACAGGCCAGTACATCAGGAGACATGGAGGAGGCTGTAGGAGGGCAACAACCCTGCAACAGGACCGCTACCTCCGCCTTTGTGCAAGGAGGAGCAGGGGGAGCACTGCCAGAGCCCTGCAAAATTACCTCCAGCAGGCCACAAATGTGCATGTGTCAACTCAAACGGTCAGAAACAGACTCCATGAGGGTGGTATGAGGGCCCGACGTCCACAGGTGGGGGTTGTGCTTACAGCCCAACACCGTGCAGGACGTTTGGCATTTGCCAGAGAACAACAAGATTGGCAAATTCGCCACTGGCGCCCCGTGCTCTTCACAGATGAAAGCAGGTTCACACTGAGCACATGTGACAGACATGACAGAGTCTGGAGACGCTGTGTAGAACGTTCTGCTGCCTGCAACATCCTCCAGCATGACCAATTTCTTTGGGGGGCCGCACAGCCCTCAATGTGCTCGCCAGAAGTAGCCTGACTGCCATTAGGTACCGAGATGAGATCCTCAGACCCCTTGTGAGGCCATATGCTGGTGCGGTTGGCCCTGGGTTCCTCCTAATGCAAGACAATGCTAGACCTCATGTGGCTGGAGTGTGTCAGCAGTTCCTGCAAGAGGAAGGCATTGATGCTATGGACTGGCCCGCCCGTTCCCCAGACCTGAATCCAATTGAGCACATCTGGGACATCATGTCTCGCTCCATCCACCAACGCCACGTTGCACCACAGACTGTCCAGGAGTTTTGATGCTTTAGTCCAGGTCTGGGAGGAGATCCCTCAGGAGACTTTGTGCCATGGATCATCACTGGAGGCTTCGTGTCATGGATCATCACTGGAGGCTTCTTGCCATGGATCATCACTGGAGGCTTCGTGCCATGGATCATCACTGGAGGCTTCGTGCCATGGATCATCACTGGAGGCTTCGTGTCATAGATCATCACTGGAGGCTTCGTGTCATGGATCATCACGGGAGGCATCTTGCCATGGATCATCACTGGAAGCTTCTTGCCATGGATCATCACTGGAGGCTTCTTTCCATGGATCATCACTGGGCTGGAGAGAAAACCAGGAGGCCTGGTTCTGGGAGCGGGCACAAGATACACGGCGCCGTGGAGGCGCACTGGAGGTTTTGAGCGTAGAGCCTGCACAACCCGTCCTGGCTGCACTGGGCTGTGCAGACGCACCGGAGACACAGTGCGCAGAGCCAACGCAGGATATCCTGGGCCATAGAGACGTACTGGCAGCGAGATGTGCTGAGCCGGCACCTTCCGTCCTGGCTGGATGCCCATTCTAGCCCGGCCGATTCTGGGAGCTGGAAGGTAATGCACCGGGCTGTGAACACGCACTGGAGACACCGTGCGCTCCACCGCATAACACGGTGCCTGACCAGTACGACGCTCGCCACGGTAAGCACGGGGAGTTGGCTCAGGTCTCCAACCTGACTTAGCCAAACTCCCTGTTTGGGGCTGCCTCTCGGGATTCCTTGCTAGCCGTGTTCCCTCGTAACGATGGGCCCCTTTACCAGCTGCCTCCGCCTTCCTGGCTGCTTCCACCTGTTCCCATGGAAGGCGATCCCTTCCGGCCAGGATCTCCTCCCATGTCCTGGATCCTTTGCCGTCCAGGATGTCATCCCATGTCTAGTCCTCCTTTTTACCACGCTGCTTGGTCCTTTTGTGGTGGGTAGTTCTGTCACGGGCATCGTAAGAAGTGGACCAAGGTGCAGCGTTGTGGCGTACATATTCCTTTTTATTAGAATGTCGCCAACAAAACAATAAACAATACAAAATGACCGTGAAGCTTAACAGGGCTATGATGCCTCTAACAAAGTTAACTACCCACACTGAAGGAGGGAAAAAGGGCTACCTAAGTATGATTCCCAATCAGAGACAAAGATAGACAGCTGTCCCTGATTGAGAACCATACCCGGCCAAAACATAGAAATAAAGAAACATAGAAAACAAAACATAGAATGCCCACCCAAATCACACCCTGACCAAGCCATTATAGAGACATAAAAAGGCTCTCTCAGGTCAGGGCATGACAACCATAGCTTTGATTGGACTGATCATGTCAACATCATACTTCCACAATCTTAGTTTGCAAGCTAGAAGTCATCTTGAATCAAGTTGACAATCTACTGGCAAATCCGTTTCAATCCTTGTCATATGAAGATACATTTTAATAAAATGTATAGGTGTACATCGGCCATTACACAACAAGTTGGAAATCGCAAATTCAGCATTGAGTGGTTTGAAAGGAATCAGTGGCTAACTGCAAGAATTGCAAAGCAATCACTGGCCTGCTATTCAGTGGAGTGGGTGTGTGGTCGGTCTGGGTTTCAGGATCTCTTTTCCAAGCTTTTCCAAGCTAAAAAGGATAAACATTCAACATTGGCCATGCTGTCAATGTAGCATGACTTCTGCCACATTCTAAACAACTGGAAACTGAACTGGGAAATCTCAGACTTCAGTGAGTTCAAGACTGGGAACTCAGAAAAAAACGAGCTCCGACTGGGAAAATACATTTTGAATGGTCATCCAACTCGGAATTCAAGTCGGGAACTCTGGCTTCATTCTAGAGCTCTGACCTGAAGATCACTGACGTCATGATTCAACCTTGTTTTTTACAGTTGTCTTGAAAGCACCATAAATCCAGAGAATGCCAGACTTTGATGACAAGGTTTGATGACAAAATTTGCCACGAAGGACCTCCACGCCACCTTCCTGTTCGAGTGAGGACAGAACAACAAGGTGAGTCCAAAAATGTATTGTATGCTGCCTCATAAATGATGTATTATGCCAGGGAAAAATGTATACTGTAGCTAAGAAAGTAATATCAAGTGTATGTTGTGTAGTAAGCTGTTAGTAGTCCATGCGCCTCACCCTAATCATTTGCTCCCTTTTCCCTTCATAACTTAGCCCACTGTTCAGACTAGGTGGTGCACATGTAGCCTTTAGCCTGTTTTAGAGAAATGTCATCAACGAATATTGTAAGAGCTTTCATTGTCTGCTTGCTTATATGCCCCCTTTATTTATCCTACAGTTCTGACTTGGTGTACAGGGAGAATACTGCAAGAACGGCCCATGTTCTGAATTCTGTCGTTGTACATTTCAAAAGTGCCTTACAAATAGTTATATTAACTTCGCTCATCCTGGCTCTCTCATTAATGTCTTAATCGAAATTATGAATTGCCTCTTATCCGCACATCGTCCCCTTATGCCATAGTTTGTACATCTCAATCGTCAGTACAAACCACATTTGTTTAAGCAAGTCAGCCATATCAGCTATGTTTTTTTAAAGGCAGTAAATGAGGCTGAATGAACTGTTTTGCTGCCAGACACGGCTCCGCTGATAGCCAGGTGTAGCAGTGTTAAGGTTTTGGGACTGCTGAAGGCCAAAACAGTTTGTGGGCACCGTTTGTCACCATTATTGTGCAATTAATGTATTGTTTAGTGTTGTGTTGTGGCTTTGCTGGCATGCAACAACAACAAAAAAAATGGGAGTTTGCCCCACCAATATTTACATGCCAAAATCGCCACTGCATCAGATAGATTGCTGTCTTATATTGGCTGCATGGTGGGAGATGAGCAGAGTAAAGCCTCTACTGCAGTGAGGTTTATGTAGGGAGAACACACCAGACACAGACCCCCAGGGCCCAGATTCCAAGCAGGCACCCATATAAATGATGTTCCAGAGTGTGGACTACATACCCATCTGAGCTAAACCTCAATTTTCATGCTCCAGCCAACATGAGTCCTTCTCTGTTTTTTCAACTACCATACCATGCCAAGGACTCTGTGGCTAGTGTCCATTCACATACCACACAAGCCACAGCAGTGCATGCTGTTGACAAGTTACACGAAATGCAGGAAACCTCAAATGCTGAATATCGGTTTGTTTCGACTTTACATTCCATTTATTCTAGATTGTTACAGAGATCTAATTTTAAATCATTTCCAACTGCACTATATGTTTTATTTTAATAAATCCTACTTTTGATAAGATATATGAAACATTCTAATATAAACATTGAATCAATTCATTTGTGTTCCATTACACATTTCTTAATGAAATTACAAATTTGTTCTATTCCATTCCAAATGGTTTCCAGAATGCAAAGTGCAACCACAATCAGTTCTAAGCAAACTGACATTATCTCTACTATTTCAGAGGGGTTGGGTAAAATGTAGAAGACACATTTCGGTTGAATGCATTCAGTTCTGCAACTGACAACTACACGTATCCCCTTTTCCTTCCCATTGACATACATTTTTTTCACACCAAGTACACACACCAATAATGTTATGACAACATCTTATGAAAAACCAACAGGACTTCCTTTATTGGCTAAGGGATCTTGCCACAACTTCTGTTTTTGGAAATACTGGTGGGTGTGTTTCTGACTCTTTTCATTCAATGCCTTCGGGAAGTATGTACAAAGAACATGGAATTACATACCATTTCAATAATAAAAAAAGTTTCAACTATACATTCAAATATAGCCTCTACTTTCCTCATTGCAATGTTTTCACTTCTCCCCCCCCCCAAAAAAAATGATGAGGTAGATTCTGTTTACTGTTTGTCTTCTGTTTAGGTCGAGGGAGCGGATGAAATAAAATATGCATATAAAAATCGATCCCTTTACAGTAGGTTTCTAAAAAGTAATGGTTTCTTTAAAAAGTTGATTAATCCAAAGTCATACAATTGACAGAAAACAAATAGGTGCGCAGCAACATTGCTTTATCATTAATACTGGGAGGACATTTTTTCCATACAATAATTGATATCAATTCAGAGTGATACCCTTCTCTTAAACCCACTGATATGACATAACTCTTGAAATAGTTTTGGTGTTACCAGAATGATGAACAATGCCAAAGTTGAGTAACACAACCTATCCTATATGTTACAGTAGAGTGAAAGTGATATCCCCCTATTTACTCTAAAACTGAATCTGGTTGAACGTCACCAACGCTCAAAACACTCATCTTTAAATGCCATTACAGTGGTCCCAAAGTCATTCAACTGGACATTATTCTTTTTAAATCAACAATAGAAAATCCCCACACAAAAAGATCCACATTACAACAGGAAAAAGGGTGTGGGAGTATTACATGTATAAGGAGAGGAGGGGGCTGTGGGGTGCAGGAGGGGGTTGGGGTGAAAGGTCAGCAGAGGAGGCGGGTGAGCGTGAGGAGAGCTGCCAGGCTGGGCAGAGCAGGGCTGAGACTAGAGGCTACACCGGATGACATGCAGTGGTCTCTGTTCTGGCCGATGCAGGCAGCATAGGCCATGACATGGGGAATGTAGTTCTGCTCGTGGACACCGTGCAGCAGATGAGCCATGGGGCCCTTAGCAAACACAGCCACATCCTCTCCTCCATGAGTCTCCATACGCAGCGGCACTGCAGACTGGGCCTGGTAGTTAGTTCCCTCTGGAGAGAGGGGCGGGGTGGATAGAGAGAGAAATGGAAGTAGAAATAGATCAGATGGATGATTTCTGGCATACCAAAGACCAAGTGGTGTTCTCTATGACAGAGGACTGTCAAAATGGCACTATGTCAATGACGGTAAGACTTCACTTACGATAGTCAAGGGTGGAAACGTTCTCTCTCAGACCGTTGATAACTTTGAACCCTGGTCCGTTCCCATATAAGATAGCGGTAAAGGGTTTCTGGTCCACATCACTCAACATGGGAGCCAGTCCTGTAGACAGAGAGGAAAATAATACCCCACCTCCATCACGATCCATTGTGAAACAAAGTGAATCAAATCAAATTGTATTTGTCACATGCACCGAATACAACAGGCGTAGTAGACCTTACAGTGAAATGCTTACTTACAAGTCCCTAACCAACAATGCGGTTCAAAAAATATGAATAAGAATTAAAAGTAACAAGTAGTTATAGAACAGCAGTATAATAACAATAGCGAGACTATATACATGGGGTACCAGTACAGAGTCAATGTGGAGACTATATACATGGGGTACCAGTACAGAGTCAATGTGGAGACTATATACAGGGGGGTACCAGTACAGAGTCAAAGTGGAGACTATATACAGGGGGATACCAGTACAGAGTCAATGTGGAGACTATATACAGGGGGGTACCAGTACAGAGTCAATGTGCGGGGACACCAGTTAGTCGAGGTAATTGAGGTAGTATGTACATGTAGGTAGAGCTATTAAAGTCACTATGCATAGAATCATTCCCAGATGACTGATACAGTGTGTCTACAAACAATCCATGGTTGTAAAATCATTCATTACTCACCAAAAATGGTGTTCCCTCTTGGTGTGTAGCCGCCGAAGTTGAACATGTGAGAGTGGTCAGCAGTGACGACAGTCATTGTGTCATAGATGCTGGTTATGAGGCCGGCACGGCCGATGGCCCGGTCCATCTCCACTGCCTCATGTAGGGCCTGCTTGGCTTTGCCCTCATGATGTCCGTGGTCGATGCGCCCCCCTGCCAACGCACAGCCTGGTTAACCTCTCTCTCTCACGCAGATGAGAAAATCTAGCATCAGCATTGGCAAAGCAGCCTCAGCTGTGCAAATGTTACATTCACATTATATAAATGATTCACCTGATGCAACACATATTTACAGAGTAAATGTGACAAAACACTCACCCTCCACCAGCAGGTAGAATCCCCTGGGGTTTTTCCTCAGGATCTTGATGGCCACCTCCACCATCTCTGTCAGGGAAGGATCTGTCTCAGTGTTTCTCTCCAGGTTGTAGGGCAGATCTCCCGGCTCAAACAGACCTGTATTAACACAGGAAGCTCGGTTTAACACTGAGAAGATGATTAACACTGATCAACATGCACTGTATCAGAAAACGGTCTATTTATACTGTAACTCTAATTGGGTATTATCAACTGGTGTGTACATGGTATTGTTGTTTCTAGCTCATTAACATATTTTGAGGCTTACCTTGTAAGAGGTTATATTTGTTGCACCTGTTAGTGAGAATGCTGTACCAATTTAACTGGTATGCGGTAGTAGTGTGACATTAATAAAAAATGTATAGGGGACAGATTGGAGAGGCAGCAAGTCTTAAACCTTTAAGGTTGAGCATTTTGCCATATATTTTTGCTCTGTTTTGCCATGTAATCGCTGCCAGTTTGTGCAAACTCAAAATATGAATTGATATGCTGTATGTGTAAACACATTACTTTAGCAGCCAACCTGCTAGCACCAATCCCATGTAATTACAGTAAAATACTGTGAAATGTAAATCCTATGTCCCCTCAATGAATTTCATTCATTCATTATGATTACGGTAGCATTTATTTTTTTACATTATAATACAGTCAATTCTACAGTACTGCTTTGATACTGCACTTAGATTACAGTAGGTAGCTGCCAATGAGCTGTGTCCGAGAACACTCGACGATGCTGCAACATCTCGGCGCCACGATGGGTCGCGTCGTCCAGACCATGGACTGCTGGAAGAGACAGGGAGTCTCTCCAGCGCCTCGACCAGCACAACCGGGGTTACCTCTACCCGTCCCTCCTGTATCCGGTCCCAGTGGGATGCGTCTTGCCCTTCACAGGGAGTATGATGGGACGGCAGCACGGTGCCAGGGGTTCCTATTACAGCTGGACCTATACCTGGCCACCGTTCACCCAGCTCCCTCGGGAAGAGAGAGGGTGTCCTCCCTCGTCTCGTGCCTCTCGGGGAGAGCTCTGGAGTGGGCAAACGCCGTGTGGGGAGAAGGAGATGCGGCGTTGGACCACTTTGATGAGTTCACCCGCCGCTTCCGGGCAGTCTTAGACCATCCGCCCGAGGATAGAGCGGTGGATGAACGTCTCTTCCACCTGAGGCAGGGGACGAGGAGCGCCCAGGAGTTCGCCCTGGAATTTCGGACCTTGGCCGAAATTTCGGACCACTACCGATGCAGCCTGCGCGAGGATGTCCGTCGGGTGTTGGTGGATCTGTCCGTTCGGTTGGATAACCTGCTGGTCACCCACGGATGTCCAGAGAGGGCTCCCTCTTCCAGTACCACCGCTCCGGTACCAATGGAGCTGGGAGGGGCTGCGCTCAGGGAGGCCGGAGGAGGGGCCTTCGCGTGCACCATCGTGGCTGCAGAGGGCACACTGCCGGGTTGGTGCCTCTGGGAGTTGAGGCAGCAGGCAGGGCTCTCTGGCGTCACCCCAGGTGAGTCTGCACCATTCTCATCCAGAGCCCTCTGTTGTCCACCTGTTTGTGCATGTTTTTTTTTCATGAATTCTCCCCGCATTACCAGCATAAGGCGCTCGTCGATTCAGGCATGGCTGGGAATGATATCGACAGAGCATTCGCCCATAGGTTAGGGATCCCTATTGTTCCTGTGGTTAGACCCTTCCCGGTACACGCTCTGGATAGTCGACCATTAGGGTTCGGGTTAATTAGGGAAGCCACCATCTCCCTGGGCATGGTGACGTAGGGGGGTCACGAGGAGAGAATCAGTCTCTTACTCATTGACTCTCCTGCGTTTCCTTCCTATTTCATGGCAACAGAAGGATCTCACAGGCTGGTCGCGAGAGTGCTCGGGAGGTGTGTAAGGGTTTCCGTTGGTGCTACTACGGTGGAAAGTCCAGACCAGGTCTCCACCGTGCGCATCCCCCCTGAATATGCCAATTTGGCTCTCGCCGTCTCCAAAAGGAAGGCGACTAAATTACCACCCCATCGACTGGGGGACTGTGCGATAAATCTCCTGGTAAATGCCGCACTTCCCAGGAGTCACGTGTATCGACAGGTCACAAGCGGAGACGGTGGCTATGGAGACGTATGTCTCTGATTCCCTGCGTCAGGGGTACATTTGGTCCTCCACTTCACCTGCCTCCTCAAGTTTTTTTTGTGAAGAAGAAGGAGGGAGGTCTGCGCCTGTGTATTGACTATCGAGGTCTAAATCAAATCACGGTGAGGTACAGTTACCCGCTACCTCTCATCGCCATGGCGATTGAGTCAATGCACAGGGCGTGCTTCTTCACTAAATTGGATCTCAGGAGCGCTTACAACCTGGGAGGGAGACGAGTGGAAGACGGCGTTCAGTACCACCGGAGGGCATTATGAGTACCTCGTCATGCCGTACGGGTTGATGAATGCTCCATCAGTCTTCCAATCCTTTGTAGACAAGGTTTACAGGGACCTGCACGGGTAGGGTGTAGTGGTGTATATCGATGACATTCTGATATACTCCGCTACATGCGCCGAGCATGTGTCCCTGGTGCGCAGGGTGCTTGGACGACTGTTGGAGCATGACCTGTACGTCAAGGCTGAGAAATGCCTGTTCTTTCAGCAGGCCGTCTCCTTCCTAGGCTATCGCATTTCCACCTCAGGGGTGGAGATGGAGAGTGACCGCATTTCAGCCGTGCGTAATTGGCCAACTCTCACCACGGTAAAGGAGGTGCAGCCGTTTTTAGGGTTTGCCCATTACTACCAGAGATTTATCCGGGGTTTTGGCCAGATGGCGGCTCCCATTACCTCACTGCTGAAGGGGGGTCCTGTACGTTTGCAGTGGTCAGCTGAGGTGGACAGGGCTTTTGGGCACTTAAGGGCTCTGTTTACCTCTGCTCCCGTGCTGGCCCATCCGGATCCCTCTTTGGCGTTCATAGTGGAGGTGGACGCGTCCGAGGCTGGGATAGGAGCCGTGCTCTCTCAGCGCTCGGGTACGCCACCGAAGCTCCGCCCCTGTGCTTTCTTCTCGAAGAAGCTCAGCCCGGCGGAGCGGAACTATGATGTGGGGGACCAGGAGCTGTTGGCAGTGGTTAAGGCTTTGAAGGCGTGGAGACATTGGCTTCAGGGGGCTAAACACCCTTTTCTCATCTGGACTGACAACCGCATTCTGGAGTACATCCGGGCAGGGAGGAGACTGAATCCTCGTCAGGCAAGGTGGGCCATGTTTTTTACCTGTTTTGTGTTGACCCTGTCCTACAGACCAGGTTCCCAAAATGTGAAGGCAGACGCACTGTCCCGACTGTATGACACATAGGAGTGGCTCATGGATCAGACTCCCATTCTCCCGTCCTCCTGCCTGGTAGTGCCGGTCGTGTGGGAGCTGGACGCGGACATTGAGCAGGCGTTTACGTACAGAGCTCGCTCCCCACCAGTGTCCCGTTGGACATCTGTACGTTCCGTCTGCTGTCCGTGCTCAGTTGATCTATTGGGCCCACACGTCACCCTCCTCGGGTCATCCGGGGATCGGTCGGACGGTGCGCTGTCTGAGTGGGAAGTACTGGTGGCCTCCCTTGGCAAAGGACGTGAGGGTTTATGTTTCCTCCTGCTCTGTGTGTGCCCAGTGTAAGGCTCCTAGACACCTGCCCAGAGGTAAGCTACATCCCTTACCCGTTCCACAACGGCCTTGGTCACACCTGTCGGTGGATTTTCTGACCGATCTTATTCCCTCACAGGGAAACACCACGATCCTGGTCGTTGTGGATCGTTTCTCTAAGTCCTGAGGTCTCCTCCCTCTGCCCGGTCTCCCTACGGCCCCACAGACTGCGGAGGCCTTGTTACACACGTCTTCCGGCACTACGGGGTGCCTGAGGATATAGTGTCTGATCGAGGTCCCCAGTTCACTTCGAGAGTCTGGAGGGCGTTCATGGAACGTCTTTAGCACACTCTTGGCATTCTCTCAACCAGCTTCACCTGGAATGCTTTTCCAACCGTCTTGAAGAAGTTCTACATATGCTGAGCACTTGTTGGCTGCTTTTCCTTCACTCTGCGGTCCGACTCATCTCAAACCATCTCAATTTGGTTGAGGTCGGGGGATTGTGGAGGCCAGGTCATCTGATACAGCACTCCATCACTCTCCTTCTTGGTAAAATAACCCTTACACAGCCTGGAGGTGTTCTAAAACTTTTGACCGGTAGTGTATGCATTTGTTGGTCACAGATACCACAGATACCGGTATAGGCCGTCATTGTAAATAAGAATTTGTTCTTAATTAACCTAAATAAAGGTTAAAATATATATATATATATTTATATATATACTGCTCAAAAAAATAAAGGGAACACTAAAATAACACATCCTAGATCTGAATTAATGAAATATTCTTATTAAATACTTTTTTCTTTACATAGTTGAATGTGCTGACAACAAAATCACACAAAAATGATCAATGGAAATCAAATGTATCAACCCATGGAGGTCTGGATTTGGAGTCACATTCAAAATTAAAGTGAAAAACCACACTACAGGCTGATCCAACTTTTATGTAATGTCCTTAAAACAAGTCAAAATGAGGCTCAGTAGTGTGTGTGGCCTCCACGTGCCTGTATGACCTCCCTACAACGCCTGGGCATGCTCCTGATGAGGTGGCGGATGGTCTCCTGAGGGATCTCCTCCCAGACCTGGACTAAAGCATCCTCCAACTCCTGGACAGTCTGTGGTGCAACGTGGTGTTGGTGGATGGAGCGAGACATGATGTCCCAGATGTGCTCAATTGGATTCAGGTCTGGGGAACGGGCGGGCCAGTCCATAGCATCAATGCCTTCCTCTTGCAGGAACTGCTGACACACTCCAGCCACATGAGGTCTAGCATTGTCTTGCATTAGGAGGAACCCAGGGCCAACCGCACCAGCATATGGCCTCACAAGGGGTCTGAGGATCTCATCTCGGTACCTAATTGCAGTCAGGCTACCTCTGGCGAGCACATTGAGGGCTGTGCGGCCCCCCAAAGAAATGCCACCCCACACCATGACTGACCCACCGCCAAACCGGTCATGCTGGAGGATGTTGCAGGCAGTAGAACGTTCTCCACGGCGTTTACAGACTCTGTCACGTCTGTCACGTGCTCAGTGTGAACCTGCTTTCATCTGTGAAGAGCACAGGGCGCCAGTGGCGAATTTGCCAATCTTGGTGTTCTCTGGCAAATGCCAAACGTCCTGCACGGTTTTGGGCTGTAAGCACAACCCCCACCTGTGGACGTCAGGCCCTCATACCACCTTCACGGAGTCTGTTTCTGACCGTTTGAGCAGACACATGCACATTTGTGGCCTGCTGGAGGTAATTTTGCAGGGCTCTGGCAGTGCTCCTCCTTGCACAAAGGCGGAGGTAGCGGTCCTGCTGCTGGGTTGTTGCCCTCCTACGGCCTCCTCCAAGTCTCCTGATGTACTGGCCTGTCTCCTGGTAGCACCTCCATGCTCTGGACACGACGCTGACAGACACAGCAAACCTTTTTGCCACAGCTCGCATTGATGTGCCATCCTGGATGAGCTGCACTACCGGAGTCACTTGTGTGGGTTGTAGACTCCGTCTCATGCTACCACTAGAGTGAAAGCACTCAAAAGTGACCAAAACATCAGCCAGGAAGCATAGGAACTGAGAAGTGCTCTGTGGTCCCCACCTGCAGAACCACTCCTTTATTGGGGGTGTCTTGCTAATTGCCTATAATTTCCACCTGTTGTCTATTCCATTTGCACAACAGCATGTGAAATTTATTGTCAATCAGTGTTGCTTCCTAAGTGGACAGTTTGATTTCACAGAAGTGTGATTGACTTGGAGTTACATTGTGTTGTTTAAGTGTTCCCTTTATTTTTTTGAGTGGTGAGTATGCAGGCAATGGAAGAACTGGAACATTTTCAGCTTCCAGGAATTGTGTACAGATCCTATCATGCTGAAACATGAGGTGATGACGGAGGATGAATGGAAGAGAAATTAACATTGAATTCTCTGGCAACAACTCTGGTGGACATTTAAATTGCACGCACTCTCAAAACTTGAGACATCTGTGGCATTGTGTTGTGTGACAAAACTGCACATTTTAGAGTGGCCTTTTGTTGTCCCCAGCACACGGTGCACCTGTGTAATGATAATGCTGTTTAATCAGATTCTTGATATGCCACACCTGTCAGGTGGATGGATTATCTTGGCAAAGGAGAAATGCTCACTAACAACAGGGATGTAAACAAATTTGTGCAAAACATTTGAGAGAAATACGCGTTGATATTTTGTTTAATGTACAACCAACAATAATAATAAAAAAAGAACTCACCCAAAATGTAATCCACATTATTAGGATTTACTGATAGAAGTTCTCTCTTGTTCCATACATACTGGGCTTTCTGTTCATTTAAAAAAAGAAAACAATATATCATATGGGATTGATCTAAACATGCGACAACTTAAAACTATTCAAATGTCCTTGATAAGAAAAAAGAGAAAGGAGGAGGACTGAGAGACGAACATGGAGGAAGCAGCAGGACATGGTAAAGAGGAGTGAAAGACGGACTAAGACGGAGCAGTTGACCTTGTTTTTCATTCTGTTAGTCCACTCCTCCACCAAGTTCCTTCCATCTTTGCGGGTACCAAAATGTTTCTTATCTCCAGGATACTCCACATCTGACTGGTTTTTGGGGAACATGTACTTCCTCCCTCCTCCCATAATCACCTAGACATACATTATAGAGATAAAACATTTGATTTATCTCTATGGAATACAAAGCAAGAATAATTAGGAAAGGATTTACTATCTGTGAGTCGTAACATTACAGGTGAAAGTTGCTCAATATTACTGGCTGAACAATGGACACAGTTTGCATGCAGGATTACTGGATGTTTTCTGTAATATCAGGATCCATATTATACGCTGTGACTCACATCGATGTTGGGAATGTTCTCAAAGAGCTGCCTGGCGATGTCCTTGCAGCCCGCCTGTACTGCCTCAGCGGGCATCTCGCCATCAGAGAACCAGTCCCTGTCCACACAGTGAGCGTAGGCTGCGCTGGGGGTGGCATGGTTCACACGAGTTGTTGTGACTATTCCCACCGACTTGCCTGGGTGACAAACACACAAACAGTTTTCGAACATGTTGCTTGGATTCTGTGCAATAGTCTGCTACATCAGAAGTCAACCAATTGATCCAAAGAATCTGGAAATTCTAAAAGTAATTACTATATCAGACAGATAATTGTGGTGTATAAATATCTCCACTGAGAATAAGTGGGTCAGCAACTAAAGAGCTATTGTCTGTTCCTGAGGTGATTATGTGAAGTATCTATTTCTGTGTTATGTGAAGAGCTCAGATCATAAGGTCACAGCCTGCCTGGTCTGGTCTCTGGGAAATTATTGGATCCCTGATCATCTGTAGCTATAAACTCCCCATTGACATCAATGCATGCCTACAGTACGTTTACAATGTTATCATGCTGTGTCTCTACTGCTTTTCCCAGGATGGCCAAATAAACCTTAGTAGATCTGGTGTGGAGAGGTACTGTGAATAAACATGTTATGATGACACTGTACCTGCTTCCTTGGCCCATTTTAGGATGGAGGTGACCTCATTACCCTGTGTGGTGTTGCACTGGGAACGGACAGCAGCTGCACTCACGCCCACAGTGCCCTCGTTGGCCTTCACACCACAGAGGTATGCTGTGGCCGTGCCTGCACTATCTGCTACCTGGGCATTGGTGTTATACGTCTGCAGAGACAGGGCAGTACCATGTGTCAATTACATAGAATTGTAGAAGGAGTCATTGCTGTGCTTGACGTGTTGGTGTTATACACCCCCTCCAAACATCTTCATACTAAATGCACTGTTGTGTAATTACATGATAAATAATGTGTGGAATTTGCTGCTCCATTAACAGTGCAGATACATTAGCTACATTATGTCTGGCTTCTTGACAAGTATGTAACATAATAACACATCATATCGTACACCATACACTAGTGGTCACCAACCAAGCTCACTTTCCGAGTCAAAATAAAATGCAAGCCGAGATCTACCGTTCAGATTTTTAAACATGACTTATAAAGCGTAAGCCTATGTATGCAACATTAACCAGCTGATTGTGAAACTCAAGTTGCACTGAATTATTTCTGCCTCATGCAACAATTCATGTTGTTAACCCAATGCCCAGATAAAGTGAAATATTACTCGAGAGACAAGCCGATGCAAGCTCATCGAAACACTTTTCTATTGTCATTCATTGCGGCTGCAGTGCTGGTTGTAGCGTGACTAGAAGTAGGGAGAACATGCAAATTATGGCTTATAAAAGTGTTGAACAAAGCATTCACAGTGCTGAATAACAATTTAAACATGAACTGAATCATAAAAGCAGCAGCTTTTTGCTGTATTGGTTGAGTCTCTCTCTAGTCATGGTTTAACATTTGTGAAACCTCCCAGTATGAACTTTGTTGTGCGCTCTAAGATTTTTTTTACAGTCTATGAGGAAACTGTGCAGACACGGTGATCGGAGCTATCTGATTGGCCAGCGGTAGGCCTGTAGGTACACTTGATTTGCTCTCTGAGCCTGTCGGGTAGGCAGAGTTCTACTTTCTGAACTGGTTCAAAATGAGAACACTTTGCCTTCCTGGCACTAGCACTGCTGAATCAAGTGCACCTACAGCCAACAGCACAAAAGAATATGATTAAAAATTGGAAAGCAAGGCTTTATCATTGTTTTGTTTTTTACAGACATGTTTGGTGATCGATGAGGAAGGCCTTGGAGATCGACAAGTCGATTACGATTGACCGGTTGGACCACTGACGTAGACCATATGTGGCCTTGTATCTTGCTGCTGGTACAGAATTCATTGAGGGATAGTTCACCCAAATTCAATCCATGCTTTAGTTTAGTTTCCCTGTCACTGCTTCTACATGCTAACGTTGTAGCATTTGTGGCGCAAATCCCATTCAAGTCATGGGACCGATATTCAAATCTATGTTAAAATCATCTATAAGAGACTTTGTTGAACTTCAAAATACATTTTTTATTATTTTGGATGATTTGGAAATTATGCTCAAAAAAAATGCTAATATCGGTCCCATGACTTGAATGGGGTTGGTGCCACAAATGCTAAAACGTTAACATGCGGAAACAGTGCCAAGAAAGCTAAACCAAAGCATGGCTTTCTGTCATAACTTTTCCATAGACTGCTTAGAGGGTAAGGAAACCAATCTGTCATTGTGTAATTTGGGTGAACTGTCCCTTTACTTACAGATCAATGTTGCATGCTATTTTCTAGCGCTTCTATATGATAACAGACCAGGTCAGACCTTGGAAAGCGCCACAAAGGGGAACTTGTCCATCTCCAGCTGGGTCTCCTCTCCACTCTGTCCGCTCAGCTGCCCCTTCAGTATTCGTGCTGCAGTCACTGTGGGAATGCCCATTCCTACACAACAAAAGCAAAGTGGTGCTCTCTCTGTTAGGGTGTCAATCTATTTAAGAGACACAGAGCCTTTCCATCTCATGCATTAACACCTTTTAGTTTTCCATCTGGTTAACATTGCCCTGTGCTCGCTTTTCACAGCAGCTGCTCTTTCCACTAAACAGACACCTATACATTTGGTGAAAAGGACCCCCCTTTTACTTGAGATCTGCCTTTTCACAAGTCAACGATTGATCTTTTTAGAGTTGACTATCTATTTTTCCCTTAGTTTTCATATACACTACCGTTCAAAAGTTTGGGGTAACTTAGAAATGTCCTTGTTTTTGAAAAGAAAAGCTATCTTTTTGTCTATTAAAATAATGTCAAATTGATCAGAAATGCAGTGTAGACATTGTATGTTACCACAGCGGAAAATTGTTGTTCTTATTAAAGAAGCAATTAAACTGGCCTTCTTTAGAATAGTTGAGTATCTGGAGCATCAGCATTTGTGGGTTCGATTACAGGCTCAAAATGGACAGAAAGTATTAACTTTCTACTGAAACTCGTCAGTCTATTCTTGTTCAGCATGGTAGTCATACATGACAGAGAAATGTGCACTGTATACTGCTGCATCTAAAAACATAGACAGTTAAGGTCCTTTGGGGTACACAGTTTAATGGGTCACTACATACCGCAACATAACACAAAGCAGCAGCCAAGTTATCTATTGGCATTGGCAGCATGTTTGTGAAATGCTTGATGGCTAACAGATTTTGAAAGTGTGACATTCTATTTACTTTTGACTGGATTATACTGTCTCAGTCCACCAGAATGTTTTGATAAAAATGGCTATGGATTGATGAGGAGGATATACTCGTTTTCTACTACAACCACCGGGAAAGATAATCTAGAACTGCATAAAAATATTAAATCAGTATGCGGCACATAAGCTCTTTGAGTGTATTACATTGCGTTAAGACTTCACTTTATCATACAGTATGGCACATACTCATAGATTGAAATAGGCTCCTGCAATCATGGCTTACCATCACCAAGGAAGAGGATGAGGTTCTTTGCAGTGTTTTGGTTGAGCTTCTGAAGTGTGAGGGCATTCTTCAAAGTATGCTGGGCCCATGTGTTCCAGAACAGGGGATCTTTCTCTTGGTCTGCAACACGGAGGTAGTTTTAGTTTTAAATGAGGAGGTAAAGAGGCCAGTGGAAGTGATCTGTAACAACTGTGAAAGTAGTGGGACAAGTGGGACAGAATATGCTCAAATTAAATAAAATACACTTTGAGGTTTATCCATAGAAGCATTTTTTGATGGACAAAAATTTGATAAACACAGAAAAGATAGAAGCAATCTATAACTTATTAACTTGTATTTTAATAACCTAGTTATAACCTTTCTAAGTAATGTTTTACCCCCAGAAGATGACAAAATTCCTTCGTGAGTAACTTATTGCTTTACTGTTTTCAAGTCTCAGCATGACATGTAATATGACTAAGTATGGACAATAAAAACAAAGAACCAACAGGATGACTATAAGCACATACACATGTACTGTCTGTATTAATAATGACACTTCTGTAGGCTCTGGCAACCATAGAACCTCTGACAACTCCATAGGCTTCTTATTTCTGAAATCACATGTTGCCTACTATAGCCTAGAACTGCACACACATGTATGATGTTACAACAAGACGGAACATCATTTTCTTACTGTTTGGGTAGAAATATTATACATCTGGAATCCATTTTGTGAACCTCTCCTGATCTGTACATAGTCTTTCAGGAGCTAAAATATTCTGGTCATTTTGTAGGAGGACTAAGAAAACAGAGGTTCACTTGCCATACTGTAAATACAGTGTGAACTTTGTTCAGCTGGGTAAATAGACTGACAGTTATAACCCTAACGAGCCGTGTTATTCTAAACAAGACGCAATAAACCACAGAAAAGTAGCACTTCCTTCATAAGAGCATTTGGAGACTTCTGCACATCTCCAATAAATCAAAGCCCAATTTTGTTTCTCTTCCTTCTCCCTGAAGTGTGCACTCATTCACTCCTCAAACATTGGATTGGTATAAGCATGTGCTAGAGTGAGTCTTCACCCCATTTCCTAAACGAATCCATTTCCTTTCAAATCTATGAGCAGGATTTAACAAGTGCACACTTCAGGTAGAAGGGGGAGATAAACAGTTAGTATGTGTTCCCTCTTAGCTCTTTCTGAAGGATTTCAGTCAAACAGTTGGATGCTGTTACAAGACATTACATTTACTGACGGGTTTGTGTCTCACCAGGAAACTGAGGCTTCCCCAGGCCTCCCAGGGCCAGACATGAGCAGATGATGAGAAAAAATGTCATGGTCGTAGTGTTACCTGGGATTACCGTCACATACCACATCCCAAACTAGAGTGAGTCTGGAAAATAAGGAGAAATCAGCGCTGATGAAAGAACACACAAAATTATGTTGATTCACAAAAATAAAGTTGATGAATTTGCTGTAAAGTACAACAAAGAAGGGGGGAGCAGGTAAGTTTCAACTTAGGCCTTCACAGTGAAAATAAACAGTGGTATTGTGGAAATGTAGTCCCAACCTGACCCCAAAGGCTCTAGTTAGCCAGCCTTTAATATATTATTATACCCCCCCCCCCTTCCTTCCCCAGTCCCTCCCCAGTCCCTCCCCTGTCCCTCTCCTGTCCCTCTTTTGTGCTGTGGTCAAGGTCACTTTAATGGGATTGTGGGCCATAGCACAGAGAGACTTAACAGCCATAACAAAGCCGATTAACACCAAATGATTGACTGGACACTTCCACCCATAAGTAAATGAAAGAATATTATTAAATTAGGTTTAGAGTTTATAAAGAAGAGAGTTTGAAAAAATAATTTTTACACATGCTCTAAATAAGCATTATGTGCTTGAAAGAAAATGGTATTTCACAAAGTCTTGAAACTCTGTGCGATTGAGTCCTGTTACTTTGATATTAAAACTGACAACGCAGACAACGCAAGGCCTACAAAATGTGTGTAAAATATGCTGAAGTTGAGCTCATACAAATCTGCTAGCTGGTCTCTACGGAGAGGAGAGGTTTTACCGTGCCACAGACGCAGGTCTATCCTCTGAGTGAAGCTCAGAAGTGGTCGGGCCCACCAATCGGCATCACACTAGCCAGCCTGCAGGTGAAATAGCAGAGCAGTGCCAGGATGGCCACCAGGAGAATGCCAGAGAAAAAGAGGGTCACCGCCATCGAGAGTCCATCTCGGCCCATGGTGTCAAGGAGAAAAAGTGTCCAGGTTGGAATTTGTATATAAAAAGAAAGACAGATGTTTCCAGTTTCACCTGCCAGCTCAGTACCTGAGCTCTAGGGGGTGAGTCCCTGTACAGGGTTCAATCTGTTTGAGTGGATCTGGGATTAGGTTTAATAATGTTGGTGAGCTCAGGGCTCAGTGACACAGGCTCCTCCATTCTGGGATAACACTGACCTCAGACACATTCTCCCAAACAGATGACTTTAGCCCTCCAAAATGTGATAGAAGAAGAATTAATAAATCCAGTTCAATCAATGTTGTGTTCCAAATGGCATGTTTTGATCGTTTTCTTTAAAAAACTCTAGGTTCTGGCATTATCCTAGGGTATGCTGTACACTGCTACTGGTTCGATCCCGGGATGTATCACAACAGGCCGTGATCGGGAGTCCCATAGGACGGCGCACAATTGGCCCAGTGTTGTCTGGGTTAGGGGAGGGTTTAGCCGGGGTAGGCCGTCATTGTAAATAACAATTTCTTCTTAACTGACTTGCCTAGTTAAATAAAGGTTCAATAAAAATAAAATACAGAATATCTATCAGAATATTAATGTCTCAGTGTCTCTAGCATTGGCATTATTTTCCCCTCTGAACTGCCATTGCCTTGTTGAGGTGAGATGTAATGCCTGTATAGCTTATAAAGGCCCCATGAATATCTGCATAAGACCATACAATGAGTTATTGATTCAGTCATTAGATAAGGCATGTACAGGAGAAATTGTAGATGAGATGATATCATCCTCTCCTAAGCATATGCTACACATTCCACTCCATTGGTGTCAGCTCAAACATAAATCACCTTGGAAGATAAGTATGGCCATGTCTAGGGAGCAATGACTGTCTAATATTTGCAATTGGTTAAAATAAAACCTGAAAAGAACAAAGGCTTGCCATGTATTTTTTTTTTTTCTGTTTACCTGTAAAAGGTGAGCGTGTCCAACCAATTGATGTATTGTGCAAGTATTGTGCACAGTGTATTAGTTATTTTCTAGAGAAATAGTATCTGTTGTGAATTCTGACATGTATTTTACTATTGTTGAGCACTCACTACTAGTTGACCTTTATAATGTTGAAAATGAACATCCAACAGCATAAGATACCAACCAAAATGAATTAAATTGTCTGTATATCTAGATACGTGATTTCGTCTGGTGATGTGAAAACTTGCAAACAATCATCACAATCTCTAAAATCCCGAAATCAGATATTGGTGCAAACGCTAATAAAAAACTGTTTTTACCAAAAGGAAGGAACGTATTGCTATTGTTATGTTGATGCTCAATCACGTGTTGGAAAGTTGAGTTCTACCTACAAGAATCTGCAATCACAAAAACGTACAGAACAGCTACATTATAGCGTAATATGGCTTTAAGAAGATGGAAAGCGATACACGCCATGAAACTATGTAGCGGATTGTTTATTGCAGCGATTTTCCTGACAATGCAGCCAATTGCAATATTGTATTTTCATATTTTCTAAATAGCCTGTACGCGAATAACAATTGACATCTCCTGATATTCCAAAGTCTATTAGTGCAAAAAGTTAAAGGAATAAACTTACTGCGGGATCTATTTAAGCTCTGTAGCAAAAACACTTCTGTCCGTTGACAAAGCACGTTCACCTTTTCCTGTGTGTTCTTGAGGATCTTTTGACCATCCTTTTATAAGCCTATCTGCTCTGTCTGGGCGGCTGAGAACAGCGGTCGGTATTTCACCTCGATGGTGAAATGGCACCATAATATGAAGAGCTGGATCTTGAGTGCCGCCTGTCGACCTGTTTCACTGTTGCATCTAGGCTACTCAAAATGATTTGTAATTCAAGCTTCACGTTCATTTAAATCAGCCGAGTTCATTGTCAGCTTGTGAAGAACTGAAACATATTATAGGCCTACATACGTAATATAGAGGTTTATAAATAGCATATAAACTGTCATTAGTTTATTTATAGCCTAGTTTATAAATGTGTGAAAACAGTTGCTTGACAAATTGTGATATTATATGACTCCGCTTAATGCACTATACTGACTTTTACAATTATTAGTCTATTGCAGTACAGCCATATAAACTCAGTAACTATGTGGCAAGCAGCTAAATAAGCACACAATTTCAACAAATGTATTATAACTGTTTATTACATAATTATAAACTATGAATTAATAATTAGCAGTTTATAAACTAGATTATTTAAATTACCAATTTTTCCTCGGTGATTTTTGCTGTTCATTTTGTGTCCTTTAGATGTCACTAGAGACCAGTGACCATTAACAAAATGGTAACGTGATCCACGCTACCATTGAGGGAGTTCGATTGGAATGAACCGGGTTGCACCGGGTTATGGCCCGTCATTAGACCGGGCAAAAGCGCTTAGGTTGGAGCGTCCTTTACATATCAACAAGTGGTGTTTATTAGGGTTATTGGAAACTCATGTTGTTCTGCTCGAACAGTACTCTGCACCTCCTGGTCATATTGTCAATATCAACCAGGCAGCACGATGCATCATTCAAAAACACACATATTTTCCATAGGATAGGCATATGCTTGATTTTTAAATGTAGTTTTGCTTGGGATTTCAGATAACATAGACATTCTTATGAAGAACAAACAACATTTTAGCATATGAAACCTCAGAATCCTAAGTCATTATTCCATGTTCATGACATACTTTAGTTTGTTTTGAACGGGGCACCCGACAAACCCTGGGAGCAGTCTGGTTTCAAAACGAATGTGATCACTTTTCACCCAATGTTAACTCCGCTCATCCGGGCACCGGGGACAGCTTAATCGAATCCCCTCCTTGGCTCACTCTCATACAGGAAGGCAACACTACCTACCCTCTCTCTCCAAGTATCCCCCACAAACAAACCCCAGTGTGAACCGGCAAACACTACTGGGATTATCTCTCCACTGCCAACACTGTAGAGGGGGAATAGACATAGCAAGACTTGAATTTACGTTTGAGGTAAGTACGCTATTACCGCAGGGCCTCACCTGCACTGAGGCTACAACATTTGAACAGTATATTTCAATTAAGTAGAAATAATTGCTTGGATAAAATAATTAACTGAATAATAGTAGGCCTACTTAGTATAGGCACCATCTGAGTCCATCTGCTATTCCCATTCCTAGTTTTATTCCAATATTTTTTTTGTTGTGTACGAACAAAAAACTATTATAGCATAGTATAACGTTACTTTCACATCAAAAACAGCACGGCATTTCTTAGGAGGTTTAACTGAAATAAAACATATTTTATCATGCGGCCAAAACTGCGAATGTCCAGCAAAATCATCCTGTTGTCCCACATTTGGGTATTTTAAAATGTGGTCAACTGAACACTACCTCATGTCATGGTGGTAAACAGTGAAAATTGTAATTGAGCACCATACATTTTTTACGCATCGGGTCATCGCACAGAGATGGTCAAATGTTCCAAATGTAGAGTACTTGTTTACATCAACGGCAGCCAAAACATTCATTGTAATAAACATATGGTATGTAATTAATAAACATTTTAAACGGAACATGTTCTTACCACCATTATTTCAGCTCAATCTGTCTACGCAGTCCTCTCATATGCCTTCAGCGGACAGCTGTTGGTTTGCATAGACGCTACAAACGACATTAACTATATTTTCAGTTGTGTCACCACACAAGGCGAAAGCTTCACTGTAAATATTGAGTTTACAAATTACCCTTGAAAATGAATTTTCCCGAACAATAGCAGGGTGAGAAGCGACGGTTATCTATCATTCTAACAACAGGATTTGAGAAATGGGCGAGTCTTTGTTACGGTGCGTGAATGAGGACCCAAAAGCGAATTAACTTAAACAGAGCTTCTTTAATTACCAAACATAGGTAGGCTCAGACGGACCGGCAGATTCCGACAGGACAAGACAAGGTTACAGCAAACATGACGACAGTCTGGTTCAGGCATGAAACACAACAAACAAGAATCCGACAAGGACAGGAACAAAAACAGAGAGAGATATAGGGACCTAATCAGAGGGAAAAAGGGAACAGGTGGGAAACGGGGTGACGAGGTGGTTAGGAGGAGACAAGGCACAGCTGGGGGAAAGAGGGGGAGAAAAGGTAACCTAACAACGACCAGCAGAGGGAGACAGGGTGAAGGGAAAGGGCAGAGACAAGACACAACATGACAGTACATGACAGTACCCCCCCACTCACCGAGCGCCTCCTGGCGCACTCGAGGAGGAAACCTGGCGGCAACGGAGGAAATCCTCGATCAGCGCACGGTCCAGCACGTCCCGAGAGGGAACCCAACTCCTCTCCTCAGGACCGTACCCCTCCCAATCTACGAGGTACTGGTGACCACGGCCCCGAGGACGCATGTCCAAAATTCTACGGACCCTGTAGATGGGTGCGCCCTCGACAAGGATGGGGGGGGGGGGGGAGACGAGCGGGGGCGCGAAGGGCGGGCTTGATGCAGGAGACATGGAAGACCGGGTGGACGCGACGAAGGTATCGCGGAAGAAGAAGTCGAACTGCGACAGGATTAATGACCCGAGAAATACGGAACGGACCAATGAACCGCGGGGTCAACTTGCGAGAAGCCGTCTTAAGGGGAAGGTTCTGAGTGGAGAGCCAAACTCTCTGACCGCGACAATATCTAGGACTCTTAGTTCTACGCTTATTAGCAGCCCTCACAGTCTGCGTCCTATAACGGCAAAGTGCAGACCTGACCCTCTTCCAGGTGCGCTCGCAACGTTGGACAAAAGCCTGAGCGGAGGGGACGCTGGACTCGGCGAACTGAGATGAGAACAGCGGAGGCTGGTACCCGAGGCTACTCTGAAAAGGAGATAGCCCGGTCGCAGACGAAGGAAGCGAGTTGTGGGCGTATTCTGCCCAGGGGAGCTGTTCTGACCAAGACGCAGGGTTGCGAAAAGAAAGACTGCGTAAGATGCGACCAATAGTCTGATTGGCCCGTTCTGCTTGACCGTTAGACTGGGGGTGAAAGCCGGAAGAGAGACTGACGGAAGCCCCAATCAAACGGCAAAACTCCCTCCAAAATTGAGACGTGAATTGCGGACCTCTGTCCGAAACGACGTCTGACGGAAGGCCATGAATTCTGAAAACATTCTCGATGATGATTTGTGCCGTCTCTTTAGCAGAAGGAAGCTTAGCAAGGGGAATGAAATGAGCCGCCTTAGAGAACCTATCGACAACCGTAAGAATAACAGTCTTCCCCGCTGACGAAGGCAGTCCGGTGACAAAATCTAAGGCGATGTGAGACCACGGTCGAGAGGGAATAGGAAGCGGCCTGAGACGGCCGGCAGGAGGAGAGTTACCGGACTTAGTCTGCGCGCAGACCGAACAAGCAGCCACGAAACGACGCGTGTCATGCTCCCGGGTGGGCCACCAAAAACGCTGGCGAATGGAAGCAAGCGTACCCCGAACGCCAGGGTGGCCGGCTAACTTGGCAGAGTGAGCCCACTGAAGAACGGCCAGACGAGTAGGAACGGGAACGAAAAGAAGGTTCCTAGGACAAGCGCGCGGCGACGGAGTGTGAGTGAGCGCTTGTTTTACCTGCCTCTCAATTCCCCAGACAGTCAACCCGACAACACGCCCCTCAGGGAGAATCCCCTCGGGGTCAGTGGAGGCTACTGAAGAACTGAAGAGACGAGACAAAGCATCAGGCTTGGTGTTCTTAGAGCCCGGACGATAAGAAATCACGAACTCGAAACGAGCGAAAAACAGCGCCCAACGCGCCTGACGCGCATTAAGTCGTTTGGCAGAACGGATGTACTCAAGGTTCCTATGGTCAGTCCAAACGACAAAAGGAACGGTCGCCCCCTCCAACCACTGTCGCCATTCGCCTAGGGCTAACCGGATGGCGAGCAGTTCGCGGTTACCCACATCATAGTTACGTTCCGACGGCGACAGGCGATGAGAAAAATACGCGCATGGGTGGACCTTGTCGTCAGAGAGGGAGCGCTGAGAAAGAATGGCTCCCACGCCCACCTCTGACGCGTCAACCTCGACAACGAACTGTCTAGAGACGTCAGGTGTAACAAGGATAGGAGCGGATGTAAAACGATTCTTGAGGAGATCAAAAGCTCCCTGGGCGGAAACGGACCACTCAAAGCACGTCTTGACAGAAGTAAGGGCTGTGAGAGGAGCTGCCACCTGACCGAAATTACGGATGAAACGACGATAGAAGTTCGCGAAGCCGAGAAAGCGCTGCAGCTCGACGCGTGACTTAGGGACGGGCCAATCAATGACAGCTTGGACTTTAGCGGGATCCATCTTAATGCCTTCAGCGGAAATAACAGAACCGAGAAATGTGACGGAGGAGGCATGAAAAGTGCACTTCTCAGCCTTCACAAAAAGACAATTCTCTAAAAGGCGCTGGAGGACACGTCGAACGTGCTGAACATGAATCTGGAGTGACGGTGAAAAAATCAGGATATCGTCAAGGTAAACGAAAACAAAGATGTTCAGCATGTCTCTCAGGACATCATTGACTAATGCCTGAAAGACAGCTGGAGCGTTAGCGAGGCCGAAAGGAAGAACCCGGTATTCAAAGTGCCCTAACGGAGTGTTAAACGCCGTCTTCCACTCGTCCCCCTCCCTGATGCGCACGAGATGGTAAGCGTTACGAAGGTCCAACTTAGTGAAAAACCTGGCTCCCTGCAGGATCTCGAAGGCTGAAGACATAAGAGGAAGCGGATAACGATTCTTCACTGTTATGTCATTCAGCCCTCGATAATCTATGCAGGGACGCAGAGACCCGTCCTTCTTCTTGACAAAAAAAAACCCCGCTCCGGCGGGAGAGGAGGAGGGGACTATGGTACCGGCGTCAAGAGCTACAGACAAATAATCTTCGAGAGCCTTACGTTCGGGAGCCGACAGAGAGTATAGTCTACCCCGGGGGGGGGTGGTTCCCGGAAGGAGATCAATACTACAATCATACGACCGGTGTGGAGGAAGAGAGGTGGCCCTGGACCGACTGAACACCGTGCGCAGATCGTGATATTCCTCCGGCACCCCTGTCAAATCACCAGGCTCCTCCTGTGAAGAAGAGACAGAGGAAACAGGAGGGATAGCAGACATTAAACATTTCACATGACAAGAGACGTTCCAGGAGAGGATAGAATTACTAGACCAATTAATGGAAGGATTATGACAAACTAGCCAGGGATGGCCCAAAACAACAGGTGTAAAAGGTGAACGAAAAATTAAAAAAGAAATGGTTTCACTATGATTACCAGAAACAGTGAGGGTTAAAGGTAGCGTCTCACGCTGAATCCTGGGGAGAGGACTACCATCCAGGGCGAACAAGGCCGTGGGCTCCTTTAACTGTCTGAGAGGAATGTCATGTTCCCGAGCCCAGGTCTCGTCCATAAAACAGCCCTCCGCCCCAGAGTCTATTAAGGCACTGCAGGAAGCTGACGAACCGGTCCAGCGTAGATGGACCGACAAGGTAGTGCAGGATCTTGAAGGAGAGACAGGAGTAGTAGCGCTCACCAGTAGCCCTCCGCTTACTGACGAGCTCTGGCCTTTTACTGGACATGAAGTGACAAAATGACCAGCGGAACCGCAATAGAGACAGAGGCGGTTGGTGATTCTCCGTTCCCTCTCCTTAGTCGAGATGCGGATACCTCCCAGCTGCATGGGCTCAGCACCCGAGCCGGCAGAGGAAGATGGTAGTGATGCGGAGAGGGGGGCGACGGAGAGCGCGAGCTCCTTTCCACGAGCTCGGTGACGAAGATCAACCCGTCGCTCAATGCGAATAGCGAGTTCAATCAAGGAATCCACGCTGGAAGGAACCTCCCGGGAGAGAATCTCATCCTTTACCTCTGCGCGGAGACCCTCCAGAAGACGAGCGAGCAAGGCCGGCTCGTTCCAGCCACTGGAGACAGCAAGAGTGCGAAACTCAATAGAGTAGTCTGTTATGGATCGATTGCCTTGACATAGGGAAGACAGGGCCCTGGAAGCCTCCTCCCCAAAAACAGATCGATCAAAAACCCGTATCATCTCCTCCTTAAAGTCCTGATACTGGTTAGTACACTCAGCCCTTGCCTCCCAGATTGCCGTGCCCCACTCACGAGCCCGTCCAATAAGGAGAGATATGACGTAGGCGACACGAGCAGTGCTCCTGGAGTAAGTGTTGGGCTGGAGAGAAAACACAATATCACACTGGGTGAGGAACGAGCGGCATTCAGTGGGCTCCCCAGAGTAACACGGCGGGTTATTGATTCTGGGCTCCGGAGATTCGAAAGCCCAGGAAGTGGCCGGTGGATCGAGGCGGAGATGGTGAACCTGTTCTGTGAGGTTGGAGACTTGGGTGGCCAGGGTCTCAACGGCATGTCGAGCAGCAGACACTTCCTGCTCGTGTCTGCCTAGCATCGCTCCCTGGATCCCGACGGCTGAGTGGAGAGGATCCGAAGTCGCTGGGTCCATTCTTGGTCGGATTCTTCTGTTACGGTGCGTGAATGAGGACCCAAAAGCGAATTAACTTAAACAGAGCTTCTTTAATTACCAAACATAGGTAGGCTCAGACGGACCGGCAGATTCCGACAGGACAAGACAAGGTTACAGCAAACATGACGACAGTCTGGTTCAGGCATGAAACACAACAAACAAGAATCCGACAAGGACAGGAACAAAAACAGAGAGAGATATAGGGACCTAATCAGAGGGAAAAAGGGAACAGGTGGGAAACGGGGTGACGAGGTGGTTAGGAGGAGACAAGGCACAGCTGGGGGAAAGAGGGGGAGAAAAGGTAACCTAACAACGACCAGCAGAGGGAGACAGGGTGAAGGGAAAGGGCAGAGACAAGACACAACATGACAGTACATGACAGTCTTAATAAAAATGTTTTGTTACCTTTTCTTAGAACGTTTTACTTGATTTGTGGTTGCAATTAATGTGCAAAAAGTTATCCTGCGGAAAAAAGGGTCCCAATTTACTAAGGAACCAAAACAATATGCCTCTTTGTTTACAGTGCATGATAGTTTAGCCTACATGTAGGTACAGCCAGGTACATTATTAAAGTATATTGACCCTAATTAGGTTACAACTGCTACCTGTTTTGGTTTATGCAATTTTCAAGGATTTGCAAATAAAGCGATAGATAATTTATCTTAACCGAATAAGGGGTGGTTTAGCTGCAATTAATGTACATTTGTTTACACAGGCCTACACAATTTTCTCAAGTGTTGAAGGATTAAGGAACTTGAATTGTTGACTGGGTATTTCGTTACGGTCTTAACATGTAGCGCAATCACTTAAGGTGTGGAGATCAAAGAAAATACAACTACAATAAGCTTCTGAAGTAAACAAGTGCCTAATAGGATCAATGGGAGGATCAATGGGATTATAATTATTATAATGCCCTCATTTTCACAGTTCCCCAGGAAATTTGCGAAAGTCAGCCTTGAGTGCCATGCTACTAGGCCTAATGGTTATGTAGAAGTTAACAACCTCTTGGCTCTGGCTGGTCCAATCTTTGTAATCATCCTTTGCTATTATAGGTATATTTGGTTCTGTTATGTAGAATACTAATTCATCAGTATGTGATCTTCCAAGACATTGCTTCAGCTTTCGTCTAACTTTACTAAATGAGCACCATACAGCTCCCGGTTCCTGAACGAGCTACTCTGAACTAAAATATAAACGCAACATGTAAAGTGTTGGTCCCATGTTTCATGAGCTGAAATAAAAACATCACAGACGTTTTCCATGAGCACAAAAAGCTTATTTCACTCAACTGTTGTATACAAATGTGTTTATATCCATGTTAGTGAGCATTTGTAACAATTGTCGTAGGTGGAAGAAGGTGAGGACCAAGGTGCAGCGTGGTACGTGTTCATAATTATTTTAATAGAACACTGAAAAATACAAAAACAACAACGTGAACGAACAAAACCGAAACAGTCCTGTCAGGTGAAACAACACATTAAACAGAAAATAACTACCCACACCCATAGTGGGAAAACAGGCTGCCTAAGTATGGTTCTCAATCAGAGACAACGATAACCAGCTGTCTCTGATTGGTAACCATACCAGGCCTAAACATAGAAACACAACACCTAGACATACAACATAGAATAAAACATAGAATGCCCACCCCAACTCACGCCCTGACCAACCTAAAACAGAAACATACAAAAGGAACTAAGGTCAGGACGTGACAGCATTTCTCCTTTGCCTAGATAATCCATTCACCTGACAGGTTTGGCTTGTCAAGAAGTTGATTAAACAGCATGATCATTACACAGGTGCACTGTGTGCTGGGGACAATAAAAGGCCACTTTAAAATGTGCAGTTTTGTAAGCAATGCCAAAGATGTCTCAAGTTTTGAGGGTGCATGCAATTGGCATGCTGCCTGCAGGAATGTCCACCAGAGCAGTTGCCAACCGGCCTCATAACAGCAGATCACGTGTAACCACGCCATTCCAGGACCTCCACATCCAGCTTCTTCACCTGCGGGTTCTTCTGATGGGGGTAGTGCAGAGGAGTATTTATGTGGGGAAAAACTCATTCTGATTGGCTGGTCCTGGCTCCCCAGTGGGTGGGCCTATGCCCTCCAAGCCCCCTCATGGCTTCACCCCTGCCCAGTTATGTGAAATCCATAGATTAGGGCCTAATTTATTTATTTCAATTGACTGATTTCCTTATATGAACTGTAACCCAGTAAAATCCTTGAAATTGTCCCAAGCCTTTCAGTCTAATGTGGCTATTTACTGACTTTTGTAGCTCTTCGTCACAAACCAGCTTTGTAAGTAGCTAGACCTAACTGTCCTCTCAAAAGTTTAGCTGGTATTTTCCCGAAAGGATTTGGGAAATGTGATTGGTTGACGATAGGCCTATGACATTGCTATGCTTGTCTTGCTCAGAATATCAGATCTCAACAACAATTGGAGAAGTGTTTAACATCAGCGCCACATCCTGATGATATAGGCCTACATATTTTCATAAACGCAACATGACTGCAAAAGACAGGTTGGAATATGTGAATGAAATACAGGAGGAACCAACCTTTTTTCTTTCCAAATTAGTGGTGTTTGAATTTGTTGATAAAATGCAGGACATGATTGTTTGGTTGCGGAAGAAAAGGCCACTGTCAGGGACATGTGGTCACCCTAGTGTGTTTTGCATAATTCCCAGCGGGAACCGGTTTCTGCATTACCAAAACAAGTCATCCCTGAATTTTAGTCAAGCCTACTCACTGACTTAAATAAAAGTGTTTGCCTTATGATCATGTTGGCAGATACTGTATACCCTACTACTACAGCAAAGATGGTTTGAAAACACTATTGAACACACTTTTTCATTGAAAAAGGAAAAATAATAATTTTAATCCATAATTGGGTTGTCACTTGTTGTTGTCATCCTTGTTTGCATAGTGGCTATTCATTAGCCTACCTAGGGCCCAGGGGTGAGCTTGAGAGTTTCTTGGAAGTCAATATTAGGCCACATGCAGCAGCAGACACAGGTAATCTAATGTTATCTAGGCCTACCTGAGCTGTAAATCCCACATCATGCAGATAACATATTCTCCAAAGGTATTCTCATGTTACACCTGGACGTTAGCCTACAAGGTGCCTCCCATTCATTGTGCAGTAGTCTTTACTGTTTTTTTGAGGGACGTTTTTTTGTGTTTCAGGTTATGTCACTGACTGACATCATATCAGATACAGAATGATCAACTGCAGTATTGTACACATGACTGTATAAGGGTTACGTAATGAAAATCATGAATCAAATCAAATGTATTTGTAAAGCCCTTCTTACATCAGCTGATATCTCAAAGTGCTGTACAGAAACCCAGCCTAAAACCCCAAACAGCAAGCAATGCAGGTGTAGAAGCATGGTGGCTAGGAAAAACTCCCTAGAAAGGCCAAAACCTAGGAAGAAACCTAGAGAGGAACCAGGCTATGAGGGGTGGCCAGTCCTCTTCTGGCTGTGCCGGGTGGAGATTATAACAGAACATGGGCAAGATTTACAAATGTTCATAAATGACCAGCATGGTCAAATAATAATAATCACAGTAGTTGTCGAGGGTGCAGCAAGTCAGCACCTCAGGAGGGACACCAAGTTCATAGTGTCCTTTGACAAGGATGTGCAAATTACATTATTGTATTATTATAAGTGTTTGGTGCTGGTTTATGGATGGGATGGGTGGGGTTGAAGTAGTATAAATGTATAAGTAACTCTACAAACATTGCTTTATTAACACTTGCATTAACAAACTGTACTAATAGTTTCATCATTGTTTTTTATGAATTACTTGGATATAAAACATGTCATTGGAGTAATTAATGTGGTATTTATATGATGATAATGGACACAGTGTATGAGAGGACCCACCTGGGTGTCAGAATTTGCAGAACCTCTCAGAGTCTTAATAAATTAATGCTCCAGGCTAAGAAGGGTAAGCCTTTCGTTTTTGTATGTTTATCTCGTGTTACTCTTATGCTTATATTGGCCTGGATACAGTTGCTTTTACCCGCCACCTCACAGTATCAGGGTGTTTTCTCCAAAGGAAGCATGCAGGGGAAGACATTTAACACCAGGGCCTGTTTGACGTCACAGGTCATGAGCTGCAGTGTTCAGCCGTGCAGTCTGTCTTTATCTATGTCCTTCAAGCAGCCCGGGGTAGTAAAACATTAGACCTTGTGTTGGGCCTATGTGATATTTTGGACTGGTTTGTGTTGTAGGCTGGCTGTGACTACTGTCTAATCACCTTGAACACATTTTTACATGGCTGTGTTTGTATCCGTTTGAGTGCCTAAAGTTGGAATCTTTGGAATGTGTTCCTAGCTACAGCTCTTCTCCCTAGGTTATACTAAAGGGTTAACATTTGTTTGACTCCTGGGGGGCAGCATCTAGTGCTGGGCACTAACGTGAAGTTCATAGGAGCACATACAATTTGGTGTCAAATGAAAGCTACGAGTCTATGTTTTTTTTAAATGAAGGCACGTCAATCTTTCAACCAATTTCCATCCTAAAATTAGAAATAAGCAAAGGCTTTGCTTAAAAGGTGTAAAAAAATACACCAAAACACAATAATGTTGAAGTTGTTAAAAAGTGTACGTGAATGACTCACGTCGCAGAGTTATATAAGGTGCTATCATAATCATTTACTCTGGTAGTAAGTCATGTTACAGGTCGTGACATCCTAATCAGGTACTGATAATGCACTTGTATATCTATCATTGATAGGGGGCCTACGAGTACCATCTCTGGGTTGGCCCATTATCTCAACATCCTCCTTTTCATATAGAATTAACTCGAGACTTCATACAATTTTAACACCAGCCCTTATGAATATACCTATTTACAACATTATTATCATCTTTATTTTTTATAATTAACAAACATCAGTTCATTGTCCATTTTAGAGGTCGACCAAAATTATTTTTCGACGCCGATACCGATTATTGGAGGACCAAAAAAGGCCGATACCGATTAATCGGCCAATTTTTTTTATTTTTATTTGTAATAATGACAATTACAACAATACTGAATGAACACTTATTTTAACTTAATATAATACATCAATAAAATCAATTTAGCCTCAAATAAATAATGAAACATGTTCAATTTGGTTTAAATAATGCAAAAACAAAGTGTTGGAGAAGAAAGTAAAAGTGCAATATGTGCCATGTAAAAAAGCTAACGTTTAAGTTCCTTGCTCAGAACATGAGAACATATGAAAGCTGGTGGTTCCTTTTACATGAGTCTTCAATATTCCCAGGTAAGAAGATTTAGGTTGTAGTTATTATAGGAATTATAGGAGTATTTCTCTCTATACGATTTGTATTTCATATACCTTTGACTATTGGATGTTCTTATAGGCACTTTAGTATTGCCAGTGTAACAGTATAGCTTCCGTCCCTCTCCTCGCCACTACCTGGGCTCGAACCAGGAACACATCGACAACAGCCACCCTCGAAGCAGCGTTACCCATCGCTCCACAAAAGCCACGGCCCTTGCAGAGCAAGAGGAACAACTACTCCAAGTGTCACGCGGGACTAGGTGGGTGCAGGAATCAGATTCAGAGAGAGAGAGTAACTGAGTAAAGTGCTTTACTCTTGCACACCAAAATAATAAGCCCAACACAATACAGGGCACAGGGTGTCAAGTAAAGAAAAGAAAATACACCACTACCTAACATGCACACACGTAACATAAAGACAATCCCGGACAAAACAAGGGCGGGTCAAACTACTACATATAGGGAAGCTAATTAAACCAAAATACACACAGGTGAAACTAATAAGACAAAACCAACAGACAAACGAAAAAGGGATCGGTAGCGGCTAGTAGGACGACGACCGCCGAGCACCGCCCGAACAGGCAGGGGAGCCAACTTCGGCGGAAGTCGTGACACCAAGTCTCAGAGCGAGTGACGTTTGAAACGCTATTAGCGCGCACTCCGCTAACTAGCTAGCCACATCAGTTACACCAGCCTAATCTCAGGAGTTGATAGGGTAGAAGGCATGACCAGCGCAATGCTTGAAGCATTGCGAAGAGCTGCTGGCAAAACGCACGAAAGTGCTGTTTGACTGAATGCTTACGAGCCTGCTGCTGCCTACCACCGCTCAGTCAGACTGCTCTATCAAATCATAGACTTAATTATAACATAATAACACACAGAAATACAAGCCTTAGGTTATTAATATGGTCAAATCCGGAAACTATAATTTCGAAAACAAAACGTTTATTATTTCAGTGAAATACGGAACCGTTCCGTATTTTATCTAACGGGTGGCATCCATAAGTCTAAATATTGCTGTTACATTGCACAACCTTCAATGTTATGTCATAATTACGTAAAATTCTGGCAAATTAGTTCGTAATGAGCCAGGCAGCCCAAACTGTTGTATATACCCTGACTCTGCGTGCAATGAACGCAAGAGAAGTGACACAATTTCACCTGGTTAATATTGCCTGCTAACCTTTCTTTTAGCTAAATATGCAGGTTTAAAAATATATGCGTCTGTGCATTGATATTAAGAAAGGCATTGATGTTTATGGTTAGGTACACGTTGGAGCAACGACAGTCCTTTTTCGCGAATGCATTACCGCATTATTATATGCAACGCAGGACACACTAGATAAACTAGTAATATCATCAACCATGTGTTTATGGTGATTATGATTGATTGATTGTTTTTATAAGATAAGTTTAATGCTAGCTAGCAACTTACCTTGGCTTCTTCCTGCATTCGCGTAACAGACAGGCTCCTCGTGAGGCAGGTGGTTGGAGCGTTGGACTAGTAACCGTAAGGTTGCAAGATTGAATCCCCGAGCTGACAAGGTAAAAATCTGTCATTCTGCCCCTGAACAAGGCAGTTAACCCACCGTCATTGAAAATAAGAATGTGTTCTTAACTGACTTGCCTCATTAAATAATGTTGTAAATGTTTTTTTTTTAAAAGACTAAATCGCTGTCCAGAAACAAAGATTTCCGATTGTTATGAAAACTTGAAACCGGCCCTAATTAACCGGCCATTCCGATTAATCCGTCGACCTCTAGTCCATTTCTTAACTTCTTTAGGATAGGGGGCGGTATTTTGACATCCGGATGAAAAGCGTGCCCAAAGTAAACTGCCTGCTACTCAGGCCCAGAAGCTAGGATATGCACATAATTGGTAGATTTGGATAGAAAACACTTTAAAGTGTCTAAAACCTTTAAAGTAATGTCTGCGAGTATAACAGAACTGAAATGGCAGGCGAAACCCTGAGGACAAACCATAAAAATAAAATAAAAATCAGCATACCACTGATTTCAATGCCTGACACTTTTATAATAGGGCGAAATTGTCCCCGATTGCAGTTCCTAGGGCTTCCACTAGATGTCAACAGTCTTTAGAAAGAGTTTCAGGCTGGTTTTTGGAAAAATTAGGGAGAAGTTGTAGTTTTTCTAAGAGGCTCCCATTTTCGCTGTAGTGTTTCCAAGCGCATGGCCGAGAGAGCGCGTTCTTTTTGTTTATCTCCGGTAAAGACGATAATGATTCTCCGTCTTATATTTTGTTGTTTATTTGCGTATTAGGGTACCTAAGGTTTGATTATAAACGTTGATTGACTTGTTTGGATAAGTTTATTGGTGTCACATTCTGACCATCGTTCGTGTGTGTTTTCCTTGTTTTAGTGTTGGTCAGGACGTGAGCTGGGTGGGCATTCTATGTTGATTGTCTAGTTTGTCTATTTCTATGTCTGGCCTGATATGGTTCTCAATCAGAGGCAGGTGTTAGTCATTGTCTCTGATTGGGAACCATATTTAGGTAGCCTGGGTTTCACTGTGTGTTTGTGGGTGATTGTTCCTGTCTCTGTGTTTTCACCAGATAGGCTGTTTAGGTTTTCGTTACGTTCATTAGGTTCTTTGTTTTGTAGTGTTTGTATCGATTCGTGTTTTACGTTTGTTTATTAAACATGGCAATATCGCAATCTACACGCCGCATTTTGGTCCGACTCTCTTTCCCATACAGAAAACCGTGACAGAATCACCCACCACAACAGGACCAAGCGGCGTGGTGACAGGCGGCGGCAGCAGGAGCAGCGAAAGGAGGAATATACGACTTGGGAAGAAATAGACAGGTGGGCGGTCGACCCAGAGAGACTGCCGGAGCCCGTCTGGGATTCGATGGAGCAGTGCGCGGAAGGTTATCGGAGAATGGAGTTTGCGAAGCAAGCACGGCGGCGCGGACGGAGGCCCGAGAGTCAGCCCCAAAAATGTATTGGGGGGGGGGGGGGGGCTCAGGGAGAGTGTGGCAGAGTCAGGGTTCAGACCAGAGCCAACTCCCCCTGTTTATCGTGAGGAGCCAAGGAGGAGACCAGAATCAGAGCCGGTGTTGGAGGTGAGCGAAGCAGAGACTGTGAAGGAGTTAATGGGGAAATTGGAGGAGAGAGTTATGAGGGAGTTGCTGTGTTGGTGCTTTAGGTACGATATTCGCCCGACGGAGCGTGTCGGGGATTTGATGGCACCTGGGTCAGCGCTCCATACTCGTCCTGAGGTGCGTGTTAGTCGGCTGGTGAAGATTGTGCCAGCCTCACGCACTAGGCCTCCTATGCACCTCCCTAGCCTTGCACGTCCTGTGCCAGCCTTGCTCTCAAGCTCTCCAGTACGCCTTCACGGTCCGGTCCATCCTGTGCCACCTCCACACACCAGCCTCCGGTAGCAGCTCCCCGCACCAGGCTTCCTGTGCGTGTTCTCGGCCCAGTACCACCAGTGCCAGCACCACGCATCAGGCCTACAGTGCGCCTTGCCTGTCCAGCGCTGTCAGAGCCTTCCTCCTCTCCAGCGCTGCCGGAGTCTCCCGCCTGTTCAGCGCAGTTAGAGCCTTCCTCCTCTCCAGCGCTGCCGGAGTCTCCCGCCTATCTAGCGCTGTCAGAGCCTTCCTCCTCTACAGCGCTGCCGGAGTCTCCCGCCTGTTCAGCGCAGTTAGAGCCTTCCTCCTCTCCAGCGCTGCCGGAGTCTCCCGCCTGTTTAGCGCTGCCAGAGCCTTCCGCCTCTACAGCGCTGCCGGAGTCTCCCGCCTGTTCAGAACTGCCAGTTTGCATAGAGCTGCCAGTATGCATAGAGCTGCCAGTCTGCATAGAGCTGCCAGTCTGCATGGAGCTGCCAGTCTGCAAGGAGCTGCCAGTCTGCAAGGAGCTGCCAGTCTGCATTGAGCTGCCAGTCTGCAAGGAGCTGCCAGTCTGCAAGGAGCCGCCAGAGCTGCCAGTCTGCAGGATGCCGCCAGAGCTGCCAGTCTGCAAGGAGCCGCCAGAGCTGCCAGTCTGCAAGGAGCCGCCAGAGTTGCCAGTCTGCATGGAGCAGCCAGAGCCGCCAGTCAGCATAGAGCAGCCTGAGCTGCCAGTCAGCATGGAGCAGCCAGAGTCGCCAGTCAGCATGGAGCAGCCAGTCGGCATGGAGCAGCCAGAGCAGCCAGTCAGCATGGAGCAGCCAGAGCTGCCAGTCAGCATGGAGCAGCCAGTCAGCATGGAGCAGCCAGTCAGCATGGAGCAGCCAGAGTTGCCAGTCAGCATGGAGCAGCCAGAACTGCCAGTCAAGGGCATGTTGGCAGGGAAATGTGAACCATGCTAATGGACAAAACATCTTCAAACTCAACTTGTAGAGCATACAGTCTCATTTGTCCGATATTGCGGGTGACTAGTTGTTAGTAGTGCTGGCCTGGTCAAGAAATCTGCAATGTGGAGCTCTATTCCTTTTTGTAAACTACCTCTAATTGATAACGCTGAAGCTTTAGCATCATCCTTTGTAGTCGCTTTGAGGCAGACAGAAGATAACCTCCAGTGGCTTGTGGTCAGTGTGCACCGTGACAGACTCCCTGCCATGAAGGTATTAGTCAAAACGGTCACAAGCGAACACAATGGCTAGACACTTGTTTTCAATTTGGGCATATCCCTCCTCTATGGGTGTCAATGTGCTTGAAGCAAATGCAATGGGCTGCCCCTTCTGCAGGGGCTCTGCCCCTAGACCTTTGTCACTTGCATCACATTGTAGCATCACTTCCTTTGGAGTGGTCATAGTACCCAAGTATTTGTTGGTGTATGTGAATGACTCACATCAGAGAGTTAGATAAGGTGCTAGCATAATCATTTACTCCGGTAGTAAGTCATGTCCGACATCCTAATCAGGTACTGATAATGCACCTGTATATCTATCATAGATAGGCGGCCTACTAGCTCCATCTCTGGGTTGGCATGATGCCCATTATCTCAACAGAAGTAAAGACCCCTGCCAACTAATATCAACATTTATATTTATTTTTGCTGAAATTATTTTTTTTCCTTCTGTAAGTAAAAAAATATCACAGTGTTACCAAACTCCAAATATCTTAAAGATATTTTCAAATTTCTCTCCCTCATGAGGAGATTGAATGAGATCTGTTACTCACTTGCCAGTCAGGAAAATAATTTAATAGAAGGAGAGGATAATCTTCTATGTCATTTAGCAATCCAAGGATAGCTATGTTTACGCCAAATGAACAAGAGGCCAATGTTGTCAGTCGTGGGCCAAAACCACATAACCATATGATCTCATTTACCATAGACATTAATCCTTGTGAAACTGATATTATTTTTGGAGTGACTGCGGGTCCGAATTCTCTGGAACACTCTTCCCAATAGCTAAAGGCCTGAAGCTTCTGCTCATGTGCGAGATTCTCTACTTTAATAAAGTTAGATCAAAGCTGAATCAATGTCTGCAAGATCACATAATGATAGTATTTTACCGAACATAATATAATAACAGAGTATAACGTTACGGTAAGACAAAAAAAAAAAACGTAATTTCTTATGAGATTTTAGGATGATTGTGCAAATGGTCGCATTTTTCTCTTATGCGGCCAAAACTCAACCATATGCACCACAGGGCGGTTACCTTCGGAATCACAGCCTATACCTCTTTCTTTTGTATATATTGTGTTCCTAGCCATGCATGTCCATTGCCCATATCCCAGAAACACACACCCAAATACATGCACAAACACACACTCCCCTTATACAAATAATTGTCTGGTTTGCAGGATCTGTGACGAATTACTGACGCATGCATGTGGTTTCTATCCTCTCTCAGAGGCCATGGCCTCACTAGGGTTCAAGAATCCTGGAATATTGACCTCTCATAGCCATCTGCTGCTCTGTGAGACACATCCCCACATGCTTTGGAGGAACACAAACAAATACACTGTAGAGCCAGAGTCATGTCACAGACCCAGACCATGAGAACACCAAGGGATCCTGTGCAAATATTTTTTTTTAAGAAAAATGGTCACATGTGCCGAATACAACAGGACCTTACAGTGAAATTATTATTTACAAGCCCTTAACCAACAATGCAGTTTTAAGAAAAATAAGTGTTAAGAAAGTATTTACTAAAATTAACTGAAGTAAAAAAAAATAAAGAAGAAAAATAGAAGCAACAATAAAATAACAGTAGGGAGGCTATACACAGGTGGTACCGTTAAAGAGTCAATGTGCTTAGTCGAGGTAACTGAGGTATTTGGTTGTTGTGGGTCATGTAGGGTTAATTTACCTGATGAAGACCATTTTGGTCGAAATGTTGTTTGTGTATCACAGTAAGTTTTATAAATAATCAACTTTGGGTGCAGCAAATCATTCTATGCACCATACCCAGACAAGTCTTAGGAAATCAGAGTGAATGTGTCCTATCTTCCTGTTAGGATCTCATAGAATTACTATGTTATGGAATGCCTATGACCTCACGCTACAACTATGTGTGGCCTCGGTAGCATCCGGCTCCTACAGTATAGAGGTGTTTTCATTGACAAAAGCCTATTGACAGGATACACACTTACACAGGTGTTCCTGGTGATTCACAGCAAACCTTCTACCATTAGCTTTACATTAGTCTCTCCTACACCTCTCAACAGCAGGAAAAGGGAGTCTGCGTCACCATTGGTCTGAAATTCAGTGTTGTTAACGACGGCGATCTGTGGCAACATGCAAAAATGCTCTGAGGCACATCTGCACACACATCAGTGCCAAGAAAGTGTCTAAATATGAGTGTGTGTTCTCAGGAATGAGTGCGTGCCATGGATGGGTTTGTGCCGGTGAATACCACAACTTATGAAGGCCGAGGACTGTGATTAGTAACATGGTGCCTGGGCTATTCCACTACATGTGTTACCTTTATAATGTAGTCGTTTTAAAAGGAATGTAGATTGTGACTAAAGAGTCGCATTATTTTGTTTGTGTGTAAAATGCATTCACTGCATAAAAGGAGGCTTAGGGACAGCCATATTAATAAACTGAAAAGGAGAAGAAAATGTCTCAGTCATTCAAATCTCAGTCATCAGCTATGCATATACAGTGGAGTAGACATTATGATGTTGAGAACTGAAGCCCATTTTAGTCTGGAAATGTAGTTTAGAAATCACTGAAAAAAGTGGTGGCCACAAGTATTCTCCCAGTCTTTTTCTAACCTCTTTCATCCCCTCTGTGTCTCTCTCACCATCTCTCTCTCATCAGAACGGTCCCTCCACAGGGTGATGATGGGTCTAGGCAGGACCTCGTTAGGGAGAGCCAAGTATATCAGTGTGGACATCGGTGGGGAATTTTGCATGAGTGGCCTTGTGGAGGTTAAGACAACACTAGTGGCTGTCCGCTGCGCTGTTAGGGACTTGTGATAGTGCCAGTAGGGTTGACTTGTGATAGTGCCAGTAGGGTTGACTTGTGATAGTGCCAGTAGGGTTGACTTGTGATACTGCCAGTAGGGTTGACTTGTGATAGTGCCAGTAGGGTTGACTTGTGATAGTGCCAGTAGGGTTGACTTGTGATAGTGCCAGTAGGGTTGACTTGTGATACTGCCAGTAGGGTTGACTTGTGATACTGCCAGTAGGGTTGACTTGTGATATAGCCAGTTGGGTTGACTTGTGATACAGCCAGTTGGGTTGACTTGTGATACTGCCAGTAGGGTTGACTTGTGATACTGCCAGTAGGGTTGACTTGTGATACAGCCAGTTGGGTTGACATGTGATACTGCCAGTAGGGTTGACTTGTGATACTGCCAGTAGGGTTGACCTGTGATACTGCCAGTTGGGTTGACTGCCACTGTCCATGTACTAGAAAGCGGGGTTTGGCTTGGCTGGTCTAGTAGTTAGAGCTGCCTATTTGCTGTCCATGGAGGCTGAAGATGCAGAGCCATTGGCAGGAGTTATAGGAGAAAGTAACTACGCTTGTTGTAGGCTAGGGGAAAGTGTCATGGATAAATTGATAACAGGAGAAATATAAGTCACTCTGGATAAGAGCGTCTGCTAAATGACTCAAATGTAAAATGAGAAGAACTAGTACTACACTCTTAAATTACAGCTGTTTACCTCAGTAGTAAAATAAGATTTTTTAAAGAAATAGTGCATTATCCTTCTGGGTGAAGGGTTAGACAGGGTAAGAACAATCAACTGTCATGCCTATCAGGTGACGGTAACCCAGGCAACAACTGAAAGCATGCAGTGGGAGAGTGTTTCTATCCAGACTCCACCCTCTGGTCTAGCCCTATGGATTGGAGAGTGGGAGTGAACTAACCTACAAAAGTTCCCTCCCTAAATCGAAATGAAACCACTGTGGAATGCACATACACTCCCTCTTACACACCCTCACACTCAGTCATGCCCGTCGATCAAGTCAATGCTGCTTCCTGTTTTTTGCGAGTTCCCTCTGTATTGTCTCGTTTGGCTAAATTGGGCTTAGTGAGAGCTCCTGAGGAGAGTGTACTGACAGAAGGCTGAGCAGAACAACATAGCTGCTTGAGAGGAAGGGCTCTTTGTAAACCTTTAAAGGACTTTTTGAGTGAGTGAGTTTTGACGGTGCCCATGAGATCAGCCCCCAGGGGGGTTGTTGAGTAGGGGGTTAGGGGGAAGGGAGGAGGTGAGTGTGTCTGAGAGGTGAAGAGAGAATTTAATATTCCTTCCCCTGGACTGGAGCAACCCAAAGCAGACAGACAGAGACTCTTCCTGATGGATCTGAGGGTGAAACCATACCTAGAATTCCCAAAGACTGTTAAAGAGTAAACGTCACACACATCCTGACAAAGGAAAGGAGAAGGGCCTGGAGGAGTATGGAAGCACTGAGGGAGTCTTTTCTGCATTTGACCTTTCAGATGTCCACGTACAAGAGGGCCACTCTGGACGAGGATGACCTGGTGGACTCCACCGGAGATGAGATCTACCCCTCCTCTGCCATGCAGGTAGGCACAACTATTCCTTTGTATAAACATTTTCGACAAACTCTGACAAATGCCAAGCCTGTCTAGAGATGCACTCATTCTGCTTCTTTTGTTGTTATGTGATGATCTGCTTACATTGTATGACAAATTACATTCCATTCCAAAGAAATTCATGACCATTGAGCTAATCAAATTCCAGATTTTCTATTGTCTTTGTGAGGACTATGAGCGCCATGCTATTTCCTGACAGCCTGCTATTCTCTGTCAGCCATGTGCTACGTTTAACATTAAGGGCTACTTGAAGAGAAAGACTTCAGTCTCAGGAGGAACCCTTTTATAAAACAAACTACCCTTTACAGCGGCCCATATAGTATCTGCTTTTCTGGGTGTTTCAAAAATCCTGGATAATCAGTTGCAGAGCCCAGCAGAATACAACAGTCTTATAACTCTGAAATAACCCCTGTGCAGGATCCTTCTTTTTCCCCTGCACTAAGTAGAGCAGAGATATATCCACAACTGATTAAGTAGGAGAATGCAGAACAACATACTGCACATACTGTGGATTAATGTTTTTTGGGGGATTATCATAGAAACAAACATATCAATAGATAGAGAAAGGTATACTGAAGACACTGTTGGCAAACATTTTAGAGGCTACACCAACAGTAGCTATGTACCTGAAACCAAAACAGGTTTTTACAATGGACCTGTGCTGTCTGAGTCAGTGGCTTCACACATGTCTAACTACAAGTCTTCTCAATTGCACACATCAATTCAGATTACAAGTTCAAACCCACCCAAACCTCAAAGTCTGGAGGATTGGGAAGCCTCTGGCGGCTTTGTCACCAGGGCTGCTCACATTCAGTGTGACATTTGAACTTTGCCTTAGTTAATGGGACTAAATCTAATTCTTTAACAGGTCTAGGATAAATGGTTTTTGCGGTGTGTGTAAAGCTCAGTGATGGGAAGCCACATTAATTGCTATAGTAATTGAGCAGATCTAAAACTCAAGTGAGCTTTCAGTAAACGCAGTCAGGCTGACATTTAAAAAAACATGACCATGTCCTAGTTCATCCATTGTGGTTAGTGCTCTGCCTTCCCCTTATCTGGGACAGAGGCACAATGCATTTGAATGATGCCGGCTGAAGAACTATAAAGAAATAAACAAAATATGAATTCATGACCTTTATATAGAGGGGTGTTGAAAGGCATTATTGTGTGGAAGCCATTATCTATTGTAATATATCATGTGAGTCATTTCAACCATAACCAATTCATTTTAGTCACACAGTATTAGCACTTCTGCCTCTGGTGTTCAGTGTATCATCTATGACCAGAAAGAAGAAACCATTCATCATAGGATCATAGAACATAGAGTGGTTTGTTTGCATGAGTACTGTGGTTAAGGGTTGTATACCAATCATTGTAACCATTACACACAGTAACCAGTGTATGTGTGTCTATGGAGATGACACTGGGGTGCTCATTGCTGTGTGTGTGTGTTTCTGTACAGGTGACACTGCGACATGGCCCTGGTCCCAGGTGTTGGGCTGAGAAGACACACACTGAAAGGAGGCTGTTGGTCTTAGTGTGTGCTCTGTCTGTTGCCTTGTTCTTCTCACTCATCACTGTCGGGATCTTCTACAAAGAGAGTGAGTGGCTAAGATTGTTAAGCCTGATTTGGCTAAATAATCCTGAGAAGAATTGACCAAACAATCTAGGTTTTCTCTTTTATGTTCATATAATCTGACAAAATGTTCCTGGGTACAACTCTTTACTGAAAGATTTTCTCAGCTCAGTATTAGTTTCCTTGTATTTTGAGAAGGGAAGCAGATGCCTCTTCCTCCTATTCAACCACCTATCAGCCCACATGACAAATCCCCCGCTGTCTGTTATGAGAACCGACACAAGAATGTGCTTTTACTACACCATTCACTTTCCACTCCTTTTATTCAGCTCCTGTTATTCATGACCCAAAGTCCAGTTAGTGCATTCTCATTCTGTCTCATGTCTATGTTGATCATTGATTAAAACATTTTAAACGTATTGTCCTTAAAGAAACCTACACTTATGTACAACATAGCCTCAAACATAGACACAAGACAGAATGAGAATGCACTAACTAGACTTTGGGTCATGAATAATTATGCCTCTAAAGATATAAATATGTTTTCCACATCTTCTCCCAAAACAACATAAAGGGAGTTGCCAAATGCCCCTTGGCTGTAAATCAGCTTTTGCAACTAAGCCCTTAAAAATTCCAGAACACATTCTAATAAAATACTGTATTATCCATCTCCTTATTCAGTCCAGTGAAAGAGAAAGAATACTCCATGAACATCCGTTTACACTTCAGCTTTTACAGCCAGTTAATGTATGGCAATCACGTCAAAGCCAACGAATGCCCATCTTAGAACCAATGGCAGCATCGGACAATGGCCTGCTGAGAATTTACACAACCGTGCCTCAACATTGTCTATGAGACAGGGAACCCAGAGAGATGGGCCTGGCTGGGTGATTGATACGCTGCACCTGTGGAGAACATTCAGGTGTGACAGGTGCAGGCCAGGGGCAAGAGCAGTGCATCAGGACCAGCTGTTGGAACTGTGGGACAATGACTGACAGTAACCTCGTCTGTGGCACAACCTCTCGAGCCCTTCTCTCTTCAATTTCACTGTTTATTTCTGTAGGAGTTTAGAGAAGGAAAAGTAATTTTTCTTTGAGGTTATATATTTTTTTCAGTAACCCGTTGAAAATAATGATTTCCATCCATGTCGTGACATATTTTGAATTATTTATTGAAGGACCTTGAAATATACTGGCTGTTTAAGAAAATAAATAGTGTTGTCCATGTTGAGGTTGAAGTAGCACAGTGCCTATAAGAGGTATCTGATACAGTATGTTTAGTTGTCTTGTCCCACTCCCTGTTGGCAGCTCACCCTGGTATGTGTCTGACGGAGCCATGCATTACTGTGGCCAGTGCTGTGATGGGAGCCCTGGACCACTCGGTGGACCCCTGCCATGACTTCTACAATTTTGCCTGTGGGGGATGGGTGAGGAACAACCCCCTCCCTGAGGGAAAGTCCCGCTGGGGTCCCTTCAGCAACCTATGGGAGCGCAACATGGCCGTCATGAAGCACCTGCTGGGTAAGGTTTCTCCTCACGGGGTGGGGTGACCTTAGCTGCCCCTCTCACCCTTAACAGCCTAGAGAAATATAAACAAACAGTTAGCTAGTTCTTATTGGCCCACTGTTCTCTATATTTTTGTTATCCCATTGTAATGTAAGATATGTTTGTTGAAGACTTAACTGTGAAACCTGTTGTGTTTGGCAGAGAACACCACCATGAAGGGGCTGAGCAAGGCTGAGAAAAAGGCCCAGAGGTATTACAAAGCCTGTATGAATGAGACTAAGATTGAGGAGTTAGGGGCTCAGCCTCTACAAGAGCTCATTAATCAGGTGAGTTCGCTCATCAAGAGGCATCCCCATCCAGTCTTCTGCCATAGTGCTATGCACATAGAAGCTGTGTTTATGATGTGCTAATAGATGTGTAAAATGTTCTTTATGTTATACAGTTAATTACCCTAAATGTATCCAATGCCCTGATATAAAGGATCACCACCTCTCAGGTTTTAAGTGAGCCTCTCTCTGAAGGAGGTCATACATTTTTTCTTTCAGACGGGGGGATGGGCCCTAACCGGCTCCTGGGACAAGAACAATTTCCAGGAGGTTCTACGCACAGTGTCGGCCAACTACCGCTGCTCCCCATTCTTCACTGTGTTTGTCAGCACTGACTCCAAAAGCTCCAACAGCAATATTATCCAGGTGAGAGAAGAGCCAGTGGCCCCAGTGGCTCAAAGGCTCAGTGGCTGTAGGCCCAGTTACTCCCACAGGCCTCCTCCTCACTCCTTTAGCTTTTGATTCTATTTACAGTGCCTTGCGAAAGTATTCGGCCCCCTTGAACTTTGCGACCTTTTGCCACATTTCAGGCTTCAAACATAAAGATATAAAACTGTATTTTTTTGTGAAGAATCAACAACAAGTGGGACACAATCATGAAGTGGAACGACATTTATTGGATATTTCAAACTTTTTTAACAAATCAAAAACTGAAAAATTGGGCATCTGACCAGAGCACCTTCTTCCACATGTTTGGTGTGTCTCCCAGGTGGCTTGTGGCAAACTTTAAATGACACTTTTTATGGATATCTTTAAGAAATGGCTTTCTTCTTGCCACTTCCAAATAGGCCAGATTTGTGCAATATACGACTGATTGTTGTCCTATGGACAGAGTCTCCCACCTCAGCTGTAGATCTCTGCAGTTCATCCAGAGTGATCATGGGCCTCTTGGCTGCATCTCTGATCAGTCTTCTCCTTGTATGAGCTGAAAGTTTAGAGGGACGGCCAGGTCTTGGTAGATTTGCAGTGGTCTGATACTCCTTCCATTTCAATATTATCGCTTGCACAGTGCTCCTTGGGATGTTTAAAGCTTGGGAAATCTTTTTGTATCCAAATCCGGCTTAAAACTTCTTCACAACAGTATCTCGGACCTGCCTGGTGTGTTCCTTGTTCTTCATGATGCTCTCTGCGCTTTTGACGGACCTCTGAGACTATCACAGTGCAGGTGCATTTATACGGAGACTTGATTACACACAGGTGGATTGTATTTATCATCATTAGTCATTTAGGTCAACATTGGATCATTCAGAGATCCTCACTGAACTTCTGGAGAGAGTTTGCTGCACTGAAAGTAAAGGGGCTGAATAATTTTGCACGCCCAATTTTTCAGTTTTTGATTTGTTAAAAAAGTTTGAAATATCCAATAAATGTCGTTCCACTTCATGATTGTGTCCCACTTGTTGTTGATTCTTCACAAAACAATATAGTTTTAATCTTTATGTTTGAAGCCTGAAATGTGGCAAAAGGTCGCAAAGTTCAAGGGGGCCGAATACTTTCGCAAGGCACTGTACATTTGTCAGAAAAATCATCAAACATCACTTATCCCCAGATCTGCTCAGAGAGGATTGACATATACATTTACATGCTATTTAAAAAAAAAAAGATGTGCAGAGGGACATTAGAAATTGTAAGGTTAATCGAAGCTGCAGTATACTGTACAGTAGATCCTGCAATACTATACTATCAAAGAAAGAGGCTCACTGCTGAGAGTGCTGAAATGTTTTAATGAAGTGTGAGATGGTAGTCATGAACTGTTCCTCGTACCTACAGGTGGATCAATCCGGGCTGGGGCTCCCCTCACGGGATTACTACCTTAACAAAACGGCCAATGCAAAGGTACTGACAGGCGGCCGCACTATGGCACTGTGGTGAATATGCTTAAAGATTGTAGCATGATGACAGACAGGGTAAGGGAGGACATGAAATAGATCAGTGCCTTGATGCAGAGGCCTGATTAAATTAGGAAACTTAACTTTATAAATTTGTACACTATACTGAGAAACTTATCTCGCTAGATATGTGTTTCATTAGGAATAGAAAATATCCAAATCGGCAGTACAAACCCTACAGTACCCCACTTGGACAGACCATGTATAAATAATATAGAAAGAATGTATAGCTCAGGGGATAACTCTGTGCCTGTAGTAGTCAGTATTTTCCTAGCGCTAGATTGTGTTTTTAAATTAATTTAACCAACATTTCTCCCCCTGTGCTTCCCACTTGATCTCGGCAGTATCTGAATGCGTACCTAGACTTCCTGGTGGAGTTAGGGGTCCTGTTGGGGGGCTCAGAGGAGACGTCCAGATCGCTGATGCAGGAGATTGTGGACTTTGAGACCACCCTGGCCAACATCACCGTACCCCAGGAGGAGAGAAGGGACGAGGAGCTCATCTACCATAAGATCCAGGCAAAGGATCTGGCGGTCAGTACCCATCTCTCTATTGCTTCAGCTGATCCAAGCATCATGTCAACACCAGATATCCACCTGCAGTATCACTAGATACAAACCTACAGTAGATGACTCCCAGATTGAGATGTGTTAATGAAAGTGCAATTCGCATAGATTGTATTTTGGTTTAACAGTGCTTTCTGCAAGGTCTTTCTTACTGCTTTCTATTCATACCTGCTGATTAAAAAATCTAAATATATATATATATATATCTGATAGGACAGGTGCACCAGTAGATATGTGGACCGTATCATTGTTTCTTTGTGTTTCTGTAGACCTTGGCTCCTGCGGTGGACTGGATGCCCTATCTCACAGATGTGTTTGCTCCTGTACCCCTCAATGACTCAGAGCCTGTGGTGGTGTACGCCAAGGACTACCTCCAGAAGGTCTCTGACCTCATTGCCAGCACTAACAAGAGGTTAAAACCACTTTCTAGCCCTGCCTTCCACTCATTATTCATATTTGAATGGTGATGGACAGCACTATGTAATTAAGGTAACCATTGGGATGATATGGTTTATGTAAGATTTCATATCGGTCCAGCAGTGATATTATTTGAGCAGCACAGGTGACATTATAAAACATTATGCAAACTGAAGTGGCAAGAAAAAGTATGTAAACCATTTTGGAATTACATGGATTTCTGCATAAATTGGTCATACAATTTGACCTGATCTTCATCTAAGTCACAACAATAGACACACATAGTGTGCTTAACACTTCTTATGGATAGGGGGCAGCATTTTCACGTTTGGATGAAAAGCGTGCCCAGAGTAAACTGCCTCCTACTCAGTCATAGATGCTAATATATGCATATTATTAGTAGTATTGGATAGAAAACACTCTGAAGTGTCTAAAACTGTTTGAATGATGTCTGTGAGTATAACAGAACTCATATGGCAGGCAAAAACCTGAGAAGAAATCTAACCAGGAAGTGGGAAATCTGAGGTTTTTAGGTTTTCAACTCCGCCCTTATTGAATATACAGTGGGAGATGGGTAATCTTGCACTTCCTAAGGCTTCCATTAGATGTCAACAGTCTTTAGAACATTGTTTCAGGCTTCTACTGTGAAGGGGGGCTGAATGAGAGGGGAATGAGTCAGTGTTCTGCCAGCAGCCTCGGTCTCGTGATGCGCGGTCATGACAAAGTTACCTCTCGTTCCATTGCTTTTCTACAGACAAATGAATTCTCCGGTTGGAACATTATTGAACATTTATGATAAAAAAACATCCTAAAGATTGATTCTATACATCGTTTGATTTGTTTCTACGAACAGTAATATGACTTTTTGGAATTTTCGTCCGACATTTCCGCTGGACTTGCCCGCGCCTCGTGAGTTTCGATTTGTTTACTAAACGTCCTAACAAAAAGAGGAATTTGGACATAAATTATGGACTTTATGGAACAAATCAAACATTTATTGTGGAACTGGGATTCGTGGGAGTGCATTCTGACGAAGATCATCAAAGGTAAGTGAATATTTATATTCATAATGCTATTTCGGACTTATGTTGACTCCAACATGGTCGGATATGTGTCATCTGAGTGTCATCTGATGAAGAATATCAAAGGTTAGTGATTAATTTTATCAATATTTCTGCTTTTTGTGACTCCTCTCTTTGCTTGGAAAATCACTGTATGCTTTCTGTGACTAGTTGCTAACCTAACATAATGATATTTTCTGCTTTCGCCGAAAATCTTTTTTTAAATCGGACATGGTGGTTGGATTAACGAGAATTCTATCTTTAAAATGGTGCCTAATACTTGTATGTTTGAGAAAATTGAATTATGAGATTTCTGTTGATTGAATTTGGCGCCCTGCAATTTCATTGGCTGTTGGTTCCGCTAGCGGAACCCCAGTCCTAGACAGGTTTTAAACGAATAACACACCAATTATTGAATTGCTCTTGTCTATATTGAATACATAATTTAAGCATTCACAGTGTAGGTTGAAAAAAGTATGTGAACCCTTAGGTGACGTTCGTTGAAAGGATCAGACCAAGGCGCAGCGTGGTATGCGTACATTCTCTTAATTAAAAGAATGAACACCGAACAAACTAACAAAATAACAACCGAAACGTGAAGCTATACAATATAGTGCTGACAGGCAACTACACATAGACAAGATCCCACACCAGAAAGTGGGAAAAAGGCCTGCCTAAAATATGATCCCCAATCAGAGACAACGATAAACAGCTGTCTCTGATTGGGAACCATATCAGGCCAACATAGATATACAAAAAACCCTAGACCTACAAAAACCCTGGACATACAAAAACCCTAGACATACAAAAAAAACTAGAGTACTCACCCTAGTTACACCCTGAACCAAAATATATAGAAAACAGAGATATCTAAGGTCAGGGTGTGACACTAGGCCAATGACTTCTCCAAAAGCTAATTGGAAAGTATCTATAAAAGCCTTGATGTTCATCAGTCCACAGTATGACAAATAGTCTATAAATAAAGAAAGTTCAGCACTGTTGCTACTCTCCCTAGGAGTGGCCGTCCTGCAAAGTTGACTTCAAGAGCACCACGCAGCATGCTCAATGAGGTTAAGGAGAATCCTAGAGTGTCAGCTAAAGACTTACATAAATCTCTGGAACATGCTAACAACTCTGTTGACGAGTCTACGACACGTAAACACTAAACAAGAATGGTGTTAATTGGAGGACACCACGGAAGAAGCCACTTCTGTCAAAAAAAAACAGTGCTGCACGTCTGAAGTTTGCAAAAGTGCAGCTGGATGTTCCACAGTGCTACTGTCAAAATATTCTGTGGACATGAAACTACAGTTAAATTGTTTGGAAAGAACACACATATGTGGAGGAAAAAAGGCTCACCAACATCAAAACCTCATCCCAACTGTAAAGTATGGTGGAGGAGGCATCATGGTTTCGGACTTCTTTGCTGCCTCAGGGCCTGGACAGTTTGCTATCATCGACGGAAAAATTAATTCCCAAGTTTATCAAGACATTTTGCAGGATAATGTAAGGCTATCTGTCCTCAAATTGAAGCTCAACAGAAGTTGGGTGATGCAACAGGACAACGAACCAAAACACAAAAGTAAATCAACAACAGAATAGCTTCAACAGAAGAAAATACGCCTATTGGAGTGGCCAAGTCAGAGTCCTGACCTCAAGAGAGCAGTTCACACCAGATATCCCAAGAATATTGCTGAACTGAAACAGTTTTGTAAAGAGGAATGGTCCAAAATTCCTCCTGACCGCGGTGCAGGTCTGATCCGCAACTACAGAAACGTTTTGTTGAGGTTATTGCTGCCAAAGGAGGGTCAACCAGTTATTAAATCTAAGGGTTCACATACTTTTCCACCCTGCCCTGTGAATGTTCACACGGTGTGTTCAATAAAGACATGAAAACGTGTAATTTTTTGTGTGTTATTAGTATAAACAGACTGTTTGTCTATTATTGTGACCTAGATGGAGATCAGATTGAATTGTATGACTAATTTATGCAGAAATCCAGGTATTTCCAAAGGGTTCACACAATTTTTCTTGCCACTGTACATATATAATATAATATTTTGCTTCCTTTCCTGAAATGTTAATGTGATGAATGATGTAATGAATGAATATACTCCTACCTGTGCAGCATCCTGAACAACTACATGATCATGAAGGTGCTGAGGAAGATGGTGTCCATCCTGGACCAGAAGTTCCAGGATGCTGAGCAGCGCTTCTTTGAAGTCATGTATGGAACCAAGAAGGTGAGAGAGAGAGAGATGGAGATAATGTCAGTGCTTTAAGCTGGCAGGTAAATAGGCAACAGACCTCAGATAAGAGTACTCAAGGGGACTGACTTTTCCTGCTGCTTCAGTCAACAGAGTTAAGCTATATTTGCTTATAGCACAGATAAAAAAATAAATGAGTGGCTGAAACTATGTGACTATAAAGTACACTGTAAACGGAAATTTGCATAGATAGAAGGTATTAAGATGTGCACTTGTCAGTAGCGAACTTAATTAAACAAGGAGCTGATAAGAAAATACTTTAGTAGCTATCACTGTCATCACTAGACACACATTAAATTGACCGGACAGCTTTTTCCCTTAGCTGTCTGCTGCTAACAGCTATCTGCTGTGTTGTGTTGTGCTGTCGGGGTCCCAGCTATCCAAACCCTTATCTGAGCTAGATTTCCGTTGGGGTCACACTATTAAAACATACCAAGTGCTTTCTCGTCCTGTGTGTGCGTGTTTGCAAATGTGTGTGCACAATTCCTGAGACCATCCACACTACACTATTAGCACCCTTCCCTTTCTACCTCTATCACTCCCTCGGTCATTATTTCCCCTTTATCTACACCTATTTGTCTCTTGCTCACCCGTTTCCACTCTGTTGGCCTCTTCCTTTCCCCCTGGCTGCATAGTCTCAGTTTGGATTCTAATATCTATAGTAGGAGAGGGGAAGTTGGGGGGCGAGAGGAGTGTTCTGTCATTGCCAATCTCTGAGAATCTCACAAAAACAACAGTCATCCCTTTTAGAGGGCTATGTGCTGTCTCCCTACACACTCTGATAAAGGCCTGGCTTCGCCTTGAGGTAAAGGATTCCAAGGAAAGATTGTTTGCTTCATTTGCAAAACCAACACTACTACTTCATGCTTGAGGGGCATTATAAAATCTAATACAGTTAAAGACTGATGCTGTGTTAGGATCATGCAGTGTTTTCAAGTATTTGTATATACTTTGTATAGTCTGAGAGACAGTGCTATCTTGTGTGTTTAGGCGATGTCAGTGTTTTTGTGTGTAGGTGGTGTAATTGTTTCCGGTGGTGTGGTGTCATAGTTCTCATGTGTTCAGTGTGATGTTTCAGAGCTGCACTCCACGCTGGAAGCTGTGCGTCAGCGACACGGACAGTGCCCTCGGCTTTGCTCTCGGGGCCATGTTTGTCAAAGCCACCTTTGACGAGGACAGCAAGGCCATTGTAAGTGTTTCAAGGTATCACCCACTCACACACTACCTCCACTGTGAGCTGCCCCTGGGTGAGATTCTGACATGCCTTTCCTTTTCCCTGTCTGTCAGGCAGAGGATATGGTCTCTGAGATCAAATGGGCATTTGAGGATAGTCTGAAGTATGTGGGCTGGATGGACCAGGAGACCAAAAAGGCAGCCAAAGAGAAGGTGGGCGAGACAAGTTGCTTTGAATAACTGCCAGAAATATGTTTTCCACTGTTAGAGTGAGGGAATTGTCATTACACTGACCTTCAAACTATGGAAATGTTTCTTGCCTCATAATTAACATGCTGTGTCTGTTACAGCTATAGCATTTCAATTGTATTCCATAAGAGATTGCCCGGCAGGACACATAAAGCATTGTCCACAAAAAAAGAAAAAAAGAACACCCTTGCCTTGTTTGCACTAACACTTGTCTTTTCCTGCCAGCACTGACTTTGCTTGATAGCTACTTTTATCAAGGAAAAGTGTACTTACTATGACTGTGATATGTGGTTGTCTCACCTAGCTATCTTAAGATGGATGCACTAACTGTAAGTTGCTCTGGATAAGATTGTCTGCTAAATGACTCAAATGTAAATGTAATAGTCCATTTTGCTATAATGGTCATGTTTAGCGTAAGGCTCGTGAAACAAACTCTACAGTGCCATCTGGTGTTAGCATCTGTCTCAATTCACCTCATCTGCTCTGTTATAGGCTGATGCCATTTACAACATGGTTGGATATCCAAAATTCATCATGGACCCCAAGGAACTTGACAAAGTGTTCAATGATGTAGGTAAATATGTAATTAAAATAAATATGCATACTTCTGTTTCATGAAGTTGTCCATGTCATATCATATGTTGATAAAAAAATACACAACTCTTTGTTGTCTTACTGTAACCCTAGTATTGAGGAGGGTTGTCAATCTTGTTAGATATTGCTGCAGTTGGACCTAGAAGCACAAGCATTTTGCTACACTCGCAATAACATCTGCTAACCATGTGTATGTGACCAATAGAAATTGATTTGCTCTTACAGTCTCTCTTGTTTGCATTGCTTGTGTGTAAACCTCTTTCTCTCTCTAACCTGATTCCTCTCTCTTTCTCAGTTTGAGGTGGGGTCTGACCTGTATTTCCAAAATGTCATGCAGTACTACAACTTCTCTGCCAGAGTGACTGCGGACCAGCTGAGGAAAACCCCCAACAGAGACCAGTGAGTGTCTATAACCCAGCCCTCACCCTCCTGTTGCTCGCCTCTCCAGAGAGGAGGTCAAATGCTCTGACAGGGACAAATTCCCATTCTGACTCTAAGGAATACTGCTGGCATTCAGAAACGTTCCCCGGGAACCAATATCCCTCAGCTGTACTGATCCTTTTCTCTCACTACATAGCCGAGTAGCTCAGGGTTCTCATTCTTTCACACTGATCTGAAGTCAACAGCCTAGCGAAGGGGATAGGGGAGAGTCAAATACTGGTTTTTACCACCCTGATCTCAGACTTTTGTGCTCAGTTGGTGTTATATCCGATGTCTTGCATACACAGGTGGAGCATGACCCCTCCTACGGTGAATGCATACTACAATCCCACCAAGAATGAGATGGTGCTCCCAGCAGGAATCCTCCAAGCTCCTTTTTACAGCCGCTCTTGGCCAAAGTAGGTCCCTCTTCCCTCTTCAGCCTATACAGTTCCCTAATACGTCCCCATTTCAGGCACAAATATAATAAATAATAATAAATTGTATACAGTATGTGTGTCTCCTTGAGTGTCTTCACATAGCCAAGAATTGAATTGCAAGTTACAAAATGCTTTTATTTACTTGAAAGGATTTTGAATCTATTTCCAGGGCCCTGAACTTTGGGGGAATTGGTGTAGTTATGGGACATGAGTTGACACACGCTTTTGATGACCAAGGTAAGATCTTTTATTTTAATACAAGTTTTATTGTCTTAATTCTTATTACTTTATATGGGAAATAAGAAGTTTTGCTACAAACTAAAATACTATTTTTTTTTAATAAAGGCTGTATACTTACATGGCAGGGGAGACACTTTGATTACAGGGCGAGCTGACCCCTGCAAATTCACCAGAATCTCGACTGCATAATCTTGTCTGCCCTTTCTCTTAAAAAAAAGAATGAAAAAATATTATAGGCTGTTGTAAACATCCCACCAAAAAACATCCCACCGAACGTGATACATTACGATATTAAATGAGTAATCTAGTTCTACGGTATATTTTTATTTTATGTTAAAGGGAGGGAGTACGACAAGGATGGGAACCTCCGCTCCTGGTGGAAAAACTCATCTGTGGAGGCCTTTAAGAAGCAGACCCAGTGTATGGTGGAGCAGTACAGTAACTACAGCATCAACAAAGAACCCCTCAATGGAAAACACACCCTGGGAGAGAACATAGCTGACAATGGTGGACTGAAGGCTGCCTACAAGGTGTGTATGATAGAGAGGTGTTGTTAGGGTGGGATAGAAGAAAGTAGAGTTGACAATATGAAGAGCAAGAGCAATTCAACTTATACACACACGTACTGTAAATGTGCAGACATTTCGGAATCATCAATGTGAGATGCAGTATTTGGAAGGTCAGAACTATGACACACGTTTCATGTTTTCTTGTTCACTTGATTGGGTCATTGTGGGTCGTGTCTTTACTCTGTGGTGGAAAAAACGGGGTTGCCTACATCACAGCAAAGCCTGGAAATGCAACAGGTGGCTTGGTCAGCCTCAGAGCGAGCTCTCAAACATTCTTTCCGTCAACTGAAAGTCATAGGTTATGGAGCAGATGAGCCAATCACATGGCAGAAAGGGGGACCTGCATGAGCGCTGTCTGTTAGTGAGGACTGAGGAGGAAATAAAGCTGAGGGCGAGCAGAAAGTCTCTACAGTTTTTTTTCTCATACTGTTCTCTATGGCGAGAGGAGGATAATGCATGCTGACAGTAATATGACCCTTGTCTGCTTTGAAGGCTTATATGAACTGGATTGCAAAGAATGGAGAGGAGGCCACCCTGCCTGCCCTGGGGATGACCAATCATCAATTATTTTTTGTTGGATTTGCCCAGGTTTGTGCCACTTAAAGTATATCCATGTCTGTGGCAAATTTAGTAATGCATTCTCTAGCATGCCTACCTTAAACAGTGTTATGTATTAATTATAATGACCTATTACATTGATAATGTAAATTAAGGACTTTTCACTCTGAAATGCTTAATATGTGTGTCTGTGCATCCTGCTATATGTAGGTATGGTGCTCAGTTCGGACTCCGGAAAGCTCGCATGAGGGCGTCATCACAGATCCACACAGTCCATCAAGATTTCGAGTTATTGGCACCATCTCCAATTCCCATGAGTTCTCTGAGCACTTTGGCTGCAAGGCAGATTCCCCCATGAACCCTAAACACAAGTGTGAGCTTTGGTGATGCTTTGCTACCCATTTGTCGGTGCGGCAGGTGGCAAAATGGGCATTGGGGATTTGGAGCAAAATAGAGGCAAAGTCTCTTAAGGAAGGAGAGCATTTGTCTTGATACCACTAAAAATCCATCTGTTTTACCCACTTTACCCTTCTCAGGGTCTTTATGAGGGCTGGAGGTTGAACCAGCACCAACTCTCTTCATAAAGACAATTTGTTTTAGAAAGCTGCCTTTTCTCCCAATTAAACTCTATGAAAATGTGCCTTTATGTTTATATAAAGGAGGAACAATTTTAACACTGGAAACCGAAGAAATGGTTATAAAAAAAGGGAAAACCAATGGAACTTCTCTCAATCAGGTTTTATGTAGAGTTGTCATATGCCTTATTTTTCAACAGGAAGTGATATTTATTTTCTGTCGGTTTCTTTTTTAACTGTTACAATTTGTATCTGATCAATCCACCTCCATATGTTGTCTTCACTTATTGTATATTTTTAGACTGCAAAAGAATGACGAGTTGCAATTACTGGATTTGGACTGAAACAATATAATCCAGAGGAAACCGTCAATCACATCTAGAATACAAGTCAAGTAGATTGTAAAAGTCATATTTTATTATTGCCCATGATTGACCCGATTCAATAAGCTATGTGTATGTAATTTCTGCATCAACAAACCTAACACAACATCATAATTTGTGTAAAGTCTGATTGCTTAATGTCTCCAGTTTATACAGTAGTGATGTTTTAAAGAAGTGATACTCCAAATTGCTGATTGCCTGATATGATAAGGGACATATTATTTGAATAGTTTTCAATCAGAGAATTCCTGAAACTTGTGAAGGATGTATTGACCATCGAACAAGTCACATAACAAAGTGTTTTCGCATTCTGGAGCTGCTCATGCATGACAAGGCTTTTGTGTCATAAAACTATTTTTCTAATCTAATAAAAATATTGTCAGCATTCTTTTGTATGCCCATCTTTTTTTTTGACTCGTCTGATGCTTCAAAGGGACTTTTTATAGTTGTTGATTCCAAAACAAATAAAAACTGTATCCATATATCAAAAAACTTTTTACTTAGAAAAAAAAGTATGTCAATTGATGATTATTAACGACAGATGTCGCTGCACACAAACAATGCAGTACTGAGTACAGTACAATCCACTAGAAAGTTTTGACTTCACGGTCTTTGAATGTAAATACACCATTATCATTATGTGTACATATTACAGTACCTGAACCTGATTACATTTGTATACATTATTGAGCGGTTCTTGAGAACGACCCCATAAATGTAGCATGGGGCGGCAGGTAGACTAGTTGGGCCAGTAACCGAAAGGTTGCTGGATCGAATCTGCTGAACCCACTGTTCCCCGGTAGGCCGTCATTGTAAATAAGAATTTGTTCTTAACCGACTTGCCTCGTTACTAAAATTATTTATTTTACACACACACTTCAAGACAGACATTACAGTTAAAATAATAAATACCATGCATTCTTTAAAAATAGCACCAAGCATAGTTATTTATTAGAACAAGAATAATGCAGTGCTCATCAGTATAGTAGACTAGATGATTTTTGGCCACATGGATGCAACAAATTAAGCGTCATTTTCGATCGCTCTAGGTAAGCCGAACATACCCGTAATTGGACGAGAATTGTCGAATCGTCTGTCCTGCCGGACTGGAAGTGGCCACAACGCCATGTTAACGAAGTCTCTCATCTCCGTGGAAAAATGATTAGCTAGCTATAGAAAAATCAGTTGTTGATAACAAATGTTAAATTATCGAAGGAGGAAAGACACCGGTGACAGTGCTCGGAAGAACTGAACCGGATCTGCAGAGGTCCTGGACGGGCAAGGGAGGCAAACCTCCCACCGTCCCCATGAATAACACCATAGACCCGAACAGCGACTTTCCATGAAAAAAAGCTTTTCTGCGTTGCTAATAGCTAGCCCTGTCGGGAAAAGGATTTGCGGCCTGCTTCAATAATATCAAACGCTTGCTAGCTATATTTATGCAAGCTAGATATATTTTGTATCAGTATTTATTAGTGTATTGTTTTGTTTTTTTGCAATGAGTTTGCCGACGAAAATAGTCCCAAAACCCGCCACTGTCGCAGTAAGTGGACCTGGAACTGTCCCGTCTCCGTCGAGCCAACTGCGGGCTACCCTGACCTCCGTGTCTTTACCACCGGGAGCCCCAGGTGCTCCTCAGTCGAACGCCGTGCCGCCACCTCAGTATCCTTCATCGGCAAGAATGCCCCTGGCGTCTCTTGGTCAGGTATTCGGGGGAAACACATTTAGGTATCTAGCTAGTAACGTTATTGGTTGGGTGCGGGTTGATGACTGATGTTTCGAAGAGCAGGAGGGAACAATTAGCTAGCTAGGTAGTTGGCTAATGTTAGCTAGTTAACAGATTAGTAGCTTGTTGACTAACGTTACTTGCTAAACTAGCTAGGCAACGTAGCTAAACTGCACATAATTGATTTTGATGCATTTTGTTGGCCAATTGCAATGTAATTTGAACGTGTGCATATGTGGATCAGAAACTGCTGGCTAACTAACATCACACTCAATTTGACGAGGTGGCGTAGGCTCAACTAACTGCTAGAGGGCCACCGGCTTTGTTTCGTTTACCGGCGGTAGCTAGCTTGCCAGCCACTTTCATATTAGAGAGGTAGGTTCATTTGCAACTGAAAACACGTAGCAGCGGCTAACTAATCCGCTAGCCTATTGGCTAACTATAGTATTGGGGGCAGTCTTTGTGAGAGATGAATGTTTTGGGTGGACCAGCTAACCAAATGTACCCATCACCCTAAAACTGTAACATTAGTTATTCTTGCTAGCAAGTATGAGTGAATGTTAGCTAGTAGTAAGTTACATGGGCCTAGGATCCCCTCCCCGGTTTCCATAGAAGGGATACTAACACCGGTTGTTATTTATCTATGTAGGATGTAGTTGCACCGGGTAGTAGATGACAGCCGGTGCAACACCGGTATGCCCATCTTGACAGGGGAGTGTCGCCAGGCATATGGTTGTTGGTAGCAATGTATGCTACGTTACTGTAGCACGGTAGTACTAGTGTAATGAGTCTGATCCAGTTTGCTGTATACCTATTTTATTTGTAGGAAGGGATATGTTTAATTGTGCATATTTCATGATTGTATGAATTATATTTAGTAAGCCCAGCTAGCTATTTCAAATCACTGCGTACTGAGACTCGTGGCTTTTGGATTATTTTGACAGCTACCTTTCTGTCCAGTTTGCGTAGCTTCAACATAATGTGGCATGATTCAAATATAATTTTTGTAAACAAATGGATCAAGAGCATTTCACTCACTTCAGAAACCCTTGGTCCCTGTCAACACTTTTGATCCCAGTGGAATTATTCTTCCAAATATGACCTCCTAAAAACAATTCCTTACTTGATTTTCACGGACTTTGTGAATATCAACTTTGAGTCCTAATCCATTTGAGATGGATACTTGCTAATGGTCATTTTTTAAAGTTAGCATCTATCCTAGTGGCTTTTTATGATTGAAATCATAAGATGTTTTAATCTAATGTCCAGTCATAATGGAAGTATTGTGTACAGAGTGCACATGCTGCTGTTTTGTGGTTGTTATTCATGCTATTCTGTGAAGTCGTACTGTCACCTCCTGTTTTATTTATGGAGGTGGATTTATGGAGGTGGTTTGAGGATTGGGTTGAATTAGCTTCCTGCTTCTGCCCATAACAGTGATGGTGTTCTTCAGTCCAGGATTTCTGTGGTATCCAGGGTGTTCCAAGGATCTTAATTAGTGTATCTACACTGCTTCATTCACATTGTAGGATGTTGGATTTACAAGCTCTGTTCAATGGTGCTCTGTGTCTCAGTGATCTCTGCATTGCTTGTTGTCTAGAATCATATTCATTAGTCTTTCATCTTGGTCAACTGTGTCTCCTTCATGCCCCGGGGCGCTCAGGTGGGACTGTTCCACAGTCTGATAATGGAATATTCTTCAGTCCTTTTGCAGCTTTCATTTCTATATTTCAATTTTATACTATATTTGTTTGTATGTCAACTGGGTACCTAACAGGTTCCATAACTTAATTCTGCCATGTAACCACCACTTAGGCATTATTGTTATAGGTTGAGCAAAGAAAAGTTTAGGCTACAACTGCGAGGTGACAGATAAGATGCATCAAACTATGCAGATTCCTCTCTGTCTATAGAAAAACAATGTCATTAAACTCACTGACCCTCCTGGTGTCTGCCCCTCTGCCTCCCTGAGGTCAAGAGTGTGGGAACATGTTATTCTCTGTCTGCCCTCTGCTCCCAATGGAAGGGATTTGTGTGTGTGTGTGTGTGTGTGTAGGCTGAGATGGTGGGTAGGCGGGGCTAGTTGCTACTCCTGTTTGCAAGAGAGAAACCCGGTGCATGCGGCTACTGCTGCACTCCCCAGACAATGGCAGTGCTGCTTAGCATTCAGCACGAGAGGCCAAGGCGGCGCTTCCCACCGTCTGACAACAAAGACCCAGGTCAGCCTACAGTAGTGCCCTATAAAATCTGCGGTGTGGACTCAATCACAGAATCTAGACATTCAGACATAATTCAACAATATAAAATAATGAAGAAAATGCATTAATTTGTCGAAGTTAAACATAAGACATTAACAAAATGCATCAGTGATTCGTATTTTCCTGCAACTTTCTGAAACGGAACAGGAGTGTGTGTGGTATGTATGTGTACACTAGCGATGATGGTAATGATGATCATCTTCTGGTCGAGATGGAAAGGCTTTCTCAATTAATTGTTATCTACAAAGTAGCCTATGCCTACCTGGTAGAATGATATCAATTTGTTTTGCAAACTCTGCAGTCATATGAGCTCTATAGAAATATTGCTAACCTAACAATGGTCTCTGGCTGGTGCCCAAAATCAAAATGTCTTAGCATTTTTCCCAGACATGAAGTGGTTGAAGTGTTGTTGTGGACTTAGAACATTGAATTTAGTTGTTTTTCTATTAAAATAAAGTGTGATTTTTGAGAGCAAAAACCTAGGTGAACGGAAACCAAGTAAACAGAATTTGGGGTAAAAACAGATTCCGGCAAAAAGTAAAACCGATTTTTATAGTGCCCTACTACAGCAGCCCTGGCTGGGCCGGGAACTAAAGGCCTCACTCACTCTTTATTTTTTCTTTCTCTTTCTACCATCATCACTTAATTATTGTCTTTCACTTTACTTTTCTAGCATTATTTTGTCATGCTTATTTTTGATAGTTTCTTATCATGAGCAAATTAACTTGTTAAAGTGAATGAATGGGACATTATGGGTGTGTTCCACTAATTAGAAACAGCATGGAACCGCGAGGTTATTGTTCAGTGCAGCCTATTGATCGTAAGTTGTTATTGAAGAAACTCACTTGCTATGGCTTTACATCACCTGCCATCACATGGTTGGAGTTATTTATCCAATATAACCCCGAGAGTGTTCTTCAATGGAAGCTTCTCTAATTAAACAATAAGGCCCGAGGGTATGCAGTATATGACCAACATATACTGCATACCCTCGTATATGTTCTTAAGTACGACACAGCTGAGTGCCTGGACATAGTCCTTAGCCGTGATATATTGGCCATATATCACAAACCTCTGAGGTGCCTTATTCCTACTATAAACTGGTTACAAACGTAATCAGAGCAGTAACAATACATTTTTTGTCATACCCGTTGTATACAGTCTGATATACCACGGCTATCAGCCAATCAGCATTTAGGGCTCAAACCACAGAGTTTATAACTTCAGTTATACGACGGGTGGGTCTAATTCTGAATGCTGATTGGTTAAAACCGCATTCAAGCCGGTGTCTATTCCACAAGTTACCACCGGCTAAATCTATGACGTTAAAATTGACTCTGTTCCATCTGACTGTGCAATCCACTGTCTCATCAGCCCAGCCACTTCATGAACTTGATCTCCACTATAAAAAGCATTTAGACATTATCTCACATTTCTTTCAGACTAACTATTTAGTTTTCAACAGTGGAGATTTGTATAAATCTTTGTTTCTCCGACATTTGCGACATTGTTTTAATATTCAAATTCGATCTCCAGATATCCCATAGTAATTAATGTGTCAGGATGAGACAGGGAGGCAGCTTTTCTCAGCCAGTCGAAAATCATGAATCCGTGTAATTTTTATGGATATATACAAAGAACCTATCAATAGAAAACGGGTCAAACAAAACTAAGTGCAACTAGTTTTCTGTCTTTCAACTCAAATTTTATTAGTCACATGTGCCAAATACAACCAGTAGACCTTACAGTGAAATTCTTACTAACCAACAATGCAGTTAAAAAAAAAAAATACGTATAAGAGAAAAGTAACAAGTAATTAAAGAGCAGCAGTAAAGTAACAATAGCAAGACTATATACAGGGGGGTACCGATACAATGTGCGGGGGCACTGGTTAGTTGAGGTAGTATGTACATGTAGGTAGAGTTATTAAAGTGACTACATACGTGACAACAGAGAGTAGCAGTAGTGTGAAGAGGCGGGGGTGGGAAATGCAAATAGTCTGGGTAGCCATTTGATTAGATGTTCAGGAGGCTTATGGCTTGGGGGTAGAAGCTGTTTAGAAGCCTCTTGGACCTAGACTTGGCGCTCCGGTACCGCTTGCCGTGCAGTAGCAGAGAGAACAGTCTATGACTAGGGTGGCTGGAGTCTGACAATTTTTAGGGCCTTCCTCTGACACCGCTTGGTATTGAGGTCCTGTATGGCAGGAAGCTTGGCCACGGTGATGTACTGGGCCGTTCGCACTACCCTCTGTAGTGCCTTGCGGTCGGAGGCCGAGCAGTTGCCATGCCAGGCAGTGATACAACCAGTCAGGATGCTCTCGATGGTGCATCTGTAGAACGTTTTGCAGATCTGAGGACCATTACCAAATCTTTTCAGTCTCCTGAGGGGGAATAGGTTTCCAGCTTCAGTTTGAAGTGATTGTGTTAGCTGTGTTATTGGCTAGCTCCTCTGAACACGTGTCCTGACGAGAGAGCACATTTTCTACGCCAGGTGAAATCGCAAATCATTATCTCATTGTTATGGATGTATCCAAATGTCACTAGAAAACAGCTTAAACAAACGCAAATGCAGCTACTTTGCTGTTATTCTGGCTGCACTGTTTGAAGTGACTTAAGTTAGTTGTAGTTGGCTAGCTAGCAAGCAAGGGATAAGAATGTTGCCAGCCAGAATGGCAATGGAACATTTAGAATGAACCGCTGGGTCGCGTCCATAGATGCAGAACAAAAGGACTGAACGACTGGGTCGCGTCTCTCGCAACCAAACCAATAGAACAAACAACCAGCTGGCTTGGGTAGCAACCCTAGATTTGTGTCGGGTCTATATCTTGTGGAAGGATGAAATATTATGAATAAATTCATCAAAATGTTTAATGAAAATATTGAAATATGCTGGTAACCCGTTATATAAAAGTATAATGCCCTCGAAGCTGGTGTTTGGAGGATATATTGGCATGGTTTGAGGGTCCGAGACGAACAACACCCGTCCCAATATATCCTCCAAACGCCGCTTCGAGGGCATTATCACTTAAATGTGTGCAGTGTCCCTCAGGGCGGCAACTCTTCTCTATGTTGGTTTGCCACTGGTCTTAAACGACGCTAGAATGACTATGTATGTGGATATGTCTACACTGTACGTCAACACTCAAAGCCAGTGAACTCACTGAAATTCTAAATAAGGAGTTAGTCAGTATCAGAATGGGTGATTTAATAATAAACTGGTCTTAAATACAGTACATCAAACATTTTAAGCGTTGTATTTGATTCAAAACATTCTCAGACCTAAACCTCAACTGGAATTTTGCATAGAAAATCTTTGCCTGTGTGTGTAGGCTTCCTCCCCCTCCCTCCTAGGCATGCACAGTCTACTGTAGCTACTGACGCTACAGGCGTGATTCAGAAATTAGATTTCTGAGATTTTTTTTATTAGAGAAGAATGGATTCACTTTTTCAATGCTAGTTAAGGATACTAATAGCTATCACGTTTCATGTTGGATTTATTAACTACAAAAATGTAAGATGTGTTTTTATTTTTAATTCTCTTGCCGCTCTGCACACTCCAGCTTGTTCGCTAGCTGCATTATGTGTAATGTAATGGAACTTAGAATCATGATCAAGGGCTAGCACTGGTCCAACATTAGTTCAGCCAAATCTCTGAAGTTCAAAAACATTCAAAGTTCCTTCATAGAATCCACTCCTCCATAGGTATAATTCTGTGGGCCTAGTTCAGATAACGTCATAACAACATGTCCAGCCCTCTCCTCACCTGCAAAATTTCAGTCGCACCCTACACTGCACTGCACTTGTCTGTCCAATGCATGTACATTGCTTTGCCCCCTCCAAAGCAAGCTGTACAATCCATTGGTGAAGTAATTTATTGTTATGCTAAATAAAAATTCAGAGGTTTAAAAAGGACAAGAAGGGAACTTAATAAACCGTTACTTTTTTGTTAGAACCGATTCAAAACTTTATTTTGCTGGTCGGAACAATGGAACAGAACCCCCAAAAATATGATTATATTCAGAACAAAACAATGGGAAAAGAATCTTGGTTCCAACCCCTGGAACTAACATCAACAACATGCATACCATTTTTTTCCTGGTTGGATGTTTTTATGAGAAATATTACTGTGATGAAAATTCCAGATTGTCTGCATAATCAAAAAACATTCAGCTCAGACACCCATACATACCCCACAAGACATGTCACCAGGGGTCTCTTCACAGTCCCCAAGTCCAAAACGAATTCACGGCAGCGCACATTATTATACAGAGCCATGATTGTGTGTAACTCCCATCTCCAATTACTCAAGCAAACAGAAAAATTACCTTTTAAAAAACAGATTAAACAATATCTCATGGAGTGGTGCGGACTGTGAGGGGACAAACACAGAGTGGAGTACCCTCTAACACACACCATTTTTTTTCGTATTGTTTGTGTAATTCTTTCATTGTTTGTATATCGTTGTTTTAAATTTGTGTGACTGTCCTTGTATATCAGTGCTTTCTTACTTGTCTTGTTTTTGTGTGGACCCCAGGAAGAGTAGCTTCTGCAAATGCTAATAGGGATCCAAATAAAGCATAAAAGTCACGTAGGGCCATATATCAGCCGTTAGAGTTTAGGACAGGTGCGTCGTGTATTCATGTTGAAATGTTCTCATAAGCCCACTCACTCACTGTTGTAGATAAAATAAACTGCTGAGTAGTTCTGAGCTAGCATTCAGATGGCTCAGGTCTAGCCTATGCCTTGCAGGCTGGGAGTGTCTCACTCCTCAACCCCATTTTCTAGGTTTTCAAGCTGATTCTTGTACATAAATATTTTTTAATTTACAGACGAGAGACCTAGTGCTATTTTTGCACTGTGAATGTTAGATTATATTCTGGCTATTAGTTTATAGGTATGCCAGAGTGCAGTCATTTGAACCACAACATTTAGCCTCGAGAATAATTTTGCAGTGCTTTCAGGCGTCCTCAACTTCTTCTGTATGTTATGGAGGGATAGGGTCCTCGCACTGATTTAAAAGCCTATGGTACTCTTTGATGGCTGTTACTAAAGATAGATGTTTTATTAAATTTATAGTCAACTGTACATTTTCTCAAGAATCTTGCTCCAAGATCTGCTAAAGGGGTCTGAATAAGCAATGTCAGTTGTAGGCCAACTGTAGTGAGAGAGCAGTCCCAGGCCACAGCAGGCTGCATCTTAAACCCTGTGTTTATTCAGTGCTCTGAGAGCCTGGTCTGGTGGGGCAGCAGAGTGGAGTACAGTGAAGGGGTGGTTTTGTGTCTGCACCATCTGGGCTCCAGTCACATCCTGTGACTCCGCTCTGAACCAGCTGCACTCAGCCTCAGGTAGGCTATAGCTCCAGGCTGCTACAACTAATGGGCAGACTGGGAGGGAGCCTCAGGTTTAGTCACTGTGCTAAAAGCCGGGTAGAGAAGACTGTAGTAAGGCACTAAACCATAATTGCTCCAGGGTCACTGTTGATAATGGCAGATCCTGCCACTCTCCGAGAGGGTGTCTCGGAGGTAGTAGGGTGGAATTTTTTTGTTAAATAGTTTTCAAAAGATATCTGGATTCACCTATCGGATAGGATTAAATGCATAGGAATGGAACGGACAAATCATTGACTTGACTGGGGATAGAGATTTCTGCCAACATTTTGTCTGGAATTTGGGTTCTTACAGCAACACTTTTTTAGTTTGTCATTTGTTTTGTGGAGAAGTCAAGACAGCAGAAAATCCTATTTGACTTTCTAACTCTGAACTACTCCTTCTCACTTTCTCTTGTTCTATCAGCACCTCCTATCTCTGTCTCTTTCCCACATGCCCCCGTGATATGCAACTTTTCAGGGAAGCTAGAAACCAATATACACAGGCAGTTAGAAAAGCCAAGGCTAGCTTTTTCAAGCAGTAATTTGCTTCCTGCAACACAAACTCAAAAAAGTTCTTGGACACTGTAAAGTCCATGGAGAATAAGAACACCTCCTCCCAGCTGCCCACTGCACTAAGGATAGAAAACACTGTCACCACCGATAAATCCACTATAATTGAGAATTTCAATAAGCATTTTTCTACGGCTGGCCATGCTTTCCACCTGGCTACCCCTACCCCGATCAACACCACTACACCCCCCACAGCAACTCGCCCAAGCCTTCCCCATTTCTCCTTCTCCCAAATTCAGTCAGCTGATGTTCTGAAAGATCTGCAAAATCTGGACCCCTACAAATCAGCCAGGCTAGACAATCTGGACCCTTTCTTTCTAAAATGATCTGCCGAAATTGTTGCCACCCCTATTACTAGCCTGTTCAACCTCTCTTTCCTCTCTTTCCTCTCGTTGGTCTGAGATTCCCAAAGATTGGAAAGCAGCTGCAGTCATCCCCCTCTTCAAAGGGGGACACACTCTTGACCCAAACTGCTCCAGACCTATATATATCCTACCCTGCCTTTCTAAGGTCTTCGAAAGCCAAGTCGACAAACAGATTACCGACCATTTCGAATCCCACCATACCTTCTCCGCTATGCAATCTGGTTTCAGAGCTGGTCATGGGTGCACCTCAGCCACGCTCAAGGTCCTAAACAATATCTTAACCGCAATCGATAACAAACAATACTGTACAGCCGTATTCATTGACCTGGCCAAGGCTTTCGACTCTGTCAAACGCCACATCCTCATCGGGAGACTCGATAGCCTTGGTTTCTCAAATGATTGCCTCACCTGGTTCACAAACTACTTCTCTGATAGAGTTCAGTGTGTCAAATCGGATGGTCTGCTGTCCGGGCCTCTGGCAGTCTCTATGGGGGTGCCACAGGGTTCAATTCTTGGACCGACTCTCTTCTCTGTATACATCAATGATGTCGCTCTTGCTGCTGGTGAGTCTCTGATCCACCTCAGACGACACCATTCTGTATACTTCTGGCCCTTCTTTGGACACTGTTAACAACCCTCCAGACAAGTTTCAATGCCATAAAACTCTCCTTCCGTGGCCTCCAATTGCTCTTAAATACAAGTAAAACTAAATGCGTGCTCTTCAACCGATCGCTGCCTGCACCTGCCCGCCCATCCAACATCACTACTCTGGACGGTTCTGTCTTAGAGTATGTGGACAACTACAAATACTTAGGTGTCTGGTTAGACTGTAAACTCTCCTTCCAGACTCATATCAAACATCTCCAATCCAATGTTAAATCTAGAATTGGCTTCCTATTTTGCAAAAAAACATCCTTCAGTCATGCTGCCAAACATACCCTTGTAAAACTGACCATCCTACCGATCCTAGACTTCGGCGATGTCATTTACAAAGTAGCCTCCAATACCCTACTCAGTAAATTGGACGCAGTCTATCACAGTGCCATCCGTTTTGTCACCAAAGCCCCATATACTACCCACCACTGCGACCTGTACGCTCTCGTTGGCTGGCCCTCGCTTCATACTCATCGCCAAACCCACTGGCTCCAGGTCATCTACAAGACCCTGCTAGGTAAAGTCACCCTTATCTCAGCTCGCTGGTCACCATAGCAGCACCCACCTGTAGCACGCGCTCTAGCAGGTAAATCTCTCTGGTCACCGCCAAAACCATTTCTTCCTTTGGCCGCCTCTCCTTCCAGTTCTCTGCTGCCATTGACTGGAACGAACTACAAAAGTCTCTGAAACTGGAAACACTTATCTCCCTCACTAGCTTTAAGCACCAGCTATCAGAGCAGCTGACAGATTACTGCAACTGTACATAGCCCATCTATAATTTAGCCCAAACAACTACCTCTCCCCCTACTGTATTTATTTAGCTCCTTTGCACCCCATTATTTCTATCTCTACCTTGCACATTCTTCCACTGCAAATCTACCATTCCAGTGTTTTAATTGCTATATTGTATTTACTTTGCCACCATGGCCTTTTTTTTCTGCCTTTACCTCCCTTATCTCACCTCATTTGCTCACATTGTATATAGACTTATTTTTCTACTGTATTATTGACTGTATGTTTTAGAGGTCGACCGATTATGATTTTTCAACGCCGATACCAATTATTGGAGTACCTAAAAAGCCCATACCGATTAATCGGACAATTATTTTATTTGTAATAATGACAATTACAACAATACTGAATGAACACTTATTTTAACTTAATATAATACATCAATAAAAATCCATTTAGGCTCAAATAAATAATGAAACATGTTCAATTTGGTTTAAATAATGCAAAAACAAAGTGTTGGAGAAGTAAAAGTGCAATATGTGCCATGTAAAAAAGGTAACGTTTGAGTTCCTTGCTCAGAACATAAGAACATATGAAAGTAGGTGGTTCCTTTTAACATGATAATTCAATATTCCAAGGTAAGAGGTTTTAGGTTGTAGTTAATATAGTACTTATAGAACTATTTCTCTCTATACCATTTGTATTTCATATACCTTTGATTATTGGATGTTCTTGTAGGCACTATAGTATTGCCAGTGTAACAATATAGCTTCCGTCCCTCTCCTCGCACCTATCTGGGCTCGAATCAGGAACACATCGACAACAGCCACCCTCGAAGCAGCGTTACCCATCGCTCCACAAAAGCTGCGGCCCTTGCAGGTCAAGGGGAATAACTACTCCAAGTCTCAGTGAGTGACGTTTGAAATGCTATTAGCGCACTTCCAGCTAACTAGCTAGCCATTTCACATCGGTTACACCAGCCATTAGGCTGATAGGCTTGAAGTCATAAACAGCACTGTGCTTGCGAAGAGCTGCTGGCAAAACGCACTAAAGTGCTGTTTGACGGAATGCTGCTGCCTACCATAGCTCAGACTGCTCTATCAAATCATAGACTTAATTATAACACAATAACACACAGAAATACGAGCCTTTGGTCATTAATATGGTCAAATCTAGAAACTATCATTTCAAAAACAAAACGTTTATTATTTCAGTGAAATACGGAACCGTTTGGTATTTTATCTCATGGGTGGCATCCCTAAGTCTAAATATTCTTGTTACATTGCACAACCTTCAATGTTATGTCATAATTACGTAAAATTCTGGCAAATTAGTTCGCAATGAGCCAGGCTGCCCAAACTGTTGCATATATCCTGACTCTGCGTGCAATGAATGCAAGAGAAATTACACAATTTCACCTGGTTAATATTGCCTGCTAACCTGGATTTCTTTTAGCTAAATATGCAGGTTTAAAATATATACATCTGTGTATTGATTTTAAGAAAGGCATTGGATTTTTTGGTTAGGTACAGTCGTCCTTTTTAGGTACGATTGTGCTTTTTCCATAAATCATCCCCCAGCGTTGCATCGATTATATGCAACGCAGGGCACGCTAGATAAACGAGTAATATCATCAATATCATCAACCATGTGTACTTATAACTAGTGATTATGATTGATTGTTTTTAATGCTAGCTAGCAACTTACCTTGGCTTCTACTGCATTCGTGTAACAGGCAGGCTCCTCGTGGAGTGCAATGAGAGGCAGGTGGTTAGAGCGTTGGACTAGTTAGATGTAAGTTGCCAAGATTGGATCCCCTGAGCTGACAAGGTGAAATCTGTCGTTCTGCCCCTGAACAAGGCAGTTAACCCACCGTTCCTAGGCCGTCATTGAAAATAAGAATGTGTTCTTAACTGACTTGCCTAGTTAAATAAAGGTATAAAAAAAATGACGCCCAAAAATACTCATTACCGATTTGTTATGAAAACTTCAAATCGGCCCTAATTAATCGGCCATTCCGATTAATCGGTCGATCTCTAGTATGTTTGTTTTACTCCATGTGTAACTCTGTGTTGTTGTATGTGTCGAACTGCTTTGCTTTATCTTGGCCAGGTCGCAATTGTAAATGATAACTTGTTCTCAACTTGCCTACCTGGTTAAATAAAGGTAAAATATATATATATTTTTTTTAAACATACACACTCAGCATGTAAGTGGCTTTACATTAAGCTAATGATGAGGAAGGGACACCAGCTGCTTTTCCTCTTTTGCTGGCTCTAAATGGGGCAGGTCAGTGTACAGGTGTGAGGGGCTTGCAGTGGCCCCAGAGTGATAGTTCATTATCAAACTGTTGCAGAACGTGGTGATCTATATCAGAGCCTGGAAACATGTACTTGAGATGGACTTCGGGGTTATGTTTAGAATTTAGATACAGGGCTGTCCTGGCATGGAGGCCAAGGAACAGATTGGCTCAGAAGGTAGTTTTTTTTATTTGTCTGTGTTGGCATCAGTGTGCAGTGCCTGTGTCTACTGAGCTGTGATAGGTGCCCTTCACAGATCAGTGTTTTACATGTATTTCGGAAAGTATTCAAACCCCTTGACTTTTTCCACATTTTGTTAAGTTACAGCCTTATTCTAAAATGAATTATTATTATTTTGTTCTTCCTCGTTAATCTACACACACTACCCCATAATAACAAAGCGAAAACATGTTTTTAGAAATGTTGCAGCAGAAATACCTTCTCTACGTAAGTATTCAGAACCTTTGCTATGAGACTCAATTTAGCTCAGGTGCATCCTGTTTCCATTGATCATCCTTGAGCTGTTTCTACAACTTGGAGTCCACCTGTGGTAAATTCAATTGATTAGACATGAATTGGAAAGGCACACATCTGTCTATATTAGAGGTCGACCGATTATGTTTTTTCAAAGCTGATACCGATTATTGGAGGACCAAAAAAAAGCAGATGCCGATTTTTTTAAATATATTTTTTATATATATACAGTGGGGAGAACAAGTATTTGATACACTGCCGATTTTGCAGGTTTTCCTACTTACAAAGCATGTAGAGGTCTGTAATTTTTATCATAGGTACACTTCAACTGTGAGAGACGGAATCTAAAACAAAAATCCAGAAAATCACATTGTATGATTTTTAAGTAATTAATTTGCATTTTATTGCATGACATAAGTATTTGATCACCTACAAACCAGTAAGAATTACGGCTCTCACAGACCTGTCACTTTTTCTTTAAGAAGCCCTCCTGTTCTCCACTCATTACCTGTATTAACTGCACCTGTTTGAACTCATTACCTGTATAAAAGACACCTGTCCACACACTCAATCAAACAGACACCAACCTCTCCACAATGGCCAAGACCAGAGAGCTAAAATTGTAGACCTGCACAAGGCTGGGATGGGCTACAGGACAATAGGCAAGCAGTTTGGTGAGAAGGCAACAACTGTTGGCGCAATTATTAGAAAATGGAAGAAGTTCAAGATGACGGTCAATCACCCTCGATCTGGGGCTCCATGCAAGATTTCACCTCGTGGGGCATCAATGATCATGAGGAAGGTGAGAGATCAGCCCAGAACTACACGGCAGGACCTGGTCAATGACCACAAGAGACCTGGGACCACAGTCTCAAAGAAAACCATTAGTAACACACTACGCCGTCATGGATTAAAATCCTGCTGCGCACGCAAAGTCCCCCTGCTTAAGCCAGCGCATGTCCAGGCCCATCTGAAGTTTGCCAATGACCATCTGGATGATCCAGAGGAGGAATGGGAGAAGGTCATGTGGTCTGATGAGACAAAAATAGAGCTTTTTGTCTAAACTCCACTCGCCGTGTTTGGAGGAGGAAGAAGGATGAGTACAACCCCAAGAACACCATCTAAACCGAAAAGCATTGAGGTGGAAACATCATTCTTTGGGGATGCTTTTCTGCAAAGGGGACAGGATGACTGCACCGTATTGAGGGGAAGATGGATGGGGCCATGTATCGCGAGATCTTGGCCAACAACCTCCTTCCCTCAGTAAGAGCATTGAAGATGGGTCGTGGCTGGGTCTTCCAGCATGACTACGACCCGAAACACACAGCCAGGGCAACTAAGGAGTGGCTCCATAAGAAGCATCTCAAGGTCCTGGAGTGGCCTAGCCAGTCTCCAGACCTGAACCCAATATAAAATCTTTGGAGGGAGCTGAAAGTCCGTTTTGCCCAGCGACAGCCCCGAAACCTGAAGGATCTGGAGAAGGTCTGTATGGAGGAGTGAGCCAAAATCCCTGCTGCAGTGTGTGCAAACCTGGTCAAGAACTACAGGAAACGAATGATCTCTGTAATTGCAAACAAAGGTTTCTGTACCAAATATTAAGTTCTGCTTTTCTGATGTATGAAATACTTATGTCATGCAATAAAATGCCAATTAATTACTTAAAAATCATACATTGTGATTTTCTGGATTTTTATTGTAGATTCCGACTCTCACAGTTGAAGTGTACCTATGATAAAAATTAGGCCTCTACATGCTTTGTAAGTAGGAAAACCTCCAAAATCGGCTGTGTATCAAATACTTGTTCTCCCCACTGTGTATGTATGTATGTATGTATGTATGTACAGTGCCTTGCGAAAGTATTCGGCCCCCTTGAACTTTGCGACCTTTTGCCACATTTCAGGCTTCAAACATAAAGATATAAAACTGTATTTTTTTGTGAAGAATCAACAAGTGGGACACAATCATGAAGTGGAACGACATTTATTGGATATTTCAAACTTTTTTAACATATCAAAAACTGAAAAATTGGGCGTGCAAAATTATTCACCCCCTTTACTTTCAGTGCAGCAAACTCTCTCCAGAAGTTCAGTGAGGATCTCTGAATGATCCAATGTTGACCTAAATGACTAATGATGATAAATACAATCCACCTGTGTGTAATCAAGTCTCTGTATAAATGCACCTGCACTGTGATAGTCTCAGAGGTCCGTTAAAAGCGCAGAGAGCATCATGAAGAACAAGGAACACACCAGGCAGGTCCGAGATACTGTTGTGAAGAAGTTTAAAGCCGGATTTGGATACAAAAATATTTCCCAAGCTTTAAACATCCCAAGGAGCACTGCAAGCGATAATATTGAAATGGAATATGGAATGGAATGGAGTATCAGACCACTGCAAATCTACCAAGACCTGGCCGTCCCTCTAAACTTTCAGCTCATACAAGGAGAAGACTGATCAGAGATGCAGCCAAGAGGCCCATGATCACTCTGGATGAACTGCAGAGATCTACAGCTGAGGTGGGAGACTCTGTCCATAGGACAACAATCAGTCGTATATTGCACAAATCTGGCCTTTTATGGAAGAGTGGCAAGAAGAAAGCCATTTCTTAAAGATATCCATAAAAGGTGTCAGTTAAAGTTTTCCACAAGCCACCTGGGAGACACACCAAACATGTGGAAGAAGGTGCTCTGGTCAGATGAAACCAAAATTGAACTTTTTGGCAACAATGCAAAACGTTATGTTTGGCGTAAAAGCAACACAGCTGAACACACCATGCCCACTGTCAAACATGGTGGTGGCAGCATCATGGTTTGGGCCTGCTTTTCTTCAGCAGGGACAGGGAAGATGGTTAAAATTGATGGGAAGATGGATGGAGCCAAATACAGGACCATTCTGGAAGAAAACCTGATGGAGTCTGCCAACTCCTGGACACTCTGTGGTGTAACGTGGCATTGGTGGATGGAGCGAGACATGATGTCCCAGATGTGCTCAGTTGGATTCAGGTCTGGGGAATGGGCGGGCCAGTCCATAGCATCAATGCCTTCCTATTGCAGGAACTGCTGACACACTCCAGCCACATGAGGTCTAGCATTGTCTTGCATTAGGAGGAACCCAGGGCCAACCACACCAGCATATGGTCTCACAAGGGTTCTGAGGATCTCATCTCGGTACCTAATGGCAGTCAGGCTACCTCTGGCGAGCACATGGAGGGCTGTGCGGCCCCCCCAAAGAAATGCCACCCCACACCATGACTGACCCACCGCCAAACCGGTCATGCTGGAGGATGTTGCAGGCAGCAGAACGTTCTCCACTGTGTCTCCAGACTGTCACGTCTGTCACGTGCTCAGAGTGAACCTGCTTTCATCTGTGAAGAGCACAGGGCGCCAGTGGCGAATTTGCCAATCTTGGTGTTCTCTGGCAAATGCCAAACGTCCTGCACGGTGTTGGGCTGTAAGCACAACCCCCAACTGTGGACGTCGGGCCCTCATACCACCCTCATGGAGTCTGTTTCTGACCGTTTGAGCAGACACATGCACATTTGTGGCCTGCTGGAGGTCATTTTGCAGGGCTCTGGCAGTGCTCCTCCTGCTCCTCCTTGCACAAAGGTGGAGGTAGCGGTCCTGCTGCTGGGTTGTTGGCCTCCTCCACGTCTCCTGATGTACTGGCCTGTCTCCTGGTAGCGCCTCCATGCTCTGGACACTACGCTGACAGACACAGCAAACCTTCTTGCCACATCTCGCATTGATGTGCCATCCTGGATGAGCTGCACTACCTGAGCCACTCGTGTGGGTTGTGGACTCCGTCTCATGCTACCACTAGAGTGAAAGCACCGCCAGCATTCAAAAGTGACCAAAACATCAGCCAGGATGCATAGGAACTGAGAAGTGGTCTGTGGTCCCCACCTGCAGAACCACTCCTTTATTGGGGGTGTCTTGCTAAATGCCTATAATTTCCACCTGTTGTCTATTCCATTTGCACAACAGCATGTGAAATTTATTGTCAATCAGTGTTGCTTCCTAAGTGGACAGTTTGATTTCACAGAAGTGTGATTGACTTGGAGTTACATTGTTGTTTAAGTGTTCCCTTTATTTTTTTGAGCAGTGTGTGTGTGTGTATGTGTATATATATATATATATATATATATATATATATATATATATATTATACTGAATGAACACTTTTATTTTAACTTAATATAATACAAAAATAAATCAATTTAGTCTCAAATAATGACACGTTCAATTTGGTTTAAATAATGCAAAAACACAGTGTTGGAGAAGTAAAAGTTTTATGTGTGCCATGTTCCTTGCTTAGAACATGAGGTGGTGGTTCATTTTAACACGAGTCTTCAATATTCCCAGTTTAGGTTGTAGCTATTATAGGACTATTTCTCTCTATACCATTTGTATTTCATATACCTTTGACTATTGAATGTTCTTATAGGCCCTATAGTATAGTATTGCCAGCCTAATCTCGGGAGCTGATAAGGCTTGAAGTCATAAACTGCGCTGTGCTTGAAGCATTGCGAAGAGCTGCTGGCAAATGCAGGAAAGTGCTGTTTGAATGAATGCTTACGAGCCTGTCGCTCCTCAGTCAGATTGTTATATCAAATCATAGACTTAATTATAATAAACACACATATTAAAGCCTTAGGTCATTAATATTGTCAAATCCGGAAATAAACTTTGTTTTTGAAATTCTATTATTTCAGTGAAATACGGACCTGTTCCGTATTTTATCTAACGGGTGGCATCCCTAAGTCTAAATATTGCTGTTACATTGCACAACCTTCAATGTTATGTCATAATTATGTAAAATTCTGGCAAATTAATTACGGTCTTTGTTAGGAAGAAATTGTCATCGCACAGTTCGCAACGAGCCAGGCGGCCCAAACTGCTGCATATACCCTGACTCTGCTTGCATAGAACGCAAGAGAAGTGGCACAATTTCCCTAGTTAATATTGCCTGCTAACATGAATTTCTTAACTAAATATGCAGGTTTAAAAATATATACTTGTGTATTGATTTTAAGAAAGGCATTGATGTTTATGGTTAGGTACATTGGTGTAACAACAGGGCTTTTTTCGCGAATGCGCTTGTTACATCATCACCCGATTGGCAAAGTAGGCTGTGATTCGATGATAAATTAAAAGGCACTGCACTGATTATACGCAACGCAGGACAAGCTAGATAAACTAGTAATATCATCAACAATTGTAGTTAACTAGTGATTATGTTAAGATTGATTTTTTTTCATAAGATAAGTTTAATGCTAGCTAGCAACTTACCTTGGCTCCTTGCTGCACTCATGTAACAGGTGGTCAGCCTGACATGCAGTCTCCTCGTGGAGTGCAATGTAAACGGCCATAAACGACGTCCAAAAATGCAGATTTACCGATTATGAAAACTTGAAATCGGACCTAATTAATAAGCCATGCTGATTAATCTGTCAAACTCTAATCTATGTAAGGTCCCACAGTTGACGGTGCTTGTCAGAGCAAAAACCAAGCCATAAGGTTGAAGGAATTGTCCGTAGAGCTCCAATACAGGATTGTGTTGAGGCACAGATCTGGGGAAGGGTACCAAAGAATGTTTGCAGCGTTGAAGTTCCCCAAGAACACAGTGGCCTCCATAATTCTTAAATGGAATAAGTTTGGAACCGCCAAGACTATTCCTAGAGCTGTCCTCCTAGCCGAACTGAAGAATCGGGGGAGAAGGGTCTTGGTCAGGGAGGTGACCAAGAATCCGATTGTCCGCTCTGAAGGAGCTCTAGAGTTTCTCTGTGTAGATGGGGGAACCTTCCAGAAGGACAACCATCTCTGCAGCACTCCACCAATCAAGCCTTTTATGGTAGTGGTCAGACGGAAGCCACTCCTCAGTGAAAGGAACATAACAGCCTGCTTTGAGTTTGCACCTAAAGGACTCTGACCAGGAGAAACAAGATTCTCTGGTCTAATGAAACCAAGATTGAACTCTTTGGCCTTAATGCTAAGCGTCACATCTGAAGGAAACCTGGCACCATCCTTACGGTGAAGCATGGTGGTGGCAGCATCATGCTTTGGGGATGTTTTTCAGCGGCACGGACTGGGAGACTAGTCAGGATCGAGCAAAAGATAAATGGAGCAAAGTACAGAGAGATCCTTGATAACCTGCTCCAGAGCTCTCAGGACCTCAGACTGAGGCGACGGTTCACCTTCCAACAGGACAATGACCCTAAGCACACAGGCAAGACGATGCAGGAGTTGCTTCAGAACAACTGTTGCTTCTGAATGTCTATGAGTGGCCCGGCCAGAGCTCAGACTTGAACCAGGCCACATTATGCTATGTGTATAGGCATTTATTTTATTTTGTCTGATCTCTTGGCCTTTTTGTTACTCTAATAGATTACATATTTTCCTCCTCTGTTGCTGCAGAAACTAAATTAATATTTGACTAATGACTGATTAGTGTGGTCAGTGACTCTGAGTGGCTGGTGCTCGCAGGGTTGAGTGGGTAGTGCCAGTGCCTCTGAGGGTAATATGTAGGTAGGTATGTCACTAAGTCCCAGTGGAATTTGGCTTTCATAACAAAATATGGTAGCTAGGACACTGGCTTTTGTTGACACCAGTTTTTTCTAAGCCAGATGTTACCACACAAGCCACATGTTGCCAAATACATTGAGGGATTTACAATTTTTTATTCATCATTTTGTTTTAACAAAGTTTTGCTTTGCACATGCAAAGGGATTTGGTTATGCAATTCCGAGCTAAATAGCAATTGCAGCAATCGGATCAGATTGTAATTCCAGTAAGAGTCATGCGGTCCCTCCTGCCAAATCCCCGGGGGTGTCAGCTGTCTCATCTCACCTGATCATTTTCCCCTCTGCAGTCATGCAGCCTGCTAACCTCTGACCCATGGCGGAAACATCCCTGCTGCCCACCCCCTCGCTGGTTTCACATGCTCAGCACAGAGCGCCCTCTCACTCTCTGTTTGCATTCCACAACACAGACAGCCCTGCCAACCGGTTCTGGGCCCATACGGACAGACGTATCAGATTCTCTTAGTGTCACTACCCGCTCCCCTCCAGGCCCCCTCACACAAGCACAGACACACCACACAAGACAACACTGCACCAATATTCACTCCCTGCTGTTTTATCCCCAGACTGTGACTATGGCTGTTCCCTGGCTATGTTAAAGGTTAGAGTGAAGACACACTCACAACAGGGATCTCCACTCTGACTCTGTTTGTTTGGCTTTATTTAAGACATCAACTGTATCCTGTGTTTCCTCCTTTTCCAGGCCCTCTTTATGCTGTATAGCTGCTGTCTTCAGTTCCACTGTTATAAAACGTATTCTCTCTCTTTTGGGAGGAGTGGTGGTCTTGGCGGGAAGCCAATGGAGATGAGGGCCCATACAGGCAAGGAAAGAGGGAGTGAGAGGGGGATTGGGGGAGGAGGGTGGGGTTTTGGGAATGGACAAAAAGTGTCAGAGGGGAAAGCAAGAAAGCCAAACGCTCTCATTTCCTTGTAATCATGTGACTGGTGTGTGTGTTGTGTGCCACTGCCTGTAAGTCCCAATGAACTGCCTGAACAGGTTACTGAGGTCCTCTCCTCTGTCTGGCACCCCCACCCCTTCATCAGTCTCGTCACTCTTTCATAGCAGTCACTGATAAACAGAGTCCTGACTCATGATCACATGTCAACAACCCTATCTGGAAATAGAAAGCCTGTCCCTGGTTAAGGGGGTCTTTATGTAGACTAGTCCTAGATGTGAGACAGTACATTTTAATGCATTTATTTTCAGCAGTCATGATTGACCTATTGAGTTAAGAGATTCTAAAATGACCTTTTGAATTTGGTACCTTGAATTAACATAATTTCTTGAATAAAATAGGAATCGTCTATCTGGAACGCTAACGTTCTTAGTGGGAGTTTTGGAAATCCATGTCGGGATTTCCCTTTGACACACACGCTCCCTGGTAAAGGAACACAGTGTACTCTTGGAGATTGAGCATTTAGGGAGGGGGGCAAGCGGTGTCGGGTATTGGGAAACATTGGCTAAAACCCTGCCTAGGAACTAGAGAACTTGCGTACAAAGATGTGATAAACTTGTATTGTACGAAAATTTTAATTGGAAGAATTGTGTTTTTACCAGATGTAAGAAATTGTTGTTTAGTACAGAACAGTAATGTTCCAAAGCATGTTAATGTGTCCCTGCTGTTGAGCTTGTTGATGCCTCCACCTTTGACCCGTTTTGGCCTTAAGTTGATCCTTTTCCAGAATTTTCCTTAATATGACGCGTCCCAGGATCCCTCGGGTTCAGCCATCCCTGGATGACCGCATCTTCCCCACACAGCCCGGCGTCACTGCCGTCTACAGCGTGAGTACACACACACACACACACACACACACATTCACACACATTCATGCTCTACCACAGATACATATGCTCATACCACACATGCTGGTTGTGAACCCTAGCAAGCATATTCCAACCACATATCTCAAGTCTGACACTGCAGGGCGCCAGACTCGACCATTTTGTGACATTTTTCAACCCTTTGACTTGGTCATGCGAGTAAAATGTTTAATTGGTTGCATTGGTGCTAGCTGCATATTCTACATGGTCACTAGGGGTGTAGCAGTTCACCAAAACCACCATTTGATACTTATTGTGGTTTTGGGGTCACGGGTCGGTTTCGGTACAGCAGGAAAATGTTATGCAATTAACAATGTAAAAATCAAACTCTATTTGTCACATGCGCCGAATACAACCTTACCGTGAAATGCTTACTTACAAGCCCTTAGCCATCAGTGCAGTTCAAGAAGAGTTAAGATAATATTTACCAAATAAAATAAACTAAAGTAAAAAATAATAAAAAGTAACATAACAACAACGAGGCTATATACAGGGGGTACCGGTACCGAGTATGTGCGGGGGTACAGATTAGTTAGTCATTTGTACGTGTAGGTAGGGGTGAAGTGACTATGCATAGATAATAAACAGTGAGTAGCATCAGTGTACAAACAAATAGAGGGGGGTCAATGTAATAGTCTGGTGGCCATTTGATGAATTGTTCAACAGTCTTATGGCTCAGGGGTAAAAGCTGTTAAGGAGCCTTTTGGTCCTAGACTTGGCACTCTGGTACCGCTTGCCGCGTGGTAGCAGAGAAAACAGCCTATGACTTGGGTGACTGGAATCTCTTACAATATTATGGGTTTTCCTCTGACACCACATATTAAATAGGTCCTGGATGGTAGGAAGCTTGACCCCAGTGATGTACTGGGCCGTACACACTACCCTCTGAAGCGCCTTACGGTCAGATGCCAAGCAGTTGCCATACCAGGCGGTGTTGCAACCGGTCAGGATGCTCTTGATGGTGCAGCTGTAGAACCTTTTGAGTATCTGAGGACCCACACCAAATCGTTTCAGTCTCCTGAGGGGAGGGAAAGGTTTTGTCTTGCCCTCTTCATGACTGTCTTGGTGTGTTTGGACCATTATAGTTTGTTGGTGATGTGGACACCAAGGAACTTGAAACTCTCGATCTGCTCCACGACAGCCCCGTTGATGTTAATGGGGGCCTGTTCGGCCCGCCTTTTCCTGTAGTCCACGATCAGCTGCTTTGTCTTGCTCACATTGGGTTGTTGTCCTGACACCACACTGCCAGTTCTCTGACCTCCCTATAGGCTCAATGTTGGAGTTGTTTGGCCATGCAGTTGTGTGTGAACAGGGAGTACAGGAGGGGACTAAGTACCCACCCCTGAGGGGCCCCAGTGTTGAGGATCCGCGTGGCAGACGTGTTGTTGCCTACCATTACCACCTGGGGGCTGCCCGTCAGCAAGTCTAGGATCCAGTTGCAGAGGGAGGTGTTTAGTCCCAGGGTCCTTAGCTTAGTGTTGAGCTTTGTAGGCCCTATGGTGTTGAACTCTGGGCTGTAGTCAATGAATAGCATTCTCACATAGGTGTTCCTTTTGTCCTGGTAGGAAAGAACAGTGTGGAGTGCGATTGAGATTGCGTAATCTCTGGATCTGTTGTGGCGGTATACAAATTGGAGTGGGTCTAGGGTATCCAGGAGGATGCTGTTGATGTGAGCCATGGCCAGCCTTTCAAAGCACTTCATGGCTACTGACGTGAGTGGTACGGGGCGGTAGTCATTTAGGCAGGTTACCTTGCTTCCTTGGGCACAGGGACTATGGTGGTCTGCTTGAAACATGTAGGTTTTACAGACTCCATCAGGGAGAGGTTGAAGATGTCAGTGAAGACACTTGCTAGTTGGTCCGCGCATGCTTTGAGTACACATCCTGGTAATCCATTTGGCCATGCGGCTTTGTGAATGTTGACCTGTTTAAAGGTCTTGCTCACATCGGCTACCGAGAACATTATCACACAGTCATCCAGAACAGCTGGTGCTCTCGTGCATGCTTCAGTGCTGCTTGCCTCGAAGAGAGAAAAGGCATTTAGCTCGTCTGGTAGGCTTCCATCACTGGGCAGCTCGCTTCTTGGTTTCCCTTTGTAGTCCATAATAGTTTTCAAGCCCTGCACATCTGACGAGTGTCAGAGCCGGTGTAGGAGGATTCAATCTTAACCCTGTATTGACACTTTGCTTGTTTGATGGTTCGTCTGAGGGCATTGCAGGATTTCTTATAAGCATCCGGATTAGTTTCCCGCTCCTTGAGCCTTAAGCTTGATGTAGATGTTGCCTGTAATCCATGGCTTCTGGTTTGGATATGTACATACGGTCACTGTGGGGACGACGTTGTCGATGATGCCGATGATTGAGGTGATATACTCCTCAATGCCATTGGATGAATCCCGGAACATATTCCAGTCTGTGCTAGCAAAACAGTCCTGTAGTGTAGCATCCTCATCTGACCACCTCCATATTGAGCAAGTCACTGGTACTTCCGGCTTCAGTTTTTTTGCTTGTAAGTAGGAATCGGGAGGATATAATTATGGTCAGATTTGCCAAATGGAGGATGGGGGAGAGCTTATTCTGCATCTCTGTGTGTGGAGTAAAGGTGTAATATAGTTTTTTTCTTTCTGGTAAAACCGATTTAAGTTTGCCTGCATTAATGTCCCCGGCCACTAAGAGTGCAGCTTCTGGATGAGCATTTTCTTGTTTGCTTATGGCCATATTGAGTTGTTTGGGTGCGGTCTGTGGTTGTAAATAGACGTTTACGAATAATAATATAGATAAGGTGGTCTACAGCTTATCATGTGGTACTCTACCTCAGGTGAGCAATACCTAAAGACTTCTTTAATATTAGACTTATTAGACTGCGCACCAGCTTATTAGACTGCGCACCAGCTGTTATTAACAACAACAACAAAACACACTACCACCCCTCGTCTTACCAGACATAGCTTCTCTGTTCTGCCGGTGCATGGACAATCCCGCCAGCTCTATATTATTCGTGTCGTCGTTCAGCCACACCCCGTGAAACAAGATATTACACTTCTTAATGTCCCGTTGGTAAGATAATTGTAGGTCATCATCAATTTTATTTTCCAATGATTGCATGTAAGCAAGTGGAATTGATGGCAGTGGGAGTTTACTTTCTCTCCTACGGCTTCTCAGAAGGCAGCCCGATATGCGTCCTCTTTTCCTCTGTCTTTTCTTGACACAAATGACTGGGATCTGGGCCTGTTCCAGGGAGAGCAGTATATCTTTCTCATCGAACTCGTTAATGGAAAAAGCTTCTTTCAGTTTGTGGTGAGTAATCGCTGTTCTGATGTCCAGAAGTTATTTTCAGTCATAAGAGAAGGTAGCAGCAACATTATGTACAAAATAAGCATTCACAATGTTCCTGGCATTGACTGTTGTAACAGGATTGTTATGTTGGGCCATGTGCTGTTAACCTCTTGAAGCTAGGGGGCACTATTTTTGTTTGAAAAATAACGTTCCCAAAGTAAACAGCCTATTTCTCAGGACCAGATGCTAGAATATGCATATAATTGACAGATTAGGATAGAAAACATTCTAAAGTTTCCAAAACTGTCAAAATATTGTCTGTGAGTATAACAGAACTGATATTGCAGGCTGAGAAAAATCAAACCAGTAAGTGGCTTCTATTTTGAAAACTCCATGTTCCATAGCCTCCCATTGCTCCATTTAAAGGGATATCAACCAGATTCCTTTTCCTATCGCTTCCTTAATGTGTCAACAGTCTTCAGACATAGTTTCAGGCTTTTATTTTGAAAAATGAGCCAGAACGATAACATTGCGTCAAGTGGTCACATGACTTTTGCTCGCGCAACAGAATTTGGACAGCTATTGTTTTTCCCTCTCCTACTGTGAAAGACATTTGCGGTTGATATATTATCGATTATATATTTTAAAAACAACCTGAGGATTGATTATAAAAAACGTGTGACATGTTTCTGTGGACATTACGGATATTACTTGGAATTTGTCTGTGTTGTCGTGACCGCTCTTTCCTGTGGATTTCTGAACATAATGCGCCAAACAGAGGTATTTTGGATATAAAAATAATCTTTATGGAACAAAAGGAACATTTGTTGTGTAACTGGGAGTCTCTTGAGTGAAAACATCCGAAGATCATCAAAGGTAAACGATTAATTTGATTGCTTTTCTGATTTTCGTGACAAAGCTACCTGATGCTAAGTGTACTTAATGTTTGTCATGCGATTGATAAACTTACACAAACGCTTGGATTGCTTTCACTGTAAAGCATAATTTCAAAATCTGAGACGACAGGTGGATTAACAGAAGGCTAAGGTGTGTTTTGCAATATTGCACTTGTGAGTCATGAATGCTTGTGATCGTTTAGTCACGGTAATTAGGCTTCTCCAAGCTCTGATGTTGCTGAAGGTCATTAGTAGCCTACCAAACTTGCTAACTGCCTGGTACGCAGCACTCTGTTGTCCCTCCAATCACTCTGACATCAATGCAAATGTATTCAAAAATCGAATCAAACACTTCATGAGAGCCCATGAGCTCATGTTGCGCAACATTTCTATAGGCTATGTAATTGCGTGAGAAAACAGTGATGGCATCTTCTTTTTTTTTTTTTTTTTTTTAAAAAAAGAGGATCCCATCAGCTTTCTATAGGCTACGAATGGTGGTCGACCAATTATGATTTTTCAACGCCGATACCGATTTTTGGAGGACGAAAAAATGCAGATACCTATTAATCGGCCTATTTTTATATATATATATATATATCATACATACATACATACATACATACATACATACATACATACATACATACATACATACATACATGTGTGTATATACACATAATGAAAATAAAATAAAAGCAATAAGTTATTATTATTTTTTGCAACAGGACCAACCCCAATGTGACCAGGCATCAAACTTCAGTTCCCTGAGTATATATGTATGTATGTATGTATATATATATATATATATATATATACATATATACATATATATATACGTATATATATATATATATATATATACGTATATATATATACGTATATATATATATATACGTATATATATATATATATATATACGTATATATATATACGTATATATATATATATATATATATATATATATATATATGTATATATATATATATATATATATACGTATATATATATATATACGTATATATATATACGTATATATATATATATATATATATGTGTATATATATATATATATATATATACGTATATATATATATATATATATATATATATATATATATATATACGTGTATATACATATATATATATATATATATATATATATATATATGTATATATATATATATATATATATATATATATATGTATATATACATACAGTTGAAGTCGGAAGTTTACATACACTTAGGTTGGAGTCATTAAAACTAGTTTTTCAACCACTCCACAAATTTCTTGTTAACAAACTATAGTTTTGGCAAGTCGGTTAGGACATCTACTTTGTGCATGACACAAGTAATTTTTCCAACAATTGTTTACAGACAGATTATTTCACTTATAATTCCCTGAATCACAATTTCAGTGGGTCAGAAGTTCATTTACACTAAGTTGACGGTGCCTTTAAACAGCTTGGAAAATTCCAGAAAATGATGTCATGGCTTTAGAAGCTTCTGATAGGCTAATTGACATCATTTGAGTCCATCATTGGAGGTGTACCTGTGAATGTATTTCAAGGTCTACCATCACTCAGTGCCTATTTGCTTGACATCATGGGAAAATGAAAATAACTCAGCCAACAAGTCTGGTTCATCCTTGGGAGCAATTTTCAAATACCTGAAGGTACCACATTCATCTGTACAAACAATAGTAAGCAAGTATAAACACCACAGGACCACGCAGCTGTCATATTGCTCAGGAAGGAGACGCGTTCTGTCTCCTAGAGACGACCGTACTTTGGTGTGAAAAGTGCAAATGAATCCCAGAACAACAGCAAAGGACCTTGTGAAGATGGTGGAGGAAACAGGTACAAAAGTATCTATATCCACAGTAAAACTCACGTTCGTTAAAATAAATATCGGACCAAGCCGCAGCGCGATATGGTTTCCACCCCCCCCCCCCCCCCCCCCCCCCCGGATCCAGGATAATTGTCATCAACAATAGCATAGCGCAATGGTAAAATAATCTTACTAGAAAATCACAAGTGAAATATAGCGAAACACAGCGTAGCCTTTTGTTAATCACCCTGTTGTCTCCGATTTTGAAATTAATATTTACAGCGGAAACAATACAAGCGTTTGCGTAAGTTTATCTATATATGTTAGTAAAACAATAAAGATATTTTTTATATCCAAATACCTCCGTTAGTTTGATGCGTTATGCCTAGGAATCCACCGGAGATAGCTGTCATGACAACGCAGACAAAAATTCCAAATTATATCCATAATATCAACAGAAACATGGCAAATGTTTTTTATAATCAATCCTCAAGGTGTTTTTCAAATATCTATTCGATAATACTGTATATCAACCGGGACAGTTGGCTTTTCACTAGGACCGCAAAAATCACACTGAGAGCCAACAACTGACCACTTATGCAATGTGGACGTTTACGCTCATTCTTCAAAATAAAGGCCTGAAACTACGTCTAAAGGCTGTAGACACCTTAGGGAAGCCACAGAAAAAGGAATCTGGTTAATATCCCTTTCAATGCTCGATAGGGAGGCATAGGAATGCAGAGGTTTCAAAATAAGAGTCACTTCCTGATTGGATTTTTCTCAGGCTATCGCCTGCAATATCAGTTCTGTTATACTCGCAAACAATATTTTTACAGTTTTGTAAACTTTAGAGTTTTCTATCCTAAGCTGTCAATTATATGCATATTATAGCATCTGGTCCTGAGAAATAAGCAGTTTACTTTGGGAACTTTATTTTTCCAAAAATAAAAATAGTGACCCCTAGCTTCAAGAGGTTAAATATGATCCCCAATTAGAGACAACGATTACCAGCTGCCTCTAATTGGGAATCATACAAATCACCAACATAGAAAATAAACTAGAACACCACATAGAAATAAATCAACTAGATCACCCCCAGTCACGCCCTGACCCACTTCACCATAGAGAAACGATGGCTCTCTATGGTCAGGGCGTGACAAAACGAGTCCTATATCGACATAACCTGAAAGGCTGCTGAGCAACGAAGAAGCCACTGCTCCAAAGCCGCCATAAAAAAATCCAGACTACGGTTTGCCACTGCCCATGGGGACAAAGATCTTACTTTTTGAAGAAATGTCCTCTGGTCAAAAATATAACTGTTTGGCAATAATGACCACTGTTATGTTTGGAGGAAAAAGGGGGAGGCTTGACAGCTGAGGAACACCATCCCAACCGTGAAGCATGGGGGGTGGCAGCATCATGTTGTGGGGGTGCTTTGCTGCAGGAGGGACTGGTGCACTTCACAAAATAAATGGCATCATGAGGTAGGAAAATTATGTGGATATATTGAAACAACATCTTAACCTGTTGGTACTAGGGAGCAGTATTTAAACGGGATATTTTGTCAGGACAAGATGCTAGAATATGCATATAATTGACAGCTTTGGATAGAAAACACTCTAACGTTTCCAAAAACTGTAAAGATATTGTCTGTGAGTATAACAGAACTGATGTCGCAGGCGAAAGCCTGAGAAAAATCCAATCCGGAAGTGCCCCAGGTTTTGAAAGCGCTGCGTTCCAATGAGTCCGTATTCAGCTGTGAATGTGCCATCAACGAGCTTACGCTTTCAACGTATTCCCCAAGGTGTCTACAGCATTGTGACGTAGTTTTACGCATTTCTGTTGAAGAATAGCCGTAGGGGGCCACATTGCGTAAGTGGTCACATGGTGGCTCCGAGAGAGATTCTCGCGTAAAATACAGAGGTAGCCATTACTCCAATCGGTCCTACTGAAAAACGAATTGTCCCGACGGAAATATTATCGAATAGATATTAGAAAAACACCTTGAGGATTGATTATAAACAACGTTTGCATGTTTCTGTCGATATTAAGGAGCTAATTTGGAATATTTTTCGGCATTGTGGTGACCGCAATTTCCGGGCGATTTCTCAGCCAAACGTGGAGAACAAAGGAGCTATTTCGCCTACAAAAATAATAATTTGGGGAAAATGAACTTTGGCTATCTACCTGGGAGTCTCGTGAGTGAAAACACCCGAAGTTCATCAAAGGTAAACGATTTAATTTGATTGCTTTTCTGATTTCTGTGACAAGGTTGCCTGCTGCTAGCAAGGCATAATGCTATGCTAGGCTATCGATAAACTTACACAAATGCTTGTCTAGCTTTGGCTGTAAAGCATATTTTGAAAATCTGAGATGACAGGGTGATTAACAAAAGGCTAAGCTGTGTCTCAATATATTTCATTTGTGATTTTCATGAATAGGAATATTTTCTAGGGATATTTATGTCCGTTGCGTTATGCTAATTCGTTTCAGGCGATGATTACGCTCCCGCATGCGGGTCTGGGAGTCACACAATTAAGACATCAGTCAGGAAGTTAAAGCTTGGTCGCAAATGGGTCTTCCAAATTGACAATGACCCCAAGCATACTTCCAAAGTTGTGGCAAAATGGCTTAAGGACAACAAAGTCGAGGTATTGGAGTGGCCATCACAAAGCCCTGACCTCAATCCTATAGAAAATTTGTGGGCAGAACTGAAAAGGCGTGTGCGAGCAAGGCCTACAAACCTGACTCAGTTACACCAGCTCTGTCGGGAGGAATGGGCCAAAATTCACCCAACTTATTGTGGGAAGCTTGTGGAAGGCTACCTGAAACGTTTGACCAAGTTACACTCAATTAGCATTGCCTTTAAATAGTTTATGTAAACTTCTGACCCACTGGAATGTGCTGAAATAAATCATTCTCTCTACTATTATTCTGACATTTGACAATCTTAAAATAAAGTGGTGATCCTAACTGACCTAAGACAGGGAATTATTACTTGGATTAAATGTCAGGAATTGTGAAACTGAGTTGAAATGTATTTGGCTAAGGTGTATGTAAACTTCCGACTTCAACTGTATATATTTGAAATAATGACAAGTACAACAATACTGAACACTTTTAACTTAATATAATGCATAAATAAAATCAATTTAGTTCAGATAATTAATGAAACATGCTCAATTTGGTTTAAATAATGCAAAAACACAGTGTTGGAGAAGAAAGTAAAAGTGCAATATGTGCCATGTAAAAAAGCTAACGTTTAAGTTCCTTGCTCAGAACATATGAAAGCTGGTAGTTCCTTTTAACACGAGTCTTCAATATTCCCAGGTAAGAAGTTTTAGGATGTAGTTATTGTAGGACTATTTCTCTCTATACCATTTGTATTTGACTATTGGATGTTCTAATAGGTACTTTAGTATTGCCGGCCTAATCTCAGCAGTTGATAGGTTTGAAGTCATAAACAGCGCAATGCTTGAAGCACAGCGAAGAGCTGCTGGCAAATGCAGGAAAGTGCTTTTTGAATGAATGCTTGCGAGCCTGCTGCCTACCACCGCTCAGTCAGACTGCTCTATCAAATCATAGACTTAATTATTGTATAATAACACACAGAAATACGAGCCATAGGTCATTAAAATGGTCAAATTTGGATACTATAATTTTGAAAAACAAAACGTTTAGTCTTTCAGTGAAATACGGACCTGTTCCGTATTTTATCTAACGGGTGGCATCCCTAAGTCTAAATATTGCTGTTACATTGCACAACCATCAATATTATGCCATAATTATGTACAATTCTGGCAAATTTAATTACGGTCTTTGTTAGGAAGAAATTGTCATCACACAGTTCGCAACGAGCCAGGAGGCCCAAACTGCTGCATATACCCTGACTCTGCTTGCACAGAACGCAAGAGAAGTGACACAATTTCCCTAGTTAAACGAAATTCATGTTCGCAGGCAATATTAACTAAATATGCAGGTTTAAAAATATATACTTGTGTATTGATTTTAAGAAAGGCGTTGATGTTTATGGTTAGGTACACATTGGTGCAACGACAGTGCTTTTTTTCGCGAATGAGCTTGTTAAATCACCTGTTTCGTGAAGTAGGCTGTGATTCAATGATAAATTAACAGGCACCGCATCGATTATATGCAACGCAGGACAAGCTAGATAAACTAGTAATATCATCAACCATGTATAGTTAACTAGTGATTATGTTAAGATTGATTGTTATTTATAAGATATGTTTAATGCTAGCTAGCACCTTACCTTGGCTCCTTGTTGCACTCGCATAACAGGTAGTCAGCCTGCCACGCAGTCTCCTTGTAGAGTGCAATGTAATCGGTGTCCAAAAATGGCGATTACCGATTTATGAAAACTTGAAACATGAAATCGGCCCTAATTAATCGTCCGTTCTGCTTAATCGGTCGCCCTCTACTTAGGATGATAGACGAGTTTCCCACTAGTAATTACCAGTTGGAGGGCCGTACAAATGGATTTTCCCCAGTTGTATGTGGTAAATTGCCACTTGGTTACAAACGCACCATGACACTGCCTCCTTCAATGACAGACCTGTGACTCTCATAAAGGGGGAGTGTCTGTAGCATGGTACATTCCCCACTCTGTGCTGTGATGAGCTGTCACTGTTAAGAACAACACAGGGTGCATTGGCCAATTCATTGAAAGCTTTGGCTTGCTTGTATAGAGCGGGTACTATGTGTTTGCTGAATTGAGTGCAAGAGGTAAGTTCGTAATGTGGTTCGAGCACTTTCACAAGGTGCTGAAATGCTCTTTTCTCAACCACTGAGAATGGGTGCATATCTTTGGATTGTAAAAAATATAAACATAGCCTACCTATCGCTCTTGTAATTTCTTTGGCCCGGTCAGAATAAGCTGCCAAGGGCTGCTTGAATGCAGAGGGGAGACGATGTTGTGTTTCCATCTTGCTCCGGAATACTGGGGTGATGTCGGCGTTTGAGATGTTGGCAACTGCGTAGGCTATTCTCATTGAGCGTGGTGACATACTGTTAACGTTTTATCCACAACTCTGTTCATCGCCTTTGTAATCTATACAGAACAAAAATATAAACGTAACATGTAGTGTTGGTCCCAGGTTTCATGAGGTGAAATTTAAAGAAACCAGAAATGTTCCATTCGCACAAAAAGCTTATTTCTCTCAAATGTTGTGCACAAATTAGTTTACATCCCTTTTAGTGAGCATTTCTCCTTTGCCAATATAATCCATCTACCTGACAGATGTGGAATATCAGGAAGCTGATTTAAACTGCATGATCACTACAAAGGTGCACCTTCAGCTGGGGACAATAAAAGGACACTCTAAAATGTGCTGTTTTGTCACACAACACAATGCCACAGATGTCTCAAGTTTTGAGGAAGTGTGCAATTGGCATGCTGACTGCAGGAATGTCCACCAGAGCTGTTGTCAGAAAATTTAATGTAAATATTTCTACCATAAGCCCCTTCCAACGTCACTTTAAAGAATTTGGCAGTACGTCCAACGGGCCTCCCTACCACAGATCACGTGTAATGTTCCTTAGTGCCATAGTTAGACTTTCAAGTAGATTAAAGTAAAAACTATGGCAAGACCTGAAAATTGTTGTCTAGCGATGATCAACAACTCCTTTGACGAAGCTTGAAGAATTTTGAAAAGAATAATGGGCCAATGTTGCACAATCCAGGTGAGGAAAGCTTTTAGAGACGTACCCAGAAAGACTCACAGCTGTAATCGCTGCCAAATGTGCTTCTACAAAGTATTAACTCGGGGGTGTGAACACTTATGTAAATTAGATATTTCTGTATTTAATTTTCAATACATTTGCAAAAACATCTACTAACATGTTTTCACTTTGCCATTATGGGGTATTGTATGTAGATGGGTGAAAGAGAAAGTAATGTAATTCATTTTGAATTCTGGCTGTAACGCAACAAAATGTGGAATAAGTCTAGGGGTATTAATACCTTTTGAAGGCACTGTATACACTGCTCAAAAAAATAAAGGGAACACTTAAACAACACAATGTAACTCCAAGTCAATCACACTTCTGTGAAATCAAACTGTCCACTTAGGAAGCAACACTGATTGACAATAAATGTCACATGCTGTTGTGCAAATTGAATAAACAACAGGTGGAAATTATAGGCAATTAGCAAGACACCCCCAATAAAGGAGTGGTTCTGCAGGTGGTAACCACAGACCACTTCTCAGTTCCTATGCTTCCTGGCTGATGTTTTGGTCACTTTTGAATGCTGGCGGTGCTTTCACTCTAGTGGTAGCATGAGACGGAGTCTACAACCCACACAAGTGGCTCAGGTAGTACAGCTCATCCAGGATGGAACATCAATGCGAGCTGTGGCAAGAAGGTTTGCTGTGTCTGTCAGCGTAGTGTCCAGAGCATGGAGGCGCTACCAGGAGACGGGCCAGTACATCAGGAGACGTGGAGGAGGCCGTAGGAGGGCAATTGGATCCATAATATCGACAGAAATATGGTAAACGTTTTTTATAATCAATCCTTAAGGTGTTTTTCCAATATCTATTTGATAATATATCAACCGGGACAATTGGCTTCTTAGTAGGAGCGAGAGGAGCAATGGCCGCCTTTTGTCTATTACGCACATATCACTCTGAGAGCCACCAGCTGACCACTGACGCAATGTTGTCGTTCATGCTCATTTTTCAAAATAAAAGCCTGAAACTATGTCTTGTGACTGTAGACACATTAGGGAAGCCATAGAAAAAGGAATCTGGTTAATATCCCTTTCAATGCTCGATAGGGAGGCATAGGAATGCAGAGGTTTCAAAATAAGAGTCACTTCCTGATTGGATTTTTCTCAGGCTATCGCCTGCAATATCAGTTCTGTTATACTCACATACTATTTTTATAGTTTTGGAAACTTTAGAGTGTTTTATATCCTAAGCTATCAATTATATGCATATTCTAGCATCTTTTCCTGAGAAATAGCCCGTTTTACTTTGGGAACGTTATTTTTCCAAAAATGAAAATACTGCCGAGGTTAACTTCTTGGTGACAGGGGGCAGTATTTTCATGTCCAGATGAAATACTTGCCCAAATTCAACTGCCTGCTACTCATCCCCAGAAGATAAGTTATGCATATTATTAGTAGATTTGGATAGAAAACACTCTGAAGTTTCTAGAATTGTTTGAATCATGTCTGTGAGTATAACAGAACTTATTTAGCAGGCGAAACCCAGAGGACAAACCATTCAGATTTTTTGTTTGTTTTTGAGGTCACTCTTTTCAATGGGTTTTCATTGAGAATCCAGATTTCTAAGGTACCTTCTTGCAGTTCCTATCACTTCCACTGGATGTCAACAGTCTTTAGAAATTGGCAGAGGTTATTCCTTTTTGTAATGAAGAAGTACGGCCATCTTGAACGAGGGTCACTTGAAGTGTACTGTTAGAGGCGCGTGACCAGAAAGCATGCTTCAGTTTTTCTTCCTGTATTGAACACCAATCATCCCATCTTCTACTAATAATATGCATATCCTAGCATCTGGGCCTGAGTAGCAGGCAGTTTACTCTGGGCACGCTTTTCATCCAGAAGTGAAAATACTGCCACCTACCCCAAATAAGTTAAATGATCTGAATCTAGGATTACAGGGACTCTCCGCAACTATATTCAATGTGCGGGACAAAATTGAGGCTATGGTTAAGCTGTTGGAGCATTGTATGATTTTTTTGTGTGCAAATGAACTCCAGTTTACAGACAATGTCAAATGTGATCTAGCGAAGCACCTGAGTGAGTTGGGTGCGCAATTACGCAGGTACTTTCCCTAAACGGATGACACAAACGACTGGATACATTATCCCTTTCATGCCCTGCCTCCAGTCGATATCTAAACAAGAGAGCCTTGTCAAAAATAGCAATAAGCGGTTCTGTGAAAATGTAATTTAATCAGAAGCCACTGACAGATTTCTGGTTCGGGCTGCCCTCAGAGTATCCTGCCTTGGCAAATCGCGCTGTTAAGACACTAATTCCCTTTGCAACCACGTACCCATGTGAGAGTGGATTCTCGGCCCTCACTAGCAATAAAACTAAATATAGGCACAGACTGTGTGTGGAAAATTATTTAAGTGTGAGACTCTCTCCAATACAACCCAACATTGCAGAGTTATGTGCATCCTTTCAAGCACACTCTTCTCATTAACCTGTGGTGAGTTATTCACAGTTTTCGATTAACAAAAGGTTTGATACGGTTAAATGAAGAGCAAAATGGTTGATTTATTATATTATTATTTGTGCCGTGGTCCTATAAGAGCTATTTGTCACTTCCCACAAGCAGGGTTGTGACAAACTCACACTCATTCTTATGTTTATTACGCATATCATATAGTGTTTGGCAGGCTTACAATGATGGCAAAAAACAATATTTGAGAGTGTGTTGACCCTGGTGCTAGATGGGGTAGGCATCTTGAGGTTGAATGTTTTGAAGGGGTACGGGACTATAAATAATTTGGGGACCACTGGTCTATCAATACACTTACTTTATAAGACGATACTCAATTTCCTATTGTGTGATGCTGTGGAAAACAATTGATGGCACCAAATAATGGGCTGGTGCCATCAACTTAACTTAGTGGCACCAATGCCACCAGGGGGAAATGTTAGTCTAGAGCCCTGCACTGTCTGTTTAGTTTACACATTCTTTACAGCTTAAAAACGAAGTGTGTGTAATGTATGACAGAAACATAGGGCATATCACTGAGCTCAGTCTACATCTGGGAAGATGTGGCTGTCACCTTAGGGCTCACTGCCACATGATTCATCATAACTGTCAGCTTCACCCCCCACCTACCCGCTGCCGTGTGTGTGTGTTGCCCACACTCCGTTACCCTGCTTCTCCCAGTCTACATACTCTGATGCCTGAGTTGACCCCCTCTCCACTGCGGTGTGTGTGGTGTGTCAGAGCCACTGCTGTGCTGAGCCGTGCTGTCTGCCTGGAGGCAAGGGTCTGTGCGGGGGAGGAGACACAGTACAGGAGCCTCTCATACAGTGGAGCTCCGCTCTCTGGAGATGCTTCTGCTGTGGATTAATTTAGAACATATGAAAAATAGGAAAAAAATTCAGAACCTCTGCTTGCAATCCAGACACATACAGTGCATTCGGAAAATATTCAGACCCATTGACTTTTTCCACATTTTGTTACGTTTTTGGCCTTATTCTAAAATTAAGTTGTTTTATTTCCCTCATCAATCTTCACACTATACCCCATAATGACAGCAAAAACAGACCCTTTACTCAGCTGGCTGGTGTGTTTACGGACATTTTCAACCAATCCCTATCCCAGTCTGCTGTTCCCATTTGCTTCAAGAGGGCCAGTATTGTTCCTGTTCCCAAGAAAGCTAAGGTAACTGAGCTAAACATCTATCGCCCCGTAGCACTCTCTTCCATCATCATGAAATGCTTTGAGAGACTAGTCAAGGATCAGATCACCTCCACCCTACCTGACACCCTAAACCCACTCCAATTTGCTTACTGCCCCAATAGGTCCACAGATGATGCAATCACACTGCACACTGCTGGACAAGAGGAATACCTATGTATATACATAATTCCTATGCTGTTCATCGATTACAGCTCAGCATTTAACGCTATAGTACCCTCCAAACTGGGTCTCGACCCCGCCATGTGTAACTGGGTCCTGGACTTTCTGGCGGGCCACCCCCAGGTGGTGAAGGTAGGAAATCTCTCCACCCCGCTGATCTATACCATCTACTGCATCTTGCCTATGCTGTTCGGCCATCGCTCATCCATTTATGTTTATGTACATATTCTTTCCTGCGCGCGCGCATGCGTGGTAGTTGTCCCTAAGCCAATTTGCAAATAAATTCATTAAAAATCCTACAATGTGATTTTCTGGATTTTCTTTCTCATTTTGTCTGTCATCGTTGAAGTGTACCTATGATGAAAATTACAGGCCTCTCATCTTTTTAAGTGGGAGAACTTGCACAATTGGTGGCTGACGAAATACTTTTTTGCCCCACTATGTAATTAAGGTATTTCTGTTTTGTGTCTATAAAACAGTCTTCGCTTTGTCATTATGGGATATATTGTGTGTAGATTAAGGGGGGGAAATTAGTTAATACATTTTAAAATAAGGCTGTAACGTAACAGTGTGGGCAAGGGGTCTGAATATTTTCTGAATGTGCTGTATATGAAAAATCATGATTTCTTTCCTATTCAACAAAAGTGGGGGATTGGTGCTTGAAATTATTTGAATGCTTTATAAATATAGTAACAATCAAATTATAAACGACTTACAATAATATTTCACTTTAACTGTTAAATAAATATGATCATACTTGGTGAAAGTACAAAATTGGTACCAGTTCATATCATTGATGACAATGTTCTGCCCAGCATTCTCTGAGCGATGCGGAGACACCATTCAAATGCCTGCTATCTCGTTAAAACTATCTTTAAGCATGAAGTGATTTCGTTCCTCTGTGACCAAAAGAGTGGTATTGTTTAAATTCGATGCAATTATTTAGTATTTTTTTTCAAGGGCTGTCAAATGATAAAAATAATTTATCGTGATAATGGCATTAGTTAATCAATATTTATTTATTTTTTGCTCAAATTTGGCCCAAAAGGAAAACAGTGCAATGAGTTACAGGCATACTATGCTTTGATTGTAACAACAAAAACACAAAATTATATACATCAAAACGTTTTAATGGCATTTTCACCATAAACACAAAAGTCACTAACATACATCCATTAATTATCCCAATGTTTAAGTACTCCCTCTTATCAATCTTCTTGAAGTTTAACACTTGTGCACAGCAGTGGTGGTCGGTGCCATTTAAGATGCGGGAAGTTATTTTAATTACATTTTTATGAGCATGGCCTTATTTCTATTATGTCATATTGGATGACTGTCATTCATATTCCAGTCACCCAGCTCAATGTAACATCGATAGGCTTAGGCTACTTCTTGACACTCAAATGTTCTCTGTACCCATCATGAGGTTGCTACAACCTAGCCTGTGAAATAGCCTATGAACGTTTACAACAGGGAATTTTGAGTAATCAAGGTGACAGTGAGTGACACATTAAGTACCACCTTGCACACTCTTGGCTGCATCTATCTGATATAGGGAGTAATCATTAGTCCAACAGTTGCAAATGTGAATTTCTATTGGGCAAATTCTGGTATTTGTATCTCCGTTCGATTTGCTTCCATTTAAGACAAGTTTTCCAATAGAATCGATGGAATGAATACACCCCTGGTCACACGCAAATACAGTTCACTTTCAGCTGTCTGTGACCAGGTGAAAAAACCCTTTCCAAGCCAAACATTCATATTATGACTCCTGTAACCGCTACACACAACCTGCATTGTCACATCATGGTATGAAAGATGGCTGCCTTTTTATTGGCTCTCAACCAACTGCTATTTTGTTAGTTTTTTTGCATTGTTTGTAACTTATTTGGTACATAATGTTGCTGCTACCGTCTCTTATGACCAAAAAGAGATTCTGGACATCAGAACAGCGATTACTCACCTCAAATTGGACGATGAATTTTCTTTAATGAGTCTGATGGGAAGGATATACTCCAAACACTCGAACAGGCCTTCATCCCCATAATTCACTGGAGAAAGAAAGAGATTTTGCGGAATGAGATCTGGGTGCCTTCTGAGGATCAGGTGACGAGTGGCTAATCTGCCTTTGCCATCCGTACTTTTAGCTAACGTTCAATTGCTGGAAAATAAATGGGACGAACTGAAAGCACGTGCAGTTGAAGTTGGAAGTTTACATACACCTTAGCCAAATACATTTAAACTCAATTTTTGACAATTCCTGACATTTAATCCAAGTAATAATTCCCTCTCTTAGGTCAGTTAGACTCACCACTTTATTTTAAGAATGTGAAATGTCAGAATAATAGAAGTGATTTTATTTCAGCTTTTATTTCTTTCATCGCATTCCCAATGGGTCAGAAGTTTACATACACTCAATTTAGTATTTGGTAGCATACCCTTTAAATTGTTTAACTTGGGTCAAACGTTTCAGGTAGCCTTCCACAAACTTCCCACAATAAGTTGGGTGAATTTTGGCCCATTCCTCCTGACAGAGCTGGTGTAACTGAGTCAAGTTTGTTGGCCTCGTTGCTCGCACATGCTTTTTCAGTTCTGCCCACAAACTTTCTATAGGATGAGGTCAGGGCTTTGTGATGGCTTCTCCAATAACTTGACTTTGTTGTCCCTAAGCCATTTTGCCACAACTTTGGAAGTATGCTTGGGGTCATTGTCCATTTGGAAGACCCATTTGCGACCAAGCTTTACCTTCCTGGCTGGTGTCTTGAGATGTTGCCTCAATATATCCACATAATTTTCCTACCTCATGATGCCATCTATTTTGTGAAGTGCACCAGTCCCTCCTGCAGCAAAGCACCCCCACAACATGATGCTGCCACCTCTGTGCTTCACGGTTGGGATGGTGTTCTTCGGCTTGCAAGCCTCCCCCTTTTTCCTCCAAACATAACAATGGTCATTATGGTCAAACAGTTATTTTTGTTTCATCAGACCAGAGAACATTTCTCAAAAAAGTACAGTCTTTGTCCCCATATGCAGTTGCAAACCGTGGTCTGGCTTTTTTATGGCGATTTTGGAGCAGTGGCTTCTTCCTTGCTGAGCGGCCTTTCAGGTTATGTCAATACAGGACTCGTTTTACTGTGGATATAGATACTTTTGTACCGGTTTCCTCCAGCATCTTCACATGGTCCTTTGCTGTTGTTCTGGGATTGATTTGCACTTTTCACACCAAAGTACGTTCATCTCTAGGAGACAGAACGCGTCTCCTTCCTGAGCGGTATGACTGCTGCGTGGTCCCATGATGTTAATACTTGCGTACTATTGTTTGTATAAATTAATGTGTTACCTTCAGGCGTTTGAAAATTGCTCCCAAGGATGAACCAGCCTAGTGGGGGTACAGCATTTTTTTTCTGCAGTCTTAACTGATTTATTTTCATTTTCCCATGATGTCAAGCAAAGAGACACTGAGTTTGAAGGTAGGCCTTGAAATACATCCACAGGTACACCTCCAAATGACTCAAATTATGTCAATTAGCCTATCAGTAGCTTCTAAAGCCATGACATCATTTTCTGGAATTTTCCAAGCTGTTTAAAGGCATAGTCAACTTAGTGTATGTTAACTTCTGACCCACTGGATTGATACAGTGAATTATAAGTGAAGTAATGTAAACAATTGTTGGAAAAATTACTTGTCATGCACAACGTAGATGTCCTAACCAATTTGCCAAAACAACAAGGCCCTAAAAATGGTCAATTATTTAGGTATTTTCTTAACTGCATTGTTCGTTAAGGGCTTGTAAGTAAACATTTCATTTTATGGTCTACAGCGGTTTTATTTGGCGCATGTGACACATAAAAATGTGATTTGATTGTTAGCATTGCTACTAGAACTAACGCTCTAGTAAACTCGCTAGCTACAGTTTAGCAGTTTCACCGGTGGGCCCCAGTGGCAGTAAATTAATGAAACCAAATGCTTATCTTGACTTGGAAGAGTTCCAATGGTGGATAGCCATAGCCAGCTAGCTAATGACATAGCATCCCTCTCTGTTTGAGCCGGGTGTTTGTGTAGGCTAAACTAGGTAGCTGCATTCTCTAGCAAAATGAAAGATACAACCAAATAAAGCTAGTTCTATCGCTTATCCTTAATTTTGTGGAAATTAATTTGTTCACTACTGTTCAACTATTGTCTCTCTCTGAGTCAACTATTTCCCACATTTTATGCACTGCAGTGCTAGATAGCTGTAGCTTTTGCTTTCAGTATTAGATTCATTCTCTGACCCTTTGATTGGGCGGACAACATGTCAGTTCATGCTGCAAGAGCTCTGATAGGTTGGAAGACGTCCTCCGGATGTTGTCATAATTACTGTGTAAATCCATTGAAGGGGGTGAGAACCTTGAGCCTTTTGTATGAAGTCAATGTTCCCAGAGGAGGACAGAAGCTGACTGTCCTCCGGCTACACCAGGGTGCTAACCTACAGAGTGCCCCTGAGGCTATTGTAGACCTTCACTGCAAAACATTGTGTTTTAATCAATTATTTGGTGACATTTAAATATTTAGTGTAGTTTTATCTAAAGTATAATTTAATGTTAAACATTTATCCTCTGAGTAGCCTCCACTGGCACACACACACACACTAGTCTCTCCCTTTCTCTTTCACACACGCACAGCTTTAAGTGCTGTTAAAGCCTCAGTCTAAATGAGTGTGACTTTAGAAAAAAAGAACAGGCTCTATGTATACAGTGAACAAAGAGCTTTTTAACTTGTCTAACAATGTTACGAAAACACTGTAACCATCTGTACTGTTCAGATAACTCTGCTCAAGTAGGCCTACACACTCTTCCTCCCACACCCTCTTTCTCTCTCACTTACTCCCACTCTCACACACAATCATACACACCCCACTCTTGCATATGCAACCTACCTTTGAAGCATCTCTTTGAGTAGCCTATTCCTTTTCAGTTTTTCCTGTGCCATCCAAATTTGTGCATAGCCTAGTCAGTGGTCAAGTTCAGATTGCTAGCTCGGTAGGTAACATGACTAGCTGGCTAAACATTGTGTGTTTTCTAACCAAAAAATAGCAACTCGCAAGTAGTTTAAAACTGTCTGCAAAGTTTCTGTGCGGTGAAGAAATAGTGACTCGATTAACCGCTGAATTTTTTTACAGTTAAAACGTGTTAACTCTGACTTAACTTTGACAGCCCTATTGTTTTCACATTGAGAGCTCTAAATCCATCAGAGAACATCACAGCAAGATGACACTGTTATTGCTGCAATTACTATACTCTCCTATTTCATATACCGTGTTGAAAGCGGAGCACCGAGGTTCACAGCCAGAGGAAATTGATCCTTTGTCTGAATAGGCCAGAAAATGTGACGTATCTCTCCCTATGCAGATTGTCTTACCTTCGTATCTTCATACCGACTTCGACACATCCCGGGATATTCGCTAATACCGATATTGAACACAAGTGATGCTTTTTTTCAAGCCCCTGTAATCCGAAGGTTAACGAGACTAACAATTACAGTGGGGCAAAAAAGTATTTAATCAGCCACCAATTGTGCAAGTTCTCCCACTTAAAAAGATGAGAGGCCTGTAATTTTCATCATAGGTACACTTCAACTATGACAGACAAAATGAGAGAAAAAATGCAGAAAATCACATTGTAGGATTTTTTATGAATTTATTTGCAAATTATGGTGGAAAATAAGTATTTGGTCAATAACAAAAGTGTATCTCAATACTTTGTTATATACCCTTTGTTGGCAATGACAGAGGTCAAACATTTTCTGTAAGTCTTCAAGGTTTTCACACACTGTTGCTGGTATTTTGGCCCATTCCTCCATGCAGATCTCCTCTAGAGCAGTGATGTTTTGGGGCTGTTGCTTTTTAAGTGGAGAACTTGCACAATTGGTGGCTAACTAAATACTTTTTTGCCCCACTGTACATGTAAATTCCCATGGGGAATGCTAGCTAAATTATAACCGGTGCAAACTATTTGACAAACTATTTTCAGGACAGACATCCCAGCTCATAAAAGTTTTAACTCAAAAAAGCTACTCACAAATATTAGACAGCAAGGCTCATGGTGCAAGGGGGGGGGGGGGGGGGGGGGTTCTCTGCTGTTACGAAAAGAAGCTTGGTCAAGAAGCTAACCGCTTAGCTAGATAACATGCTACTAAATTAGCAAACCAAATCAAAACTGCAGGACTTGTTAGCACAGTTAACTTAATAGTTATAAGCTGCCAAACATTTAGTTGTGAATTCCATACTGTAAGTAGATCATGTGGCAGGAGCTGCACAACAATGAATGTTTCACAAGGTTCCGGTCTCTTGTGGATATGTGCTTGTAAACAAAAATCATGGGACGATACTACCGGTAAGCTTCATAATGAAAATTGTGACCGATGAAATGTAGAACGTGATCTGCTTTATCTCCTAAAGTATTGCAGAAGTTGACTGCAGATATTTACATAAAAAGTAGCTACAAATATTCACTTTTTGTTTTTTAAATAAAGAAATAGTTTCCGTTCACGGTATTAGAAAAACCATCCCGTGACTATTTCCAAATACCCCGGTGTATGGTGTGTGTGTGTATATACGGTATACCATCCAAGCCTAGTGTCAGATTTCACGGCATGTGAAGCAGGACTACCAGAGGTTTAACCGAGTACACAGCAATTGATGTTACAACATCTGTAAACACGTCAGCCGAAACCGGTCCAGAACCGCTCAAAGTCCCCTAAATAGGGGACTTAACATGTTTTTATTATGTTGAACAGATGTGATTTGTTTTATGTAATTGACCTATCACATCATTCTGGTTGATAGGTACATGTATACACAGTATTGAGTAGTGTCAGTTTCAAATGACTGTGTGGGTTTGTTGGCGGTCTGCAGGCATGACATCAATGGAAACTATGTTCCTGGAAGGCTTTGGTCTGCTCTGTGGCCGAGGAGAGGACTGCTTTCTGGACTCTCCCTTCCCTTCCTTTCCCTATGCTCGGCTGTGCAGGTCCTGCCCCTCCCCCACCCTTCCTGTCATTCTGCCTGTCAGTGGAATCAGTCACCGGCAGAGACTCATCCCCTGGCAACAGCAGTCCGATTAGCTGCCTTTATCCTGTCAACCAGTGAAAGTGGGCCAAACCGAGATATGTTAGGGATTAAGAGTGAACCAGGGTTGTTGAGAGAGAATTTTGTCAGAAGACAATCGTAGGAGAGAGAGAGGGGGAGAGTTACCATTACCTCACAGAGGCTCATGTGCAGCAGCAACAGGTGTGTGGGCAGCAGAAAGCCCAGGGGAGCAGAGGTGAGCCGGCCAGCCTGCATTATCTCTGCTGTGCCAGGCCTGCTACTACAGCAGCACCTGCAGTGTTTTACAGCTCACAGTACAGGACAGTGTCAGGGAAAGGGATACAGCACGAATCACACTGCATGCCCAGCACTGCAAAGGGACAGACCGGGCAGCACAGCCCAGGGCAGAGCCTAAGTCTGCACAGCAAGGCACAACCCGCTTCATGTACAGCATAGGTCCTCTGCTCCTCTGCACAGAGCCAGACAGGAGTTGATCCCTACCTTAAAGTGCCTAATTTACATTCCTCAGCAGGAGCAAGTCTAATGACCTGTGGAGTTCTGTGTGTGTGTGCTAGGGTTGCAAAACAACCAGTATCAGTTACCGTGTTTTTCTTTATACTTAAAAAAATATTATAATAATATTTGTCCATAGGACTTGGCGATATAGCCTAAAAATCATATCTTGATTTTTCTTTTAACCTTTTATGGATGGTTCACGTTACATTACTTAAAAAGTCATACAATGTGATTTTCTGGATTTTTGTTTTAGATTCCGTCTCTCACAGTGAAGTGTACCTATGATAAAATTACAGACCTCTACATGCTTTGTAAGTAGGAAAACCTGCAAAATCGGCAGTGTATCAAATACTTGTTCACCCCACTGTATGTCTGTTCCTTTTTTTTGTATTTTACCCCCCTTTTCTCCCCAATTTCAGGATATCCAATTACGATCTTGTCTCATCGCTGCAACTCCCCAACAGGCTCGGGAGAGGCGAAAATTGACTCATGCATCCTCCTAAACATGACCTGCCAAACCATGCTTCTTAACACCGTCCGCTTAACCCGGAAGCCAGTTGCACCAATGTGTCGGAGGAAACATTGTTCAACTGACGATGAAGTCAGCCTACAAGCGCCCAGTTGACCACAAAGAGTCGCTAGAGCGCGATGAGCCAAGTAAACCTCCCCGGCAAAACTCTCTTCTCACCCAGACGACGCTCGGCCAATTGTGTGCCGCCCTATGGGATTCCCGGGTCTGTTGTGACAGCCTGGGATTGATCCCAGGTCTGTTGTGATGCCTCAAGCACTGCGATGCAGTGCCTTAGACTACAGCACCACACGGGAGGCCCCTACGTCTTGATTAAAGAAAAAAAATCTCTAAATAAGCTTTGTTGTACAATTAAAGGTGAAATACGCCGAATTTCAAACAGTCAGCAATAATCTAATGAATTCAGGGCTTGTGAAATTATACCTAGGTTAAATATGAGCCTCCCACAACCATAAGACCCACTAATAATTGTTTCAAATTGAACCAGAACCATGCATAATGCACATTCACTAATACTTCTTGTAGCCGGAATTATAGAAAAGGTCTCGTAAACAATCTTTCAAACACAGGCCCATGTGCTAGTGAATAGCCAGTTAATCTTTACTTCCAACTTGGATCTATTTGCTAGGTAACAAGTTAGAACAGTTTAATTGTTATGAACCCACCCTTCTGTCTGTCTCCAACTGTTTGAACAGCACGCTAGCCAGTCTACTTTGTTCAGATGTTGAAATCAAGTGGACTACTTTTATTTCTCAGAATGAGAACGAGTTACCATTTCCTTTTGTGTTTTATGCTTATTGCACATTTATCAAACAGACTAGACAGATAGTATAAGTCTTAAAGTGGTAGTTAAATGCCACGCGACAAACTGAGCATTACTTTTCCAGAATCAATGTTCATTAATACTTCTGTTTCAGTTGTCTGCGCTGCGTTCAATTTGAGAGGAGTTGAAACATAAAAGGGGCATTTTTCAACATTTTTACCTCCGTATTACAGTAAAATGTCTCTGTGCTTCTGTGTCCATATCAAATGCAATAGCGACTTGAAACTTCTCGTCAGAGAGGAAGAAATGATCTCTCGTGTGTGAGAGAGAATAAGATGCACATAGCATAGAAGGGGACTAGACCAAAAAGACATGAGAAGAAGCGGACATAAACGCTCATAAAAACACAAAATACCTTGATTCTTACAATACAGGTAATGACGTGCTAAAACATACATACATTTTGAATGAATCAAATAAATTAGAAAAATAGCCCAGCCCTAATTGTCCATGAGTTTCTTGTGGAAAGACTGGTTCAAGAGAAAATAGCCTTCTGAAAAAAAGCATCTAATCAATAATGACATCTTACAAATATTTTTCACAACTGCCACCAGTACAACCCCAATACATTTACAACAGACATATTGACTTAGTAAAATAAATAAAATGTGTAAAATAAGGATGTAACGATACACATTGTTCCCGATTCAAATGTTTAAGATAAGACTGCATAGGTTGGCAGACCCCAAACCGATCCAAATGTAGCATGCATCGGTCAGAAAATCTATTCAAATGTAACGAATCACAGATTCACTCAAATGTTTTGCTCATATTTTCTATTCCTTCTCAAAATACCTCATACTTTGTGTCAAATCAAAGTTTATTTGTCACGTGCGCCGAATACAACAGTGAAATGCTTACTTACAGGCTTTGACAACTGATGTGTCCTCTCCTTCAGTGTCGAACTAAGCATCTAATTTTGCTTGGATAAAAACCCTAGTTAATATCAGAAGCCAAGTCAAACAAGCTTTGCGTGCTGACCAAAGAAATCAAAAGTTCTACTATATATGAATTGGCTATGTCATAGCTAATTTTGTAAACAAGAAATATTGTTACAATACTAGTTAACACTTAATCTGCAAAAATGACAAATCAAGTAGTGGGTGATTTCAGAACCATAGTGGGGGGGACAAAAAACAGGCTACATTGGGGTTATGGTATGTACAGGCAAAAGCTACGGACAACAAACACAGTTGCATTTTATCGATGGCAATTTGAATGCACAAAAATACTGTGGTGAGAACCTGAGGCCCATTGCCATGCCATTCATCTGCCGCCGTCATATGTTTCAGCATGTCGCAAGGATCTGTACACAATTCCTGGAAGCTGAAAATGTCCCAGTTCTTCCATGGCCTGCATACTCATCAGACATGTTGACCATGTTTGGGATGCTCTGAATCAACGCGTATACCATGCGTTCCAGTTCAAACAGCCATTGAAGAGGCGTGGGACCACATTCCACAGGCCACAATCAACAGCCTGATCAACTCAACGTGACAGAGATGTAGCGCTGCATGAATAGTGGTCACATTAGAAATTGACTGAAATTGAAATCCATAGATTAGGGCCTGATGAATTTATTTCCATTGGCTGGTTTCCTTATATGAACTGTAACTCAGTAAAATCTTTGAAATTGCTGCATGTTGTTTGTTTTTGTAAGTCTTGAAAGAGAAAGATGCACAAGAATAAATTATATTCCAGGCTGATACCCTCATATAACATCAACGTTATTCCCTAAATGTATGGGTTATGTTTAGGATAATGTTTTACAGATTTTGTCATTTTATATTTCATTTTCAAAACGTCATATTTTATTATTTTATCTCTCCTACATGTGAACTTAGTCTTTGGTTGTTTCCAAAATGTTAGTAGATTACTGGTAAATTTCTGAAGTTCTGAGTTACATTCCCTCCTTTTGCAACCCTAATGTGTACATTCTCTTGGCAATTCTTTGCCAAAATGTTACAGCTTCAGCACACTAACAAATACAGGATATAATATAACTCAAAACACGCACAAGCATATACAGTGCATTCGGAAAGTATTCAGACGCCTTGGGTTTTCCCACAATTTGTTACATTTCAGCCTTATTGTAAAATGGATTAAATATTTTTTTTCCCCTTATCAATCTACACACAATACCCCATGACAAAGTGAAATCAGGTTTTTAGAAAATGTTTCACATTTATTAAAAATAAAGAACACACACCTTATTTACATAAGTATTCAGACCATTTGCTATGAGACTTGAAATTGAGATCAGGTGTATCTTGTTTCCATTCATCATCCTTGAGATGTTTCTACAACTTGTTTGGAGTCCACCTGTGGTACATTCAACTGATTGGACATTATTTGGAAAGGCACACACCTGTCTATATAAGATCCCACATTTGACAGTGCATGTCAGAGCAAAAACCAAGCCATGATGTTGAAGGAATTGTCTGTAGAGCTCCGAGACAGGTTTGTGTTTTTGGCACAGATCTGGGTATGGTTGCCAAAAGAATTCTGCAGCATTGAAGGTCCCCAAGAACACAGTGGCCTCATCATTCTTAAATGGAAGAAAATGTGGAACCACCAAGACTTCCTAGAGCTGGCCACCTACCAAAGCAATCTGGGGAGAAGGGCCTTGGTCGGGGAGGTGACCAAGAACCTGATGGTCACTCTGACAGAGCTCCAGAGTTCCTCTGTGGAGATGAGAGAACCTTCCAGAAGGACAAGCATCTCTGCAGCTCTCCACCAATCAGGCCTTTATGGTGGAGTGGCCTGACGGAAGCCACTCAGTAAAAGGCACATGACAGCCCGCTTGGAGTTTGCCAAAAGCCACTCAGACCTTGAGAAACAAGATTCTCTGGTCTGATGAAACCAAGATTGAACTCTGCCAAGCGTCACGTCTGCCAAGCGAAGCGTCACGTCTGGAGGAAACCTGGCACCATACCTACGGTGAAGCATGCGGGTGGCATCATCATGGTGTGGGGATGTTTTACAGTGGCAGGGACTGGGAGACTAGTCATGATCGAGGGAAAGATTAACAGAGCAAAGTACAGAGATCCTTAAATAACCTGCTCCAGAGCGCTCGGGCCTGCAGACTGGGGCGAAGGTTCACCTTCCAACAGGACAACAACCCTAAGCACACAGCCAAGACAACGCAGGAGTGGCTTTGGTCTCTGAATGTCCTTGAGTGGCCCAGCTGGAGCCCGGACTTGAACCCGATCGAACATCTCTGGAGATACCTGAAAATAGTTGTCCAGTGCCCCTCCCCATCCAACCTGACAGAGCTTGAGAGAATCTGCAGAGAAGAATGGGAGAAACTCCCCAAATACAGGTGTGCCGAGCTTGTAATGTCATACCCAAGAAGACTCAAGGCTGTAATCGCTGCCAAAGGTTCTTCAGCAAAGCACTGAGTAAAGGGTCTGAAAACTATTGTAAATATTATATTTAAATTATTTTGTTTCATAAATTTGCAAAAATCTCTAGACCTGTTTTTGCTTTGTCATTATGGGGTATTGTGTGTACATTGAGGAAAAAACTATTTTATCCATTTTTGAATAAGGCTCTAACGTAACAATGTGGAAAAAGTTGAGGGGTCTGAATAGTTTCTGAATGCACTGTACTCGACTGCCTCTGTCTTTTCATGTTGTAATTATCTGATGTCCTCTATCTTTTTCTCTTTGTGTGCTGTAGGTACCGAGGCACCCTGGTCCTCCCTACACGGCTCATGACATCACAAAGGGACACCCTAACTTGGCGGGCACACCGCCAGGGCATGCCCACTCACCGGCGCTCTCTCAGGTATCAGTACCCACAGCTTCCCCATATCGCTACCCTAAGGGCTGGGAGGCAGGCGGAGGGGTGAGTCTCTGCCGCCATCCTCTCTGCATATGACCTTTTGGTCTGTCTGTTTTTATTTTTGTCTCTCGCTCTCTATCTCTCATTCTTTCTCCTCCTGTTTTTCTGTAACATCTTTATCAAGATGCCTGTTGCTGCATGCTTTGTTTGCATTAATTTCTTAATGAATTAAATGCACAGTGGCCTGTTGATTGGTCAAATAGTGTTTTTGTATTTCTGTATATCCTGTGTGCTGCCTGTCAATAAATAGTCCAAGAGAAGGACATTTGTTTTAATGATAGAGTTCCACAGGACATCAGCAACTTCTAAACTGCTGCGGCGAGTTCTCTCTGCTCTCCACAAGAGCCTGCTAAAGGGTTAATGTATTAGTCACTGGTACAGCAAGTCAATTACATTGCTGCTCCTGGGATTTGCTAGTTTCTCCTACTGCCTTGAAGTGCACGCACACACAAACAAACAAAAACACTTATTGTCGATTCCAGAATGAGTCAGCCTTTGCATAAAGTGTGTGTGTGATGAAAGGGTTCCCATATCCCACTGTGTTCAGCTGCTCTTTCTGGCCTATTAATAGTGTCTGCAGCCGGTGGCACAACTTGAATTATCCCAACTATATAGCCACACCACGGCTCTTTGTAAAGCATCTGTGTGACGTCACACACACTCAAGAAGGCTCAACCAATCACCCAACGGATTATGCCGAGACTCATAAATATTCATGACATTTTTATTTCTCACATGCGCCGAATACAACATGTGTAGACCATAGCGTGCGATGCTTACCTACGAGCCCTTAACCCATAATGCAGTTAAGACATTTTTTATTTTATAAATAAAGGGGAAAGAAGTAGCACAGTAAAATAACAGTAACGAGGCTATATTTACAGGGGGTACCAGTGCTGAGTCAATGTGCGGGGGTACAGGTTAGTCGAGGTAATTTGTACATGTAGGTAGGGGGATAGTGACTATGCATAGATGATAAACAGCGAGTAGCAACAGCATTTAAAAAATACAAATAAATTTAAAGGGAGGAGCGGGGGGTCAATGCAAATAGTCTGTTAAGCTGTTAAGGAGCCTTTTGGACCTAGACTTTGCGCTCTGGGTAGGAATAGGCTTTGTTGTACCCTCTTCATGACTGTCTTGGTGTGTTTGGACCATGATAGTTTGTTGGTGTTGTGGACACCAAGGAACTTGAAGCTCTCGACCTGCTCCACTACAGCCCCGTCGATGAGAATGAAGGCGTGCTCGGCCCTCCTTTTCCTGTAGTCCACGACCATCTCCTTTGTCTTGATCATGTTGAGGGAGAGGTTGTTGTCCTGGCACCACACTGCCAGCTCTCTGACCTCCTCCCTATAGGCTGTCTCGTCGTCAGTGTTGGTGATCAGGCCTTTCACCGTTGTGTAGTCGGCAAACTTAATGATGGCGTTGGAGTCTTGCTTGGCCATAGAGTCATGGGTGAACAGGGAGTTCAGGAGGGGGCCCCTGAGGCCCCCCTGTGTTGTGGATCAGCCTGGTAGATGTGTCCAGGATTCAGTTGCAGAGGGAGGTGTATTTGTCCCAGGGTTCTTAGCTTAGTGATGAGCTTTGAGAGCAGTTGAACGCTGAGCTATAGTCGATCAGCGGAGCAAACTTGTTAGCAGCTAGCTAGTGCTAGTTGGAATGGCCATTACCGTAGCTAGTTTACCAGTTTGCTGCTGAAGTTGTACTGCACCGAAGTATGTATTTGACTCTTATCATGAAAACATATTCATTGTGCTATTAGATATAATTGTACTACACTAGCTAGCTACCTTGAGGGAGTATTTATTAAGCATTGAGTGTGTTTACTGGCGCTGGGTTAACATCGCTTTCGTTTTGTATGGATTGATGAGACTCACTGCCTTAGCTAGCAAGCAAACTAGCTTAGCTAGCAAGCAATTTATAATACTGATTCTACAACCACAATACTTATTAGCTAGATATATAATTAGGTAGTTAAGACTTGCTCGTGATGAAAACATAAAAATTAGCTGCAGATTTTTGACTGATTTTTGACTCTGAGGATGGAGGTTCAGTAGACAATGTCACCTTGGTAACATTTTTTTATGTTATGACTGCGTATTGTAGACAAAATACTTTAAAAAATCTATCCCATGAGTGTTTGCAAGTCATCATATAGCCCAATGGCCTTCTGCACCAATCTATATGACGTAAGACAATGGTGTTTCACTAAACTACTACACTAGATTACCATGCTAACACACACTCTGTCCATTATTCTTAATTGGTGAGGAGAGCAACAGTTTGGTTGGTCTAAATGATTTTGACCCAGGTAAGATGTTCAAACTGCTGTAATTCATCAAATCTCTCCTCGACCTGTTCTTAACCACCATTTCCGTTTATCCCCCTTTCTCTTTGTCCTTCATACATCCCCCTCTCTATCCCTCTCTCTCCTACGTTCACGCCGCTGTCCCTCCCCCTATGACAGTCTCCATACACCACTGGACAGAATGCTGGCTCCACACCTCTAGTGTATTCTCCTCAGACCCAGCAAATGAATGCACAACCACAGAGTCGCCCGGTAAGTGCCCGCTTTCTCTGTGTCATGCGTATGTATTATGACTGCTGTGCTTTTGGAAATCCAGACATTTTGATTGGCCTAGAGGGGTACAATGTCATCGGAGGTAGTGATTGTTCAGTAATGATTAGCCCTGATGTGTCTGCCAGGCAGTCCTGTACACACTTGGACGTCTGTGATGCTTTCCAGTCTTTGAGTTATCTAAAAGTTGTAGATAGCCGTTCAAGTTTAGTGTGATAATTGTGTGTTACCTAATGTTAAAATGTCACCCATTCATAATGTGTGGATTCAGTATGCCCATGACTTCAAGATGATATACTTAAAGTACTTTACTGTTCTATCTGCACTTTCAATGTAGTCATCCATGCCCAGCCCCAGCCCCAGCCCCCCTGTCATATGGAACCACCAGGTCTGCATCATCTCCTCTAATGGCAGTAAACATGACAACGTGGCAGCTCCACTGCTCTCTCTGTGGTTTTGTATTACCATGCCTCAGTGTGCCCCTCATTGCTCATCTTGTCTCTCTGTATCTCTCTCTCTCTCTATCACTCTCTTCCTGTCTCTGCTTTGACATCGCTACCCTATCTCTTTCTGCCGGACCTCACACTCTCTACCCAATCAGTTTGCGACGGGCCCTCGACCAACCCACCATCAGGTATTAAACCCCATTTCCTCTGTCCTCTCCCTTCTGCTCCCTCAGCTAGAGCTGCTTTGTGCACATCATCACACCACTGTTATTGGTCGGCAAAGAGCTTCTGCTCTCAGTGGAAATTGGCCCCGTTTATACAGAAATGTGTCCCCTAAGTTAATGATAATGTCTCCCCTTCAGCCTGCTTTCCACCCAGGCACACAACAGTGATTTGTTTGTCAACAGCCATTGTCTGAGATTTTTTCCACATAGTCGTTAAAGGCATATCTAAGATGACAGTTGCCTGACTGCCAGTCAGACAACGATGCTAGATGTTTACCATACTATAGTGATGACTCTCTTCTCATGTTGCATTGTTGTGGACTTGCTTGTCAAACTGTTGGTCAGACTTGGTGTTAACAAGTGTGGTGCTGATGGCACTGCTCCAGCATTTTAGGAACATCTAATGCCCTGTTGCTCAGATGTTTATCGGACATTGGCATACACAATGTTCTCGATGCTTATCCTTTTTGAAAGGGTTATTCCGAGTCAATTTGTGTTTTAGATTATCTGATGAATAATTGTTTTGTATAAATATGATTGCATGTTGTTTTGTTTGAATTGTTTGTGTTTTTGATTGTGTGTGATTGAACATAACTATGTGACTGCTGAGATGAGCCTGGGCACAGAGACGAGAATCCCCCAGCGCCTCCCTGTTGAAATAGTTTATTACTCTGTCGTAATGAGAATCAGATGCCCTTTGAAGACACTGGGTCACACAGGCAGACAGGCACCCCCCACCCCACCCCATCCATAACTTGTTGTCCAACATCCTTCTGGATGATTCTGTGTTGACCATTTTGACCGACTATTAATAGGCAGCCTCCTAGGTCAGTCAGGCTCAGTGTGTCAGAATCTGAACTGTTTACTGGCACAGAGTACACAGTACATGCACTGTCACATACGGGCTCTGCTCTGTCCTGGTGCTGGCCTCTCTTGTGCCGCCACGGAAGTGGAGTTGGAAAGCAGATGAAGCAGAACAAAAGGGCTATTATACATCCAGAGAAAATGAGCCTCGTCTCTGACATAAGTTGCAATCGCCCCCGCACAAAGGGGGCAACATAGTGATCTGGAAATTCATTCATCTGCCGAAAACCTCTCTTTATTCAGCCTGCTGACGTCAGCCGACCCTCTCCATGTTATCTTGATTTCTCATTGCGAAAGCAACTTCAGTCTTTCACTGCTTCAGTCTTTCACTGGGCTGCAAACCAAGAGGTCAGACAAAGGATAGTTGTTTTTTGATTTGACAATGTTAGTTGTAGCCTATACGTCCAGTGTAGACATCAAAAATAATACGTTTTTTGTTTTTGAGCGTGTTTACTGTGAGCAGTTGAGCAGCAGCAGAAACCTGTGAGCAGCATGTTTCCAGTAAGAGTTCAAATGTCAGCCAGATATAAGCATCATATTAACATTTTGAGTTAAGATTTAATTTAAGCAGTTGATTCCATAACTTTATACTCTGTTTGAAATGAGCAGAGCTAGCATTGTTGGTGTTCCCTGATACTAACAACAAGCTCATGTCTGACTGCCAAAGTGGAGCAAAGTCTTAATTATTCTACCGTGCATGTTGCCAGAGAAAAGCAAAGTGAAAGGTGAGAGAAGAGCGTTCCAATCAGGACTGACTCAGACTCCCGCCCTCTGTCTGTACCCCGAGGTGTTAGGAATACCACTGTGATGACACCACCAGTGAGCCTGGCTGAGTTTAGTCCTTGGTGAATGGTAGCAGCTAGATAGACAGAGCTCTGTGATGTCACATAACTCCCTCCAGAGGGTGGTGCAGACTCACAGTCTCCGTCTGTGTTGCTAAGTCACCTCTGTGGGAATACAGCCGGCTCCACGCTGGGACTGAGAACAGCTCAACCTGCAAAAGGGCCCACAGGCTGCACAATATTGTGACAGGCGGAAAGCCTCATGATATATACCCTTGTGTATTTGTGTGTGTTGAAGGGTTGGGCCAATATATAAAACGAATATCGTGATATTTGATATTGACGATATTGTGACGTGCAAGACGATATGTCGTGAGGTGCAAGACAATACTCTATGTGAACTTTACAAATCAAAATGGAGCAGTTGAAAATGAAGTTTCATCATAATAAGGTTATTTAATTACACTGCGACTATAATATCTAAATAAGCACAACAATTGCATAGTCTAGAATTGTCTAGTCATTAACTGCGCAAAACTATATCGAATATCGCGATATTTGGAGTAGCATATCGTAGGAGAGGTCTCCCCAAATATTGCCCAACCCGAGTGTGTTGTGAATGATTGCCCGCTCACTGTGTTCGTGTTGGGCTCCACACTCATCAGTGCAGTCTCCCATTTGGCTTTTCTCTCTTTCCTGCTTCAATACTCAAGGGAGGATTCAGGCCCATCCAGGTAATAATGACTCTTGTCAGAACTCTCTGCAGATGCATGGCATGAGGAACAACCCCACCGGTCCTAACCCTTTACCTTTAACCTCTAACCCCAGAGCCCTCCAGTGGCCATCATCTTAACTAAAGTATGCTCAGTAGAAAACCCCTCTCTCTCCCTCCAACATAACAATATAATACTGCCTGAACACCACACTCACTAATTTTCTCTCTTTTTAACCTACGTCTTTTTGAAATCATTCAATCATTTCCCTTCATTCTTCTTCACCATTCTTAATCTCCCATGTTTGCTTAGTTTGGATGAACAGCATGCAGAATATTAGAACTGTTAACTTCTTCTTTCCAAAAGTGTTTTTCATTTTTATGAAATGAACTGCATTTTAAATAAAGATTGTGTATACTTCAGGGTATCTGATCGCTGAAGAATTATTGAACCCGAGTTAACTGCTTGTGGTAACCTTGAGCTCTAGTCATTAGGATGTAGGCCACAGCTGTTGTGTGGAGTCTTTCATCTTGCTTGGAGTACATTGATTGCTGCATAACATTTTATGAGCTCCCCAGAAAAAGCTTGGCAGCACTGAGCACCCAATTGATTGTGATATTTAGTTTCCTGCAAACATAACTTCTGCAGTCATGAGAACATTTTTTATGATTCTGTGTTTTATGACGCATGAAGAAGAGCTCTGTTTCCACATTGTAAATAAAACCTCACTTCATTTAACAGAACAACACAGAACAGCCCTATAATACATTATGGCACCAGTTATGTAGCAAGAGTTCCCAAATTTTTGGCCCATGATCCAATTTGAAAATTCTCATGACCCCAACCATGTAAATGTTTTGTTGTTGAAATGAACAATGGCTGGGGGGGGGGCTGGCTAGCTATGGCAGTCAATTGCAAATCAGTCTGACATCATTTCTGATTCTCTTATTTCACCACCACTAATGAGATGGGTGTGCTTGATGCATGTCACGTCGGAGCTTCTCAAAGTCAGGGTACGTGGTCGACAGTACGCACCTCATATCTGCTGTCCTGGATCAATATTTTATTTGAATTCAGACGGGATCACAGAATCCAGCTTCACACAGATATGAGCTGGCGAAGGGTACCATGAGTTTTAATGCTCGGGGGGAAATGGCAAGGTATTCCCTTTTGAGTCAGGAACCAAAACTCCTCTAATGACCTGTGAATGCGTTGTCTGCAGCATTCAGTCACATGACAGCTCAATCAGCTGTGATTTGACTTGCTGGCATGCTGACTGAGCCAGGATCACAGTCAAACGGATTTTACACCCAGTCAAACGTCATGTCCAAGTCCGGGAAGTAGGTCCCAAAGTGCTCTTCAAAGCGTTGGAGGTGAGCAGTTGCCACTCCTGTGGGACACTCACTTCTGCTGTTGTCTGTTAGAAACTTCCACAGCCAAGGAAAGGGGGCATGGTTTCGCTTATGCGTAAGAAATATTTCCTCTGAATACACATCTGTAGCACGTTTTTGTATTTCCCCTGCATGCTTGCATTAAGTTTTCAAAATAGCCCATGTCTGTTACATCGGCAAGGAGACACCATTTTCTTTTCATCACAAAGAAAGACTTCTTTTTTTTCTTCTTTTTTATCTTTTTTTTTTTTACATCCAGTTCGTTTCTCATTTAGAAAAATCTTTCCAATATTCTCCCCGTTGATAACCACCAAGCCTCGGTGTGAAATAGCAAATTGTCATGCTCTGATCCCATATCTCCACACAGTTTGCGAACAGGCGTGCACGCAGTCAATGTGGTTTGATGTATTTTACAATCGGAGTTGCTGCAGTATGTCTTTGTGGATATTTTTTGCTGCCAGTTGCTTTCTGTATATGATACATTGCGTCCATATGGCAGAGGGAGACACAATTACTAGTGACCCATAGTTTGGGAACCGCTACTATATAGCATAAACATGAGCACTTTACAAATTTGTGCACACTGCATTGTAAACTAATGTGGTTGCATATAAAGTCAGCGTGTGTGGCGTGTAACAGCATGTGTGGTAGGTACAGGGTGTTGCTGTGCGCTGGTTGGTGGTTGACTCTGGCAGCATGGAACCGTGCTCTCTAAGCCCTGTTGTAACAGCACAGCAGGTTGGGTGGCGGAGGCTGCTGGTAGACCGCTGTGTTCTGAGACCTTTCACAACCTTGATCTCTCTCTGATGAGGGCAGAGGGAACCCAGCTGGAGGAGTCAGGACTCACCCTGCAGGCCTGTGTCCTGTGGGTTTGTTTATGCTGCTTGGGGAAATGTGTGCTGTTTGAGCGCAATGGAGTGGAAGTGCCATCCACCTGGTCCTCCGAGATAATGCTCTCTGTCTCTGAGGTCTCCTTGGCTTAATCTCTCTGAGCTCCTGCGTCCACAAAGCTGAAATGAGACTGCACAGGACACACATGAAGAGATTAGACTGCTGTTGGGAAAGTTGTGGATCCTCTCTAGCTTCTCTGGGACTAAGTTCTCTCACATGTAATATCGATCTCTGTGTGTGTGTCTCTCGCCTCTCAGTTTTTCCAGAGGGCTCAGATGCAGACAGCGCGGCCAACCATCCCCACCAACACTTCATCTCTGCGGCCCGGCTCTCAGAACCCCACAGCGGCGGTATACCCCCCCAACCAGCCCACCATGATGATGATGGCCCCCATGCCCTTCCCCTCCCCACAGGCTGCCCAGTACTACATCCCACAGGTGGGACTGACTGACCAGGCTGCTGCTGCTCTCCAGTAGGCATTCCTCTACCACTTCCCCCACGCAGCTTTTAACCCTTTCTTCTATGCCCTCTATTTCTCCCTCTACAGTATCGCCACAGTACGCCCTATGTGGGGCCGCCCCAGCCGTTTTCAGTGCAGCCGCCGGGGTCTGGCACCTTCTATCCTGGCCCTGGGCCGGGGGAGTACCCTGCTCAGTATGGTGAGTCTCCGCCAAACACACACACACACACACACACACACCACTTCAAACCCCACCAGTCTGATTTAAAATAGCTGTCTCCTTCCACAAAGCACACATCTGTCCTTTCTAGCGCAATTATCTTCTTGTACAGACCCCATCAACTCAGTTTGTTCCTCAGCTACACACACAGAGAGTGACACACACTATACTCAGCTTTTCTTCCTCCTTCCTGACTCAGCTCCCGGACCTCAATTCTATCCAGGACAGCAGGTGTACCCCCCCTCACCCCCCATCATAGTGCCTACACCGCAGCAACCTCCACCAGCCAAGCGTGAGAAGAAACCAGTGAGTATCTCAGCAAGCTGCCATCTCAACACAGACATCACACGCTCACTATGTATGTAAGCATTACACATACGGATGGATATACACTAGCGTAGGCCATCTGTGCTCAGTTAGGCACCAGATCTTCTGTTTCCACATGCATACTGTGAGAGGAAATGATAAATGATCCCTGATGAAGAGACGTGTCTGGATCCATGAGCCCCTTTAACTTGCATTTTGAAACAGAATATTTATTTTACAGAGAAGGTATATGAGGGATGACATGGTTTAATTTAGATCTAGCTTGCCAGTAGGGTTTTTCTGTGTAGAAGCAGGGTTTGTTTGAATTGTTTTATTTAACTAGGCAAGTCCATTAAGAAAAAATTCTTATTTACAGTGAGGGCCTACCACGGCCAAACCCGGACGACGCTAGGCCAATTGTGCGCCTCCCTACGGGACTCCCAATCACGGCCAGATGTGATTCAGCCTGGATTCGAACCAGGGACTGTAGTGACGTCTTTAGCACTAAGTTGCAGTGCCTTCGACTGCTGCGCCACTCGGGAGCCCTAGCCTTAATGTATGCCAGGCCTTAATCTAGCTCTTTAACACCAGAAAGCTGGACCCACCTGTCTATATAAGGTGCCACAGTTGACAGTGCATCAGAGCCGAAACTATACCATGAAGTCCAAGGATCTGTTCGTAGATCTGGGAGAGAGAATTGACTTGAGGCATATCTTGGGAAGGGTGTTAAAACAATTTTGAGAGTGTTGAAAGTTTCCAAGAGCACAGTGGTCTCAATCATTGGGAAATTAACAAAAAATGTAACTACCCATATTCGAGAGCTGGCCGTCCGACCAATCTGAGCAACCTGGCAAGAAGGACCTTGATCAGGGAGGTGACCAAGAACCCAATGACAGAACTATAGAGTTCATTGACTGAGATGAAGGAACCTGCCAGAAGGACAACAGTCTCTACAGTACTTCACCAATCTGGGCTTTATGGCAGAGTGGCAAAACATTCTGTGGTCTGATGAGAATGCTATGCTCTATGTCTGGAGAAAACCAGGCATAGCTCATCACCTGTCTAACACCATCCCTGCTTGGGTTGCACATTTTATATAAATCAAAACGTCTTACCTGCATGTGACAGTTGGGAGGATTGAACACTTATGAGAGATTCTGGAGCAGCGGCTGGGACTGCGTTTTCCACCACTTTCAACAAAACACCAAATGATCGAATTTCTCGCGCAAGAATGGTGTTGCATCCCTCCAATAGAGTTCCCGACACTTGTAGAATCTATGCCAAGGTGCATTGAAGCTGTTCTGGTGGCTGTTAAGACACTTTTGTTGGTGTTTTCTTTATTTTGGCAATTAACTGTAGTTTGATGTGCCATCAGCTGCACAGGCTGACTGGCGATGAATGAGGGGGGAAATGGCTTCATAAAGCTGCTTAATACACAAATGATGTTTGTGATATCGAAATTCTAACAACGTACGTGTGTTAAATATACTTTTGGAAAAGTCAAGGACGGAAGGGCGATGACTTAAAAAATGGCTTCAATCCGGAGTTGGATAATACATTATCTTTTCAGAAACCCTTTTAAAGGCTTTAACTGAAATTAGATATTGTAAAAAGTCAAGTGTTAAGCTTTTTCTCTCCATTTGCATAAGATTAATAAGAATGTCTGAAACGTTTGGTCACAGATGTATTAATGCTTCTTTAGACTCAGTCAGTACTCCTGTACATTACGCGCTCCACTGTTTTAAATGGCTGGGGGAGGGTTGCTCTGAGACACTGGTGCTTTAGTGAGACGGCGTTCCTTTTGTGTCATTGTCCTCCCAGATCCGTATCCGTGACCCCAATCAGGGAGGCAGGGACATCACAGAGGAGATCATGGCAGGGGGCACAGGGAGCCGGAATCCAACTCCCCCTGTCGGACGACCCTCCTCCACCCCCACCCCTCCGCAGGTAAGTACACATCTACTCTCATGCTTCCTGCTCTTAGGCTTAATGCTCTCTCACACACACACACACACACACACACACACACACACACACACAAAGGGTGCCATGGTGTGCCACTGACCCACTGAACTGAGCTGAGCTATTAGCCTCTCATTCATGGCTGTGTTAAACCTGTGCTTAGGACAAACTGCTGGGTGTTAGGAGGGAGCGGGCAATTAGGCTAGACCACCAGGGCCTTGACACCACAACATACAGAGAGCCATGCACCAGACCAGAAACATTTTCCTCAGTCTGTGTCTAATCCATCCTCTGCCATACTGCGTTAGACACAGCCAGCCACATAGACTTCAGCCACTGTCCCTGACCCACTGATCTGCACCTAGCACACTAACCTGGCCTTAGGTTCACAATCTTTGCTATTCAATTTGAGTAACAGGAAGGCATGCCTATTTTACAACAGTGACCTAAACACACTGTATTTCATTGGTCATAGTTGGTTATCATGTTAATCTTGGACACAGATCTATGGCTTACACATCTATACCTACTAGTACCTATCTACATGTATCAGTGTATCTCCTCCCTCTCTTCTGGTACAGTAAATGTTCTTATGGAACATGTCGTTTCTGCTTTCTGTCCCTCCATGAAGAATCCAGAAATAAGATGTTCTTATTTATTCAAAAAGAAAGGAGTCATTGCTGAATGCATTCTAATAGAAAGGGGCAATCATCTTAAATGACAGTTCTTGTTCTGGATTTTGTGGAGGGAAGTCTTTTGTTGTGACACTTCCTTCTTGTCCTCTCCTTGGACGTTAACAGTGTGTCTTTCCTCTCTTTCTGTCTTTTGTCCTTTTTACACTCCCCTTTTTTGTGTTGCTTTGTTTTACCTTACGTGCCTCCATTTCCCTGTCATTCTCTCCTACTCTTGCGCTCTTCTCCTTTCCCCTTTTTGCCTGCTTTCCTTGGTTGCTGTCTCTCCTTGTCTTCCCCTGTCTTTTCCGTTGCCAATATTTCTAACCATACCCACTGGTTTCCTTGTTTCCGCTTAATTCTATTTTTGTGCTCGTTTGTGCTTATTTGGCTGTCTTTCCATGTTGCTAGTTTTTATGGCCGCACCCTCATTATCCTCACATTTTCTACCTCAAATCGCAGCAGCAGCAGCCGAGCGGCAGCCAGACTCCGGAGCAGGGCCAAGGCCAGGCCCACCCAGCCTACAGCCTGGAGCCCCCCAAGCAGCAGCAGCCCACGCCTGGGGCTGCAGACAGCAAACCAGGGCCAGGTCTGACCCTCACCCCTCCACCCTCCAGGCACAATACAGCTCTGCTCTGAGAGCAGAGCCCTGAGCAAGACGTTGACTCAGTAAAGAGATAGCACAAATAATTTTCTCTTTTGTATTTAATGTCAGTGTTATCTCTTCGCCTTTTCCAGTATATGATAAGCCAAAATTGGAGCCGGTTATCCGGAAGCCTTCCTCTCCCGGGATTGGACAACCAGAACCTTCTATGGCGTGGCAAGAGGCCAGTGCACCTGTAACTGCCCCATCTCCCCCTGTAGAAAAAGAGCTTCCCTCTCCTGCCCCAGTGATGGTGGCGCCCATCCCTGCCCCTCGTCCTGTTGCCAGCCCCAACCCCATTGAGCAGCCCTCTGCAGTGGAGCCTGCTACTCCCACTCCCTCTGCAGCTGAGCCCAAGACCCTGCCTCCCATGACTAATTCCCAGACCCCAAACACAGTGGAGCCTCTTCCAGAAGCCCCACACACCCTGGCTGCTTCCCCCACCCTAACCCCAAAAGCTTTGAATGGCCATGCTGACACTGGGGCTGAGCTGGACACCCAGGCCCAGGAGCCCTCCCCCCTAGATCCCTCTCCCTCCCCACCCCAGCCCCAGGCTTCAACCCCGGCCTTCAGAGAAGACTGTAGTGAGGCTGTGCCCAGTGAGGTGAGAGCAGAGATCCCCCCTGCTGTCACGGACTCTATCGCACCCATCACTGTAGTGCCAGTCACTCTGACCTCCAAACCTGCGCCTGCTTTTCCAGCACCTCCCCCTGGCCTTCCACCACTAGTGCAGGCCACAGCGGAGGCCAGCAAGCCCGCCGACACTAAAGACGTCCCTCTCAAAGCAGGGACAGAGGCATTCATAACACCAGACAACAAGCCTGAACCACAGCTACAAGCCCTCTCCAGAAAGAGTCCCACTACAGGTATGTACATAACCATGGGTACAGATGATCGTGGGAATGTCACATGGATGCCTGCGTGTATACTATATATAAACTGTTAAATGTTGCTGCTGGACACAACTAAGACTGTCCACGGTTATAGAATCTTTTTTTTTTTGTGGGTGCAATTTTGGGTAAATATATAGCCGACTTTAAAATGTCTTTGCTATTGTTTTCGCTGCAGGATGTCAGGCTGCTCCTGATGCACCAAAGACCTGGAAGAAACCAAATGAAGAGAGTCCTGTTGGAGATGCCCAACAGAGGGAGACTGAGGTAAGCAACAACCCTTCTTATTCACTCACTGCGGGGGAACAGGGGGAGGAGATGGAGGGGGGGAAGCATAAACAGAGTAGATGGAGAAAAGGGAGAGGGAGAGAGATTATATGGGGAATAGTTCAAATGGAAAATGTTTCCACATGTGTGGCGGTGGAACACAGACATGAATGACTTGAAGTGGTGTTATCGTCAGAGTACGTTGGCAAGGAGTTATCCATCATGATCAGTGTTCCCAGCCGACTCTTTGAAGGCAGCTCTGTCCCTCTATCTAACCCCCTCTGCTTCCCCTCCCTCCCCCAGGAGGAGCTCAAGCCTTTGGAAGAGGCTGCTGGAGACCAGGCCCTGCCACCCGCCAGGAGCTGCAGCACCTCTCCCCCACCCTCAGCAGCTCCCTCAGCCCTGGAGGCAGAGGAGAGGCCCCCAGCCCCTGAGGAAAACGGGGAGGCTGAGCCCATGAGGAACGGAGCAGGACACACCTCGGAGACTGAGAGCAGTGATAGCGGGGCCACCCCTGGGGACAATGAGGGCTCCACAGGAGCACCCCCAGACCTCTTCCAGGAAGGTAGGGGGTGGTTATTATTCATTAGTGTCTCTCGCTTAGTTTTCACTATCAACAGTAACCTTTGCACAGTATGAAATGAGCAGGGCTGTTTTCCTCACCTCTCTTGTTGTTTCCTCAGATCTGGAGACTAATGGGAAGCGTCAATACAAACGGGACTTCCTGCTGGGCTTTCAGTTCATGGCTGCCTGTACACAGAAGCCAGACGGGCTGCCTCAGATCAGTGACGTTGTGCTGGACAAGGTGTGTGAAGAGTGGGCTGAGCAGAGCTTCAACCTAGTGGTCAGAATGAGTTAGCTGTGAGCAAGGCCCTAAACCACACAATAAATATTCATGACTATAAATGGATAGTGTAAGATGTTAGCAAAGTAAGTTGCTTTTGAAAAAAGCTCTCAAGCGAAGGGATTATTTGTATGGAGCAAACAGTGTGAGTAGCCTTATTTGATCCCTTTAGTAAATACATGGCCCAATGTCATTTAAAAAACAAAAATAGCTATTCATTATGAAATAATATGCTTCTGGTAAGTTCATCTCCCTCTACTGCACTCTGACCGAGCCAATAGCGGCTAGCCCATAGACATCCTGTTTTGATTAAAATCACATAGCTATTATGTCACACTTGGCAGTGTTGATAATTCAGCCCCAGAAAAGGAGCAATAGACTGGCAACGATTGATGTACAGTCCCTGGGAGTCATATTTTTCTCCCTGAGAAAATGTTCACTAGAGGAGAGCACTAAGGAAAGTCAACGACAGCTGAGAGCGCTGGAGTTGTTATCCCCCTTCCCTCACAATGTTCCCTTCAGTCCTCCTTCCACATGTGGTTCTGACTTCACTCACTGCGCCAGTCACAAAATTAGTGAAACAGAATTTATCAAATGCATAGCTGATACACAAAAAACAGCATACACAATGGCGAACTAAGACTAGGATTGGGAATCCACCACCTCTCAGTGAACAACAGTGGGATGGACCTGAAAGGAGCTGGGTCTGACCTGTCTCTTTCGCCCCAGTGGTAGGCCCGATTCCAGCCCATACCTCAGGCACTTCATGTAGATCTGAGGTGATAGATCTACGCAATATGGTAGTACCCCCCTACCTTACCCTCTGAATGGCTTGGTAAAACTTTCACCATATTGATTATACCTATCGTCCTTTCAGATCTCCACAAGTGCTTAGGGAATCAGGGCTAGTAGGGTGTTGTTTCTGGACCAGGCCACAGCTCTCCCCATATGGCTAGGCCCACAGTGTTAAAGGATCACTGCTCCCCCTGCTGGTCAGCTGTCTCACTGTCCATCGCTCTCTCTCCCTGTGTTTCTCTGCAGATAAACCAAAACAAGCTGCCAACCCGGGCGGTAGAATCCAGGGTGATCTCCCGAGGCCCTGACTTCACACCGGCCTTTGCTGACTTTGGCAGACAGATGAGTGGAGGACGCGGCGGAGCTGCAGTGAGTCACACTCACTCCCAGGCTCACGTAATTACTACCCCTCCCGACACAAACACCAATCTCTTTCTCAAATAATGTCTCTTATTTTTGTTACTTCTCTCTTGCTCACGGACTCACGCTCTCTTTCTGGCTCTCGCTCGCACACACACTCACAGAATATTACTGGTATCATAGTGAGATAAATGAATCATGGGGAATGATTTGCATCTTGTTTGTTTACTAGGGATGACTCATTTCCCAAAGTCATACTCATTCAAGGAAAATTGTGAATTAGACTTCAGCACACAAGTATTGGCGATGTGTTTGGTGTTGGTGGCGAGCTGTAGAAGTGACATGGTGTTCTGTCTCCTCCAGCAGATGATGAACATGGGGGGGGGTGCCCGGCGGCCCCCGCCCAGGAAGATTATCCTGAACGTGTCAGCGAATGAAGAGGTGCAACTGAAGAAGGCTGAGAATGCCTGGAAACCCGGCATGAAGAGGGCGGGGCCATCAGATGACCCTGAGGTCATTACAACACAGGTAGGAGGAGCCAAACCTTTCATCTGACACCCAGACACACCCACACAGTGAAATCAAAAACGCACAAGATGTTGAGTTTTTTCAGCAGTGACTCCACACAGGAAACAAAAATATTGTGACCAAGGAGTTGTCAAAAGACCGAAGATCAAATCAAGTGAGTGAATTCTCACATCAATAAATGATGAGGATGTTGTTGCCGTGCCAGGAGCTCTTCCGGAAGGTGCGCAGTATCCTCAACAAACTGACGCCTCAGATGTTCAACCAGCTGATGAAGCAAGTGACAGACCTCACCATCGACACGGAGGAGCGCCTCAAGGGCGTCATCGACCTGGTCTTTGAGAAGGCCATCGACGAGCCCGGCTTCTCTGTGGCCTACGGGAACATGTGTCGCTGCCTCACCACGGTATGTTAAGTTCAGCTCACTATTGTTCGGACATGATTATCTATGGTTCCTCTGAATGCTGCTAGTCAACATCAAAATATGAACTGTACATGGGTCCTCTTAAGCCCCATAAACATTCAGCAAAATGTCCCTAAAGGTATATTTTTCTGCCCCCCTTTCACTCTTTCTAGACCTCATCTTCCGTTCAATTCTGTTTTTTTTTTACTCTTTCCCCTATATCTCTGTACCTCTAACCAAATAGCTTGTTACTACCTCTGTTATTCTCCAGCTCAAAGTGCCCATGACGGACAAACCCGGAACCACAGTGAACTTCCGCAAACTGCTGCTCAACCGTTGTCAGAAGGAGTTTGAGCGGGACAAGGTGGATGATGTGGTTTTTGAAAGGAAACAGAAGGAACTTGACTCTGCACAGGTACCTAAACCCCACACACACACTGCTCAGATCACTAATCTGTCTGTCACCTTGTAGTAGGGGAATACAGAGCAGAGAATTGTATGGGACTGATGTATTGTGAAGAGTTAGTGGGGGCTCATTGTTAGCTGTTGTTCTGACAATCTACTCTCCATTTCCTTTCTAGTCCAGTGATCAAGAGAGACTACGGTTAGAGCTGGAGGAGGCCAAGGACAAGGCCCGCCGGCGCTCCATAGGTAACATCAAGTTCATCGGGGAGCTGTTCAAGCTCAAGATGCTGACAGAGGCCATCATGCACGACTGCGTGGTCAAGCTGCTGAAGAACCATGACGAGGAATCGCTGGAATGCCTTTGCAGGCTGCTCACCACCATCGGCAAGGACCTGGACTTTGAGAAGGCCAAGGTGAGCAATGGGGAGGGAGCTTAAATGACTTCCAGCTGGTCGTATGAGGAGGCCTGGGAGGACATGGGTGAGGTGACATCTCACTGCTCCCTCGCACCTGCTGTTGTCTGACCTGTTTTAACCTGCTGCTGGTCAAAGGAAAGACTCCTACACGCGTACCAGTGTACACCCTCTTTGGGCTCTACCAGAGTTTTACGACTCTGTGGTCCTCATATTTACAAATACTGTAATGGTGTATATCTGGCATGATTAACACTGAGACAGGAAATCACATTTAGTAGTCTGTGTTTTATAGGCTAAGAAAAAAGGTTTTTGTTGTACCTGCTCCCAAACTGCTCAGTTTACTTTGAGGCAATACTATATCACCCTGAATTGTAAAATGGAGTGGAATGAAATGACATGAGTGTCTGGCTGTCCACTGGAGGGAATAGTGAGAATTTTGTATTCATACGTCACTTTGCAATGACCCTTCATCTCTCTCTTTCTTGTCATAGCCTCGCATGGATCAGTATTTCAACCAGATGGAGAAAATTGTTAAGGAGCGGAAGACATCGTCTCGGATACGGTTTATGCTGCAGGACGTGATAGACCTCCGATTGGTAAGTATGTGTGTGTGTACATACTCAAGCCTTGTGGTTGTGTGCTGTCTGTTCATTTCAGCCCACCAGTGAGGGTTCTTTTTAAAAAATTATTATTACAATAAATAGGAGAAAACATTCTAATTTTCAGTTCTTCACGTGGGCTCCCTGAGCAGACCAGTAATTCACTCTAAGGAAGAAAACAACAGACTGTAATCAGTTAAATTTGAGCATAGAATAAAAAATTCTGCATGAATAGCCATCAACAAAATACTGCTGTGCCATTGGGGCTCCTTGACTGTAGGCTAATTGTGTTGTACGCAGTTCAGTAATTAAAAACACCAGATTGTCTCTCTGAGGAAACTCCCTGCGTAAGTCTAACACTGCTCGTTCCAACAGCACAACTGGGTGTCCAGGAGAGCTGACCAGGGCCCTAAGACCATCGAGCAGATCCACAAAGAGGCCAAGATTGAGGAGCAGGAGGAGCAGAGGAAGGTGCACCAGCAGCTGCTCTCCAAGGACACCAAGAGAAGGCCAGGTCAGCCAGGCCCATGGGCTACATCCTCTAAGGCTTAGAGCTACACTGGCATTCCCTCCCCATAGCCTGCAGACGGAGAAACTACAGTGGCCCACAGTGGTCAGAAAGTTCCCCTACTATCCAATCTGTCAACTCACCCCACAGTATTCTCTTAAACCTGGAGCACTATTTGATTTGTCTTAAATAAACCTGTTGACATGTCATCCCTCCTGTGTGTGTTTCCTCTGTCCTCCAGAGCAACAACAGCAGCAGAGAGAACAGCAAAGGGAGCAGCAGAGGGAGCAGCGTGTGCAACAGAGAGACGAGACCTGGAACACTGTGCCCATGACCAAGAACAGCAGGACAATCGACCCCACCAAGATCCCCAAGATCTCCAAGGTCAGCCACTAAAGCACCTGTAGACCTCATCTTTTGACTGACTCGTTTGGGTGTTTTACCATGGAGGTTCACTGGTGTTTTTAAGTGTACTCAATTTTAATTACAAAATGGCATCTGTCAATAATTTATGTTTGGTTCCTTCAAGTCTGTAGAAGTTGGATGACAAGAGTTATGTTCTCATTGGTCTATAAGCACAAGTCTTTATGGACAAATATCAACTTAACATTCAAAATTTTACTGAGTTTTAGTTCATATAAGGAAATCAGTCAATTTAAATAAATTCATTAAGCCTTAATCTATGGATTTCACATCACCCACTGGGGAGCCAGGCAAACCCTTGTGTGTATGGAACATTTCTAGTATATTTTATTTCAGCTCAGTATAGTAGATTAAACTACTGTGTTGTAATGTATATACTGCATTAGGCATCGCATCGCGCACAGGATTCCTGTGGTTCTTCATCCCTGTCCTCAAATTATACTGATAGTCCCAATCCCTACCTCTTCAAAGAGGTATTTTAAAAATACCCCTCCCCCCAAACACACACACACACACAAAGCCTAACACTCCCATTTGAGTTTTTTTTGTGGAAAATAAATGTGCCTCCTATGACTGTGATATGTGGTTGTCTCACCTAGCTATCTAAAGATGAATGCACAAACTGTAAGTCACTCTGGATAAGAGCTTCTGCTAAATGACTAAAATGTAAATGTAGTGGTGAAATGATACAGGTCCAAATGCCAGATAGTTGGGGTACAAGCACACCCAGCCTTGCATACTGGAGCATGGCTCCCCATGCCATACAGAGCTGTTATAAACCCACATCTGTGTGTCAGTACCAATGATGTATTAGGCAGCTCTCCATTCTCCTCGGAGACTGTTGGTCATCATAGCGTTGTAGGCCCAGATCACATGATATGAGTATTGGATGGAAAACTGTTTCTGTCTGTTATCATCCTGTTTAGCCTCAGATGGATGAGAAGATCCAACTAGGACCACGAGCCTCACTCAACTGGATGAAGGGCAGCAGCGGAGGGGCCAAGGCCAGTGACTCCGGTGAGGAGACATATTAGGGCTGGGCGATGTATAGAATATTTTTTTGTTTATTTTAGCGCGATATTCCAAATGCCTGTATCGCAATAATCACGTTTATTATTTTTCTCGTTTTTATGAGCACTTCTGTACTGTACATCCTGTTCTCGTGTTGTCTTTTGGTCTCGTCTCCTTCGCTCATTCTGCTGTGACTGTGCACCTTCCCATTTATGCACAATAAGCCCTCCCCCTGCCACTCACAACAACAAAGATGGAAAATAACTGTTTCCTCTCTGACAACAGGCTGTTTCAACTCGCTATTTGTGGTTTGGTCCAACAGAATCGGTCATATGGACTCTGAAACACATTAAGACATCATTTAACTGTAATAGATGAGAACTTAACCTTTCTGACGATACCTGAATTCATTAGATCATTGCTGACTATTTGAAATGCAGTGTATTTTATAATGATAGTGATGTGACATTTTTGGCCGATACGATAACCGATATTTAACATTTTAGGGGCCTTTAAGCATTCTAGTACAGTTAAATAGTTAACACACACACGTGGACGCGCACACACATATATCCATTTACTCTGTACAGGGTTCTAGCATAGGATGGGTTATGGACCGGGGACGTTCTTTCAATCTACCTTTACTTGATGACACTTCCTTCATTCTCCATTTGGAAAGCACCGGCGTCTTTTAAACGTCCGTTTCCAGTTGTTGGTGGAACTTCGATAACGAGGAAATACTCAGACTTCATCCACTTTCTGTACCGAGTGCCTCTTGCATTTGTGTAGATAGTTGTTTTGGTCGTCCTGTGTGAAGCACTGTTATCTTCTATATGTGGCTGCAGCGGCGTCGCTTAAAATTGAATATTTCCTGCAAAGATGTCAAGAAATGCGAGAAGTTCAGCAGCTAAAATTGCAAGGATGCAAAAAAGTGAATTTTATATTTTTCTGAATATTCTCTGGTTTTTGGAGTTCCACCTGCAACTAGTAACAGGAGTTTTTAAGACACTGCCAAGTAAAGGTTGGTTAAATGTTGTACTGTATTGTCTATGTACCATCTGCTCGACCTCAGACACAAGCTATAGCTTTAGATATGCCACAGAGGTTCAGGCCTGCTTGGCTAACCGTCACACACACACTGGTGATGCAGGTGAACTAGTCATACTTGTGTCCTGGTTGAAATGTAATTTCTGCTGGTTCATTATGTCTCCTATCAGAATTATCCCGGTCTGGTGGTGGTGGTGCCAGTTTAAACCGGTACTCTGCACTCCAGTCCACTCAATCTCATCAAACCACCCCACCGGCACAGAACCTAGAGTATGACACTAGAAGAACCTTGGGCAGGTAATGATCACATTTTGAAACTTTTGTATTATGGATTTGGTTTCAAACTCTGAACGTCCCATTTCAGGGCAAAACATTCTCTCGTGTGTGTGTTCTCCTCCCAGTCGAAGCAGTGCAGGGAGAGAGCGAAGTGAGAAGCCCCTGAGCCCAGCTCCGTCGAGGCCCGGTTCCTTCGTCCGAGGCGGGAGTGCCAAAGAGCTTCTGGAGAGCCCGGCCCTGAGCCCTGAGGAGCCCCGCAGAGAGCTGGAGAGCCCCAGCGTAAGCGAGGACAAAACTGGGCCAGAGCGCAGCAGTGCCAGGGAGCCTGGTGAGGGAACAGGAGGACAGTTCTAGACTGACTAAACATATGGAGTCAGTGGACACTCACTCACACACTCTATAAGGGGAGCACTCTTGTAATGGTGGTCTTTCCCCTACAGTGAAAGCAGAGCCTGTGGTGGCCCAGTCTCCAGACAGACCTGCCCTCTCTGAGGAGGAGATGGAGAGGAAGTCCAGAGCTATCATTGACGAGTTCTTGCACATCAGCGATTATAAGGTGCAATCATTTAATAATGCTATTATATTGCATACTGTATGTGAATGCCTTTGTGTTTTACTCTCGAAAGGAAGTTTGTAAAACAAAGATATGTGTTTGTTGTATTCTCTGTAGGAGGCTGTACAGTGTGTGGATGAGCTGGACATGTCCTCTCAGCTCCATGTGTTTGTGCGTGTGGGGGTGGAGTCCACTCTGGAGCGCAGTCAGATCACACGGGACCACATGGGCAAGCTCCTCTTCCAGTTGGTGCAGCAGGACATCCTGGCCAGGTCCCAGTTCTTCAAAGGGTCAGCCTGCCTACATATCCATCTGCTCTCATTCAACATGTGTCATATAACAACTGTCCTGTATCTAAAATGGCCGTCTCATCAGATTATCTTTCCCAGGTTTGCTGACACCCTTGAGCTGGCGGATGACATGGCCATTGACATTCCCCATATCTGGCTGTATCTGGCCGAGCTGCTCAGCCCTGTGCTGAGAGACAGGGGCTTCTCTATGAGAGAGCTCTTTAGGTAACACCGCTACTCTACAGCACCACAATATTGTATTGTTATCTCCCTGTAAAGTTATGGAGATCAAGAGGGGGTTACTATTGCATCAACAGAGCTTATCAGATCAGTCCACATGCAACCCAAATTTATTAAGATCTCACAGGATGACAAATATACTCCATTTCGTTTTCTCTCAAATATTACTGACTGGCTATCTCAGTTCTCATTATGGAGTGTTGATGTTGGCTCTCACACCTCCATTCCCTGCTGTGGCTTTCTGTAAACTGAGATATGAAGAAAAACAGTTGGGTGGGATGGAACCACTGGAGACATCTAATCGTTTTCTCTGTTTGTCCACAGTGAATTAAGCAAACCTTTGCTTCCTGTGGGAAGAGCTGGGATCTTATTTTCTGAAATACTGCACATACTATGCAAACAAATGGTAAGTGACATTTTGTCGGTTTTAGTCCTAGCCCCTTTACTGCTTTCAAACAACATTTCCCTCACAGTTAACATAGCTGTCAGATATTGTTGCATGACTTTTGTGTGATTTAGACGAGAGGTGTAAACGAGTCGGGTGTGAGTGCGTTATAGTGCATATCAAGTAAACAAGTCAACAAACCCATTAACTGTCTGTCTCCTACACAGAGCCATAGGAAAGTGGGCACCTTGTGGAGAGAGTCGGGCCTCAGCTGGAGTGACTTCTTGCCAGAGGGAGAGGACGTCCAGGATTTCATCTCAGAGCAGGTTAGTGAGATAAACCCTCTGTATTACGACATGGAGGCATCCCAACAGAAACAGGTTCACAGCAACCTAACCCTCTTAATTTCCCCTCCTCTCCATGTCCTCCTCCTGTCAGAAGCTCCAGTTCACTGAGGCGGACTGCTCCAGCCATGAGGCAGCCCTCGCCACGACAGCACTGTCCCTTGTGGTGCTCAACCAGCAGCTAGAGAGACTGCTGCTGGAGGACATGGCCAGTGATGAGCAGATCTTTGACTGGGTAGAGGTACGGACTGTAGTATTACACCCGCCACACAGCTCAGCACAGCCACGTTTGACTTCATGTCATACGCATGTTGTGTTTATACATGCATAGTGTTGCATATTTCAAGTGAAGTGTCACAGATGCAGGCAGTGATATCGAGAAGCTTTCACCTCTGTCTAAGCGGAGCTCCTTTGTGCTCCTCTATTATCATCCACATCCCAGGCAAATCTAGATGAATCTCAGATGAGCTCCTCTCCGTTCCTGAGAGCTCTGATGACGGCTGTGTGTAAGGCAGCGGTGAAAGGTAAGCTCTCCATTCCTTTAGCTAGGAACAGATCAATGTTGTTTTTTATATATTATATAGCTAGAGGAATTCAACAATTCTTTCCATCTTTTGTTTCTTGTGTAGATGAAAGTGCTTCCTGTCGAGTGGACGTAGCCATCATTCAGAGGAGATTGCCCGTATTACTCAAGTACCTTAACTCAGACACTGAGCGACAGCTTCAAGCACTTTATGCACTGCAGGCGCTGATAGTCACTTTGGATCAGCCTCCTAGTAAGTAGCATCCCAATCAGACCCTTCAACCTCAATATTCACGATAAAGATATAAGCACGGTTCTGTCTCCTGCTCTGCATTTTACTTTTTTATTCTTGACAGCAGACATCCTTTCGTGGTTTTATCTCATGCTATTATATATATTTTTTTAAAGTGTATTCATTAACCTACATGCATATCTATACCCTCACACACTCTGAAAGCAGAGACTAATTTAATTTAAGCCATGGGATTTGATGGTTATCATAGCACTTTTCCCCTCTTGTCTCTCTTTCTCCAGACCTGCTCCGGATGTTCTTTGATTGTCTGTATGATGAGGACGTCATCTCGGAGGACGCTTTTTACAAGTGGGAGACCAGCAAAGACCCAGCAGAGGAGCTGGGCAAGGGTGTGGCTCTCAAGTCTGTAACGGCTTTCTTCACCTGGCTGAGGGAAGCCGAGGAGGAGTCGGAGGATAATTGACAAGGGAGCAGGCGGCCGCTGTAAGCCCCCAGGACACAAGGCCAGCTGTTGCTACATAGAATAACTGCATCTTCATAGCAAAACAAACAGACAAACCTACAAAATGAGCGCGGGCAGGACGACATGTTTACGGCTGGAATTTTTTCTGCGGTACGGTTCTGAGACTATTTTGAGTTTGAATTCCAACGGCTGAAGCACTAAATACCTGTATTATACATAGAAAATATTTTTGTTTTAAATTTTAACTTTTCTTTTGTTACTTTTTAAGAAGAGACTTAAAGATACATAGGTTCCAGACTCTTTAATTTATTATTTTTTTAAAGGACTGCAAATATGGAAGTTTATTTAACATTTGCAGATGCTCATAATGAGGAAAACATTGATGACGAATAGAAATAACAATATTATTAATTATAATAACAATAATAATAATTGTGAAATAAATAGCCTCCCTGGATTCCATGTTTGGTTGAAAACAGGGTAAAAAGTTATTTTGGGATGAAGGGGAAGGCAGAGAAAGGGTGGATGCACAGAGACAATTGGCATTGTAAGACATCAGAGGTCAAAGGTTATCAGTAAATAACCACAGGAAGTGCACTCTGTGAAATGTACATAAACCTCCCAAGAGGAAGAGATATGCATTCAAGAAGCAATGCAAATCAGTCCACAAAATAACATTTAAATGAACGTGAATAAACAACAATGAACAATGGATAAAATGCAAGATTAAAAAGAAAATGCCAAGGTTGCTAAACATGAAGTGCTTGTAATACTTAAGACCTACCGAGCAAATGAAAAGCTTGTAAATACATTAAAGACAAAAAAAGTATTTAAAAAATATTGCAAATGCAATGGTGATTTTGTGGAGTGTGATGTCTGCACTGCAATGTGAAGATTTGTTACTGTGTTTTAACATTGCTGGCGATACAGTCTGAAGATGAAAGTTGTGGCAGTGTCAAGCATTTATCTCTAAAATGAGGCTACAGTATAGGGATTCTGAAAGATATTGAGTAACTCTTGTAGGACAATGGAAGTTAACTAGAACAATTATTTTCTAATAAATACAAAGAATTTGAGTCAACTTCCATTGTATTCCAAGAGTTGCCAGTTTGTTCCTTTTTATTAGTGTGTCTTGGTTGAAAAGTGAAGTATCGACAGTATCTTTTCCTCCACAGGAATGTACCCTACGTCTTATTTTATACCCCGTAGACGAGTGAGGAAATATTGTAACGAACTAGCTGAGCCTGATGCGGCATGAATGATGTAGGACAAGTCATATCTTGCATGTCTTAAATTGCCTTAGGATGTTTGCCAGAATTCCTATGTAATGCTCTTGTATCTTTGACCTGTGATTCAGGTGTAGAGTCAATGAAGTGACAGTCAACTAGTGGATGAGCACAAACATCTGCAGAAAGCATTCGCATACAGCCTGCAGAAATGTAGGAGGGTAAGAGAGCCTGTATCACACCATTCTTTGATCACATTTCAGACAATTTCACCTTCTGACAGACCGGAAACCAGTATGGTATTGGAGCTGTCGTCTACAGTCTTGCTTCTGCAGGACAAAGGTTGGTGACTGGTAAGCATATCTGGGAGCGCAATATCCCAGATACTATACTGCAACATTTCAATTAGAATTGCTACGTTGTCACTTTCAGGAGTTCAGAAGAATTTTCAACATTTGGCATTCTATGGGAACCGGTTAAGCACATCGCAGTGCAAAATCACAGGTTTAAAAATCATATTGGATCCCAAATAACTGTTAAATTAATGTTTTAACTATCCCTATATTCTGTTATTACGGTGCTATCACTGTTATTAGTACGCTTTTGCGGAAGTCTGCTGATGGACCTGGCCCGAGGGCAATGGCAACCATGTACTGTGGAAATAGTGTTCAGTGAACGTTGTTAATCTGGAACCTAGTCGTTGTCATTTTAAATTAACGTTAGTAGCAGAAGATGGCTAATAACTACAATGTGCCACCTCGCTTCGTCGAGGAGAGGTCGTATGAAAGTTGGAAAAATTTACTTGGAATCTGGACACTGATTATTTACTAATCTGGACGAGAAAAAAGCAAGCACGTGTGTACCACCGCAAGTGGTATTATCCCTCTGAGGATTTGAACAAGGATGATTTTATGGGAACTTTGATCAGAGCACTGGTTTCTGTGTTTCTTAAAGAGAAAGACGAGGCATATTCAAACTGACAGTTAACGTTACTAGAGACATTTCGGTTGCGTTGACGGACTACATAATTGATTTCGAATAGCGGTACAAAAGGATGCGCAAGTACGACATGGTTCTCCTGGATGCAGCTTTCAAGTTGCTCGATCCTGCCTGGATGGTAGAGTGATACGGTTGGCTTTGACTGCTTGTACTGTGCTGACTTCAGGCAATGAATGCGGCACTAAAAATACTTTGGTGAAAAGTCGTCTCGCGACAATAACAGATGGAATGCAAGTGAGTGACGCAGCATGTTACACTGCGCGTCAGAGAAAAGGCGCCAACAAGTCACGTTCTCAAGATAACCAGACGAGGGCGCCATTGCCCGGCACAAATCCACTGGACAGGTATGGATGGGGATCAAAATGTGCTATTTGTCAAAGCACTTACCATTGGGTTAAAGACTCTTCATAAAAATGAGCACGTTTAACTAACAGAGGAAAATGTAAACAGAGAGAGAGCAGTGTAACATTACACTGCTTTCAAACATCTGCTTCTGAGATCTTTATAGTTGAATTCTTAGGATCTGCTGTGAATGATACTGCATTTACACGCACAGTGTGTGGCACAAAATGCCTTGATGGCTATGTCATACAAAATATGATTGACACCAAACAGAGCTTTCAAATTTGGAGATGGGAGAATCGTCTTTCCTACCAAGAGAGTCAAGATACCAGCAAAAATTGGCCAGACTAAGTGTCACATTGAAACAGAGGTGATCCCTACAGATATCCCCTTACTATTAAGCAAAGCTTCCCTCAAGAAGTCAGGGTCTGTACTTGACATAAAAATTACAATGCAGGGATGTTTAAACAACCAGTGACCCTTGAACTTACTAGCTCAGGCCGCTGTTGTGTAAACATTTTAGACAAAGACATCACACAGTCCATGTAAAAATTAAATTCTTACAGACACAGAGCTCATGGAGATTCTAACAGTCACAGAGAACAGGAACACAGGAACAACTAGTATTGTTAAAACTTCACAAACAGTTTGGACATGCTACAGTTGACAGACTTCAGAAATTACTCAGCAGTTCTGGGTATAATATGATGTGAGTTTTTCTATTCTATGGCAGATTGTTAAGTTGTTAGACATGCAGCAAACCTAAGCCCAGACCAGCTGTTGGTTTGCCACTGGCTTCCAAGTACAATGAAACCGTGTCTGTAGATCTACACGAGCTAGAACCAAGTGTTTGGTACCTTCACATAATCAACTACTTCACACGCTTCAGTGCTGGAAGCATTTGTGAATATTAAGAAACCCAGTGAAATCGTCAAGCACTTCATTCATTCCTGGGTAAGTATACATGGCCCGCCCCAGAAATTGTACAGTGACAATTGAGGAGATTTCAGTAATAATTCAATAAGAAAAATGGCTGGAGAAATTACAACATGGATGTAAAGACAACTGCTGCATACAGTCCATGAAGCAATGGACTTTTGGAGAGACATAATCGAACACTCACAGAGATTATGCTGAAAGTGAAGCAAGAAGTGAAGCAAGACGATGTGACTGGAAAACAGCCCAAGAGTGGGCTTTGATGGCAAAACTCAATGCACAATGTTCATGGCTACAGCCCATACCAACTAGTTTTGGGGCAGAACCCTAATTTTCCCTCTGTACTTGTTGACAAGATTTGATTTGAGATGCAGCAAGAAAAGCGTTTACTGAAGCAGAGTGTTCAGAGAGAATTCACAGGGCTCTGCGTAAACAGCTTTGACCCACCGATGAGAAGTACGAGACTGGAAACATAGTGTACTACAAACGAGTTGACTGTCAAGAGTGGAAAGGACCAGGAGTAGTCATTGGCCAAGATGGTGTGGTGATATTTGTGAGGCACCATTGTCAGGGTGCAACACAAGATGGGTGAAAGTAAATTATCAAAAAAGATGGAGCAGCTGTTGCTGAGAATCAGCCTCCGACTACAAATTATAAAAAGGACATATTAACAGACACAAACCTACCAGATGTCGCATCCAGTGATATGGACACTGAAACAAGACATGGAGCAGAAACGGGTAATACTGCCTTTGTGGGCAGTTTTGTTGTCGTGGAAAACTGTTTCATTCGCCAGTGCGGGCCAATAAAAACATCCATTTAGTAGGGAAAAGGGACCATCTTCACTCCATATAAACTAGTCAGCACTTATGTCACACACTAGCTGCTAGCTACAGTGCCTTGCGAAAGTATTCGGCCCCCTTGAACTTTGCGACCTTTTGCCACATTTCAGGCTTCAAACATAAAGATATAAAACTGTATTTTTTTGTGAAGAATCACCAACAAGTGGGACACAATCATGAAGTGGAACGACATTTATTGAATATTTCAAACTTTTTTAACAAATCAAAAACTGAAAAAAAAACATACTTTGTAGTGCCACTTTTTGCTGCGATTACAGCTGTAAGTCGCTTGGGGTATGTCTCTATCAGTTTTGCACATCGAGAGACTGACATTTTTTCCCATTCCTCCTTGCAAAACAGCTCGAGCTCAGTGAGGTTGGATGGAGAGCATTTGTGAACAGCAGTTTTCAGTTCTTTCCACAGATTCTCGATTGGATTCAGGTCTGGACTTTGACTTGGCCATTCTAACACCTGGATATGTTTATTTTTGAACCATTCCATTGTAGATTTTGCTTTATGTTTTGGATCATTGTCTTGTTGGAAGGCAAATCTCCAGCCCAGTCTCAGGTCTTTTGCAGACTCCATCAGGTCCATCCATTCTTCCAGAATGGTCCTGTATTTGGCTCCATCCATCTTCCCATCAATTTTAACCATCTTCCCTGTCCCTGCTGAAGAAAAGCAGGCCCAAACCATGATGCTGCCACCACCATGTTTGACAGTGGGGGTGGCGTGTTCAGGGTGATGAGCTGTGTTGCTTTTACGCCAAACATAACGTTTTGCATTGTTGCCAAAAAGTTATATTTTGGTTTCATCTGACCAGAGCACCTTCTTCCACATGTTTGGTGTGTCTCCCAGGTGGCTTGTGGCAAACTTTAAACAACACTTTTTATGGATATCTTTAAGAAATGGCTTTCTTCTTGCCACTCTTCCATAAAGGCCAGATTTGTGCAATATACGACTGATTGTTGTCCTATGGACAGAGTCTCCCACCTCAGCTGTAGATCTCTGCAGTTCATCCAGAGTGATCATGGGCCTTTTGGCTGCATCTCTGATCAGTCTTCTCCTTGTATGAGCTGAAAGTTTAGAGGGACGGCCAGGTCTTGGTAGATTTGCAGTGGTCTGATACTCCTTCCATTTCAATATTATCGCTTGCACAGTGCTCCTTGGGATGTTTAAAGCTTGGGAAATCTTTTTGTATCCAAATCCGGTTTAAACTTCTTCACAACAGTATCTCGGACCTACCTGGTGTGTTCCTTGTTCTTCATGATGCTCTCTGCGCTTTTAACGGACCTCTGAGACTATCACAGTGCAGGTGCATTTATACGGAGACTTGATTACACACAGGTGGATTGTATTTATCATCATTAGTCATTTAGGTCAACATTGGATCATTCAGAGATCCTCACTGAACTTCTGGAGAGAGTTTGCTGCACTGAAAGTAAAGGGGCTGAATAATTTTGCACGCCCAATTTTTCAGTTTTTGATTTGTTAAAAAAGTTTGAAATATCCAATAAATGTCGTTCCACTTCATGATTGATTGTGTCCCACTTGTTGTTGATTCTTCACAAAAAAATACAGTTTTATATCTTTGTTTGAAGCCTGAAATGTGGCAAAAGGTCGCAAAGTTCAAGGGGGCCGAATACTTTCGCAAGGCACTGTAACTGGTTAGCATTGACGAAGTCAGAATGGGCATGCACACTCCATTGTTATGTGACAGAGTTGATGGCTTTAGAATTAGGAATTAGAAAACGAATACTACACTGAACAAAAATATAAATGCAACATGTAAAGTGTTTGTCCCATGTTCCATGAGCTGAAAAAAAAGATCCCCGAAATGTTCCATACGCACATAAAGCTTATCTCAAATTTTGTGCACATTTGTTGACATCCCTGCCAGTTTTGTTGAGCAGGTGTTTCAGTACCATGACAGAGGGTATCACATCTGCTGCAGGTGCAGTTGATGATCTTATTTCTAGAGTTGTTCAAATGGAGCTAGCTAGTGTGTTCATGTTTCAAACATGTTCTCAAATGGCAGCAGCGGTATAACAACCAGCATACAATATGACTTTCCTCTACGAAATCCTTGGCGACCCACTTTGCTGTCAGACTCCGCATGCTCATGGGGTTGATATTGCTGGTCCAAATGTGATGTAATTACTTTAACTCCGGTAGGGCAAAATCTAAAAAATAGTAACCCCCCCCCCCCCCCCCCCCCCCCCTCAAAAGTGCATCAGTGCTCGACCAGTTGACGAAAGCCAACATCACCCACGACAGAGAACGGTTGATTGTCAAGGGCAAGAATTACATTATCTTGGCGTTAAAGAATTTTGCCTATTAAGTTGTCTCGCTGAAATTTCCCTACTCTTTCAAATGACTGCTCGACTTGTTGACTGCTCGATCCATACAGCAGACATTGTGGGCTAGGTTAGGAATGCTGTGTTGCACATGTGGCGCAATTTTACGTGGCGTCATTACGTCATGTGCCTACGTTATATGCAAGATGTTCTCATCTATCTGTGTTATATAGGTATGCATGTCAGCTTTGACATCGGTATTGCACATCAGCGTTAAACTAGACATCAGGCTGATACCGATGTTGGCATTTTTAGCTAATATCGTCCGTTTCTGATATGTTCACTGATATATCATGCATCCCGAGTTCCTGAGATGTTACACACTTCTCCAGGCCTTTTGAGATCTGCTCATCTGTACAGTGTGACTGCAATGATGACTACCTGGAACATTTGTGGATGCTTTGCAGATTTTTTTATATATATATTGTTTTTTACAGATAATCTGATTTAAGCCTGGAGAAGTGTGTAACATTTTATCAACAATATAGCAATATTCTGAGTTGCAGAGTGCAACTGCTAAATGGCTTAAATGCCACCTCACATTTGAGTTCCAAGTAATCTTGTTTTCTGTTCACTTGTAGAAGATTGCTAAAGCGTTTCAATGTCATTCCTGATGGGTCTCGTTCCCCTGCTCTGATGTTGCATACATCAACTAATTTTGCATGCCACGTCATCGACTGACAGATTGCTATAACATATGTGGTTAAGGTGAAAACACACTGGTAAGAATGGGTGCGTTCAAGTGGATCACTTTTGTCAAGTCAGGGCCCATCTTTGCCTTTCAAATTGTCCGACATGCCTATATGTTGACTGCATGAACTTTACAAAATCATGTGATCAAAGGTCATGAAATTTTGACTGCAGTCAACTGCAAGTTTCTGCAATTGCTCTTTGCCAACTTCATCCTGCAGCCATCGCCTGCATTGTGGGAGGCTCTGTTGTCACCCAATCATAGGGTGTTTTTGTTTGACCCACTGGAACATTACTGAAACAGGAACCAACTTTGCTGTGATTCATTATATATATATATATATATATAGCAGGCTAGTGGATAAAAACAAATGGATGCCATATTTGAGGCGCTCTCATTCATTGATTTTACAATGTACACACAGGATTTCAGTTTGAGAGTTAATGATATTGGGGTTGGAAAGCCCACCCCAAACAAGTTAATAAACAACACTGCCATGTTGATCTAAACCTTGCTGTTGGAAAACCAGTTAGCTTCCGACTTTCGGCTGTTTGTTTTTTTGCTACTAGTAGAATCTTTTGGCCCACTCCGTTGTCAGTAGAGATTAGCCAATCAGAGAGCACAGACCTCTGCAAAAACAATTTAAAAAATAGGGCCTTTTCACTGTTTATTCCACACCTTTTTCATAGGAATTGCTAACTAAGACAATTTAACTGGATAATAGCTACATCTTTTTTTGTAGAGCAAGTCTTTACAACTTTTTTACATCTGTTAGATAAGGGAGTTTCGTGCTTCTAGAAGCATTTTTGTTAAATTTGATAATGGGCACTTGCATATTAGTTCGCTAGCTGCAGCTAGTAACATTATTATTAAATCATCAGGAATTAGCAAAGACAGTACAATATGAAGATGGGTATAAACTGCTTCTTCAATAGAAATTCCCGGTGACGCTTGTAGGCGATGGCATGGCGACACAGGCTAGCTAAACCAACGAGTTTTACAACAAAACCGCTCATTGTTCTATCTGTGGCTAAACTCATGCGTAGAAACAGGTCATTGAGTCTAGGTCGTCTCGCGACGAACTGCGCATGTGAGGCCATATCATCAAATTGTAAATGTGTCGGTTTGTCACTTTCACGAAGTTGGAGTAATATGTTCAACTATTTAAAAGCATTTTCATTAGTTAATAAAAATCGGCTTCTATAGAAATAGGTCCTGCCTCTCGCTAAATGGTAGAAAGCAGATTATTCAGTCGACATTCCTATTGGTCCTATGGTAACCATCTACAGTACATTTGGAAAGTATTTAGACCCCTTGATTTTTTCCACATGTTGTTACATCACAGCCTTATTCTAAAATTGATTAAATAGCTTTTTTCCCCTCATCAATCTACACACAGTACACCATAATAACAGTGAAAACATATTTTTTGGAAATGTTGGTAATTTTATTAAAAATAAAGATACCTTATTTACACAAGTATTCAGACCCTTTGCTATAAGACTTGAAATTGAGCTTGGGTGCATCCTGTTTCCATCGATCATTGTTTCTTCAACTTGATTGGAGTCCACCTGTGGTAAATTCAATTGTTTGGACATGATTTGGAAAGGCACACACCTTTCTATATAAGATTCCACAGTTGACTGTGCATCTCAAAGCAAAAACTAAGCCATGAGGTCGAAGGAATTGTCTGTAGAGCTCTGAGACAGGATTGTGTCGAGCCACAGCTCTGGGGAAGGGTACCAAAAAATGTATGCAGAATTGAAGGTCCCCATGAACACAGTGGCCTCCATCATTCTTAAATGGAATCAGTTTGGAACCACCAAGACTCTTACCAGAGCTGGCCGCCCGGCCAAACAGCAATCAGGGGAGAAGGGCCTTGGTCAGGGAGGTGACCAAGAAACCGATGGTCACTCTGACAGAGCTCCAGAGTTCCTCTTTATAGATGGGATAACCTTCCAGAAAGACAACCATCTCTGCAGCACTCCACCTAGCAGCACTCCACCTATCAGGCCTTAATGGTAGAGTGGCGAGACGGAAGCCACTCCTCAGTAAAAGGCACATAACAGCCCACTTGGAGTTTTCCAAAAGGCACCCAAAGACTTTCAGACCATGAGAAACAAGATTCTCTGGTCTGATGAAACAAAGATTGAACTCTTTGGCCTGAATGCCAAGTGTCACATCTGGAGGAAACCTGGCACCAACCCTACGGTGAAGCATGGTGGTGGCATCATCATGCTGTGGGGATATTTTTTTGGGGGGGGGAATATGAACAGAGCAAAGTACAGAGAGATCCTTGATGAAAACCTGCTCCAGCGCACTCAGGACCTCAAACTGGTTTACCTTACAACAGGAAAACAACCCTAAGCACATAGACAAGACAACGCATGAGTGGCTTCGGGACAAGTCTCTGAATGCCCTTGAGTGGCCCGGACTTGAACCCGATCAAACATCTTTGGAGAGACCTGAAAATAGCTCTGCAGCAACGCTCCCCATCCGACCGGACAGAGTTTGAGAGGATCTGCAGAGACAAATGAGAGAAACTCCAGAAATACAGGTGTGTCAAGCTTGTAGCGTCATACCCTAGACTCAAGTCTGTAATCGCTGCCTAAGGTGCTTCAACAAAGTACTGAGTAATAGGTCTGAATACTTATGTAAATGTGATTTTTGCGTTTTTTATTTTAATACATTTGCACCAGAAAATTACCTGTTTTTGCTTTGTCATTGTGTCTAGATTGAGGGAATTTTTTTTGGTTTGATGGATTTTTAAATAAGTCTGTAACATAACAAAATGTTGAAAAAGTTGAGGAGTCTGAATACTTTCCGAATGTACTGTATAATGAAGTGGCAGCCTCATTCATTTAGCCTTAGATTCAGTTAGTCATAGTACACAACGTTTTATCACTGCGTTCTCTACCAGAAAGTTTGTTGTCCCTCTTCCATGTCACATGGGTTGATACATTGCTTTGTTTTAATTTGTAAAGCCCTTTAACAAAAAGTCCCACTATACTTAACATCATTACTAAACATCATTACTAGACATATGAGTTACCACAACCGGTCTCAGGGATGGCTAACACTGGAAACGTATTTGGTCTCTACTGTTAGGTAAATCAGCTTTTAGTTTTCTTTCACCTTATTTGTGGAACAATCTTCAACATGTTCTTAAATTTGATGTTCTGGTGCCTCTAGGACAATTCAGAAAGCTGATTGAGGATCTTATTACTGATGTTTGTTTTTTATGACCATGTTATTGTTTCTGCTTGCATTCTGTATTTATATATTTATGTATTTATATATTGATGTGTGTATTTTCTGTAATTTAGGGCTCATCTGTAAAATAGACCTTGGTCTCAGTATGACTCCCTGATAAAATAAAGGTTAAATTAATAGAAATACAATCTGGCTAGTTATAAAAAGGGCTTTGTACAACAGTAGCCGCATTAGCGCAACTAGTTTGTTAGTTAACATTGGCTGGCTACTAGTGATAAGTCTTTCGCGAATTTGAATATTGGGAATCGCATCGGTGAAAGATCCATTTATTTGCCTTCGTGATTTGCATACTGCTACCAAAGACAGTACAGTATGAAGATATGCAGAAACTGCTTTTCCCGATATGAATCCCAGATAACGCTTGTAGGCGATGTCATGAAGACGTTGGCTAGCTAAACTCATATGCAGAAACACGAAATTAGGTCTAACGGTCATCTCGCGCCGAACTGCGCATGTGTCAAATCAAAGGCACTCCGATATAGTTGTTTTTGCTGAAAATAAAAGCGCGTTAGCTTGTCACTCATGAGGTTGGAGTAATAACATATTCAACCACTTAAGACATTGTCTCGAATCCAGGTTGTGCCTTTGGATTTAAAGAAAGTTAACAACTAAGGAACTATTTTTCACTTCTCATTGACTCCTCAAACCCGGACTGGTCTGTTTCGCGAGCGTTCCAGGAAGTATCGCGATGCGCATCTAGGTTTAGAAACTGCTGCTACTACTTCTTGAGCTTCAAACAACTATCTGCAAATAAATTACAAAATTCTTCTCAAAATTCTTCTCTGAAGACAGTAAATAATACATATTGCTGGCTATCTAACAAACATTTTATTTTAAGGTGCATATCACAAGCTGACATACTGGTAGCATACTGTTCGGACTTTACAATAGCCACTTTGTGTTTCCAGGTCGATTTTCAAGCATTTTGAATGAGTAGCTCTTTTAGGTGAACAAAGCCAAATGATGCGGCTACAGATGTGGCTGACCGAAAAGACTCAGAACAAATATATTTATAACTAAACCAAGATAGACCACAGCCTGTCGTTTCCAGTGGGATCAAATCAGTCATAAGTGGGCAGAACGAGCAAGGAGGGGGGCAGAGGCAAGCATGGGCCAGTGAGATCCTATTGGCGCGATGTAGTACGTATTTGCATATTTTCTTTAGAGAAGGCCTACCCTGAAGTGTGCGTGTGCAATAACTCAATTCACCCTTGCGCTCCTAAACAACGCAGAGTAAAATCCACAAAACGTTGTCCAATGTTTAAGAGATTTTGGTAACCGAAAACTGTATTGAGATCAAACGTTTCATCGATGAGAAAGTTAGCATAATGTTGGCCAAAATGCAACTAGCTTCATCTACTCCCGCTTCTGGCCAGTAGGCTTCCTCTCATGACCATATTTGGTCATGAGTGGAACCGCCAACCGGATGCTTCACACTTCAATACATTGGCTAATTCTTCTGGCTACCACTAGCGTTACGCCGAGGGACATTCCCAATAAAGCTTAAGAAAGCGACGCTACTGCCACCTTCTGGTTTGGACTATTTTAACAAGGCTGACGGACGGTGATCTGCCGTCTGGAAGAAAAAAAAGTTTGACTACCAACACTGTTCAGTTGTGCTAAATATTCTCGGCCGGCAAACATTCGATGTACCGGTGAACGTCAAACGTACCGGTGTGTCTGAGCCTTTAGGGGGCGGCAGGGTAGCCTAGTGGTTAGAGTGTTGGGCTAGTAACCGAAAGGCTGCAAGTTCAAATCCCCAAGCTGACAAGGTACAAATCTGTCGTTCTGCCTTGAACAGGCAGTTAACCCACTGTTCCTAGGCCGTCATTGAAAATAAGAATTTGTTCTTAACTGACTTGCCTAGTTAAATAAAAGTACAATTAAAAAATAAAAAAAATTAGCTGATACGTAAAATACCTATGGAGGCGTTGTAAGATCTGGCAGGCGTCAGCAACGACTGGGCAGAGGAACGCGCCCACTTATTTTGGAACGCGCCCAATACCTTACCACGACGCTACGTGTACGTTCAAGGGGGAGGGGCACGTAAACAGAATTCTAAACAAAGGAGAGCGAATCAGTTTTTATTTCAACATCTTTGTAGAGAGTCGAAAGGTAAGAATATTAATAATTGTACATGATTAGTTCCTGCAAAAAGTGTTTGACTATAGAGCTCTGGCAAAAATGCATGCACCGTTTTCTCCTTTGCCAATGCAATTTCGATGCATTTACCATCAGCTCTTTGCAGCGCCATTACTGTGTAGGGTAAATGAACAAAATGGCCATATTATTACTGAGGACGTGCATCTTCCTCGTTATGAATTTTTGCTAACTATTTCCATGCCCCCCACCATTCCAAAACTTCATACACACTCCTTATTTATTTTTGATTTATTCTGGTCGATAATGTACTTTTGCAAAGGGCAGTAACTTGCATTTGATGAGTGCACAGGCCATGATTAATGTTGCCTCGCACATGGATATCAGAAGCAGTGGGTGACTTTTACGACTGCATGATGTTACCATTGGGTCTTGCTAAGTTGCTTTGTATCAAACTGTATTGTGATTTTAATAATAGAGTTAATAACTTATCTGAACATGCAAAGGAAATGTTTTAATTCCTATTTCTGGTCACCAGTTTGGAGTCATGCCTATACGTCGTGCAGCTAGGACACCACCCCAGGAGATGCCCCCCTCGGCTGCACCAGAGGGAGGTGAGTTCAATAATCTCAACATGAACAGGAACTCTATGGTGTTCATATCAATGATGTATATAAACCCTGGATTGCTGATGCTATGTATTGGCATTTGAGAGGTTTGAAGCAAATGGTGGACCATATTGGGGCTCCACAGTAGTGGAAACGGTACAATTTGGTCATCTCTAAAAAAATATATATATATATATATATATATTTGTTTTATATTTAGCTCACATTCACCATAATGCTTACTTTATTATATTATGTGAGCTAAACATGGAAACATCTATAAAGTATATGTGTTTTAAGATTACTAATGTTACTACCCCCACTACTGGGGATTGGCAATGTCTGTAATAGAATAAATGTGGCAAAAATGAATGTTGACAATAATACATTTTATTGCTATGGCTTCCAAACTATTATTTACAATTGTGGGGGAGTGCCAAGATGATGGAGTCAAGGTGGCTTCAACACAGCGCCCCCATGTGTCATCTAGTGTGTGTGATAGATAAATAGATCTATATATCTATCAATCATTGGTTCATATGTACCCAGCATTGACAGGCTAGGGGTGAATATGGTAACCACTTGGCAGGACTTGGTTCTTTCCCCCAATTGAGTCCCATTTGTCATAGTCACTTATCGAATCCTTTCATATTAGTGGTTTAAGAGTGGAATCGGACTTCCCAAATATTTGACAATGAGTTCTTGTTGAGTGGTATGTGAATAAAGCATGACATCTGCTTGCTGAATTAACCTATTCAAACTTATGTCGTTCTCCTTCCCCCACATCTCTCTCCAGAGCCTGATGCCAGTTCTGAGGAGTCTGCCTCTGTTGAGGAGGAGCAGGAGATGGCATCTGCTGCCCTAGTAGCCAAGGAGGGGGAGGGCACAGGTGAAGGAGAGACCAAAGAGAATGGTGAGAAACCTGAGGGAGAGAAAGGTGATGAATCGACTGGAGAGAAGACTGCTGAGGGGGAAGAGTCTGAGAAGAAAGAGTGAGTTGCTTGTGCTCATGCCCTGTGGTTGTTGCTTCCATATTGGTGCAGATAAATGTTTAATTGCTCTTTGTTTTGTTGGTTTGTTGCAGAGAGAAGGATGGCGTGAAAGAGAAAGTGAAGAAGCCAGTGAAAAGGGCCATTCCCGCCTGGGCAACCATGTCTGCCAGCAAACGTGCAACTCTCACTAATAAGAGCACCTCCACCATGCAGCTGCCTAAGATGGACGACATCCTCATCGAGGCCATTGAGGTCTGTACACCACAAAACACTTACCTTTGTATTATGTAGTTCTCCCTTATTCCCCACGAATGCAACACCTGCAACTCATCATATTTCCTCTGCAGTCCTGCAAGGAGAAGACTGGGGCCTCAGCCCATTCTGTCATGAAGTACATTGTGAAAAAATACCCTAACCTAGAGAAGAGGAAATTCCTCCTTAAGAAGGCTCTCAAGAGGCAGCTGGAGAAGGGCACCGTCAAACAGGTGAGTCCTTATCACGGACCAAAGCTTACCATGTATTAACATGAATTGCAAATGGTAGGCAGCAGTCTTGGTGTTTTTGATCTGTGGGTTACTTGTTGTGGTGCCCTATATCCTGTTTGTCTGGTGTTTTACCTGCCTGCGTACTACTGTTGCTTTACCTTTTTAATCACTCTCACAGCTAAAGGGTAAAGGCCTTTCTGGGAGCTTTACCATTGGGAAGCAGTCCTCTAATAAACCAACTGCTAAAGGGGTAGGTAATTTTCAGTCGCCGATCTACAAACTTCAACACTAACAATTACAATTGACTATTATGTGATTGTTCCATTGGCTTTGAGTAGGCAGAGTTTGGATAATATATGCCATTTAGCAGACACTTATGTGAAATCATGCTTGCATACATTTTTTTTTTACTGGAACTGAACCCACTATCCTGGCGTTGCCAGCGCCATGCTCTACCAACTGAGCTACAGAGCACCACTTTGTTTGACAGTGATTCTGATTGTGATGGTTTGGTGCTAGAAGCCGATCGTCGTGGCACCTGGGTTGAAGGCAGAGACCCTTGGGGATGCTCTGCCCCTGATCATCACACGGCTATGTGAGCCCAAAGAGGCGTCTTATATCCTGATCAAGAAATATGTGGAGCAGCACTTCCCTCAACTCAACGTGGAGCATAGGTAAATACCTGTTTTACTGTTATATTGGGATGGGTGGGTTCTCTTATTCTGTTTGGAGCATGTTTAACATGCTAACTTACAGTATTACTTGACATAGCAATGCAACCCTGTGCACAACCCAAATCTACAGAATGTTTAATGCAGTACCTTTGAACTATGGGATGTTCGTGGTGTGTATTGGTGTAGGTTAAATAGAATTTCCAATGCAGTCACTATTTCATTCCTAGGCCAGATATCCTAAAGAGTGCCCTGGTGAGAGCTGTGGACAAGGGTCACCTGGAGCAGATCACTGGAAAAGGTGCCTCTGGAACATTTCAGGTTAGCCTTATACTAAAGGAATGCACAATTCAGTGTACTTCATGAAGTCTGATGTTGGATCTCTGTTGTATGAGGTGTTTATCTCAGCCCCTCTTACTCTCTTACAGCTGAAGCGGGAAGGGGGCAAGTTCCTGCTTAAAGGCGGGCCCCTGGAGGACGCTATCATGACATCCATTGTGGCAATGAACGAACCCAAGACTTGCAGCACCACCACACTCCGCAAATTCCTGTTAGAGACAAACCAGGACAGCATGGAGTACCGTGTGGGTAAGACCTGCTCCCTGACTCTCTTAAGAGAAACACTGCTTTGGCAAGATGTGAATACCGACCTGCAACTGCAGGAGCGCTCTCGTTAGCTAGGTTAAATCAGAGATGTAAAGATGCTTTATTGAACCCAGGCACTATTCTTCCCTCAGTGAACAACCTGAAGAGGACCCTGCAGAAGTGCAAAATGATGGGCTGGATGGATCAGATCACTGGGAATGGGCTAAACGGAACCTACCAGCTCTGCTACCCTTACTACCCCAGGTAGAACACCACTATAGGAAGGTTTCTATGTGATGTACATCGCTACCCTCTGTACATCATTGCATTGCTGCTATGCAACGTATATTGCTACCCTCTGTACATCATTGCATTGCTGCTATGCAACGTATGTTGCTACCCTCTGTACATCATTGCATTGCTACTATGTGACGTATATTGTTGCCCTCTACATCATTGCATTGCATGTGCTATACCAGGAACAGTATTTCCTGAAGTTCACTCACCTGGAACCGAAAGGTTAAAGATCAGACTGTCTCTTCTTATTCCACAGCCCAGCCATTCTGTTCCCTGAAAAACAGAACGTGAAGGAGCAGAAAGTGGCGGAGAAGGACAAACGCAGAAAGAGGGTTGACTTGTCTGATGAGGACTCTGATGAGGAGGAAGAGGACTCGTCCGAGGAAGAGGACTCAGATGATGAACCCCCTCCTAAGAGGTGAGTCGAAGGTCAAGTGGATAAAATCCAATGATAATATTTTTTATTGATATTGTCATACATAGCAGTGAACCATTTGTAACTCACTAACAGTGTATTTGTTCAATACGATCCTTAGGAAAGCTGGGAAGAGGCCACCACCTAAAGCGCGTCGTCCCCCCCCCAGCAAGAAGTCTCGGCCGGCAAGTCAGTCAAGGGCTAAGGGCAAAAAAAGAGCTGCCCCAGCAAAGAGGTCTGCACCCCCAGCAAAGAGGTCTGCACCCCCAGCCAAGAGGTCTGCACCCCCAGCCAAGAGGTCTGCGCCCCCAGCCAAGAAGTCTGCGCCCCCAGCAAAGAGGTCTGCGCCCCCAGCAAAGAGGTCTGCACCCCCACCAGTCAAGGTATCCCCACCAGTCAAGGCACCCCCACCAGTCAAGAAAGCTGCACCTGCGAGCAAGCCCAAAACGCCCATCATCAAAAAGCTGATGAGCAAGGCATCTAAGCGGCCAACGCCCAAAAAGTCACCTCCTGCAAAGAAGGCAGCAGCCAATTCTGCAGTGAAGGCCAAGCCAGCAGCTCGCAAGTCCCTGAGGGGGAAGAAGTGAGTTTACTATTGCCCAGCAGTGGAAGTTTAACTGTAGCTCTGAAGACAGTGGTGCTCTGCCTCTCTCCATGCTCTCTTTCGCATCATTGTTTTCCTCCAGTTTGGGGCTATAGAATTATTTTCTCTGTAGGATTGGGATGTGGCAGTTATTAGTTCATGTAAATTTACTGTACTTGGGAACTGTTCTATTTCTGTGAACCCAAGTTTTAATCTCCATTGTGTAGAATGGCCTCTTAAAATATGTAAAACTGCCTAGGTAAAGAATTGTGAAATTTCCATCACACTTAATTTTGATAATGTATAGGCAGAGATCCAGAATCAGTGACTTTTACTTTTTGCATTTTGTCCCAGTCCACTCTACCATGTTTTACCTGGACACATTCCTTTTATCAAATAATTTGTTTAGCATTTTGGAAACTTTCTTCCTCTACAACATTTTTGATTTCTCTACATTTAATCTGGAGTGAACTCATCTTAAAGGATATTGAGATTTGTGTTATTAAGTGAATTTGAGAGCATAATGACAGCCAACTTTTCATGTAATGAATTATTGTTTATTACGAATTCTGTTATTTAAATGATCGTATGAGTGAAACATATCCATCGCTGGGCCTGTGGTTAAAATACTTAATATGATTGGAGACTAACTGATCAGGAAGCACTGTTTGTCATTGTGATTTTCAGTACTACTGCATAGTATTAGGGGATTTTTTTTTGTGTGTGTAAACAAACAAGCTAATCAAAGTGAATTGGTTGTCCTATAAAGCGAAAAGAAAACAGACCAATACAATCTTCTACATTCTGTGTAATAGTGAAAGATTGTGAATAACACACTTTGTTTTGAAGGAGCGTAGCTCATACCCTGCATGCATGCGTGTACTCTTTGTTATGCTTTTTCCCAAGTCATTATTAAAATGGCTATATTTGTACTTCCTTCATTCTGTCATGGTCTCAAGGGAGACCAACACAAAATAGTGTGTCTGCTGGTGGAGCTGAAGTATATATTTTAAATACTACACAATACAAATCCATAATGTCAATTTGGTTCACTCATGAATAAAGTGCTGGATAGTTTGAGTAAAGGGTTATTAAATAGACTAGAACGTTACAATTTATTAGGCCTATGTCCATACAGTTTATAAATCATTATTTGGTGCATTAAGTGGATCCTCTCATTCAGAGTGATGCAACTGTTTACTTTTCAAATGTTGAGCATGTTGATGAACAAGGGGGAAATTATGAAATTAACATTTAAATTCAGGATGGATGGGCTGCTGCAAATCAGTGAAGGGTGTATTAATCATTAGTTAAAACTAGTGTCTTTCAGACAACTGCAGGTATGTCACTCCATTTCGTTCCGTTTGCTTCCGTTAAAAAAAAACGTTTTGCAACAGAAGTCGCGTAATTCCCATATCTAGGTCTACACCTATGTTGCGCAATGAGTGTATGGACCATCAATATGGGCTGCAGAAATGCCTTTGAGTATGGGATGATTTATATCGGCGCATTGTGCGTTTAAACTTTTTTTTTTCATCTCAAATATGTCTCGAAAGGTAAAACGTTTCTAGTCCCGCCCAAACTCACCGGTGAATAGCCAACTCTGAATTGAGTCGGGGCGGGCGTCAATTTGACGATGAGGTAACTTTGACTGGGAGAGGAATTCAGAGTTTGGAACGGGGTCCGGAGTACAAGAGTGCGGAAGTGAAAAGAGCGTTGTTGTGGCCCTAAAGTAAGATATTTGATTAGCATTGATTTATTGACATGTTTACTTTGCCAAAGCTGTACATGCGTTTAACTGAATCCTTGCATAAATGTTTGCGCTCATAGAACAGACTAACAGGTTTGGGAGTAACGGATTACATATAAGAGATTACAAAAACGATCATTGTAATATATTACCAGCAAAAATATTTTAACTAGATACTTTTAAAAAACTAGATAATTACTTCAAGGATTACTTTTAAATTCAGAAAGAATGTTTGCAAAAACAATCTTTGTGACACTTCTCTGTTTTGTAAATTACACTCAAATTAGCATTGAAAAAAAGGCACACAATTAAGTAAGTTCCACCTGAGCGAGTCTGACCACAAGTCAGAGACCACTATGATAACACACGAAATATGTTTGATCGATCGCGGGAAAAGCGCAGGAATAGGCTTTTGTAGGCTACAGTCCAAGGTATGTCTTCCAATGGTGCGACTGATGTCAGTATCCAAAGATTACCCAATTTGAATCAACGCTTGGAGGTAAGGATGACAGCAGTGTAGTCTACGGCGATACGGATATCACTTCTTATTGATATCTACACAGCGCATTGATGTGAATCACACTGCTGCTCTCTCATTTAGCTATTTGTGCCTTACGGAATGTGGTTGTTGTGGATGGCTGTTCACAAATCCAAACGTGTATTTGAACCCGATAATGGTTGAATTCAAGAAGTTTAAACTGCCCGTCAATCATTGTTTTTGAAACCAGTGGACTGCCAGTGAAAAATGCGCTCTTGCAACAGCTGCATAGTGCGGATCCCAGCCTATGGAATAAAAATAGTTTTTTCCCCCCATAGGCCTAATGGACACATGTTCAAACTCGCACACTTTTGACATACTTAAAGGGGCAATATGTTGTTGCTACATCCAATTTTTGACTTATAAATGATGAGCTCATGAGTTTAATTCAACTTTCACACTCCATGAGAACCCAAAATATAACCTTGTTTTTATCCAATGTTTGTAAACATTGTAAATGTAAACAAACACTGTATAGCCTCATAATATGGTTAAAACAATCATTTTGATATCATGGATGGTCAGTCCTTGCATCCATAGCTCTGTCTATTAATCTGAGTGGTTACATTTCTCCAGGCCCATCCCTCAGCCTACCAAAACAGAGGCGGCGAAACGATTTTGTTCTTGTTTCATCGGTGGATTTGCCCTTTAAACTGCTATCAAGATATCAAAGTGTCACCAACAAAAAGGTAAACAATAGGCCTATAGCAAATTCAGCATATGGCATTAATTTTTCACATGTAAATAGCACTTTTCAGTAGTGCTCAAAGCATGCCATTCCATGAGCGCAGCATTTCTTTTTCAACTCGAATCAATGAGCCCAATCAGTCCTCCATGACAACAAAATAAACAACAGAGTAGGGCTGGCTAATAAATCCTTAGTTTTGGGATTATGCTCAAGCAAAATAATTTGGCTAATCTATACTTCCATATTTCCAAATCCTATTCTTGAAGACCAAGGGGTATAACATTTATTGGAATGACTGGAATTCTGATAGACTTTGGTTTTTAATGTAAATATATAATTTAATTGTATTATTTATTATATGTAGTGGGGAAGAGATTGGTTAGAAGAAGCCTACATAACCAACCCATAAAATAACATTTAACATCCATATGGCCAGCTATGTAAACTTTAACATTGATTTATCATGCAATAGATGTAGTTCAATTGGTAACATACATTTTTGTCTTCTTCTAATGCATTTTAAGGGGAAAGTAATCTAAAAGTAACTGAATGTAATCAGATTACGTTACTGAGTTTGGTTAATCCAAAAGTTACTTTACTGATTACAATTATGGAAAGCCAACTAGTAACTGTAACTGATTACATTTAGAAAGTAACCTACCCATCCCTGCAGACTAATGGGTGATACCTGCATGCTCTGAATGATGTAGGTTATGGAATACATTTTTACATCTGGTTAAATCCACACCAGTAATAGTGATTTGTATGCTACTCAAAATGTGTGGCGTGTAATGAATTAGAAGATTCAAACACAACAATGCAACAACCTATCAGATTGCAGGTGCATATAGCCTTTTCATAATATGGCCAAGAGGAGAAGGGGCAAATACAGTGCCTTGCGAAAGTATTCGGCCCCCTTGAACTTTGCAACCTTTTGCCACATTTCAGGCTTCAAACATAAAGATATAAAACTGTATTTTTTTGTGAAGAATCAACAACAAGTGGGACACAATCATGAAGTGGAACGACATTTATTGGATATTTCAAACTTTTTTAACAAATCAAAAACTGAAAAATTGGGCGTGCAAAATTATTCAGCCCCCTTAAGTTAATACTTTGTAGCGCCACCTTTTGCTGCGATTACAGCTGTAAGTCGCTTGGGGTATGTCTCTATCAGTTTTGCACATCGAGAGACTGACATTTTTTCCCATTCCTCCTTGCAAAACAGCTCGAGCTCAGTGAGGTTGGATGGAGAGCATTTGTGAACAGCAGTTTTCAGTTCTTTCCACAGATTCTCGATTGGATTCAGGTCTGGACTTTGACTTGGCCATTCTAACACCTGGATATGTTTATTTTTGAACCATTCCATTGTAGATTTTGCTTTATGTTTTGGATCATTGTCTTGTTGGAAGACAAATCTCCGTCCCAGTCTCAGGTCTTTTGCAGACTCCATCAGGTTTTCTTCCAGAATGGTCCTGTATTTGTCTCCATCCATCTTCCCATCAATTTTAACCATCTTCCCTGTCCCTGCTGAAGAAAAGCAGGCCCAAACCATGATGCTGCCACCACCATGTTTGACAGTGGGGATGGTGTGTTCAGCTGTGTTGCTTTTACGCCAAACATAACGTTTTGCATTGTTGCCAAAAAGTTCAATTTTGGTTTCATCTGACCAGAGCACCTTCTTCCACATGTTTGGTGTGTCTCCCAGGTGGCTTGTGGCAAACTTTAAACGACACTTTTTATGGATATCTTTAAGAAATGGCTTTCTTCTTGCCACTCTTCCATAAAGGCCAGATTTGTGCAATATACGACTGATTTTTGTCCTATGGACAGAGTCTCCCACCTCAGCTGTAGATCTCTGCAGTTCATCCAGAGTGATCATGGGCCTCTTGGCTGCATCTCTGATCAGTCTTCTCCTTGTATGAGCTGAAAGTTTAGAGGGACGGCCAGGTCTTGGTAGATTTGCAGTGGTCTGATACTCCTTCCATTTCAATATTATCGCTTGCACAGTGCTCCTTGGGATGTTTAAAGCTTGGGAAATCTTTTTGTATCCAAATCCGGCTTTAAACTTCTTCACAACAGTATCTCGGACCTGCCTGGTGTGTTCCTTGTTCTTCATGATGCTCTCTGCGCTTTTAACGGACCTCTGAGACTATCACAGTGCAGGTGCATTCATACGGAGACTTGATTACACACAGGTGGATTGTATTTATCATCATTAGTCATTTAGGTCAACATTGGATCATTCAGAGATCCTCACTGAACTTCTGGAGAGAGTTTGCTGCACTGAAAGTAAAGGGGCTGAATCATTTTGCACTCCCAATTTTTCAGTTTTTGATTTGTTAAAAAAGTTTGAAATATCCAATAAATGTCGTTCCACTTCATGATTGTGTCCCACTTGTTGTTGATTCTTCACAAAAAAATACAGTTTTATATCTTTATGTTTGAAGCCTGAAATGTGGCAAAAGGTCGCAAAGTTCAAGGGGGCCGAATACTTTCGCAAGGCACTGTAATAACCTGACAGACTCGAGTTTTGGAAATTGCTGAAGCCTTCCTATCTACCACCACACCAGTGGTGGAAAAAGTACCCAATTGTCATACTTGAGTAAAAGTAAAGATACCTTTTATAGAAAATGACTCAAGTAAAAGTGAAAGTCACCCAGTAAAATACTACTTGAGTAAAAGTCTAAAAGAGTTTAGTTTCAAATGTACTTAAGTATCAAAGTAAATGTAATTGCTCAAATATACTTAAGTATCAAAAGTATAAATCATTTCAAAATCCTTGTATTAAGCCAATCAGATTGCACAATTTCCTTTTTGAAGTTTTTTTCAATGGATAGCCAAGGGCACACTTCAACACTCAGACATAATTTGTGTTTAGTGACCTCTGCCAGGTCAGAGGCAGTATGGACGACCAGCGATATTCTCTTGATAAGTGCATGAATTGGACAATTTTCCATTAGGATCCAGCTGCGACATCATCTCTCAGAGCAGTCATCCCTCAGGGTCTCTATGCTGCCATCTACTGATATGTAATCTCTCAGTGCAGTGCATCGCTCAGGAAAAGTGGAGGTGTCGAAAGGGACCATATAAGGAGAAGTGGGGATTTTGAAAGGAACCATATAAGGAGAAGTGGGAATTTTGAAAGGAACCATATAAGGAGAAGTGGGGATTTTGAAAGGAACCATATAAGGAGAAGTGGGGATTTTGAAAGGAACCAAATAAGAAGAAGTGGCGATTCAAAAGAGTATTTTAACACTAGAAGTGCTGGAATTCCATAACTGCTAGAACTGAAATGACTTGATATTTCAATTATTATTATTATTATTTAAAATATTCAATAATAAATCATGCATTGTTCAAGTTCAGGTATCTAACGTTAGCAAGTATTTACATTTACGAAAAACGTAACGTTACATACATGGTTACCAGTAGGTAACGTTCAAAGACACAGCTCACAATGGGTGAATAGACATTTTTGGGGGATAACTAAAATTCCTTACTGTCATCTCTGCAGAACATGACTGACATCTTGAGTGGCACCTTTCAAAACCCACACTTCTCCTTATATGGTTCCTTTCAAAATGTCCACTCCTTTCGAAACCCCCACTTTTCCTGAGAGATGACATTGTAGACCCTGAGGGATGACTGCTCTGAGAGATGATGTTGCAGCAGGACCCCTCCAACTTTCCAGTCCTGCTAAGCATTCAAAATGTAAGAAATACTTTTGGGTGTGAGGGAAAATGTATGGAGTAAAAAGTACTGTATATTATTTTCTTTAGGATTGTAGTAAAGTAAAAGTACTTAATTAGTACTTTAAAGTATTTTTACTTAAGTACTTTACACCATTTCACCAAACATACCTGTTTCTAGCTTAAAATTAAAAGGTTTGAATTGTTCACAGCTCATTTTAGCACTTCTACCTGCCTACAAAAGCATTTTTTTCACATGGGGAAAATAACACTACCGGCTAGTGCATATGACACATCATTCACATGTCTAATGTTGATCATACTGAGTGCTGTAAAGCTCTCTGCTATATTCTGATTCTGCAGAACTCAGGGGAACTCCTCCAGAAACAGCAGCATAAAGAAGTAGGCTAACTCAGGAGTGAAAATGATGGGTGAGATACCGGTCAGGGAGGATGGCACAGTTACAAGGTCAGCTGAGGTAAGCCATATCCACTGACAGAGCAAAACACATCTTCCTCCTCCCCATATAAGAGTTGGTTACTACACTGACCAAAAATATTAACAACATGTAAAGTGCTGGTCCTGTGTTTCATGAGCTGAAAGAAAAGACCCCAGAAATGTTCCATATGCACAAAAAGCTTATTTCTCTCAAATGCTGTGCACACATTTATTTAAATCTCTATTAGTGTGCATTTCTCCTTTGCCAAGATAATTCATTCACCTGACAGGAAGCTGATTACACAGCATGATCATTACTCAGATGCACCACTCTAATATGTGGGGCACCTGTGTAATGTGCACTCTAAAATAATGTACTTTTTAGGCCACTTTGTACCATAAGCCGCCTCCAACGCTGTTTCAGAGAATTTGGCAGTACGTCCATCCAGCCTCACAACCGCAGCCCACGTGTATGGTGTCGTGTGGGCGAGCGTATTGCTGGCTTCAACGTTGTGAACAGAGTGCCCCATGGTGGTGGTGGGATTATGGTATGGGCAGGCATAAGTTACGGACAACGAACACAATTGCATTTTATCGATGGCAATTTGAATGCACAGAGATACCACGACGAGATGCTGAGGCCCATTGTCGTGCCATTCATCCGCCACCATCACTTCATGTTTCAGCATGGTAATGCACAGCCACAGCACAGCCACATGTCGCAAGGATATGTACACAATTCCTGGAAGCTGAAAATGTCCCAGTTCTTCCATGCCCTGCATACTCACCAGACATGTCTCCAATTGAGCATGTTTGGGATGCTCTGGATCGATGTGTATGACATCGTGTTCCAGTCCCTGAAAATATCCAACAACTTCTCACAGCCATTGAAGAGGAGTGGGACAACATTTCACAGGCCACAATCAACAGTCTGATAAACTCTATGCGAAGGAGATGTCACACCATATGCTGACTGGCTGACTGACTGATATGCCCCTACCTTTAAAAAAAAGAAGTTATCCGTAACCAACGCATCTGTGTTCCAAGTCATGTGAAATCCATAGATTAGGTCCTAACTAATTCATTTAAATGGTCTAATTTCCGTATATGAACAGTAACTCAGTAAAATCTTTGAAATTGTTGCGTGTTGCGTTTATTTTTTTGTTCAGTATATTCGTTTTTTTTTTTTTAAATGTGTCCTAAGAGGATGAAATCTGAGTGGACTCTACTTCCCTTTTAAGACCTTGTTAATTAGTTACATTACGTGTTTATCTATAATCAGCAATTGATAGTATGTGTAACATAGTCTTTCTTGTTTATATAGTATGTTGGGTCTTTTCATGTGGACGACTGCTGTTTGGACGATCAGATGCAGCAGTTGCACACACAGCTAAAGTCTCTCAAAGTAGGTGCTGGTAGTGACAGGCTAGAAAGCAGCAGCAGTACATTAAAACACATTTAGACTGTTCACAACTTATTATGGTGGAGAATTTGTAGACAGCCCGAATGCAAAGGCAAACACGAAAAGCTTTGCCTGAGGTGTTGAAATGTCTTTTTCACAGACATGCAAGAAAAGGAGGCCTGTGTCCCTTAAATTTTCCATCAAAGGGGTGAAGATGTATGATGAAGATGAGACGGTAAGAGTTGAAATTCCCAGTCTTAAAAGTCATCAACATAATTTCTTTCCTTTTGTGAATTACTTTCCTCTTCCTTGTCTGTAGACCCTCCTCATGGCCCATGCTCTACGAAGGGTCTCCCTTTCCACTGCCCACCCCTCGGACGCCCAGTTTGCCTTTGTTTCCCACAACCCCGGCAGCCCTGATGCCCAGCTATACTGCCACCTTTTCAAGGCTAGGCATGCCAGAGCAGTAAGAACCTGTATTGGATCTTTATCTCCCAAGATGATTGTCAACAAAATCCCTCTGTGTGTCTGTTAAGCTGCAGTTTCTTGTATCTGATTTGTCTCTCTGTTGGTATGTTGTTTTCTCCCAGGCCCAGTTCCTGAACCTGTTGCTGTGCCGCTGTTTCCAGCTGTCCTACCTGGCAAAGCACCCAGAGGAGGCGCAGGATGAGTCTGTCGGCCCACTGCCCAGCCGTGCCCCCTCCCTCCTCAACCAGGGCTTCCCTCTCTGTGTCAGTGCCCTTGTGTCATTCCGAAGGGCCCCCACTCAGGGCTTACTCCCAGGGGAAAAGGTCAGGACAAACTTGTGATTATGTTTTAACTGAATTGTGAAAGTATTATTTCACTGTGCTATTTTTATTTGCTTTGCTGAGCCCGTACATTTTGCTGGCTTAGCAGTTGGCCAGTTAATACTTCCTATGGGTCTTTATTGTAGGTCTTCCCATTGAAGAACAACAGAACAACAACTGAGGAACAACCGAGCAGCCAAGAGGAGGTCTTCAACTCCTCTCCTTCCCTGGTGCGCAAGAGAGCCATCCGCAACAAAGTATTGCGCTCAGGAGCCTATCGCTCCTTCACTTACAGCCCTCACAAACAACATCACCTCCAGGATCAGCTAAACTCTCCAGAAGGTGGGCTAAATGTGCAGAGAGCACTTTCAAGAGTGAAACAATTCATTAGGTAATGTTGAAATAATTCCCTAGAGGGACCACTTGGAATGGGATCATCACAAAATGCTAAGGAATCTCTCTTCTTATGTGTGAAACAGGGAAGGGGCAGGACAAAATGCCAGTGAGGAGAGCCCGGGCCCCGAGCCTTGCTGAAACAGAAGAAGCTCTGGCTCAAGCAGTGTGGTGTTGGGCTGGCATTGCCACGTGAGTCCTCTCTCTTGCATTTACCTCACTCACACTGATGCTAGTTCCTAGTGTATTTTATGGAGTGTTCACTTGACAGTGGTGTAAAGTACTTAAGTAAAAATACTTTAAAGTACTACTAAAGTATTTTTGGAGGGGTATCTGTACTTTACTTTACTATTTATATTATTGCCAATTTTTACTTCACTACATTCCTAAAGAAATTAATGTACAGTTTACTCCATACATTTTCCCTGACACCCAAAAGTACGCGTTACATTTTGACAGGAAAATGGTCCAATTCACGCACTTATCAGGAGAACATCCCTGGTCATCCATAATGCTTTTGATCTGGTGGACTCACTAAACACAAATGCTTTGTTTGTAAATTATGTCTGAGTGTTGGAATGTGCTCCTGGCTAAATGTAAATTAAAATATATATAATTATTATTGCTTAAAATAAGGAATTTGAAATTATTTATACTTTTATATTTGAGCAATTCCATTTACTTATGATACTTAAATATGTTTACAACCAAATACTTTTAGACTTTTACTTACAGTGGCAAGAAAAAGTATGTAAACCCTTTGGAATTACCTGGATTTCTGTATGAATTGGTCATCAAATCTGATCTGATCTTCAGTCACAATAGACAAGTCACAACAATAGACAAGTCACAACAATAGACAAGTCACAACAATAGACAAGTCACAACAATAGACAAGACACAACAATAGACAAACAGTCTACTTAATCTAATAACACACAAACAATTATACGTTTTCATGTCTTTATTGAACACACCGCGTAAACATTCACAGTGCAGGGTGGGAAAAGTATGTGAATCCTTGGATATAATAACTGGTTGACCCTCCTTTGGCAGCAATAACTTCAACCAAAGATTTTCTGTAGTTGTGGATCAGACCTGCACAATGGTCATGAGGAATTTTGGACCATTCCTCTTTACAAAACTGTTTCAGTTCAGCAATATTCTTGGGATGTCTGGTGTGAACCATTCTCTTGAGGTCATGCCACAGCATCCCAATCTGGTTGAGGTCAGGACTCACCTTCTGGGCTACTCCAGAAGGTGTATTTTCTTCAGTTGAAGCCATTCTGTTGTTGATTTACCTCTGTGTTTTGGGTCGTTGTCCTGTCCTGCATCACCCAACTTCTGTTGAGCTTCAATTGGCAGACGGATAGTCTAACATTCTCCTGCAAAATGTATTGATAAACTTGAGAATTCATTTTTCCATCAATGATAGCAAGCTGTCCAGGCCCTGAGGCAGCAAATCAGCCACAAACAATGATGCTCCCTCCACCATACTTTACAGTTGGGGCCTTTTTTTCTCCACACATAGTGATGTGTGTTCCTTCCAAACAACTTAACTGTAGTTTCATCTGTCCACAGAATATTTTGCCAGTAGTGCTGTGGAACATCCAGGTGCTCTTATGCGAACTTCAGGCGTGCAGCAATGTTTTTTTTTGTACAGCAGTGGATTCTTCCATGGTGTCATCCCATGAACACCATTCTTGTTTAGTGTTTTACATATCGTAGACTCGTCAACAGAGATGTTAGCATGTTCCATAGATTTATGTAAGTCTTTAGCTGACACTAAGATTTTTTTAACCTCATTGAGAATGATGCGCTGTGATCTTGCAGTCATCTTTGCAGGATGGCCACTCATAGGGAGAGTAGCAACAGTGATGAACTTTCTCCATTTATAGACATTTTGTCTTACAATGGACTGATGAACATCAAGGCTTTTAGAGATACTTTTGTAACCCTTTCCAGTTTTATGCAAGTCAACAATTCTTAATCTTAGGTCTTCTGGGATCTCTTTTGTTCGAGGCATGATTCACATCAGGCAATGCTTCTTGTGAATAGCAAACTTACATTTTGTGAGTGTTTTTTATAAGGCAAGGCAGCTCTAACCAACATCTCCAATCTCGTCTCGTTGTTTGGACTCCAGGTTAGACTCCTGACTCCAATTCACTTTTGGAGGTAATTTGCCTAGGGGTTCAAATACTTTTCCCAACCAACACTGTGAATGTTTATATGATGTATTCAATATAGACAAGAAAAATACAATAATTTGTGTGCTATTAGTTTAAGCACACTGTGTTTGTCTATTGTTGTTGAAGATGAAGATCAGATGAAATGCTATGACCAAATGCTATGACCAATTTATGCAAAAATCCAGGTAATTCCAAAGGGTTCACATACTTTTTCTTGCCACTGTAAGTAGTATTTTACTGGGTGACTCACTTTTTATTGAGTCATTGTCTATTAAGGTATCTTTACTTTTACTCAATTATGACAATTGAGTACTTTTTCCACCACTGTCACTTGATGAGAACTCATCTGAACTGTCAGTGGTCTCTAAATCCTTATCATGTGTTGCAGTGACAGCAGCTCCTCCCTGCTTGCAGAGGATGTCCTGGGGTCGTACCTGCTGTGCCCCCATCCTAAGAGAACTGGCTGTGGCTCTCTCATAATTCGTTTCTCTTCTGGACTGGTCACCCACCTAATAAACAACACCTCCAACGGGAAATACCTGCTTGAGGTGAGCAGTCTTGACAGTTATTCATATTTGACTTGCTTTTAAGTTTAATGTATTTTCCACTAGCAATGTAGTAATTTGTATTTTTTTTATGTTGTTATACTAGAACTGCCACATAGAATTTAGCACCATTGCTGCCTTGATAGAGCACTGCACCGATATCAAGGGGGAGCTGGACTGTCCGCTGAGTTGTGCCCGTGTGAACCACTGCTATGAGTGGGAGGAGAACGTTGCTAAGGCACTGCCTTTAGCCTTACACCAAGGCCTCAAAAGAAAGAATGCAAAATATACCCAGAGGAAACAATGGGTTTAAAAGTAATTTCTGATCATTGGATTGATCAATGTATCTCATTTTCTAAAAGACACTGACCATATGTTACACTGACACCTTAAATATATAATTCATTAACTTGCATGCTTCACTTTTGTTATTGTTTTCAGATTTCTGATAGAAACACAACTCTAACTATCAAATTTACTTCCAGCAGGTGAATTGTGATGAGTAGAGTAACATTTTGACACTTAGCCTCTGGGATGTAGGGTTGTTTTAATGTCAAAAATCTGTGTGTTTGAGTATATTCTTCTATGTTTTAGCTGCACCTACCTTACTTCACCTACGTTTAAATTAAATTATTTTAATACATTTTAATTACATTATTTTAAAACGTAGGAATATTATGTGTGTGTTTGTATAGACTATATAGGGACATTTTTTATAGATTAACCAGACTAAGGTTTTTTTGTACATTAACTCTGACTCATGTTAAGCTGTCTTTTTGAATTTGTGTTTGTCACTGCTGTCTTTTAAAGTGTTCTGTGAGAACTAGCAGTATTTCTTCATTTTGATTACAGATAAATGTACTTGCTGAATGAAAGGGTATTGTTGTGTTTTATATTTGTAAGCATAATGCATTGCCATATTGTATACTGTATACCAGGTATTCCCAAACTGGGGTACGCCAAATAAAAATGTGATTCACATATTTTTAAAATATATATATATAAATCTTCAAATTTTCAAACAGTCCATTTATATTTTCCAACAGGGCTATACATTTGGGAGAACTCTTTTTCTCGCCTGAGTAGCCTCGTTTCACTGCCAAAAATAAAATGAAACCATCTAGTGTTCAGTGAAATAACAACACAATGTCAAATACAGGTAGTCCAGTCAAATAATTAACATCCAATCACATCCAATCACATTAACATCCAAGCCCCATCCAAGCCACATCCAATCACATTAACATCCAAGCCCCATGCTATTGTGGAGGACTTAATTCTTACTGTTGCTGCGGATATGGCTGGGACAATGCTGGTTGGAAAAGGCAAAAAAAAACTATACAGATGATGTTTTCATCAAACACTGTTTCATGACACAGGAGATGTTTTGAAACAATTACTGCTTCGCATACAAGCCAGTGAATTCTATGCGTTATAGCTGGATGAGTCAACAGATGTGTTGGGCCTGGCACAGCTCCTGGTATATGTCCGTTATGTTTGTGGGGGGTCAATTAAGGAAGCCATCCTCTTCTGCAAACTACTGGAAATCAGGACAACAGGAGAGGATACTTTTTAAATACTGGACAGCTTTGTGACATCAAATGGACTTTGGTGGTCAAGATGTGTTGATATCTGTACTGATGGCGCAAAAGCCATGACAGGGAGACATAGTTGAGTGGTAATGCGCGTGCAAGCAGTTGCTCCCGACACCACTTGGTGAGTACACTGCAGCATCCACCAAGAGGCTCTTGCTGCCAAGGGAATGGCCTGACAGCTTGAAAGATGTTTTGGACACTAGTGAAAATGGTTAACTTTGTTAAAGCAAGGTCCCTGAACTATCATGTAGTTTCTGCACTATGCAATGATATGGGCAGCAACCATGTAACGCTTTTACAACAATCAGAAGTGCGCTGGTTGTCAAGGGGCAAAGTATTGACTGTAACGATTTTCATTGGTGGAAGAAGGTTAGGACCAAGGTGCAGCGTGGTAAGTGTTCATCATTTTAATGGTGAAACTGAACACTATCAAACAAGCAACAAAAGATCAACCGAACCAGCTCCGTCATGTGCAAAACACACTAAACAGAAAATAACTACCCACAACGCATAGTGGGAAAACAGGCTGCCTAAGTATGGTTCTCAATCAGAGACAACAATTGACAGCTGCCTCTGATTGAGAACCACACCAGGCCAAAACCAGAAATAAAAAATAGAAGAAAAACATAGACAAAATAGCATAGAATGCCCACCCGAGTCACACCCTGGCCTAACCAAAATAGAGAATAAAAAGCCTCTCTATGGCCAGGGCGTGACATTGACCCATTTTTTTTTATTTAGAGAAAAGCTTAAAGTTTTCTTTACTGACCATCATTGTCACGTTCTGACCTTAGTTCCTTTGTTTTGTCTTTTGTTTTAGTATGGTCAGGGAGTGAGTTGGGTGGGTTGTCTATGTTAGTTTTTCTATGATTTTCTATTTCTGTGTTTGGCCTGATATGGTTCTCAATCAGAGGCAGCTAGCTGTCAATCGTGGTCCCTGATTGAGAACCATATTTAGGTAGCCTGTTTTCTATTGTGTTTTGTGGGTGGTTATTTTCAGTCTTTGTGTGGCTGCACCAGATAGAACTGTTTTGGTTGTCACTGTTGTTTTGTAGTTTTGAAGTGTTCAGTTGTTTATTAAAAAGATGAACACTAACCACGCTGCGCTTTGGTCCTTTCCTTCTTCCACCTAAGACAGCCATTACAATCATTTTAATTTGTCTGACCGCTTGCAAGATGAGTTTCTCACACGACTGGCCTACCTGGGTGATGTTTTTTCTCGCCTGAATGATCTGAATCTAGGATTACAGTGACGCTCCGCAACTATATTCAATGTGCGGGACAAAACTGAGGCTATGATTAAGAAGTTGGAGCTCTTTGTCTGCACAACACACAGGTCTTTCCATCGTTGTATGATTTGTTGTGCGCAAATTAACTCAAGCTTATAGACAATGTCAAATGTGATACAGCGATGCACCTGAGTGAGTTAATTACACAAACAACTGGATTCGTTATCCCTTTCACCCCCTGCCTCAAGTCCACTTACCGATATCTGAACAAGGGAGCCTCATCAAAATTGCAACACGCAGTTCTGTGAAAATGTTTTTTAATCAGAAGCCACTGACAGATTTATGGATCGGGCTGTGCTCAGAGTATCCTGCTTTGGAAAACCGCGCTGTTAAGTCGCTAATTCCCTTTGCAACCATGTACCTATGTGAGAGTGGATTCTCGGCCCTCACTAGCATGAAAACTAAATACAGGCACAGACTGTGTGTGGAAAATGATTTGTGTGAGACTCTCGAAAACAACCCAACATTGCAGAGTTATGTGCATCCTTTCAAGCACACTCTTCTCATTAACCTGTGGTGAGTTATTCACAATTTTCGATGAACAAATAAGGTTTTATATGTAAGATTGTTAAATAAAGAGAAATTATTAATGATTATATTATTATTGATGCCCTGGTCCTATAAGAGCCACTTCCCACGAGCCGGGTTGTGAAAAAAACACACATTCTTATGTTTAATAAAGGTATCGTATAGTGTGTGTGTGGCAGGCTTACAACGGTGGCAAAAAAACTACATTTGAGAGTGCGCTGACACTGGTGCAAGAGGGGGTACGCAGCTGGAGGTTGAATGTTTGAAGGGGTACTGGACTTTAAAAAGTTTTGGAACCACTATTGTATACAGTAGCACTCATTCCAGGGTTTTTCTTTATTTGACTGTTTTCTACATTGTAGAATAATAGTTAAGACATCAGAACTATGAAATAACACATGGAATCATATAGTAATGAAAAAAGTGTTAAACAAATCCAAATATATTTAGATTTGAGATTATTCAAAGTAGCCACCCTTTGCCTTGATGACAGCTTTGCACACTCTTGGCATTCTCTCAAACAGCTTCATGAGGTAGTCATCTGGAATGCATTTCAATTAACAGGTGTGCCCTGTTAAAAGTACATTTGTGGAATTTCTTTCCTTCTTAATGCGTTTGAACCAATAAATTGTGTTGTGACAAGGACGGGGTGGTATACAGAAGATAGCCCTATTTGGCCCATCATTACTTTAAGACATGAATGTCAGTCAATCCAGAAAATGTCAAGTACTTTTAAAGTTTCTTCAAGTGCAGTCGCAAAAACCATCAAGCATTATGATGAAACTGGCTTTCATAAGGACTGTCACAGAAAAGGAAGACCCAGAGTTACCTCCCGCAGCAGAGGATATCATTAGAGTTAACTGCACCTCAGAATACAAACCAAATATATATTTCACAGAGTTCAAGTAACAGACATATCTCAACATCAACTGTTCAGAGGAGACCGCGTGAATCAGGCCTTCATGGTTGAATTGCTGCAAATAAACTACTACTATGGTGTGGGGGTGACACTGTCAGTGATTTACTTAGAATTCAAGGCACACTTAACCAGTATGGTTACCACAGCAATCTGCAGCGATACGCCATCCCATCTGGTTTGCGCTTAGTGGGACTATCATTTGTTTTCAACAGGACAATGACCAAAAACCCACCTCCAGTCTGTGTAAGGGCTATATAATCAACAAGGAGAGTGATGGAGTGCTGCATCAGATGACCTGGCCTCCACAGTCACCCGACCTCAACCTAATTGAGATGATGGTTTGGGATGAGTTGGACCGCAGAGTGAAGGAAAAGCAGCCAACAAGTACTCAGCATATGCATATGCATATGTGAGAACTCCTTCAAGACTGTTGGAAAAGCATTCTTAATGAAGCTGGTTGGGAGAATGCCAAGAGTGTGCAAAGCTGTCATCAAGGCAAAGGGCAGCTACTTAGAAGAATCTAAAATATTTGATTTGTTTAACACTTGTTTGGTTGGTACATGATTCCATATGTGCTATTTTATAGTTTTGATGTATTCACAATTTTTTTTTACAATGTAGAACGTAGGTGTGACGGGTACTGTACATATGCATAAATGAACACATATTTCTATGAACTTGATCTAAATCTGTTGTTTGGGTAGATTTGGAAGATTGGACGATTCTTCTGGGCACTTATAACATGACGTGGTTTGAGCGCAGAAGTGTGTGGTTGCCTAGCAACTTGGAACGCCGTGGGAAGACAGACAGACAGAGCGAGCGGGCGATCTAATAGTCTCTGTTTAGCAGTTTTGTTTTGTTTTTGTGCACGGATTGTATTCATTGAAGGACATGTCATCTGCCAATCCAACCGATAAGCGGCCTGATATGTTAGCTAACGTCGGTAATGTTACAGGTTGTGTTTGCTTTGATACTTGGTCAATGTGAAATAGCTAGTTTAGCTACTGACTATATCATGCTGATTTGCTATCCTGCTTCTGTGACCAGATCAACAGGTTGATGTTAGACTTTACTATTTTGATCAGATAGTATGTCAGCTGCATGAAGTATGTCATAGCTGCCAGTGAGATTAATTGTTTAGCTACAAATGAACAGTAATCTAAACTATTGTAACGACAATTATTGTTTCTTGCCGCTAGCTTGCACAATGCCTGAAATGGATTCAACAACTGATGATTGATATTGACATTGGTAGCCAATAATATCAATGATGATATTGACGTTTGTTGCCAATATCAAGAGATAATTCTTATAGACAAACATTGGTGTCAGACTGCCTTGCTAACTTGTCACCAGTGCTTGCCTGATATCAGACATACCAAGAAGACAGAGGCAAAAATGGCTTCAGAGGCAGTGAAGGTAGTGGTCAGGTGTCGGCCGATGAATGATAGGGAGCAAATCCTGAATTGTAAGATGGTAGTATCAGTAGAGACGAGTAGGTGTCAGTGTTTGATCAAGAAGCCAGGGGCGAAGGAGGAGCCACCAAAACAATTCACCTTTGATGGAACCTACTTCATTGGCCAAACCACTGAGCAGATGTACAACGAGATCGCCTACCCTTTGGTTGAGGTAGGCCTACAATAAATCCTACTACATTTCCACAACTTGATTTTGGTGGATTTCAAGCAGAAGCACCAGCTCTTAGGTTATTGGACACCTCCAGTAGAGATGTGAAACGAAATACATGTCACAGTTAGGAAACCAAGTGTGCCACTGCCACCTAAGCTACAGTATATCCCCTTGCTAATGACCTTGGAGCTCATCATTTAGAGAAGAGGCTGCTATCAATCTACTGCTGAAATTAATTGTAAGCATATCGGCATATATTGCTTAAAAAAGTCTACAAGCATGTACATTTGTCTTTGCACTGAATGTGATGAAAATGTGATGGTTGATGCAAACAGACTGTTCTTTCTACTGACAGGGGGTGACTGAAGGGTACAATGGAACAATTTTTGCATATGGCCAGACTGGAAGTGGCAAGTCCTTCACCATGCAGGGGGTATCTGAGCCAGCAGCCCAGAGAGGGGTCATCCCAAGGGCCTTTGAGCACATCTTCGAGAGCATTCAGGTACAGTCTTCACCTTCAATATTGTAATGCCACCAAGGATAAGTTGGTGGGGATCATTATTTTTAGAATTGCTGTGGTTGGAAAAGCTGACCTCAGACAAGGCCTTTGTATGACTGGCAGGGCCTATTTGAGTGGCCAGGTTGTATTACTGTAGGTCACATGAATGTGCTTCATTATCAAGTGTTTCCTCTCAAGAATAGGTTCTTATTCATTAGTTGTCTTCTGTGTAAGATAGTGTGCAGAAAATACAAAGTTCCTGGTGAGGGCTTCCTACTTAGAGATCTACAATGAAGAAATCCGAGACCTTTTGGGAAATGACACCAAACAGAAAATGGAGGTAAGAAAGCATAGTACCAGAATATTAGAGGGGTATTCATTTTTTAAGTAGTGCACATTTATGTTTCTGACATAGAGGTTGTTTCTTGCCATGGGATGATAGGAAAGGAACCGCTTCATTGTGCAGTGGGCATTTGTATTTCCGGCACAATGGTTGTTACCATGGCGACAGGACAGGGAAGTGTGTGCCTGTTTGTGAGTTTGTTAATGTGTCCTCATATGATGACAGGTTTGTTGTTTGTGTGCATGTGCTTGTTGTCGGATGTCAGCTGAAGGAGCACCCAGAGCATGGTGTATATGTGCGAGACCTCTCCTTGCACACAGTGCACAGCGTGGGGGAGTGTGAGCGCATTATGGTGCAGGGCTGGGGGAATCGATCTGTGGGCTACACCCTGATGAACAAGGACTCCTCCCGCTCCCACTCAATCTTTACCATTCACATGGAGATCTGCAACACAGGTGAGATCACCCCTCTGTCTGTGCATCAACACACACAAACTCAGTCATTCACAACCTGCCTCTACAGATGTGTCACTAATACACACATATTCAGTGAGTTAAACAGAAACTAGTGAGGAGGCTGGAATGTTTCTGTCTCTTTGCAATCCATGGAACTAAAACAGACCTATCAGCTGCATAAATAACCTCAAAAACCATATACAGAGCCTTCAGAAAGTATTCACACCCCTTGACTTTTTCCACATTTTGTTGTTACAGCCTGAATTTAAAATGGATCCAATTTAGATGTTTGGTCACTGGCCTACACACAATACCCCATAATGTCATAGTGGGGAAAAAATGTACACACATTTTTACAAATGAATAACAAATGAAAAGATGAAATGTCTTGAGTCAATAAGTATTCAACCCCTTTGTTATGGCAATCCTCAATAAATTCAGCAGTAAACATTTGCAAAACAAGTAACAATAAGTTGCATGGACTCACTCTGTGTGCAATAATAGTGTTTAACATTATTTTTTTAATGAGTACCTAATCTCTGTACCCCACACATACAATTATCTGTAAGGTTCCTCAGTCAAGCAGTGAATTTCAAACACATATTCAACCACAAAGACCAGGGAGGTTTTCCAATGCCTCACAAAGAAGGGCACCTATTGGTAGATTGGTAAAAGAAGCTGACATTGAATGTCCCTTTGAGCATTGTGAAGTTATTATTTACACTTTAGATGGTGTCTCAATACACCCAGGCACTCAGGTGCCGGAGAGGAAGAAAACGTCTCAGGGATTTCACCATGTTGCTAATGGTGACTTTAAAACCATTACAGAGTTTAATGGCTGTGATAGAAAAAAACTGAGGTGTGTTCCATGACGCGCAAACGGAGAGGAACTGAGCTTCCAAGGAGTTGCATTATTTTCCAGGGAACGCATAGAGCCCCGAGTTGATTATCCCTTTTATACTATTAACACATTTGCCACTAGAAATGTGTTAATTTGCCTGTAGAAATGTGTTCAAAGTCCATTGAAGTGGCTAGCAAGTTTACTAGATAACTATAGTACTAGTTGCTGTGGTAACCAAACAAAGAGACTTGTTAGTTTAGCTAAACAAATCATCAGTCCTAGCTTGCTATTATGAAAATCCGAATTCAACAATACCAATACTGTTTTCAATCCGACTTGCTTTCAAAAGCAGCTCAAACAAAACATGTAAAAATGAACTATAGCCATTCAATTCTACTGTGGGAAATAATGCACGCCCTAGAATGCCCTTCAAGCTAATCAGAAAGGAGTATTCAACAATTTCATGGTATAACAAGTGTTATGTTTGGGGCAATTCCAATACAACACATTACTGAGTACCACTCTCCATATTTTCAAGCATAGTGGTGGCTGCATCCTGTTATGAGTTAAGGGGGGTCCGACCCAGTACTAGATTAGTGTACCTAATAAACTGTTCAGTGAGTGAAACATTAGGAACATTGGCTCTTTCCATGAGACTGAACAGGTGAAACCTATGATCTCTTAAATCACTTGTTAAATCCACTTCAATCAGTGTAGATGAAGGGGAGGAGACCAGTTAAAGAAGGGTGTATAAGTCTTAAGACAATTGAGACATGGATTGTGTATATGTGCCATTCAGAGGGTGAAAGGGCAAGACAAAAGATTTAAGCGCCTTTGAACAGGTATGGTAGCAGCTGCCAGGCACACCGGTTTCATAGTGTCAAGAACTGCAAAGCTGGTAGGTTTTTCATGCTCAACAGTTTCCCATGTGTGTCAAGAATGGTCCACCACCCAAAGGACCGCCAGCCAACTTGACACAACTGTGGGAAGCATCGGCATCAACATGGGGCAGCATCCATGTCGAATTCTTTCGACACCTTGTGGAGTCCATGCCCTGACGAATTGAGGTTGTTCTGAGTGCAAAAGGGGATGCAACTCAAAATTAGGAAGGTGTTCCTAATGTTTTGTACACTCAGTGTACATAACATACTATTCTGCATATTGGTTGTGATCGTGGAGTAGCTGGCGTACTACCAATGGAGACCAGTTGCTGCAAGGTGCCTTGTTCAATTACTCTCAGAGGACATGTATTTTACTCTGACCTAGTCTCAAAGGCTTCCCCCTGGATGTGACATCATATTCCCTCCCTCTCTCAATGACTATTAACTATCACATTTCTTAATTTCTTAATTTAGCTACAGTACCAATCAAAAGTTTGGACACACCTACTCATTCAAGGGTTTTTCTTTATTTTTTACTATTTTCTACATTGTAGAATAATAGTGATGACATCAAAACTATAAAATAACACAGATGGAATCATGTACTAACCAAAAAAGTGTTAAATATATCCAAATATATTTTATGTTTTAGATTTTTCAAAGTAGCCACCCTTTGCTGATAAAAGCTTTGCACTTTTGGCATTCTCTCAACCAGCTTCACCTGGAACGCTTTTCCAACCGTCTTGAAGGAGTTCCCACATATGCTGAGCACATGTTGGCTGCTTTTCCTTCACTCTGTGGTCCAACTCATCCCAAACCATCTCAATTGGGTTGAGGTCGGTCGTTTGTGGAGACCAGGTCATCTGATGGAGCACTCCCATCACTCTCCTTCTTGGTCAAATAGCCCTTACACAGCCTGGAGGTGTGTTGGATCATTTTCCTGTTGAAAAACAAAGGATAGTCCTACAAAGCGCAAACCAGATGGGATGGTGTATCGCTGCAGAATGCAGTGGTAGCCATGCTGGTTAAGTGTGCCTTGAATTCTAAATACATCACAGACAGTGTCACCAGCAAAGCACCATCACACCTCCTCCTCTATGCTTCATGGTGGGAACCACACACACGGAGGTCATCCGCTCACCTTCTCTGCATCTCACAAAGACATTGCGGTTGGAACCAAAAATCTCTTATTCAGACTCATCAGACCAAAGGACAGATTTCCACCGGTCTAATGTCCATTGCTTGTGTTTCTTGGCCCAAGCAAGTCTCTTCTTATTATTGGTGTCCTTTAGTAGTGGTTTCTTTCCAGCAATTTGACCATGAAGGCCTGATTCACGCAGTCTCCTCTGAACAGTTGATGTTGAGATGTGTCTGTTACTTGAATGCTGTGAAGCATGTATTTGGGCTGCAGTCTGAAGTACAGTTAACTCTAACTTATCCTATGCGACAGAGGTAACTCTGGGTCTTCCTTTCCTGTGGCAGTCCTCATGGGAGCCAGTTTCATCATCGCGCCTGATGGTTTTTGCGACTGAACTTGAAGAAACTTTAAAAGTTCTTGACATTTTCCAGATTGACTTTTGGTTTGATTAACACTTTTTTGATTACTACATGATTCCAAATGTGTTATTTCATAGTTTTGATGTCTTCACTATTATTCTACAATGTAGAAAATAGTAAAAATAAAGAAAAACCCTGGAATGAGTAGGTGTGTCCAAACTTTTGACTGGTACTGTATATTTACATACAGTTGAAGTCGGAAGTTTACATACACCTTAGCCAAATACATTTAAACTCAGTTTTTCACAATTCCTGACATTTAATCCTAGTAAAAAGTCCCTGGCTTAGGTCAGTTAGGATCACCACTTTATTTTAAGAATGTGAAATGAAATAATATTAGAGAGAATGATTTATTTCAGCTTTATTTCTGTCATCACATTCCCAGTGGGTCAGAAGTTTACATAAACTCAATTAGAATTTGGTAGCATTGCCTTTAAATTGTTTAACATGGGTCAAACGTTTCGGGTAGCCTTCCACAAGCTTCCCACAATAAGTTGGGTGAATTTTGGCCCATTCCTCCTGACAGAGCTGTAACTGAGTCAGGTTTGTAGGCCTTCTTGCTCGCACAAGCTTTTTCAGTTCTCCCCACACATTTTCTATAGGATTGAGGTCAGGGCTTTGTGATGGCCACTCCAATACCTTGACTTTGTTGTCCTTAAGCCATTTTGCCACAACTTTGGAAGTATGCCTGTCGTCATTGTCCATTTGGAAGACACATTTGCGACCAAACTTTACCTTCCTGACTGATGTCTTGAGATGTTGCTTCAATATATCCACATCATTTTCTTTCCTCATGATGCCATCTATTTTGTGAAGTGCACCAATCCCTCCTGCAGCAAAGCACACCCACAACATGATGCTGCCACCCCCGTGCTTCACGGTTTGGATGGTGTTCTTCGGCTTGCAAGCCTCCCCCTTTTTCCTCCAAACATAACGATGGTCATTATGACCAAACAGTTCTATTTTTGTTTCATCGGACCAGAGGACATTTCTCCACAAAGTATGATCTTTGTCCCCATGTGCAGTTGCAAACCGTAGTCTGGCTTTTTTATGGCGGTTTTGGAACAGTTTCTTCTTCCCTACTGAGGGGCCTTTCAGGTTATGTTGATATAGGACTCGTTTTACTGTGGATATAGATACTTTTGTACCTGTTTCCTCGAGCGTCTTCAGAAGGTTCTTTGCTGTTATTCTGGGATTGATTTGCACTTTTCACACCAAAGTACGTTCATCTCTAGGAGACAGAACACGTCTCCTTCCTGAGTGGTATGACGGCTGCGTGGTCCCATGGTGTTTGTACTTGCATACTATTGTTTGTACAGATGAACATGGTACCTTCAGGCGTTTGGAAATTGCTCCCAAGGATGAACCAGACTTGTGGAGGTCTACAGTTATTTTTCTGAGGTCTTGGCTGATTTCTTTTGATTTTCCCATGATGTCAAGCAAAGAGGCACAGAGTTTAAAGGTAGGCCTTGAAATGCATCCACAGGTACACCTCCAAATGACTCAAATGCTTCTAAAGCCATGACATAATTTTCTGGAATTTTCCAAGCTGTTTAAAGGCACAGTCAACTTAATGTATGTAAACGTCTGACCCACTGGAATTGTGATACAGTGAATTATAAGTGAAATAATCTGTCTGTAAACAGTTGTTGGAAAAATTACTTGTGTCATGCACGAAGTAGATGTCCTAACCGACTTGCCATAACTATTGTTTGTTAACAAGAAATTTGTGCAGTGGTTGAAAACAAATTTTAATGACTCCAAAATAAGTGTTTGTAAACTTCCGACTTCCACCCTATGGGCTGCAATTCAGCTGTTAGCTGCCAATGTTGTACACAATGATTGACAAGCTAAACCTTATATACAGTGCATTTGGAAAGTATTCAGTCCCCTTGACTTTTTCAACATTTTGTTATGTTAAAGACTTATTCTAAAATTTATTAAATAGTTTTTCCCCCTCATCAATCGACATACAATAAATACCCTTTAGTGACAAAGCAAAAACATGTTTTTAGACATTTTTGCAAACTTCCGTTTGGTCACTCTCCATAAAGGCCTGATTGGTGAACTGCTGCAGAGATGGTTGTCCCTCTGGAGCACTGTCAGAGTGACCATCGGGTTCTTGGTCACCTCCCTGACTCAGGCCCTTCTCCCCTGATTGCTCAGTTTGGCTGGGCAGCCAGCTCAAGGAAGAGTCTCGGTGGTTCCAAACTTCTTCCATTTAAGAATGATGGAGGCCACTGTGTTCTTGGGGACCTTCAGTGCTCCAGTATCCTTCCCCAGATCTGTGCCTTGACACACTCCTGTCTCGGGGGTCTTTGGACAATTCCTTCATCCTCATGGCATAGTTTTTGCTTTGACATGCACTGTCAACTGTGGGGGCGTATATAGACAGGTTTGTGCCATTCCAAATCATGTCCAATCAATGGAATTTACCACAGGTGGACGGACGCCAATCAAGTTGTGGAAACATCTCAAGGGTGATCAATGGAAACAGGATGCACCTGAGCTCAATTTTGAGCCTCATAGCAAAGGATCTGAATACTTATACTTATAAGGTATTTCTGTTTTTTATTTTATAACATTTGCAAGAATTCCAAAAAACCTGTTTTTGCTTTGTCATTATGGCGCATTGTGTGTAGATTGATGAGGAAAAAAGTTAATTTAATCAAATTTAGAATAAGGCTGTAATGTAACAAAATGTGGAAAAGGAGAAGGGGTCTGAATACTTTCCGAATGCACTGCACTAGATCTCAGGGTCCAAAAAAAGGGAGAGGAACTAGTATGGCAGATTATGACAGCTAACTCAACCATAATGCGTGTTCTTGTCTGTGTTAGCACTTGGCTTTGAGGCCAAACATTCACTGTCTGTGTCCTGTGGTCTCAGATTCAGCTGGCGAGGACCACCTGCGTGCTGGAAAACTGAACCTGGTGGACCTGGCAGGCAGTGAGAGGCAGTCTAAGACTGGTGCCACCGGGGAGCGGCTCCGTGAGGCCACCAAGATCAATCTGTCCCTGTCGGCTCTGGGCAACGTCATCTCTGCCCTGGTGGATGGCCGCTCCAAACACATCCCCTACCGAGACTCCAAGCTGACCCGGCTGCTGCAAGACTCCCTGGGAGGGAACACTCGCACCCTGATGGTGGCCTGCCTCTCGCCTGCAGACAACAACTATGAGGAGAGCCTGAGCACCCTGCGCTACGCCAACAGGGCCAAGAACATCCAGAACAGGCCCCGCATCAATGAGGACCCCAAGGATGCCCTGCTCCGAGAGTATCAGGAAGAAATCAAGCAACTACGCGCCCTCATCTCTGGCCAGCTGGGCAGTGGCAACCTGTCATGTGAGAACCATGTTTTTCTCCACACTTTGTCTTACCATTGAGAGTAAGAGTTTTCACATAGAAGATCAAACTGCTAGGTTATTATGTCTAGTCTAAAATTGGATTATTCTCAATTGTACCATTTTCATCAGCGCTTCTGGCTGGTCAGTTGTCTGCGGGGCCTTCTGCTGGTCCATCAAGGCCACAGTCTAGCAGTACTGAGGGGGAGAAGGAGAAGATTAAAGAGGTGGGTAGGGTACTCTTCCACTGGGTTAGTTGACTGAGAGGCTGTTGAGTGGGAGGGGTAGATGAACTGACCTAATTGTGACCTCCAGGAATACGAGGAGAAGCTGGCCAGGCTTCAGGCTGAGTATAACGCTGAGCAGGAGTCCAAGGCCAAGCTACAGGAGGACATAGCTGTTCTGCGCTCTTCATATGAGACCAAGCTGTCCAGTCTAGAGAAGTCTAGGGCCAGCAGAGGGCACAATATTACCACGGCTGGTACCGTTACAACATTCCTGTCTACATTAGAATAACCAACCAATTCATTATCACACAGTTAGACAACCATAGCCAAGGATTTTAATAATATATTTTATTAAGATAAATACCTTTAGCACTCAAGTGTATAGATGTTGCTCTAGTACTTTACATGATACTATGCCTTGTTTTCTCATTGCCTAGAGTCAGAGATCCCCATTCTAATGAAACAAGCTCTTGAGGAGGAATCATGCTGTGTCACTGCTGCCCCACATGAGCATGCGGATTTGGAACCAGCCCTGGCCAAGGTACACATGCCTCAAGTTCCCAGTACTTGTGGATAACAGGTTATGCATGCATTTTGTAGTAGTACACATCAGAATGGAGCGGTCCCTTTAATGACGTGTGTAACTTCTCTTCTTGTAGGTGAGCCAGACACAGACATCTCGCCAGGTGACCAGTGTTCAGACAGAGTCTGAGGGGGAGGAGAATGCAGACTCCCCTCCCATTGGCACCCCAGGCCCTCTGGACCAGAAGCATGTCCTCGAGAGGTGAGTGACCACACACCCACAATATACCCTTTGTATAACATCATGTCCAGTGGTGTGATAGTGTGACTTGGTGCCCTGTCCTGTCTCCAGGCTGCAGCAGTTGGAGCAGGAAGTGGTGGGAGGGGAGCAGGCTCGGAACAAGGAGTTACAGCAGAGACACCGACAGAGGAAGACCCTGGCAGACCAGAGGAAGAAGCAGCTGATTGAGGCTCTGGCAGAGAACCGTGAGGAGAGTGACAATGTGATGCTCAATGTCTATGACTCCATCCAGGAGGAGGTCCATGCTAAGAGTCGGCTCCTAGAGAACACCCAGGGCAAGGTGGGACATCTTCATGGCAAATAAATGCCAGATTAATGATTTATCTACTAGCACGCATGTTCCTGTACTAGATTTCTTATGCACATTTTTATTATTGATTCTGATTGCTGATTCTGTTAAGAATACATTATGAACTGTGATATAGATATAAGATTTAAGAGTAAACCTAAGCCTGTATGGTCTAGTTTTAAGTGGTGTTCTCCTGATGTGATTTCACAGCTGAAGGCGGCCAAGCTGGAGATCCGGGACCTGCAGGCGGAGTTTGAACTAGAGAGAAACGACTACCTGGCCACCGTCCGCAGGCTGGAGAGAGAGGGCCATTTGCTGCAGGCACTGCTGGAGCGCATGGCCCCTCTGGTCCGCCGTGACTGCAACTACAGCAACCTGGACCGCCTGCGGAAGGAGGCCACCTGGGATGAAGACGGTGCCACCTGGAGGCTGCCTGAGGTGGTGGTGCAGAAAATGGCCCTGCCATCAGGTGAGTGTAGGACCGGGAGAAATGATGTTGTGAGGATTTCTTTGAAGATAGGATTAATGTTCACATTTTTAGTGGATGGACTTTTTGTGTAGATTTATATGTTGAGATTGCGTGGATCCTCTGTCCCGTCTCTCTTTCAGCAGTAGCTCCTTCAGCTCAGAGGCTCTCTGTACGCAGGAGCTCAGTGGCTGACACAGGAGAGTCCTTTCAGGTGGGTACTCATCTTTTTAAAAACGTTCCAAATGGGATATGAGAATTAAAACATAAAATGTCTATTGTCCCTCATTGTTGCCTATGTTTTGTGCAGGATGACGAGGACCGATATAAGGAGATGTTGAACCGCAGCGACAGCGAGAACTTCGCCAGCAACTACTTCAAGCCTAAGAGAGCCAACCAGCTGCTGGGCGGTGAGCCACTGAAGGGACTGGGTAAGACCAGGCGCTACAGGCCCTTCCCCTGACCCCACAGCCCAGGCTACAGGAGGGAGAGCAGATCTGCTCACTAAAAATGTACTGTATTTACACAAATAAACTATGTTAGCCTCGCCCAGCCCAGTGCATTTTCACTGCTCTTACTGTAAATGTTATACATGGATAGGGTTTTTTTCTTACGGAAAACTGCAGAGGGCACTCTTATCTGAGTTCAACTGTCACTGGAGTTACAACTCAAATCAAATGTATTTATAAAGCCCTTTTTTACATCCGCAGATGTCATAAAGTGCTTATACAGAAACCCAGTCTAAAACCCCAAACAGCAAGCAATGCAGATGTAGAAGCACAACTGTGACTGAGGTGTAGTTAATGTTAACATAAAAACAGGCAAACTATGAATTGGTATTTAATAAGGTGTGCAGGTCGAAGGGGGAGGTGCCTGAAATTATAAGAAAATAATACAATTCAGATACTTTTGGAATGAACATTCAAATAAAATGTGACAATTATAGCACCACATATAATACCAACATACTGCTTGCTAGTATACAATTGTTTTATAAGGGTCCAAGTCAGTTACTGGAAACATTAAAAAGATCTAGCCTGCTATCCACTTAACTTCAACAGATCCTTTGCCCTATATTTGCTGTTGTCCCACTGATGACCTCTTCCCCTGCAGCAGTTCACTCAGCACCCCAGGGGAACGGGACGCCTCACCTGACCTCCAGCGGCTCCAACATCGTCCCCTCACTCAGCACTGAATCCCTTCTCCCTCGCCCCTTCCGCCTCGAGTCACTGGGGATCACCCCATCCAATGGCAAGGTGAAGAGGAAGAAAAGCAAAACGCACATCCCCTATGAGGGGAACTGAGAGAGCTGGGCTAGAGGGGAACTCTTCTGCAACCTCTCAATTTTTACCTGCCACCCTTTTTGACTCCTAGATACCTCACTATTTGTTGACTTGTTTAGGTAGAGTATCTCGTTAATTCACTGTGATTGACCCTGTGGTGTTGGTGAACTATTGAACTTTTGCTAACCAGCAATATAATGTCACATTTACATGGACACTTGGTCTGGCAATGTGATGTTACTGGTGTGTTTGTTTTTTAGTACCTTTTTAAATGTTAGCTAACATTATGCTACTACCTAATGCCACACACCATAGTGCTTGCATTCACTCTTAATGCTGTGATATGGTTTATCCAACCCTGAATGTATTATTTATCACTGTTGTGGTTTTTGGATTAACTGTTAATACAATATATTTTCTGTAGATCTTGTTCATTTCATGTCTAGTTCTCAATCACTTCACAGAATGTGTCTGTTTGTAAAATATTTAGCAGTGAGCATCAGTAATAGGAAGGTCATCTTCACCATCAGGGAAGAAATTAGATCCGAGAGCCAAACATGTTAGACCAGTTTCAATGTGACATCAGATGGATGACTCAAGGAGTGCTCTGCGGCCAGGGTGGTGTTGTCATATAAGCAGAGTGTTAACAGGCCACAGATGACCGTGTAGGTTAGCCTCCGGTTTCCTGGCCTCTGAAAAAATGTGTCAAAGACAAACCTCCCTGTTGTCTGCAAAAAAGACAAGTGTGGAGTGACCTTGTGATCTCCAGGGAGCTGAGTGACACAGCCAACTTGAATTGGTTTTTACAAGCAATCTGAGCCCGGCTTCCTCTGCAATTTTTTTTATTTAGCATTCCAGAAAATGACAAATTCCAGTACCTCTGACAATTCTGAATATGACATTTAAGTTAATGTCCCTAACCACGTACATTACCATCACAATGGAAAATCATTCAGGGTTGTGTGTCCCTTTCATCTGAATATCGATGAATCAAACCATCTCTTCTTTCTCCGTATCGTGTTTCCCACTTAGGCAAAGGCTAGATTTTTTTCATCTATTGTTCAATACGACTTGACCGACCGCGGTTCTTTCAGTTGCGAGATGTGACACCATCGTATACAAAGTACTCAGCTCAGACATGGATACGGCTCCACTATAATAATACCTCACTGAGAGAGAACTGCAGTGGTACCACTGATGATATGACAATTACCAGAGAGCATTCCAACAATATATAAGACACTGACCTTTCTCTTATACCGTTAAATGAAAAGAAAGAGTTCTTTGGACATCAAGAATGACCAGCACAGAAAAGAAAGCACTGGTCGGTCTGTTCAGTAGGACAAGTTCATAGAGGTGCAGTCCAAGATAATCTGATAACACGCAGATAGCTGAGTAGGCTTTCTCATTGCGAAAGTGGCATGTGTAAAATGAGTAGTCTGTAAGAGAGGAGGGTGCATCGAGGGGGAGAAAGGTAAGGCAGGTGGAAAGGTGTTTTGGGTGAATAAATGTTTCTTTGGGACTCTGTTTATAGTCAATTTAAAAATAAAAAAAACATTACAGTAAATGGGGACAGTACGTGAAAAACAGCGCATCTTGATGTCCACTTTATTAACAATGTCTTATTTAATGTGAAGAAATTATATTTACCTATTAGAAACAATTTGAATATCAAAATCACAAAAATGCTACCCTTACTATAAAATGTGCTAATTGTGATGGTTGCCATTTTTGAAGAACCAGGCAGAAAAAAAATCAAGTCACACCCCCACAAGTGATATCATTGAAAAGCCCAGAATGTCCTCTCAAATGTACAATGGGCCCTAACACAATTGCATGTATGGCCTTTAGAGATATGGACCAAAAACAAATATGCATTAGAGAAGACAAAATATGTATGGTCAAATACATGTTCTCATCTCAAGCATACCATGAACGCAGTCTGTTACACAGCAATTATACCAAAAATATGATGAATAGGAAAGGGGGATATCCAGTCAGTTGTACAACTGAATGCATTCAACTGAAATGTGTCTTCCGCATTTAACCCAACCTCTCTGAATAAGCCTGTTGCTTTCATTCCTCTGATCTACTGTATGAGTGTGCAGTGACTGATTCTGTAACAGCAAAATCCTTTAAAAACAATTTGCAAATATCATGTTAACAAACAACTGACATGAAAACTAACCTGCAGTAAGAGGTTTTACAGACAGAAAAGGAAGAAAGAAGGTATTTTCCTGATAAACCAGCACGTTCAGTGCTAAAAAATATTTACAGAAATCCATAAAATTCCCTTTATGCTGCTTCTCTGCCTACGGTGCTGGAAGTCTGTTCCATTTGATACCCCTTTTATATATCCATTTAACCACTGGGAAGAGATACCTTCTCTCCAGGCCTAGTCTTTCAGCAGCCCCAGCTTCCTAAGAGCCTCTCGTCTGTCTTCTCCCATGCTGGGCACCATCACCACACTGAAGCCCGGGCAGTGCGGGGTCTTGTGGGTGGACACTGGCTGGGCAGCGAGGGTTGTTTTCTCCTGCTCTGGGGCTTTGGTGGGAGCAGGTGGGGTGCAACGTCCACCCTGGGGAGGTTTCCGGTGGTCGGCCACGTAGGTCCCAAGCCCCACCCCAGAACGCTCTAGGGTGACAGCTTTGACCCCACTGGGTTTGGTAAGGTGTGAGGGCGGTATGGGGGGCTGCTCCTCACTCCTAGAGCGATGTAGGAAGCTGCTGCTTTGTACCGGCCTGCTGCTAGGTTCTCTGGGTCCTTGGGAGGTGGATGAGGGCTGGCTTCTTGTTGAGTTACCGTGGGGTTGAGCTTTAACTCCCACACTGGCTGAAGTTGGGTCACAGGTGGAGTGAAATTTGGAGGAGCACAGTGGCGTAACAGACTTAGGTTGGGACTCATTATTGTCTCTCAGGAGCCCCAGCTTCTGCAGGGCCTCCTTTCTCACCTTTTGGGAGTCCGACAAATGCCTGTCAGTGGGTGATGAGCTCAAGGAAGGGGCACTGGAGTCTGTGGTGGGGTTGGCTGTAACCTTTTGGGTATTCAGGGCAATGTGGGAGGGTATTTTGGGGGGTTTTGGGAACACTACTGGAGGACTGTCATTCTGCTTGCTGGGCTCTTGGGGGAGTGTGACCTGGGCTGGGGTGACTGACGGGTCTCTGGGTGTGCTCCCATGGTGCAGGCCAATGGGAACGGCTGATGAAGAGGGCTGCCTGTTCCAGTCTCTGGTCTCAGCTGTGGCACTTTGAAGGGTTCTCTTCATGGACGCACTCTTCCTCAGCTGCACTAGGGCCTCATAGGACAGAGGGCCCCTGGGTGAAGAGGGTGGTCTCTGACAAGGGTAGTCTTTGGGCTTTGATGGAGGGGGTATCACCACAACATTGACCTCAGGGGGTACACAAGGGTGATGGCTCTGAGATGGCGTGTTGTCCAAGGCAATGACCTGGGGCTTTGGGTGAGAGTTCTCATTATTTGGGGGTATTCCTGGCCTGGGCTTGGACAGGATGCAGGAGGTGCTGTTGGCCAGGATGAACGGAGTAGGAACCAGGTAACCGTACTCATCACTGGGATATTTTGATACATCTAAAAGACAAACAAAATGATCATTAGATGCTTTTTTCCCCTGCTGAAATGGATGAATGTACTACAGTAGTGGTGCGTGGGTAAAAATCACTATGGAAGCCAGGAAAAAAAGCCATATCACAACCTGTGTGTTGTGATAATTGTGTTGTTTGCTCTATAACCTGTTAGTTAATTTGCCTAGTGACCGTGATACACTACATGACCAAAAGTATGTGGACACCGGCTCATTGAACATCTCATTCCAAAATCATGATTACTAATATGGAGTTGGTCCCCCTTTGCTGCTATAACAGCCTCCACTCTTCTGGGAAAGCTTTCCACTAGATGTTGGAACCTTGCTGCGGGGACTTGCTTCCATTCAGCCACAAGAGCATTAGTGAGGTTGGGCACTGATGTTTGGCGATTAGGCCTGGGTTGCAGTCGGTGTTCCAATTCAGCCCAAAGGTGTTCGATAGGGTTGAGGTCAGGGCTCTGTGCAGGCCAGTCAAGTTCTTCCACACTGATCTCGACAAACCATTCCTGTATGGACCTCGCTTTGTGCACAGGGGCATTGTCATGCTGAAACAGGAAAGGGCCTTCCTCAAACGGTTGCCACAAAGTTGGAAGCACAGAATCATCTAGAATGTCATTGTATGCTGTAACGTTAAGATTTCTCTTCACTGCCACTAAGGGGCCTAACCTGAATCAGGAAAAGCATCCCCAGACCATTATTCCTCCTCCACCAAACTCTACAGTTGGCACTATGCTTTGGGGCAGGCAACGCTCTCCTGGCATCCGCCAAAGCCTTACATCACTCCAGCCGACGCTTGGCATAGCACATGGTGATCTTAGGCTTGTGTGCGGCTGCTCGACCATGGAAACCCATTTCATCCTGACCAACAGTTATTGTGCTGACATTGCTTTCAGAGGCAGTTTGTTACTCGGTAGTTAGTCTTGCAAACGAGGACAGACAATTTTTACCCGCTATGGGCATCAGCACTCTGTGGTCCCGTTTTTTGAGCTTGTGTGGCCTACCACTTCGTGGCTGAGCCGTTGTTGCTCCTAGACGTTTCCACTTCACAATAAAAGTACTTACAGTTGACTGGGGCAGCTCTAGCAGGGCAGAAATTGTTGTTGGAAAGGTGGCATCCTATGACGGTGCCACGTTGAAAGTCAATCTCTGAAGATTGCATGGCTGTGTGCTCAACGTTATACGCCTGTCAGCAATGGGTGTGGCTGAAATAGCCGAATCTACTAATATGAAGTGGTGTCCACATACTTTTGTATATATAGTGTACATTAAGCCTATTCCGAATTAAAGGGAAATTATGAAAACACAGAGAGATGAAAGATAATTAATTGTATATCTTTTTCTTGGTCCATTTTTTAGGAAAGACTGGCTTCCTTTGGCATCCATGAATGCACACCACTAAAATACAGTATGTTGATATTTAAGAGGATGTAATTCCCTCCTGGGCAGGTCACTCACTGTTGAGCTTGTTTTGGCCCATGGAGGCAGAGAGGTGGGCCATCTTGGTGGCCACGTTGCCGGTGGTGGGCAGGCAGTCAGGCTCATCATTGGACAGTCCATTGTCCTCCTCAGTCTCTAGGGACTCTATGGTCTCCTCCAAGAACATGAGACATGCCCTCTCCTCAGCAGACAGGTGCTTGAGGCTATTGTCACTCTGTAAGATACACCAGACCAACTTAAAAGACAAACAAATCGTTGCCATGAGTTCATCTGACTCTGAGTGAGTAGAAAAAGGGGCTTCATTGCCAAAATGTCAAACTGTCCCCCACAAATCCCTGAAGCTATTGTCAATTCAGTTCATTCTGAGATGCAGTCATTTGTCACAAAATCTATTTCTTGTTGGGACAGCTTGCTGCAGGTTCAGGAATACAACTTGAGAAATGTGAGGATGACCAAATGTACTTACAAATCCAGAGTTCATACTGAAAACACTGTCACAGCTGCCCGCACTGTCCATGCCAGTGATCGTCCCTATGGTGACCCCACCGGGCCATGTGTCACTCTTTGGCATTGTAAAGATTAAGGTTTCTCAAGTCCAAGGTAATAAAATAAGTTGGTAGTGGAGAACCGTTCTTTCCCTGTCAAAAAGAAATACAAACAACTTGATGTACGAATAAAATCATTAACTAAACTTGGAACTTTGAATATATCACTCGTTACTATTTCTAATTACTATATCTAATTGTCCACAAATAAAACTTAGCTAATCAAATATAATTTGATTCCACACACACACACACACACACACACACACACACACACACACACACACACACACACACACACACACACACACACACACACACACACACACACACACACACACACACACACACACACACACACACACTTTTCTAAACCTTTTTATATGACAGTCAGATTCACACGGACCTGATGAATGGGTAGCAGAGCTAGTGGAGAATAACAGGGTATCGTAGCTAAGTAATGTTCTGTGCGATATCTTAGCTAACTACTCTCCTGGCCACACGTGACTCAGATTACAGCACGCTACTCTAATCTCCTTCAGCAGGATCAATTTCAGCGAGAATAATAGACAATACAAATGATATCCCTCCTTACCGCTGCATCCTACTTAACCATATACCTGTTGGTATAGATAGAGTAGCCTCTCCTGTATGTATTTGAAAAATGTAAAATAATGTAGGTAACGATGTTGTTGAACATCCCTCTTCACACCTTTTTCCATATTGTGTGAATGAATGCACAACTAACAAAAAACCTCAAATATTATATTGAAGTAGCTCTTGTGGTGTTTTGACTGAGACCATAATAAAGTAATACCTGATTTATAAGAAATGCCTCTACTCTGGTTTCAACACCTGAGTGGGGCTACTAAGTAGGTCAGTATACACAATAGCAGTCTTGTTCTGTTCACTGCTGAGGCTTTGTCACGTTACAGTGCTCCATCCTGACCAGGCCATTTCCCTGTGGAAGTTAAGTCCCCTATCCACAAGCATTTATGTAAAGTATACATCCAACCTGCAATCTTCAGCTCTTGAGCTCTGAATTTGAATGTGAAGTTCGTGATAACGTTTGTTGTCTTTCAACCTGGCACAATCTAGACTGATCTCATGCAAATAGCAGGGCAGTAGCAGGTCATTCAGACAATGGATAGTACACGACACCATCTATTCTGGTTCAAAAGACAAGTGTTCTAAAGGGGAATAACAATACAGTCGATACTGGATAGAAAAGTAATAAAATGCCTTATCAGTGGTTATCAGTCTCCTACTGTATAGCATGTTCCAATGTATGATTCACTAGATGTGAGATATGCACAATATTGAGAGATTAGGACTTAAGATTCTACCTGCATATTTGTCACCTATATGATACTGTAAATACCCCCCAATTCATGTTAAATTCAAAGAAATACAATATAAAAATTGCTGACACCATTCAAACCAATGAGGATACAGAACCTTTTACATTTACGTCATTTAGCAGACACTCTCATCCAGAGCAACATACAGGAGCAATTAGGAGCAACATACAGGAGCAATTAGGGTTAAGTGCCTTGCTCAAGGGCACATACTTTTTTCACCTAGTCAGCTAGGGGATTTGAACCAGCAACCTTGCGGTTACTGGCCTAACACTTTTAACGACTCAGTTACTTTACTGGCAAAAATATTTTTGTCACATACACCGGATAGGTGTACTGAAATTTGTTATTTTACAGGGTCAGCCATAGTAGTATGGCACCCCTGGAGCAAATTATTGTTAAGTGCCTTGCTCAATGGCACATCGATCGATTTTTCATCTTGTCAACTCGGGTATTTGAACCAGAAACCATTCGGTTACTGGCTCTAACTGCTAGGCTACCGGCCGCCACTTTTAAGTCAATTATCTTATCTCAGAATCTGCTTTTTGCAGATAGAACCTTCCAGTCCCAAGTGCTTAATATATTAAATTAATAACCTCCATTGTGTCTTGTACTATGTATTTCACAGATGTTTAACTAAGAGACACAAAATACTTGAACCCTCATACCCCTAGCATGCCAATGTGTGTGATCCGCCTGCTCTATGGCTGAAAGCAAAGTCTTGGAAAATATTGTTTGAGGGTTCACAAGAAGGGAAAATAAATATATGCAGGTTATCACCACACAGTATATTCAGTTGCTGTACTGCGTGTACAAAGCTTTAATAGCTATTGTGCCGGTGGGGTAAAAACCTGCTGACGTTTCCTCAGAATGACAGACCACAGATCATCTAGTTAATCATTACTTCAGCTCACCACTTCTGACATAGAAGTATGACTTTGATGGTGAGTCACCTGACACACAATGAAAAACAAATGTGTCATTCCCAATCCATTTAGGACAAACTGCACTGTAAACATTGTTGCAGGAATTGTTCAGACATACACATACGCTGGGGGCATTAAAGTAACATGGGCAATAACACTTCATTGTCATAAGGCAGGTTAAGATTTGCTAGCTGATATTCAACACCAGGGTCAAAGTATTTTTCTGATCTTGCCACTCCCATAGGACTATTTCAGTGATGTTTTAACAAAGGCAATTGTAATGAGGATATAACTCATATGAGTAAATGATGGTATTGTGTCTTATTAACAGTAACCATACAATCTTGGCAAAATACAGTAGCCATGCAAATAGTTTTCAGCAAAATATGAAGGCTATACATTTGTTTTAATTTCAAGAATCGTTCAGTTTAATATCAAATAAAATATACAAGTAATCTATTCACTATTGTTTTATAATTTCGCTTACCTGTAATTTTACAGGCTTGTGCTAGTAACACCACATTCCATTAATCGCGCAGGTCTAGTCCATCTGACCTGTTGCCTGTTCCGTTCGCGCTTCTGTTCAGAACTTCGCTACTACAGGTGAAAATATACCATGTGCCACACATTATTAACCAATCAGAGCACAGTACACCTAGCCGTTAAGGCTTCGTTCAAGCTGCACATCTATGGCTGCGTTTAGACAGGCAACCCAATTCTGATATTGGTCTTTTAGACCAATTAGTGTAGACCAATTAGTGTAAAAATAAATAAATAATAAGAACATTTGTTGCTGCCTGTCTAAATGCTGCCAGTTTATTTGGAGGTCTACCAAAGATGGTGGATAAATGAAGATAGTTCACTGATGCCGTTTACCGTTGAAAAAAAATGGTCAGTTCTGGTCTTCTTAACTGGTGTGTCTTCCATAGATTCATCGAGGCTGGTCTTGTTAGTTCAATTGCCAAATTCGAAAGGATCAAAACCGTATTTATTATTGGTCAATTGTAAAGGACTGACTGATCTACGAATTTTAACAAGTAGTTATTATGAGGATTCTGTGTTATGCACTATAGCCCGTTACCATATATGTGATTGAATATTATCTGCTGTTGGCTTGTGTGGATGTATGTATGTGTTATGTAACATAGCTGAATTTAGTTTTGTGAGACACCTGTTTGATGTAAATAACAAAATTCTATTAATTAATATCGTTAAAGGATCATGAGGAATACATAGTGGTAAATGCAATTTTGAACTGACCGATCGCTCTTATGGTATAACAACGAATGTAATACTAAATGGGTCGGTTGGTGTAACGCGTACCGTTGTTTGAATGACGGTGAATCGGATTGGTTAAAGGAATTCACTAGTGTGTGTGTGTGAGCAGGATCGCAACGTAACAATGAATGCTGTGTACTGGTATGCATGAGGACATTTTTATAGTATAAATGGATATTTACTTTGGGTAAATTTAGAGTGAGTGCAGTAACACTGGGATATAAGTGGGCGCGCTGTATCAGAGTGAATGATCTACGGATAGAATTTGCAGGCCAACAAATTAAAAAGACCTGTGTTACATTGGATGGTTGCGGAAGCATATGTAGTACATTAGATATTTCAGTTGTAGCTGGTATCAAGTTTGAATGAAAGATTTATAGATCCTTATAAGGGTTATAGTACCTGGTTATATTGCATAAGAGTAAGGGAGGATAAATAACTGCGCATTTTTATTATTTAAATTGAGTGATTCGAACTGACGTATGTTTGAGTGATTCAACCGTATATGTTTGCAGGTTTGAGTGATTCGAACTGTTGTATGTTTGAGTGATTCAACCGTATATGTTTGCAGGTTGGAGTGATTCAACCGTATATGTTTGCAGGTTTGAGTGATTCGAACTGTTGTATGTTGGAGTGATTCAACCGTATATGTTTGCAGGTTTGAGTGATTCGAACTGTTGTATGTTTGAGTGATTCAACCGTATATGTTTGCAGGTTTGAGTGATTCGAACTGTTGTATGTTTGAGTGATTCAACCGTATATGTTTGCAGGTTGGAGTGATTCAACCGTATATGTTTGCAGGTTGGAGTGATTCAACCGTATATGTTTGCAGGTTGGAGTGATTCGAACTGATGTATGTTTGCAAGTTTGAGTGATTCGAACTGACGTATGTTTGAAGGTTTGAGAGAGTCGAACCGTATGATTGTGGTACATTAGGTATTAAGTCGATGTACTAATACCAAGTTTGTATGACCTTCGGGTAAATAACAGGTGTGAGACCTAGGTTATGTTTTGAAACGGTAAAGGAGAAGTGCACGGTGTTTACTAGACAGTGGCTAGATTGGGACACATTCCAAGGCAGCACACAATTGAACCTGATAATTTATATTGTATTCAAATTAAACAAGTAATTGAAATACATTAGACAATGGCTAATCAGGAAGCAGAGAATGTGTTGAAAACATTGAAATCAGTATTAGAGACCAATGGAGGAAAAGAGGGAAAAGATTGGAGAAAGAAAGGAGAAATTATACAGACGATGGATAGAAGAGGGCAGTATTGCCGCGCCCAACGGGCTCCCAGTCGACGGGGAGCCTGGTTAAATACTGGTGACATAACGAAAAACATAGACTCAAATTCATTCTGATTGCAATTCAAATATTTATAGGATTTGCATCATGGGGAATGATGAAAGGCCCGCAAAGTGGATTGCAGGCTGAGTTTATTTTATGTTAAAGGGACAGTGCACGTTTATCACAGTTGTGTGTGTCTAATGGCAGGGTTTTTAAGAAGTATTTTGGGGAGACAATTTGGAGAAAGATTGAATGGGTTACATGAAACATCGAGTAAATTTAAAACTAATGATTGGAGGGAGTACATTTCCATTTCCCAGAGACATGATATCTTAAATATAGTAAGTACACTCACATGTGAAATATTATACGTTTTTATTTTCTGAGTCTTAATTAAATAGGTGAAATCTTTTGATAAAGGAATGTTGTTTAATATAGTAAGAAACACTTCTTTGGAGGGGTGGTATGACTTATGACCTCCATTGTAACTTTCCTTTGTTGTCTGATCAGCCTCAGTGGAAAGCCATTTGGATGGAGAATCTAGGGTCATTTGTAATACTGATATTAAGGTAATTTAATACAAAAAGGCAGTGAAATTTACATTATAGTGTCATTATATTTTCTCTGATGAATGTGGTGTGAAAATTAGCTAGGATAAGTTTTAATTATGGTAGACTCATGTTAAGTATTTGGGACATATTTTGAGCCAACAGGGCAGGGAAGAAATTGAGATATTTGTGTTTGGTTTTAACACCTGTGTACAGGAGTGCCAGTGTACCTGTGTAATGGGGGAGGGTGTCCATATGGGAATTACATGATAACCAACTTGGGACAGTTCTGGGATTGGAGAAGTGGGTATCCTTATAGCATAGGGGATCCCACAAAGGTGGATAGGTTTTCCATGATATGGGGGAAACCTGGGAGCACTGTTGAACTCTGTAAAGGTGATGAAATCCTACTAACCATCAAAACCATTAAGCTCTCTGATGCAGGCACTTACACCCTCGGACTACAAAGGACCGGGACAGACACGATGGGTGTGTTTTCTATGAAGGTGCTGCCAAAACCATAGAGGTCCCAGACGAACCAGAGCCAGACACACTCCTCTACCACCCCTGGACCGAGCCTGCCACCCACCACCACTGTGTCAAATCCCATTCAGGTAATTAACGTTAGAGACTATTCAGCTATTGATCAATTAGGCACTGAGACTGGTTTTGATGGTAGGGACAATTTGTGGCTGTCTTATATGAGGTATACAGCTAAGACCCTGAAAAGAAAGGACTGCATTATATGTGGTCATGCTTGACCTGTTCTGGCTACACACCCATTTGTTATAGGAGAAGGAGAGGGGTGGTTGTGTATTCTGAGAAGTTTTTACCAGGTTAAGCCCAATTCAACCCTCTGTTCTTCTTTGAGCCTTGTGTTTCCTACAATACCTCCTCATCGGGCCCCTTGGGGTGTTAAGGCATATGGAGGCAATTACAGTTGCATCACGGGTACAGGTAATGGCATAGACTATGGGAGATTGCCTGAAGCTGATTGCAGTAGTAACAGGACCATCAATGCCACTTGGCCAGTTGCAGGCCTAAACCAAACTAGTGGTCTGGCCGATGTGTGGTGGATATGTGGACCCAAAAGAATACTGAGATCCATTCTTAGAGGAGACTGGCAAGGTGCGTGTGCTCTGACCAGTCTGATAATTCCACTGACCATTGTTGATGTTGCTGCTGAACAGCTGTTGGGTTCTGTATCCAGGGGGCCTGAAAACATTCCATCCCATGGGACACATAGACGTAGTGCTCCATGGACGGAGGATGTAGTTGACATACACACTAATCTGTTGGGGGTGCCAGTGGGGGTTACTCATGAGTTTCAGGCCTTGGGTAGGAATGACGGACTCTGGCACTTACTACCTATTATAGGTCCAGCCATAGTGGATGCAAGACAGACTGCATGGATTAATTATATCTACTATAATCAACAGCGTTTTGTGAATGACTCTCATGATGCACTCACTGGTATGTCTGAACAGCTGGAGGCCACATCTAGGGTTGCCAGCCAGAATAGACCTGCTTTGGATATGCTTCTTGCCAGTAAGAGGGGTGTCTGTAAGATGTTCGGTGAACAATGTTGCACGTTTATTCCTAATAACACCAGTCCTGATGGTAGTATATCTAAGGCCCTTAGTGGGCTTGATGCACTATCTGCTGAGATGAGGACCATGGCGGGGGTGGAGGAGTCTGGACTGTTCTCTTGGTTGGGAGCCTGGTTTGGTAAGTACACTGGTATGGTGATTACTGGATTTCTGACCCTAATTCTTGTATTTTTATTATTGATGTGTTGTGCTGCTTGCATCATACCGTGTTTTAAGAAGTCTGTTACAGATGTGGTGAAGGCTTCAGGCATGATGCCTTTGCTTGATGCTCCAGTTGGAGATACTGAATCAAGCTTTCAGGGGAGGATGGGACTGACTGAGGATGACCTATGGTATGCTGTGGGTGAGGTAGTAGAATAAATATTACACCACCACAGTTCCTTCTTTTACATTTTTGTTTTATGATAAGTTTTCTTTCCAGTATGTTTGTTCTCCCTGTTGTGAAGGTTTGGAGTCCCTGGGTGGCATGGAGCCCACCTGGTACAGGATAGGAGTAGCTGAGAGGACCAGATGGTTTATAATAATGCTTTGCTCTGCTTTACTCTGTTTTCCATGACCAAAGTTTTATTCTATATCTTACATGTCAATAAACAATAAAGTTGTATCCTGTTTTTGATAAGTGACACCCTTATGGGTGTCAAAAGGGGGAGACAAAAGCATATATCACTTGTTGATTTTTTTTTTCTTCTGTAAAATAATAAAAATAAAAAAAGTTTTATTAATAATAAACTTTGTATTATTTTCATGAAATGCTATTAACATATTACTATGTTGGGACCACTGAAATAAAGGATAATGAGTGACACCCTTGTGGGTGTCAAAAGGGGGAATCAAAAACTTCAGTTTATATATATGTTAATCAACAAAGGGATGTGCATCACTTCATATATTCACAAAATAAAGGTTTAAAGTTCCTGGGTTCATCAGCAACCTAGTTTATCGGATGGTGTAGTTACACCACACAGGGGTGTAAAAAGGGGGATTATGAGGATTATGTGTTATGCACTATAGCCCGTTACCATATATGTGATTGAATATTATCTGCTGTTGGCTTGTGTGGATGTATGTATGTGTTATGCAACATAGCTGACTTGAAACAGTGTTAACAGTTTCAGGGCCATGGGCCTGTCTCATGATGGAAAAATACAGAATAACATCAAGACAGGAACTGTGCAATGAGTTGGGGGGGGCACATTCAGAACGTAGCGTTGCGAGAACAAACAGTCTTTTGTTAGATAACAGGAGCCAGGTGCGAGATAACGGTATCAAGCATGAGCGCATAGATATTCTTCACAGCAACAGTTACATCTATCAACTGGAGCGCCCGGAGGCCGGGACCAGCTCTGCGCCAACAATCAACGATAGGCTGGGTGAGTCTAAACCACGCCCAGTCTCTACTCTGACAGGCCGGCTCGGAAGCAGGAACTATTTCTGTCAAGAGTATATTTATATTATCTTTGTCAAGAACAAGTCAGTTCTCTGTTTGCCCTGCGAGGTGGGACAGTATATACGAAAATTGCATTTACCACTTATTGCTTAGCTAATAAAAAATACATAGTATACAATCGGTGACTCAGTGTCATACTTATCCTGATACCAGATTCGAATTGACGCAACCCTAACATTATTGATGATGGAAGTTGATTTGTAGATCAGTCAGTAGGCAGTCGCCTGCAATGACGAAGAAGCCCATTGACATTAATTGAACAGCGAGTGGGGTGCATCACTTTCTCTTCCGTCACTGGGTGTACTACATGTTTTAGGGCTGCTAACCTTGATCCTGGAAGCAGTAAGCAATTTTGTTACAGTATTTAAAATAATGCCTACCACTAATGTCTTATATTCATTTATGAACATTTGAACATCTTGACCATGTTTTGTTATAATCTCCACCCGGCACAGCCAGAAGAGGACTGGCCATCCCACATATGCTCTCTCTAATTCTCTCTTTCTTTCTCTCTCTCGGAGGACTTGAGCCCTAGGACCATGCCCCAGGAATACCTGACATGATGACTCCTTGCTGTCCCCAGTCCACCTGACTGTGCTGCTGCTCCAGTTTCAACTATTCTGCCTTATTATTATTCGACCATGCTGGTCATCTATGAACATTTGAACATCTTGACCATGTTTTGTTATAATCTCCACCAGGCACAGCCAGAAGAGGACTGGCCACCCCACATAGCCTGGTTCCTCTCTAGGTTTCTTCCTAGGTTTTGGCCTTTCTAGGGAGTTTTTCCTAGCCACCGTGCTTCTACACCTGCATTGCTTGCTGTTTGGGGTTTTAGGCTGGGTTTCTGTACAGCACTTTGAGATATCAGCTGATGTACGAAGGGCTATATAAATAAATTTGATTTGATTTGATATTCACAGAATACCTGTTTGAAAATGAGTGTAGACGTGTGTCACTGTAGTCATGCACAGGTTTCCAATCCTATTATTGGAGGTTGAAGGTTCTTTTAAAATAACATGTCTAATCCAGTGAATTGGCAATGATTCAATTGATTTAATCCTGTTTGCAGGATTGGGATTCATTATAGCTGCTTTTGGTCACTGAACCCTGGCCCCATGTTTCATGAGCTGAAATAAAATATCCCCAAAATGTTCCACAGGCACAAAAATATTATTTCTTTCAAATGGTGTGTACAAATTTGTTTACATCCCTGTTAGTCAGCATTTCTGCTTTGCCAAGATAATCAATCCACCTGACAGGTGTGGCATATCAAGAAGTTGATTAAACAGCATGATCATTACATAGGTGCACCTTGTGCTTAGGACAATAAAAGGCCACTCTAAAATGTGCAGTTTTGTCACACAACACAATGCCACATATCTCAGGTTGAGGGAGCGTGCAATTGGAATGCTGACTGCAGGAATGTCTACCAGAGCTATTGCCAGATAATTGAAAGTTAATTTCTCTACCATAAGCCACCTCCAACATCACTTTAGAGAATTTGGCAGTACGTCCGACCAGCCTCACAACCGCAGACCACGTGTAACCATGCCAGCCCAGGACCTCCACATCCGGCTTCGTCACCTGCAGGATCGTCTGAGACCAGCCACCCGTACAGCTGATGAAAAAGAGGACTATTTCTGTCTGTAATGAAGCCTTTTTGTGGGGGAAAACTCCATTCTAATTGGCTGGGCCTGGTTCCCCAGTGGGTGGGCCTATGCCTTCCCAGGTTTACGCCCCTGCCCAGTCACATGAACCTTAAGTCCCAAATCCATATAATTTTTTTGAATTGACTGATTTCCTTATATGAAAATCATTGAAATTGTTGCATTTATATTTTTGTTCTGTATAATTATAAAGTTAGTCTACTAACTAAATTGAGCAAGATTTAGGGCTCTATTCAATCCGCATTGCAGAAATTCAGCTTTACGTGATTGAAATTTAAAGGCAATGTTTCAGCTTTTGCAGAGACAGTATTCACGGTAAACACGGCATATGTTGGCTCAATTTGAAATGACCTTTAAATTTATATCGCAGAATCTGTGATGCTTCAATTTTACAGAGTGAATAGAGCCCTAAATTGTGCAATATATATTTTTTAAGTATACTACAATAGCATTACCATTTTTGTTCCCTAGGCAGCCACTAGTTCTCCGATATCTAACGCCCACTAGAGGTGGCCTAGGCTAGGTCTTTTTGCTGACATCCTGCAAATAAATCCCATCTGTATTGTGCAGTTTATCATAAGGAAAACAGATATATGCATTACTGTATTCAGTTACTGATGGTGTCTCGGGTTACTGTCATATAGCTAGCTCCACATTACATTCTCCCATCAGAGAGATATGCTTTAAACATGAAACTAAAGCCTAACAGAGATCCTCATACACTGTTAGAACAGAGTAGCCTACATCGCAAAAGGTTAACAGTGAATGGCAGCGGTACTATTGCTAAGAGAGATCATTCATTGGTTGACAACATGGTATCAATTTGCAGGGCTCAAAGCACATTAGAATCTGAAACTAAATACAAAAACACATTCACTCAAATAATCTCCTAAATGGTGACTTTTATTGTGAAAAATCAAGTAAACCCAGTTTCTCTGTAGTGCTTTGTGTGCAACATTCATTGAAAGTGTCCTTGAACATCCATGTAATAGAACGTGGGAGAAGCCATATTTTAGTCACATCAACACCCAATAGAACAGGGCTCTCCAACCCTGTTCATGGAGAGCTACTTACTGTCCTGTAGGTTTTCACTCGATACCTAATCTGATTTTAATAATTAGCTGGTTGATAAACTGAATCAGGTGAGTTACAACTGGGGTTGGAGTGAAAACCTACAGGAAGGTAGCTCTCCTGGAACAGGGTTGGAGAGCTCTGCACTAAAACCATGCCCCAGACCCATACCTCGTACATGTCAAAGGAAAAATGCAGAAACTATGTATTTTTCTTACTGCAAAATCTGTCTTCAGTATTTTTCTGTCTAGAGACAGCAATTTCTGATACACCATTATATATTCTGATCAATTGACTTGTTCTTGTGTCAGGAAACAAAATACCACATTAATCAGAAAACATACCTGGCCATTACAATAGATCAAAGATTTTTGACCAACTTCATAGTTACTGCATTTTGCCTTTGTAGGGCAGTATAGGCTACCACACAAACTCGGCCTTGACCCAGAGTATTTCATTGTAAGACAAGATTTCTAGTGCTGATACATTTTCTATAAATAACAAGTCACAAGTTTTCTGAAAGGGACACTTTGGTATCTGTTTATGACCAGCTGACAAAAGCAAATTTTTTAAAATTTTGTTTAGAAAAATGGGAATAGATGTGTGAGAGCTTTTAGACTGTACTAGTAGTCTGATGGGGGAAAAAACCCAAATCACCAGCATTTCACCATTACACTGGTCTCTGCCAACAAAAAGAATGGGATGAATCTTTTTGCCAGTAACATTACCAACCACTTGAAGAAAAGTCAGAATTCATGTTTAAAGGGTTCAATTATCTATATCAACGTCTTCTACACTCCGTTTCAATAGCAAGGGTTGCCAAGAAACCCAACATTGAATTGCAATGAATTCTACGTCGGGCAAAAATGAGCATTTGAATCAGGAAAGTTTCCTCTCACGACATCTATAAGCCAGAATGTTGAATAAAATGATATTTTAACGTACTTTACCGGTTGTCGGTGCGATTTGTTCTTTGGTGGTAGGAATGTGAGACAATATATATCCACAGGACTGTATTATTACATAAGCTTTTCAAAGCACTGGTAGTGGGTTCAGATATCTATCACCTGAAGCATGCACAGAACCATGTAAACACATGCATGAGCTTGGCAAGTATGCATGCATCTTGTACATGCATTTTTATTTTGTGCGCATGCTTCAGGTGATAGAAATCTGAACCCACTACCAGTGCTTTGAAAAGTTTATGTAATTATACTTTACTGTGGAATATAGTCTCACATTCTTACCGCCAAAAGGACCAACCGCATGGACAACCAGTAAAGTATGTAAAAATATCATTTTATTCAACATTCTGGCTGGTAGAGGTCGTGGGAAGAAACATTCCTGATTAAAACAGTCATTTCTGACCAACGTAGAATTCAATGCAACTCAACATCGGGTTTCCAGGCAAGAGCTTTCATTGGTGAAAGTATAATAGTCTCAGTCTTCCTCTGACATGCATTTAGATTTAACATACATAGTTCAACATGACAACACTTGGTGGTCCTCACAATAGTCCAACAATATGAGTGAGGGTAATGGGGGATAAAAAACAAAAAACACAATCATGAAGTGAATGTTGAGATGCAAAGCACATTGTGTAGACAGTACCTGAACTGCAAATGTAAGAGGATTCATCCCTTAGATTTACATTATACATCATAAAGTCTATTCATCTATCAATTTCAAGATTAAAAGCTCCAAAATACAACAATTCAAAGGTTATGTTCATTAAAAAGAATTACACCATATAGAATACACAAAAAAATAAAGAAAAACCAATCTCACTATAGGTAATGCCAAGGCCTTTTAATGGCAGTGTCATGGCATAATAATAATTGCATTAAATATTTATGTTTCACACCAAGATGCAGACACCTCACACTGTATAAAATAACTAATTCAGCAATAGCCTACATTTGGAAAATAAGCTTGTCACAGCACCATTGAAGAATTTAGGGTTGTATTGACCTATAAGGAATCTAACTAAACTCCGCTATTATCTAATATTAAAGACATTGCCACTGTAAAACAATGAAAGAACACCTTTTCTACCAAGTAACTGGGTTTATATTTGATCTTTTGCCGTTTTCACTTTTTTCAAGTACTGGTGAGGCATCTACAAATAAAACCTTTTAAATGAATATTGTTATTGATGTGTAAAACCAAACGTGTATCATGCCACAATGGCCCCAGAAAAAGATTTCTGATTTCTGTGGTAGTACTGAAGAGTCTAGCCATACTAAACCTTTTATGCCACAAGTCAACTGTCAAAGTAAGGCATTTTCAGGCATCTCCAGTTCTGTTAAGAAAGCTTTCTGCTCCATTAGTGTCAACAAACTGAACACATGCTACATTGCTGAGCAACAACACTTCAACGAACAATCACCCACTGTGTATTGGGTGAGACTAAAAATGTCCCCAAAACAATTGTACAGAATATTATTCATGAGCTCATAACCTTGCAGTAAAGTAGCCTGTGAGCTGACAGCTGTAGTTGTAATACTGAACGGGTAAGACTGAACACAGTGTCTGATGCTGGATCAAGTGAGGTAGAGGATCATACAGACACACAGCGTTGTAAGATATGGGGGTTTGTGGTGGTTGTGAGGTAGTGCTCTGACTCACACCTCTCCAAAATTGGCATGGCCCGTCTCCTTGGCATGTTCCCGGGCCTCCTTCTGTCCTACTAGGCCTGTCTGACACACCAGGCAGCGCAGGGCAAAGCGGTTGACGTCCGTAAACTGCCGCTTCCTTCGAGCCTCATCCGCCAGCTCCAGGGCCTGGGCCAGGATGATGTCGTCTGTGGTGGAGAAGATGGTCTGGGGTGGAGCGTCGGAGCCGGGCGTCTCCTTTTGCAGTGGGTCATAGTGGATGCCGTCGTAGATGAGCAGCACGCGTTTGTGGTAGCCAGCGTCCTCACCAAATCGATCCACACGCACAGTCTGCGTGTCCACTACACAGATCTCACATTGGTGGAACTTAGACAGGATGGACACCTCGATGGCTCCACCCCAGGTGTCGTCACGTCTGATCCAGGTGCAGTACTCCTCGTTGGTCTTTCCCAACACCGCCTCAGAGTAAGCCATGGGGTTGCTGGACACAATCTGGGTGATGAGGCCTCGCATCTCGGGGGCACAAGCTGGGTCGTATACCCCTCCCTCTACCACGTAGGAGACACTGGTGAACAGGCAGGAGTTGTCTGCTGGAACGACCCGTCTGGCCAGCACCGGGGGAAACTCCAGACGGGGTCCCTTGGTTACAGCTGAATTTGTGGTCTGGGTCTTCATCTTGTTCTTCTCCTCCTCAACAATGAGAGTGTCTCCTGCAACAAATGTGTCATTCTTTTAATCAAATGCAGCCATGACATAGCAGGGTGAAGTCTATCCAGCTGTGTGAAAGTAACATTTGATTTATTCAAGTAAGAAGAGACACCATAGCCTACCTGATTTGATAGGGTAGTCCCTTAGGTGAGCATCTCCGTTTCGGAGGTCCAAGCTGGAGGGAGGGTAGCCAATCATGATCTTCTGTACATCACAGGGAATACCAGTCAGCTCCTCTACCTTGCTCTTCAGCTCCTGCACACTGGACTGGTGGGTCAGGCCCTGCATTATGTGGCTCCCATTTTTGGTCTTACAACGCAGACGCAACATCCTGGGGGTCCTTAAACTGTGGGAGGAAAAAACAGCATTCAACAAGGGATCATCTTCAGTTGTTAGTCACCTACAAGCCTGTGAAGTGTATGCTAGTTTATTCAGGCCAAGGAACCTTAAAGCTAGACTTACTTACATTTCTAATGAAAAAGTTATTTGTTTCAGATCACACCATGCTGATGACACTTTGGTGGAGCTAAACAAGTGGCTAAACTGCTGATCACAGCAGTGAGAGCAAAACAACTGACTGCAACAATTTCTTTGTCCTGCCACTCCCAAGAGTATTTCTGTTTTAGCAGCAGTCACCAGTTAGCAAGCTAGCTAGCTAGCATGTTATGGACACCTTCTTCTTCTGCTAGCTACAATACTAGACGAGCTGGCTATCTGGCTTCAATTAAAATGGTAAACTCAAACTGTCTAGCTACACACAAGCACAAATATTTATGCAATATCATTGATGAACTGATTGGTAGTTAGCTAGCTAGCTTGACAACTAGCTACCATAAACAGCTAACGTTACTAAGCTAGCTGGCTAAACTGTTCAAATCAAATTGTATTGGTCACATATATTTATCAATGTTATTGCGGGTGTAGCGAAATGCTTGTGTTCCTAGCTTCAACAGTGAAGTATCTACAACTCACAACAATACACACACATCTAAAAGTAAAATAATGGAATTAAGAAATATATAAATATGGTACTTTACACTAACTAACGACATTGCAGCCTTGCTTTACATAACTAGCTTCATAGATACCAATGCTACGTAATGAACCTGTTTAATTAATAATTTGACCTTTATTTATTTGCTTACCTGATGAAAAGTGTTACCCTGCGGCGGCGCGAACAATCAATATCCAATGACAGTCTCTAATGTGTATAACATCACAACTGTGTCGTTCGTAACGTTGTTACTCTACACAAATATGACGTGTACACAAGCTTGTTTTCTTTTGGCATGAAGAGATGATTGATTCATTTTATTATCAATTAAAAATATAATCAAATCAAATCCTATTGGACGCATACACATACATACAGTATTTAGTAGATGTTGTTGCGGGAGTAGGGACATGCTTGTGCTCCTAGCTCCAACAGTGTAGTCATATCTAACAACACACAACAATACACACAAATCTAAAAAGTAAAAAAATTGAATTAAGAAATATAGAAGGTAATGGTGGTATACAGAAGATAGCCCTATTTGGTAAAATACCAAGTCCATATTATGGCAAGAACAGCTTAAATAAGCAAAGAGAAATTACAGTCCATCATTACTTTAAGACATGAAGGTCAGTCAATATGGAAACATTTCAAGAACTTTGAAAGTTTCTTCAATTGCAGTCGCAAAAACCATCAAGCGATATGATGAAACTGGTTCTTATGAGGACCGCCACAGGAAAGTAAAACCCAGAGTTACCTCTGCTGCAGAGGATAAGTTCATTAGTTCAACTGCACCTCAGATTGCAGCCCAAATAAATGCTTCACAGTGTTCAAGTAACAGACACATCTCAACATCAACTGTTCAGACCAGACTGCGTGAATCCGGTCTTCATGGTCGAAATTTCTGCAAAAAAACCTACTAAAGGACACCAATAATAAGAAGAGACTTGCTTGGGCCAAGAAACACGATCAATAGACATTAAACCGGTGGAAATCTGTCCTTTGGTCTGATGAGTCCAAATTTGCGATTTTTGGTTCCAACCGCCATGTCTTTGTGAGACGCAGAGTAGGTGAACAGATGATCTCCGCATGTGTGGTTCCCACTGTAAAGCATGGAGAAGGAGTTGTAATGGTGTGGGGGTGCTTTGCTGGTTACACGGTCTGTGATTTAATTAGAATTCAAGGCACACTTAACCAGCATGGCTACCACAGCATTCTGCAGCGATACGCCATCCCATCTGGTTTGCACTTAGTGGGACTATCATTTGTTTTTCAACAGGATGATGATCCAAAACACCTCCAGGCTCTGTAAGGGCTATTTGACCAAGAAAGAGAGTGATGGAGTGTTGTATCAGATGACCTGGCCTCCACAATCACCTGACCTCAACCCAATTGAGATGGTTTGGGATGAGTTGAACTGCAGAGTGAAGGTAAAGCAGCCAACAAGTACTCAGCATATGTGGGAACTCCTTCAAGACTGTTGGAAAAGCATTCCAGGTGAAGCTGGTTGAGAGAATGCCAAGAGTGTGTGAAGGCTGGCTACTTTGAAGAATCTCAAATATAAAATATATATTTTATACAAATATTTATTCACTTTTTGGTTACTACATGATTCCATGTGTTATTTCATAGTTTTGATGTCTTCACTATTATTCTACAATGTACAAAATAGTAAAAAAAATAATGAAAAACCCTTGAATTAGTAGGTGTGTCCAAACTTTTGACTGGTACTGTATATATATACACAGTATATGATGGGATTTATAGACATTATAGACAGTATATGGATAGAATATGTAGTATATCTGAAGAACACGTAGAGTAGAATAGTATACAGCAATAGTTAAATAGGATAGGCCTCGACTAGAAATCTGACTATACAGTACATACAGTACATATTAAGTGGGTAAAACAGTATGTAGACAAAAGTCACCAGTGTTTCATTATTAAAGTATTCCATGACTTTGTTCATAGGGCAGCAGCTTCGAAGGTGCAGGGTTGAGTAACTGGGTGGTAGCTGGCTAGTGACAGTGACTAAAGTTCAGGGCAGGATACTTTGCGGAGGCCGGCTAGTGGTAACGATTTAACAGTCTGATGTCCTTGAGATGGAAGCTGTTTTTCAGTCTCTTAGTCCCAGCTTTGATGCATCCGTACTGACCTCGCCTTCTCAATGGTAGCGGGGTAAACAGGCTGAGGCTTGGGTGGCTGAGGCCCTTGATGATCTTCTTGGCCTTCCTGTGACACCAGGTGTTGTAGATGTCCTGGAGGGCACGCAGTGTGCCCCCGGGGATGCGTTGGGCAGACCGCACCACCCTCTGGAGAGCCCTGCCGTTGCGGACAGTGCAGTTGCCATATCAGGCGGTGATACAGCCTCACAGAATGGTCTCAATGGTGGTTCTGTAGGAGCAAGTGAGGGTCTAGGGACCAAGCCAAATTTCTTCAGCCTCTTGCGGTTGATAAGACTCCGTTCCATTTCAGATTGTTAGTGATTCGTATGCCGAGGAAAGTTTCATCTTCTCCACTGCAGCCCCATTGGGGGCGTGCTCTCTCTGTTGTCTCCTGAAGTCCACGATCAGCTCTTTAGTTGTGTTGACATTGAGAACACACAGGCTGCGATAACACAGGCAGACCAATTCTGATATTTGTTCCACTAATTAGTCTTTTGAACAATCATATTAGATCTTTTCACTTTTTCAGAGCTGATCTGATTCGTCATAAGACCAATTAGTGAGAAAAAAAAGTATTCACACAGTTTAACATTTCTAAAACGTGACAGGGATATCACTTCAAAGTCAGAGACTTGTTTCCATTGTGGATGGATCCAGCTATGATACCAAGTCTCTTTTAAAAATAAATGTTAACTGTGACATAGACATAAACTGTGACATTAACTGTGACAGTTTATTAGGTACATCCATCTAGTACCAGGTCGGAACCCCCTTCGCCTCCAGAACAGCCTGAGTTTTTCAAGGAATAGTAATGTTGCACAATTAGTATCAAGGGACCTAACATGTGCCAGGAAAACATTCCACACACCATTACCATTACATCGCCACCAGCCTGTACCATTGACACTAGGCAGGATGGGGCCATGGGCTGGTGCTGTTTAAGACAAATCCTGACTCTGCCATCAGTGTTATGCATCATGAACCAGGATTGGTCGGACCAGGCAATGTTTTTCCACTCCTCGATTGCGTGCCCACTGGAACTACTTATTGTTTTTAGCTGATAGGACTGGTCATCATGGATTACAGGTAAATCCGCACCGAGCTAAAGGCTAGAGCTGCCGCGTTCAAGGAGCGGGACACTAATCCGTACGCTTATTAGAAATCTTGCTATGACCGCAGACGAACCATCAAACAGGCAAAGTGTCAATACAGGACTAAGATTGAATTCTACTACACCGGCTCTGACACTCGTTGGATGTGGCAGGGCTTGAACATTTTTACGGACTACAAAGGGAAACTCAGCCACGAGCTGCCCAGTGAAGAGAGCCTACCAGACGAGCTAAATGCCTTTCATGCTAGCTTCAAGGCAAGAAACAGTAAAGCATGCATGAGAGCACCAACTGTTCCGGACGACTGAGTGATCACGTTCTCTGTAGCCGAGACCTTTAAACAGGTCAACATTCACAAAGCCGCGGGTCCAGACGGATTACCAGTACGTGTGCTCAAAGCATGCACGGACCAACTGGCAAGTGTCTTCAATGACATTTTCAACCTCTCCCTGACCGAGTCTGTAATACCTACATGTTTCAAACAGATGAATCATCCTGACCGGTTGCATCACGCCTGGTATGGCAACTGCTCGGCATCTGACCGTAAGGTGCTACAGAGGGTAGTGCGTATCTCCCAGTACATCCTGGGGCCAAGCTTCCTGACATTCAGGACCTATAGACCTGGCGGTGTCAGAGGAAGGCCCCAAAAAATTGTCAATGACTCCAGTCACCCAAGTCATAGACTGTTCTCTCTGATACCGCACGGCAAGTGGTACAGTAGCGCCAAGTCTTGGACCAAAAGTGTCCTTAACAGCTTCTACCCCCCAAGCCATAAGACTGCTGAACAATTAATCAAATAGCCACCTAGACTATTTACATTGACCCCCACCCCCTTTGTTATTACACTGCTGCTACTTTACAAATTACCTCGACGAACCTGTACCCACACACATTGACTCGGTACTGGTACCCCCTTTATATAGCCTCGTTATTGTTATGTAACTTTGTTAGTTTTTAATTTTCTTTTTGGACTTTAGTTTATTTATTAAATATTTTCTTAAGTCTATTTTTTGAACTACGTTGTTGGTTAGGGGCTTGTAAGTAAGCATTTAACGGTAAGGTCAACCCTTAACCTACACCTGTTGTACTCGGCCCATGTGACAAATTAAATGTTATTTGATTTGCTGCAATAGCCCATCCGTGAGATGGACCAACGAGTTGTGCATTCTGAGATTCCGTTCTGCAAAGCACTGTTGTACTGAGATGTTATTTGCCTATTTGCAGCCCGCTGTTAGCGTTCTTCTTCGACCTCTCTCATCAAGCCGTCAAGTTTTTTGTTTGTCACAACATTCTCAGTAAACCCTAGACACTGTCATGCATGAAAAGCCCAGCAGGCCGGCCGTTTCTGAGATACTGGAACCTGGACGCCTGGTACCGACACTCATACCACACTCAAAATTGCCTAGGTCACTAATTTTGACCATTCTAAAGTTCGATCGAACAGTAACTGTATGCCCCAATGCCTGTCTGCCTGCTTTATACAGCAAGCCACGGCCACGTGACTCACTGTCTGTACAGTCTGTATGTCAAGTACATACATCTGTCAAATACAAAGTACAGTGAAATACTAAAGCCTCATATAGTTAATATTCTGATAATGTATTTGAAGTGACATGACATGAGTTTTGTGTGTAGTGCTTGAAAGTTATCTTGAGCCCTAGGGAATGAACTTGAAACCTGACACCTCCTTCCCCAAAACTCACACACAAAAAAGGAGAGAACAATTACATCTGTTTTATATCTTCATTGATTCTTTAATACAATTACTGGAGAAACGTCTTAAATACAATTCAACAATGCTAAACTAGCTGATTGATGCAATGAAGTCCATATCAACAGGCAACATTTGGCATGTTAAAATTCACGCAGCCGAGTATTGAATACAGTACATTCTTGAGCAGAGCAGGCTATCCTTGGAAAACTATCAAATATATAGTCATACCTCTTGACATTTATTTGGAACCTTCATGTGTATGATTATACACATATGTATTATGCAGCATGCCCCAAAAGGCACAGGAAATAACTTGCAACATTAAGAAATGTGACCATTTCAGTATACAATAATTACAATTTTAAAGAACACTGGACTAACTTCTAATCTAAAATTATATATAATATATATATATATACACACAGTGCCTTCGGAAATTATTCAGCCCACTAGATTTTTTTCCACATTTTGTTACGTTACAGCCTTATTCTAAAACGAATTAAATAAATAAATAATCCTCAGCAATCTACACACAATACCCCATAATGACAAAGCGAAAACAGGTTGAAACACCTTATTTACATAAGTATTCAGACTTTTGCTATGAGAATCGAAATTGAGCTCAGGTGCATCCTGTTTCCAATGATCATCCATGAGATGTTTCTACAACTGCTTTTTTTTTGTTACAGTATTCCACCAGTTGTTCCAGAGGTTTGGCATGCAGAAAAATGGAGGAGAGGATGATGATGAGCTTCAGGTCACAGGGAGAAACTGAGGCACCAGCTGAACATGAAGGTGACTTCGTAGTCACTCAGAAGCGGAAACAGCCACTAGTTTCTGGGCTGTCATAGTCGACTCCTTCACACAGGGAGTCCTTCAAACAGAACAGACATGACTCATATAATATTCCTGGTCTCTTTTCTATCACTGTCTTAACGCGTTTCAGAGCAGTCTGATTAATCATTGTCTTAAAAAGAAAAGACAGGTCTTCCATTACTACTAGAGGTTTGCTTCAGAAAAACCAACGCACAGAGATCTCTGCTAGGGAAAATCTCTCATGATACACCATCATCATTATACTACAAATAGGGAACAAAATTATTAGTACTATCAGTAACTGAACATTTTGATACAGCATCCCATCATACTATATGTCGATATTATTTAAAGGTGATACATAATCCATTGTTTGAGATTACGTCTCATGTGAATAAATGAAATTATAAACTGGGTAATTAGCACCCTGAATGCTGATTGGCTAAAAGCTGTGGTATATCAGACAATATACCATGCGTAGAAGCAAAATGACTTGTCTACTGTTATAATTATGTTGCTACCCAGTTTATAATAGCAATAAGGCACCTCTGGGGTTTGTGATATATGGCCAATATATGGCTAAGTGATATATCCAGGCACTCTACGTTGCGTCGTACTTAAGAACAGCCCTTAACTGTGGTATATTGGCCATATACCACACCCCCTTGGGCCCTATTGCTTAAACAGAAACCTTCTGCAGGAATATATCTAAAATACTCACAGAAAACAGCTTCCTATACGAGGCTGTAATGACAGACAGACAGGACAAAAGGAAGAGACACAAATGGGGGGACTAGCTATAGTACTGAACTCACAACAAACCAAATTGAACCAACACACTTGCACCACAACAAGAAACGTTGAATATGCATCTCAAAACATCAACATGTCTATATTTACTGTCCTTGTGTGGTATTGAGCTCTGAAGCTAATTGTTGTACAGAGCATGCTTCTCCTAGGATCACCAGCTGGATTTAACTGACTAATGTATAACACCTGCTTACTGGAAGACGTTTTAACTGTGTATCTTCTGGAATGGTATTCAGAAGACGTAAATGAGTATAAGAGGTGCAGTTTGTTTGGGATAGGAATAGTGCTATGCATATTCAAGCTGGAGACATACAGCCTATGAAGAAAAGGGGAGACCATGCAAGACAAACAGCTAATGTTGGAGGAGAGACAGACATAATATAAAGAGGAGAAGCCACCAACAAGACCACAACATGTCTGGATTATCAAGGGGATTTAAGGGTGAGGGGATGCTAAGGATAAAGAGGGATTGGCTTGGGGTGGGGGTGGCAGATGGGAAGAGGGAGGTGACCGAGTTGAATTAAGAGTGATTCATTAAGTGGGCGCCAATTTTTGACACTAACTTGGCTTTGCTGCAGCATCCCCTCTGGCATCTCAGGGAGCCAGGGCCGGTTGCCGGCACTGTAGAGCCTGGGCCGCTTGAACTGGTCGAGACTGGACAGGGGGGTATAACTATTCCGTCGGAGCAGCATGGGAGCTGGGTCCCTTGGGACATTATCCTGGTTGGAGATGGGGAAACACCAGGTGCATTAAAGAAAGAGACCCGGGCACACCCAGCGTTACTGGGACAATTCCCCAAAACACAGCAATCAAACGATAGTTTTCCTTGACCAACCACCACACACACAAAAAAAAAATGCTATTAGACAAGAAAAAGGTGATTCTGCAAAAAAAAGACAATCTAAAAGCAACTTCAGGGGGCAAAGGTTATGGTGCAAAGACTGTTGTCCTTTGCACCACACTGTGTTGTATACCAATCAATACAAGTCAGTTATTAAAGGGGCCCAGAGCATTGGTGGTGGTGTTTGCAAGCAGGGAAATGTGATCAGTTATAACTGCCTCCAAGTTAAATATAAAGTCACACTAACTACTCATTTAACCAGACATACTGTAGCTTGAGCTAGTTTGGTTAAAGAGGAAAAATAACAAAAAATATGTTCAGTGAAGCATGTGATATGTGAGCAGAACAGAGCAGAGCCTTGCCACTGAGGATAACGTGCAATGTTACTCACAAGTGGTCGGTCGCGATGTGTGTTCACTGCCTTCACATTAAGATAAAACATTTCCACTTTACAGCCTGGGGAAAGTTGCAGAGAAATTGATGTGACCCGTTCCTAATTGCAATACAAACGACACGTGGTGATAGAGGAACAGGAACTCAGATGTGAACATGCATAAAATAATTGTCAGAACAATTTGTTCAGAATTTAGTCTAATGAACACAAAGACTTACCATACGCAACAGGAGTGAGTTTGAGCACTGTGTGCAGTGGACATTTCAGGTAGGGCAGGTCATCTATGAAAGACAAAATAAAGTGTCATTACCTCTGGTGTTTGTGAAACTGTCAGTAAAAGTGTACTGTGCGGTGTGTGCTCACCCACCTGCACTCTTATCCAAGAAGTAGGCCAGCAGGCAGCGCATGACAGCCTGGTGACAGATAACCAGCACGTTGCCCTGTCTCTCTAGCTCCATGATGACAGGCTCTAACCGCTGCACCAGGTCCTGGTAGGACTACAGGGAGGGAGAGGGGACACACTGAGCCTTAGTGATTCCTCACCCTGCCAAGAACAGGGCCCCAGAAAAGTGGTAAGAGGGTAGGACTTTACCTCTCCCCCTGGGTAGCGGTAGTGGTACTTGTCCTGGTCCCTCAGGGCAAACTCCTCTGGGAAGGATTTCTGGATCACATCATAGGTCATCTCCTCACACACACCCTAACAGACAGGAAAGAGAAAACTCTGGAAAATGTGCCTTGTCAGTTGAGTTGACAGGTAATGATAAATCATTCATTATTATACAAACATGGAATATTACAAGTCCTTTATCACAGAACAAGTTCGTTTTCATCACAAAAGGTGTCTACCTAAATGAAACCCCCATGGTATTAATTATGTTAGACCAGTGATAAGTGAGAGATCAGAGGTGAAGTCAGCACTGACAGCATCAATCTCATTGAGGATCTTCCACTGTTCGTAGGGCACAATCAGCTCCTCAGCAGTCTGGATGGTGCGCCTCAGCTGGCTAGTCCATACCTTCAAGTCAGACAGTTTGTGCTCCTCAATGAAGCTGTGCAAGGCATGAGCAAACTGGACCAGAGGGGGCAAATGGGAAAGATACAGTAAAACTAGTGAAGAGAGATTAGTTTCAATAACAAGCCCATCCATCAGGGTACGATTTACTGTACATGGTCGTAAACATGCTATTAACTATTTAAGAGTACATGATCAGATTACCAGTGTTTACTCAAATTCAAAGTACAGGAGCTTTAATTAGTATTTTCCATTAGCTGTAACTAAATCGAAATAGAAACTGGTAGGGTCCACTGACTCAAATACAGGGGTCAGTGTCATGCTGTCTGTTCTCCAGAGCGGGCTTAACCGTTATGGCACATACCTGTTTTCCTCCTGGGGAGAGCTCCGAGTCGCCTCCGATACGGCCCTCCATGTTGTGATTGCTCTCTCCATGCCGGCACAGGTAGAGGGAGTGAGAGTGCACTTGGATGTTCATGAGGTAGTACACTATCTTACTCTGGATGTAGTCCTGCACCCGGTTCACCAGGAAACGCCGGCCCACGTTCTCCACCTTGATGAAGGATAGGTCCCTACGGGATACACAGTAACACAATTGTCTGTATTCTGTATCCACCTGGCGGCTTACATCTGAACTGTTGCAGCAAATTTGCAGGAATTCTGGAGAATTACTGTTAACGCCTACTAGGTATAACAAATGATCCGTATGAACAGTTCTTGCCTCTAATTGAGGCAAGAGGTCGCTTAGGGGCCCGGCCGCTAGTGGGCCCTAACTCAAAAAAACAAAAAAACTTGGTTATGGTTTCAACTGAGAGAAATTGTAGAAAAACACCAGGTGAAATATATGAAATTGGTTATGCATCAGCAGTTTCTCTCTTACGTCACTCAGCCATGTCAGCTATCAATTTTTGAATTTGTAGTTAGTCTAGATGTAACAGTATAACTTTACATCCGTCCCTTCGCCCATACCCGGGCTCGAACCAGGGACCCTCTGCACACAGACAAGTCACCCACGAAGAATCGTTACCCATCACTCCACAAAAGCCGCGGCCCTTGCAGAGCAAGGGGAACTACTACTTCAAGGTCTCAGAGCGAGTGACGTCACCGATTGAAACGCTATTAGCGCGCACCACCGCTAACTAGCTAGCCATTTCACATCGGTTACATAGACAGCAATCTAAACTTGCAGTAATCATGGCCGAATACCACGCAGGGCACGTGCCCTGACCGCCAGGGGGCACTCATTGATTTTGTTAGTCACTCCCACTCAGATATATTAACATGGCATAAATGATGGCAACATGTGTAGAATTGCAGGGTATTAGCTTTAAAACTGCACTGTTTTTCTCTCTTCCCCATTAAAAAAAAGAAGAGTATAATTAGATTAAATGTGTTATACAATTGCAAACAATTCTCTCCACCCAAGGCAAAATGGGTAGAATTGTAGGAAATTAACTTTAAATAGTACATTTATCTCTCCACCATCAAGAGGGGGAGCCGCTATATTTTGTTGCCACGAGGTCGGGGGCCCCCAAACAAAAAAGGCTACGGAGCCCCCCTGGCAAACTCCTATTCAAATGCAAAACACTGAGATAGACAATATGCTTTGGTCATTCTTACTTGTCATAATCATCGGGATCCAAAGGTTGGTATGTAACCTTATAGCACTCTATGCGTTTGAGAAAGTCATCCATCACTCTCTCTCTGTGCCTCTCTGGGTAGTCTGGACTGGATACCTTCACTTCCTGTATAGAGATAACACATTAGAATGTGGGCAAAGAAACAATTTAAGTCGTCAGTCACATAGCAGGGATATAGTCAGTGTATAAATAGGTTATAGTTTTGACCGTGGCGTGGGGTCATAGTAAAGCATTACAATCTCACATCGGAACATACCAGAATATTAGCAGCAATGACTTCTGGGTCGTCACACACTGACTCCACAAAGAACACCTGTTGGAAAGAAAATAGCTCAGACTACAACAATATACTGTCTCACCACAGGGCTGGATGCAGAGTCCCATGACCACAAACTATCAGATTCTCAATATTAAATGCCGGTCCATAATACAGTAATGTTATATGGAGATACAATTCAAACACAAAACTATATTTGGAAATTTAGCACATTGCACGTTACCTTGAATGCATTCTCTTTCCCAAAATCAAGAATGAGGTCTCTCCTCTCCCTTGTTGTGTTTGTTGCATCAAATACCTAATCAAAGCAAAGCAAACATCACAAAACTGGTGGATAAAATGTCAAATATATTGAGCAGACAAAAAAAGAACCAAAATGAGAGAGTAAATGCCGTACAGCGATTTGTCCACCTTCTTCAGTTAGATATCCCTTCACATCCTCCAGGGCTACCAGGGCACACTGTCTGTGGGAGAGGAGGGAAATACAGTTACAGTTGTCTGCAGCAAAGGGGGCAGGTATGCAATCCAAACTACTATACTCTTTTTTATTTAGATACTTTATCTTAACGGCCCCTGTATCATTTATTTGCTAATTTCGTGTTTGATTGTAAGGGAAGCGGGCCAGAAGACCAGAGTGATCTACTGTATGCCTATCTTTCTTCTGTACCGACACCTGAATAGTGACACTGACGGAACAGTGACAGAACATACCGATTCAACATTTTGCACGGCTCATACGAGCAGAAGAGTGACAGCAGCAGCAGTATATTTTAGATCAGCATTCTGTGATGTCAAGAACAGTAAAGCCGTTTACAGGTCCATAAAGGGCAATTCTCTACACAGACAAATACATTCACTTTCTGAGCCTATTTGGATGCTGTTCTCATTCAGTGATTATACTGGATACATTTTTGTGCTTGCTTAGAAAACGTTCAGCTAGTTGGAAAATAGTAATCCATCACAAATTACTATGAAAAACGAAGCAAATTTCAGTTTGAATCCTGCAGCTGGTGTGTGTGTGTGTGTACACACACACACACACACACACACACACACACACACACACACACACACACACACACACACACACACACACACACACACACACACACACACACACACACACACACACACACACACACACACACACACACACACACACACACACACACACACAGAAATATTCAGACCCCTTGACTTTTTCCACATTTTGTTACAGCCTTATTCTAAAATGGATTGAATTGTTTTCCCCCCCCTCATGGATCTACACACAATACCCCATAATGACAAAGCAAAAACAGGTTTTTAGAAATGTTTGCAAATGTATAAAAAAAAAAAACATCACAATTACTCAGTACTTTGTTGAAGGACCTTTGGCAGCGATTACAGCCTCGAATCTTCTTGGGTATGACGCTACAAGTTTGGCACAGCTGTATTTGGGGAGTTTCTCCCATTCTTCTTTGCATATCCTCTCAAGCTCTGTCAGGTTGGATGGGGAGCGTTGCTGCACAGCTATTTTCAGGTCTGTCCAGAGATGTTTCGATCGGGTACAAGTCCGGGCTCTGCTGGGCCACTCAAGGACAATGAAACTTGTCCCGAAGCCACTCCTGCGTTGTCTTGGCTGTGTGTTTAGCGTCGTTGTCCTGTTAGAAGGTGAACCTTCGCCCCAGTCTGAGGTCCTGTGCGCTCTGGAGAAGGTTTTCAAGGATCTCTCTGTGCTTTGCGCCGTTCATCTTTCCCTCGATCATGACAAGTCTCACAGTCCCTGCCACTGAAAAACATCCCCACAGCATGATGCTGCCACCACCATGCTTCACTATAGGGATGGTGCCTGGTTTCCTCCACATTGGCATTCAGGCCAAAGAGTTCAATCTTGGTTTTATCAGATCAGAGAATATTGTTTCTCATGGTCTGAGAGTCCTTTAGGTGCCTTTTGGCAAACTCCAAGCAGGTTGGCATGTGTCTTTTACTGAGGAGTGGCTTCCATCTAGCCACTCTACCATAAAGGCCTGATTGGTGGAGTGCTGCAGAGATGGTTGTCCTTCTGGAAGATTCTTCCATCTCCACAGAGGAACTCTGGAGCTCTGTCAGAGTGACCATCGAGGCCCTGACCAAGGCCCTTCTCCCCCAATTGCTCAGTTTGGCCTGGTGGTCAGCTCTAGGAAGAGTTTTGGTGGTTTCAAACTTCTTCCTTTTAAGAATGATGGAGGCCACTGTGTTCTTGGGGAACTTCAATGCTGCAGAATTTTTTTGGTACCCTTCCCTGGATATGTGCCTATACACAATCCTGTCTCTGAGCTCTATGGGCAACTCCTATGACCTCATGGCTTGGTCTTTGCTTTGACATGCACTATCAACTGTGGGACCTTATATAGAGGTCATGTCCAATCATGTCCAATCAATTGAATTTCCCCCCTTGTGGACTCCAATCAAGTTGTAGAAACATCTCAAGAATAATCAATGGAAAAAGGATGCATCTGAGCTCAATTTTAAGTCTCATAGCAAAGGGTCTGAATACTTATGTAAATAAGGTATTTCTGTTTTTATTTGCAATAAATTTGCAAAAAAAAATCTAAAAATGTGTTTTTGCTTTGTTTTTATGGGGTATTTGATACATTGAATAAATGTTTTCCTCATAAATCAATTTTAGAATAAGGCTGTAACATAGCAAAATGTGGAAAAAAGGAAGGGGTCTGAATACTTTGAGTCCACTGTATTCTGTTAATAGAATATGAGTATTTTGTACACTGAATAACTGCTTGCACAGCAGACAGTGTGTTGATTCAGAAACGCATTAGCCATTGACGCAGCAGCCAACGCTGCAAAGTAAATGGGTGAAATCAAGCATGAGAGAACCTGGTGTACTGCTGGAGTAATGAGATTGACTCAGATCTGACCATGCTGATGGAGACACAATACTTGATTAATGATTTTCTTCCTAACATTTGACCATTTATACAAAACTTTGGCTCTCATCTGTGAACTAAAGTGTGCAATGCAGTTCTGACTTCTTTTTCAGTATGACTCATGCATATGAATAAAACAAATGTAACTTACTTCCTTATTTCCATGGCTTCCTTGTTGTCGTGCCTGAAGAAGTCGTAGGACTTGTAAGCTTTGACGGCCTCTCGGCGGTAGACACCCAAGTTAAACACTACAAAACAAACAAAATGGCATCAACAATAGAGTTATGACTAGCTTTTATCAGTGTCTACTGTCTCCTTTCATAGAAATGGGACTGGTTTAAAGTAGGATCTTTTTCAACATGGGGCGTCTCAGTTCTCAGGAGCTTTAAAACTTGACAGTTGCCTAACTAATGAAAGTACCTTACTTCGTAGGCCACAATACACTTGTGATTTAAAGTTGAGTCGTGCTTATTTAAAGATCTCTCAAAAACCAGAGGGTTAATAGTCAATAGGCTGTCATAATGGAAGACTTAAATGGACATGTCTAATGTCTTCAAAAGTAACGTTGTAGAGAGGCTCTTTCCCCACTCACCTTTGGTTGGCACCCCTATCCAGTTGAGGTACCGTGTCAGTTTCTTAGACATGTAGGTCTTTCCCCTGGCAGGTAGGCCGATCATTACAATCACTGTGGGAGAGTTTGTCATGTAGGATGCCCATGCTGAACAAAAAGACAGACAGACATACATACTATAGTGTATTCACATTGGACTAAATCAGATACTACTGTATACTGTCTATACAGTATACCTACAAATGATACACATCCCTGACAATGAAATGAGATACAGTAGATAAGGCAAAACAATTGAACTATCAAAGTGGTTGGTTGGTGTGATCAAACATCACTGGATTCATTTCTTGTCCTTGATTTCCCATGTACTGTATACTCAGATGAAAAGGGATAGATCAAAGTGCACTGGCAAGCCATAGTTTGCTATTCTCATATCAATTACGGACACAACAGGACTGCAGATAGGCTGAATACTGTTCAGAATATGGGCTAATTATAATCATATTCACTATAATATGCATTATACAAATATGTTGTGGAAAGAGAATGAATAATTTGTCCAAAATATGCCAAAGGAATCATTTTCAGAGAAGACTAATCTCTCACAATATTATTGATGCACTTGTATTTCTTTGAAACTCATTTGCTTGAGAATGTGTGCATCAGCTACATGTGTTGCATGTCAGGCATAGGGACAGCTTTCAGAGATAAAGCCAAAACAACACCTGCAGACTCATTCTGTGCCGGTCAAAACAACCTGAGGCAATCACACAGACTGCAGAGGAATTGATGCCCGTCCTGCTCATGACCTTGCCTGTACACAGCTCTCCTGCATTGAAGATTTTTCTCTGGGAGACTTATCAGTACTTACAGCATTTCTTCTCATTCATTCTGAGCTCTGTTTTCTTGGCTTCAGCAGAGTCGGCCAAGCCAGTCTTTCTCTGAATGGTTGCTGACATGGTGAAGTTGTGTCGTTGAGCCAGGTTTCCAAAGGCTCTAGAGGAGCATCACCCCAGACAATCAGAAACAGAAGGTTGATTTATTGTAGCAGTAGGTCTAGGCCTAGTAACTGAGTATTTTAGTATTTCATTTCTTAGTAACTCATAACATTTTCATGTCTATTCCCTGAATAAGAATTACTAATATATTCACTATCTGAACAATATTCAATTCAATTAAAGTTGATGTACTGGTATAAAATGTAAAAGCACTTAAATACATTAAGTAATATGAGTTTGATATTAACTTTCAAATATATGACAAAGTAATGGTATACGACTTGACATATTGCTGTAATATAGGCTACTTTTATATTCTGCCCACAGCCTTCAAGAACATAGTAACACAGCAAAGTGAGGGATACTGACATCTGATCTTCACAGCCACTGCACTGTATGTAGCCTACTGGGCGACCATATCCGAGGCTATCATCAAAAATAGGGCACGCACTAAAAACGGACATCACTAAATTATGCTAAAGGAAGCCATTTACCGCAGCACGTTATGCAATATTATTAAGCGACGACACTACTGTAGTGCAATGGTAGTCTCGGGCCGGGGTCTTAAAATGTCTGTCTGGAACACTGATAATAGGCTTATTGGTTGTTTCGCACACATACACTCACCAAAGCTATTGCAATTTACCTGCAATGTACGAGACGATGAGGCAATTAGAACTGAAAATTTTAATCTGACGACGGATACGCGATCTTTGGCTCTACGAGGTTTCTGTCCCACTACAGCCTGCGTTGTTGCGAAGGTCTGGTCGAGGTCGACGCTGTCCTTCGTATGTTGGTGTCGCGGACCCGGTTGATGCCCCTCCACTAATTACCACAGCCACACAGTTCAAATATATTGTAATTCATGTAAACAAAAATGTGCTTTTTGGTCTTAATTTAAAGATAGAGTTAGGAAAAAGACTAGAAGTGTCGTTAACATTAGGTTTGAAATCACATTTTAAGATACATTGTAGAAATAAGCGGGGTTTATTACTTTGTGGCTGTGGTAACTATTGACTACACCTTCCAAACCAGAAAAGCATGAGGTGTGCCTGAGTCACAATTTCCTTACCGTAATCTTCATAATATACAGACCTCTGAAGCGCATAGGCAGTAAAAATCTGATTATATGCATTGACCAGATAGCAGTAATAATACAATCATCAGCCTATTGAAGGTCTTTATCAAACTATACTATTTGTGCATTTGCTTAGTAGAAAGTGGGATGCTCGAGGGGGGAGTTCCTGCAGGAACAGTGGAGGCTCCTCAGAGGAAGGGGAGGACTATCCTCCTCAGTGAATTTTATAAAAATTGTAAAACATTGAAAAAGTTAGATAAAACTATACTAAACATATTCATGTCACCAAATAAATGATTAAAACACACTGTTTTGCAATAAAGGTCTACAGTAGCCTCAACAGCACTCTTGGGTAGCACCTTGGTGTAGCCAGGGGACAGCTAGCTTCCAACCTCTTCTTGGTACATTGACTTCAATACAAAACCTAGTAGGCTCTTGGTTCTCACCCCCTTCCATAGACTTACACAGTAATTATGACAGGTTCCGGAGGACATCCTCCAACCTATCAGAGCTCTTGCAGCATGAACTGACATGTTGTCCACCCAATCAAAGGATCAGAGAATGAATCTAGTACTGAACGCATAAGCTACAGCTAGCTAGCCCTGCAGTGCATAAAATGTGGTGAGTAGTTGACTCAAAGAGAGAAAGACAGTAGTTGAACAGTTTTCAACAAATGAATTTCTTAAAAAATGAAGAAGCAAGAGAGAGAGGGAGTACATTTTTTCACTTTCACTTACTTAGCTAGCAAAGGCAGCTGGCTAGTTTAGTTACTCAAACACTCTGCTCAAACAGCGGGATGCTATGTTAGCTAGCTGGCTATGTCTATCCAACACAACACTGGAACTCTACCAAGTCAAGGTAAGCTTTTGGTTTTATTAATGTACTGCCACCAGGGGCCGCCGGTGTAACTGCTTACTGACTATACACTAACTTTACTGAATGATTGTAGCAGGTTTACTAATGTATTAGTTCTATTAGCTATGTTGACTAGGATGTTACTTTATCTAATATGGGGACAACTATGTAGGCTGTGTGTAGCGGTTATGACATGGTTTGGCTTGGAAAGGTTTATTCGCCTGGTCACATACAGCTGATGAGTTGTTCATGGAAGTCCACAAAACGAAGGGAAAAGGTGAGAGGAGGAGAGTGCATAGAGGCGAGAAGGAATACAATGTGGCTGCTATGAAAGTGAACTGTGTTTATGCGTGATCAGTTGTGTATTCATTCCGCCAATTCTGTTGAAAAAACGTTTCTTAAACGGAAGCAAACAAAACGGATAAAAATTAAATTGTCCAATAGAAATTCTCGTTTGCAACTGTTGGACTAATTATTACACCCTAGATAAACTAAATGTAGGCAAGAGTGTGCAAACCAGTATTGAATGTGTCACTGTCTGTCATCTCAAATTTCTCTCTCGACCTGTGTGCACCTACGTTGTAAACTTTCATTCATAGGCTAGGTTGTAGCAACCTCATGATGGGTGTAGGAAAAATTAAAGTATCATGTAGTAGCCTAAACCTATCGATGTTATATTGAACAGGGTTAATGGAATATGAACGACAGTCATCCAACATGTTGTAATAGAAATAAGGTCATGCTCATGTAAAAAAAAAATGGGTCTCCCTCGTCACAAACGGCACTGACCGCCACTGTGCAGGAATGTCCACATGCAGGAACACCCCGAATTGCGGGCTGCAGTTGCACACTGCTGATGATGGCGGTCCAAAGGGTACAATCTATGGGTACCATTCCTAGACATTAAAACCCCTTGACTTTTTACATGTTGTTGTTAATAAGGTGGGATGATCACTGACCTACACAAACTACTCTGTAATGTCAGAGTGGAAGAAAAATTCAAAAATTTGCAAAACATTATTGCAAAATTAAAAACTAATATTCACTACATGACCAAAAGTATCCAAGTACAGTCTCATGGGATAATCAGCTCTCTTTAGAAGGATACATTCCTTCTCTGACTAGAAATATCTGATGGAAATGTGAGAGGGATGGTTTTCAATTATAGGACAAATACTAAAGATGAGACTGCTAAGATAAAAGTATCTGATTGGTTGATATTATACATGTGGACATTTGAATCTATTTTGAAACCATATCAAGTTAGATGAAGTTGCATGAGGAAAGATACTTTTGGTAATGCAGTGTATGTGGACACCTGCTCGTCAAACATCTCATTCCAAAATCATGAGCATTAATATGGAGTTGTTCCCCCTTTGCTTCTATAGCAGCCTCTACTCTTCTGGGATGGCTTTCCACTAGATGTTGGAACATTGCTGCAGGGACTTGCTTCTAGTTGCCTAGTTAAATAAAGTTAAATACAATAAAATAAAAATACTCAGCCACAAGAGCATTAGTGAGGTCGGGCACAGATGTCTGGCGATTAGGCCTGGCTCGCAGTCGGCGTTCCAATTCATCCCAAAGGGGTCCAAAGGGGTTAAGGTCAGGGCTCTGTGCAGGCCAGTCAATTTCTTCCACACTGATCTCGACAAACCATTTGTGTGTGGACCTCACTTTGTGCATGGGGGCATTGTCATGCTGATACAAGAAAGGGCCTTCCCAACTGTTGATACAAAGTTGGAAGCACAGAATTGTCCAGAATGTCATTGTATGCTGTAGCGTTAAGATTTCCCTTCACTGGAACTAAGGGGCCTAGCCCGAACCATGAAAAATAACCCCAGACCATTATTCCTCCACCACACTTTACAGTTGATACTATGCAGAGGGTGAAGGGATTCATCACTGCAGAGAAAGCGTCCACTGCTCCAGAATTCAATGGCGGCGAGATTTACACCACTCCAGCCAACGCATAGTGATCTGGGCTTGTGTGCGGCTGCTTGGCCATGGAAACCCATTTTATGAAGCTCCCGACCAACAGTTCTTGTGCTGACGTTGCTTCCAGAGGCAGTTTGGAACTCGGTAATGAATGTTGCAACCGAGGACAGACGATTTTTATGCCCTACGCGCTTCAGCACTCGGTGGTCCCGTTCTGTGAGCTTGTGTGGCCTACCACTTCACGGCTGAGCAGTTATTGCTCCTAGACCTTTCCACTTCACAAAAACAGCACTTCGAGTTTACCGGGGCATCCCATGACGGTGCCATGTTGAAAGTTACGGAGCTCTTTAGTACGGCCATTTTACTGCCAATGTGTGTCTGTGTAGATTGCATGGCTCATGCTCGATTTTACACCTGTCAGCAACGGGTGTGGCTGAAATAGCCGAATCCACTAATTTGAAGGCGTGTCCACATACACTAGATATATAAAAGTAACTTGATTACATCATAAGCATTCAACTGCCTGAGTCAATACATGTTAGAATCACCTTTGGCAGCAATTACAGTTGTGTCTTTCTGGGTAAGGTTCTAAGAGCTTTGCACACCTGGATCGTAGAATATTTGCACATTATTATTTTTTTACATTTCTTCAAACACTGTCAAGTTGGTTGTTGATCATTGCAAGACAACCATTTACAAATCTTGCCATAGATTTTCAAGCCGATTTAAGTCAAAACTGTAACTAGGCCACTCAAGAACACTGAATGTGGTATTGGTAAGCAACTCCAGTGTTTGTTTGGCCTTGTGCTTTAGGTTATTGTCCTGCTGAAGGGTGAATTGGTTTCCCAGTGTCTGGTGGAAAGCAGACTGAACTAGCCTCTATTCCATTTCTTTTATCCTAAAAAAAACAATGTTGTTGATCCATCCTCAGTTTTGTCCTGTCGCAGCCATTCAACGCTTACGGTTTTAAGTTACCATTGGGCTTATGGTGAAATCCCTGAGCGGTTTCCTTCCTCTCAGGCAACTGAGTTAGGAAGGACACCTGTATCTTTGTAGTGACTGGGTGTATTAATACACCATCCAAAGTGTAATCAATAACTTCACCATGCTCAAAGGGATATTCAATGTCTGCTTTTCATTTGGTTTTTACCCATCTATCAATAGGTGCCCTTGTATTTATGCTTGCCATAACAAAAGGGTTGAATACTTATGTACTCAAGACAGTCCAGTGTTTAAATGTTTTGTTAATTTGTAAAAATGTTTACAAACATAATTACACTTTGACAGTATGGGGTATTGTGTGTAGGCCAGTGTGACAATATCTCAATTTAAACTATTTTAAATTCAGGCTGTTACACAACAACATGTGGAAAAAGTCAAAGCCTGTGAATACTTTTTGAATGCACTGTATGTCAGTAATGAAACACTGAAAACCCATAAATAAATAAAGCCCCCATAAAATCTATATTAAATTCCCTTAAATATCACAAAATACATTTAGAGTAGAGTTTAATATATCCTATTGAAAAGAAAATACGTAATTAAGTTAGTTCAGTAATCCATTTTTAAAATCTATACATTTTTCATTGAAAAAGTATTCTATATAATCTAACAGCTATGTTTGAGAGAGTACATGTATGCTAAACAAAAATATAAATGCAACACGCAAAAGTGTTGGTCCCATGTTTCATGATCTGAAATAAAAAAAAACACAAAAAGCTTATTTCTCTCAAATTTTGAGCACAAATTTGTTTACATCCCTGTTAGTAAGTATTTTTCCTTTAACTAGACAATCCATCCACCTGACACGTGTGGCATATCAAGAAGCTGATTAAACAGCATGATCATTACACACCTTGTGCTGGGGACAATTTAAAGACCAGGAAATGTCATGCTGACTGCAGGAAAGTCCACCAGAGCTGGTGCCAGAGAATTTAATGTTCATTCCTCTACCATAAGAAGCCTCCAATGCCGTTTTAGAGAATTTGGCAGTATGTCCAACCGGCCTCCCAACTGTAAACCATGTATTACCACAACAGCCCAGGACCTCCACATCCAGTTTCTTCACCTGCGGGATCGTCTGACACTAGCCACCGGACAGCTGATGAAACTGTGGGTTTGCACAACCAAAGAATTTCTGCACAAACTGTCAGAAACCGTATCACGGAAGCGCTGATTCAGAGGGGTTGGGTTAAATGCGGAAGACATTTTAGCTGAATGCAATCAGTTGTACAACTCGTCGTCCTCACCAGGGTCTTGACCTGATTGCAGTTTGGCGTCCTAACCAACTTCAGTGGGCAAATGCTCACTTTCGATGGCCACTGGCACACTGGGAAAGTGTACTCTTCACAGATGAATCCCGGTTTAAACTGTACCGGGCAGATGGCAGACAGCGTGTATTGTGTGGGTGAGTTTCTTGCTGATGTCAACGTTGTGAACAGAGAGAAAACCATGTGAAATCCATGGTGGCGGTGGGGTTATGGTATGGGCAGGTATAAGCTATGGACAACGAACACAATTGCACATTATCAATGGCAATTTGAATGCACAGAGATACCATGATGCGATCCTGAGGCCCATTGTCGTGCCATTCATCCACTGCCATCACCTCGTGTTTCAGAGTTATAATGCATGGCCCATGCCGCAAGGATCTGTACACAATTCCTGGAAGCTAAAAATGTCCCAGTTCTTCCATGGCCTGCATACTCACCAGACATTTCACCCATTGAGCATGTTTGGGATGCTCTGGATCGACATGTACGACAGCATGTTCCAGTTCCTGCCAATATCCAGCAACTTCGCACAGACATTGAAGAGGAGTGGGACAACATTCCACAGGCCACAATCAACAGCCTGATCAACTCTTATGCGAAGGAGATGTGTCGCGCTGCATGAGGCAAATGGTGGTCACACCTGATACTGACTGGTTTTCTGATCCACACCCCAACCTTTTTTTAAGGTAACTGTGACCAACAGATGCATATCTCTATTCCCAGTCATGTGAAATCCATTGATTAGGGCCTAATGAATTTATTTCAATTGACTGATTTCCTTATATGAACTGTAACTCAGTAATATCTTTGAAATTGTTGCATGTTGCGTTTATATTTTTGTTCCATGTACATATCAAACCACACTGGAATGTCCAATTCTTTTATAAGAATTAGTTAATTTTCGTTTCCTATTCCATAGTTTCTCCATGTCTTAAAATGGTTTACATTCAAATGTCCAGCAAATTTATCAGTGTTCAGAAGGCACCCATTGGCTACTGTTTCTCCATGTGAGAGCCAGGAAGTGGTCAGGTCCAGGGACATTCCAGATTCAGGCACTGGGTTACTGGAACTGCTGCAGCAGATGTAGTAGTCAAGGATGTGTATATCATTCATTGTCAAGAGTTCATGCTTGTGTATGACCACAATGGTATTGTGTGATTGAAAGTTCAATGTTCCTGGGAGGAAAGGCACTGAGATGCATAGGCGATCACTCAGTAGAATTGCACACTTTGCACAGATAGCAAGCTGTGGATGGTAGGAGTTGGCAGTCTCCATTGTCCAACAGTTAGTGGTTTAGCATTAAGGCTTGATCTTCCACAGCTGTAGAAGAGACAACAAGGAGGGTGCATTTAAAAACACAGCACATATACTCACTTTTGGAAGTTAATACAAATAAATGTACTAGGAGGAAAACAACTGACAGAGGCAAGTCAATTAAGAAAAAAGTATTATTATTAATTTATTTTTTTGGGGGGGGGGAATGTTACCCCAATTTCGTGGTATCCAATTGTTTTAGTAGCTACTATCTTGTCTCATCGCTAAAACTCCCGTACGGGCTTGGGAGAGACGAAGGTTGAAAGTCATGCGTCCTCCGATACACAACCCAACCAAGCCGCACTGCTTCTTAACACAGCGCCATCCAACCCGGAAGCCAGCCGCACCAATGTGTCGGAGGAAACACTGTGCACCTGGCAACCTTGGTTAGTGCGCACTGTGCCCGGCCCGCCACAGGAGTCGCTGGTGCGCGATGAGACAAGGATATCCCTACCGACCAACCCCTCCCTAACCCGGACGACGCTAGGCCAATTGTGCGTCGCCCCACGGACCTCCCAGTCGCGGCCGGTTACGACAGAGCCTGGGCGCGAACCCAGAGTCTCTGGTGGCACAGCTGGCGCTGCAGTACAGCGCCATTAACCACTGCGCCCCCCGGAGGCTCCCAACAAGTAATTTTTTACAATGACGGCCTACCCCGGCCAAAACCAGACGACGCTGGGCCAATTGTGCTCCACCACATTTCAGTGTTCTGCTACAGCATTGTGGTATTAGAAGTGTCTCCACTCACTCTGATGTTGAAGCCGAGCAGATCGCTGATCACAGCGGAGACTGCAGACAGGATGACCACACGTGTGATGTTGTAGATAAGAGGGTTCACAGTCAGACCCAGCAGTCGGAAGGGGGTGTCAAGCTCCTGTAAAAGGGTTGGTATGAAAGGTTAGAGATGCTTTCACTGCACGTTATGCTGAACAAACTACCACCAGCCCAGAAGACGAGACTAAATCCAAATATTCATAATGTGGCTAAAGTTTAAAGACATGCTTACTTTCATTAATTTTGTTGCAAGCTTCAGAACATTGTTCACTATGTTCAACATTTCTTTCTTGTTGGGCTTCTTTTCCATCTTAAGATACAAGTTGATCTGAAAGAATTGAGGAGATGCATTACTGAAAGTATTAAAGTGGTCTGTCTGCGTGTGCACGTGTGTGTGTGTTGTAGGGAGCCTCACCTGTTCCGTCAGCAGCACTGACACGTTGCTGTATTTACAGTTGGTCTCGGAGCCCAAGGTGGCCAGGCGGAGCAGGAAGAGGATGAGAGAGGAACCCCACACCATGAGCTCCCAGTTGGTCTCAGAGTCCAGGAAGGTGTGGTGACTGTTCAGGAGCTGGGAGTTAGAGATAGAAAAAAAGAGTACTCAATCTTTCATCGATTGAGTTTCTACAGGTTGGACCTTAACCAATGCCCATTCATAACAAGGGAAAGGTAAATCATGGTGTTTCCTGGAATCCTGTGTATTTATCAGAGATACAGACACTCTTTCTTATAGATATGTCTCACCTGTGTACACAAGATGAAGGCGATGGAGAGGGCCAGGAGGAAGATGGAGGAGACGATGACATCAACGGAACGCTGGGGCCCACGTCTCTGTGATGGGAAAAAAAAGGGTAAGACATTAATCAATTAGGGTAAGACATTAATCACCCCCTACTGGTCAAAGCCATACACTGAAGTATACCTAAAAAAGTCATAGGAGTAGTGAGAGTAAGTCAGACCTTGAGGAAGGAGCGGAGCGACAGCCACATCTTTATGTTCTGCACATTCTTCAGCCTGAAATGGGGGATTTCCCACTTCTTAGCCTTTCGTGCTGAGGTGATGTGGTTGAAGAGTTTGGCGAAAACAAGCCGCTGTTGTTGAAAGAGAACCACGCAAAAACATATGTCAACCACACCATTTCCAGCATGTTTGTTTTGTAGTGGTATGTCTACTACAGTACAGTGGGACTAACATGCTGACCTGTTTGTAGGTCCTCTCTGCCACACACATCATGAAGAAGAAGAGTCTGGTGAGGCAAAGCCTCTCCACGGTGGTGATGAAGAAGAAGGCGTAGATCTGGGTGTTGGGCGGCCCCACCACCATGACAGCCAGCTCTACCAGGGACAGGGAGCTCAGGCGCTTCATGTCCAGCTGCTGTGCCAGGCGGAAGACAAAAGGAAGCAGTGCCAGTGTGGCAGTGAACAACCCCCCCAGGGCTAGGTAACCCATGCCTTGCTCCACCACCTTCACCTACACAGAAGAAATTACCTCTGTTAGGAGGACAGTGGCATGGAGCACAGAGTACACAGCCCTAATAGTGTTTCTATAAATATAATCAGACAGAACCCCTTTCCAGTCCTAAAGCATTACAGACCTGCATTCCCTCTGTATTGGATGTGTGTTAATTCTACCAAAAAGGCATCAGTGTGTAATGAAGTGGTCATAGGAGGTGTACCCGTGTGAGGATGATCCCACTGATCTCCAGTACTGACATATCTGCTTTCTTGCACTCCCCCTGCTCCCAGATGATGACACTGACCCGGTCTCTGGATGGGTGGCACGCCTGCAGCCATGATAGATGGCCCTGTGGGGAGAGAAAGCTGGTGAGCCGATATATACTTACCCTTTCTGTGATTAAAGTGAGTCCTTGTGGACGGACCAACCTGCAGCAGGGTCTCATCGTCACTGCTGAGAGTGGTGAACGGGGGGAGGGTCAGGCCAGGGCCGTATCGCCCGTCCCCCTCACTGTCACTACTGCCAGTGGAGGCGGTGTCAGGCCCCTGAAGAAGCTCCTCCCATATTGTGTCATCTGTGTCAGAAGCCGGGCGCTCCAGTTCGGTCCTAAGGCGCTCCACGTCACGAGGTTTCACCTTAGTGTCCATGGCACCTCCACTACTTTCCTCCTGTGCAAATAATAGGTCAAACTAAATGTCCCCCTTTCACTCTGGCTACAATAAACAGAGCAGGACTCACTGCCTCTTAAGGTTTACCTGAGGTGATGAGGGGTTAGAGAAGGAGTGAAGGCGTCTCTTCCTGAGGACAGAGGCAGGTATAGTTCCAACTACACCAGTAGGTAGTTTTTCTTTCTCATCCTCCTCACTTGAAAGTTCGTCAGAGGCCCCAAAGCCTGACTTTCTCTGGTTGTTCTGGAACAGCATCACAATCAACAATAGAATCCGCAGGATAAACAGCAACACAACCTTGGTAGCCAAAATGTCAATCACAGACAAAGCCCCATCTTAAAAGCCCCGCCCAGCCTTACTACCCGCTAAACAAATTTGCTCAGGCAACACAAAAGGTAACAAATACATTCTGAGATTCCCCACACACATGAAAATAGGAACTTTTGGAACTCTGGTAGCCCTTAACACTTGAACCTTATACGGGTAAAATAGCAGATTTGGGCAGTGATAAGCACCTTAATTTTAATGCAGTGGCTGTACAGTAACATGCTATACATTATGTCAGAGCTCAGGCTCAGCACTTCACAGTGCTTTATAGGTTTTGACTGACAGCTGTTCTGAACTTGAGCACCTAGTGCATCAAAAAGTTGCACACATCCCTCCCTGCTGAGTGAGGGAAATGCTGTAAATTAAGAGGACTTGATGAGATGTTAATAAATTACATTAATACCGCTTTGATGTCATACAAGCAAGCCAAACACCCGTGAATCCAAATGTGCACTTCACATTTACATTTAATTTAAACTCATGTCATATACAGTGTAAGGCTGTCCCCGAGAGTCGTCCTGTTCTTTCGACCAATCGATTGGTTGAAAATGTTTTAATTTATATTTCCATATACACTACTGTTCAAAGGTTTGGGATTACTTAGAAATGTCCTTGTTTTTGAAAGAAAAGCACATTTTGTGTCCAATAAAATAATATCAAATTGATCAGAAATACAGTGTAGACATTATTAATGACAATTGTAGCTGGAAACAGCTGATTTTTAATGGAATATCTACATAGGCATACAGAGGCCCATTATCAGCAAACATCACTCCTGTGTTCCAATGGCACGTTGTGTTACCTAATCCAAGTTGATCATTTTAAAAGGCTAATTGATCATTTGAAAACACTTTTGCAATTATGTTAGCACAGCTGAAAAGTGTTGTGCTGATTAAAGAAGCAATGAAACTGGCCTTCTCTAGACTAGTTGAGTATCTGGAGCATCAGCATTTGTGGGTTTGAAGCTCAAATTGGCCAGAAACAAAGAGCTTTCTTCGGAAACTCGTCACTCTATTCTTGTTCTGAGAAATAAAGGCTATTCCATGCGAGAACTTGCCAAGAAACTACCCGCAAAACACCAGTCTCAATGTCAACAGTGAAGAGGTGACTCTGGGATGCTGTCCAGTGTCTGTGTTCTTTTGCCCATCTTAATCTTTTATTTTTATTGGCCAGTCTGAGATATGGCTTTTTCTTTGCAACTCTGCCTAGAAGGCCAGCATCCCGGAGTCACCTCTTCACTGTTGACGTTGAGACTGGTGTTTGCGGGTACTATTTAATGAAGCTGCCAGTTGAGGACTTGTGAGGCGTCTGTTTCTCAAACTAGACACTCAAATGTACTTGTCCTCTTGCTCAGTTGTGCACCGGGGCCTCCCACTCTTTTTAAAACCATCTACATACAGTTGAAGTCGGAAGTTTACATACACCTTAGCCAAATACATTTAAACTCAGTTTTTCACAATTCCTGACATTTAATCCTAGTAAAAATTCCCTGTCTTAGGTCAGTTAGGATCACCACTTTATTTTAAGAATGTGAAATGTCAGAATAATAGTAGAGAGAATTATTTATTTCAGATTTAATTTCTTTCATCACATTCCCAGTGTGTCAGAAGTTTACATACACTCAATTAGTATTTGGTAGCATTGCCTTTAAATTGTTTCACTTGGGTTAAACGTTTCGGGCAGCCTTCCACAATAAATTGGGTGAACATTCCTCCTGACAGAGCTGGTGTAACGGAGTCAGGTTTGTAGGCCTCCTTGGTCGCACACGCTTTTTCAGTTCTGCCCACAAATGTTCTATAGGATGAGGTCAGGGCTTTGTGATGGCCACTCCAATACCTTGACTTTGTTGTCCTTAAGCCATTTGCCACAACTTTGGAAGTATGCTTGTGGTCATTGTCCATTTGGAAGACCCATTTGCGACCAAGCTTTAACTTCCTGAGATGTTGCTTCAATATATCCACATAATTTTCCACATTTTCCTTCCTCATGATCCATCTATTTTGCGAAGTAAACCAGTCCCTCCTGCAGCAAAGCACTCCCACAACATGATGCTGCCACCCCTGTGCTTCACGGTTGGGATGGTGTTCTTCGGCTTGCAAGCATCCTCCTTTTTCTTCCAAACATAACGATGGTCATTATGGCCAAACAGTTCTATTTTTGTTTCATCAGACCAGAGGACATTTCTCCAAAAAGTGCCATCTTTGTCCCCATGTGCAGTTGCAAACCGTAGTCTGGCTTTTTTTTTATGGCGGTTTTGGAGCAGTGGCTTCTTCCTTGCTGAGTGTCGTTTTAGGTTATGTCGATATAGAACTCGTTTTACTGTGGATATAGATACTTTTGTACCTGTTTCCTCCAGAATCTTCACAGGGTCCTTTGCTGTTGTTTTGGGATTGATTTGCACTTTTCGCACCAAAGTACATTCATCTCTAGGAGACAGAGCACGTCTCCTTCCTGAGCGGTATGACGGCTGTGTGGTCCCATGGTGTTTATACTTGCATACTATTGTTTGTACAGATGAATGTGGTACCTTCAGGCATTTGGAAATTGCTCCCAAGGATGATCCATACTCGTGGAGGTCTACAATTTTTTTCTGAGGTCTTTGCTAATTTCTTTGGAGTTTTCCATAATGTCAAGCAGAGGCACTGAGTTTGAAGGTTGGCCTTGAAATACATCCACAGGTACTCCTCCAATTGACTCAAATGATGTCAATTAGAAGCTTCTAAAGCCATGGTATCATGGAATTTTCCAAGCTGTTTAAAGGCAGAGTCAACTTAGTGTATGTAAACTTCTGACCCACTGGAATTATGATACAGTGAATTATAAGTGAAATAATCTGGCACCACAACACAGCAAGTGTTAGTTTCTTACTTGTTTCTGAATTAAAATTTCCTTTCCCGAAATCCCAATTTGTTTAGGATCCTTGCTCTCTTTACATGAAGCATGTAAGCATCACATGCGTGTGACCAATAGTGCCTGACCTATAGCCTATCATAATCACATCAATAAATTGGTTATAAACTCTGAACACAGTAATGTCGACAGCAAAATGGATGCAGAGAATGTGAAAAAGAAACTCGAAACGAGCAAATGTTTACTGGTTGCTCAGGAGGGAAAGGGGAAGTCAGATCTGTGGAAGACATTTGACGTAGTTATGTAAACTACTGGAGATCAAGAAAAAGGAGGGTATAGAAGCAAGTGCTGCATGAGTATTAGGATTGCCAAAAATTTGCTGTTAGATTACAATATTTTTTCTGACCATTTGGAACAATGTAAACAACACTAAATGAATACGTGTACCAGAGAGTCTGTTCTAAGGAAAAAAAGATATACAAAGCCTTTATTACAGCAGACTAAAAACAGTTGCATGCATTCGTGAATTGCGGTTTATTTATTGCATATGCTAATTATTCAAAGCTCCCTTTGTTATTCAATTTTAAAACTAAAATGCTTGATTGCATTTCAAAGCATGAATGTCTCATATTAATTTGTTCATGCCATCACACAGCATGACTGATTGATACAGTAGGCTGTATTGAAATATAGGCCTAAGTAAATTACGCTATTAAGACTAAACCGGACACAGTCTTAGGCCTACACATAGATGGCTGAGAATACAAGGCTACTTTACAAAGCCTACTAATGATAACGACATTAGTTATTATTATAAAGATGATCATAATAATAATTGTAATAATAACAATTAGAAGGAAATCAAGAAAAAGGAGGGTATAGGAGCAAGAGCTGCGTGGATTTGTGTGTGACAAACAGGTGCTGTTAGATTACAATATTAATTTTCTGCCTGTTGGAACAGTGTAAACAACACTAAATAAATTATAAGTAATACTAGTCTGTTCTAACGGAAAACAATTGTAAAGCCTTTATTACGGCATGGCAATTATTAAAAACAGCCAAATCTGTGAAATGTCTTTATCCGTCATTTTGCCGTTGTATGAGGCTTGGTGCTCACGGAATCAGTAGGCTATTAAACAAACACTCAAACAGAAGAACGATCTGCCTTATTTCTGTAGATATACAGTACCAGTCAAAAGTTTGAATACACTTACTCATTCAAGGGTTTTTCTTTATTTTTTACTATTTTCTACATTGTAGAATAATAGTGAAGACATCAAAACTATGAAATAACACATCTGGAATCATGTAGTAATCAAAAAGCAGCCACCATTTGCCTTGATGACAGCTTTGCACACTCATGGCATTCTCTCAACCAGCTTCATGAATGTATTTCAATTAACAGATGTGCCCTGTTAAAAGTTAATCTGTGGAATGTATTTTCTTCTCAATGCATTTGAACCAATCAGTTGTGTTGTGACAAGGTAGAGGTGGTATACAGAAGATAGCCCTACTTGGTTAAAGACCAAGTCCATATTATGGCAAGAACCGCTCAATTAAGCAAAAAATAATAATTACTTTAAGACATGAAGGTCAGTCAATATGTAAAATTTCAAGAACTTTGAAAGTTTCTTCAAGTGCAGCCGCAAAAACCATCAAGCGCTATGATGAAACTGGCTCTCATGAGGACCGCCACAGGAAAGTAAGACCCAGATTTACCTCTGCTGCAGAGGATAAGTTCATTAGTTAACTGCACCTCTGACTACAGCCCAATAAATGCTTCACAAAGTTCAAGTAACAGACACATCTCAACATCAACTGTTCAGAGGAGATTACGTGAATCAGGCCTTCATGGTCAAATTGCTGCAAAGAAACCACTACTAAAGGACACCAATAATAAGAAGAGACCTGCTTGGGCCAAGAAACACGAGTAATGGACATTAGACTGGTGGAAATCTGTCCTTTGGTCTGGTAAATCCAAATTGGAGATTTTTGGTTACAACAGTCATGACGTTGTGAAACAGAGTAGGTGTGTAAGGGCTATTTGACCAAGAAGGAGAGTGATGAAGTGCTGCATCAGATGACCTGGCCTCCACAATCACCCAACCTCAACCCAATTGAGATGGTTTGGGATGAGTTGGACCGCAGAGTAAAGGAAAAGCAGCCAACAAGTGCTCAGCATATGTGGGAACTCCTTCAAGACTGTTGAAAAGCATTCAAGGTGAAGCTGGTTGAGAGAATGCCAAGAGTGTGTAAAGCTTTCATCAAGGCAAACGGTGGCTACTTTGAAGAATCTCTAATATAAAATGTATTTTGATTTGCTTAACATTGTCGGTTACTATATGATTCCATATGTGTAAGTTCATAGTTTTGATGTCTTTACTATTATTCTACAATGTTGAAAACAGAAAAAAATAAAGAAAAACCCTTGAATGAGTAGGTGTGTCCAAAAGTTTGACTGGTACTGGTACACCCTGATCCGTTTCACCGGTCTTGTGCTTGTCTCCATTCCCCTCCAGGTGTCGCTCATTTTCCCCATTATCCCCTGTGCATTTATACCCGAGTTTTCTGTTTGTCTGTTGCCAGTTTGTCTGGTCTCATCAAGCCTACCAGCATGTTTTTCCATACTCACTTTTCTCTCTAGCCCTTTTCTAGTTTTTCCAGTTTTGACTACTCTGCCTGCCCTGAACCCGCCTGCTGTTCTGTACCAGTCTGACTCTGCCCTGGATTACCAACCTCTGCCTGCCCTTGAGCTGTCGTCTGCCTGCCCCCTGTTTTCTACACAAAGATATTTCAACAAGTCCAGGTGATAACAGTGTCGCCATAATATTTGAATTGAGGAAGTGTGATAATCATTAGGATATTTTAGCGATCTGCAGTAGACCTCCTAAATGCCCCCCAGCCTTCAGATGTGAGCTGAACAGTGCACTTGCACTGTAGATGTGTTTTAAGGCTATGGATGTAAAAGTGAACTTATCATTCTCAAATTTTTAGGTCAGTTGTATGCTGCTTTGCGATCTATTAACCACAAGGGTTACATTAAATAGGTGCAATATTTTTCACAGGTGCATTTGGCAATATTCAATTCATACGCACAAAACATATGAACAAAAGCATTCACTGTGAAAGTTGATACATGTAGGCCCTTCATTTTTAGCCTATGCACAGTTGTTTTCTTGCTCAAACCGTGAGCAACACCTGTCAAACTCAAACATTTCTCTCAAAACACAGGGATGCCGATTTGCACGGGACTAGTATTGTCAGAGGACCTTGGAGTTCACCAAAAAACAGTCGGTTATTGTGGCTGGAATTGTTACTTTCCTGTCATGTACAGATTATTGACATGGCAGATTTGGACAGGACTAAAATTAGATTTATTAGTGTGGCTCCATTATTCTTACATAATCATATACAATTTCAGTATCACGTCTTAGAATGATGGATTGTGCCATCCGTGCGACCACCGCAGTGGATTAGTCAACTGAGACAGGCATGAATTAGACAGGTGTTTTGTGCACATTGAAAAAAAATACAATTGCAAACGCTCGACTAAAGAAATCTCGGTCGACCAACAGCCTATCGACCAAACATTCGACCAGTCGACTAAATGGGGTCAGCCCTAATACAGTGTCAACGTTTATGATCACTATGTTTGATGTTCAGTTACAAGATGACATGGCGTCATACCCTGGGTTGTTCTGAACAGAATGAGCCTGTTTGTCTATTGTGAAGAGATGCACCTGAATACACTCATTACTCCTTTCTATGGGGACCAAAATTACGATCTATTTCTCTGAAATGCCTTGTGAAAGTCTAACACTGTAAGATCGTATTTTACAACTTAGCTAGTCTAGTCACGTTGGCAATAAAACACGTTTTGAAATGATGCCCAACTGAACCAGACTGCGACTTATAAATGGGCCGTTTTTGTATTGCATGAAACAACAACAGTGATTGTGTGATGGCAGGGATGCAGCGTTGTGCTCCAAACAAAACAACTACAAGTGTGCTTGTTCTAGTTCCTCAACGGCACAGCTAGGAGAGCTCAAAAAAGCACCTTGTAGTTGAAGACTCTTCTTTGAGTCATAAAAGTGCATTTCAATTGAGGAACTTTGGAGAGGTGTGTGACCACTTGGAGACACCAGTTAGTCCTCTCATTCAAACCCTTGTCATTTTTGTTGTCTTATGTTGCACCTACCACACATTTTGCAGGAATATTCTTATCATGTTACTGAATGTATCAAGAGTATTTTCATACTTTGCTATCAACAAATATGGCGAAAAGTACAGTAAATGTAAAATGCACATAAAATCAACAGTGTAATGTTTGGATTCAGTCTTGTGTCAGGTGAACTGTTGTGTCCTCAAATTTGGTGTAATAATTTTCCCATTATCTTCAAACTATTCCCTTTCTATTGCTTCCATGGTTATGCATTTCATATTTCTTCAGTAAGAAACAATTCATTTTAGCCCCATCCATACAGGACAATTCCTAGAGTGTAAAGGGTTAACGACTGCTTGACTCACAAACATGAATTATTGCTATATGTTCAGGTAGAGGATCTGGTCATTGTCTGTATGGCCTTACCCTTCTCTCCTCTGATCTGTATAACCTCTGGTTTTCCTCCAGCTGCCAAGGCTGCAGCTCAGTGTCCCCATCGTTCCCCTGTCCTTCTGTTCTCTTCAATCCTCTACCCTTCCTTGGCCTGAATGAATGTTGAGAAATGAGGGAACATGTTATACAGTGTGAGAGCAGTTTGCAAGAGTGTATAAAAGGGTGAGCACACAGCTGTGTGTGTGTGTTACATGCTGTAAGAGCCCAACCTCCTCCTTCGTGCAGGGCTGGTGCTGCTCACAGGGCTGTCTGAGGGGCTCCGGTTGGACTCAGTGGACACTATCTGGCAGTGCACTGTCCCCAGCAACAACATCAGACACATGGGCCCAAATAGCTCACTGGCACTGGCTGCAGGAACTTCCATGTACAACACTGATGCTGCCACTGCAGAGAGAAAGCCATTAAGTTAACAGGCCACCCAAAAATGGTAGAAACCTGCTCTTTAGAGAGTTAGTGAATGACAGACTTATTTACTTTAAGTCGATAAATAGTATATCGTATGACTTCTTAACAGTAGACAACAAGCATGATCTGACCCATGCCTAAAGCAATGTTAATGTGAGATGTGAGTTTACCTTGCATCAAGTAGAGCACCAGGATACAGGTGGAGATGGACCTGGAGGTCACCTGGATCCACCATTGGAAAAAGAAGGGGAAGAGGAGCACCCTGACAAGACCCTTACGAGTCAATGCTGTCCATGGACTATCTGGCTTTGCCTTGCTGAATGTGGATCCTGGAATAGAAGAGAGCCAATCAATAGCGTTGCATGCACCATATCCATCCAATAAGCGACATTGTGTAAGATATAAGATATAACACCTTGTAATAAATGAATACTCACCTCTTACTAAGTCAACATCAATGAGGTCTGTCTTGATGTGGCCAGACCTCTTTGGTTTACTGTCAATACCCTGTGGGGGTGACACTTATCTTAGTGACAAATGCTGATCATATAAGAATTGTGTGCATATTAGGCCAAATGTCATGAACTTACATTAAATTCTGCTTGCTCCAGAGATTTCTCCCAGACCTGCTGATCATATGCACCAATCTGTTGACACATGCACACACTTCAGTTTGTATCATCTCATGTAGGGGATTTTAGACCCTCATTACATTGTCAGTAAGTCTAGCATGTCTTAGGGGCCATTTACATTAGTAAAATATGTCTAGTGAGATCTCTCTTCAACATCAGATTTGCAACTTTTCTATTTACACCAGCCTGGGATGTAGTGTGGCCAAAGCCACATTCCTGCGTCATGTGAGTGCAACTATTAGCATATCGTAAATACCATAGTATTTAGACAATCAAAATAAGGCTAGAAATTGAAACTATACGGGAGCTTCTCATCTAAACCATATTGCACATAGTGTTGCACACTTGATTAATGCAATGATTCACACATATATGGATATTTTAAAAGCCTTTCATTTTCAATTTGTCTAACAGAGCAAGAAAGCTGTGTACTTGTATTAAGGCAATTACGGTAATTCGGGCAGGGACATGTGGTGTGGGAGAGACTTTTTCTTAAAGGGTAACTCTCAACCCCAATTTCAGCCTTTGCCTGACCCGTTCAAATGTAACAAATATTAATTCAGGTGAGATGTTGTGGGCGGGGGGAATATCTCATGAATATTAATTTTGGGGGTGGGTAAACATAGTTGTACCTGATCCCACCATGTTCTCACTAAAGCTTACTTACCAGAAGTCCACTGGCACTCTGATAATAAAATAATGTGCATCGTGAGAAAATACATCTCTGCACAGTTAGCTCACAGTGGTAAGGCGGCGAGTTCCTGACATCTACTGCCACTTGCGGTGTAAGTTTGAATTCCCCATTGAGCTTTATAAACTTGACACTTTGCCAAAGTTTTAAAAAATGGCATTGTTTAGAAAAAGTGCAAGGTTGAATTGAGTTTGTGCACACGCGCACTTCACAGAGGAGGCGTTCCCAAATGGAAATATGCAAATATATGCTACAATGAGCCAACAGGATCTCGCTAGCTCGTGCTTGGCTTTGCCCACCCCCTTGCTTTATCTGCCCACTATGCTTCATTTGCGCCCACTGTAAACAACACAGATGAACCATCTTAGGTTAGTTATAAATATCTTTGCCAATACGGCAAGCTTCAAATTCAAATACTTCAGGCGCCATTGGGAGTTTTCCATAGGAATACGTGGATGACGTCAGCGCTATCACTTTTTTTTTGAGTTCCCAGTTGTCTTGAACGCACTCAAGTCAAAAGTCTGAGATTTCCGAGTTACCAGTTCCCAGATGTTTTGAACATGGCATATCATCTACTGGTTTTACATACCTCCGGAGGTTTTATTTTGGCAAGTCAGTTAAGAACACATTCTTATTTACAATGACGGCCTACAACGGCCAAACCTGGACGACGCTGGGCCAATTGTGCTCCGCCCTATGGGACTCTCAAATCACAGCCGGTTGTGGTAATGTGGGAGACATCTCTTAAAGAGATTTGAATCTAGATCTGTCTCTTTACACTACACAAGTATCTCTCCTGGACCTAGCTTGTGTTGTCAAAGTAGTGTAGTGTAAAGAGGCCCTTACCTTCTCTTGATACCAAGCTATTCTTGCCATTGTTGTTTTATGACTGTGATGAAGATTGTGTCAAGTCATTTTGCAGGGGCCACAGTGGCTGATAAGATCTGACTGCAACCCAGGCTTGTCAAAACAAAGGAAAGGAAAGAACATTAGAGATAAAGCAAAAACAAAGCCATTGTGGAGTAAAGAGCATTCACACATATCATGTTCACTCAATACCAGAAATAATCACTGATAACTGTAGTTTACTGTTTTTAATTGTGCTGCATGTACATGTGTTATACTCAATACAAAACTACTGTTAGCTGTATAGGCTACAGAAAGTCAACTGACTAAAACTTACCCCAAAGCCAAAGGATAATGTGGTTGAAGAAAGGTGATACAATGATCCTACTGTATTCGGGTGAAACTCTACTAGAGATCATTCCAAAAACATTAAAAGATCAATCATTCCTCTTAGAACCATCATCCAGGAGCAGTATCAAGTGGGATGGCGCAGTAACGTTGTAGGATTGCAAACTAGCTAGCTCTGCCTCGCCATCATCATCATCATTCAAGCAACCTCAGCTAGGCTATACTTTTCAACTCGAACAAAACACGTTTCAACTTCTACATTTGCCACCATTCAAAATAGGTAAACAGATTCGCGGCACATTTAGCTAATCTAGAAACCAGTACAGTAGTGCTATATTAGCAATAGAAGCTAGCTAGCTACCATTAAGCAAAGTTAGCTCGCCAGCTTTTCTTCAGCCCAGGAGTGGCGCGCAGCTCGACGGGGTAAACTAGCCAGCTAGCAGCATCTCGACTGCGGGAATCGCAAAGATTTATGAGCAATTTATTTTATTTCAGTTATTTAAACGATTTTCCAAATGCAAACTTCGTTGTCAGTTGCATTTCAAGTCGAATTCATAGGAATGCACACCGACATGGCTCTTGCGATTATTTTTTTTCCGGGTTAATCCGATTCATTTCAGCCTGCTTGTTGACAATTTTCAGAACTGTCAAATCTGTGCCGCGTGTGGTCTGTGGAAAATCCACATTATAATAAATAACTTGTTACAGCTCGGCTAGAGTGTAGGCCTTACCACTCTAGACTTGTAGAATAAACATCAATGCATAGTAAAATAAAGATTTTTACATTATGTTGATTTCCATAGCATTACTTATAACTATTTACGTTTTTTGTCACTGTTGTTTTTTGTCCACATTAATATATTGTACTGTATTTGTCGTCTATCCTCACAGTTCCTGCTTGTCCAATAGAATGATAAATCCCTTACTGTTTCAAACACCATGTCACACTAGTTAAATTAGTTAAATCTAAAATTAGTTAAATCTAAAATCCTGAAAACTGCAATGATTTACACAAATAAATAGAAGGCCTATAACAAGTAGACTACACAGGCATAATTACACAAAATAATCACAAGAAGACCATCCATGTGGTATAATAGCCCCAGAAGGAAATAACGTTTATCCAGAGCTTGGGTTACATTTGAGATATTGTCACTGAAGTCCTGGGTGTTGGCTGATGGTTGTTCTTGGTCGGCTGCAGCACACACCAACTTGCTCTTGACCTTCTTATTGGAGCTGATGATGAAGATGGGACTGAGAGAGGCATAACAGGAGGAGAAGAAGACCCTCTTGTCAGCCACCATTGGAGACAACTTGGCTACCGTCAGCATGTAAATCCAGATGACATTGTCTATGCGGAAGAATATAACATTCAGGGTGAAGGCAGGCATGGTGCCATTGCGCGGGCCAATAGAGAAAATTCTTGCTGTGATGCATCCATGTTGAGGAGCCACAGCCGTGCTAAGGTGGGCACAATGAGGCTGGGAAGACAGGACTTAAGCCTGGACAAAGCTGCAGGGGCGATGGTCACCGCCTGGAACACACTGAGCATACAAGTGATGAAAGTGGACAGGGCCCGGGCGATGCAGTAGGGGTAAATGACCACCTTGCACTCTCTTAGTTATTGGACAATGATTGCAGAAAGCATATCCTTACCTGTGACTATTAATAAAGAAACGTGAACACAGTATTGGTCATTCAGTGTGGTTAATTACAGTATAAAGCATGTTGTACTCTGTAGGGATTATTAGGGCACAACATTAGAACACTCACTTCACCCCTCTTAAGACTCACTACAAAATGTAACCAAGAGTAAGAGTTTTTTTATTTTCAGATGACAGCATTAATGTAAATAATGGCCATATTCAACAGAAACCTCAATTAAAAAATCTATGGCATAACGCAACAAACAGTAATGTTTTAGGATGGCCTGTTCAATGGGGTAATATTCATTATTAGTGCACCCATAACCCAGCAGTGGTTTTTGTTATTGTTGATGTAAAAGCAGCTTGATTAAGTCATTCAACGTGCACAGCTGGCGCCTTGCACTGCTCACTTCTGTTCTCTCCTGTCCTGGGAGTATGTCTTCAGGGCCACAGCAGCAAAGGTCATTATCTAGCAATAACGCATGTTTAGTCTAAATCGGAGCACTGGGAAAGTAGCCTTCTATTCTGATTTCTACTCTTCACACTTCTTTATTAACGTACAAGAACAATCATCCTGTTTCGCAAAACCTCTGCTGCACAGTGGGGAGTAACAATCCTGACAGTGTACATTTCTAACCCAGCGTTGCTCCATTCTCAACATATGAATGAAAGATGGGAATATCGTGGTTTAGCTGTGCTTAAGACATAACAGTGTATTTTAGACAGCACCCTTAACTATAAGTCGAACTTGGAATAAAGTCGACTCATGCTGAAGGATCCTTGATATAGGCTAAGGTGACATTTGAATTTCACTTGCTACTCATTTTCAACCCACTATGAGATCAATAAATTGAAGTGGTGTAATTTCCCCATGTTAGTATCAATATGTTGACATGAGTACAGGACTAATTAGAGCACAAGCTCATGCATGTTCTTCTCTAGGGATTCTATCATGTATTCTACATAGTAAGCAGAGGGTTTTTAATAAGTTTCCTCCAAAGACTAGACTTGTTTTTTCCCCTTTCGAATTTCTTTATAGATTTATTTTTCATTTCAATGCCTCAAACAGGTTGTAAAAAACTACAGACGACTGTTGAACATCTAAATAAGTATACTCTCTCAGGAGTAAATATACCTTTCAGTGGAATTCCAGTCTGTTTTTATGGACCAAGGTCTTTGCTTCAGCACTTTTATCTCCGACAGAGGAGCCAGCGTGACAGTGAGGCGTTTTTCACATCAATGACATCAAACAAGCTCAAGTCTATCTGACTTGTTATGCATCTCATTATAAAACATCAATCACAAAGTAAAACAAACACACATTGCTCATACTTCATTTTTCAGTTTGGGGTAACTATTTTACTCCTATGTCAGACCTTTTTGAATGGCAAAAATGATAGACTTGTCTTGTCACATCATTCTCCAGAGGGGGGCACTGTAGGCTTGTTGTTAGTCCTTACCTGGACTGTAGCAGAAAGCGATTCAAAGAAACCATAGAAAAAGAACGAAATAGAACAGTATGCCTAGTCTATGAGAATTTAAAGTGATAATTATGGCTGGGAATACATTGAGCATTAGACAAAGGATTTTGTCCCCATTCGAATGCTTTCTTTGCACAATAACTTGACATATAGATACTTCTTGAGACCTCAATTTCCTTTTATTTGGTGTCATTCTGTCCTCAGTCCTGATTACATGTTCTGGTGCCATATAGCCACAGCTGGAACAGATGCAGTCATCTGTATTGATCTCAGGTAATTGGAGGGAGATGAAAGAGGAGCCTAAAGTCAGTGGACCATGCTGATCACCACCTACAGTTACTGAATCTCTCTGAGAGTATAAGTACACAAATAAACTCACTAGCCAAGGGGACTTTGGTCTGGTTGACAAACACACTAGTGATCAGACTCCAACATACATAATTCCTCTCAGGTAAAATAACTGATGTATGCAACGGCCTTCTGAGATGATTGTATATATTGACAAATACTGATTTGACATATATTTTCATATCCTTTATCTCTGCAACCACAGAATTGCAGGAGGTGGTCTGGGGAGTGCTGTACCTGTCACTGTGGTTGATGTCCCAAGAAACACTGCTGTCGTCTTGGCATTCCTCCTGGCACTGTACCAGGAGCACTAGCTCCTTCCTGCTGATGCAATCGTGCTGTACCTGGCCTGTGCCAACCTGCCTGTGGTTGGCGAGTGCTGCCCGCTAGAGACCCTGGCGAGCTTCCTGCAGCCATAGCCTTGTCCCTGGGCTCCTGGAACAACTCGGGCCTCATGCAGCACAGCATTAATTTGTTCGCTTCCCTTCTATGCAGTCCACGCAGGTGAACGGGGCTGTCCAGGTGGGGAGGGACGTGGTGCCCATGGCCCTGATGGCCAGTCTGGTTATCCTTGTGTTTCTGTACTGCCACAGCCAGCAGGTGAAGGGACTCTGCAGCAGATTTGGGGCCAGTGGTGGGGCAGAGCAGCGGACAGCTAAGGCTGTAGTGGCCTTGGTGACCCTGTACATGTTCCTCTATGGGGTGGATAATGGACTGTGCACATATTATTCTTGTCGCTGTATGCAGAACTCAGCCCCCTGCTGATCATAACCACCAACAGGAAGATGAACAGCAGGCAGAGGTGTGTGGTGCAGGAGAGGCCTGTTCAGGACAGCGCCACTACTGCATCTACTGTGTGAGTGAGGGACATTATTGTGGTCAGATATGGTTACAAAGATGAGGAATGTTGATTATTAATGAATTATGTTGCTATTAGAATATGGATCATAAAACATATAGAGCTAACATTGTACAATGTGAAATGTGTGGCAAAAGTATCTTGAACTCATGTACTCTAGTTTTTAAATTACATTTTTATCCTGGTTAATATTTTTCAGCATAGAACATTATTGTTTGAGCTGTTTTGACTGGCATGCTTGGAATTACAGAACTGGAAGGTCATGAAACCAATATGTTGCTAGAAATGAACGTGTGTAGAAAATAAAAAAAGATGCATCGAAGCGGAGTTTGAGACTTTTTTGTCACACGGTCCAATTAGTGAAATTACCAGGATATTAATCATTCCAGATTTGTCCTGTTATTGTTTTGTTTGTTCATTCATTATGCTCCTTCATCTTAATTGGGTGGAAGAATTATAACTGGATGACTAAAGCACACAATAGCTGTCAAATGACTTCCAGCAGTCTCTTTCGAAGCAATTAACACTTTGAATAGGGTCTGCAAAATGTCTCATTGCTAATGAAGATAGTTAATTGCCCCACAGAGACCCAGGTATGGTCTCATGGGAAAACCAGCTATCTTTAGAACAAGAATGATACATTCAATCTCTGAATAGAAATATCTGATGGAAATGTGAGAGAGGGATGGTTTTCAATTAAGGCCAAATACTAAAGACTAAAGGCTAAGATACAAGTATCTGATTGGTTGATATTATACATGTAGACATTTGTATCTACTTAGATGAAGCCATATCAAGTTAGAAGAAGTTGCATGAGGAAAGATATGCCCTTGATAAAGTTATTCACTATGGGTGATATTCCCATGTGCATGTAGTTGTATTCTACTTCAGGAAAATCCAGGGCTGAGTAAAAGGGACCTGGAGGGGTGGGGTTAAGAGTGTCTGAATGACAACTTGTGATTTCACAACCTCATTTATGTACAAAGAGTGAGTGATTAGTTTTATATGGCAATTACAACAAACATTTGTAGTATTCTTAAAGTACTTTGTATTATGTGCCTGGCCACATATATTTTCATTTTAGATGCAACTTGTTTTTTAGATGCATTATATCAGTGGAGGTACTGCATGGCAAATCAAAAATCAAATCAAATGAAATTGTATTGGTCATATACACATATTTAGCAAATGTTATTGTGGGTGTAGCGATATGCTTGTGTTCCTAGCTCCAACAGTGCAGTAGTATCTAACAATTCACAACAATACACACATCTAGAAGTAAAAGAAAGGAATAAAGAAATATGTAAATATTAGATTGAGCAATGTCGGAGTGGCATTGACTAAAATACAGTAGAATAGACTACAGTATATACATATGAGATGAGTAAAGCAGTATGTAACATTATTAAAGTGACTAGTGTTCCACTGTTAAAGTGGCCAGTAATTCCAAGTCTATGTACATAGGGCAGCAGCCTCTAAGGTGCAGGGTTGCGTAACCAGGTGGAAGCCGGCTAGTGATGGCTATTTAACAGTCTGATCGCTTTGAGATAGAAGCTGTTTTTCAGTCTCTCAGGCCCAGCTTTGATGAACCTGAACTGACCTATGACCTGGTAGGTCATAGGTCACAGAAATGGTCATGAATTGCGCATATTAATGACCAAGAATCTGACCCACCATGTTCTTGTAGAGATTGCAACTGTGTCATACACCAAACCATAAACAGAAATATAAATGAAATCTAATGCAGGTAGTAACACTTTATTCATGTTTGCACCGCTCCATCAGGCTTTGATTCTTTATTGATCTATGTAAAAAAAAAATACTCCTAATGTTTTTTAATATACAGTATGTCTGCAGTACAATGCTGAAAACAATACTAAATTCAGTTACTGATTTGAGTCCATAGTCACAGAGTAGAGAATCCAATTCTCCAATCTTTTCTATTGACGATAAAGTCCATGTTTCTTACTCTTCACACCACTGAAATCTGAATGGTTCATGACACAGACTCCGGTGGAATGAAGGATAGAATGCATGGCTAATTCCAGTCAGCCTATGAGTCCTTTCCTTTGCCCCAATTCATAGCTGAGTACTCCTTGGAACCTTATCAGAAAACAAAACACAAAATGAGTCAAAATGGAACATAAAACCCTGAGGAAACACTGAGGAGAGAAGAATGACATACTTATAGAGGGTGCAAGAGCCAGTTCACTCCATGTATCTGTTTATTGTGCGTGTGTAAAGGGTGTGCCAGCCTCTCCCTGCACAAGATGAGACCTGCTCCTGTTCTGTTCCATTCCTCCAGTGTGTTCCAGGCCCAGGTGAATGCCTTAGCCCTGCTAGACATGTAGAGACAGCACTGATGCTTCTGTGGCTCAGAATCACTTAGTTTTGTATGTAATCCTGGACTAGGAACATTGTCTTTTTATTTTTGCAATACTGAGTAGAATATAACATTTCAATATCAAGACTGCTACCTGTCAATCAACGGGTTGAATGTCTGGGTCACTGCATACTCTCCCTTTACATCGATACTGTACATCTCAAATCTGACTCACCTTACTGGAGATTGACTTTTCAACTCTTGGTTCTTGTTTGATCCATACCTAAAAACAAAACACAATACAAATACAAATACAAAACATCAAACAACAGTCATCAAACACTATGAGCAAGTTTCATCAAAAGATTGTTACAAATATTTGAGGACTGATTTAAGAGTAATCATTGAAGACAAAAAAAGTCAAGATGTGTCTGAGAGTTTTCTGTAAATTTGCATTGAAAGATAAATAAAATTAAGTAATCCAGATGAATCCTTTTTCTGCAGTGCCTAATGTCAGTCTCACTGTCTTTTTACCTGCCCTATGTAGAGGCATTTTAGCTTACAGCATGGACCAATGGCATTACAGCAAAAAGGGCAAGCCTCGCCCCCTTTATTTTAAATCTGGCCAATGCCCTAATATAGCCCTCCTGGACAAATTCTAATGACCGAATAAAATGTATCCCCTCCCTTGAGAAACAAACTATCCCACCAACAAACACCTAACATTAGTTAATAGTATTGTTCCTTCCACATCCATTTGTACAATACAGTATAAGAAATTATAATAACACATTATCATACTCAAAGCATTAACAATCATAAACTGTTGAAATGGATAGACCATTTTGGCTTTATACTATTACTATTATAGGTCAATACAGTAGATTGTTCAATAGCTTTGTCTTTGACTGTTTATGCTTGACAACAGTGCATCTATAGATGTAAGTTGTGCATCCTTGGTCAGAAATTCTATGGAAATGTGTGTGATATCATCTACCCAGCCCGTCACTCCTCCCTCTCATCCCTCAACTACCCCTCCTCCCCTCCCTTACCTTCCTTACCTTCTCACCAGAGTGGAACCTGTCTGGACAGGTTGGCAATGGAATTTACTGGTTTACTGAAGGACTGCAACTAGGGGAGAGAACATGGAGATAAAAAATGAAACTGCATGCATCAAACTTGTATGCAAAATAACAGTAATTTAATAGACACAGGTAGCCCCTTAAAGAGTGCGTGGCCAAAGAGCTCTTTTTTCATGTCATCCAACAATTGTAATTGTCTGGTGTTTGCTAAACGGCATTGGTACTTTGATTGGAATAGGTGCTTTGATCAGATGACATGAAAATAGAGCTCTTTGGCCACTCACACCCGTGGTGGGTTTGGCGTCGAAATGAGAATGCATGAACAGAAAATAACCCCATAACTACTGCAAAATATGGTGGTGGAACTTTAATGTTGTGGGGCTTTTTTGCATCCACTGGTTTTCGGGCCTTTGCTAAGGTAAACGGCATCATGAACTTTACCCAGTACCAGGAAATGTTGTGCCAAAAACCTAGTTGCTTTGGCCGCAAGTGGATCTTCCAGCAAGAAAATAACCTCAAAAACACATTAAAGTCCACCAATAAATAATTAATTGACCATAAAATCAACATTTTGCAATGGCCATGTGGTTTGAATTGAAGATGGCAGTCCATATGCACAGACAAAGGATATCAAGGATCTGGAAGGATTCTGTATATTTGGGTATCCCATAGGGTGGCGCACAATTGGCCCAGCATTGTCCGGGTTTGGCTGGGATAGGCCGTCATTGTTAATAAGAATTTGTTCTTAACTGACTTGCCTAGTTAAATAAAGGTTAAATAAAATAAATACAAGTATGGAGGAATGGTCTAAGATCCCTCCCAATGTATTGTCCAACTCATAAAACATTTTAGAAAGAGGCTCAGTGCCATTGACCCCTACATTTTTGAGAAAAATTGTATCACTTGTTAAACAAAATATCTTTCTCTGAGCAATTGTATTAGTCTAAAATAAAAAAATAAAAAATATTGACCATACAATATAGCTCAGTGTTTGAATTATTTACAATATTTCACACAGTCATTTTTGCTCATCTTAATCAAGAGTGTCAACAATTTTGGACCCCAATGTACGTATGTGGCCCATAGCTCTATTTCCACTTCCCCAGTTCCAGAGGGAGAGGAGAGGACAATGTTTCAACATGCCTGGAATGCTGCAATGCGGGAAAGGAATACAGCAACACCTCTATATTCTGCTTCCTGCCTGAATGAGAACATGTTTCAATTCTGTGATAGTAGATATCATATCAACATGAATGCACAGTTTTTGCAATGTCAGTGTATTATATTTGGTGTGTTCTCATGCAATGTGTAAAGAAATTGCTGTCTCTATCTTGACTTCATGCCCTGTTTGAATATATTAACAGGACTATTCCAGAGTCCCGAATAACGCATTGATGTCTATCATGCAGGATTCTCTAAACAATAGTGATATTGACAAATGTCTTAATGCAACCATGTGATGAGAGCATATTACTCTGATCCAGTTGAGGAGACTGAATATCAGATGAGCCCCTGGGTGAAACAGGCCACACAGTCGATAGAGGGATGTGGAGTTGCAAGAGCCCTCTGAGGGCCCGGGGCCAGCCACAGCCACAGTCTCCTCCCAGCCCATACTTTCAGGTGAGATATGTGCTGCTCTGTCTGGACTTGCACAACATTCAAGGCTGGCTGTAATCTTCCCCAGAAACGCTTTGGATCAGAGAGAGTGCAGCTCTGAGTTTCACCTTTAGCCAACACATTACTCAATGACAAATATTGTAGCAGAATATCAAGCAGAGACAAAATAGAAGGGGAAGGCAGGGAAGCAAAGCAGAACCCAATCACGAGGCAAGAAGACACTTTGTGAAAATTTGTGACAAGCCCACCTGGCAGTATAGTAGATGAACACACAGTCCATATAAGGAAATCAGTTAATTTTAATTAATTAATTAGGCCCTAATCTATGGATTTCACATGACTGGGCAGGGGCGCAGCCATGGGTGGGCCTTCGAGGGCATAGGCCCACCCACTCGGCAGCCAGGCCCACCCACTGGGGAGCCAGGCTCAGCCAATCAGAATGACTTTTCCCCCATAAAAGGGCTTATTACAGACAGAAATACTCCTCAGATCCCTCAGGTGAAGAAGCCGGATATGGAGGTCCTGAGCTGGCATGGTTACACAAGCTCTCTGGTTGTGAGGCTGGTTGGACGTACTGACAAATTCTCTAAAACTACGTTGGAGGCAGCTTATGGCGGAGAAATTAACAATCAATTCTCTGGCAACAGCTCTGGTGGACATTCCTGCAGTCAGCATGCCAATTGCACTCTCCATCAAAACTTGAGATTTCTGTGGCATTGTTTTGTGTGACAAAACTGCACCTGTGAGGAGTGGCCATTTATTGGCCCCAGCACAATGTGTACCTATGTAATGATCATGCTGTTTAATCAAATATTTTTTTGGGGGTCACATACACATATTTAGCAGATGTACACTAAATTTGAGAGAAATAAGCTTCTTGTGAGTATGGAACATTTTTGGTCAGTTTATTTGGAACCGGGAAGTGAAATTAATCAATATCTGGAAGGGCTGATCTACATTAGGGTGTCAGTTTACAGAGATCAATTATTTTGATGAAAACCAATGAGCCAATCCAGTGTTCTCCCTTGGGGGTGACTGTGGCGTGCTGTGTGCTCCTTGAATACAAAATCCTAGCTCCAAGATTCTAATCTCATTTAATGATTGTGGTTAAGAGCTGAAGGCTGAAGGGCTGAAGCTTGGGGAGGGTTGATTGTAACTCCTGAGGGACCCTGAGTCTGGCCCTGTTTGAAGTTTATTTTATTTGGGATTAGGATGTCACCTCATCTGTCTTCCAGCTATGACATAGAAGAGACACAGCCTGGCAGCATGGTCAGAAGTTCAAAATGTAGGATCGGTCTAAGGCGCAGCGGTCTAAGGCCCTCCGTCGCAGTGCAAGAGGCATCACTGCAGACCTGGGTTCGATCCCGGGCTGTATCACAACCGGCCGTGATCGGGAGTCCCATAAGTCGGCGCACAATTGGCCTACCGTCGTGAGGGTTTGGCCGGGGGGGCTTTACTTGGCTCATCGCGCTCTAGTGACTCCTTGTGGCAGATCGCGAGCTTGCAGGCTGACCTCAGTCACAGGTGAACGGTGTTCCTCTGACACATTGGTGCTGCTGGCTTCCGGGTTAAGCGGGCAAGTGGGTGTTAAGAAGCATGGTTTGGTGTGTCATGTTTTGCAGGAAACATGACTCGTCCTTTGCCTCCCGAGCCTGTTGGGGAGTTGCAGCGATGAGACACGATCAAAAAAGATGGAAAAATACAAAAATAAAGTTCAAAATGTATAACATTGGCTACATAGTGTTTCACCATGGCAACAAATGTGGTGAGAAGAGAGGAATAGCCATAAAATACAGCATGTTCTTGAAACTAAAACTTTTATAGAGGCCAGTTGTACAGAAACAGGTTATTCCACACAGTACTAGGTTGAGTTATTGTGGTCCCTTGGCCACCCCTTCTTCTCTTTCAATCCACCGAGGTGGAATTTTCCACCATGGGAGCTCCATAGACCGGTGTGGAATGTAGACAAGATGGAACACGCTGCACCTGTCCTGAATTCTGGTAGTCTTGTGTTGTAGTGTAGTACTTTACTTGTGCACATCATATCCAGTGCCTGATAAAGGGGAATCCTTTTCCAAAGGGGTGGTCAATTACTCAGAATGTAGGCTACATCCACTAGTCACTGGGGCTACTAACTCGTTGCCCAGAGGGTCTTACAGCAGTCAACTACTGTACCATATTAGTTAAAACAAGTTGCTGAGGAGCATTTTTTTACCACAAGGAATTGGTCTTGCAAATACCATGAAAACACAGATGAGAGGATGTCTTTACACTACACATATGCTGACGTACAGGGCTGATACAGACATTTACGATTCCGCTATGAACAGTCAGAGATGGTAATCTTTGCCTTGGAGCAAAAAATCTGAACTTGTAAAGTTATACATCATGGGCAGGGCATGTGCAGACATAGCAACAGCCTCACAACTCTCTCTATCTCTCTCCAGACTGGTCTCATAGACTAGACATGACATAGTAAACGTAACTCCAGGACACTCAAATTAGTATGATATGTTAAGTTTGGTATGGTTATATAAGACAGAATGTTAGGAAGGTGGTTGGTCGGGGTGGATGGGTGGGTGTATATAACGTGAATGTCTAGCAACCCAAAGGTTGTGTGTTTGAACCTCATCACGGACAACCTTAGCATTTTAGCTAATTATCAACTTTACAACTACTTACAATTTTTTTGCAACTACTAAGCCTGTTAACCTTAACCCTTTAACCCTAACCTTAACCTTTTAAGCTTCCCCTGACCTTAACTACTTAAACTAATCAATCCTAACCCTAACCTTCACCCTAACCTTATCCCCTAACCCCTAGCCTAGCTAAGTTTAGCAAGCTAGCTAATGTTAGCATTAGCCACCCCTAGCTAATATTAGTCACACCAAACTGGAATTTGTAACATGTCATACATTTTGCAAATTCGTAACATATTGTAGTTTTTGAAAAATTCATAACATATTGTACAAATTGCAATTCGTGACATATCATATGAAATGGATGATCGACATCCACAAATTAATACATGTCATACTAAATGGATTGGAATAATACATTTAATACATTTAAAAACCACATCGCTCTCTCCCCTCCTCTACCACCCCTATAGGTAAATAAAGGGAAGACCTTAAGGAAAGGTCGAGACCTTAAAGAAGCAGCAGAATCAAAGATTCTAAACTATTTCCCCTAAACAGACTGAAATGTGGCACAACAAGACCATACTTGCCAAAATGTAAAACATGAGGCACTAAAAGTATGCTGCAGCTGGAATATCTATCTTGACTATTACATTTTCCTCCAGTTAGATACTCTGAGAACTACTCAAGTAGTTTTTTGGAGTATCTGTAATTTATTTTTTACGTTTACTTCACTACATTCCTTAAGAAAATATGTACATTTTACTCCTATACACCCTAAAGTATTTGTTACATTTCGAATACTCAGGCAGGACAGCAATATGGTCTATTTCACGCACTCATCAATATAACGCGCTGTCATCCCTACTGCCTCTGGTCTTGCGGACTCACTAAACACAAATACTGCGTTTGTAAATTATGAGTGTTGGAGTGTGCCCCTAGCTGTCTGTAAATAATTTTAAAAAACAAGAGAATAGTGTAGTTTGGTTTGCTTAAAATAAGGAATTTGATGTCTAGCATTTAATGTTATTTTGAACTTTTATCCAAGTATGACAATTGAGTAGTTTTTCCACCACTGTACTTAAGTACATTTAAAACCAGATACTTTACACTTTACTTAAGTAGTATTTTACTGGGTGACTTTCACTTTTTTCATTTTCTATTGAGTACTTTTTCCACCACTGCCAGACAGAAATGGAAAAGTGCTTTATGTAAAGCATGGGAATACATTGTCAGGATGGCATAGCGGTACATCCGTAAGGCTGCTCCCATGGGGGTGGTGATTTTATTTCTCCTTTATTTAACTAGGCAAGTCAGTTGAAACTTCTTCGGCATAGGTGTCCATGGGACAGTTGAGCTAATGTAGGCTAATGCGATTAGCATGAGGTTGTAAGTAACAAGAACATTTCCCAGGACATAGACATATCTTATATTGGCAGAAAGCTTACATTCTTGTTAATCTAACTGCACTATCCAATTTACAGTAGCTATTACAGTGAAATAATACCATGCTATTGTTTGAGGAGAGTTCACAATTTTGAACATGAAAAGTTATTAATAAACAAAGTAGGCACATTTGGACAGTCTTGAAAACAAAATTTTGAACAGAAATGCAATTGTTCATTGAATCAGTCTAAAACTTTGCATAAACACTGCTGACATCTAGTGGCCAAAATCTAAACTGCACCTGGGCTTTCTCTTGCATTTACACTAAATTCAAAGTGTTTCCTTTCAAATGGTACCAAGAGTATTCATATCCTTGCTTCTGGGCCTGAGCTTCAGGCGGTTAGATTTGGGTATGTCATTTTAGGTGAAAATTGAAAAAAAGGGGGTGGATCCTTAATCAAGAACAACTTCTTATTTACAATGACAGCCTACCCTGGCCAAACCCTAACCTGGACAACACTGGGCCAATTGAGGACTCGCAATCACAGCTGGTTGTGATACAGCCTGGAAACGAACCAGGGTCTGTAGTGACTTCTCAAGCACTGAGATGCAGAGCCTTAGACCGCTGTGCCTCTCAGATATTACTGTTGCATATACACACAGTGTGGAACTAGACCAGCATAAGTAATATGAAGCTTTGATTCTTCAAAGAAAGTGTTTTAAATCACAGCTCTCTAACACAAATACACAGTAATCACTGGTACAGGTACTTTAGGCTACATTAACACACCAGGAGTTGGTGAGATTAAGAGCCTCACACAGCTTTACATGAAGATGTTATGGAAAAGTGAATCTGCTAGTGTTGTCCCAGAGCAAGAGGAGCCAACTCTGCCCACTCAAACCTGAATAATGGATATCTGATGGGTCCTCAGTCGCACATTATATTACATCCCCTGCACAGGAAGCTGCTCAGGGGTGACCGTCTCATTACTAGTAACGGTCAGAAAGGAGCAAATGGAATGGCATCAAACACCTGGAAACCATGTGTTTGGTCTATTTGATACCATTCCCTTTATTCCACTCCAGTCATTACCACGAGCCCATTATCCCCAATAAAGGTGCCACCAAACCTCCTGTGAGCCCCTGGAGCATAAGAATGAAACAGCATCAGTTTTCAAGACAACACAGCAGTTTAATGTGTAGCACATACATGCCATGTGCTCTAATGTTGAGTAAAGGTGCAATATGCAGAAATCACTGCAATATGCTAAAATTAGAATAGTTCAACTAATTTAAGTTTATGTGACAAAACAAGTGTAGAGAATCATTGTACCATCTGAACAGCTGTGAGATATATTTTCAACAACCAAAAATATATTATTTTAAGCTGTTTTAAGCTGGTGTACACCGAATGTAACCGAATGTACCGAATGTAAAAGATGCAAAAACTAAACTTATGAAGCACATAGAACAGATCTACTGCTTCTTAGACTTGCTTTCAATGAGAATTACAGATCTATATCTCACATTTCTATGTGCATTTTATTTGGGTCGTCCAAAAAGTTACATATTGAAGCTTCATTGAGTAAAGTGTGACATGACCTTTAGTTTGGAAAGTTTGGCTTGTTACTAGTATTAGTACCACTGTATTGTGCAGTGAGGCTCAAAGATATAAAATGAAGGGGTAGGAGAACACACCACCTGCTGACCAACATTGGTATGGCTTCTAAGGTGCAACGGTAACTTGAAACTTGGAGGTTAACAGAGAACCAGTGACATCTGTGTTCAGTCTGGTAAACAGAGGGGAATGAATGCACAGCACACCCAAGGCAAGAGGAGCTCAGAATGCTAATACAACGTCCTCACAACGTACAAGCCTGGTGAGTTCACTTTACTTCAGGGAGTGCCTCACATAAATACACTACATGACTAAAAGTATGTGGACACTTGCTCGTTGAACATCTCATTCCAAAATCATGGCCATTAATATGGAGTTGGTCCCCCCTTTGCTTCTATAACAGCCTCCACTCTTCTGAGAAGGCTTTCCACTAAATGTTGGAACATTGCTGTGGGAACTTGCTTCCATTGAGCCACAAGAGTATTAGTGAGATTGGGCACTGATGTTGGCCGATTAGGCTTGGTTCAAAGTTGGCGTTCCAAATAATCCCAAAGGTGTTCGACAGGGTTGAGGTCAGGGTTCCGTGCAGGCCAGTCAAGTTCTTCCACACCGATCTCGACAAACCATTTCTGTACTGACCTCGCTTTGTGCACGGGACATTTTCATGCTGAAACAGGAAAGGTTCTTCCCCAAACTGTTGCCACAAAGTTGGAAGTACAGAACCGTCTATAATTCTGTAGCGGGCACTATGCATTCCTACAGGTAGAGTTCTCCTGGAATCTGCCCAACACAGATTTGTCCATCAGACTTCCAGATGGTGAAGGGTGATTCGTCACTCCAGAAAACACATTTCCACTGCTCCAGAGTCCTACATCACTCCAGCCAACGCCATGGAAAGCCATTTCATGAAGCTCCGTGATAAACAGTTATTGTCCTGACGTTGCTTCCAGAGGCAGTTTGGAACTCGCTAGTGAGTGTTGCAACCGAGGACAGGCTATTTTTGTAACTAATAGATGTTTCCACTTCACAATAACAGCACTTAAAGTTGACCGGGGCCGCTCCAGCAGAGCAGAAATTTGACAAACTGACTTGTTGGATGGTGTCCTATGACGGTGCCACGTTGAAAGTCACTGAGCTCTTCAGTAAGGCCATTCTTCTGCCAATGTTTGTCTATGGCGATTGCATGGCTGTGTGCTGGATTTTATGCACCTGTCAGCAACGGGTGTGGCTGAAATAGCCGACTCCACTAATTTGAAGGGGTGTCCACATACTTTTGTATATATAATGTAGATGCTTGCCTTGCATGGCTCAAAACTACAAAGCACAAGCTTGGTCTGTCTGCAAATTCAGAGTGGGGTTCACAAATTACTACATACGATACGAAATGTAACATATCATTCTAATTGGAGTGTCCCAGTTTTACGTACAGAATAATATACAGGTTGTTCTACCAGCAATACACAAGAGTTATACATTTATAAACACACATCTCATACATCACCATCTCTTTGGAGATTGAATTTAATCTGCACTGTGAGATTCTGGAGGCGTTACCTAAAACATCTTAAATGTAAGTAAATGTAATCGAAAATGTAATCTAAGTAATCCCCTAAACAAATGATTTATTATGAGAGGGCCATAAACAGTAACTAGTAATGCTACATACTCCAAGAAAGTTTAAAATTTCACCTTTCTGGTAAAAATAGTTATAAATTGCTGAGGTGTATTCACGTTTGAGGTGCACAGTACAACTATGATAAAAATATGAAAAACTTTATATGATGTATTTCATATTCAACAAAACTGCATGAATAAGTCTTGAAATGACTTTTTTTTCCAAATATACAGTAGTATAATCAATTTATAAAATGACTAACTGTAAGATTTCACCTTCCTTATCACTGTAAAATACATATTTGTATATTTAGTGTTAGAGACAATGTACATACTAAAGTATTTTCTAAAGGTCTCTCTTGATCAAAACGTCTGCCCCCATCGCTGTGAATGTCTCACAGAGTCTTGCTTGGCTTCCTGAATTCGTTAGAAACTATGTCTATGACAAACAGAAAGGACTTTCATGTTTTCCATTTAAAATCTATTAAATATTTCAGATTACTGGCTATAAATCAATCTCTGAATGTGCTACAGCAACAAAACCACCCTCTCCCACTGCGTTACGATGTAAGGACTCCAGGCATATGTGTTGTTAGTGGTTGTGATGTAGGGTCCAGCTAGGAGTTGATGGACAGTCAGAAGAGCAAATTAAATGGTAGGAGGGACATCTCAGCTTCAAGTGGTGTCAGATTTCACATCCTGCTTCATACAGGCAGAATAGACATACTCCCGTGTCGTGAGAATCATGGCTACCGCTCAATGCAAGCCATTTCAATCTATGGTGTCCACAGATGGATTAATAAGCAAACATGTTAGTCAGAACAGGTACCAGAACCAATCAGATTCACTAAACAGGTTTTAATGTTTACCCTTTTCATACCCGGACTTTCATGTGCCGCTTAAGCACTGTGCCTTTGAAACAGTGCTGTAGGTTGTCTAGTTGAACACCTTCCCTGCCAATAGGCTTTACAGGAGATTAAGTAGAGGACAAAAACAAGAGCACAAAGCTAAAGAGCCTGCACCGTTCCAAGGCTGCCAGCTTCATTAAACAGACTCATTCTGATAGCGTCTCTACATAAGAGGCTTATTCTGACTCAGTCCAAGGCTGAACTCACAGGAGCATTCACAGAAGGTTTTCTTTGAAACCCAAGATGATTATGCACACTTCATAGGTTTGTTGACTGTGTGAAGAGTGTTAGGCATGTAAATGTATCCCAAAGTTGCCACCTCACTACCTTGCCCAGTGGAGGGAGAGTTTTAAACCTTATTTATTCAAGGTGATTTTTCCCTACTATAACTCAAAAGAAAGAGAGACAGAGTACACGAGAACAGTGCAGCAACTAAACATTACCAATAGTCTTCGCAATCCGGTCTTTAGGACACACCTGAGTAGGAAACACCTCAGTCATGTTCTGTTGAAGTCAAGCATTGTGAACACTATGAGTTGGACGCCATTATCCAGATACCTTTGCAATAACATGTTATAGAGACATGTAGGCCTACATGTACAGTGTTTGCCCATCCCAACTGAGCTAAGCCACACATAATAGATTCTATTAACTGGTTTTGGTTGTCTTTGTGCTGCGTGTCTAACCTAACTAATCTTGATGGCCCACTAATCGCTCTTCACCAAGACGCTACACTATTAGCCATGAACAGCGTGGGGTTGAAGATCCTGAGCTTGACTGACAGATCTTGAAATAATGACTGCTATTCTAATTCTAGTTTATGTGCCAGATATGCTTGTACTCTTCCTTACCCCTTATGATGGCAAAGCCTCACACACAAGCTTAGAGCACGCTGTTTTGTTGTTGCGCATATAAGCACTTCTAGGAACTCCAGCAGACAAAGAGATAAAACACACTTGAGGGAATCTTGTTAGAATGTCAAATCAAATCACATTTGGTTTGTCACATGCGCCTAACACAACAGGTGTAGACCTTACAGTGATAAGCTTACTTACAAGCCCCTAATCTACAGTGCTTTAAGTAAAAAAAAATATTTTTAAAGTGTTCAGTAAAAAAAATGTAAGTAAAAAAAAATAGAAAATAGAAAATAAAAGTAACAAATAATTAAACAGCAGCAGTAAAATAAAAGCAAGGCTATATACAGGGGGTACCGGTAGAGTCAATGTGCGGGGCACAATTTAGCTGAGGTAATTGAGGTAATATGTACATGTAGGTAGAGTTAAAGTGACTATGCATAGACTATAAACAGAGAGTACAGCAGCGTAATAGAGGGGTCTGGGTGGCCCTTTGATTAGCTGTTAAGGAGTCTTATGGCTTGGGGGTAGAAGCTGTTAAGAAGCTTTTTGGGAACTCGACTTGGCGCTCCGGTACCGCTTGCCGTGCGGCTATGACTAGGGTGGCTGGAGTCTTTGACAGTTTTTAGGGCCTTCTTTTGACATTGCCTGGTATAGAGGTCCTGGGTGGCAGGAAGCTTGGCCCCATTGATGTACTGGGCCGTACGCTCTATCCTCTGTAGTGCCTTGCGTTTGGAGGCCGAGCAGTTGCCATACCAGGCAGTGATGCAACCAGTCAGGATGCTCTCGATGGTGCAGCTGTAGAACCTTTTGAGGATCTGAGGACCCATGTCAAACCTTTTCAGTCTCCTGAAGGGGATTAGGCCTTGTCGTGCCCTCTTCACGACTGTTAGTATGTTATGGACCATGATAGTTTGTTGGTGATGTGGACACCAAGGAACTTGAAGCTCTCAACCTGCTCCACTACAGCCCCTTCGATGAGAATGTGGGCGTGCTCGGTCCTCCTTTTCCTGTAGTCCACAATCATCTCCTTTGTCTTGATCACGTTGAGGGAGAGGTTGTTGTCCTGGCACCACATGACCAGGTCTCTGACCTCCTCCCTATAGGCTGTCTCATCGTTGTCGGTGATCAGGCCTACCACTGTTGTGTCATCGGCAAACTTGATGATGGTGTTGGAGTCGTGACTGGTCATGTAGTCATGAGTGAACAGGGAGTACAGAGGGGACTGAGCACGCACCCCTGAGGGGCCCCTGTGTTGAGGATCAGCGTGGCGGATGTCTTGTTCCCTACCCTTACCAGCTGGGGGTGGCCTGTCAGGAAGTCCAGGATCCAGTTGCAGAGAGAGGTGTTTAGTCCCAGGGTCCTTAGCTTAGTGATGAGCTTTGAGGGCCTTATGGTGTTGAACGCTGAGCTGTAGTCAATAAACAGCATTCTCACATAGGTGTTCCTTTTGTCCAGGTGGGAAAGGGCAGTGTGGAGAGTAGTAGAGATTGCATCATCTGTGGATATGTTGGGACGGTGTGCAAATTGGAGTGGGTCTAGGTTTTTTATTTTTTATTGTATTATTATTTTTTAACCTTTATTTAACCAGGTAGGTCAGTTGAGAACAAGTCCTGATTTACAACTGCGCCCTGGCCAAGATAAAGCAAAGCGGTGTGACAAAAACAAAAACACAGAGTTACACATAAACGAATGTACAGTCAATAACACAATATAAAAGAAAAATTGAAAAATCTATGTACAGTGTGTGCAAATGTAGAAGAGTAGGGAGGTAGGCAATAAATACTGGAGTGATAGATTTGCAGATGATGATGTGCAAGTAGAGATACTGGGGTGCAAAAGAGCAAGAGGGTAAGTAATATGGGGATGAGGTAGTTGGGTGTGCTATTTACAGCTTGGCTGTGTACATGTACAGTGATTGGTAAGCTGCTCAGACAGCTGATTCTTAAAGTTAGAGAGGAAGATATAAGATTCCAGCTTCAGATATTTTTGCAATTCGTTCCAGTCATTGGCAGCAGAGAACTGGAAGGAAAGGCGGCCAAAGTAAGTGTTGGCTTTGGGGATGACCAGTGGGTGGGTGTTGCTATGGTAACCAGTGAGCTGAGATAAGGCAAGGCTTTACCTAGCAAAGACTTATAGATGACCTGGAGCCAGTGGGTTGGCGACGGATATGTATTAAGGGCCAGCCTGACGAGAACATAAAGGTCACAGTGATGGGTAGTATATGGGGCTTTGGTGACAAAACGGATGGCACTGTGATAGACTAGATCTAGTTTTCTGAGTAGAGTGTTGGGGGCTATTTGGTAAATGACATCGCCGAAGTCAAGGATCGGTAGGATAGTCCGTTTTACAAGGGTATGTTTGGCGGCATGAGTGAAGGAGGCTTTGTTGCGAAATAGGAAGCCAATTCTAGATTTCATTTTGGATTGGAGATGCTTGATGTGAGGGAGAAGGAGAGTTTACAGTCTAACCAGACACCTAGGTATTTGTAGTTGTCGACATATTCTAAGTCAGAACCGTTCAGAGTAGTAATGCTAGTCGGGCGGGCAGGTGTGGGCAGCAATCGGTTGAAGAGCATGCACATAGTTTTACTAGCATTTAAAAGCAGTTGGAGGCCACGGAAGGAATGTTGTATGGCATTGAAGATTGTTTGGAGGCTGTTTTTTTTGGGCCAGCCGTGGAAAAATGCTTGTTGAAATTATTGATAATCGTAGATTTATCGGTGGTGACAGTGTTTCCAACCTTCAGTGCAGTGGGCAGCTGGGAGGAGAAGCTAATATTCTCCATGGACTTCACAGTGTCCCAAAACTTTTGGGAATTAGACTCAGTCTGTGACAGGTTGAAAATGTCAGTGAAGACATTTGCCAGCTAGTCAGCGCATGCTCGGAGTACACGTCCTGGTAATCCGTCTGGCCCTGCGGCCTTGTGAACGCGGACCTGTTTAAAGATCTTACTCACATTGGCTACGGAGAGCGTAATCACACAGTAGTCTGGAACAGCTGGTGCTCTCATGCATGTTTCAGTGTTACTTGCCTCGAAGTCCGCATAGACGTTATTTAGCTCGTCTGGTAGGTTCGTGTCACTGGGCAGCTTGTGGCTGTGCTTCCCTTTGTAGTCTGTAATAGTTTGCAAGCCCTGCCACATCCGATGAGCATCGGAGCCAGCATAGTAAGATTCAGTCTTAGTCCTGTATTGACGCTTTGCCTGTTTGATGGTTCGTCGGAGGGCATTGGATTTCTTATAGGCTTCCGGGTTAGAGTCCCGCTCCTTGAAGGCGGCAGCTCTACCCTTTAGCTCAGTGAGGATGTTGCTTGTAATCCATGGCTTCTGGTTGGGTATGTACGTATGGTCACTGTGGGGACAACGTCATCAATGCACTTATTGATGAAGCCAGTGACTGATGTGGTGTAGTCCTCAATGCCATCGGAAGAATCCCGGAACATGTTCCAGTCTGTGCTAGCAAAACAGTCCTGTAGCTTGGCATCTGTTTCATCTGACCACTTTCTTATCGACCGAGTCACTGGTACTTCCTGCTTTAGTTTTTGCTTGTAATCAGGAATCAGGAGGATAGAATTATAGTCAGATTTGCCAAATGGAGGGTGAGGGAAAGCTTTGTATGCACCTCTGTGTGTGGAGTAAAGGTGGTCTAGAGTTATTTTCCCCCTGGTTGCACATTTAACATGCTGATAGAAATGAGGTAAAAATGATTTGTTTCCGTGCATTAAAGTCCCCGGCCACTAGGAACGCCGCCTCTGGATGAGCGTTTTCCTGTTTGCTTAAGCCCTTATACAGCTCTTAGTGCCAGCATCAGTCTGTGGTCGTACATGGACAACTACGGAAAATATAGATGTAAACTCTCTTGGTAAATAGTGTGGTCTACAGCTTATCATGAGATACTCTACCTCAGGCGAGCAAAACCTTGAGACTTCCTTAGATTTCGGGCACCAGCTACCCCTTGTCTTACAAGAGGCCGCTGTTCTATCTTGCTGAAAAAGCTTTAAAAAAACTGCTTTATGTTAATCATATCGTTGCTCAGCCACGACTCGGTAAAACATAAGATATTACAGTTTTTAATGTCCCGTTGGTAGGATATACGTGCTCGTAGTTTGTCTATTTTATTATCGATTGATTGTAAGTTGGCTAATAGGACCGATGATAAAGGTAGATTACCCTCTCGGTGACAGAATTCTTACAAGGCACCCGGACCGTCGTCTACGATACCTCCGTCTTTTCCTCCTGCGAATGACAGGGATGAGGGCCTTGTCAGGTGTCTGGAGTAAATCCTTCCCGTCCGACTCGTTGAAGAAGAAGAATTCCTCCAGTACGGGGTGAGTAATCGCTGCCTTGACATCAATAAGCTATTTTCGGTCATAAGACGCGGTGGCAGAAACATTATGTACAAAATCATTTACAAATAACGCAAAAAAACACACAATAGCACAATTGGTTATGGGATTGTGAAACGGCGGCCATCTCCATTGGCACCATTATGACATGTGATGTGGTGGTGGATATTGAGTATGGCAAATGCTGTAGGTTTAAAAGGCTCTCCTCTGCATGGAGTCAAAGTCTTAAAAATGTATAGTCACTGTCTGTAGGATCACTCTCTTGTAATATTACTATTACATAATTTATCTGCAATGTAGCCATGGATTAATTAGTCCAAATGAATGACAGAAGAAAATTTGAGAATTGGCTCCCTCATGTGATGTTCAGAGACCCCATTAGTTGAAATGGAAGGAAAGATGAAGATGTTTGTGGATTTTACAGCATTCTTCATCAAAGATACATCATATTTCTCCAATGTACACTACCGTTCAAAAGTTTGGGCTCACTTAGAAATGTCCTTGTTTTTGAAGAAAAAGCAATTTTTTTGTCCATTTAAATAACATCAAATTGATCAGAAATACAGTGTAGACATTTTTAATGTTGTAAATGACTATTGTAGCTGGAAATGGCTGATTTTTTTATGGAATATCTACACAGGCGTACAGAGGCCCATTATCAGCAACCATCACTCCTGTGTTCCAATGGCACGTCGTGTTAGCGAATCCAAGTTTATAATTTTAAAAGGCTAATTGATCATTAGAAAACCCTTTGGCAAATATGTTAGCACAGCTGAAAACTGTTGTACTGATTAAATAAGCAATAAAACGGGCCTTCTTTAGACTAGTTGAGTATCTGGAGCATCAGCATTTGTGGGTTCGATTACAGGCTCAAAATGGCCAGAAACAAAGACCTTTCTTCTGAATCTCATCAGTCTATCCTTGTTCTGAGAAATTAAGGCTATTCCATGCGAGAAATTGCCAAGAAACTGAAGATCTGTGTACTACTCCCTTCACAGAACAGCACAAACTGTCTCTAAAAAGAATAGAAAGAGGAGTGGGAGGCCCCGGTGCACAACTGAGCAAGAGGACAAGTACATTAGATAGTCTAGTTTGAGAAACAGACGCCTTACAAGTCCTCAACTGGCAGCTTCACTAAATAATACCCGCAAAACACCAGTCTCAACTTCAACAGTGAAGAGGCTACTCCGGGATGCTGGCCTTCTAGGCAGAGTTCCTGTGTCCAGTGTATGTGTTCTTTAACCCATCTTAACGTTTTATTTTTATTGGCCAGTCTGAGATGTTTTTTTTTCTTTGCAACTCTGCCTAGAAGGCCAGCATCTCGGAGTCTGATGTTATTTTAATGAACATTTGTTTTTGATTTTCTTTCAAAAACAAGGACATTTCTAAATGAAATGTGTATGCATCTGGCGAATCATCTGGCGAATTTGATATGCTATAGCAGTAAATGTTACATACAGCAAATACAACAAATACATACAATCACAGTAGGTAGCTTATTGGTAATGAGGGTACATTGATTGCCTGAAGCTTCGAATCTCTACCATACATTGCGGTTTTCTTTCACTGAAGGGAGAGGAGAGGCCACAAATTATAACGGTTGAGAACATTCCCCATGTGGTGTCCAATGAGCAGCAGCAAAAGTTCAGGTGTTCCAGTCAGACAATACCCACTGTCACAACAGTCGCTTATTATAAACTTGACCCAAGTCCTCTTGGGTCAGTGGTGCTTTTCTTCTTATTTCCTCCCCTCACTCCCCTGACACATATACCATTACACCCTCAATCCATGCCCACATAATCCTTGTCAGCACTTCATTTATTGACCAGTTAGACCAGCACTAATGTCTGCCTTCCAGATGCCCGTTGTGACCTCCACTGAGTCGTCAGTCTTTATGTCCCTTATCACGAACTCCTACTCCAATCAATATGATGGCAGGCTCTTAATCACAAGTAATTAGGCAAGGTAACTTTGTCTTTATCACATTCAACTTGGGAAATGCTCTTGTGTATCTGTCAGGGCGATTTCATTTTGTGTGAACATTTTACCGTAAGGACCCAGCAATCACCAGCAGACACTGTTATGGTAAATGAGCCAAGGCAGAGATCAGGACCCCTTCACAGCTCAGGATCGAGATAGTGACTAAAGGTCAACATAGAAGGTCAACATACGGTATATTCACTGCATGCTGAGTACAGTACCTATCTAAAACAAGCATTTTATGGAACACATTTTACTGACTGTTCTCTAGCAGAAGAAAGCAATCTCTAAACATCTGAGGTAAGGTACTGTTTTCTAATCTAAACCAGAACTACATAATGCTGTCTGATAACTCTGAGTGAGTAGAGGCAGAAACTAGAATAATAAAGTGTAAAGACTAATCGATTGGAAGGTATTCTCATTGTCACAAACCATCAATTGATCAGGCACTTAGACCTGGTTACAGACAATACATTGAGAGATGATTATTCTTTCACTGGAGATACTAAGCTTTTGATTGTGTCACTATCTTGTGCTTCATATGTTTGCACTGATGAAGACCTCAACGCTCCCATTTGAAATAATATTTAATGGAGAGGGATGAAAGTATATTTCCTTGGAAAATACCACAAACTGGGTTAAATCTCAAAGCTGCCCAAAATCTGCCCAGAGACCAATGAGAGATACCAGAGAAACTCCCAACTGTCTGGAAACAGCATGTTATGGATAGCACAGCAAGATTAAAATGACAGCCAAAAAATTGCAAAATAAAGTATGTACCATGTCTCTAATATTACATTCTCACTATGTGTCATTGCATCTAACATCATCCTTTCAGAGAAAAATGATGCTCCCTGCTGGAATCCATTATGAAAGGTTACAAATAGGCTAATTTGTAGCTCTGACGGCAGTGACACTAGACTTGGCAATGGGAACCGTAATAGAGTAGCTGCAGCAGTGCCAGTCCACTGACTGCTTTGATGAGAATACCATGGCTGAGAAAAGGGCTAGGTACGTTTTCTCTGTAAACGTTGACAAATTAAGAACAGAGAACCTTTGACTTTTTATCATGCTAGGGAGATGCAAAGTTCACTGCACACAGCAGTTTCTTTCAATTTCTTTCCCCCTCCCCTCAAGACATATTTTGCTGTAATAGCTTATTGCACTGGGAAAGGATATTAGGTGCCAGCAACACACACATACTATACTATTACCTCTATGTGAGCCTGTTCATATGAAAGGTCACTGTAGAACGAAGACACTGTAAAGAGATTGCTGATTAAATTATTTTATACGAAATAAATGCATCTCAAAATCACTTGGTTTCGTTGAACTACAGTAGGCATATGCATGTTGTGGATATTAGCCATAATTAATTATCATGTTTGAAATAAGGTTCACATATTCCTCTGTTGCTGTGCTGTCTGTGGCCTGTCTCTGTGTCATATCTGCATTCTTTCTTCCTGATGTTTACTTTAATCCTCAAAGTCAAAAGGAACAAACTGCAAATAGCCTGTAGAGCAGATTAGCTAAAGGATACAAGTTTTCAAGAGGATGTGACTGTGTAAAATACTACCCCAAGCATGTCAATAATGAAGGAAGTAAACAAAGTCATTGTGATTTTATTGCCGTATTACATCTCGTAAACACTGGCAGAGCATGACTGTCTCATTTAAATGTTAATATAATTCCCATCATTCATAATGTAATGTGGTCTCTGGCATTTTCGGTTAATCTCTGTAGCAATTGTACATGACACACCAATTTACAAGGATTTGGACACATTGCTTCAGCATTGTATCACACTACTACAATATAATAGATCCAATATATTTCTCAGGTCACAGAAAGCTATTCATATTCAGCACAGTGTCTTCTTTCTGTCTGTTCAATTGAATTCCTGATATCATCTTTGCTATGGGAATTTTCCTTTGAGCAACTATAAAACTATAGTGCACCCTAACCAATCATCATACCTACTGTATGTAGGAAAGTGCTTGCGAGATTCTCCTCTGCTGCTCATCCTCCCCAAGAGGTGAAATAAGTGGAGCATTTAAACAGAAGGAGATGAAACCAGTGGGGTGGGAGGTCATGCAGTAATAGCCTTGGGGAAAATACTTCTGACAGATGACAGCTCTGAGGAGACAGAGAGGCAGGCTTAATGTTGGTATCTCTGGGACCTTTCCAGGCATTACCAGAGTGCCCAGAGTGTAGCACGTGATACTGGTTCTCTGCTGCTGTATGTCTGCAATGTTTCCCTCCAGATCTCTACAAGGCCTCTGTCGTTCCTCCAGACCGACAGCTCTACCGTCATCGGACTGTAATTCAGCCCCTAATGCCCCAATCTCTTCATCTGACATGGGTATAGCCGGTGACACTAATGATCCCTACTCTCAATAATGCATTGAAATGGTTCCCTCGCTGTTGGGTGGCTTAACCTTTGATTAGGCTCTGGCAGATCTCAGGGCATAAAAAGGATTAGTTGATTCATGAAAGCCATTGTAAAAGAAAGGTTTTATCAGAGGATGGTCATTATTTAGGGAATTTAAACAAATGCACAAGCCCAAACAAATGAGAAATGAAAGCTTGAAGAACAGTAGTCTGATTCAATTTCAACATATGTTTATTAACAAGAGTGCAAATTGCATTATGTCTCAGAGAAACTGCCAATTTAGAGCTATTTAGAGACTGGCATCCATAATACATATTACAACTTACAACCATTGTTGCAACTGTACAATGTCATGTATGCAGACACCATAATCTGAGTAGGGCAACAACAAGGCTTCATAGCTACAGCAAAAGACTGTGAATGTGCACAGATTTTACATGATGTCAACTACATATCATATCAGCCCCCCCCAAAAAAGTCCAAAAAGTATCAATGCATATTCAGTTGAACAGACACAACTCTGAAAATGTATTGCAAAGCTGAAAAAATTGTCAAGTTTATATCACAATGCGTCTCCTGGCTGTAAACCAGAAGCACTCTTTGAAAAGTGCATGTAGCCCTTTCCTGCAGTCAAATGACCTAGTGGCCTCATTGGTTGAATGTTATTAATATTTTTCATAATTTCATAATTAATAGACATTCTTTTTTTAAAACCCGCTGAAAATCCGGTGTTTATATGTCAAACGGTTTTACTATATTTCCGTTTTTTGTGATGTATATAAAGTGTAATATTTGGATGTAAACTCAAAATGGAATACATTTCAACTCTATATCTGACATGGTACAGGTGTCTTCTTTTTTTAAGCCCATAATCATGTGTGTGAGGTGTATACTTTTGTTTCAAAGTAGATTTGTTTAAGACTACCAAAACCAATCTGTGTGAACCTGATTTAGCCCACTGCAGTAAAAACACATCCAACATAACTTTGTTTTCCTCCCCCCGAAGGGAGGTTTTATAAATTCATGACAACACTGCGTATATGTTTTCCCTCCCATCGTCCTCCATATCTGACGTCCTCCAGACGCGCCTCTGGACAGATTGTGTTTTGAATGACAGATGAGAGGAAATGATTCATTTATCAGACAGGGCCCAGGCTGTAATCCCAGGTGCCCTGGTGATCAGACGGCTGATATTGCACATCCTCCCTTGGCTGACGGTGGAAGCTGGTAATAGGCCTGTCAATAGATGTGCAGCGGCCTGGCAAAATCTCAACCTCTTCTATAGGTTATCTTTCCTCCCTCCATCCCTCCCCGACTTCTCTTGATGACAGCAAACAAGCTGGCTGCCTTTGAAAAATTGACATCCTTTTCTTAAAGGAAAGGGGAATACCTAGTCAGTTGTAAAACTGAATGCCTTCAACTGAAATGTGTCCTTCACATTTAACCCAACCCCTCTGAATCAGAGAGGTGCGGGGGGTTGCCTTAATCAACATCCACGTCTTCAGCTCCCAGGGAACAGTGAGTTAACTGCCTTGCTCAGTGGTAGAAAGACAGATTTTTACCTTGTCAGCTAAGGGATTCGATCCAGCAACCCTTCAGTTACTGGTTCAACGCTCTAACCACTAGGCAGACTGGTCATCCATGCCACCTAATTCAAACGTCAGTTCAAAAAGCTGAGCGAAAGGTGGGCAATTTGGAATGAGGGGTGAACAGGCATTTCAGGCCTATAATGTTTTTTTGGGAAATGGAAATATGTGTTTGCACCCCTGGAGTGAGGATTTTCTTCAGCTTTCTACAGCATTATGTGTGTGAATACATGTTGTGTGAAACATTTCACGTTTCTGGCCACTGTACCGGTATTATATATAGACAATTATTACTGTGAACAGACAGGTAATTTCAGAGCAAAAGTAACAGGAAGTTATGCAGACAAAGTGAGCTGCTGTCCATGGTGCTGAAAGGGAACATGTGCTAAGTGCACTGTTTTCCCTCACCAAAACACAATTAGAGCCACAGAGCGAGTCAGGCTCTCTACCTCATGGCAGAAATGTGACCATGACAGACACATTGGTATGTATGTCTTCCAAAACAAGACAACCGAAAATCAGGTGTATTAAAGCCAAACTTTAGAGTGACCATGGATCCCTCTTTCTGTCTCTTTCACTCTCTCCCTCTCTCCATTATTTTAGGACATAGTCAACACTGTTGGGTAGACTTCAGTTATGGAGCAATGAAATAATCTAATAAAAAGGCTGAAGGTGGGCGATAACAGACAGCATTTCAATCAGAGAGCCATTGTCAAACTGTAGGTTTTTTATTCAACACACAATTAAAATCTCCTCCAACTCTTCTGCTTTCAGATTTCTCTGGATGACCTTTGTCACAATTTGCATTGGAGCAATTTATAGTCTCAATGAAGGGAGATGGAGGTTAAATGAGTCTTTACAGAAAGCAGCTTCCCTTCCATTACTTTCCAACATGGCAATATTCTATAAACCAGACTATCTTTCCCTCAGTCCTATAGAATACACTTATTTTATTTTAAAAAAGGCAAATTTACCAGGCAGACGCATTTGCTTTTAACCAATAAGCAAGATGCAAATGAGTTCCAGGAAAGAAGGTCAATCGCATTTAAGTCCCATTTGAAAAGATCTGGATGTTGCTAGTTTATAATGGAAGAGGACATTTTAAAAGTGTTTTCCTAACTCATGACATACAAACAGAAAAAGGTAATTTTATTATCCCAAAGTTTATATTATCTGAAAGCACATGATAAAGTATTCAAAAACCTTTTTCAACATCTTCCCTGAGGCCATTCCATGAAATGGGCAGAACTAAACCATGTACATTAGGCAGGTCACCAAAACTATTTGGCTTCTGATCACAAACCACTCTGCAGGATGTGCTGACTTGGCTGCTCTGTTCTAGTCCACCTGTTCACCAGGGAATTACCTCCAGACCCAGGTAGCAGATCACAGGAGGACTCATCAGCATCTTGAGCCTATTCCAGATGAGAGGAGGGGAAAGGAAACATCTGATAAAATAATGATGAAAGGATAGAAGACAGGTTGAAGCGGGGGAAAATTGTCTGGAGAAGTATTCTAAAGTATAAAGTCAACCTTAGCTTATTGCCAGCTTTGCCCAACATTTACTGAAATGATGAACGTTTGTGTAACATACATGGATTATGAAGGCAGGAGGACATTGATGCCAGTACTCCAGCCATTCAGAAACACTTTCAACAGAATGAATGCATCTGCTGTTTCATTACCTTCCTCCAGATCTGTATTTACTCCTTTGCTAGGCACAAAATATCAGCTACATTTCTGCTGTTGAAAATGCACAAGTGACGGTAGAGAAGGCTGTTTGAATATCACATTCACAGATCATTGGTTCTCTTTCTATTTCCTCTCTGGAGCCAATGGGGTGTCATGTTATATAATGATAGGAGACAGGAGCAGGAATAAGAAATAGTTGTTTTCATTCTCTACCCAAAATAGAGGACGTCATGAACATGAAGCCCAAAACAAACACTTGTATATATATATATATATATATATATATATATATATATATATATAAATATAACACAGGGCTGTAACCCAAACCAAGTGCGAGGTTCAAACCTCTAATAAGTACACAGGACGAGACCCGTAATAACAAGTGCACACTAACACGGTAACACGAAAGCCGATACAACAGAGCACAGATACTCACAAGACCAATGGACATGGAACAATAATCCACAAGGACAATGGGGAACAGAGGGCACATATATACACATACTGGGGGGAATGGGAACCAGGTGTGCATAATGAGACAAGACAGTCCGGGGTTGGTGGTAATGATCCAGTTCAGTGACGCCTAGAAGGCCGGTGACGTAGACCTCTGGAGCAGGTGAACGGAATGAGCGGCAGTACCGTGGGAATCCGTGACAGTGATCCAAAACCGACATTAAAAACTAGACTACGGTTGGCAACTGCACGTGGGGACAAAGATCATACTTTTTTGGAGAAATGTCCTCTGGTCTGATGAAACCAAAATAGAACTGTTTGGCCATAGTGACCATTGTTATGTTCGGAGGAAAAGGGGGAGGTTTGCAAGCTGAAGAACACCATCCCAACCGTGAAGCACGGGGGTGGCAGCATCATGTTGTGGGTGTGCTTTGCTGCAGGAGGGACTGGTGCACTTCACAAAATAGATGGCATCATGAGGTAGGAAAATTATGTCGATATATTGAAGCAACATCTCAAGACATCAGTCAGGAAGTTAAAGCTTGGTCGCAAATGGGTCTTCCAAAAGGACAATGACCCCAAGCATACTTCCAAAGTTGTGGCAAAAGGGCTTAAGGACAACAAAGTCAAGGTATTGGAGTGGCCATCACAAAGCCCTGGCTTCAATCCCATAGAAAATTTGTGGGCAGAACTGAAAAAGCTTGTGCGAGCAAGGAGGCCTACAAACCTGACTCAGTTACACCAGCTCTGTCAGGAGGAATGGGCCAAAATTCCCCCAACTTATTGTGGGAAGCTTATTGAAGGCTACCCAAAACTTTTGACCCAAGTGAAACAATTTAAAGGCAATGCTACCAAATACTAATTGAGTGTATGTAAGCTCCTGACCCACTGGGAATGTGATGAAAGAAACAAAATCTGAAATAAATAATTCTCTCAACTATTATTCTGACATTTTACATTCTTAAAAAAAGAATCCTAACTGTCAGGAATTGTGAAAAACTGAGTTTAAATGTATTTGTTTAAGTATGTAAACTTCCGACTTCAAATGTAGACAACGCTCCAACAGTCTTCCCAGCACAGACCTGGCCAACGAGACATGCTGGGTGTGGTCAGCAGAATGTTGTAATATAAACCACAAGGCCCATCCCAGCATGTCCCGGAACACTTCGTTGATAAAGGATTGGAGGACTGAAGGAACATTAGATGATGGTTGGGATGAGGGGTAAAAGATAGCTGAACTCAATAGTGGCTTTATTCAGTTTTCTATAGTCAATGCAGGAGTGCAGTGCCCCATCTTTCTTCTTAACAAAAAATAAGCCTGAGGAGCCTGGTGACATAGAGGTGGCTGATAAAACCCTGCTGGAGGCTCTACTGTACGTAGATCTCCATGGCCTCAGTCTCCACATAGGAGAGGGGGTAGACTTGTCCTCTCGGGAGGGCTGCGTCAGACAGCAGGTCAATGGCACAGTCCCAGGGGCGATGAGGAGGCAGGCATTTAGCCTGGGTCTTAGAGAAAACTCGTTGCAGATCCTGGTGTTCCTCTGGTAAATCCACTTGAGGGGCGTCGTCCGGACTTTCCACCATAGTGCTGTTGACAGACACCGCGAGACACCCCCCCTGGGTTGGAACAGGGGAATTCCCTGGCTTGCCACCTCCTCGCCTATTAGTGAATAGAGGGCAGGTCGGGGAGAAATTACAATTTTCCCCACCGTAGGAGCAGAGGCCCAGATTCCTCCTTCTCCTACATGCTGCCTCGGGCAAACGTGCAGAACCCACCTTCATCGGCTCTGGCCACGTAGCAGGTCTAGCCATGGGCCCCGGATTCCGGGCAAGTCTTTGTCTGGACCACAGGAGGTTGTCCAACCGGATCGCCATGCTGATGAGCTGGTCGAGTGACAGGTTGTCATCCCAGCAGGTTAACTCCATCTGTACCTCCTCCCGCAGTCCGCTGTGGAAAACGGTGACCAAAGCCGACTAGTTCCATTCGGTGGAGGCCGCGATGGTCCGAAACTCCAGGGTGAATTCCCGAGACAGTCCTAGATCCCTGGCTTAGTCAGAGTAGGTGCTTACCCCCCTCTCGGCCCTCCAAACACTGAGTGGAAGAGGATGGTGAAGTGCTCGTAGGACTCGATCTCGGGTCCTCCTGTTTCCTAGTCCAGTGCCGAGATGATGGTGGCAACCCTGTCTCTCCTGGAGACAGCCTCGGCATAGTGAGCGAGGTACAGGTCGCATTGCAGAAGGAATCCCTTGCATCTCGCTGGAGTGCAGTCAAAGCGCTCTGGGAGGGACAGGGGTATTCCGCAAACCGGCTCAGATGGGACGGAGGCAGGTAGTGGTGGTGTGGGGGCTGGTGCCGGAACCGGTGCTGGAGACTGAGGGGACTGCACATTCACCTCCAAACGCGGGATGGTTGCCAGTACGCTGTCCATGGCGCTGCCGAGTCAGGAGAGACAGTCCTTGTGATGCTGGACTGTCCCTACGATGGTCACCAGCTCGGCCTTTCCCGTTGTCTCCATTAGATGGGTTGATTATTCTGTCACGTTGTATAATGATAGGACACAGGTGCAGGAATACGAAATAGTTTTTAAAATTTCTCTACCCAAAATAGAGTACATCATGAACATGACGGGGATGAATCCCAAAACAAACAAGTATATTTATAACACAGGGCTGTAACCCAAACAAAGCACGAGGTGTAAACCTCTAATAAATACACAGGGCGAGACCCGTAATAACAAGTGCACACTAACACGGTAACACGAAATCCGTACAGATACTCACAAGACCAACAGACATGGAACAATAATCAACAAGGACAATGGGGAACAGAGGGCACATATATATATACACATACTCGGGGGAATGGGAACCAGGTGTGCATAATGAGACAAGACAGTCCGGAGTTGGTGGTAATGATCCAATTCATTGACGCCTAGAAGGGCGGAGACGTAGACCTCTGGAGCTGGTGAATGGAATGAGCAGCAGTACCGGGGGAATCCGTGACATGGGGGTAGTAACATGAAGATGGATTAGATGCTGGATCCTAAAATACCTTATTACTGCAGGTACAGTATGTTTCCCACAAAGTGTCAATAATCTTGAGAATGTCTTATTCTCAAGCTGCAGTTTTCTTAGTAGTCATTATTTACGTGATAATGCCCGATAATGTTTGGAGGATATATTGGCACGGGTTTGTCTCTTTCAGGGCATTATCAATTTTATATAACGGGTTACCAACCATTCAAATAATGATTGACATATTTTAATTAAAAACTTTATTTTGATGAATTTATTCATACTTTTTTATCCATATATCCATAAACATTATGCCAGCTGATTCATGATTTCGACTGAATGAGAAAGGTTGCCTGCCTTTCTGTCTCGTCCCGACACCCGACATGTTCATTACTATGGAACAGCTGGAGATCGAATTTGAATATCGAAACATGTTGCAAATGTTGGAGAGACAGACAGCAAAGTTTATACAAATCTCTGCTGTTGAAAACTAAATGTTAGTCTAAAAGACGTGAAATAATGTCTAGATGCTTTTTATAGTGGAGATCAAGTTTATAACTTGCCTGGCTGGGCTGATGAGACAGTGGATTGTGCAGTCAGATGGAACAGAGTATATAGGCATTGTAACGTCATAGATTTAGCTGGTGGTAACTTGTGGAATAGACACTGGCAGGAATGCCAATTCTCTATTTGGTTAGGTCAGGGTGTGATTAGGGTGGGCATTCTAGTTTTTAGTTTTCTATGTTGGCCTGGTATGATTCCCAATCAGAGGCAGCTGTCTATCGTTGTCTCTGATTGGGGATCATATCTTGGCAGCCTTTTCCCACCTGTTGTTTGTGGGATCTTGTTTTTGTATAGTTGCCTTGAGCACTGCAATACTGCACGTTTGTTATATTCGTTGATGTTTTTGTTGTAAGTTTCACTATTAAATATAATGTGGAACTCTACGCACGCTGCGCCTTGGTCCGATCCTTCTATCGACGAACGTGACATGCAAACAAATAAAAACACAGTGCACATTTACTAGGCAGCCAACAGTAAAACGCTGTGTCCCCTTAAGGTACAGGTAACTGCCAAAATTAAGAAAACACTTAAATGAGCGATACAAAGTATATTGAAAGCAGGTTCTTCCACAGAGGTGTGGTTCCTGAGTTAATTAAGCAATTATCATCTCATCATGCTTATGACAGTTGCCCATTATTTTGGCTACAAGAAGAGATCTCAGTGACTTTGAAAGAGAGGTCTCAAAGTAGCATAGGGGGTTTAAAAGTGTGTGTGTGTGTCTCAGTCGCCAGATCTCAACCAAATTGAACACTTACGGGATATTCTGGAGTGATGCCCTAAACAGCGTTTTCCACCACCATCAACAAAACCCCAAGGGACATAATTTCCCATAGAAGAATGGTTTCGCATCCCTCCAATAACGTTCCAGACACTTGTAGAATCTATGCCAAGGTACATTGAAGCCGTTCTGGTGGCTCGTGGTGGCCCATGCCCTATTAAGACACTTTCTTGGTGTTTCCTTTATTTTGGCAGTTACCTGTAATTGCCTTCACAATGACCGCAGTACAAATATTTTCAAACATGGCAGTACAGTACAGCTTCCTGCTTGGTACATGCATTTCATTAGGTTATCAAGTTTATTAAAGTAGATTACTTTTCAAGTAAGTCTCAGCACGTTTGAGTGACCATAGATAATTGTTTTCCAGCTGTTTTCCAGTTTTCCAAGATTCAAGTATCATTTTTATAAATGTCTTGTTATAATCCTAAAATGATGGATGTGAAGTGAACAAAGTATGAAACTAATTCAGTGTGTTGGTTTAGCAGTCCTCTTAGTCTTGCTCATTTTAACAGCTCAGGTTTGTCTTGTTATTATCCATCTGTTATGACAGCTTGATTGAGCAGCCAGTCAGTTCAATACAATTCCATTGTACCCCCTTCGCTTTTCTCTTTTATGATAATATATTTCCATGCAGTAGATTGCACCTAGCTGTTCAATTCTGGCACTACACGTGAATGGGGTCATAAGAAAAGACATCTGAACAATGCTTTGTATGGCGGACACATAATAACAGTATTAATGACCAACATGATCACTTTGCTGGGCAACTGGCATGATGAAAATGCAAGATGTACTTCTTGTTGTCCATGTTTTTCCCCTTTGAATTCAAAGACCTCTCACATCACCATGATGGTTTTTTAATACAACAATGGAATATTCAGACACAATGACTAAAATAACTCACGTACCAGTCCTGTCCAGCTCATATTCACGTTATTTTAAATAGGCAGACAGTACACAATTGATGCGGTTGAATTTGATTATTATTATTCTCTCTATTCCCTACATTCACTCTCTTGTTACTCTGCCAACCAGCTTTGTACTGAATAACTCGTTATATGTTCAACTCCTTCCTGTTCTGAAACCTTTGTGTTTTTAGAGTGCTCTGTCTGTCTGTTTTTCTCTGTGTAATTGGGGCTCTTGGCTAGTTCACCTGGAGTGGGCCAGTGGGGGAGTACCTGCCATCTGTACTGCTGTGGGGGAGCCCAGCCTGCCCACTGGCCACCTAGGGGCCGCTCAGCACTTAGGGGCCGCTCAACACCTAGGGGCCGCTCAGCATCACCAGGAGGGCCTGACATCTCTATCGTCAACCGCTGGGTAATGAGGGCCAGACAGCTGGCCGACTGACAGTCTCTGCTACTGCCTCAAGGAAAACTGTCCGAAAGGCATTCTGAGCTTTTCAGCAATGTAAGCAGTTCTCTGGTCAAGACACTCTGGGTTTGACTTTGAAGTGTATACAATGGCACCCACTGCCTGTTTGTTAATTAAACCATGGTTGATTTTACCTCAAAATGTGTCCTTATTCTCTATTTGGTTAATATTGTTTGGTTATGTCCTCTCCTAGGCTGTGTCTATAGCAGAATAACTACACAAGAAATGTTATCTTATTCACAAAATTGCCTCTGAGGGTAGTTTATGTACACTTTCAAAAGAGATATTCTGGATGCTCTCTACTAGTCTGATTAGAAGCAAGGCGAAATAGTTAATTGAACAAGTGTGGTTGCAGCAATGAACCTACAGATGTCAGTGTTTTAAAGGGAAATGTGACATTTACATCGCTATATAGAGAATGCAGTAAAAACATGTATATATTCGAACTGGCTCTGATATTAAAATAATTCACACACCCCTCCCCTCCAGTTTATCCTCGATAGACACACTTGAGAACAAGGAACAAAGAAATATGAAATGTATTGGATGATACTGTAATTGAAGTCTTTTTAGCTTTTGTCACTATACGCATGAAGTAAAACACGCAATACAACTGAGCACAGTATGTGAATGTGAGAGCATCAGATGACTCGGTCATGTGGACAGACTTGTCGATGAAGCCAACGCTCAAATATTGCACTGAGCCCTAGTGAAAGGATGACGCGAGGGAGGTTTGGTTTAATCCGCACACACTGTACGTGAGATGAAAGTAAACTGACGAGAGTCCTGTCTTGAAGCCTACCACCGGCATTCAAACACCGAATGGAAACGTGAAGAGTCTTTTGAAATGTGTAATTGGGGTTGCGAGTTTAGAAAACACGTAGGCTAAATGTCCATTGATCAAATGAGAGAACTGTTTCAGCGTGATACATGAGAATCGAAATTGTCGCATCCTGAACGTTTTTTTCTCAGTATATGGACATTGCGCGCATCACCGCTGACTGTGCCATTGTGGGACATTTTCCAACCCCAAAGGAAGGACACTGAAACCAGCAGATCCTTTATTCATTCAACACACTAGACACATCATGACTAAGACTTTCTACTGCTCAAGGTGAGTACCATACTAAGATTGATAATTGTACCCCATGAGGACGAAATTGCAAAGTTGGGTTGCTTTACGCGACCAGGGCGCATTGAAATGACAAGCGCGCGTCCAAAATAAATGAGCTACCGGTACATTCTTATTGTTCGAAATGTATTTACATACCGGTATATATTATATATATTATTCCAATTGTAACAATTCCGTAGAAGTCATGTTGAATTGAGTTATAGTCTACTGTGATATCATCTCGTTTTCCCAGACAGTGAGCAGCTGATGGGCACATAACGCATGCAGCACGCATATGCTTCATGATTTATTTATATGGATATAAAGTATCTATCTGGAATATCTCAGATTCTGATACATTCTCTATGGAGTCGCTTTTTAGTGGTACTGCACAATCATGGACATATTTCTCTATAGAGGTATCATCTGGTATGATCATGAGAACACCAAGATTAGACCTCTGTGGGAAATGGGTTTTTGAGGCAGGCACTTTACTTGATTGCCAACTGTCAGGGATTCTGGGTTTAGGCAGCAGCAGCACACACAACCTAAATATCCTTCAATGAGACGTCATTGTAAATATGAATTTGTTCTTAACTGACTTGCCTAGTTAAATAAAGGTTAAATAAAAATAAATAAAATCCTCATCATCATCATCATCATCCTCAATGGGCATACATCAAAATGTGCATCCTCATAGAGATAAATGCATCAGGTACCACCAAACCAGCTGTGGAGAGAGTTACCTAATCCTGTTGAGAGTTGTTTGGCCATTATCTGTAGTTGTATGTAGTTTACTGGAGCTTCGGTACACATAGCCAGCCTTGGCACAGGAGTGAGAGTAGAATCTATTGGGTTGATGGAGACAAAGTGCAAAGCGGAGAAGAGTTGGAGCCTAAACAGCCAGAGTAGATGCAGCTGCAGTGCAAACTTCCACAATGATGTTAACCAAGCTCATCTCATCTTTGTTCTGTGTGTGTATTTGGGAGAGGTATTGGATTTGGTGCCTTTTAGACTTCCCAGTCAAGCAAACCAGATGGACCCAGGGCTCTCTGTGTTCCTGCTTATCTCACTGGCCAGTTGGACTGGATTTATTCAGATGGTCCCACCAGAGCTATAAAGCTTTTCACAGAGAGGGAGATTGGCCTCTCTCTGTTTGCTCACTAATGCCAGGCCGCTACTTTATCAGTTGCTTGCTAAATTTAGAATTTAAATGGGTCTTTATTTTTGTTCATTTTTTATTGCTACACTGTAATATAATGAGATTGCATTTTCCTTTGGAGGTGACTCAGAATTGCTTCCATTACTGTATTTCTCTATATATTTATTTGCAAGTGCCAATGGCAAACAGAGTGCTATTTTGTTGCAGCACAACTTTCTGTAATGTATTGATTAAATGAGACTTCGTTGTATGTATTGATTTAATGAGACTTTCTGTAATCTACTGATTAGATAATATGTAACATCTGTCATGGACTCTCGTTTTCAATGCCTTTCATCAGTCATGAGTTCCCTTCATATCTTTAGATTGAATGTTGCAGCACTGCCTTGTGCGTTCTTTACCGAGGTGTCATGATCCCCCTTTGGAAAGGATTATTGATTTAAACAAAGATTATAGATAAAATAATACAGTTCACTCACATATGAGATATATTTAGCGTGGCGTGGTAGCCTGATCAAATGTTGACACTATATAACTATGGTTGTTGTGTGATCAAATCAAATCAAAGTTTTTTTTTCACGTGCGCCGAATACACCTTACAGTGAAATGCTTATTTACAGACTATAATCAATGGTGCGAAAAAAAGGTGTGTATGTGTGTGTGTGTGTGTGTGTGGTGTAGGTAAGTAAAGAAATAAAACAACAGTAAAAAGACATTTGAAAAAAGAGTAGCAAGGCTATATACAGACACCTGTTAGTCAGGCTTATTGAGGTAGCATGTACATGTAGGTATTGTTAAAGTGACTATGCATATATGATGAACAGAAAGTATCAGAAGCGTAAAAAGAGGGGTTGGGCGGGTGGTGGGACACAATGTAGATAGCCCGGTTAGCCAATGTGCGGGAGCACTGGTTGGTCGGGCCAATTTAGGTAGTATGTACATGAATGTATAGTTAAAGTGACCATGTAGTTAAAGTGACCATATAGTTAAAGTGACCAAAGAGGGGTTGGGGGGAGGCACACAATGCAAATAGTTACCTGTTCAGGAGTCTTATGGCTTGGGGGAAAAAACTGATGAGAAGCATTTTGGTCCTAGACTTGGCACTCCGGTACCGCTTGCCATGCGGTAGTAGAGAGAACAGTCTATGACTGGGGTGGCTGGGGTCTTTGACAATTTTTAGGGCCTTCCTCTGACACCGCCTGGTGTTGAGGTCCTGGATGGCAGGCAGCTTTGCCCCAGTGATGTACTGGGCCATACGCACTACCCTCTGAAGTGCCTTGCGGTCGGAGGCCGAGCAATTGCCGTACCAGGCAGTGATGCAACCGGTCAGGATGCTCTCGATGTTGCAGCTGTAGAACCTTTTGACGATCTCAGGACCCATGCCAAATCTTTTTATTTTCCTGAGGGTGAATAGGCTTTGCCGTGCCCTCTTCACGACTGTCTTGGTGTGTTTGGACCAATCTAGTTTGTTGTTGATGTGGACACCAAGGAATTTGAAGCTCTCAACCTGCCCCACTATAGCCCCGTCGATGAGAATGGGGACGTGCCCGGTGCTCCTTTTCCTGTAGTCCACAATAATCTCCTTAGTCTTGGTTACGTTGAGGGATAGGTTGTCTCTGACCTCCTCCCTATAGGCTGTCTCGTCGTTGTCTGTGATCAGGCCTACCACTGTTGTGTCATCAGCAAACTTAATGATGGTGTTGGAGTCGTGCCTGGCCATGCAGTCGTGGGTGAACAGGGAGTACAGGAGGGGACTGAGCAGGAGGGGACCCCTAGGGAGCTCCAGTGTTGAGGATCAGCGTGGCAGATGTGTTGCTACCTACCCCCACCACCTGGGGGCGGCCTGTCAGGAAGTCCAGGATCCAGTTACAGAGGGAGGTGTTTAGTCCCAGGATCCTTAGCTTGGTGATGAGCTTTGATGGTACTATGGTGTTGAACGCTGAGCTGTAGTCAATGAACAGCATTCTCACATAGGTGTTCCTCAAAACATCATCAGGAGCAATGTGGGTCAGCGGCAATGCCATGTACTCTAGTTGCAGTAGTAAGTCAGGCAAATTAGTGTATGTAAGACAATTACACGGTGTGTGACTGCACAGCAGCTCACTACCCAGAGCTGGAAACTCCCCCGTTGCCCACGGAGACACTGATTAAACACAACTTCTTAGATGCTACAGCCTGAGGAGAAGAGCATATGTGAAAGAGGGAGCGTCACAAAGAAAGGCAGGGAGATAGAGTATGAGAGTAAGAAAGATAAATAAAATCCCCCAATTGAACAAACATTTCCTGTAGCTGTTGTGCTCCCTCTTCTCTTACCTCATCAGTCCCCCCTCAAGCACCTGTTTATTTAGAGCCTGAGCCAACATTGAGGTAAAACGACTGTACATTTATATTCAAAGTAGTGGAGAGTGTGGGAGGAGAGATACAGGTGGAGGGAAACAGGGAGCTCACCTGCCATATGGTTCCTTTGGCAGTACACTGCATGCAGTGATTGCTATCTTGCAATATGGCACAATGCCTACAGATTGTTATCACTATTGTCAATGTAAATGCTGCTGTCACAGTGCTATTGTATTGGATGATCTCCTACAGGCTACTTCCATGTTGATTTGTAATCTCTGGCACTTTGTGATGGCATTGTGCCAGTGTAAATGGGTGAGCCTTTTAGATATTAAGTGAGACACACTGATGAATTAGTGAGAGAACGAGACCAATGACAGGACATTGAATAGATGAGCAGGGTTGAGAACTAAGAGATAAGAGCAGAGATAAAGAGATATACAGGACTCTAGGAGGGAACTTGACAGTGTCAGACATGTCATATGAGGAGGAAGCAATGCTGCATACTGTATAGGGGAACATGATTTGTGCAGCAAAGTCCGTCTCTATGCTTTTATTCCCTGTATCGTGCCCTTGACTCAGGCATTAGTGCAGCGTTTCAAGGTAGGGGCAGGACGGACCCTCCAGACCATGGGAAGAAGCTAGGCTGATGCTTGTATTTGCATAGCTCTGTGTGTGAGCCACCTCCTTGGCCTTATTTACACTTAGGATTAAATCTGGAATGGGTGCTGCCGGTGCACCGGAGACTCCAGAGAGGAAGTTGTGAATAGCAGACAGCATGAATTGTCTCTCCTCCTCTTCCCTGTTTGCTGTGTTTCTCTCTGGGCTTCCAGCGATTTTTGTCAGCAGTGAAGGTAGCAGATGCTCTGTAAATCTTTGATCGTAATTATTCGTGCCAGCTACCTCCATCATTGGCATCCTCCTCCCTACACCGCCATATGGGCCAGTTGAGGGAAATTGAGGAAACATACAGCCTTGGTTTGAATCAGTTATTATTGGCTTTGTGTGCATGTCCATATAAGGGTGTGTGTGCATGTGTGAATATGTGCTTCATGTGTTTCGTTCTATTGTGTATGTTATTTCCTCCTCATATGCTGTACTCTGTACCCGGAAGCCTACTTTGTATATGGAAGTCTACTGTCTATTAGTTGAGAGAGCAACGTCTGCACTGCTTTCACTTTTCTATCCTGAATGATTGATGCCAACAAACCTTACACAGTATAGCGAACTATACAGTCATACCTGATCTACAGGGGCAGTTACAATAACTGTAGGATGTCGTAAGCAATACCAAAAAATGAACTCATGGCAGAAACAGACTGTCATATTGTACCAGCACAAAACTGTCTGAGTATCTAGCTGAGGGAACACTTCCAAACAGAACTCTATAGTTGTTTCTTGTCCCTGTCCCAATCACACTGGAGAAGAGAGCTTGTATTTCACTGGCCTTATTCTACATTCCCATCAGCTGTTATTCCAACAGTGCACTAGTAGCTTTACTCTTCCCATTGTTCTGTTTCTAGTCACTACCAATGGGCGTGCCGTAGCAGCGTACAGACGTGCTCTGGCTACAGCAGAACATAGTGCGTCTCTGTCTTTCACTGAATGCTGAATTATAGAAGACCTGGTATTGCACTTGGGCTGCACAGGTCACTTTGACTTTCCCCTTTGATTGTCATCATACAGTACATACAACATGAGCACTCCCTGATTCAAAAGCCTGTTTCAAGTCACAATGAGCCAGTAGAGATCTACAGTGAAAGGTATGGAAGACAGAGCCCAGGGAAGTTAATTTATGAATGAATCTGACTATGGCAATATTGGGATGCTCTATATTTCCATGCGGACCCAGAATTCTGCAGTGTTGCAGAAATGTCTATTTTATCGCTGTGCATAATGCCATGCATTGTCAAGAGGTCACTGATTGTGTTTTGGCAATATGCTTGAAGAGATTCCTTTCCACAACCTTGGTTCACCACCCTGTGTTTTTTTATGAGTATACCATTCTAGATTGATAGAGTGCTGTTTTATGGTTTCCCATAAACGTCCTCTGCTACCCTGCCATCATTCTTAATGCTTGGTCTCTAAAGCTAGCAATCTGAGAATTGTTCACTGAACAACACAATTTATATAAAAATTATATTATGTATAGCAAACAATCCAACAAACTATGCTATCAAATAAAATTATGAATAGCTTGAATTTATTTGAAGAGGGATATGGTCACTAAATTGTAGAATTCACTGCTTGTATGCCTATCCAATAATCACAGTATTGAGTGGTTTAAATGAACATCCATATGTCATTATAGCCATTTTAGAGCTGAATGTGGGTTTGTAAGAAGACCAATAAAAGCAGAATCCATAGCCCCGGGCCTGGCCCTCCAATGAGAACACAAATAAGACACGGAGGAGTGATCACAAAACATTTATTTTACCATAAACCCCACAGGTCCCATGTGATTAAATCTGACATTCGTTTAAAAGTCATCGTTAACAAAGACGGCATTTTCATGTCCTAATTCCTCTTCCCATCACTGTAGGTACCAGTGTCAGCCTCCGGCTCTGGCTCGCTCTCCCCCCCATCTCCACCACGTATGACCTACTTCTGTCTCCGCATCATTGTAAACAGATCTACTAATTGCTTTCATTTATTCATTTGGAAGTCAAGTTCTGTTGGGGCTGGCGCCCTCCCAGTTCATTCATGTGTGACGTGTACAATTCTCCCCTCCCCCCATGACTCATCCACATGGATTTGTGGCAGACCCCACGACAAAGGTATCCCATCAGGCTTTGTGATTTAGCCAATGATTAAATGAGTGCCATTTTGAGTGCGAGACATTTTTGCAGTGTCCCATTGTGACTAACCTAGAAGTGTGGCACATGACAATATACCGAACAGAATGCATTGACAAGCTCTAGAAGGAATGAAGATATCTTTATGGGTATATGGCTTTGTAATGTTTTTGTCAACACCCCTGATATTCCACCCTAAAACCTAGAAGTGGGGAACATTGATGTTGAGCAATTCTCTGGAGGCAGTGCAGGTTTGATATGACCAGATCACATACAGATGTTAATTTGATCACTCTTTTGTTTGTCCTTGTTGCTAAAATATGCAGATGAGTTTCATGATTTACAAAAATTCACTGAAAACCCACACTAACACCCGTTATATTAACAGTATTGTACTTTTCATGTAGCCTACCTTTGACCAGCTAATAGCCTAACCATCGATCAAGCAACATCAAGGCCTAAACCTGTTCAAATCCTGTTGCTGCAGGATCATTTTGCTGTGAAAATATTGGTCCAATGAAGATCCTATATCTGTACACTCCTGTCCCTGTGCCTCCAACCTGTGTTATTACTCTGTTTTGTCCAGCCTGATCAGACAAGGCCACAAGACACACCATTTTCATCACATCTGATGTAATAACACAACTCTATTGTTGACTCAGTGTGAGAACATTGTGTCTGTCCTGCAGCCTGAAAGATGGTGTCAGAGTCTGTCTGATTCCAATCTTCTCACATGTTATCAGCCTGTGACCAGCAGGAGCCTCAAAGGCTGCTGCAAATGGAACGCATTGGGCCCCACCGAGCCATAAAGTACAATAAGCACTGTGCATGAAGTGCATAAAGCGGGAGAAGGAGATATATTTCTGTGATCATTTTAGTTCATGTTTATGTATGGTTACAGACGGTTACCCTCCAATGAATCACACATAATAAGACACTGCAGAGTTTATGCCAGAATGTCACCCCAATGCATGCTGAAAACATAGGCACAGCCCTGTGGATCTCGGTGGGGTTCTTAAGGTCAAATTAAAAATGGTGGCACGAAATTTTGACTCAGATTGGTGCCCGCCACCGTAGCCAGAGGCCTGAGCATGTTATTCTATGAGTTTGTGTGAATGAGTCACGTCTGGGGCTGAGGCTGGGGTTGGCAGGAGCGTATCTGACTGACGAGGCAGTGTATTCAGCAGGGAGGGCTGCAGCCAGCAAGATGCTGTCTCTACAATCTAGGGTAAACAGAGCAGCATTACTGCACGCCTCAGACGAGACTGAATCGAGAAGAAAATAAATAGATGGGCTGCTGTTACTTCCTGCTTCTCGCCCACCTTGTTATGTTTAACTTGATCTTCACAACACTGAAGGTCTCTGTATTGCGGAACTAAAATTGAGGGATTACCTATCATTTTTCACAGACACAGGCACAACACTTGAGGCGCAACTAACATCTTAAAGCAAATTATGTTGAGGTTCATAACACTGAAGTTTGTCATATGATTTTGGATTGGAATGACTTAGAATAAAATATTGGATTTCCCAAACCACTGAACACAGCAACTCAAGGTGGTCTTCCATGATATTGTAAACTGGGAGCTTAATATAGAGTTTGAAATGGGGTGTACTCCTGGGGGGATAAAAATGATTAGTGACAATCCATTTGCTTGCGGAACCTGTTAATGGAATTCACTCTCTGCATGTACAACAATTAAATGCTGCATAGAGACAAACCAGATTGCCCTGAAGCCATCATAAAACAGAGCTACGACTCACACCTGTGTGTAAATCCTGTAGAAGGGCCCAGAGACTCACTAGGCTAAGGCTATTCATTATATTTACAAAGACCAACTGAATACAGTATGTTATTATATAACCACATGTGTACCAAGATGGCATTGCAGTCAGGCGTCCTTTGTCCTCGTCTTGTCGTGTATGTATATATATATTTACATCTTTCTTCGCATATCTTTTAGATATTTTCTTTTCTAAAAACTCAACTTCAAAACAATCTCCTGCAACCCGCCTCACCAATTAAAAAAAAAGGTATTATTTACCTCAAATCTGAAATCCACAATAGAAGCTAGCCAGAAGCTAACCAAAAGCTAGTCTGAAGCTAGCCAGAAGCTAAGCAGAAGCTAGCCAGAAGCTAGCCAGAAGCTAACCAGAAGCTAGTCAGAAGCTAACCAGAAGCTAGCCAGAAGCTAGCCAGTTTACTGGCTAACGTTCGTATTCAGCTAAACACGGTTTGTGGTCATCAGCTATCCTTTAGCTCGAAAAGCTATCGCCAGTTTTGTACAACGCGACTCAGACCAGAACATATCGGACCTATTTTTCTCTCCATATCCCCGGATTTCAACCGCAAGCTCTGGACATTTACTCCTGGATCTCCCAGCTAGCTAGCTGCTATCCGTGTGACTATTGGAAAACGTTGATCCCGGAGCAAACATCAATTATTCCGGAGCTAGCCAGCTGAAGAGTTCCATCAGCCACTTCTGGGCTACAATCACCTATCCAGACCCGTTTTACTGCTGATGCGGAGCCCCACCGGGCCTTCACGACTGGCCTACCGACGTTATCTGCCCGAGGGAGTTATCCAACTGGCCCCTCCGTCGCGATGTTACCTGAACGCCCATCTGCGGCCAGCTAATTGTTAGCTGTCTTATCGGCTGCTATCTGAATAGGTCTATCGGACAATTTTTCTTGGGTCACTATAACTATATCTATTTTGCCATTCGGATTGATCCCCTCTACCACACAGAACCCCACTAATCTACCGACGGAAACACACAAGGTGGCTAAAAACAGACCTCCATCCTATGCTAGCTTGCTAACGATGGCCCGGCTAGCTGTCTGAATCGCTGTGACCCCAACCAACCTCACTACTCCCTGGACCCTTATGATCACTCCACTAAGCATGCCTCTCCTTAATGTCAATATGCCTTGTCCATTGCTGTTCTGGTTAGTGTTTATTGGCTTATTTCACTGTAGAGCCTCTAGCCCTGCTCATTATACCTTATCCAACCTTTCAGTTCCACCACCCACACATGCGATGACATCACCTGGTTTCAATTATGTTTCTAGAGACAATATCTCTCTCATCATCACTCAATACCTAGGTTTACCTCCACTGTATTCACATCCTATCATACCTTTGTCTGTACATTATACCTTGAAGCTATTTTATCGCCCCCAGAAACTTCCTTTTACTCTCTGTTCCGGATGTTCTAGATGACCAATTCTCATAGCTTTTAGCCGTACCCTTATCCTACTCCTCCTCTGTTCCTCTGGTGATGTAGAGGCGAATCCAGGCCCTGCAGTGCCTAGCTCCACTCCTATTCCCCAGGCGCTCTCTTTTGATGACTTCTGTAGCTGTAATAGCCTTGGTTTTATGCATGTTAACATTAGAAGCCTCCTCCCTAAGTTTGTTTTATTCACTGCTTTAGCACACTCTGCCAACCCGGATGTTCTAGCCGTGTCTGAATCCTGGCTTAGGAAGACCACCAAAAATTCTGAAATTTACATCCCTAACTACAACATTTTCCGACAAGATAGAACGGCCAAAGGGGGCGGTGTTGCAGTCTACTGCAAAGATAGCCTGCAGAGTTCTGTCCTACTATCCAGGTCTGTACTCAAACAATTTGAACTTCTACTTTTAAAAATCCACCTCTCTAAAAACAAGTCTCTCACCGTTGCTGCCTGCTATAGACTACCCTCTGCCGCCAGCTGTGCTCTGGACACCATATGTGAACTGATTGCCCCCCATCTATCTTCAGAGCTCGTGCTGCTAGGCGACCTAAACTGGAACATGCTTAACACCCCAGCCATCCTACAATCTAAGCTTGATGCCCTCAATCTCACACAAATTATCAATGAACCTACCAGGTACCACCCCAAAGCCGTAAACACAAGCACCCTCATAGATATCATCCTAACCAACTTGCCCTCTAAATACACCTCTGCTGTTTTCAAGCAAGATCTCAGCGATCACTGTCTCATTGCCTGCATCTGTAATGAGTCAGCGGTCAAACGACCTCCACTCATCACTGTCAAACGCTCCCTGAAACACTTCAGCGAGCAGGCCTTTCTAATCGACCTGGCCGGGGTATCCTGGTAGGATATTGATCTCATCCCGTCAGTAGAGGATGCCTGGTTATTAAAAAGAAAAAGCCTTCCTCGCCATCTTAAATAAGCATGCCCCATTCAAGAAATTTAGAACCAGGAACAGATATCGCCCTTGGTTCTCTCCAGACCTGACTGACCTTAACCAACACAACAACATCCTATAGCGTTCTGCATTAGCATCGAACAGCCCCCGTGATATGCAACTTTTCAGGGAAGCTAGAAACCAATATATACAGGCAGTTAGAAAAGACAAGGCTAGCTTTTTCAAGCAGAAATTTGCTTCCTGCAACACAAACTCAAAAAAGTTCTGGGACACTGTAAAGTCCATGGAGAATAAGAACACCTCATCCCAGCTGCCCACTGCACTGAGGATAGGAAACAATGTCACCACCGATAAATCCACTATAATTGAGAATTTCAATAAGCATTTTTCTACGGCTGGTCATGCTTTCCACCTGGCTACCCCTACACCGGTCAACAGCACTGCACCAACCCACAGCAACTCACACAACCCTTCCCCATGTCTCCTTCTCCCAAATCGAGTCAGCTGATGTTCTGAAAGAGCTGCAAAATCTGGACACCTACAAATCAGCTGGGCTAGATAATCTGGACCTTTTCTTTCTAAAATTATCTGCCGAAATTGTTGCAACCCCTATTACTAGCCTGTTTAACCTCTCCTTCGTGCCGTCTGAGATTCCCAAAGATTGGAAAGCAGCTGCGGTCATCCCCCTCTTCAAAGGGGCGGACACTCTTGACCCAAACTGCTACAGACCGATATCTATCCTACCCTGCCTTTCTAAGGTCTTCGAAAGCCAAGTCAACAAACAGATTATCAACCATTTCGAATCCCACCATACCTTCTCCTCTATGCAATCTGGTTTCAGAGCTGGTCATGGGTGCACCTCAGCCACGCTCAAGGTCCTAAACGATATCTTAACCGCCATCGATAAGAAACAATACTGTGCACCCGTATTCATTGACCTGGCCAAGGCTTTCGACTCTGTCAATCACCACATCCTCATCGGCAGACTTGATAGCCTTGGTTTCTCAAATGATTACCTCGCCTGGTTGACCTCTTCTCTGATAGAGTTCAGTGTGTCAAATCGGAGGGCCTGTTGTCCGGGCCTCTGGCAGTCTCTATGGGGGTGCCACAGGGTTCAATTCTTGGGCCGACTCTCCTCTCTGTATACATCAATGATGTCGCTCTTGCTGCTGGTGATTCTCTGATCCACCTCTACGCAGACTACACCATTCTGTATATTTCTGCCCATTCTTTGGACACTGTGTTAACAACCCTCCAGGCAAGCTTCAATGCCATACAACTCTCCTTCCGTGGCCTCCAATTGCTTATAAATACAAGTAAAACTAAATGCATGCTCTTCAACCGATCGCTGCCTGCACCTGCCCGCCCGTCCAACATCACTACTCTGGACGGTTCTGACTTAGAATATGTGGACAACTACAAATACCTAGGTGTCTGGTTAGACTGTAAACTCTCCTTCCAGACTCACACAAACATCTCATATCCAAAGTTAAATCTAGAATTGGCTTCCTATTTCGCATAAAGCATCCTTCACTCATGCTGCCAAACATACCCTTGTAAAACTGACAATCCTACCGATCCTCGACTTCGGCGATGTAATTTACAAAATAGCCTCCAATACCCTACTCAATAAATTGGATGCAGTCTATCACAGTGCCACCCGTTTTGTCACCAAAGCCCAATATACTACCCACCACTGCGACCTGTACGCTCTCGTTGGCTGGCCCTCGCTTCATACTCGTCGCCAAACCCACTGGCTCCAGGTCATCTACAAGACCCTGCTAGGTAAAGTCACCCTTATCTCAGCTCAATGGTCACCATAGCAGCACCCACCTGTAGCACGCTCTGCAGCAGGTAAATTTCTCTGGTCACCCCCAAAACCAATTCTTCCTTTGGCCGCCTCTCCTTCCAGTTCTCTGCTGCCAATGACTGGAACAAACTACAAAAATCTCTGAAACTGGAAACACTTATCTCCCACACTAGCTTTAAGAACCAGCTGTCAGAGCAGCTCACAGATTACTGCACCTGTACATAGCCCATCTATAATTTAGCCCAAACAACTACCTTTCCCCCTACTGTATTTATTTTGCTCCTTTGCACCCCATTATTTCTATCTCTACCTTGCACATTCTTCCACTGCAAATCTACCATTCCAGTGTTTTACTTGCTATATTGTATTTACTTCGCCACCATGGCCTTTTTTTTGCCTTTGCCTCCCTTATCTCACCTCATTTGCTCACATTGTATATAGACTTATTTGTCTACTGTATTATTGACTGTATGTTTGTTTACTCCATGTGTGTTGTTGTATGTGTCGAACTGCTTTGCTTTATCTAGGCCAGGTCGCAATTGTAAATGAGAACTTGTTCTCAACTTGCCTACCTGGTTAAATAAAGGTTAAATAAAATAAATACATATCAGAATAGAAACTAGATCAGGAAAGTCTCAGAGTTAGGGCTCTAAAATTTCAATCAGCAGGGCGCAGCAGCGCCTCTTCAACCTCAGGAGGCTGAAGAAATTTGGCTTGTCACCAAAAGCACTCACAAACTTCTACAGATGCACAATCGAGAGCATCCTGGCGGGCTGTATCACCGCCTGGTACGGCAACTGCTCCGCCCTCAACCGTAAGGCTCTCCAGAGGGTAGTGAGGTCTGCACAACGCATCACCGGGGGCAAACTACCTGCCCTCCAGGACACCTACACCACCCGATGTTACAGGAAGGCCATAAAGATCATCAAGGACATCAACCACCCGAGCCACTGCCTGTTCACCCGCTATCATCCAGAAGGCGAGGTCAGTACAGGTGCATCAAAGCTGGGACCGAGAGACTGAAAAACAGCTTCTATCTCAAGGCCATCAGACTGTTAAACAGCAACCACTAACATTGAGTGGCTGCTGCCAACACACTGACACTGACTCAACTCCAGCCACTTTAATAATGGGAATTGATGGGAAATGATGTAAATATATCACTAGCCACTTTAAACAATGCTACCTTATATAAAGTTACTTACCCTACATTATTCATCTCATATGCATACGTATATACTGTACTCTACATCATCAACTGTATCCTTATGTAATACATGTATCACTAGCCACTTTAACTATGCCACTTTGTTTACATACTCATCTCATATGTATATACTGTACTCGATACCATCTTCTGTATCTTGCCTATGCTGCTCTGTACCATCACTCATTCATATATCCTTATGTACATATTCTTTATCCTCTTACACTGTGTATAAGACAGTAGTTTTGGAATTGTTAGTTAGATTACTTGTTACTGCATTGTCGGAACTAGAAGCACAAGCATTTCGCTACACTCGCATTAACATCTGCTAACCATGTGTATGTGACAAATAAAATTTGATTTGATTTGATTTGATTTGGTTTTTCAGAAAATCCGGAATTTTCTAGCCCTCTTCAGAGTGTACATTATGCAGACGTGAGAAAGGCATTGTCGGGAGTTAGCATCTCTTGCTCTCCCTCCCAGGGGCCACAGGATTTAACTTTTATGTGGATCCTGCACAGTACAGCCTGCAAGGGCAATGACACATTTTCTTTTTTATCTGGATATAGAGAGTTTTGACATTTTCCTTCTAACATCCAGCCTTAAATTTGTAGCTGACATGAATTACAACCAAATAACTGCATGACGACAGGATGACAACATAACAGGGCAGCAATACCGGTGACAGTATGTACATAGTGCATAAAACATTAAGAACACCTTCCTAATATTGAGTTGTGCCCCCGACCCCCTTTTGCCCTCAGAACAGCCTCAATTTGTTGGGGCATGGATATCTCCAAGGTGTCTAACGCGTTTCACAGGGATGCTGGCCAATGTTGACTCCAATGCTTCCCAAAGTTGTGTCAAGATGGCTGGATGTCCTTTCGGTGGTGGACCAATCTTGAGACACATGGGAAACTGTTGAACCTGAAAAACCCAGCAGCATTGCAGTTCTTGACACAAACCGGTGCACCTGGCACCTACTACCATACCTCATTCAAAGATACTTACATATTTTGTCTTGCCCATTGACCCTCTGAATGGCACACATACACAATCCATGTCGCAATTGTCTCAAGGCTTAAAAATTGGATTTGGATTTAACAATTGACAAGGAATCATAGCGTTCACCTGGATTCACCTGGTCAGTCAGCCATGGAAAGAGCAGGTGTGCCTAATGTTTTGTACACCAGTGTATAATTGTCATCAGTTTGAGAGTGAGTATATAATAGGATATGTGTTGTATGTTGTAGAGAACAGGGAGAGAATACACAGAGTGTCTGCCTGCCAAAGGGACAAGAGGAAACAGGGACACTCCAGTGATTTCCCCCCTGACGTCTTTGAGGCAGGGACAGATGGAGAGGAGATGCTGGAGTGGAGCTGGAGAAAACCCAGACACCACCGTGTCAGTCCTCCAGTCCTGTCTGTCCTCTCCATCCCTGGCTCCTACACAACACACCCTGCCGGACACCCTGTTAGTGGTAGCAATGGAGTTCAGCCATGGCCACTGCTGTCCACTGCGAGGACACAAATTACAATGTTTATTTAAACTTTATTCTAAACAGGAAGTCTCATTGAGCTAAATGATCTATTTTCCTATCTTAAGGGGACCTGGGACAGAGAAAGAAGGCAATTGTCTCCAAGCTAAAGTCTTTGAGCTGGTCAGGGGCTTCCGTACCATTCCACTGGGAAGTTGAATGTTTTGTGAAGCAGTGAGGCTACAGTAGAGAGCTATTGGTCTGGCATCAGACAGGACAGAGCATGTGGCGTGTGGCGGCAACACAGCCTTAGAGAGACAGCTTGGCTAAGTCTCTAGAGCTGCTGGGACGCAGACAAAAGAAGCGGGTGCACGCAGATGTGGGCTCCTAATTTACAGTCCTCTCCTCCGCGCATGGCACTTTTATTACTACTATAATGGACTGGGATGAAGTGAGTGCATGTATGAAGCCAACAATTCTACCTCATTGTGATCAATGTTCCCTACCGTAGATTAATAAGGAGTCATATAAAAAAGGTAAAAGTGCAATTTGTTCTCCAGGTCCAAATTTACTAACCAGGTTATCTCATCGGTGTGAGATTTTTATTTATTTAGACAGATGCAAACTCAAAGCATACAGCACATGATGAATAGATTGTGAAAAGAAAGAAAGTCATGAATAAAGATTTTTTTTTACAAGGCTTTCACTCTCCTTTCTCTAATCCACTCATCCATCCACTCATCCATCCATCCATCCATCCATTCCATGCAGTATTCTAGGGCCATTGTTTGTCCCCTGGTTGAAGTAAAATATGCTAATGAAGTAAAAAAAAGGGAAAATGAAAGGGTTGATGCTGTCCGACTCTGAATCCTTAATGATTCACCGCCAAAAGGCCTGATTAATTTAGGAATGTCAGACGTCCTGGAAAGAGTGATTAATTCCTGGAGGATTTAACCATTTAGGAGAACAAGAGGGAGGGAAGGAAAGAAAACAGGCATCTGGAAATATGTAAGCATAATTAATACATTTGGATCCTATTTAATTTGCTGTCTAAACAGTATGTAAAGCACAGAGTCACTGTTTGTCACTGCTTTGTTGAAGTAATAGGCTACAGACCTCCCTGGTCATCACAGAGAGATAATGAACCCCTGCAGATAGGGAAAGCAGAGAGACCTCTCCTGCTAATCTGGCACTCTTTATTGATTGCAATGGGGATGGAGATCTACACTGCTCCTGTGAAGTGATTACTGGAATTACATGTTCTGTTGATGTATGTTGTGTCTGAGAAAGCAGAGTGGGAGAGAACAACAATGGTGAAACCATTTCAAGATGGTATTTATCAGTGTGATTTTGTTCTGTCTTTGGCCTGTATCTCTTCTTAGCCCTGTCTTTTATAATGGAAAACTCTTGTCACTGTAAAATGTCAACCTAGTAAAATTGGAGGGAGGTTATTCATATATTTATTTGAACCAAAACCTTATATGAATAAAACCCTATTTCATGAGTCCTTACTAATAATTTATGAAAGGTTTATTATAACACCTTTGATTTGTTTCTAAATCATTCAAAGTATTCTAGGTCATCAAGACTAAACCAAACCATTTATTTTCTGTTTCAGGATAATGTGAAGACCATTGTTGCGGATATCAACTAGAGTACAGCCTGACTGAGAACAGTCTTATTCATTCCTACCCTACAGCACTAGACATTTAGTCTGGACTTGCCATCTCTTAGAAGTCCTATGGGGATGGGGATGTGCTTGGATATAGGATGCATTTACAGTGGAAGTACTAAGGGGCAGTCATGGTCCCTGACGTGGTGGCTGTTGGTCTTGATGCCCATCTCCCTAGCAATGGGACAAGGCCAGTCCCAGTCCCTCAACACCTTCAAGTCAGAGAGAAGGGAATGGACCCTGAACCACCTGATTGTGCACAAGACCACTGGCGCTCTCTATGTTGGTGCTGTGAACCGGATTTACAAGCTATCTGCCAACCTGACCCTCCTGGTCTCCCATGACACAGGACCTGAGTACGACAACAAGGCCTGCTACCCTCCTCTTATAGTGCAGCCCTGCTCTGAGCCCCTGGCCTCCACTGACAACATCAACAAACTGTTGCTCATAGACTACTCCCACAACCGCCTGCTGGCCTGCGGCAGCCTCTACCAAGGCGTCTGTAAGCTAATGCGACAGGACGACCTGTTTATCCTGGTGGAGCCCACCCACAAGAAAGAGCACTACCTCTCCAGTGTCAACCAAACAGGCACCACGTATGGGGTCATTGTGCCCTCTTCACAGGGCCAGGACGGCACCCTGTTCATCGGCACGGCCGTGGGTGGGAAGCAGGACTACTTCCCTACCATCTCCAGTCGTAAGCTGCCCCGTGACCCAGAGTCATCTGCCATGCTGGACTACGAGCTCCACACTGACTTTGTATCCTCTCTCATTAAGATCCCCTCTGACACGCTAGCTCTGGTCCCGCGGTTTGACATCTACTACATCTACGGCTTTGCCAGCGGGAACTTTGTCTACTTCCTGACCGTGCAGCCAGAAACCCCAGAGAATGGGATGCCTGCTGGCAGTTCCCCAGGTGACCTGTTCTACACAAGCCGCATCATACGCCTCTGCAAAGGGGACAGGAAGTTCCACTCTTATGTGTCACTGCCAGTGGGCTGTGTACACAAGGGAGAGGAGTATCAACTCCTACAGGGCGCCCACCTGTCCAAGGCAGGGAAAGTACTGGCCAGGTCCCTCAACATCAGTGCCCAGGATGACGTCCTCTTTGCTGTGTTCACCAAGGGCCAGAAGCAGTACCACGAGCCCCTGGACAACTCAGCCCTGTGTATCTTTACCATACGAGACATTAACGCCCGCATCAAAGAGCGCCTGCAATCCTGCTACCAGGGAGAGGGCAACCTGGAACTACATTGGCTGCTGGGAAAGGATGTGCAGTGCACCAAGGCGGTAGGTACCTGTAGCTACCTGAAGAGGGCTTTGCAACCAGTCCCTTCATTAGCATCCAGCAAGCCAGGGGCTGACCAGCACTGGCTCCTCTGATGTGGCATACAGACACATTATTCAGACAGTGAAGGTGACAGGTTAGATAATTTAATATTTAAAGCTTTTTGATTACCCCACAGCCTTGATTACACCAACAGTAGTTGATAGGCCCCAAGGTAGCCAAAATCCAGTTACAGAGTCCCATTCAACGTTTTTATATTCCACAAGAGCAACAGAGAAGTAAGTGGGGGAGATTAATTTATAATTCTAATCAGAGGAGTTTTATGTGCGGCTTTTATACCATTCAGAGGTGTAGGCTCTCCCTGCGTGGCGCAGCATCATGAGTTAGCGCCAGTGCTGGGTTATTTATTTGTATTATTTTGGTGAGTGCAGAGGAAGGCGTTCTCAGGACCGTTTCAAACGTCCAAAATTGAAGTCAGCCTTCTCTTTCTATGTTTCTCTCTCTGTCTCCCTTTTTCTGTTATTCAGTATGATAGGAGTATCTCAGCATTCAGAAAAACAGGTAACAAGGACATCCATCAAGGTTGCTATTCAGCAACTCTCACACAACCACCCATTTCGACAATAGTCTCATACTGCCTCTTACCCCTATCATCACTGTTCCAGTGCAGGAGAAAGAAGAGATTCTCTCGAGAGGTGCAAGAAATTAAAGTACAAATGTGTTGCCCTAAAAAGTGAGATTTCTATTCTGCCTGACAGGCCATTAGTGGAGGTTTGAGGTGGGTTGTGCTAGATGTACTGTAGCAGGACTGCTTAGCTTGTGAGCCTCTTTGATGCTAAATCAAAAGCTGACATCTCTGGGACTGTGTGTTTGTGTGATGTCAGATCTAGCGATTTAAAATCACAGAAACCGGCACCAAATACATAGTGTTTTCATGTTTGCCAAGAGCAATTAAAATGATCAACAAACACACTCTCCTGGCATTGTTGACAAATTTAACAGCCCCAATATATTTTGAAGTCGCTAACTTTGAATACCATGGTAACAAATGTGAAGATTATTACAGTAGAAGATTATTACACCTTCTCTTGCTCTCTGTCGTCTCACCCATCTCTCCCCGTCTTTCCCCATCCCTCTCTGCAGCCTGTGCCTATCGATGATCACTTCTGTGGGCTGGACATCAACCAGCCCCTGGGGGGCTCCCAGCTGGTATCTGGCCTGACTGTGTACACTGAGACCAGGGACAGGCTGACCTCAGTCATCTCTTACGTCTATAACGGCTACAGCGTGGCCTTCCTTGGCACCAGGAGTGGCAGACTGAAGAAGGTAAGCATGGGTAATACACTGACAGATATAACAGGGGGATTCTTTCTCCACAGTCACGTACAGTAAGCAGCCAACAGTTAGAGACCAATGAGGATTTATCAACAGGAAAAATAAATCAACAGCCAAGACTAGCAATATCATAGATTATAGCCCCCTGGGTTTAATCGCTATGCAAGAGGCACAAATCAATTTTGACAGTATTTAGTTTCTTCAAGAGTCTCTCTTGATTTAGGCCTCCCGAGTGGCGCAGTGGTCTAAGGCACTGCATTGAAGTGCTAGAGGCGTCACTACAGACCCTGGTTAATTCCCAGGCTGTGTCACAACTGACTGTGTTCAGTAGTCCCATAGGGTGGCGCACAATTGGCCCTGCAACGTCTGGGTTAGGGGAGGGTTTGGCCAGGGGGGTAGGCTGTCATTGTAAATATGAATTTGTTCTTAACTGACTTGCCTAGTTAAATTAAGGTTAAATAAATTAAAAAATATATATAACTGTATTGACATAAATCAAGATAGGGAAAGATTATTGTATGGATGAATGGGAACATTGTGACATTAGCCAGTGGGCACAGTGACAGCCTGTCTGGCACACATGCAGGGTGGACTTGGAGCAGAGGCTCACATAACTAGACAATAACTCCTCTGCTTTCTCTTCCCTCAGTGTGTGTGTGTGTGTACGTAAGGACAGGGTTTATCATTACACTGACATGATGCAGACTCCATAGTTCCCCCATGGAACATCATGTCTGCACTCCTATTCCATCATTCCAAATGGTCACAGAGAGTGGAAGTGGGGCATGACAATAAATGCCATTAGGAGATCAGTCAGGCAACAATGCCATTGGAAAGGGCAGGCTCAGCACACTGGAAGGTCAGGGGTCAGAAGGTCAAATGATTAAGCAACACTCTCACCGTCCAGCATCTGGGGATATCACACCCAGCAACACCCATTTCCAACCCGACTTCACATGTCTTTTATCAACAGATTAGATATGTCTGTATGTTTGTTGTTGGAGTGTGGTCTTCTTGGGTAATTTCCTTCTAGATTGGATTCTGTTGTTCCATTGTTTAGCCTACTGTGTTTTCCTGGCTCAAACTCAACACGAATGCCGAGTATGCCAGTAATCCACCAGTGTGCCACCAGTGACAGTAAGGCTCCATTTTAATAAGATTAAATGGTATAATGCAGATTAAATAGTGTCAGCAGGTTATGGCTTACTTTGACATAGTTATTCACTTACCAAGAAGAGGGCATTGACCTCTGTAATATAGGTGTTGCATGGCAAAACACGAGAAGGACATGAATGCATCCAATATTCTTCTCAGTGGTTAGCTATAATCACTTAGTAGTATTTCCTTTGGATTAATATGATAAGCACACAGCTCTCATGAATGATCTCAAGTGCAGATACTGCATTCATTATAGCTTTTTGAGAACTGACCAAGTGAGGACACTTTCCAATGTGTATGTACTAAATTACTTGAGCTTTTCAAAGACAGCTTCAGAGCGGAAAGGAAATATTTGGTAATTGAAGTGATTAGACGAGAATCTCAGACAGGAAGATGGGGACTGGCAATGAAGGTGTGTTTGAGTCTCTATTGAAAATATTTTCATAACGGCATGCTTTGAACAGTAGCCTCAGTAAAGATATCTTCACAGCAGATAAACAGTTCACCACAAATTATATTCTAAATAGCAAGAGACAACATTCACGTTTAGATCCACAACATCTCAAATGCAAACAAAAATGATTATTATAATAATACAAAAAATATATATAGTAACACAAGGAATAAATGCTCAATGAGCAATGATGGCCTGGCTATGTGCATGGGGTGGCAGTACTTTGTCAATGTGCAGGGGTACAAGGTAATTGAAGTAGATATGTACATATAGATAGGGGTAAAGTGACTAGGCAATAGGATAGATAAGACAGTAGCAGCAGCGTATGTGATGAGTGTAGAAGTGTGTACGTGTGTGTGTGGCGAATGTGTGCTTGTGTGTACATGTAATGTGTGAGTGAGTGTGTGTGTATGTGTTGGAGTGTCAGTGTGTGTGAGAGTGTGGGGAGAGTCCAGTGTGTGTGCATAGAGTCAAAAATAAAATGCAGATAGTCTGGGTAGCTATTTGGTTAACTATACACAAATTATTTAGCAGACGTATGGCTTGGGGGTAGAGCTGTTCAAGAGCCCTTTGGTCCCAGACTTAGCGCTCCGTGGCGCTCCGTGGTAGCAGAGAGAACAGCCTAAAACTTGAGTGGCTGGAGTCTTTGACAATTTTTAGGGTTTTCCTCTGACACGGCCTGGTATAGAGGTCCTGGATGGCAGGAAGCTTGGCCCCAGTGATGTACTGGGCCGTACGCGCCAGCATCTCTAGTGCCTTGCGGTCGGATGCCAAGCAGTTGCAATACCAAGCTGTGATGCAGACAGTCAGGATGCTCTTAAAGCAGCTGTAGATCTTTTTGAGGATCTGAGGGCCCATGCCATATCTTTTCAGCTTCCTGAGGGTGAAGAGGCGTTGTCATGCACTCTTCACGACTATGTTGGTGTGTTTGGACCATGCTGGCTTGCTTCTGAAGCTAAGCAGGGTTGGTCCTGGTCAGTCCCTGGATGGGAGACCAGATGCTGCTGGAAGTGGTGTTGGAGGGCCAGTAGGAGGCACCCTTTCCTCTGGTCTAAAAAAAATATCCCAATGCCCCAGGGCAGTGATTGGGGACATTGGCTTGTGTAGGGTGCTGTCTTTCGGATGGGATGTTAAATGGGTGTCCTGACTCTCTGTGGTCACTAAAGATCCCATGGCACTTATTGTAAGAGTAGGGGTGCTAACCCTGGTGTCCTGGCTAAATTCCCAAGCTGGCCTTCATACCACCTAATCATCCCCAGCTTCCAATGGGCTCATTCATCCTCCCCTCTCCCCTGTAACTATTCCCCAGGTCATTGCTGTAAATGAAAATGTGTTCTCAGTCAACTTAAAAGTAAAATAAAAGCATTAAGTTTCTTTGGCATTCTTCAGCACAGGGACTATGGTAGTCAGCTTGAAACATGTAGGTATTACAGACTGGGTTGAAAATGTCAGTGAAGACACTTGCCAGCTGGTCAGTGCATGCTCTGAGTACACGTCCTGGTAATCCGTCTGGCCCTGTGGCGTTGTGAATGTTAACCTGTTTTAAGGTCTTACAACACATGGGCTATGGAGAGCGTTATCACACAGTTGTCCGGAACAGTACTCTCATACATGATAGAAGGGCAGCTATGTCCATATATCCTCTGTTTCTCTTGAGTTCTGCTTGCATTTGGACACTGAAACATGTACTGCACTTAGTACACACCCATGAGCATGCAGGCTAAGACATGCACACGTGCAAAAATACACGCACACGCGCACACACACACACACACACACACACACACACACACACACACACACACACACACACACACACACACACACACACATACACATACACATACACACACACACACACACACACACACACACAGGATGCATCCGTTAAATAGCAGTTAAGAAAATTAAGTCCAGATGAGTGCCTGAATCGCCCCCCAAAACAAAAGGAACAGAGGAGGGGTTATAGAGGAGGACAGGAACAAGAGAACAGGAAGCAGGGCCCTGAACGAGAACCCAAAAGCTCTTAAGGGAAAACACAGAGACCTAGATGAGTCTGTGGTCATGTCGTAGAAATGGTGTTATGGGGGCTTGGAAGCTAGCCACAATGTAGAATGTTAAGTTCAGGAAAAAACTCAGGGATCATTCAGCAAACCTCATACCTTTGGGCCAACACTGACACACACGCTGTATGTTTTTTTTCTTTGTCAGACGAGCCCTCTCACACAGCACATGCGTACGCACGCACGTACGCACAGCATACACACACACAAACACAATTAGAGTGCAGTAAGCCTAGTAAGTAATCATCTTTGGCAATTGCATTTGTTAACATACAGCTTGTTCAATGTCAGGGATCAATACAGCTCTCTTAGTAGCAGTGATGAGATGTCTGACTGATTAGAGCAGGTGTGTAACACAGACCTCCACCTCACTAAACACTAAGCACTACAGCACCATCCTGTCTTAACAGGACAGACACACGCTCCTCCTCATCAGCATTCAGCCAAAGTCATGATGGATACGGGTTAATCAATGTCCACTCCAGTCTGTCAGCTAGAATTTGCCAAAACACACAGCCGTTCAACCCTGAAGGTTACCAGACGTACTGGCTTTATGTCACTGTATTTTCAGTCAGTTAGAAAGAGATGCTTGGAAAATGTCATGAATTTTTGTTGCTAGTGTCCCTACTACCATACTGTATCTGGCAAAGGAATAAGGGACACTGGGTGGATACTAGACTAAAACGTATAGGCTAGCTGAAGAGATTGCTCCCAGTCTATTATCCATATGTTAGGATACACTAAACACACTTTGCCCATGCTAGTCACATCTGGTCACATTTAGTGGGAATGGCAGGCCAACGACATGTACTGTAACCTGATCACCTTTGACACAAACCTCCAGGGAAATGGAAAGCTATAGGAACATTTATGTACAGAAATGTGTACCTCTTCTAGAACCCTTTTAAATTGATTCCTTGATCATAATAATCTCATAATCAATCCTGCATGTTAATTGTTAAAGGAGGAGAAATTAGAAAGAAGTGACTCGGGGTAGCTGTCTTGCAACTTTCAAACTACCCAATTAGGCAATTTTTTAAATGACATCTTAGCCTTAGGTTTTGTGTTTTTTGTTTTAAGGATGGAAGCACAGACCAACAGCCACTGAAAATAAGCTGAAAAAAGCAGCAAACCATGCCAACAGAGCTGGGGGGGGGGGGGGGGGGGGGGGGGCAGGTTGTTTTCATAACTAAGAATTACGTGGGATCATATGAAATTCCAATAGTTATTTGGGTTATTTGACTTTCTTGTTTGGTCTCTAAGGGGGTTAAGATTCATTTCCTTCATCAGTATCAGGAAGAAAACACACCATTGTAGGTATAAATATGATTCAGGAGTGAAAAGCATTTCCTCTTATAGGTTAGCTTGGACATTTAAAGGGATAGCTCACCCAAATTAGAAAATGACACATTGGTTTCCTTACCCTGTAAACAGTCTATGGACAAGGTATGACAGCAATCTATGATTTGGTTTAGTTTCCCTGGCAGTAGCTGGCGCTGTTTCCAAATGCTAACATTTTAGTGTCTATAAGTGACTTTGGTGAGCTTCACATGATTCTTGAAAAATGCTAACATCGGGGCCATGACTTAAATGGGATTTGTGCCACAAATGCTAAAAAGTTAGTATTTGTAAACAGTGCCAGGTAAACTAAACTATTTCTCTGAGTGAAAGAAAATGTGGGAGGGGCCTCATTATCATATTTGCCAGCATGCTTTGTTGAAAGTTGATTCTTAGAATAGTTTGTTTCAATACCTTTGTTTCTGCATGCACATTGATTGATTCGTTGATCTTATACTATACAAAGATAAATAAATAAAACGTTTCTAAACTAATCCAATCTGTAAGGGGTTTGATTGATCGCACCTGTTACTGAGATGGTTATTACAGTTTAGATTGTTATTAAATCCTTCACCATAGCAGTCATTCTGAATGCAGGTTGTGGGTGATACAATATTCCAATTGTTGGATTTCCTCCCTCTGGCTGGATTCCAATAGGAATTACTAATCACTTCACAAACCAGCATATATTGTGACTTGAAAGTCTGATGTGGCCCATGAGCCAGTATTTTCAGACCACAATGGTGAGGATAACTAAGCCATAACTAAAGGCCTTATCAAATGTATAATATATGGTCATAAACGTTTCATTTAAATGCATCCATTTACTGTAGATAGTCACTTGGTGAAGGTGTTAGGACTAAAAGTTATTGAATGCAGCAATCATGTCTGTCACTAACAAACACAGCCATAGGTGGGTGTCTCTCAAATTCACTCAAAAAAGGCATGCTGGGAAATATACAAACAAGGCTTTACACCCTAAAGTGTTAAAACAACATCTACCCCCCAAAATACTGTAACACTACATGTGTTATTCCATAACACAAAACATTTAAGTCAGAATTTGCAACACCCATAGTGTTAGGAAACCAACACTTTAGGGGTGTTAGTTTGTCAAAACTTTGAAAAGTGTTAGTTTTTACACTGTGGATGTTAAATTCTGATCTCAAATTTGTCCTTCTATTCAGTAAAATCGACAGCACACAAAGAGAGAGCGAACATCTTTGTGTGCACATACAGTAAGAGCCTTGAAATTAAATTATTTGTGGTTTGCGGTTCATATGTTCTGTTGACAAAACATTTTCTTCATTAGATGACTAAGGTTGATAGGACAGCAGTCATCGGTTGATCCTTGTGAACTAGCCACTTTTCGTCATGTACATTACTTCTACAACAAACTCTGGCTGAACTAGGACAGCTTCTAGAAACTGTGCACATGTCAGCAGCTACCAGCAGGCTCATTATAAAACCAGTGAAATGCTCCTTCTCTCATTACGGACTGTGGGCTTAAAGACAGATTGAAGATCTGTTGTAGTCCCACAGGGCCAGAGCCCGTGGCAAACCTGTTTTAGATTATAAACCCATGTATAAATGGATTGAAATCAAACTCTGGGCTGGTCAAAAGGTCAACATTTCATCTGAGCTCATGAATCGGACCCTGTCCACCATGGTGGCCCCTGGTCAACCTCCTAATGCCCTGCTAAATATCTCTATGGACAATTTAGGATTTATTTACGATAACATTTTGCTAAGGGAACGCATACAAGCTTTGGTTTCTATTTATGAAATATGGAGTGTGGGAAATGGAATGGAAGCCGACTCCGCTTTGTGTGGGATTGTGGTAAGAGAGTCCGAGGGTGAGAGGGAAGACAGGGAAGGGGGCAGGGATCCACTAAATAGACGAGAAGTTAAAGAGAACAACTTTGTATTGAGTGACTGGTTAGGAGGTTGAACGTGTCAAATCAATGGTGGACAGAGCTGGTTAAATGAGAAACGGAGCAAAGTGGACACCGTGATCCTCTGGTGATCCTGCTGAGAGAATCCCCTGAGTGTGGGGCTGCTTGCCAGGCGTTGGTCTGTTTGTCCCAGAGGGATTGTCCTGTAGGATTCTCCCATCTCAGCCCAAGAGATGTTTTTCTCTGTACTCCCCTTTGTTTTTGGTGGGGAGCCCAGCTTGCAGGAGAGGACTTCTGACTGGAAGGTGGAAGGGTTGATTGATTGGTGCAGTTTTGGAGCCCAGGGGATCCAATCATGCAATCCGTTTGTATTGATTGCTGCTGTGTCTATTGAGAGAGCATTGTGAGTCTGCCAGTGACTGTGTGTACTGGCCTGGCACGCAGGGAGATTTGCTGCAGTCCAACCTGAGCTTGGTGCTGGAGATTTGTAGTGTCCAGATAACTAGAATGGAGGATATGTTGTTTATTATGGGCTTCTCTTATACTGTATTTAGAGGATTATTGTCTTTATCTAAAAAAGTACATTGAATGATATTTTTGTGCCTGATTTCTTAGCAGCCATTACATTTGAGATTGTACATCTAATGAGGATATTTTCTCTTGGGTGTTGAACTTAAAGGTTTATTAATTTTCTCTGTCAAGACTCAGGGTAGATGTGATAATAATGTACTGTGATGTATGGAGCAATTCAGATGTCTGATACAGCCTACTAATGAGGGCAGTGTTTTCTGTGTATTGATGAAAATGTGGCCTGTGGATAGAAGGGGGTAGGGGAAGGGAATTCAATTCTCTGTTTGGAAGTAGAAGCCTATCCGCCTGCATGCTTTTAATGAGCTCCAAAAAGATGGTGGTTTGAAAGTCATGCCAAAGTCAAATCTTTAGAGTCTGGTTTACTTGAAAACAAGCCAGAAAAATGCCACCACCAGTAACAGCATTAACTAATCCTGGAGTAGGGACAGCATTACAAAGCCAAGCTAAAACCACAGTAATCCATAGGTATGTTTGGTCAAAACCATCCCTTTATTTCATATTCAAGCATACAGATGTAATTAACCAGACCCATGTCTGTCTTTCTCTCCTTCAGATCCGAGTGGATGGGCCTCCTGAGGGCGGGGGGCAGTATGAGACCCTGACCGTGATGACAGATGGCAGTTCTATCCTCCGAGACATGGCCTTCACTCTGGACCGCAAATTTCTCTACGTCATGTCTGACAATCTGGTGAGGAATCTCCCATTTCCTGCTGTATCAGAAGCAAATGTTTATAGGTTAACAAGACCCTTAACTATGAACAGAATGATGTACGTACTGTATGGGTTGAAAGTTGTGATGCAAAGAAAAATAAAGAAATTGATGATTAACAAACATTATTATGGCTCAGGGTAATGTGTATAATATACACTATATATACAAAACTATGTGGACACCCTTCAAATTAGTGGATTCGACTATTTCAGCCACACCCATTGCTGACAGGTGTATAAAATCAAGCACACAGCCATGTAATCTCCATAGACAAACACTGGCAGTTGAATGGGCTTACTGAAGAGTTCAGTGACTTTCAACATGGCACTATTATAGGATGCCACCTTTCCAACAAGTATGTTCGTCAAATTTCTGCCCTGCTAGAGCTTCCCCGGTCAACTGTAAGTGCTGTTATTGTGAAGGGGAAATGTCTAGGAGCAACAACGGCTCAGCCCCAAAGTGGTAGGCCACACAAGCTCACAGAACAGGACTGCAGAGTGCTGAAGCGTGTAGTGTGTAAAAATTGTCTGTCCTCGGTTGCAACACTCACAAGTTCCAAACTGCTTCTGGAAGTAACGTCAGCACAAGAACAAGCGTCGGCTGGAGTGGTGTAAAGCTCGCAGCCATTTGACTCTGGAGCAGTGGAAACGCGTTCTCTAGAGTGATGAATCCCGCTTCACCATCTGTCAGTCTGACAGACCAATCTGGGTTTGGCGAATGCCAGGAGTACACTATCTGCCTGAATGCATAGTGCCATCTGTAAAGTTTGGTGGAAGAGGAATAATGGTCTGAGGATGTTTTTCATGGTTCAGGCTAGGCCCCTTTGTTCCAGTGAAGGAAAATATTAACGCTACAGCATACACTGACATTCTAGACAATTCTGTGCTCCCAACTCTGTGACAACAGTCTGGGGAAGGCTCTTTCCTGTTTCAGCATGACAATGGCCCCGTGCACAAAGGGAGGTCCATACAGAAAGGGTTTGTCATGATCGGTGTGGAGGTATGAATTTGGGATGAATTGGAATGCCGACTGAGAGCCAGGCCTAATCACCCAACGTCAGTGCCCAACCTCACTAATGCAAGTCCCCGCAGCAATGTTCAAGTGGAAAACCTTCCCAGAAGTGTGGAGGCTGTTATAGCAGAAAAGGGGAGACCAACTCTATATTAATGCCCATGATTTTGGAATGACGTTCAATGAGCAGTTGTCCACATACTTATGGCCATGTAGGGTATATAACGAGAATTGAAAATAGTAAAGATGAATTTGATCCGAAATATTTGATCTTGTGCTCTCCTTCATACATTGTGATACTATTGTACATTTTTAAATCTTCTCTGATTATATTATATTATACGTACACTCCATGTTGGGTTGTGTGTAAGATATGCAGGGCATGTTCAGACAGAATGACAGATGCTCTAATTACTCACCCATGTGCACTGACTAACATGTATCTCATACTACACACATCCCATAGAAACCACTAGACTAACATGTATCTCATACTACACACATCCCACAGAAAACCATTACAAGTCCATTCATCTACACACATCCCAAAGAAATGACTTGCCTTCGATGTATCTTCTAATCTACATGCTACACACATCACATTGAAAACCAGACATTTCATTGGTTTGGGGATGTTTTTTGGTGTTCTCCAGTTGGGCCAGCATCACAGCAGCTAGCAGAGCAGTTGTTGTTGGCAGATATCCTCTGGACTCTTTGGAGATAAGAGGGAACAGTGGTAATCACTTTCAACTCCCATCAAGTGATTTTTCTGGCACAGTCACATGGCGTTGTGTAATGGGATTAGATTTCAGTACGGCCAAAAGGCCTGCTATCACTGCTACACTCACTTGTCTCCCAACTGTTGGAATATATTTTTTAAACTAAACTGATGGACAAAGAGGCAGAGGGCGTTTGAACAACACAGGCGGCATAAATTAGTTTAATGTGTCTAGGAATAATCTCTAAACATCAAGTGAAGGAATAAATGAGGTTGTCTGTGAGAAATGAGGGAGAAACGGGCACAGGCATTGTACATAAGTGTCTCTTGATACAAATGAAGGAAGCACTTCCTAGAGTGTGATAGACTGGAAGAGACAGGACATCACTTATTGACGAGCCCTGGTTGTTCAAGGAGATACTCTTCCCATTCGGACTGTAGTATGAGAACATGGATGCATGTAACCAACCCAACCAGCCCATGGCCATGCACTCGCTCTCTCCTAATATTGGAATCATACAGTCTGCTTGTGGCTTTTGTCCCCTAGGGACCAGGAAAGGAGTAAAGCCTTCCTCACTTTCTCTTATTCCAATCAGACCTTCCTAGAGCTTTACAGAGGAATTCCAGGAGGAGAGGGGCTTGCTAGGCTGCTCTCTCAGATTTCCTGCTTTCCCAGCCGATCCCAGAGTATGGGGATTTGGGGATTTCTCTGAGCCAAACAATAGAGAAATTATGTGAAATGAGGAGCGAGGCACAAACAGATTTGACTGCGATCAGGCGACCCTCGCAGAATAACAATGAGCCTCTCTGTCTCCTGCCGAGCATGATGATGCAGAGTGGAGAGGAACGGAGTGTGTGTGTGTGTATGTGTGTAAGTAGTCTAAGAATGTACTTTTTTTATCCTACCAAGCAGCTTTATAATAGTTTGATGTCCTCAGGTTGATTATTTGTTGACCCACTGTTCCTAGGCCGTCATTGAAAATAAGAATTTGTTCTTAACTGACTTGCCTAGTTAAAAAATTGTCCAAACATACACACTCTTCATTGGATTGTGATGGTCTGATGTAGCATGGGGTCCATAACAAGTGTTATTCACTCAGAGGGAATACAACCTGCATTGCCTACAAGGCAATCTCTCTACAAGTGCTGCACTGTGAAATAATTGCTAAAAGTCTGCTGCTTCACAAACTCCATTTATGAGAGTACCATTGTTTAGGACACATTAGATAATGATGTCCCATTTTAGTCAGTATAATTAACCTGAAGGCAATAGCTATAACCTGGGTGAAATGGAGTGAAATGAACAAGCTACACATCGTACATAAACAGTATAGGCTGCCTGTAGTGCTTATAGAGCAGGGAACTCCAACCCGGAGTGCTAATGTCCTGTAGGATTTCGCACCAACCCAATCTAGCGCACCTGATTCTAATAATTAGCTGGCTGATTAGCTGAATCAGGTTAGTTACAACTGGGGTTGGAGCGAAATCAACAGGAGGGTAGCTCTCCAGGAACAGGGTCGGAGAGCCCTGTTATAAAGGCAGCCATGACCCGTCTCGTCAAGGAACAAAGGCAGAGGAGGAAATACTTCGTATCTGGGCATTTTGTTGAGCGTGGTTTGGTTGGACTTTGTGTGAGGTTGTTTGGACAGGAAGGGTTAAGTCTCTGTCCTGGCTTCTGTCCTGACCCATCCTTGAACCTTTTGTTATCCCTGTCAAGGGGTCAGCAGCTGTGAACACAACAGGTCAGGGAGGAGAGCAACCTCTGTCTGTCCTCCCAGCAGATCGACTAGTCACATAATAAGCTGATGGTTGATGGATAGGGTCAGTTGAAGAAAGATAACAATCTGAAGCATTCATCAAGTGACTGCCAATGATTTCAATGTGAAAATTAATTTGAGTTACATTTCTATAGATTTTCTAGGGCTGTACATTTGTAGGAGAATGTGGTCCTAAAAAAAATTCTGCTGTCAATGTCATCTCATTGTGATTCACAGCTATGCCTTTATGCTCAGGTAAAATCCGATGGACAAATAAACTCCCATCATCTGAGCACCAGAGGCGCGCAGCACCAGAGGCAAGCTGTTGGCACAGTGACACCAAGGCTCTGTCTGTCTGCTCCTTCCCATTCTCAGCTAGTTTAGAAGAGGCTGATCTGAGTTGGGTTGGTTTAGTCGATTACTCCTCCTGCATCAGATTTGCCCGTCCATCCCTTCTAAAATAATTTTCCTAATGGAATGCACTGTGTTCTGAACACTTAAAAAAATAAAAACGGATTTTGCGGGAAGAGGCAGATAATCAGTTTTGCTAACACAGACCTGGGAGAGAACCCACTTACGCTATCAAGTGCAGCAGAGATGTTCTAATCCATAATTCACTCTTCATTTGTGACTGCTTACAACAATAAATTGCTTGCATTGTCCGTCAAAGGGGAGAATAATAGCAAAGTATAAAATAGCAAAGAGCTTCAACCTGTTTGTGTATGCACTGGCTGCTGGCGCTGCCCACTCAACAGCAACGTCTGTCACAGCGACTAATGGGAGCGTATGCTTTGCCAGGCGTCCACACAGAGAGGGGGGGTGTGTGTGTGTGTGTGTGTGTGTGTGTGTGTGTGTGTGTGTGTGTGTGTGTGTGTGTGTGTGTGTGTGTGTGTGTGTGTGTGTGTGTGTGTGCTGATCTAGGCTGTGAGCTCACCCATGTAGATCAGGCTTATCTTTGCTGTGGCTTTACTCCTTTCTCAGCCTGTTTGCCAGAGCCACTTCCTCTGTTGAACACACCCACAATCAATCAGCCGAATCAATCTGATTTCATGGACTACCAGTTTTTTCTCAATTTCCTTAGATAATGTGAACTGTGTGTCATTGGTCAAGCCAACAGGAAATACACTATTTCAATGGATACATGACATTTATCACATACCACACACAATTAACCAGCTAAAAAAAGTAATGAAGCAATTATATAGAGCAATATGTTTTACACTTATTCTAAATCATATGCTACTCATATCTATGTGTATGTGAATGTTGTAGCCTCCATGGCCTCTGTGCTGCATCTAAGCCTTCCTCTGTTGTGTTGTAGGTGACCAAGGTCCCAGTGGAGGCATGTGAGCAATACAGGACCTGTGGAGAGTGTCTGAGCTCTGAGGATCCTCATTGTGGCTGGTGTGTCTTGCACAACATGTAAGTCCACTACCACACTATTCTTAAAAGGCACAATGGCCATGGTTTAACACACCAATCACATAACTTACCAACAGCTGGAATTTAGATGGAAAAAAAGGAGTAAGAGTTTATAGAATCCCTTGAATAGAACATGATGCTATTGAGCACACAGATACAGACAGACAAACTGTCACTGCTGGTATGGGGGGGCAGAATGAGACAATGGGGACAGAGTACAGAAGGATTACAGGGAGTAGACAGGGTAACCCACTGGGCTACTGCAGACTCTATAACATTTTGGTCTTTGAGAGACTGGGCTTACATCTTAATTGTCTGACCGGGATGTTAGCTTACGTAATAGAACAGGACAGACCAGAAGGGATTCAGAAGATTAAAACCTAGGCAGTGTTTCTGAAAATTTACTGAAACAGACCTCAGAAAGGATTTAATATGCAGTATTATATTGCATTTGCATTTCAGCAATCTCTACGATCATCATTATCTAAATTGCAGCTCTTGGAGTGTACTCTTATCATCCTACTTGACTAGCAAAACACAGAATAGATTTATCCTAATTATACTGAACAAAAATATAAATGCAACATGTAAAATCTCAGTCCCATGTGTCATGAGCTAAAATAAAAGATCCCAGAAATTGTTCACATGCACAAAAAGCTTATTTCTCAAAAATGTGTTGTACAAATTTGATTGCATCCCTGTCATTTGCCTAAGATAATTTTTCCACCTGACAGGTGTGGCATATCAATAAGCTGATTAAACAGCATGATCATTACACAGGTGCACCTTGGGCTGGGGACAATAAAAGGCCACTCTAAAATGTGCAGTTTTGTCACACAACACAATGCCACAGATGTCTCAAGTTTTGAGGGAGCGTGCAATTTGCATGCTGACTGCAGGAATGTCCACCAGAGCTGTTGCCAGAGAATTGAATGTTCATTTCTCTACCATAAGCCACCTCCAACTTAGTTTTAGAGAATTTGGCAGTACGCCCAACCTGCCTCAAATTCGCAGACCACGTGTAACCATGCCAGCCCAGGACCTCCACATCTGGCTTCTTCACCTGTGGAATCGTCTGAGACCAGCCACCTGGACAGCTGATGAAACTGTTGGTTTGCAATACCGAAGAAATTCTGCACAAACTGTCAGAAACTGTTAAATAAAATACAATTTTATTGGTCACATATACATGGTTAGCAGATGTTAATGCGAGTGTAGCAAAATGCTTGTGCTTCTAGTTCTGACCATGCAGTAATATCTAATAAGTAATCAAACAATTTCACAACAACTACCTTATACACACAAATGTGAAGGGATGAATAAGAATATGTACATATAAACATATGGATGAGCGATGGCATGCGGCACAGGGAAGATGCAGTAGATTGTATAGAGTACAGTATATACATATGAGATGAGTAATGTAGGGTATGTAAACATTATATAAAGTGGCATTGTTTAAATTGACTAGTGATACATTTATTACATCCAATTTTTAATTAATAAAGTGGCTAGAGATTTGAGTAAGTATGTTGGCAGCAGCCACTCAATGTTAGTGATGGCTGTTTAACAGTGATGGCCTTGAGATAGAAGCTGTTTTTCAGTCTCTCTGTCCCAGCTTCGATGCACCTGTACTGACCTCGCCTTCTGGATGATAGCGGGGTGAACAGGCAGTGGCTTGGGTGGTTGTTGTCCTTGATGATCTTTTTGGACTTTCTGTGACACCGGGTGCTGTAGGTGTCCTGGAGGGCAGGTAGTTTGCCCCCGGTGATGCGTTGTGCAGATCACACTACCCTCTGGAGAGCCTTGTGGTTGAGGGCAGTTGCCGTACCAGGCGGTGATACAGCCCAACAGGATGCTCTCGATTGTGCATCTGTAAATGTTTGTGAGGGTTTTAGGTGTACGAGGAACTTAAAACTTTCCACCTTCTCCACTACTGTCCCGTCAATGTGGATAGGGGGGTGCTCCCTCTGCTGTTTCCTGAAGTCCACGATCATCTCCTTTGTTTTGTTGACGTTGAGTGTGAGGTTATTTTCCTGACACCACACTCCAAGGGCCCTCACCTCCTCCCTGTAGGCCGTCTCGTCGTTGTTAGTAATCAAGCCTACCACTGTAGTGTCGTCTGCAAACTTGATGATTGAGTTGGCCACGCAGTCATGGGTGAACAAGGAGTACAGGAGAGGGCTGAGAACGCACCCTTGTGGGGCCCCAGTGTTGAGGATCAGCGGGGTGGAGATCTTGTTTCCTACCCTCACCACCCGGGGGCGGCCCGTCAGAAAGTCCAGGACCCAGTTGCACAGGGCGGGGTCGAGACCCAGGGTCTTGAGCTTAATGACGAGTTTGGAGGGTGCAATGGTGTTAAATGCTGAGCTGTAATCGATTAACAGCATTCTTACATAAGTATTCCTCTTGCCCAGATGGGTTAGGGCAGTGTGCAGTGTGATTGCGATTGCGTCATCTGTGGACCAATTGGAGCGGTAAGCAAATTGGAGTGGGTCTAGGGTGTCAGGTAGGGTGGAGGTGATAAGATCCTTGACGAGTCTCTCAAAGCACTTCATGATGACGGAAGTGAGTGCTACGCGGCGATAGTCATTTAGCTCAGTTACCTTAGCTTTCTTGGGAACAGGAACAATGGTGGCCGTTTTGAAGCATGTGGGAACAGCAGACTGGGATAGGGATTGATTGAGAGAAGCTGATGAGGGAAGCTCATCTGTGTGTTCATCGTCCTCACCAGGGTCTTGACCTGACTGACTGCAGTTCGACATCATAACCGACTTCAGTGGCCAAATGACCACCTTCGATGGCCACTGGCACGCTGTAGAAGTGTGCTCTTCACAGATGTCCCAGTTCTTCCATGGCCTGCATATTCACCAGACATGTCACCCATTGATCATGTTTGTTATCCTCTGGATTGATGTTCCAGTTCCTGCCAATATCCAGCAACTTCCCACAGTCATTGAAGAGGAGTGGGACAACATTCCACAGGCCACAATCAACAGCCTGATCAACTCTATGCGAAGGAGATGTGTCGCGCTGCATGAGGCATTTGGTGGTCACACCAGAAATGGTTTTCTGAACCACGCCCTTATATATATTTTTTAAGGTATCTTTAATCCCACACGTGAAATCCATAGATTAGGCCCTCATTTATTTATTTAAATTGACTGATTTCCTTATATACTCTATACTTTATTCGTCATTTGTTTACTTTAGTGCAGTTTCCACTCCAAGTCCCAGTATTATACCTGTACGCATGCTACTTCCATGAGCTACTATTCACTATATAGTTTATACTGCCTGAATTAAATACTCAACTTGTCTCTCAAGAGTAAAACAGGGAGTTAGAAAATGCAACATGCAATCACTGTATATGCCCACCCAAAGCATGTGGAGGTAAACCCCATGTGACCTACAGAAGAGTGTGTGTGGCGGGCTAATGTCTAAGGGGCTCGGACAGGAGAACAAACAGCTCTATCAGACATGACATGGAGGGGGAGATGAGATAAAAGGGGATGAAATGGCTGTCCAGAGGCACTTCAATTAATGAGAGGCCAAGAAGTTAGTGTCTATTCTCCCTGTCGGTACAGGCTGTATCAAGGAGACGGTAGGAACAACAACCATCCATTCTGCCTTCATTGTCTTGTAATTACAGTTGAGGTCTCTGTGCGCTTTGAAGGCTCTCATGAGATGTCACCCTCGACAACATCTGAGAGTTCATTAAGCACTGTCTCATCCCACAGTGGGCATTACAAATGTAAAAGAGAGACACGCTCTATTGTCAAATCCCCGTCAAGAGGAAGCGTGATCGCCGAGAGATGCAACCTTGAGATCCTCTCATTGTCTTAAATGCTTTTTTTGTGTGTTTGTGTGCATTTTCTAAATCTCCACATCCCAAGCTATCACAATTTCTAATTTAAAGAGACTGATTATATAACCCCAACATAAAACACAATTTATCCCATCTTACAACAATCCAGAACAATCCAATCACACTGATATATGCTCACTTTCCTTAGTCGACCTCAATTGCTTTGACATTGCAGCAATGTTGTTAAGTTGTCCCTTAACATTTTGAATAATGTCCTGGTTCCCATCCATAGGTGTGCCAGAAGAGACCGGTGTCAGAGAGCAGAGGAGCCTTTCCGGTTCGCCACTGATATCGAACGTTGTGTGAAAATTATCGCTCACCCAGACAGCATCGCCGTGTCAGCACACAGTGTTCCCGTGAGTCAAATCTTAACCATTCGTTCTTTACTTCTGATCAAACTGATTCTTACATGTTTTGAGTTGATGGTGGTGACGTGGTCCTGAGTTTTTCATGACAGACCAGACAGTTCCAAACCAGCTATCCCTCTCTCCTCCTCTGCTATAGCTCCTATTGGAGGTGAGCAACGTGCCTGACCTCTCAGCTGGGATCAGCTGTGCCTTTGGAGAGCAGGCGGAGATGGAGGGTCATGTCAACGGCAACAGAGTCATGTGTCTGTCCCCGTCTGGCAAGGAGGTCCCACACATACCTGAAGGACAAGGTGAGAAAAGATATAGCTCCAGTATAGAACCAATTTCTATGTGTTCCTCAGTGATACAGATGTGACCTCTTTTTCAGAGGACCAACAGCCTGAATAAAGTTAAGCACTGTATAACCAAAAACCTGGAAATCCATAAATCCATATCCCCCCCTTACCCCCCCCATCTATCAGACTGGTTGAGTGTGGAGCTGCGTCTGAACTCTAAGGAGACAGGTCAAATGCTGGGCAGTACAGAGGTCAAGTTCTATAACTGCAGCATGCATCACACGTGAGTACAACACCCACACATGATCTGATCCATTCAATAGATAGTAGAGTACAACCTCATTAAGGGCATTGATGTACGCAACCCCACTTAAGTACAGGCAGGTAGGTAAACCTCTAAATTCAGGTCAACCTTAGGCAGTCAACCCCGCATTGTTAGCTTATTTGGTTCTACTTAGTTTTTCTAGAATGGTTCCCTGAGGAACAGTGTACATCAGGGATCATCAACTAGATTATGCAGTTGATCATAGCGCACTGCGCTTTATTACAGGTGACAATTTTAGTACTCATCACTGCATTCGCTACCAGAAAGTTGGTTGGTCCTCTTTGATGTCATGTAGGTTGATACATTGCTACGTTATCATTTATAAAGCTATTTTACAAAAAGTCCCACTGTACCTACCATCATAACTAAACTTTAGACATACTAGTTACCACACCCGGTCTTAGGGATGGCTAACTATGAAAATTCCTTTGGTCTCTACTGAGTTAGGTAAATCAGCTTTAAGTTTTCTTGAACCTTATTTGTGGAACAAAAATGGATCTAACCAGAATAGAAAGAGGAGTGGGAGGACCCTGGCAGCGTCATTAAATAGCATCCCCACTCCTCTTTCTATTCTGGTTAGAGCCAGTTGTTCTGTGAAGGGAGTAGTACACATCATTGTACGAGATCTTCAGTTTCTTGACAATGTCTTGCATGGAATAGCCTTCATTTCTCAGAACAAGAATAGACTGACGAGTTTCAGAAGAAAGTTCTTTGTTCCTGGCCATTTTGAGCCTGTAATCAAACCCACAAATGCTGATGCTCCAGATAATCAACTAGTCGAAAGAAGGCCAGTTTTATTGCTTATTTAATCAGGACAACAGTTTTCAGCTGTGCTAACATAATTGCAAAAGGGTTTTCTAATGATCAATTAGCCTTTTAAAATGACAATCTTGGATTAACTAACATAACTTGCCATTGGAACACAGGAGTGATGATTGCTGATAATGGGCCTCTGGACGCCTATGTAGTTATTCCATACAAAATCAGCCATTTCCAGCTACAATTTCTAAGTGACTCCAAACTTTTGAACAGTAGTGTATATACAAAAGTATATGGACATCCCTTCAAATGAGTAGATTCGGCTATCTCAGCCACACCTGTTGCTGACAGGTGTATCAAATCGAGCACACAGCCATGCAATCTCCATAGACAAACATTGACAGTAGGATGGCCTTAATGAAGAGCTCAGTGGCTTTCAACGTGGTATAGGATGCCACCTTTCCAACAAGTCAGTCTGCCAAATTTCTGCCCTGCTAGAACTGCCCCGATTAACTGTAAGTGCTGTTAATGTGAAGTGGAAACATCTAGGAGCAACAACGGCTCAGCCGCAAAGTAGTAGGCCACACAAGCTCACAGAACGGAACCACTGAGTGCAGAGGCATCTGTCCTTGGTTGTAACACTCACTACTGAGTCCCAAACTTCCTCTGGAAGCAACGTCAGTACAAGAACTGTTCGTCGGGAGCTTCATTAAATGGGTTTCCATGCCCGAGCAGCCGCACAGAAGCCTAAGATCACCATGCAAAATGTCAAGCGTCGGCTGGAGCGGTGTAAAGCTCTCCACCATTGGACTCTGGAGCAGTGACAACTCGTTCTCAGGAGTGATGAATCACACTTCACCATCTGGCAGTCCGACGGACTAATCTGGGTTTGGCGGATGCCAGGGGAATGCTACCTGCCTCAATGCATAGTGCGAGGAGGAATAATGATCTGGGGCTGTTTTTCATTGTTCAGGCAGGCCTTAGTTCCAGTGAAGGGAAATATTAACACTAGAGCGTACACTGACATTCTAGAGGACTCTGTGCTCCCAACTTTGTGGCAACAGTTTGGCGAAGGCGCTATCCTGTTTCAGCTTGACAATGACCCTGTGCACAAAGGGAGGTCCATACAGAATCGGTTTGTCGAGATCGGTGTGGAAGAACTTGGCTGCCCTGCACAGAGCCCTGACCTCAACTCCATCGAAGACATTTGGAATTAATTGGAACGCCGACTGAGAGCCAGGCTTAATCACCCAACATCAGTGCCCGACCTCACTAATGTTCTTGTGGCTGAATGGAAGCAAGTCCCCGCAACAATGTTCCAACATCTAGTGGAAATCCTTCCCAGAAGAGTGGAGGCTGTTATACCACCAAAGGAGGGACCAACTCCATATTAATGCCCATGATTTTGGAATGAGATGTTCAATGAGCAGGTGTCCACATACTTTTCGTGAAGTAGTGTAGCTCTCTGGCAGGTACATTCAGGTCAACTTTAACATATTACTATAATATAAATGCAGTACAAAGCCTCATCACATCCAATTCATCAGAATGAGGTGTCCATTAGCAGCTAGCGACCCTCTCTGGTCTATAGTGTGATTAATATGTCAGTCTAAACAGCCTCCCCCTTCTCTCCCCTCCCCTCCCTTTTTGCCTCACACAGCACAGTAGCATCACATCAGCCTCCGTGATTAATTATCCTGTGTTTGAAACGGCCTGGCAGGCCAGTTCTATTAATACAGAGCTGTTACAGAACATACTGACTTACTGTTGCTCGTGGCCTTTCTGAAACACTGCTGTATTAACATTATGCGCTAGTGGTACAATGTTGAGGAAACTAACTATGCTCTCTTCATGCACTGTATCTTGGATGGATCATTAGAGACATACTAAGATCATATGTTTGGCCACAGAGTCTGGAAGCATTTGGATGTCTGTTGGCTGGTTGGTCATATGATGTCTGTAACGTGTCCATCTGTCCCTCCCTCTGTCTTTGCCCTGCAGGTGTCTGTCCTGTGTGAACAGTACCTTCCGCTGCCACTGGTGTAAATACCGCAACCTGTGTACTCACAACCCCTCCAGCTGCTCCTTTCAGGAGGGCCGGGTCAATGCCTCAGAGGTAGCTACATGGCTATGGATTAACAAACACTAGATTAACAATTTTGTCTCTATAATACACATTAACACATGTTTACATTAACCAGTGTTTAATCTATCTTTATAATTGAATGGACCTTGATAGAAGCTTTTTGATGTCTGACCTTTGACTCCTGGCGTACGTTCTACAGGACTGCCCCCAGCTGCTGCACTCTGGAGAGATCCTGATCCCAGCAGGGGAGGTGAGACCCATCACCTTGAGGGCCCGGAACCTTCCCCAACCCCAGTCTGGCCAGCGGGGTTACGAGTGTGTGCTCCACGTCCAGGGAAACAACCACCGCGTCACCGCCCTGCGCTTTAACAGCTCCAGTGTGCAGTGTCAGAACAGCTCGGTATGCACTGTGTGACCCTCTCTAACACTCCCGCCGGGACCAGCCTCAACCTGGCTGTGCATTATCCAGGACCATTATCTCTAGTGTAGTGAATTACATCTGAGGTAGTCTCTGAGCGTAATCTGAATCTGATCTCATCCCACTGAAATGATCTGTCATGCGGTGTCTCGATAAAATAAGAAGTAGGTTGTCTGCAGTGGAAGGACTAAAACAGACATCTAAATTATGTCTGAAACCTAACATGTCCGTGTCATTCAAACATACATCTAGGTCCTTGTAATAGGGACATAATAGGTTCCCTTGAGACTCAAGTTTCAGTGGAGACCAACTTCTCAGATAGTTGAGTGAGGAAGAGTGGCAGACAGTGCTACACAGACTACATGACATTTTAATGTATCTATGCCTCACTCTCCTCTCTCACGTCCAATGAACAGCCTCTCTAGTCCCCGCAGAGTCCTGTCCCAATATGGGCAAGTCCCAGGGAGAGGAGCAGATAGTGATCATATAAATGACAGGTGGTTAAAAGTCTCTCTCTCTCTCTCTCTCTCTCTCTCTCTCTCTCTCTCTCTCTCTCTCTCTCTCTCTCTCTCTCTCTCTCTCTCTCTCAGTACATCTATGAGGGTGTAAAGATCAGTGACCTGGCGGTGGACCTTTCTATCGTTTGGAACGGCAATTTCATCATCGACAATCCCGAGAAGATTAAAGGTGCCTGTGCCATCCATCATTGCCTGCAATTGCTGAGGAGTGGAAAACAGTCACTCTGTTGGGATGAATGGGGTCTAGCCCACGTCAAAGCTTTCCCTCTGCCTTCAGATAAAGTTCACATGGCTCTCACGCGCTACTGTGTTATTATTAAGGCCAATAATTTGTGCTGTGAGAGTGAAGGGTGAACTTTTGTGTTTACCATTTTTGGTTTCTGACTGTTAGAACTCTTTCCATTATGTATTTGGTTGTAGAATAGTGCCATTCAATATCTAAATACTGTGAAATATACACGCACTGAATATAATTCAACTGCGGTCCTCCTCTATCCCACAGTGCACCTGTATAAGTGTGGTGCCCAGCGGGACAGTTGTGGCATGTGTCTGAGGGCCGAGAGGAAGTTCCAGTGTGGCTGGTGCAGTGGAGAAGGCCGTTGCACCATGAAGCAGCACTGTTCACCCATCAGCCCCTACGCCAGCCGCTGGCTCAACCTGTCCGGCAGGAATGTCAAGTGTACCAACCCACGCATCACCGAGGTTAGTTAATCAGTGAGACCCTTACCTTTTCCTGCAAACCTCTACTTTAACCTTCATCATTATCCATCATAGGGCCTTAGTAATAAGAGGCCTTCTCAGAAATAACCAGTAAAAACACTGGGATCAGTCCTTAGACATGAGCATCATATCCTCCTTCAAATCAGTAGAACACAATTAAGGAAGGACTATACGAGACACAGCGTGTGCCACATAGAGTACAACATTATCTCTGCAACCAAATGAATGCAGCCATGAGCCGTGCACTATGCAGCCTATTTTGTGAGTCTTTTTGGCCCTAACTCCTTCTTTATTACAAGAGACATAGTGGGTCAGACAGACATATAACTAATGCTCCCACTTCAAAGAGCCGCAAGCCTTTGAAGTCCCTGTCACATTATTAGTGTTTCAGTGGCAGTCTGGGAGGGAATTGATTCAGACCCGGACTGCTACTGCCTGCTGCTGGGAACAGGGATAGTGCTGCACTACAGACCTGAGGGGTGTTTGTGTGGTCAAGCCATTTTAAGGAGAGCTTCTGAATAATTATCTTTGTACATAGTGATGCAGTGCTGCTACAAGGCCTACGCATGGAATATTACTTAAAGGCTGAATTTGAACCGCATGATTTCTGATTGATATGTTTTCTACCTATTATTTTATCCTTTCACTTTCAAACACTAATATACAGTGTTCTGAAGTGCTCTAAGTCTCGCACTTCTCCATGCCACTGTCTCCTCCCTGTAGGTGAGTCCAGTGGCAGGGCCTCCAGAGGGTGGGACACTGGTCACCATACAGGGAATGAACCTGGGCCTGTCCTTCTCAGAACTGTTGGGGAACGTGGAGGTGGCAGGGGTACATTGCACTCCGCAGGAAGAGGGCTACATCACTGCAGAACAGTAAGAACCAACACGCACAGAAGCACCCAGACACACATGCATGCACAAACTCAGGCACTTACACGCAAAGACACACACACGCACACACAAAGATTACAACCAATGATAGAGATAGAGATAAACAGTTTGCAGCAGGCTTGCTTTAGTGTACTGAGGAGTGTAGAGCAGAGCTGTTTTGTGTGTCTTCGTGAGGCTGACGGCACCGCTGTAATTGAAATGCGCTGCATGTCACTGACTGCAGGGACAATCTGTTAGCCATGGGTTTCTCTCACAGCCATGTCATTCAATTGGTCCATGGCTGAGGGCACCTTATTTATATCCTTGTATAAAGAAACATGCCAGCAGAAAATTGGAAAACTCGCCCGACATAGCAGAGGGGGGCGAGAAGAGGATTCATTGGGTCCTGTTATTGTCAGGTGAAAGGTTAATCCCTAAGACATTTCTGGGACTACTCATTTAGGCCCCACACAGTGCTTTAAAGCATGGCATTACAACCATTATTTTTACTGTAGGTCAGTTTTATAATGACTTATTCATTGCATACTTTATCTTATTGACCTGACACGCTAACAAATTTATGGAGAACACACTGTTGCCATGGTGCCCGAGTTAATGGTGGGTGGTAGAGATGGGGTGTAGTTTAACATTGCTATTCTATTGGTGCTATTGGTTTTCCATTAGGAAGAACGATGGCCTTCCATATTGACCTACCACTACTTTGAAAGTCTGCCACAATCACATTGAATGGAGAGACCAACAGAAAATAGCACTTTCTGTTCACTTGAAAAAAGTGTACAGCAAAGTTCTCTCTCTCCCTCTCCCTCTCCCTCTCCCTCTACCTCAATTCAATTTGCTTTATTGGCACGACGTAACAATGTACATATTGCCAAAGCTTATTAATATCGAAATTGTCAACAGGACAACAGTGACAACAATAACCAAGTGTCAAAATAACCATACATTCAACAATAACAATAAGCATACAGTAGTCTCTCTCTCTCTCTCTCTCCCTCTCTCTCTCTCTCTCTCTCTCTCTCCCCCTCTCCCTCTCTCTCTCTCCCCCTCCCCCTCTCTATCTCTCTCTCTCTCTCTCTCTCTCTCTCTCTCTCTCTCTCTCTCTCTCTCTCTGTGTCTGTGACTTGACAGGATTGTGTGTGAGATGGACTCTACGTCTCAGGGAAGGGCACCTGGTCCAGTCCAGCTGTGTGTTGGTGAATGTAGACCAGAACTACGAACTCAGTCCTCCCAGCTCTACTCCTTTGTGGTATGATATGCATACAGTGCCTTGCGAAAGTATTCGGCCCCCTTGAACTTTGCGACCTTTTGCCACATTTCAGGCTTCAAACATAAAGATATAAAACTGTATTTTTTTGTGAAGAATCAACAACAAGTGGGACACAATCATGAAGTGGAACGACATTTATTGGATATTTCAAAAATTTTTAACAAATCAAAAACTGAAAAATTGGGCGTGCAAAATTATTCAGCCCCTTTACTTTCAGTGCAGCAAACTCTCTCCAGAAGTTCAGTGAGGATCTCTGAATGATCCAATGTTGACCTAAATGACTAATGATGATAAATACAATCCACCTGTGTGTAATCAAGTCTCCGTATAAATGCACCTGCACTGTGATAGTCTCAGAGGTCCGTTAAAAGCGCAGAGAGGATCATGAAGAACAAGGAACACACCAGGCAGGTCCGAGATACTGTTGTGAAGAAGTTTAAAGCCGGATTTGGATACAAAAAGATTTCCCAAGCTTTAAACATCCCAAGGAGCACTGTGCAAGCGATAATATTGAAATGGAAGGAGTATCAGACCACTGCAAATCTACCAAGACCTGGCCGTCCCTCTAAACTTTCAGCTCATACAAGGAGAAGACTGATCAGAGATGCAGCCAAGAGGCCCATGATCACTCTGGATGAACTGCAGAGATCTACAGCTGAGGTGGGAGACTCTGTCCAAAGGACAACAATCAGTCGTATATTGCACAAATCTGGCCTTTATGGAAGAATGGCAAGAAGAAAGCCATTTCTTAAAGATATCCATAAAAAGTGTTGTTTAAAGTTTGCCACAAGCCACCTGGGAGACACACCAAACATGTGGAAGAAGGTGCTCTGTTCAGATGAAACCAAAATTGAACTTTTTGGCAACAATGCAAAACGTTATGTTTGGCGTAAAAGCAACACAGCTCATCACCCTGGACACACCATCCCCACTGTCAAACATGGTGGTGGCAGCATCATGGTTTGGGCCTGCTTTTCTTCAGCAGGGACAGGGAAGATGGTTAAAATTGATGGGAAGATGGATGGAGCCAAATACAGGACCATTCTGGAAGAAAACCTGATGGAGTCTGCAAAAGACCTGAGACTGGGACGGAGATTTGTCTTCCAACAAGACAATGATCCAAAACATAAAGCAAAATCTACAATGGAATGGTTCAAAAATAAACATATCCAGGTGTTAGAATGGCCAAGTCAAAGTCCAGACCTGAATCCAATCGAGAATCTGTGGAAAGAACTGAAAACTGCTGTTCACAAATGCTCTCCATCCAACCTCACTGAGCTCGAGCTGTTTTGCAAGGAGGAATGGGAAAAAATGTCAGTCTCTCGATGTGCAAAACTGATAGAGACATACCCCAAGCGACTTACAGCTGTAATCGCAGCAAAAGGTGGCACTACAAAGTATTAACTTAAGGGGGCTGAATAATTTTGCACACCCAATTTTTCAGTTTTTGATTTGTTAAAAAAGTTTGAAATATCCAATAAATGTCGTTCCACTTCATGATTGTGTCCCACTTGTTGTTGATTCTTCACAAAAAAATACAGTTTTATATCTTTATGTTTGAAGCCTGAAATGTGGCAAAAGGTCGCAAAGTTCAAGGGGGCCGAATACTTTCGCAAGGCACTGTACATAGTACACATCTCTCTACTTCAGTAATATTGCTCTGGAACAGTTTGTTCTCATAGACTATCATATGAGTCATCGACAACAGAGTTGACAAAGTAACATGCCATGTGGAATATTGAGAAAATGCTCTTTTCCCAGACCTCTAACCTGGTGGGACTGACCCCTGGCCGAGGGCCTGAGTCTGGCGGAACTAAGGTCACCATCGTGGGGGAGAACCTGGGTGCTGGTAGCAGAGTGAATGTTACCTTTGGAAACCAGACCTGTGAGCTGTACAGGTGAGTGCAGAGGAGAAGGCCAAAAGAGAACCCTCTACAGAAGCTCCTACAAAAATCCTTATATAAAAGTGGGGACTTGATGAAAGTGCCTACTCTTATTTTTTCGGGACCAATTTTAAAAGGTCCTGTGCAGTTAAATATGTGATTTTCCCAGATTCTTCTGTTGAACTGTTTCAACGCGTTTCCACTGCTCCAGTCCAATGGCGACAAGCTTTACACCACTCCAACGAATACTTGACATTTTGTATGGTGATCTTAGGCTTCTGTGCAGCTGCTCGGCCATGGAAACCGATTTCATAAAGCTCCTGACGAACAGTTATTGTGCTGAAGTTGCTTCCAGAAGCAGTTTGGAACTCGGTAGTGAGTGTTGCAAACGAGGACAGACGTTTTTTACTCACTACGCGCTTCAGCACTCGGCGGATCCGTTCTGTGAGCTTGTGTGGCCTACCACTTCGCTGCTGAGCCGTTGTTGCTCCTAGAAGTTTCCACCTCACAATAACAGCACTTATATTTGACCGGGGCAGCTCTAGCAGGGCAGAAATTTGACAAACTGATTTGTTGGAAAGGTGGCATCTTATGACGGTGCCACATTGAAAGTCAGAGGATGCCATAGTCTTCAGTAAGGCCATTCTACTGCCAATATTTGTCTGTGGAGATTGCATGGCTATGTGCTCGATTTTATACACTTGTCAGCAACGGGTGTGGCTGAAATAGCCAAATCCTCTCATTTGCATATATACTTTTGTATATACAGTATGCTTTTGTATATACAGTGTATTTTTTCACACTATGAGGTTGGATTAATTATGATAATGCTCTTTTAGTGTAAGAGCTGTTTGAAAAGACTCCCTGAAATTGGTGGGATGGAGTTTTGGCCTGCCTGGTAACAGCACCAGGCATTCATTTAGTTAGTAGACCAAGAAAATGAATAAGAAATGATTTATTGGGAAATTGCTAAGAAGCCATTTATGTTTATTCTTGACCATTTTAATTTAAAACAATCCCAGAAGGTACTTAATTGTTACCCAGAAGAGTTGCTATTTGACAATGAGAGAAAAAAGACTGTATTGGACCTTTAAAGATCAAAAAGGCCTCGTTGTGAGAGTCAGTAGGGTGAAGAAGAGGAACCATTAGCTATAAATCCTCTAATTTACCACGTTTCCTCTGTAACGTGTCTCTATTGAGGAAGAGGCAGACAGTAATGCTCGCTCGCCCTGCATGGTAATGTGCATAACTCACTGTAGTAGAGTTAAGATTCCCATGAGGTAAAGAGTAGGCACTGACAGAATCAAAGGAATTTAACCTTGTTGGTATTCCCTGTTGGTTTTCCCAGACGGACCATGTCGGAGATTGTGTGTTTCTCGGCACCCTCTGTGACTGGCGCTGGCCTGGTGCAGGTCAGCCTCATTGTGGATCTGGCCAAGGTGCCAGGAAACCTGAGCTTTGAGTACATTGAGGATCCCACAGTCCAGCGCATCGAGCCAGAGTGGAGCATCACTAGGTACAGTAACCCCCCCAGCAAAGAATAAACTGCTATTTTAATAAACTATTGATGTTTTTCCCCCATTTGGTTCAGCTGTATATTACTGAGGGATAAGGTGAGTGAAGATGCAAGGCACCACAGCAACCTGCTCTGCTGGCCTTCCTGTCAAAGATTATGCATGATAGTTGGTGCAGTGCGGGGTGTGACTCGAGGACACAGAAACAGCCAGACAGGGAGAAGTTGTGCAGTGGAGTGGCTAGTGGCTTTCTACTAAGTCAACTGACAGAGGATTTCACAGACTTATAATTAAAGTCCCATCGTCTCATCATCTGTGTGCAGTCACACCATGTGGCCACCAAAGCTTAGGTATCCTTTGAAGTGTGGGAATGACTGGATCCATCTCAAGCTAACTAGACAGATGTTCCACTTTTCCATTTAGTTTCTCTCTTCTCCAGATCGGTCTCATTTTATTCTGAGCTCTACATGTAGACCAAGTGATAACAGGGTTAGTTTGTTTGTGTTAATACATATAACACAATCAGGTAGCATTCAGGAAATGCCAGTCTTGGATACCTGATAGATGAATAAACAGGAAGCCAGCTAGCAGAACCGTTCCACTTGGCTCTAACTGGCCAGAACAGTTCAATGTTTTCCTGGTACCAAAGATGCATTTATGCTGAAAAAAGTACAATTCAATACAAATCAGGTGATTTTGATGAAGACAGGAAGAGGAAATTGCCGTTTATCTCCCGGATCACCTCTTCAGTGGCCAATATGGAGGTGTAAAATGGTGTATGTGTTGTGTTTTCTAGTGGACACACTACCCTGATGGTGACAGGGACCAACCTAGATGTGGTGCAGGAGCCGAGGGTCAGGGTCAAGTATGCTGGTCACGAGTCTGTCAACGTGAGTCTGTCCACTGATAACATATCTACATATATACGTATCTCTTTCCCCTGTCCTGTATATTGTCTAGTCCTGAGAAATGGTGGCCAATTCTAATTGTCATTTCAAAAGTGTTGACAATTATTTCTTTGTTCTTGTCTGTCTCTGTCCTTGGATCTCTCCCCAGGTGTGTAAGGTGCTCAACACCACCACGATAAGCTGCTTTGCTCCTTCCCTGAAGGCAGAGTACACACCGGAGCAGGAGTCAGTGAAACACGTGGAGGAGTTTGGTTTTATCTTCAACAACGTGCAGGCCCTGCTCACCTACAACAGCACCAGTTTCATCTACTATCCCAACCCTTACCTAGAGCCCCTCAGCTTGTCTGGGGTGCTAGAGCAGAAACCTGGCTCCCCCATCATACTCAAGGTGGGACCACCCAGCCCAACCTAAAGCAGCCCATAACTCTGTAGCAGTACTGTCATAAGATGAGGAGTTCTATCTACTGACCTGACGGATGTGGGGTTTCCCTCTTTGTGTTGCAGGGGCGTAACCTGGTGCCCTCGGCATCTGGAGGGGCCAGGTTGAACTACACTGTGCTGATCGGGGACACACCCTGTTCCCTCACCGTCTCTGACACACAGCTCCTCTGTGAGCCACCCAACCTCACAGGCCGGCACAAAGTCCTGGTCAGTTTGTCTGTCAGACTGTCGAAGTCCAGTTCTAGATAAACTATTAAAGGCCCAAAGCAGACGTTTTTGTATGAAATAATTTCTGTGTAACAATTAAGGAAGAATTTTGATAAGACAGTCTGTGAGTGGTCTGAATGGGGAGGGGTAAACTGAAAACTATCTGTTAATGGTAGACAGATTGGTTTGGAACTCTCTTTATTATCGGTCTATTAACTTATTTACCGCTTGGTGATGTCCCCAAGCAAGCCAAAACTCCACCCATGCAAAACCTGCTGATTAGAAGTTCTTGAGTAGATTGTATTTTCAACCAGCAACTGGATGGAAATAACACTGATCAAATTATTTCAGACTTTTACACTGTTCTTTTCATTAGCTGCTATACAATATGATACAAAACACAGAAGAACTTGGACTTTAAGTCAAATGCAGCTTGGCCAAGGTCAAACAAACATATAAAAAAGGAAAGTATTGATCAGTATAGTTGACCTATGTGTTACATTTTGCATGACGGCCTATGTACACGTGTGTTTATGGTTTATTGTCTATGTACAGGTCCAGGTGGGTGGTCTCCACATCTCTCCTGGTGCAGTCCACATCCGCTCAGACAGCCTGCTCACCCTCCCCGCCATCTTCAGCATCACGGCTGGAGGAGGCCTGCTGCTCATCATCGTCTTCATCGTCCTATTGGCCTATAGACGCAAGTCGCACGAGAATGACCTCACTCTCAAACGCCTGCAGATGCAGATGGACAACCTGGAGTCGCGAGTGGCTCTGGAGTGCAAGGAAGGTGAATCTGACCAGCACATGTTATCAGACAATCTCAACTGCCCATACAAGATAACAATAAAATGCTAATCCAATCATGCTTTCTCTCTCTCTGTAATTGCGCCTAGCTTTCGCTGAGCTGCAGACTGACATCAACGAGCTGACCAGTGACCTGGACAGGGCTGGGATCCCCCACCTGGACTACCGCACCTATACCATGAGGGTCCTCTTCCCTGGCTTCGATGACCATCCTGTACTCAGGGAGCTGGAGGTAACCAACCATTACAAACCTGGCAACACCTGACCCCTTGCCATCTACTGTATCTGTACATTATTTGTAGAATCAGATGATATACCCCATGCAAGATCCCTCTACTCTCTGAGGGTTCTGTGTGTGTCTCTGTGTGTGTGTAGGTGTCTGGGAGCGGGCAGCAGGGTGTGGAGAAGGCCCTGAAGCAGTTTGCCCAGCTGGTGAATAACAAAGTGTTCCTGCTGACATTTATCCGTACTCTGGAACTCCAGCGCTCCTTCTCCATGCGTGACCGCGGCTATGTGGCCTCGCTCATCATGACCGCGCTGCAGGGCCGCCTGGAGTACGCCACAGACGTGCTCAAACACCTCCTCTCTGACCTCATCGAGCGCAACCTGGAGAGCAAGAACCACCCTAAACTACTGCTGCGCAGGTACAGACAGAACGCTTGTACCTGTTTTTCTGAATGCTGAAAACCTCATATCACACAGAATAACTGTCACAGAGAGAGAGAGAGAGAGAGAGAGAGAGAGAGAGAGAGAGAGGAGACCACAGTGTGCCGTCACAGCAGTGATTTGTGACCTGTTGCCAAAAGAAAAGGGCAACCAGTGAAGAACCATCACCATTGTAAATACAACGCATATGTATGTCTATTTATTTTCCCTTTTGTACTTTCACTATTTGCACATTGTTACAACACGTTATATAGACATAATATGACGTTTGACATGTCTTTGTTCATTTGGAACTTCTGTAATGTTTACTGTTAATTTTTATTGTTTATTTCACTTTTGTTTATCATCTATTTCACTTGCTTTAGCAATGATAACATATGTTTCCCATGCAATAAAGCCATTGAATTGAGAGAGAGAGCGCGAGGGTAGACAGCCATTGTCAGTCTGACTTATACTCTATGTGCCACTCATGAAACATTCAGCTGAAGCTCACATTTCCTCCCCTCCACCTCACTTTATTCTGCACAGCACATTGTTTTCCCAGGACTGGGAGAAGCCTGCTAAATCTTTCATAGGAGGCACTCAATCTGAGACACACTCTTTAAATATAAGGATGTGTTAACATGGGAGCCAGCAAGGCTGACCTTGTTAGCCCAAACATTCTGCAGTCACAAAAACAATCCCAAAGATAATGGAATGCAGGCAATGGGAAAGAAGTGATAGCCAGCTATATGTTTGAGAATGAGCATTGAGCAGGAGCTAGGAGCTAGAAGCAGAGCTGCCATGTCTATCGGCACCATCTTTCGAGAAGGAAAGAGGTGAGCAAGTTAGGAGGCTGCAATGGAGCTATACTGTAGTATTACCTCTAAGGGGAGGCGAAAGGTTCATATTTAACAGCTAGATCTTTGAATGTTTTATCAGATAGAACATACAAGTATGTTTTAGTGTATCTATTGATACATAATAAATCACAATCTTGCCCACATAGCGTTTGATGATGGGATGAGCACTGCTGACACAGTGAAAGGAGAGAAAGTGGTCAGATAGTAGCTTTTGCACAATTATGTCATGACCCAAATAGGTTCCATTCTATAGCAGCAGCACTCAGGTTCTGGTGTTAGTCCTCTGAGACCATGCAGAGCAGCATGTTACTTTTACATAAACTAACTCACCATGTTGTTTTTTACACAACTCTGGGTTGTCTACCGTCCCTCTTAAGCATTCTCTCTACCTAAATGGTCAGACCACTCGACGTTCCGACATCTCCCTCTTTTAAAATGCATCCGTCTGTTCCTGTCTTGCAGAACCGAGTCAGTTGCAGAGAAGATGCTGACTAATTGGTTTGCCTTCCTACTTCACAAATTCCTTAAGGTAATATCAATGACTTGGAACCTCATCACTGCAGATGTCACCATGATATATCACTCCAATTCCTCGAATGATTGTTATTGATGATACACCAGATGGATTTCTATGTGCGTTGGGATTACACGTGTGTGATATGGACGTGTTTTATGAACAATGTACATCTCCTCTCCTTTCCTCTCTCAATCCTCTCCTCTCGCACACGTCCTTTCCTTCCTGGACAAAGGAGTGTGCAGGTGAGCCTCTCTTCATGCTCTACTGTGCCATCAAGCAGCAGATGGAGAAGGGACCTATCGACTGCATCACTGGGGAGGCACGCTACTCCCTCAGTGAAGACAAACTCATTCGCCAGCAGATTGACTACAAGACCCTGGTGAGTCACCATACCATACGACAATATGTCTTAGATGTCGGATTCTATTAAAACCACTTGGAGTATTTTCTTAGTCATAGTTGCCACCATAAAAGTGAGGGGCTTGCTTACACCACAGTTGGTAGGGGACATGCTGTGCGCGCCTCTGTAAATATTAACTCATGGTGCCCTTATGTCAAAGCTCTGAATAGGAGATAATTAATTGGCTACTGTAGATAATACGATCTAGAAGAAAAAGAAACGCACACCTATTAAGACGAGGTGCTGGCTAGCGGAGTAGAAAACTTGAAAATAAAAGAGAGCCGCACACTCTAGGAGCTCAGATGCAAAAATGTAATTACCAACGTTTCGACAGCCAAGCTGTCTTCATCAGGGTATATAGATAATACAACTGTAAAGAGCCAAAAGGATGATACAAATCATGTTTGACATGCTGTTCAGTGACACAATCAGCTAAGAGTTAAACCTGATGATGTAATCAAGGCTTGGCCCCTGGGAGAACTTGTCCGTAGCTAAAGCAGAAGTTGGATGCAGCAACAGTGTGGCTCATCCCCCAGAGGCATTAGCCTGAGAGCAGCCCAGTTACAAGACGACACGTCTCTGGTCACCCTGTGGGAGAGGTTGTGTCTCATTATCCATTTAATGCCCCACTAGAGCTGGCAACCCGACATTCAGCTGAAAGTGTGAAATTACATTTCTGGCCAAAGCTGTGAGAGAGATGGCACACAAGGAGAGGAGAGCCTTTTCCATGCAGCCAGGAGGCCGGTTTAAAGAGAGGGACAGTGAATACTAATAACAGCACTCTCTCTCTCTCTCTCTGGTCCCTCCTCAGACTCTGAGCTGTGTGAACCCAGACAACGAGAACAGCCCTGAGTTCCCCGTTAAGGTGCTCAACTGTGACACCATCACCCAGGTGAAGGAGAAGATTCTGGATGCTGTCTGTAGGAACATGCACTTCTCCCAGAGGCCTCGGGCTGCGGACATGGACCTGGGTGAGACAGACTGGCTCCAGTCAGAATGAATGGATGACATACAATAACTAATACAGTGGTTATTCACTGTCTGCTTGTGTCTGACTTATTGAACCTTGAAAAGGGACTCATAGATGCACACCTGGGTTTTTCCCCCCACCAGAATGGCGCCAGGGGAGGACGGCACGTGTGGTCCTGCAGGATGAAGACATCACCACTAAGATTGAAGGAGACTGGAAGAGACTAAACACCCTCATGCACTATCAGGTCAAACCACTCAATCCCCATCACACAGTTCACTAACACAGTTCACAGCCTCTGTACATTCTGTTGTCCACAATGCTGCCTCTGGCCATAGTAAACCAAACTAATCCACCTCTCTCATCTCCTGTATTAGTCAGATGCCTCCTGCTATGGGTAGATCATGAGGGTTGTTCATGTTAAACAGCTTTAAATAGAGCACTAGTGTAAACACATTAAAGTCCATCTCACTCTGCACTCACAAATGCTCTGACTATGGGGTGTAAAACATGTTTGCATTAAGCCAAGAGACAAAGACATCCAACTTTAGCTGCCACACCAGGAGGGGGGGGTGTCAAAGAGATGAATGTGTTGATAAAATCTATCAAGGAAATGAACAATTTCCCTCGATTACTTTTAGTCTCTCTGGGGGGGAAATGCTCCTCTCTGCTACGTACCTGGTTCTGTGACAGCCCGGTCTGTGGCTCCTGTAGAGCAGCAGCAGTGATTTCTACTCATGCTGGGAGCCTGCTTTACTGCAAAAGGCATGCACACCTCTCTGACCTTCTTCTCCCCTACCAACCCACCGCAGGAGCCTGCTGAGGGGAGGATGGCTCATAATAATGGCTGGAATGAAGTGAATGGAATGGGTTCCAGCCATTATTATGAGCAGCCTCCTGTGCTGGGTTGGTAAGGGAGAAGAAGGGTCCGAGAGGATTTGAATTACCATTCCAATTATTCCGTTCCATCCATTATTATGAGCCCATCCCCAATTAAGGTGCCACCAACCTCCTGTGCAACCCACACACTCACTCCGTTCTACCACAGCAGGCCACCTTGTGACTCGTGTTCAGGTCCAAGCTTCGAAGCTTCAGTGACAGCATCTTCTCTAGTGTTGCGCAGAGCGTCTGGAACTCCCTCCCTCCAGCCATCTGTGACTCTGAGTTCATCACTATCTTTCAGCCCCACCTAAAAACCCACATCTTCACCATTGCCTACCCCCTAAGTTCAAGTTTATTATACTGCCTATCACAAATTGAAAATTTAATAACTTCTATAGGTCTTCATTGGGCCAAATTTCTCATATCAATGTCATGTTCTGACCCAATAATGTGGATTTGGGAGTGGGTCAAACTGACATGAACCCTTGTGTTTTCCGTATGAATCCTGCAGGTGTCAGACCACTGTGTGGTAGCCCTGGTGCCCAAGCAGATGTCCTCGTACAACCTGCCCTCCTCAGCCAGCTTCCCACGCAGCATCAGTAAATACGGTCAGTCAATCAGACCTTCCCTGGAGCCACTCTCACCACCAAACCACTCACTTACCTATTCATTATTCTACCAGACCGACTGAGATAATATATCGTGACCGTCTGTCTGGGACCCTCTCTCTCTGCAGATGTACCATTCCGCTCCACCCCCACCAGTCCTGACAGCCCTCACTCCCGCGTGCCCATGCTCACCCCGGACATGGAGAGTGGGGTGAAGGTGTGGCACCTGGTCAAGAACCACGACCATGGGGACCAGAAGGAGGGTGAGCGCGGCTCCAAGATGGTGTCCGAGATATACCTGACCAGGCTACTGGCTACTAAGGTATTCCCTTACTCTCCCCCCAGAGCATCTTAGCAATTACAGATCCAGTCATTTTGTTCCAATGCTATGGTGTGTTTTTAACATTGCTGTGGTTTTTTATTTAGGGTACACTGCAGAAGTTTGTGGATGATCTGTTTGAGACGTTGTTCAGCACTGTGTGCCGGGGCAGTGCTCTTCCACTCGCCATCAAGTACATGTTTGACTTCCTGGACGAGCAGGCTGACAAGCATGGCATCCATGACATGGACGTTCGCCACACATGGAAAAGCAACTGGTAAGGGAGTGCAGATTTAATGTGCTACTTGAAAGCAATAATGATTTTATGCTGATCGTGTCAATATATAGACTGTCTATAAACTGTTCTTTCTCATCCTCCCTCTGTCCCAGCCTGCCTCTGCGCTTCTGGGTGAATGTGATCAAGAACCCGCAATTTGTGTTTGACATCCATAAAAGCAGCATCACAGACGCCTGTCTGTCTGTGGTGGCTCAGACCTTCATGGACTCCTGCTCTACCTCAGAGCATCGCCTGGGCAAGGACTCCCCCTCCACCAAGCTACTCTACGCCAAGGACATCCCCAACTACAAGAGCTGGGTGGAGAGGTGAGATGAGTGTGTGTTTTACTCAAATCACTCAACTGTAATATTATTAATGGATTCGTAGTTATTCTTTTACACTGAAATCACAGAGGAAGACTGACTTCAGTGTCCAGGCTTTTTGTTAACAGTCCACAGTGAAACATATACCCACTGGGCACACACTAGTTGAATCAATGTTGTTTCCACATCATTTCAATGAAATGATGTTGAACCAACGTGGAATAGATGTTGAATTGATGTCTGTGCCCAGTGGGTAGCAGCTAGCTACGACATGTTTGCCAGTTTGCGCTCTGAAGTTGTTTCCACCCGGAATATTAACAAGACAACACTCCATCTTAACTTGTCCTCCACACTTACTGGATTGGTCGAACAGTGCAGAAGAGAACCTGTCAACAGTTTTTTTTTTTATCTCGTCATGTCCAGAATGTGGGGTGTGTAGTTTCAGGTGTTTCTTTTACGCCTGCTGTGTTTAGGTTACATGTTGGCTGACAGAACAGCCTGTGTGCGTTTCTGTCTCCCGCTAGGTACTACGCGGACATAAACCGCCTACCTGCCATCAGTGACCAGGACATGAATGCCTACCTGGCCGAGCAGGCCCGTCTTCACTCCAATGAGTTCAATGTGCTGTGTGCCCTGCACGAGATGTATGCCTACGTCAGCAAGTACAGCCAAGAGGTGAGGCCCTATACCTCAATGTCTTTACAAAATACAGTAGGGGGCTAGGGTGGCATCCAAAACAGGGGCATCTAGATTCAACGTAAATTAAAGTACCTCTTAGCCTGCCTAATTGTAGTAACAGGAGGGTATTTGCAGCACAAAGTACAGTAACCTTGTGTTTCCCTGCCTGCTTTGCTGATTTCGTGTCTGTCTTGTATGTGTATGTCAGATCATTGAGGCCCTGGAGCAGGATGATCAGGCCCAGAAGCAGAGGCTGGCCTACAAAGTAGAGCAGATCATCACAGCCATGTCTGTGGAGAGCTGAGGCAGACGTGTGTACTCAGAGACACACAGACAGACAAGGCCCAGGACACAGGTCACATGCTACCAGAAGAGCAAGCAGCCCCACAAGCAGCAGGTGAAGGAAACTGAACAACATAATAATTCAGCCTGAGTGCTCAACAAGGGAAGAGCACAGATATACAAGCAAATTCACCAAGCACTGCTGTCCTCTCTCTGTCTGCTGCAGTGGGGCCACATGTGGAGGTGTAAGGGATGAGCAGGCAACGAGAGACTACTAAACAGTACCACAAAAACAAAATACATGCATATCATAGCCTTGGCCTTGGACTGACATTCCCTTTTCAGCGGACAAGTCTAATGCTGCGTCATAAAGCCTTCAGGAAGCCTTATGAAGGCTCCTTGAAGGTTTCAGTTAATGAACTCTGCGATTAGGTGACATTAAAATGTCATCTCCAGATCATCCAAGGTAGCAAAATATTTTTGTTTGGTTATCGCCCTGCCAGACACTCAATTTACCAGACACACTCTGAGCACTCTATCATAAAAACCCACACAAAGCTCTTATTACAGGGTGGGGGGGGGGGGGGGGGGGGTCAATTCTATTATGGCGTACTTTGGGCTGGATTCAATCAAATCTGCCTTAGTAATGTTTACACAGTAACTCTGCCTACTGCCTGTGCAAACATGTGCCTAAATCTGGGAACTGGTTGCATTGTGAGGGGAGGTAATCTGGTGCCCAAAACCTTCTATGAGTCTATTTGAATTTATTTATGCTGTTGTGTACATACTGCAGTCCAGATTTAATTGAATTAAGCCATCAGAATTCAGTACATTTGTAAAGAGAATACATCTGAATAGAAAACCATTCCAAATATACCCATTATTTAAAATTATCACTTCAGCCTGTTGACCCTTGCTCTTAGTCCTAAAAGTTTCTCATGTTTCATACTATGTAAAATGCCCTGTAGCCAAAGTAGAAATTATATTTAGAAAAGTTTAACAAGGTGGTCTTAAGTTATTAAGGCACTCTGGGGATGACAGAAATTAGGGAAGTGGGTTTCTAGACCATGTATTTAACCAACTGTATATTAGCAGTGACCCAAAGTAGCCAATGGAGCTTTGGGAATCATTCCTTAGAGCTGGAAGATTAATGACACTTCCTGTGGGTCAGATCAGTTTCCTCTTGGTTTATGAGACCCCTCAGCCATCAGTCAATGTTTACATTGAACATGATACTTGAATTTCAGTAGATCATTGTGTTATACTTTCAGAGAATCCTCAGGTTTCTACATAGCATACTTTCAAAGGTGGAAACTCAAGATTCCTGTTGTATCAAGTAGACTGTAGCTTTCTTTTAAATATGTCCTATTAACGTTTTTAAAAGATGAGGTCAAGATGAGAGAATAGCCTTTTAAATGGTTTGAATTTAACATATTCAAATGACAAATTATTTTTGCTGTTACATTCACTGAGTGTCATCTTAAAGATTAGCATTATAAAACGGGACTCTCCATAGGATTGCTTTAATTCAGGGTTTCTGTTTGATATGTTTATCTGCACTGAAATCATTCATTACCCTCTTGATGAATTCTCCATTATTCTCCAGTAATTTTGACCAGTTACTTGTCCTGGGCCCGTTTTCCCAAAAGCATTCTTCATCGTTAGACCCTTCTTCATAGGAACATTATTACATCTCCAAGCTGTTTCCCAAAACCATCGTTATTAACGTAGCACTTGAAACCAATCGTAATCTAATACCTGTCTCAGACAACTTGTAGAACAGCTAAGTGCGTCCTTAGATGCTTTTTCCCCTCCTGCATCCCATTATACACAGAGGATATCCACTAAACATTAGAATCACATGGTTTATCAGTTTCTGTGGCCGCCAATGACTTCAGAACAACGCTGACTACAAATCCAAAGTTGCCAATGTCTTTGCAATTGATACAAACATGCGACGTATAAAAATATGCTTCAAATGAAAACTGAGATGAGTACATTAAAATATAAACAGTAGGCCTGTTTCATTCATATAGAAATACATTTAATGTTTTTTTAAATTTTATTTCACCTTTATTTAACCAGGTAGGCCAGTTGAGAACAAGTTCTCATTTACAACTGCAACCTGGCCAAGATAAGCAGTGCGAGACAAACAACAACACAGAGTTACACACCTCAAATAAACAAACGTACAGTCAATAGCACAATAGAAAATTATATGTACAGTGTGTGCAAATGAGGTAAGATTAGGGAGGTAAGGCAATAAATAGGCCATAGTGGTGAAGTAATTACAATTTAGCAATTAAATACTGGAATTATAGATGTGCAGAAGATGAATGTGCAAGTAGAGATACTGGGATGCAAAGGAGAAAAAAAATAAAAATAATAATCATAATAATAATAATAATATGGGGATGAGGTAGTTGGATGTGCTATTTACAGATAGGCTATGTACAGGTGCAGTGATCTGTGAGCTGCTCTGACAGCTGATGCTTAAAGTTAGTGAGGGAGATATGAGTTTCCAGCTTCAGTGATTTTTGCAATGTTCAATCAATTGAGTTCTATTTTGCTATTTTTAGACTACTGTCTGTATTTGTCTCTATATATTTAATGATGTGTAGCATAATGTACGCAATGATATGCCAAATCGGTGATTTAGTGCATTTTCATAAATGTAATTTGGTAAGCGTTATTATAATATTTGCAGCCGTAGGTGGTAATATCTCTCTAGAAACTGATCCGTCGTCAGTATTGTTAAATAATTATAATGTTAAGGAAAGATTTGCATGGAGAAAGCTGATCTTAGAGTCTATCAGTATGGGAAACGCATGTTACATATTTGGCAGTTGTAGGAAAGATGTCATATTTAAACACTCTTAAGCCTAAATTCCATCGCTATCGGGAAACCGGGCCCTGGTCATTTTGGTCAACATTGGAGGGCACTCCACAAATAGATATTCGTAAAAGAGTTTTAAAAACGTAACAGTTGAATCAAAATAAGAAAACCCATGTCCTGTTTAAGTGTTAAATGTTTCATGTGTGATGTTTTTATGATGATAATTTATAAATGTGTGGTGCAATAAACTGTAATACATTTTACCATTGAACCTTTTTTAAACAATAAATTATTGTATAAATATTGTACATACAAAACATTACTATTTTGGAAGCAAACGATTCACTTTGTACTGTTGCTATACATTAAAATGTCAACTGATGGAAATACATTTGTCTGGATTATAAATGAGTCCTTGCCAGCATGTGTCGGCCTTGATTATATGTTACACTTGTAGCTTATGGTTATGCATATTATTCTTTAAAATATTTCAGACCAATAGAATAGACGCCTTGACGCTGACTTGGCCCTTCTGCCTCACAATGAAGCTAACATGCAGTGGATTTTCTACTGAAGCATCTTGTGTTTCATAATTCATGGCAACTCCACTTCATGTTCCCATTCTTACACTGGAGCCAATGTCTGATGCGATTATTGGGAGGTGATTTGTCTGCCGGCGTAAGCAGCACTAGAACCAAACCAGCCCTGTAGCCTACTCTACTCATCATGCTTTGGCTGCATTAGCATGCAAATTGAATAGTGTTGTAAATTGGTATCGGTTTTGCCTGGAGTGGTTCTCTGAACAGGGCTCCCCCAGTCTGATGTCAGAGGTCGACACTGATCTTTGGGATGTTGTTCAACTGTTGTCCATTAATCTGGGTAATTGCTAACATTGATTTGGCTATCTCCATTATTGATGCCTTTAGAGCTCAGAAAGAGCTTGGAAAAGTAAATAACTTCAGGTCTGTCTTATTTTCTCGAAAAATTGTCCTGAGTATTTTATTGAGCTAAGATAAATCATTTGAGCAAATGAAAGAGGGATTGGATTCTCAGAATCTCTGAAAATCCATTTGTGGAAAATAGAATGAATTAAATACGAGCCACAAACGTGGCTATATTTGAACAAAGAACATTTTTTAATTAGAGATGGTACTTGACCACTTGTCCTACAGCCATCACACAATTCTACAGTATGTAGGTACAGTAGAGGGGGCCTCAAGGGTACTTACCATAGGAGTAATTAATTATTCATACTAACCCTCTGGGGCTCTATGTAAAGGAGCTGGGGAGAGGTACCTTGCCTTTAAGACCTTATACTGTACCTGTCATATCCAGGCAGAGGGGCCTTTTTCAGTACTAACAGCCTGACTTATCTGCCTGTCAGAGAGCCTCCACCCAGCAGCTAGCATTCAGCTCACCTCCCCAAGAAACACTGGGGAGCATCATTCGAGCTCACACCTTCTCCACCCAGACAGACAGACAGACAGAGACAGACAGACAGACAGACAATCAGCCTACAGGAAGTCCTATTATTTGGCATATGGCTAGAAACCAACTGGATTTATTCACACTACAGTAGAGCTACAAGAAACACACTGTGGCACTTTAATCACAACCCAACAACCATACAATCTGAGAGTGCATTTCCCCTGCTTGATGGGAACATAAATAAGCCTACTTGATTCTATCTAGTCACAATATGGCTGCTTCAATAGTCCAGATCTCGTCTTCCTCCATAGCCCTGGCTGCATTATGTTTGAGCCAGGGAAAGCAAGACCTTGCTTTCACTGCAGATCTTGGAGAATACTTCAGTTCATAGCTATTCCTGTGCAATGAATACTAAATGGGAAAGACCTTGGAGTCTCTTTGGACCCTGAGCAACAGAACAGTCCATGTAAAGTGTAGCCATTCTCTACGCACAAAGAAATCATACTAGTATCTACTATTTATCATTTAATATCTCACCTCACTTTTTCTCAAGCACATAATACATTATGCAGGTGCACATTTACAAACGCACATTCTGTCATAATGTAGTTAAAAATGATTGTTTATGAAAAAAAAGCGCTAAGTATAGCCATCATAGTCAGTGTTGTTGGATAGATGGATAGATGGATAGTCTAGACTGCTAGACCTATAATATTTGTTGCTCGTTAATCTCCAGTCTGGTGCCCAGACTTCATCTCTTCAAAATGTACAAACTGGTCATATCTCATGTTAAGAACAAGGTGATTACTTATAAGTCTACCTAACCTTTTTTTCACACACTTATTCACAAGTCATATCTAAATAAGATTCATGCACCCTAGTCAATAATTCATTTTTATGCCACTAGATGGTAGGCAACAATCAGATGGCAACAATCATTTAGTTTAGTTCTTAGGCTGGGAGGTGTAAACTGCATTACAGGAAACTTTCATCAATGCCTGAAAAGTGCTTTTTCAATGAAATGTCCATGTATCAGAGAGCACTTTAAAAAAAGTATTGATTCAACCTCAGTGAGAAAAAAACCAAGGCTGGCCAAAACAACTCCCTCTTGAGTAGGGAAAATACTGCAGAGACCTGGATAGAGAGAAACTGTGTTCGTGGCCGGACCCATTCTATTCAAAAGTCACCATTACATGTTAGACTAATGATTTACTGCAAAAGCATTTGTGTCAGTCTATTTGTCTTCCATTGTTTTATTCTAGTTAACTATAGGGCTATTATTGGCAACAATATAAGAGAAGTAATCATTCTCTGTTTTACGCTGTGGCATCTCATATTGAGTGACAATTACATATTCCCTGAACATCATATACAGTGGGGCAAAAAAGTATTTAGTCAGACACCAATTGTGCAAGTTCTCCCTCTTAAAAAGATGAGAGAGGCCTGTAATTTTCATCACAGGTACACTTCAACTATGACAGACAAAATGAGAAAAAAAATCCAGAAAATCTCATTGTAGGATTTTTAATTAATTTATTTGCAAATTATGGTGGAAAATAAGTATTTGGTCAATAACAAAAGTTTCTCAATACTTTGTTATATACCCTTTGTTGGCAATGACAGAGGTCAAGAGTTTTCTGTAAGTCTTCACAAGGTTTTCACACACTGTTGCTGGAATTTTGGCCCATTCCTCCATGCAGATCTCCTCTAGAGCAGTGATGTTTTGGGGCTGTTGCTGGGCAACACGGACTTTCAACTCCCTCCAAAGATTTTCTATAGGGTTGAGATCTGGAGACTGGTTAGGCCACTCCAGGACCTTGAAATGCTTCTTACGAAGCCACTCCTTCGTTGCCTGGACGGTGTGTTTGGGATCATTGTCACGCTGAAAGACCCAGCCACATTTCATCTTCAATGCCCTTGCTGATGGAAGGAGGTTTTCACTCAAAATCTCACGATACATGGCCCCATTCATTCTGTCCTTTACACTGATCAGTCGTCCTGGTCCCTTTGCAGAAAAACAGCCCCAAAGCATGATGTTTCCACCCCCATGCTTCACAGTAGGTATGGTGTTCTTTGGATGCAACTCAGCATTCTTTGTCCTCCAAACACGACAAGTTGAGTTTTTACCAAAAAGTTATATTTTGGTTTCATCTGACCATATGACATTCTCGCAATCTTCTTCTGGATCATCCAAATGCTCTCTAGCAAACTTCAGACGGGCCTGGACATGTACTGGCTTAAGCAGCGGGACACGTCTGGCACTGCAGGATTTGAGTCCCTGGCGGCGTAGTGTGTTACTGATGGTAGGCTTTGTTACTTTGGTCCCAGCTCTCTGCAGGTCATTCACTAGGTCCCCCCGTGTGGTTCTGGGATTTTTGCTCACAGTTCTTGTGATCATTTTGACCCCACGGGGTGAGATCTTGCGTGGAGCCCCAGATCGAGGGAGATTATCAGTGGTCTTGTATGTCTTCCATTTCCTAATAATTGCTCCCACATTTGATTTCTTCAAACCAAGCTGCTTACCTATTGCAGATTCAGTCTTCCCAGCCTGGTGGAGGTCTACAATTTTGTTTCTGGTGTCCTTTGACAGCTCTTTGGTCTTGGCCATAGTGGAGTTTGGGGTGTGACTGTTTGAGGTTGTGGACAGGTGTCTTTTATACTGATAACAAGTTCAAACAGGTGCCATTAATACAGGTAACGAGTGGAGGACAGAGGAGCCTCTTAAAGAAGAAGTTACAGGTCTGTGAGAGCCAGAAATCTTGCTTGTTTGTAGGTGACCAAATACTTATTTTCCACCATAATTTGCAAATAAATTCATTAAAAATCCTACAATGTGATTTTCTGGATTTTTTTTCTCATTTTGTCTGTCATAGTTGAAGTGTACCTATGATGAAAATTACAGGCCTCTCTCATATTTTTAAGTGGGAGAACTTGCACAATTGCTTGCTGACTAAATACTTTTTTGCCCCACTGTAGGTGGAGGTACACAGTGCCATTTTGCTGTATCCAGTGGCGATTTTAGCATGTAAATCCTGGTGGGGCAAACTCAAACTGTATTTCTTAGATGCATGCCAGCAAAGACCTACACAACACAACACTAAAAACAATAAATTAATTGCACTATAATGGCATTAAGAGGTGCCCACAAACTGTTAGGGCCAACATAAAGCACAATGGAGTGAATCCTTACTACCAATACACCTGGCTATCAGCGGAGTCTTCTTGTTTGGCAGCGAAACAATTAATTCAGCCTCGTTTACTGCCTTTTTAAAAGACATAGCTGATATAGCTGACTTGCTTAAACAAATGTGGTTTCTACTAACAATTGAGATATACAAACAATGGCATAAGGGAACGATGAGCGGACAAGAGTCATTCCGTAATTTCGATGAAGACATTAATGAGCGAGCTACGACGGACGTAGTCAATATAACTATGTGTTCAGCACTTTTGAAATGTACAGTGACAGAATACAGAACATGGGCTGCTATTACAGAATTTTCCCTGTACACCAAGTTAGAACCGTAGGATAAATAAAGTGGGTGTATAAAGCATACAATGAAACCTCTTACAATATTAGATGACGTTTCTCAAAAACAGGTTATAGGCTACATGTGCAGCACCACCGAGTCAGAACAGTAACGTTAGGCGGAATTAAGAGGTGAAAATAGACCAAATTATTAGGGTGAAGCACACTGGCTATTAACAGCTTACTACACAACATAAACTTAGTACTACTTTCTTAGCTACAGTATACATATCTCCCTTGCATATTACATAATGTATGCAGTAGCATACAATACATTTTTGGACTCACATTGGCTTGTGATGTGCTCACTTAAACATGAAGGCGGTGCGGCGGTTTTGTCATCAAACTTTGCCATCAAAGTCTGGCATTCTCTGAATTCATGGTGGGAACTCAGAAAAAAACACACACAGCCACTCCATTGAATAGCAGGCTACTGGTTGCATTGCACTGCTTGCAGTTGGCCACTGATTCCTTCCACACGACTCATTGTTGAATTTGCGATTTCCAACTTGTGTAATTTTTATGTCCAATGACCGATGAGCACCGATATGTTTTATCTATAATTTCTCTTCATTATTTCTCTTCATATGACAAGGATTAAAAAGGATTTGCCAGCAGATTGTCGACTTGATTCATGATGATGACTGCCAGCTAAGACTTTGAAAGTAAGATATTGACATGATCTGTCCAATCAAAGCTACTGTACATATGACGTGATTTGACGTAATTTTATCTGTGGCCAATGACCTTGAGCCTTCTTGGAAGAGCACTTGTAATATAACTCTAATGCAGGACCCAAAGGGCTGAAATTTTGGATATCTACCCTTACTAAGGACATACACTTTGTGATGAAGTAGTGTCCCCATCAGTGACAGAACACTGAGCCAATCATGGCGCAATGCTCCTATTTTTTGCTGGCTCGCCCCACTACCACAGAAAGCACTGAGCTAGGCTGAACATCTGCATTTTGGAGCTGCCTTACTCAAGAAAACAAAAAAGAGACCATGTGTGAATGAGGCTTTATTAACTCAATGATATATATTGTTTATTTTTTTTACATTGTTTGCAAACTGATATGTATTAATGCCAAAATAACATGCAAAACAGGCAAGCCCAAAAAAATCTCAATATTTATATATATAAAAGAAAATGCAAAAGATGTGGGGCTCAAAACAGCTCCACCTACCCTGAATGACATGTCGTCACTGGCTGTATCAGGTATAATAGATGGCGTCGAAGGGTAGGGCTGCTGTCTTATTGGCTCTTAACCAACAATACTATATTGTTTATTTTTTCGCGTTGTTCGTAACCTGTTTTGTACATAATGTTGCTGCTACCTTCTCTTATGACCGAAAAGAGCTTCTGGACATCAGAACTGGGATTACTCACTTTAAATTGGACGAGGAATTCTTCTTCAATGAGTCCGACGCAAGGGATATACTACGGACACCCGACCAGGCCCAGATCCCCGTGATTCGCTGGAAAATGAAATGTACGTTTTGTGGAAAGAGATCAGATGTCCCCTGATCCTCACATGGCGAGTGGCTAATCTGCCCTTGCCCTCCGTTCTGCTAGCTAACGTTCAATTGTTGGAAAATAAATGGGACAAACAGAAAGCACGCAAATCCTACCAACGGGATATTAAAAACTGTCATATCTTATGTTTCACAGAGTCAAGGCTGAATGACGACATTAAGAACATACAGCTGGCAGGTTATACACTTTATCGGCAGGACAGAACAGCATCCTCTGGTAAGACACTGGGCGGGGGCCTATGCATATTTGTAAGCAACAGCTGGTGCATGATATCTAAGGAAGTCTCATGGTTTTGCTCGCCCAAGGTAGAGTATCTCATGATACGCTGTAGACCACACTATCTACCTAGTGTGGAAGGACCACCAGAGGGCAGGCTGGGCTCATGGATAGTAGCCCAACAAGGCATGGGAGGCAAGGTAACCAGAGGCAATTAAGCACAGCTGACAGTACTAATGACATACTCTCCTTCCCCAATAAGAGAGAGAATGGAACCAGCAGAGGGGGGGGGAAACTATCTCTGGAAGATGGCCACCGAGAGAGAGGAGCTATCCAGGAAGAACCACTAAGACGGTGACAATCCCGTGACTTTTTGTTGTAGTTTAAAGATAATCCTATTATGTTCTTGTTTAATCTGGAGAAGAAGATGTATGTTTTTCCTTGGAAGATTTTCATTGATTATGTTGGAGTGTTTGTGTTGACCTAATGCCCTCAATAGAGAACTGTGTTCAATCAAGAAAACTTACTCCTGACTCGTTTATTCCACCTTCCCGCTTTAGAGTGACGCCCAATTAGTTGGTCCGCTCACATTGGTGGAGGATGCGGGCATTAGGTGGACGAGTGACACAAGGATAAGTGAGTAAATCAAGATTCTTCCAGTAGACCCGGAGGAACCATTCAAGAACGATGGATAACGCCCTACTACAACAATTGATCACGGCACAGCAGACAACCATAGAACTCCTGCAACAACAGCTGAGCCGACGAGAAGAACCTAGAGTTAAGTCAAGAGCGGCTGCTCACGCCATCTTGCCTCGTCTCTCCAAGGAGGATGATATTGAGGCCTTCCTCATGACCTTCGAAAAGACGGCCACCTTGGAAGAGTGGCCGCCCACAGAATGGGCGAGCGCATTAGCCCCTCTTTTAACCGGGGTGGCTCAGGAAGCCTATTTTGACCTGGATTCCCGCGAAGCTGCGGACTATGGGCGACTAAAAACTGAAATCCTGTCCCGGTACCAGCTGACTGCCAGAGATAGGGCTGTAAAATTCCATCAATGGACCTATACAGCTGATCAACCTGTCCGTGCCCAGATCTTCGCATTAATACGACTGACGAAACAGTGGCTAGAACCTGGAAAGGGAGTAGGACATGTGACAGAGCCTCTCGTAGTGGACAAGATATTGAGAGAATTACCCAGTGACTTAAAAAGGGTTGTGGGGCAAGCCAACCCGTTGTCAGCCGACGACATAGCCCAGGCGGTGGAAACATATCGGTCTACAGGGGAGTTGTTAAAAAGTGACAAGGAGGAACGGAAGGAGTCTTCCAATCCCGTACCACGACTCACCCCGGCGCGCCCGCCACCGAAACGTCCAAACCCCCCCCGGAGGTGGGAGAAGTCAGCCACCACACAGCAGGGTCTGTGTTATAAATGTCAGTCTCCCAACCATTATGCCCCACAATGTCCTAGCAAGGATGAGCCCATGGTCACGGAGTCATCACTGCCTATCCCCACACATCCCGTTTTGAGGGGGCAGGATCAACACTGTTGGTTAGCAGAGATAGCCCCAGCCTCAGAGATTCCGGTGCGAGTCGAAGGACAAGATGTGGTAGCTATTCTCGACTCGGGAAGTATGGTTACGTTAGTAGAGGAGCGGATGGTGACCTCCGCAACACTGCTACCAGACAAAGTAGCCGTATCCTGTATCCATGGAGACACCCACTATTACCCCACTGTGAATCTGCCTATTCTCACTCCAAAAGGAAGGTGTACAGTCAGGGCAGGGAAAGTGCCCCAGCTGAAGGTGCCATTATTGATCGGGAGAGACTGTCCCCTATATAAGGAGCTGCGGCAGATGACGTTATGTACGGGAAGAAGGGGGACAGGAAAGAAGAGAAAATCCAAGCCCGAGGTAGTAGTCCTACAAGGAGACGTAGCCGCGTCCTCGTCCTCTGCAGCAGAGGAAGAAATAGCGACCCAACGTTTACGACAGATATTCCAGGAAACCACTGATGAAGACACATGTGAAGGGTTATCCACAACGCAGGAAGGAAGGAGCAACCAGGCGCTAAGGGATATATTTGAAGCTCCATCCGAGGAGGGAACCTGGAAGGGATTCTCCTCGGTCACCCCTGATGGGGATGTGGAACATCCTCCACATCCCTCTATCGAGGTCGACCTGCCCCAGGAATTAAAGGGACAGTTCGGCACCTCGCAGCATAGAGACCCAGACCTAAGGGAGGCCATGAGGAAGGTGAAGGTGATCGACGGGAGGAACGTCGACGGATCAGGTGAGCCCCCTCTTCCTTACTATGCAATCAGGCGGGGTCTCTTATACTGGGTCGTACGACGAAGGGGGGAAAACCAGGAATTACTAATGGTGCCTAGGCCATACAGGGATACAGTTCTACAGTTAGCCCATTCCCACGTCCTAGGAGGACACCTGGCACGAGACAAGACTATTGACAGAATCATGCAGAGATTCTATTGGCCCCGGGTCACCCGGGATGTGGCCAAGTATTGTAGGACGTGTGATCAATGTCAACGTACAGCCCCAAGGCCACACCTACGTAACCCTTTGATTCCTCTCCCCATCATAGAGACTCCCTTTGAACGCATAGCTATGGACCTCGTAGGACCCCTCCCAAAATCCGCCAGAGGACACGAGTACATCCTAGTGGTTATAGATTACGCTACCAAGTTCCCGGAGGCCATACCCCTGCGGAACATGTCGTCAAAGGGAATTGCCAAGGAGTTATTCCTGATGTTCTCTCGTGTGGGCCTCCCCAAGACTATCTTAACCGATCAAGGAACCCCGTTCATGTCCCGGTTGATGAAGGACTTGTGTCGGTTATATCAGGTTCAACAGATACGTACAAGCATATTCCACCCTCAAACAGACGGGTTGTGTGAACGCTTGAACAAAACGATTAAAAGCATGTTGAGAAGAGTGGTGTCCCGAGACGGGAAAAACTGGGACATGCTTCTCCCACACTTAATGTTTGCCCTGCGAGAAGTACCCCAGGCATCCACTGGATTCTCTCCGTTTGAATTGCTCTATGGCAGACCCTGTCGAGGAATCCTCGACTTAGCCAAGGAGACCTGGGAGACCCAACCATGCCCCTTTCGATCCACAATAGAACACGTTACCCTGATGAGAGACCGCCTGTCCGCAGTGTGGCCCATAGTCAAGGAGCATATGGAGAAGGTCCAAAGGACCCAAGGCCGGGCCTATGATAAGTCCGCGACCCCCCGTGAGTTCACCGTGGGAGAGAAAGTGATGGTGCTTGTGCCCACGGCCGAACATCGCTTGCTGGCGCAGTGGAGGGGGCCCTACGAGGTAATGAAAAGGGTCTCACCGGTCAATTACCTCATCAAGCAACCTGACAGGAGGAAGAAGGTCCAACTCTATCACATAAACCTGCTGAAGACGTACCATGGACGAGACGAGGAGGTGGCTTTGATGGCCCTGGAGGGCAAAGGAAAAGAGGAGGCTCTACCACAGGTGCGCCGTGGCCAAACTCTCCTACCGGAGCAGTCAAGACAGCTAGACAAGCTGATTATGAACTTCGGTCGAATATTCTCTCCATTCCCAGGACAAACAGATGTCCTGTTCCACCATATCCACACTGAACCCGGCAAGAAGGTGCATATCCGCCCTTACAGGATTCTTGAGGCTCGCCGAGTCATCGCTAAGAAAGAGGTGAGGGAAATGTTGAGGATGGGCGTGATCGAGCCCTCGACGAGTGAGTGGTCCAGTCCCACAGTCCTGGTCCCCAAATCCGATGGTAGTATGAGACTCTGCAACGACTTTAGGGGCGTGAATGCCATCTCTACATTCGATGCGTATCCCATGCCCCGCGTGGATGAACTCTTGGAGCGCTTAGGAAAGGCCAAGTTCATCACTACCCTGGATTTGACAAAGGGATATTGGCAAGTGCCGGTGGCTCCGGAGGATCGCCCAAAGACTGCCTTCGCCACCCCAGAGGGGCTTTTCCAGTATGTGAGGATGCCCTTCGGACTGCACGGTGCCGCTGCAACTTTCCAACGCCTCATGGATGCCATTCTACGGCCCCATCAAGAGTATGCAGCGGCGTACATAGACGATGTGGTCATCCACAGCGAGGACTGGGATAGTCACCTCCTCCGATTACGGGCGGTGCTCGTGAGTTTGGAAGCCACAGGGTTGACCGCAAATCCAAATAAATGCTGCCTGGGCCTGTCCGAAGCGGAATACCTGGGGTACACCGTGGGGAATGGGAAAATACGCCCACAGGCAGAGAAGACAAGGGCAATTCGTGACTGGCCTCGACCCCGGACCAAGCGAGATGTTCGGGCCTTCTTAGGGATAACAGGATATTATCGCCGTTTTATCCCGGGATATGCAACCATTGCCAACCCCCTCACAAACCTCATCAGGAAAAACCTGCCAAACCAGGTAGAGTGGAAAGACGAGACGGAAGAGGCCTTTCAATTGCTAAAAGATGGCCTGTGTTCTGATCCCGTTCTACAGGCTCCGGACTTCTCACAAGAGTTCATTGTGCAGGTCGACGCCTCGGATACAGGGCTCGGGGCCGTACTAGCTCAGGGTAAAGGTGAAGAAGAGAAGCCGATTCTCTTCATTAGTAGGAAGCTCAGCGATCGGGAACAGAGGTATGCGACCGTAGAGAAAGAGGCCTTAGCCATCAAGTGGGCCCTCGATTATCTCCGCTACTACCTACTGGGTCGGAGGTTTGCGTTAGTTACCGACCATGCGCCCCTCACGTGGATGGCTGGTAAGAGAAACAATAACAACAGAATAGCCAGATGTTTTTTGTCTTTACAACCGTTCTCTTTCCATGTCATCCACAGGGCCGGATCGAGGAACGGGAATGCAGACGCGCTGTCCCGACGCGACCAGGACGGTGCGTCTGGCGCCCGACCCTCCGGTTCGGTCCTGGGAGGGAAGGTATGTGGAAGGACCACCAGAGGGCAGGCTGGGCTCATGGATAGTAGCCCAACAAGGCATGGGAGGCAAGGTAACCAGAGGCAATTAAGCACAGCTGACAGTACTAATGACATACTCTCCTTCCCCTATAAGAGAGAGAATGGAACCAGCAGAGGGGGGGGAAAACTATCTCTGGAAGATGGCCACCGAGAGAGAGGAGCTATCCAGGAAGAACCACTAAGACGGTGACAATCCCGTGACTTTTTGTTGTAGTTTAAAGATAATCCTATTATGTTCTTGTTTAATCTGGAGAAGAAGATGTATGTTTTTCCTTGGAAGATTTTCATTGATTATGTTGGAGTGTTTGTGTTGACCTAATGCCCTCAATAGAGAACTGTGTTCAATCAAGAAAACTTACTCCTGACTCGTTTATTCCACCTTCCCGCTTTAGAGTGACGCCCAATTAGTTGGTCCGCTCACACTAGAGAGTTTTCATCTGTATTTTTCATATCTGTCTCTACATACCACCACAGATCAAGGCTGGCACTAAAACCGCACTCAATGAGCTGTATTCTGCCACTAGCAAACAGGAAAACGGTCATCCAGAGGCGGCGCTCCTAGTGGTCGGGGACTTTAATACAGGGAAACTTAAATCAGTTTAAACTAATTTCTATCAGCATGTTAAATGTGCAACCAGAGGGAAAAAAATTCTAGACCACCTTTACTCCATACACAGAGACGCATACCAAGCTCTCCCTTGCCCTCCATTTGGCAAATCTGACCATAACTATCCTCCTGATTCCTGTTTACAAGCAACAATTCAAACAGGAAGCACCAGTGACTGGGTCTATAAAAAGTGGTCAGATGAAGCAGATGCTAAACTACAAAACTATTTTTGCAAGCACAGCCTGGAATATGTTCTTGGATTCTTCCGATGGCATTGAGGAGTACACAGCATCAGTCACTGGCTTTATCAATAAGTGCATTGAGTACGTCGTCCTCACAGTGACTGTACGTACATACCCCAACCAGAAGCCATGAATTACAGGCAACATTCGCATTGAGCTAAAGGGTAGAGCTGCCGCTTTCAAGGAGTGGGACTCGAACCCGGAAACTTCCCACTATGCCCTCCGACGAACCATCAAAAAGGCAAAGCATCAATACAGGACTAAGATTGAATTGTACTACACCGGCTCCGACACTCGTCTGATGTGGCAGGGCTTGCAAACTATTACAGACTACAAAGGGAAGCACATCTGAGAACTGCCCAGTGACATGAGCCTACCAGACAAGCTAAATAACGTTTATGCTCGCTTTGAGGCAAGTAACACTGAAACATGCATGAGAGCATCAGTTGTTCCGGTTGACTGTGTGATCATGCTCTCCGCAGCCGATGTGAGTAAGACCTTTAAACAGGTCAACATTCACAAGGCCGCTGGGCCAGACGGATTTCCAGGATGTGTACTCCAATCATGTGCTGACCTACTGGCATGTGTCTTCACTGACATTTTCAACCTCTCCCTGTCTGAGTCTGTAATACCATGTTTCAAGCAGACCACTATAGTCCCTGTGCCCAAGAACACTAATGTAACCTGCCTAAATGCCTACCAACTTATAACACTCACGTCTGTAGTCATGAAATGCTTTGAAAGGCTGGTCATGGCTCACATTAACACCATTATCACAGAAACCCTAAACCCACTCCAATTTGCATACCGCACCAACAAATCCACAAATTATGCAATATCTATTGCACTCCATACTGCCCTTTCCCACCTGGACAAAAGGAACACCCATCTGAGAATTATATTCATTGACTACAGCTCAGCATTCAACACCATAGTGCCCTCAAAGCTCATCACTAAGCTAAGGACCCTGGGACTAAACACCTCCCTCTGCAACTGGATCCTGGACTTCCTGATAGGCCGCCCCCAGGTGGTAAGGGTAGGTAACAACACATCCGCCACACTGATCCTCAACACGGGGGCCCCTCAGGTGTGCGTGATCAGTCCCCTCCTGTGCTCCCTGTTCACTCATGACTGCATGGCCAGGCACGGCTCAAACACCATCATTAAGTTTGCTGGTGACACAACAGTGGCAGGCCTGATCACCAACAACGATGAGAGCCTATGGGAAGAGGTCAGAGACCTGACTGTGTGGTGCAAGGACAACAATCTCTCCCTCAACGTGATCAAGACAATGAGATGATTGTGGACTGCAGAAAAAGGAGGACCGAAGCAGGTTGAGAGCTTCAAGTTCCTTGGCGTCCACATCAACAACAAACTAACATGGTCCAAGCACACAAAGACAGTCGTGAAGAGGGCACAACATAACCTTTTACCCCTCAGGACACTGAAAAGATTTGGCAAGGGTTCTCAGCTCCTCAAAAGGTTTTACAGCTGCACCATCGAGAGCATACTGACTGGTTGCATCACTGCCTGGTATGGCAATTGCTCGGCTTCCGACCGCAAAGCACTGCAGAGGGTAGTGCGTACGGCCCAGTACATCACCGTGGCCAAGCTTCCTGCCATCCAGGACCTCTATACCAGGCGGTTTCAGAGGCCCTAAATATTGTCAAAGACTCCAGCCACCCTAGTCATAGACTGTTTTCTCTGCTACTGCACGGCAAGCGGTTCCGGAGCACCAAGTCTAGGTCCAAGCGGCTTCTTAACAGCTTCTACCCCCAAGCCATAAGACTCCTGAACAGCTGATCAAATAGCTACTCAGACTAGCATGCTGCTGCTATCTCGGTTGTCTATGCATAGCCACTTTTATAACTCTACCTACATGTACATAATTACCTCAATTACCTCGACACCGGTGCCCCCCGCACATTGACACATTGACTCTGTACAGGTACCCCCTGTATATAGGCCCGCTATTGTTATTTACTGCTGCTCTTTAATTATTTGTTGTTCTTATCTCTTACTTTTTCAGGGATTTTCTTAAAACTGCATTGTTGGTTAAGGGCTTGTAAATAAGCATTTCAATGTCAGGTTTACAGCTGTTGTATTCGGTGCATGTGACAAATACAATTTGATTTGAGTTAAATTGAATATTGACAGAAAGTTTTTCACACATTTCACAATTGATTATGGAAAAGTCTGATGGCGCCATCACCTGGCCAAATGCATTATCACAGCCTCAGGGAATAAACAACTCAGAAAGGAATAGAAATACCCACACAATGTGGCATACTCCCTTTATTGTAACATTTCGATTAGGTGGTCTTCAGGCTAGCAATCAAACATATGGGAGAATGCTGTGTGTGGGTAGTTCTAGTCCTTTTGTGTGACTTTCTTCCACTCTACACCTAGAAATTTGTTGGATGTGCAAACACTGTGCTATAAAATCACTAGGCTATAAAATCATCAAGATTGGGAATGTGAACTTGTCTGTTTGCGTGTTGACATGAGTTGCTCTGGATACATGTCTGTATATTTGTGAGTATGTGTGTGTAAATGCATGCCAGTGTCTGTGTGACAAAAAAAAGTGTCTGTCTCAGAGGGTTGCCTGAGTGTAGCTGCTGAGCTGCACAGGGTGCTGAGCTGCACAGGGTCATAGAGCCATATGATTAAAGGTCACAAGCCCATGGTAGCACAGCCTCAGTCAGTTCTCTGACAATGCACAGTCCTCACCTCAACTCCCATTTGGTTTTCCTCTGTCTTCTCTCTCCTCTTTCTTTGTTCTTTCCTACCCTCTCCTTCTGCTTCCTCCTCACCACACAACGCGCAGATAGATTGGGGTTGAAAGCTAAATTGGGGTTGGCTTCTTGTTTACCTAATATTCAACAGATCAGTCTGAACTGAAAGTCCTCCCACTCTAACAACCCCTCCCTCCCAACAGTTGGGGGGGGGGGGGGGGGGGGGTTGTTAGAGTGCAGCAGCAGAAATCACTTCAAGACATGTTCCCTCCATTCCAGCCAATCACAGATGATTGTGGGATTTATGGTTCCTGCTCTCAAAGGTAAAAAAAAAAATGTGTGTGTGTTTTGCCTCATACATTCAAATAAATCAACAAACACCCACTCAGTTTGTGTCATTTACAGAAGAGTGATGGAAAGTGTCTCTTTGGTCTCAACTAATTCATGAATCACTCAAGCCACTTGTCAGTAACAAACTGTGTGCCAATTTATTTTCTTCCCACAAAATGACGTCACATTAGTAAAGAGTCTCCATTTACAACTTCCTGTGGAATCTGGATTCTGCCTCAGGCTCTTCTAATTACAAATAATTATCTGCTGAAAGTTCTCTCTCCCAGTCCATGAAGAACAGCGCCGTGGAACACCAGAGGTACAACAACACGGACATTCAAACAGTTTCTGTCAGATTTTTGTTAACTTTTTCCCAGTCTGCCACAAAGCAGCTTTAAATGAATTGTCTACAAGGAGCAGTGTATGTGAAAAATAATTCAAAACATACTTGTGGTCTGAAATCCCTCATAATGTCTCTACTTAAATTGGCACCTTACAGTGAGGGAGATTTCTCATTAATTAAAAAGGGAGCTTGTATTTCTAACATTGCAACAACAACAAAAATTGTCACTCATTGCTATTCCAGTGCTAGCCTTATTAGTAACTGTAACAACCCACTTCAAGAAAATAATATGCTTTTGGAGCCAATCCCTGATGACCTTTTCTGTTTCATTAAGACCGGAGTCGTGACATTACAGTCAAAGGAGCTTCGTCTTTACTCAGCTTTTATATATGAAGATAAAGCACAGATATAAGAAAAAAGGTCTACATTCATCATCACATTCTGATGTCCAATGCAGGACAAGGTTAGCATTCAACTCCACTTTATCTACCTTCAAAACTTGGGCGTGTGGGGAGAGAATCAGCGTTATTATCCTGCCTTGTTGGCAGAGGAGTTTGGTGGCACCTTAATTGGGGAGGACAGACTTGTGGTAATGGCTGGAGTGGAATCAGTAAAATTGTATCAAATAGATCAAACACATGGTTTCCATCAAACACATGGCTTCCATGTGTTTGATACCATTCTACTGGGTACGTTCCAGACATTATTATGAGCTGTCCTCCCCTTAGCAGCTTTCAAGTCAAATCAAATGTTATTGGTCATATACACATGGTTAGCAGATGTTAATATGAGTGTAGCAAAATGCTTGTGCTTCTAGTTTCAACGAGGCAGTAATATCTAACAAGTAATCTAACAAATTCACAACGACTACCTTATACACACAATGTAAGGGGATGGGATAAGAATATGTACATATAAATATATGAATGCGCTATGGCCGTGCGGCATAGGCAAGATGCAAAAGATGGTTTAAAATACAGTATATACATATGAGATGAGTAATGTAGGATATGTAAACATTATTAAAACTGAATTATTTAAAGTGACTAATAATACCTTTATAAAACCCATTTATTAAAGTGGCCAGTGATTTGAGTCTGTATGTTGACAGCAGCCTCTCTAAGTTAGTGATAGTTGTTTAACAGTCTGATGGCCTTGAGATAGAAGCTGTTTTTCAGATTCTCGGTCCCAGCTTCGATGCACCTGTACTGACCTCGCCTTCTGGATGATAACGGGGTGAACAGGCAATGGCTCGGGTGGTTGTTGTCCTTGATGGTCTTTTTGGCCTTCCTGTGACATCGGGTGCTGTAGGTGTCCTGGAGGGCAGGTAGTTTGCCCCCGGTGATGCGTTGTGCAGACCACACTACCCTCTGGAGAACCTTGTGGTTGAGGGCAGTGCAGTTGCCGTACCAGGCAGTGATACAGCCCAACAGGATGCTCTCGATTGTGCATCTGTAAAAGTTTGTGAGGGTTTTAGGTGACAAGCCAAATTTATTCAGCCTCCTGAGGTTGAAGAAGCGCTGTTGCACCTTCTTCATCACTCTGTCTGTGTGCGTGGACCATTTCAGTTTGTCCGTGATGTGTACGCTGAGGAACTTAAAACTTTCCTCTTTCTCCACTACTGTCCCATCGATGTGAATAGGTGGGGTGCTCCTTCTGCTATTTCCTGAAGTTCACAATCATCTCCTTTGTTTTGTTGATGTTGAGTGAGAGGTTATTTTCCTGACACCACACTCTGAGGGCCCTCACCTCCTCCCTGTTGGCTGTTTCGTCATTGTTGGTAATCAAGCTTAATGATGAGTTTGGAGGGTATGGGGTTGAATGCTGAGCTGTAGTCAATGAAAAGCATTCTTACATAGGTATTCCTCTTGTCCAGATGGTATAGGGCAGTATGCAGATTGATGGCGATTGCATCGTCTGTGGACCTGTGGACCTATTGGGAGTGGGTCTAGGGTATCAGGTAAGATGGAGGTGATATAATCCTTGACTAGTCTCTCAAAGCACTTCATGATGATAGAAGTGAGTGCTACGGGGCTCTAGACATTTAGTTTAGGTACCTTATATTTCTTGGGAACATGAATAATGGTGGCCATCTTGAAGCATGTGGGGTCAGCAGACTAGGATAGGGATTGATTGAACATGTCCTTAAACACACCAGCCAGCTGGTCTGCGCATGCTCTAAGGACACAGCTAGGGATGCCGTCTGGGCCAGCAGCCTTGCGAGGGTTAACACATTTTAACCTTTTAATCACGTCGGCCACGGAGAAGGAGAGCCCACAGTCTTTGGTAGCGGGAAGTGTCGGTGGCACTGTATTGTCCTCAAAGCAAGCAAATAAATTGTTTAATTAGTCTGGGAGCAGGACGTCGATGCCCGCAACGGGGCCTGTTTTCTTTTTGTAATCCATGATTGTCTGTAGACCCTGCCACATACGTCTCATGTTTGAGCCATTGAATTGCGACTCTACTTTGTCTCTATACCGACGCTTAGCTTGTTTGATTGCCTTGCACGGCTATGACTATAATCGAAGAGAATTCTCTTGGGAGATTATGCGGTTGGCCTTTGATTGTAAGGAATTCTAGGTCAGGTGAACAAAAGGACTTGAGTTCCTGTATGTTGTTATGATTACACCATGAGTCGTTAATAATGAGGCATACACACCCACCCTTCTTCTTACAAGAGAGATTTTTGCTTCTGTCGGCGCTACGCATGAAGAAACCCGGTGGCTGTACCGATTCTGATAACGTATCCCGAGTGAGCCATGTTTCCGTGAAACAGAGAATGTTAAAATCTCTGTCTCTCTGGAAGGCAACTCGTGCCCTAATTTCGTCCACCTTCTTGTCTAGAGACTGGACATTGATGAGTAATATGCTTCGAAGCGGTGGATGGTGTGCCCGCCTTCTAAGTCTGACCAGGAGGCCGCTCTGTCTGCCTCTCCTTCGGTGACAACGTTGTTTTGGTTCAGCCTCTGGGATTAGATCCAATGTCCAGGGTGGAGGTCCGAACAAAGGATCCGCTTCGGGAAAGTCGTATTCCTGGTCATAATGTTGGTAAGCTGACGTCGCTCTTATATCCAATAGTTATTCCCGGCTGTATGTAATAACACTTAAGATTTTCTGGGTTAACAATGTAAGATATAATACATAAAAAAACGAATTACTGCATAGTTTCTTAAGGACTTGAATGCAGCCACTGCTTGTTAGAGATGTGTATAAGTGTGTGTGTAGGAGGTATATGTGTTTGTGGGTGTGTGCATGCATGAGTGGTGGGCATGTGCCTGTATACATTGTGCCAAAGTATGTGCTTGTAAGAGGCATGCATGCGTGTGAGTGTGTTTTAGATTTGGGTGTGTGCATGCATGTGTCTGTGAGATAGTTGGCACACAACTTGAGAGTTTGTGGTCTTTCAAGTAGAGGTTGAATTTAGAGGGCTCCTCATGTAAAAGCAGAATGAAAAGATATGCTGTTGAAATCAAATCCTGCTGTGAACTATTATTTATCCCTTTACTTTTCTCTTATCCATTTCACCCAGCATTTAACACACACACACACGATCAAAAGAGCAACAAACAAAGCTAACAACATAACCTCAAAAGGTGCTTGACACACCCTGGACGTGAACTGGGGACCCCGATCAGAAACAATATCCTCAGGCACCCCGTAGTGCCGGAAGAAGTGAGTAAACAGGGCCTCCGCCGTCTGTAGGGCTGTAGGGAGACCAGGCAAAGGGAGGAGACGACAGGACTTAGAAAACCGATCCACAACGACCAGGATCATGGTGTTGCCCTGTGATGGTGGCAGATCGGTCAAGAAGTCAACTGACAGGTGTGACCAAGGCCGCTCTGGAACGGGGAGGGGTTGTAACTTCCCTCTGGGCAGGTGCCTAGGAGCCTTGCAATGGCCCGCTCCTCCGTATCAATGGCCCGCTCCTCCGTATCATATAGTCGGGACAGTGCGTCTGCCTTAGTGTTCTGGGAGCCTGGTCTATAGGAGATGGTAAACCTAAATCGGGTGAAAAACATGTCCCACCTTGCCTGACGAGGGTTCAGTCTCCTTGCTGCCCGAATGTACTCTAGATTACGGCCCGATCCCCCACGTCATAGTTTCACTCCGCCGGGCTGAGCTTCCGAGAAATGAAAGCACTGGCGGCGGAGCTTCGGTGGCGTACCCGAGCGCTGGGAGAGCACGGCTCCAACCCCAGCCTCGGATGCGTCCACCTCCACTATAAATGCCAAAGAGGGGTCCGGATGCGCCAGCACGGGAGCCGAGGTAAAAAGAGCCTTCAGGCGACCAAAAGCCCTGTCCGCCTCAGCCGACCACCCCAGACGCGTCAAAACCCCGGATAAACCTCCGGTAGTAGTTGGCAAACCCTAAGAACCTCTGCACCTCCTTTACCGTGGTTGGAGTCGGCCAATAACGCACGGCTGCAATGCGGTCATCCTCCATCACCAACCCCGATGTGGAAATGAGATACCCAAGGAAGGCGACGGCCTGTTGGAAGAACAAGCATTTCTCAGCCTTGACGTACAGGTCATGCTCCAACAGTCGCCCAAGTTTCTTGCGCACCAGAGACACATGCGTGTAGCGGAATAGACCAGAATATCATTGATGTAAACCACCACCCCCTGACTGTGCAGGTCCCTGAGAATCTTGTCCACAAAAGATTGGAAGAATGCTGGAGCATTCTTCAACCCGTACGGCATGACGAGGTACTCATAATGGCTGGATGTGGTACTAAACGCTGTCTTCCACTCATCTCCCTCCCGCAGACCTCCCTCTTCACAAAAAAGAAACTGGCAGGTGGCAGGTGAGATGGAGGGCCGAATGAACCCCTGCCCCAGAGATTCAGATATGCATGTCTCCATAGCCACCGTCTCCTCCTGTGACAGGGGATACACGTGACTCCTGGGAAGTGCAGCGCCTACCAGGAGATTTATCGCACAATCGCCTCGTCGATGAGGTGGTAATTGGGTCGATAGCCAAATCGGCATATTCTGAGGGAATGTGCACGGTGGAGACTTGGTCTGGACTCTCCACCGTTGTAGCACCGATGGAAACTCCTACACACCTGCCTGAGTACTCCTCCGACCACCCCAGTAGAGCCCTCTGTTGCCACGAAATCCTGGGGTTGTGACGGGCCAACCAGGGGATCCCCAACACCACCGGAAACGCAGGAGAATCAATGAGAAAGAGACTAATTCTCTCCTCATGACCCTCTTGCGTGACCATACCCAGTGGAGCCGTGGCCTCCCTGACTAGCCCTGACCCTAATGGTCGGCTATCTAAGGCGTGCACTGGGAAGCGTTTGTCAAGCTGAACAAGGGGAATCCCTAACCTGTTCGCTAAACCGCGGTCAATAAAATTCCCTGCCACGCCTGAATCTACTAGCGCCTTATGCCGGGAAAGAGGGGAAAATTCAGGAAAAACAATCCATACATACATGTGACCAACAGGGGGCTCTGGGTGAGCCTGGTGCCGACTCACCTGAGGTGTCCGGGCAGTGCTCGGCCTGGCGTCTCGACTCCCTGGAGGACCCCCCCAGCACCGGTCAGCAGTGTGCCCTCTGCAACCACAGCTGGCACAGGAAAGGCCCCCTCCTCCGGTCGCCCTCGCTGCAGCACCTCCTAGCTCCATGGGTGTTGGAGTGGTAGAGCTGGGGGAGGGAACTGACAGAGACCGATCTGGACGTCCGCGGGTCGCCAGCAAGTTGTCCAACCGAATGGACATGTCGATCAACTGGTCCAAGGAGAGGGTGGTGTCTCTACAGGCCAGCTCCCTACGGACGTCCTCACGCAAACTACACCTATAGTGATCGATCAAGGCCCTGTTGTTCCATCCCGCGCCAGCGGCCAAGGTCCGGAACTCTAGAGCAAAGTCCTGAGCACTCCTCTTCTCCTGCCTCAGATGGAACAGCCGATCACCTGCCGCTCGACCCTCAGGTGGGTGATCAAACACGGCCCGAAAGTGGCGGGTGAACTCTGGGTAGTGGTCCCTCGCCGAGTCAGGATCGTTCCATACCGCGTTGGCCCACTCCAGGGCTTTACCTGAGAGGCAGGAGACGAGGGTGTTCACACTCTCACTCCCCGAAGGAGCCGGACGAACGGTCGCCAGGTATAGGTCCATCTGGAGTAAGAAGCCCTGGCACCCGGCCGCCGTCCCATCGTACTCCCTCGGGAGGGCGAGTCGAATCCCACTGTGCTCAGGCAATGAAGGAGAGGGTAGTGGTACTGGTTGGGGTGTGGCTGATAAAGGTGTGGGAAGGCCACCTCTCTCCCATCTCTCCATCGTCGCCATCACCTGATCCATGGCGGTCCCCAGCCGGTGTAACACTGCCGTGTGGTGTTGAACTCGCTCCTCCACGGACCCTGGGCGTCTGCTCCTGCTGACTCCATAATTCGCTGGTGCAGGATTCTGTGATAAGGTGCGTCTCGGTGAGAGGTGTAGGAGTCAGGCGCAGGAGAGCAGGGATTTCTGAGAAGCTTGTTTAATATGTATACACACATAGTCCACCAATACAAAATTGGCACAGATGAAAATCCAAAACTACACTCTCGAAGGAACAGAAACTCGTGTCAATACACAGAGGAACAACCACAGCATAGATAATCGAACGCAAATACCCACAAGCTTAATCCTGCACGAATTAAGGCAGGCAACAGGTGCCCTATATACACACAGAAATAAAAGCAATTGAAACCAGGTGTGAAAAGGAACACAGACAAAACAACCAGAAAAGGAAAAAGGGATCGGTAGTGGCTAGTAAACCGGCGACGCCGAGCGCCGCCCGAACAGGGAGAAGAGTTACCTACGGTAGAAGTCGTGACACTGTATTTATGGGAAAGATGTTTGAAAAGGGTATTTTGTTCTTATATGATATTGTAAATTGGAATAGTAGACTTATGTCTTTCATGGAGTTATCAGAATTGTACAGGAAGATCTGCTCAATCCAAGAGTACAACCAATTGATTACAGCATTACCCCCAGAATGGAGGAGGCAAGTGGCAGTGAGATGTGGTAGGGAACTGGTCTGTCTGCCCAATATAAAGGATCAAAACTTGCGGAGGAATAAAAATAGCATAAATAGGAAAGTATATCAGTATCATTTGAGAATCAGGGTGTTGACAACTGTGCCATACAGATTGCAAAATAGTTGGGAAGAGATTTTTGATGTACCGATTCCATGTTACATGGTGTATGGGTTGATACGTATATAAAACGATTCAAGACTTCGTGCTTTTCAGCTAAAGTTATTATATAGAATTTTTGCCACCAACAATATGGTCAATATTTGGAGCATAAAATCATCAATGCTCTGCAGATTTTGTTGTGAGGATACAGAATCAAATTGACCCTAGAAATAGTACTCATGGGAGATCTGGAGAGACCGGGGCAGTCAATTACTAATATACTAATAGTCTTGGTAAAAGTATTTAACTTCAATTTACAATCTGTGGATTCTATTCGATTAGATAGATTGAAATTGTATGTTAAATATCACAGCATAGTTGAAAGATATACACTACCATTCAAAAGTTTGGGGGTCACTTCGAAATGTCCTTGTTTTCCATGAAAACATATATGAAATTAGTTCCAAAATGTATATGAAACATAGTCAAGACGTTGACAAAGTTATGAATAATGATTTTTAATTGAAAAAATAATTGTGTCTTTCAAACTTTGCTTTCGTCAAAGAATCCTCCATTTGCAGCAATTACAGCCTTGCAAACCTTTGGCATTCTAGTTGTCAATTTGTTGAGGTAATTGTTAGAGGAATTAAATTCCTATATGTTTATTACCCAATTCAATTAATACACTCAGCCCATTTCTAAGGATTTGTAAGAAACTTATTTGAATAAAATGGGTGGAGACCAGTCTCAAAATCAAGCACTAGCGTTTATTCTCGAGAGTACTGAACATGATACAATTTACAACAGGTTATAAACTGAAAATGACGTCATTAGGTTTCAAACTGTCCTGTCCCTCCTCCACTCCGGTACAATGGAAGTATAGTTCTCAAGCCTTCCTACATCGACCCCCACTAGTTTAGATAATTTATGACCCGGCCAAAGCCTCCCTGTGTAGATAAGCATTCTAGCCAGTCTGACAATAAATTAATTTGTTTCTACCATAGAACAGACAGTCATTGTTCTAATTCTTGATTATAATTACACACATTATATTCAGTACTAGGATTAAACAAAAATTCATACATCTATACAGTAACATAGTAGTATTCTGATTAGTCAGTCCTGATTGAAATGTATACATAATTAGTCATTATTGATTAAAAAAAATCCCTTAACAGTAATCTAAAGAGATTTCATCCCATGCTTCCTGAAGCACCTACCACAAATTGGATTGGCTTGATGGACTCATCTACATACCATACGGTCAAGCTGCTCCCACAACAGCTCAATAGGGTTGAGATTCATTGACTGTGCTGGCCACTCCATTATAGACAGAATACAAGCTGACTACTTCTTCCCTAAATAGTTATTGCATAGTTTGGAGCTGTGCTTTGGGTCATTGTCCTGTTGTAGGAGGAAATTGGCTCTAATTAATCGCCGTCCACAGGGTATGGCATGGCGTTGCAAAATGGAGTGATCGCCTTCCTTCTTCAAGATCCCTTTTACCCTGTACAAATCTCCCACTACACCACCACCAAAGCACCCCCAGACCATCACATTGCCTCCACCATGATTGACAGATGGCGTTAAGCACTCCTCCAGCATCTTTTCATTATTTCTGCATCTCATGAATGTTCTGCTTTGTGATCCGAACACCTCAAACGTAGATTTGTCTGTCCATAACACTTTTTTTCCAATCTTCCTCTGTCCAGTGTCTGTGTTCTTTTGCCCATCTTAATCTTTTATTTTTATTGGCTAGTCTTAGATATGGCTTTTTCTTTGCAACTCTTCCTAGAAGGCCAGCATCTTCACTGTTGACGTTGAGACTGGTGTTTTGCGAGTACTATTTAATGAAACTGCCATTTGAGGACTTGTGAGGCATCTATTTCTCAAACTAGACACTCTAATGTACTTGTCCTCTTGCTTAGTTGTGCACCAGGGCCTCCCACTCCTCTTTCTATTCTGGTTAGGGCCAGTTTGCACTGTGAAGGGAGTAGTACAGAACATTGTACGATATCTTCAGTTTCTTGGCAATTTCTCGCATGGAATAGCCTTCATTTCTCAGAACAAGAATAGACTGACAAGTTTCAGAAGAAAGTTCTTTGATTCTGGCCATTTTGAGCCTGTAATCGAACCCACAAATGCTGATTGAAACCCTAGACCCACTCCAATTTGCATACCGCCCAAACAGATCCACAGATGATGCAATTTCTATTGCACTCCACACTTCCCTTTCCCACCTGGACAAAAGGAACACTTATGTGAGAATGCTATTCATCGACTACAGCTCAGTATTCAACACCATAGTACCCTCAAAGCTCATCACTAAGCTAAGGAACCTGAAACTAAACACCTCCCTCTGCAACTGGATCCTGGACTTCCTGACGGGCCGCCCCCAGGTGGTGAGGGGTAGGTAGCAGCACATCTGCCACGCTGATCCTCAACACTGGAGCTCCCCAGGGGTGTGTGTTCAGTCCCCTCCTGCACTCCCTGTTCACCCACGACTGCATGGCCAGGCATGTCTCCAACACCATCCTTAAGTTTGCAGATCACTGACAATGATGAGACAGCCTATAGGGAGGAGGTCAGAGACCTGGCCGGGTGGTGCCAGAATAACAACCTATCCCTCAACGTTTCTTGAGCGCTTCAAGTTCCTTGGTGTCCACATCAACAACAAACTAGAATGGTCCAAACACACCAAGACAGTCGTGAAGAGGGCACGGCAAAGCCTATTCCCCCTCAGGAAAATAAAAAGATTTGGCATGGGTCCTGAGATCCTCAAAAGGTTCTACAGCTGCAACATCAAGAGCATCCTGACTGGTTGCATCACTGCCTGGTACGGAAATTGCTCGGCCTCTGATCGCAAGGCACTACAGAGGGTAGTGATGTACGGCCCAGTATATCACTGGAGCTAAGCTGCCTGCCCTCCAGGACCTCTACACCAGGCGGTGTCAGAGGAAGGCCCTAATAATTGTCAAAGACCCCAGCCACCCCAGTCATAGACAGTTCTCTCTACTACCGCATGGCAAGCAGTAAAGAGTGCCAAGTCTAGGACAAATAGGCTTCTCAACAGTTTTTACCCCCAAGCCATAAGATTCCTGAACAGATAATCAAATGCCTACCCAGACTATTTGCATTGTGTGTGCCCCCCCAAATCCTATTTTTATGCTGCTGCTACTCTCTGTTTATCATATATGCATAGTCACTTTAACTATACATTCATGTACATACTTCCTCAATTGGGCTGACCAATCAGTGCTCCCGCACATTGGCTAACCGGGCTGTCTGCATTGTGTCCCGCCACCCACCACCCGCCAACCCCTCTTTTACGCTACTGCTACTCTCTGTTCATCTTATATGCATAGTTACTTTAACCATATCTACATGTACATACTACCTCAATCAGCCTGACTAACCAGTGTCTGTATGTAGCCTCGCTACTTTTATAGCCTCGCTACTGAATATAGCCTGTCTTTTTACTGTTGTTTTATTTCTTTACCTACCTATTGTTCACCTAATACCTTTTTTGCACTGTTGGTTAGAGCCTGTAAGCAAGCACTTCACTGTAAGGTCTGTCGTATTCGGCGCACGTGACAAATAAACTTTGATTTGATACTCAACCCGTCTCAAGAAGGCCAGGTTTATTGCTTCTTTAATCAGTATAACAGTTTTCAGCTGTGCTAACATAATTGCAAAAGGGTTTTCTAATGATCAATTAGCCTTTTAAAATTATAAACTTAGATTAGATAACACAATGTGCCATTGGAACACAGGAGTGATTGTTGCTAATAATGGGCCTCTGTACGCCTTTGTAGATATTCCATAAAAAAATCTGCCGTTTCCAGCTACAATAGTCATTTACCCCAAATCTTTGAACGGCAATGTATGTTGCGTAGAAATCCAAAGAGGGTGGCCAGCAGAGATAGTTGGGATGGGCTGAGGGAAGCTGAGGGTTGGGATGTGGAATCGGAGACAAGTGGGAGTGGAGTTCCTGGGCAGGGGATAGAATAATGGTCAAAGATAAAAGAATAAAAAATAAAGTCAAAATAAAATATAATAAAAAGTTTGAATGACACTGAGAGGCACTGTTTTACAGCTAATGCCAGTTCGCCTGAAGCCGATGCCGTGCAGGTGTTTGTACACATGCATATACATACACTCTAATTCAAATGCACACATACACGAACACACATGTAAATAGTGCCAGACATGCACTCAAACATACACAATTGGCTTTACTGTTATGATTTTAGATGTCCTTGATGTTTTTTGCATTGTTGTTTTCGGTTTTGTTTCGTCTTTTTCTTTTTTCTCTTTAGTTCAGTTTCTTGGTTGTTGGTGCATTGGGGGGTTTCTTGGGGTGGGGAATGGAATAATTTATATATTTTTTTTTTCTTGGGGGGGGGGGGGGGGGAGTGGGAGAGGGGCAGCTCTTGGGGAACTGTGGTGGGATCTTGGAGGGTTCGGGTCCCTGTTTTTGGCCTTGTGGGAGATCTGTCAACCTGCCCTTGACCCTGGATGCTTCTGTGTGTCGCTCTGAATTGGAGTTTGTTGGACGACTGGTGTGGTGTAGTTGTTGAGCTGCTTCACTGCAAGTAAAGTTTTGGATAAAGTTTTGGATGTTTTGGATATTCAATAAAATGCATAATATATAATATATAAAAATAAATAAATATTAGGAACACCTGCTCTTTCCATGACATAGACTGACCCGGTGAATCCAAGGTAACCTGTTAAATCCACTTGAATCAGTGTAGATGAAGGGGAGAAGACAAGTTAAAAAATGATTTTTAAACCTTGAAACAATTAAGACATTGTTTGTGTATGTGTGCCATTCAGAGGGCGAACGGGCAAGACAAAATAATTAAGTGCCTTTGAACAGGGTATGGTAGTAGGTGCCAGGCGCACCAGTTTGAGTGTGTCAAGAACTGCAACGCTGCTGGTGTTGCAGTTCTTCTCGTTTGTATAAAAAATGGTCCACCACCCAAAGGACATCCAGCCAACTTGACACGACTGTGGGAAGCATTGGAGTCAACATGGGCCAGAATGCATGTGGAACACTTTCGACACCTTTTTAAAGTCCATTCCCCAACGAATTGAGGCTGTTCTGGGGAAAAGGGGGGGTGAAACTCAATATTAGGAATGTGTCCCTAATGTTTTGTACACTCAATGTAGGCCTATAAATATTTACATGGCACAGAGACTGTGTTTTGAAACTCCTTAAGCTACAACAGATTTGGCCAACAGTCAACGTACTGTAAAAAAATAAAAGCTATATTTAATGCCTAGGCCTTAAGTCACAACTAAATGTAAGGAGGAGAAATGCCTTCCAGATGAGTTTTTTCACAGGCTGGAGAGGAATGCACATGCTGTCTGTATTGGTTTCCTGGGCTGAGACGATGACAGACCGGGCTGCAGCACGCCATCTAGACAGACTATAGCTGGAGTCAGAAAGAGAGGGAAGGATAGAGTACAGAAAGAGAGAGAGGAAAGTAAAAAGAGACAGAGTTAGAGAGACCATGAGAGAGAAACAGATAGAGGAATTTGCCATGGCACTTCCAACTGCTCTTTCACAGTGGAAAAAAAGGGAATTCTGTGCTTTTACTGTTATATGAGAGGAAGTCATGATTCACTGGGACACCAGCAGCCAAAATGCCTCTAACTATTTAACAGCCTAAGTAGAGAATGTTTTACTGCTGTGACATAGGCGGTGTACGTCAGCTGTGGTGTGTCCATTCCCCAGTTACCCATACTACCCCATCAACCCCCCAGTCCTACTCCATCGTCCCCCCAGTCCTACCCCATCAACCCCCCCAGTCCAACCCCATCAACCCCCCAGTCCTACCCCATCAACCCCCCCAGTCCAACCCCATCAACCCCCCAGTCCTACTCCATCAACCCCCCAGTCCTACTCCATCAACCCCCCCAGTCCTACTCCATCAACCCCCCAGTCTTACTCCATCAACCCCCCCAGTCCTACCCCATCAACCCCCCAGTCCTACTCCATCAACCCCCCAGTCCTACTCCATCAACCCCCCAGTCCTACCCCATCAACCCCCCAGTCCTACTCCATCAACCCCCCAGTCCTACTCCATCAACCCCCCAGTCCTACTCCATCAACCCCCCAGTCCTACTCCATCAACCCCCAGTTCTACTCCATCAACCCCCCCAGTCCTACTCCATCAACCCCCCCAGTCCTACCCCATCAACCCCCCCAGTCCTACCCCATCAACCCCCCAGTCCTACTCCATCAACCCCCCAGTCCTACTCCATCAACCCCTCCTCCCAGGATGAGGGCAAAGCTCAGGCTGAGAAGCAGCAAGAAGCCAACTATCCACCTCAGCGGCTGCTGTTTTCATTGAATGTTACTGATAGGGGTTTGGTTAGAGGGATGGGGGATGGGGGATGAGGGAAAGGGAGGAAATGGATGAAGGGAGAGAGGGGAATTGAGGCCAAAGCAGGGACATGGGACGTTAGGTATCAGGTTACGGGCCTGTTTCTCCAGCATCAAAAAAGAAAAATGTAAAGGCTTGTGTAGGAAGGTCTTATTTTTATCTTAATAACAGGTCACACCAATGTTTTGGCTAGCATCTTAAAAGCGTATTTTACCTCAGTGCATCTGCATAAGGCCATTAACACACAAATGGCCCACAGTCTACCTTCCATTGTATGCAGAATGACTGCTTCCCTACAAACACTTTTAGGCGTGATCTGGGGTCACAATAGAAGTGAACAACTTCACAATGTGAAGTTATAGCCACTCATTATAGACATTTCATGTTAAGAACCACAGGCATTCTAACTTTGAATAATTAGCCAATATAATTTGTATAACAAAATAACAGATTTTCAAACTATGTTCAACTATACACCCCATTTTTCTCCTCTTCCCCCACCTTCTGCCTTACACCCCCCCCCCCCCCCCCCCCCAGTATGGGGCACTAAGGAAGGGTTAATTAACCAGTGAGAGAAGGGGTGTGGGGTTGAGCCTCAGCGAGAGAGGAGAGCCATATAAAAGTGCCAGAGCAAGAGTGGCGCTTTATCCGCCCCGCTCAAGATAGGAGGAAACCCTCCTTCTCTGTCACACATTCACACTGGACAGGAGGAGAATGTTAGCAGCAGCATCCAAAAGGAGAATGACTGAGACCCACAAAATGATAGCTTTCGCTTTGCTTTTCATCGCCACACTCCTTCACGGTAAGTAAAAATTCATACATCCATGCTTTGCAAGCTGAAGTTGAAAGAAAGCATGGCCATCTGCAGAGACAGGAAGGGTCAGGGTAGAGACTCTTCTCTTCTTTGCAGTCACTGTGCCTAGAGTATAGACTAGTCTTTACATGGCAGAATATAATTTATTGTCTGGAACATAAACACTGGAAACATGCCTGATAGCAGGCTAAACCTCCCAATCCTGTACTATCTGCGTCTGATCTATCACATTTCCTGCCAATGAGAAGAGACTTCACTTGAACTTTGAGCCATGTGTCTTTGTTCTGATGGCAACACCAAACTGCACATAAACTAACATTAGAACAATAGCAGTTATTTATGTTATACTTACTTGCATTAGACTTTTGTTGCCGTGGAGGATGACATATTGAGATAGTAATTGTTTCATCTCAAACTCATGCCATGTTCATGGGATTTATTACAGATGATGTCAATGGTAGTGGAAGTATCAGATTCTATTTCTACGAGTAGAAGACAGCTGGTTCAGCTATGGAAAGTACCTCGGTCTGAGGAACACATGCATGTAGATTAATGTTGAAAAGGAATCAGTATACAGTACCAGTCAAAAGTTTGGACACACCTACTCATTCAAGGGTTTTTCTTTATTTTGATTATTTTCTACATTGTATAGTGAAGACATCAAAACTATGAAATAACAGATATGGAATAATGTCTTAACCAAAAAAGTGTTAAACAAATCCAAATATATTTTAGATTTTAGATTCTTAAAAGTATCCACCAATTTGCATTGACGATAACTTTGCACACTCTTGGCATTCTCTCAACCAGTTTCACCTGGAATGCTTTTCCAACAGTCTTGAAGGATTTCCCACATATGCTGAGCACTTGGCTTCTTTTCCTTCACTCTGTGGGCCCACTAATCCCAAACCATCTCAATTGGGTTGAGGTTGGGTGATTTTGGAGGCCAGGTCATCTGATGCAGCACTCCACCGCTCTTCTTCTTGGTCAAATAGCCCTCACACAGCCCGGAGCTGTGTTGGGTCATTGTCCTGTTGAAAAACAAATGATAGTCCCACTAAGCGCAAACCAGATGGTATCGCTGCAGAATTCTGTGGTAGCCACAGGGCTATCTTCTGTATACCACCCTACCTTGTCACAACACAACTGATTGGCTCAAACGCATTAAGAAGGAAAGAAATTCCACAAATGTACTTTTAACAAGGCACAGCTGTTAATTGAAATGCATTCCAGGTAACTACCTCATGAAGGTGGTTGAGAGAATGCCAAGAGTGTGCAAAGCTGTCATCAAGGCAAAGGGTGGCTACTTTTAAGAATCTCAAATCTCAAATATATTTGGATTTGTTTAACACTTTTTTCATTACTATATGATTCCAAATGTGTTATTTAATAGTTTTGATGTCTTCACTATTATTCTACAATGTAGAAAACAGTCAAAAGAAAGATACAACCCTTGAATGAGTAGGTGTGTCCAAACTTTTGACTGGTATTGTATCTTACAAAATCTTAATCTTAAGAATGCGTAGACACTTACTTAATATAATTCACCATTCAATGAAAAGATGAACATCACAATGCCATGCCAAGCTCGCTGACATGAATTACTGGTACCAGAATGCCTTACAGTTGTTCCAAGCAGTGTGAGGGAGAATGCATGGGTGAAAGAGGTGGAAAAGCAACAGGAGAAGCAAGAGGTACAGTAGGGACAGAGAAACAGAGAGGGAGAAAGATGGCGAGAGTGAGAAAAGAAGGGAAAAGAACAAAGCAGTCTATAGTTTGTTTAAAGACCGTACTTCCTGGTAAGAGACAAGTTTTTTTGCTTTCAAACAAATTCATATTTATACCATTTGTTTTATCGCTGGGTGCTACCATCAACTTTAGAGATGTGGAAGAGAGAGGGCTGTATTATGTTAGCACTACGCAGAATTACTGTGGTATGCTGGACTGAGTCAGAACTAAGACACTGGCATACAGTAGCTGTAGTAGGAGGGGCTTGTGAGAGATGGGGTTAGAGAAACGATTCAAAGAGCTACAGCCAAACAGCAGGATGAGGGAATCTACTAAGGTGTTGTGGAACCCCAAAACTTGATTCAATTGTAACTTTTTACTTGTCACCTCTAAAAGTTCAATTAAACAAAACAGAGAATATATGGACTCACCTTATTACAGCTTCACATGATGAGATTGTAAATGCCTGCCGGTCTAAGTTTGAATTTGAGTAAAACCACCTTGTTTTCTTAACTGAAGTCTCTAACTAACATTTCTAGAGGTTGTGTTTGTGAACACACTACAAAGGATTTAAGCCATATGCTTTTCCTTGGTTAAGGAGGCTTACTAGTTTCAGAAAGAACTCGACCTGACCTCATGGCCTGTAATTATGTGAATCATAGATATTGTTTTAGCAACATCTACTGAACACTCACATAGGAACATGCCCAACAAAATGACGGCTGAAACCCAGCACCCAATCTGAGCAAGGGGTTGCTTGTAAATACCTACTCAAGTATACACACATTTATTTCACTAGGCAAGTCAGTTAAGAACAAATCCTAATTTACAATGGGTGGGTTAACTGCCTTGTTCAGAGGCAGAACTCAGAGATTCGATCTAGCAACCTTTCGGTTACTGGCCCAACGCTCTAACCACTAGGCTACCTGCCGCCCTGTAACAGAATTAAGCAGATTTGTTTTTATCTCAGAGACAACACATGGACTTGTGATAATAATGTTGGGCTATTCCTAATGAGAAGCAGACTGCTTTTCCACCCAGTTCTCTCCTCAGTACTTAACTATATCTTTCACCCCCCGTTTTTTGTTTAAATTGTTTTTTTTAACCAAAATAAATGAATCATTCTAAATGTAAAAGCATTCTGTTTTTTTGTTAAAGGCAAGTTCACCTTTCCATTTGAGTGTCCTGATATTGTTTAGTCCAGTCTGGACATGACTGTTATTCAATATCACCTCCAGAGGCATGTTAGTAATTAGTCTGCAGGAGATTTGAGATCTCCTTGTGATTCTCTTAGGACTGAATCTATGTCCAAACGTTTTCTTATTTACTCTGTCCAGACAGGAACAGTTAAGGTAATGTATACAGCAGTGAAACTGTAACGGACAATCGGTGGAGTGAAATACATACACAAGTAGAAACAGATGTTGTGTGTACTGAATCCTGACTGAAGTCCCCAGCACTTATGTGTCATAACCGCAGGGTGGGGCAGCCATGGGTGCAGCATTAGGGCCTGATTGAAAACATGAGATCCTTCATCCTCTTTCTGGGTTTAATGCCAGGGAAAAGATCAAATCAAATCAAATCAAATTTTATTTGTCACATACACATGGTTAGCAAATGTTAATGCGAGTGTAGCGAAATGCTTGTGCTTCTAGTTCCGACAATGCAGTAATAACCAACAAGTAATCTAACTAACAATTCCAAAACTACTGTCTTGTACACAGTGTGAGGGGATAAAGAATATGTACATAAGGATATATGAATGAGTGATGGTACAGAGCAGCATAGTCAAGATACAGTAGATGGTATCGAGTACAGTATATACATATGAGATGAGTATGTAAACAAAGTGGCATAGTTAAAGTGGCTAGTGATACATGTATTACATAAGGATACAGTCGATGATATAGAGTACAGTATATACGTATGCATATGAGATGAATAATGTAGGGTAAGTAACATTATATAAGGTAGCATTGTTTAAAGTGGCTAGTGATATATTTACATCATTTCCCATCAATTCCCATTATTAAAGTGGCTGGAGTTGAGTCAGTGTCAGTGTGTTGGCAGCAGCCACTCAATGTTAGTGGTGGCTGTTTAACAGTCTGATGGCCTTGAGATAGAAGCTGTTTTTCAGTCTCTCCGTCCCAGCTTTGATGCACCTGTACTGACCTCGCCTTCTGGATGATAGCGGGGTGAACAGGCAGTGGCTCGGGTGGTTGATGTCCTTGATGATCTTTATGGCCTTCCTGTGACATCGGGTGGTGTAGGTGTCCTGGAGGGCAGGTAGTTTGCCCCCGGTGATGCATTGTGCAGACCTCACTACCCTCTGGAGAGCCTTACGGTTGAGGGCGGAGCAGTTGCCGTACCAGGCGGTGATACAGCCCGCCAGGATGCTCTCGATTGTGCATCTGTAGAAGTTTGTGAGTGCTTTTGGTGACAAGCCAAATTTCTTCAGCCTCCTGAGGTTGAAGAGGCGCTGCTGCGCCTTCTTCACAATGCTGTCTGTGTGAGTGGACCAATTCAGTTTGTCTGTGATGTGTATGCCGAGGAACTTAAAACTTGCTACCCTCTCCACTACTGTTCCATCGATGTGGATAGGGGGGTGTTCCCTCTGCTGTTTCCTGAAGTCCACAATCATCTCCTTAGTTTTGTTGACGTTGAGTGTGAGGTTATTTTCCTGACACCACACTCCGATGGCCCTCACCTCCTCCCTGTAGGCCGTCTTGTCGTTGTTGGTAATCAAGCCTACCACTGTTGTGTCATCCGCAAACTTGATGATTGAGTTGGAGGCGTGCGTGGCCACGCAGTCGTGGGTGAACAGGGAGTACAGGAGAGGGCTCAGAACGCACCCTTGTGGGGCCCCAGTGTTGAGGATCAGCGGGGAGGAGATGTTGTTGCCTACCCTCACCACCTGGGGGCGGCCCGTCAGGAAGTCCAGTACCCAGTTGCACAGGGCGGGGTCGAGACCCAGGGTCTCGAGCTTGATGACGAGTTTGGAGGGTACTATGGTGTTGAGTTGGTTCTGGGACAGAGACAGAGATGAAGTTGGCAGGTCAGGATTCTGCTGTTTCAGAGGCAAGAGCTGCAATGCTGTGTTTATACCCCGAGGGACTAAGGTCCAATGTCACATTCCTCAGCCACTAAAAGCAGCACTTTCAGACACAAATTCCTTAGGTCCACTAGGAGAGATGTACTATAGTGTCATACACAAGAGAAACCTGAAGAGTGACTAGAATCGCCAGTAGAGTGAGGTTTTATTCAGCATCGTTCCACCTCTAAAAGCACAAGAAAAAGGATTGACACCCACCATCTCAGATTGTTCTGAAATCGTTTCTGTTAAGATTAGCATTCATGCAACATTATTTTGTTGAAATATAATTTGATCTCTGAGAAATTAAGCCAATTGATTGCACCCAAAAATTGGCCATTTTAATTTATACGATTCATATAATATTCAATAAATATAGTACCTAACATCCAATTTGGACCAAAAATATTTTAACAATGGGCAAGACATGAAGAATCTAAACAAATGGTCAAAAGCTACCGACTGAACCCCCCCCCCCCGAGCCAATCCCATCCCAACAACGAGTATATAGTATCAGTTCTCTGTCTGACAAGTAGCATAGAGCTGTGGCTCGGAGTATTGTTTCTCATCCTATGTAAGCAGCGTCATTAAATAGTACCCGCAAAACACCCGTCTCAACGTCAACAGTGAAGAGGCAACTCTAGGATGCTGGTCTTCTAGGCAGAGTTGCAAAGAAAAAGCCACATCTCAGACTGGCCAATAAAAATAAAATATTAAGATGGGCAAAAGAACACAGACAATGGAAGGAGGAACTCTGCCTAGAAGGCCAGCATCCCAGAGTCGCCTCTTCACTGTTGACGTTGAGACTGGTGTTTTGCGGGTATTATTTATTAATGAAGCTGCCAGTTGAGGACGTGTGAGGCGTCTGATTCTCAAACTTGACAATCTAATGTACTTGTCCTCTTGCTCAGATGTGCACCGGGGCCTCCCACTCCTCTTTCTATTCTGGTTAGAGACCGTTTGTGCTGTTCTGTGAAGGGAGTAGTACACAGCGCTGTACGAGATCTTCAGTTTCTTGGCAATTCCCCGCATAGAATAGCCTTCATTTCTCAGAACAAGAATAGACTGATGAGCTTCATAAGAAAGTTATTTGTTTCTGGCCATTTTGAGCCTGTAATCGAACCCACAAATGCTGATGCGCCAACTACTCAACCAGTCTAAAGGCCAGTTTTATTGCTTCTTTAATCAGAACAACAGTTGTTAGCTGTGCTAACATAATCGCAAAAGGGTTTTCTAATGATCAATTAGCCTTTTAAAATGTCAAACTTGGATTAGCTAATATAACGTGCCATTGGAACACAGGAGTGATGGTTGCTGATAATGGGCCTCTGTACGCCTATGTAGATATTCCATTAAAAACCAGCCGTTTCCAGCTACAATAGTCATTTACAACATTAACCATGTCTACACTGTATTTCTGATCAAGTTGATGTTGTTTTAATGGACAAAATATTTGCTTCTCTTTCAAAAACAAGGACACTTCTAAGTGACCCCAAACTTTTGAGCGGTAGTGTATATACATATTAACACCTGCTCTTTCGATGACAGTACACTGACTAGGTGAATCCAGGCAAAAGCTATGATCCCTTAAATCCACTTTAATCAGTGTAGATGAAGGGGAGGAGACAGGTTAAATAAGGAATTGTTAGCCTTGAGACATGGATTGTGTATGTGTGCCATTCAGAGTGTCAATGTGCAAGACAAAATATTTAAGTGCCTTTGAACGGAGTATGATATTAGGTGTCAGACAACACCTTGTAGAGTCCAAGTCCGACAAATTGAGGCTGTTCTGATAGCAAAAGGGCGTGCAACAGAATATTAGGAAGGTGTTCTCAGTGTTAATACAGTGCCTTCAGAAAGTATTCACACCCCTTGACTTTTTACACATTTTGTTGTGTTACTAGGTGGGATTAAAATTGATTTAATTGTCATTTTTTTGTCAACGATCTACACAAAATACTCTGTCAAAATGGAATAAAAATGTGAACAATTGTAAAAAATAAAATTATAATAATAATTTTTAAAAAATAACACAAATATACTGTATCTTGATTAGATAAGTATTCAACCCCTTGAGTCAAGACCTTTGGCAGCGATAACATCTGCGATTACAGCACATTATACATTTTTTATTCTTCAAGCTCTGTCAAGTTGGTTGTTGATTATTGCTAGACAGTCATTTTCAAGTCTTGCCATAGATTTTCAAGACGATTTAAGACACAACTCTAGTTAGGCCACTCAGGAACATTCAATGACATCTTGGTAAGCAACTCCAGAGTATATTTGGCCTTGTGTTTTAGGTTATTGTCCTGCTGAAAGGTGAATTTGTCTCACAGTTTCTGTTGGAAAGAAGACTGAACCTGGTTTTCCCCTAGGATTTTGCCTGTACTTAGCTCTATTCCTTTTATTTTATCCTAACAAACTCTAGTCTATGCTGATGACAAGCATACTCATAACATGATGCAGCCACCACCATGCTTGAAAATATGAAGAGCGGTACTCAGTGATGTGTTGTGTTGGATTTGTCCCAAACATAATACTGTGTATTCAGGACATAAAGGGAATTTCTTTGTCACATTTTTTGCAGTTTTACTTTAGAGCCTTGTTGGAAACAGGAAGTTAGAAAAGACACCTGTGTCTTTGTAGTGACTGGGTGTATTGATACACCATCCAAAGTGTAATTAATAACTTCACCATGCTCAACGGGATATTCAAAATCTGCTTCTTTTATTTTAACCTTCTTTGCGAGGCATTGGAAAACCTCCCTGGCTTTTGTGGTTGAATCTGTGTTTGACATTCACTGCGTGACTGATGGACCTTACAGATCATCTGTAGGGTACAGAGATAAGTTAGTCAGAAAAAAATCATGTTAAACACTATTGTTGCACACAGAGTGAGTCCATGGAACTTATTAAGTGACTTGTTATGCAAATTTGTACTCCTGAACTTATTTAGGCTTGTCAAAACAAAGGGTTTGAGTACGTATTGACTCGAGACATTTCATTTTTTCATTTTTAATGAATTTGAACAAATTTCTAAAAACATAATTCCACTTTGACAATATGGGGTATTGTGTGTAGGCCAGTGACACAAAATCGAAATGTTATCAATTTTAAATTCAGGCTGTAACACAACAAAACGTGGAAAAAGTCAAGGGGTGTAAATACTTTATAAATTCTCTGTATATATTTTTTTACGAAGTCGCTTAAACGAGATCCTAAGTCATTCAAACAAGATAATTCGTAGTCTCCTCTTTTTTTGCCTTGGGCTTCAGGGCATCCATTAGTAAACACAATTAAACTGCCACAAAACTGCAGGAAAAACCAAACTCAAGTGACACCTGTATTAACAGTTGCTAGCCTACGTATACCAGTGTGAGAACCTCCCTCAGTACTGTTGACTCATCTGTTTATACAGCACGCTGACTGTTTGACACCTGCTCATCATACGGATTTAGCCAATCCAATCAATGCAACACACAGCATTCAACACACTGCAACAACTGACTGTAAATGTTAAATTCCACAAGCAAACACGGTGGAAAGACAGTCGGAAATGTCCAACCTAGTGATACAGTAGCTTATCCAAAACCCTGCCAATTATTCTACACACTTTTATTTTAGAATGGCTATGACCTGTTCTTGCTTGGACAAGACTTATGTGGCTTTAACCAGAAAACAACAATGTGTTACTGTATGGAGAAATGACAGGGAGGGAGGAGAGAGTCGTAATGAGATCTACAGAATTATCATAATGCCTAGTGGGTGAGGTAATGACGTTGTGTGAGAGGAGTGGAAAGGGAAAGGAGGGGGCCGTTAGTATCTCAGTAAACATGTTCAATCTCAGGAAAAAGGGAGTCAGACGCATGACTTATTAGTGTTTTTATACCAGTACTATCTATGCCAGTTTAGTCTATTAAACATACACTGCCCGGCATGGTATCCACTGTATTAGCACTGTCCGTAGTAGCTGACAACAGTAGCATTCACTAGTATAAACTATTAAGTCTGGCACTTCACGTAAAACAGGCTTTCACCTCAGAGGGCCTGATGGGTAGAAGTAGTAAAATAACACATTTTTGGAGAAAAAGTATTAATTCAATATCACTGTGAGGGCACAATTTCAGTAAACAGTAGTATATTTCAGCAAGGAGTTCAGATGTTTAACAGGCTAGCTAGATGGGAACTTAATTCACCTAGATGATTTGATATTGTGTATTCTACTGACTAATGAGTCTGAAACGGGCACTGGTGTTGTCTAGGGAAGCACAGCTCTCCTATTACTTCTTCGTAGCATATGAGAGCTGGGACTGAGATGGAGTCAGTATCAAATCCCATTAGTCTAAAAGACATGGCCATCCCCATGTAAGGGTATCAGTGATATATCAAGACCCCCATTCAAAAGCCCCCACTTACAGGCACAGACGGGCACAAGGGTCTTATATTTCACTTTAAAACTTGCCATGGCGTTTATATGCCCATGGTTTCACCCTGTTGGAGGATAATGGTGTTACACACTGGAGAGATATCCTTACCCTCTTTTAGCAGTGAGTGGCACCTCTCTTATAGCATAACACCTGGCAAAGAAGACTTTAGACAAACCATATTTGATGGTTGGTTTATTGAAATATCAAATGCTTCAAGGGTTTAGAAATTATAAGTTCGTTTTCGAGAGTGTGAAAGCGGTGCAGGTGTTATACTGGAACAAATATAAACGCAACATGCAACAATTTCAAAATATTTACTGAGTTATAGTTCATATGAGGAAATCAGTCAATTGAAATAAATTCATTAGGCCCTGGACTTTACATGACTGGGAATACAGATATGCATCTGTTGGTCACAGATACCTTAAAAACAAATGGGGCTCACAATGGGCAACAGAATCTCATCACTGTTTTTGTATGCATTCAAATTGCCATCAATCAAATGCAATTGCATTCGTTGTCCATAGCTTATGCCTGCCCGTACCATAAGCCCACTGCCATCATGGGACACTCTGTTCACATTGTTGAACATCAGCAAACCGCTGGCCCACACGACACCATCCACACGGTCTGCAGTTCTGAGGCTCATGAAACATGGGACAAACACGTTACATGTTGCATTTATGTGTTTGTTCAGTGTATATTAATCCACATGAGTTAGTTAAGATTCTTACTTCTTCAAAACGACTTATCTGTCCAGCCACATGGCTAACTGGGTATGAGGACATGAATGCACATACTAAGACTTTAAAGAGTGTAATAATATAACTCCCATTTCCAGTAAATGACACAGTGACAAGAGAACGTTTATTTGCACTGGGGCCGTGTTCCCACGCATCCAAGACATCTACTTGAAACAGTTACTGAGGAAGTCCCGCAGCATCATCAAGGACCCCACTCATGAGCTGTTCACTCCCTTACCATCGGACAGACGGTATCGGAGCATGGTCTGCCACAGTTTCTATCTAAAAGCCAGCAGACTGCTATACACTTGAACTGGACTGGGGACCTGCACTGACTCTCCGTCCCTTAACACACATGCATGCTCACACACACTCATGCTACACACACACACACACACACACACACATCACAATTGCTGCTACCAGACTCTTATTTACTATTGCTAATAGTGCACAATTTAAAACACTTGGCCCACAATCCCCCCCTTTCTGATACACGTGTAAACATTGTACTATAAATTGTGCCTTCCTGTATTATACTGATGCTAAGATGTTTATTCTATTCTACTGAGCCATTTACTTTGTTGGCATTCTTGTATTTTATTATTGTTGAGAAGGAGCCTGCAAGTAAGCATTTCATTGGACGGTGTCTACCATGTTTATCCTGTACATGAGACTAATAAGACTAGAAACTTGAGCTTGGAACAGGCTGAGCTGAAGACTTATCCTACATTTAGGCTATTAATTACAGGCCCTTCTTTAGGGCTGCATGGGGCCTAATTTATTTCAGGTCAGGCCCTGGGTGGAATCTATTAGAGACGGGCACCATTAGTTTAACACAAACACCTCACTCTAGATTACATTCACAGCCCATGAGACCCCCCCCCCCCCCCCCCCCCTAATACCAGCATATATTGGTGTGGCAGGATTGCTATCAGTTATGCTAGTCCAGGTGCTAAGTCAAGTCTGTTAGCACACATGCTGTATAATTAATGTGGTGATATAAGCCAGGATAGGTCTGGGCTCAGTTGAGCATAGCATGGAAATTCAATGTCATGTAAAAGTCAATACAAATGACCATGTAGCTTGGTGTAAATTAGAATAGCAACCCTCAAGATAAGTGACACAGAAGACTCTACTCTTTCAGGATTGGACATCATTGTTGTGACAAAGTTGTCATAGTAGCTACAGTACATGTTGGGATGCAAGTGTTATACTATAAGTTATCCAATTGTTGTTCTCTTCCAGGTGGCGTAGTTGCAGAATATGAGGTTGTTACTGGGCTCACACGGCCAGTGAATGATGCTGGAGTCATTCGTGGGGATGACATTGATACTACACAACTCTCAGATGAAGGTAAGACACTTATCCATTAGCAGATTATCTCCACAGAGCCACTATGGGTGTTGCTGTATTTATATACCGTCCTATAGGCTCATCCCATCATTTTTTTGTCAACAATGAATTAAATACAATTGGACATAGGCCTAAAACCCTAACCCTTTTTTCAGAAGCAGATACACCCTTTTTCCAGATCATTGTATTCCCCAGTATTCCTGGACTGGACCTCTCAGACATTTTAGATGACACCACAGCGGCTCCAGTCACCAAGGTGGTAGAGGAGACCACAGACATGAGGGAGGCCACAGGGAAGGCTGGTGAAGCAGCAACCACAGACGATGACCAGGAGACCCAGGCTCCCCAGCAGATTCTGACCTCCCAGTCAAGTGACATGGTGCTCATTCCAGAGGTAATCCTAGAGTGCAGTGACAATACCATCCAAATTGGGCCTCCCGAGTGGCGCAGCGGTCTAAGGCACTGCATCGCAGTGTCACTACAGTCCCGGGTTCAATCCTGGGCGATATCGCTGCTGGCCGTGACCGGGAGACCCATGATGCGGCACACAATTGGCCCAGTGTTGTCTGGGTTAGGGGAGGGTTTGGCCGGTCGCGATGTCCTTGTCCCATTGCGCTCTAGTGACTCCTTGTGGCGAGCCAGGCACATGCACGCTGACTTCAGTCACCAGTTGTTACGGTGTTTCCTCTGACACATTGGTATGGCTGGCTTCTGCGTTAAGCATGCACTGTGTTGCAGCGATGGGACAAGACTAACTACCAATTGAATATCACAAAATTGGGGAGAAAAAGGGGTAAAAAGTACAAAAAAATTATAAGATTACTTGTATTTTTTATACCATCCAAATCACCCAATCCAAGTACAGAATGAATGACACACACTCTAGTCTAACTGAAGTGGTCTGGTCTCTCTCCACAGGCTGGTGTGATGTGTGTTGATAAACAAGCGGTCCAGGACAGAGATGCAGTGAGTCTGAAACTAAAGGCCTCGTCCAGCTGTGTAAGTACTGTCCACGCCACAGGTATGCACACACATGTATGGACACACACCTCACCAAAAGAAAAGCCACTGCCTTCCTGATCTGACATTCAGGAAACCCTCTTGGCAGCAGTGTCCACCTCAGTTCAAACTGTATCCAGAGGGTTGTCTCAAGGTGGAAAATGTGAGCGGAAGCTAAGATGGTCAGAGTAAGAAGTTAGATGATTGGGTCTTGAAGCAAAATCATAACAGGAAAAAGGAAAATGAGTTTGTTTACAGAGATGCCACTTTCTATTTGCCCCTTTTCAAATCATTGCTCATGAGCTAAGAAGGAAATTCCTCTTCATTAATCAGCAGTGATTAATATGTCTCCAGTGGGCAGTTTTCAAGGAGGCAAGTGGCACACCAGCCCTTCTCCTCCCTAGTTATGCCTGCCAGGTGAGGAGGGGGAGTCAAAATAGTTTGTTACAACTCAAGGTATGCCTTCAGGAGAGAGGTCCAGAGAGAGCGAGAAGAACGTGTCGAAAGGTTTGGCGTGAAGGGAGGCTGGGCGGTGGTGGGGCTGCTGTAGCGTATGTATCAAAGTGATTCCTCAGCGTCTAGGGGCAGTGCCGGTTGGGCTAACAGGTATTCCGCTCCGTGCAGGTCGGGCCAGGTAAAGGAAGGGATGTCTGGCATTTCTCAGCTGTGTCTGTCTGCCTGCCGTCTGGAGCTCCAGATCCTCTGATCTCAGTCAAGATTAAATTGTATTAAATGGTTCCCTGGAATAGAGGAGTCTCCCATTAAGAGGCCTATGTAAACTATGTAACAGTATTGAATGGGACCGAGCTCCCCCCACTCTTTCTCCATTTAGGCTTGCATGGGAAAGCCCCTGCCGCATGGCATGTAATCAGTGACACGCTCACTCTTACACCAGATTAAGCGTTATGACTTGATTGGCTTCATCCGGGTTAGACACCACATTTCCTTTAATGTGGGGGATCTTAATGACACATCCATGTATGTTTCCAATTATATGAGGATCATATTTAGATTATTATTATTTTTTTTAAATCAATTATAAACAAATTACTGATGAATACTGATACAATTCTGAGGTAAATGGTGCGCTACACAATATAGCTGCATCAGGGGCTGGAGGCAAAACATGTTTACCTTGAGCTCACAGCAACTACTCAAACTTCTAATAGAACATTCCTGAATGATAACATAAAGTAGGCTAGCAAATATATGTCATCCAATGACCCCTCACTTCTAACCCCTTACAGAGAGTACTCGAAAATAAGTTGATTCAGGGAAAAGAGAAGTGAATAAAACTGTTTTCAACATAAAGATTATAGTTTGTGTGCTGTACATGAATTATATTCTACATGCTCTGAGTGCCATAGCAGATGAGGCCTTGAGAGCGGTCTAGTTTCCTTGGCAGAGCCCGTGAGCTTTGTAATGAGGCCAGCTGTCCACTCTGGGGCTGGGATCAAGGGTTTGAGCAGAGCTGTCTGTGGGGGCTGGTGGCTCTATTTGGATCATGTTACATGGGGTGGAGTATAATTGCACAAGGTTTTGGTATCATTTTTTGGCTTATGGGAAAGAAAGAAAGATGGGATGAGGTAGGTTCCTCTCAGGGTATACATTTCTAAAAGAGCCATAGTTGTGAATGTGTATGCACATTAATGTACTGTATGTGAGCACATTTCGGGAAGACAATTCCCACTTCAGTCATCTAAATGACAAGGACTAAACAGAGGTTCTGTAGCCCCAAGTGCAAACACTTTATTAATCCAACTAGTCTTTCCACAGGAAGAGACCAGGTCTAAAATTGAAAGTGTTCTGGAGCACCTGTGTGGGGTCGACTGTAAACTGGAGGTCTTTCAGGAGGACAACTCTAATGAAATCCTGATCTTTGGCCAATACGTAGAAGGTTAGTCTCCTCCTCTGCTTTTTAATTATGTGGGATGACTCTGATAGTCTGTTGTTGAAAAAATATTAACCAAATCACATGTTCTCTTCTAACAGCTGATGCTAAAGGAATGGCAGAGAAGTTCAACAATGACAATATAAAAGACAAGGTAGAGTCTCACGTCTCTTTATTTCTAATTAAATACCAGGAAAACAACACATTATTCCAATTCCAAGTTCACAGAATTCACACCACGTACACGTCCATGCCTGAGTCATGAGAAAGACATTATGTTCAGTGGCCACTGCAGTCACACCTACAATAAAGGGCTTTAATTTGTGCACAGTGGTAAGTGAGGTAAAGTCACAGTGCTGATTTGGCTCCTGATCTAACCACAGTGAAATAAACAAGGAGACACGCCTCCACCACAGACATGATTCCTCACTCACGGCTCCAAGCTGCCGGGAAGATGTTGCATGACAAACAGAAGAAGAAAAAAAAAACTTTTTTTCCCCGGTGGACATGGTGTTCCCAGCGGGAATGAGGAACGGGTGATCCTTCTCATGCTCCCTCCAACCATGTTGTCCTTTTGACATTAGACACTCTGTGCTCCATCTCTACACCCGCTCTTACACCCCTTGCAGCACTAAAAACAGTTTAGTGAGCTGCACCCAGCCACACTTTTCTCATTATGTTGGTCAGTCAGTTCAATGGCACCTTTGTGTTCAGACTTTGCTGTGGAGGGTTGGGAGATTATGCCCTTTCTCCACTCAGTCAGTTATCTCTATACTGTATAGCCTTACGATAGCCCTGGGTACAGAAAGCCTATAGTCATCCTCTACATCAGGGATGGGCAACTTTGATGGGGGCCACAAAAAAGCACAACTCATTATGTGGGTCTGCGTTTGTAGTTTTACAGCTATTTTACTGCAGTTCTACACACTTTACCATAGGGTGGAGGTAAATGTTTGCAGTTTTTAACATGATAACTGATGATCAAATGGGCAGTACCCTGGTTAGTAATTCAACCATGCTTACCACAAGTTTAGATAGCTGGCCACTAAACTAATTTACCAATCTAAAATAAAATTGCTGACATAGGCTAATTGAGTTTTATTTGTTTTATTTTAATTTCACCTTTATTTAAGCAGGTAGGCCAGCTGAGAACAAGTTCTCATTTACAACTGCGACCTGGCCAAGATAAAGCAAAGCAGTGTGACAAAAACAACACAGTTACACATCCAAATTTTAAAATTGCACCTTGTATATTCTATTATTCTAACTCTCAACAGGAAGTTGAGACCCCGCCAGTTGCCTATCCCGGCTCTACAGTCTAGGGGTAAAATATCCTGATCCAGATGGCATCAGAGGTCCTGCTATTACTAGTGACAGTATACAATCTATACCAGAAAAATGTAGATGACTGCTGTAATTCACACAGGGTATTTTGTAAGAAAGACCATGTATAGTTCCAGCCATGCAGGGATTGTGGATTCTTTGCTTGTAAAACTATTTAGAACGTTTTTCCCCGTCCCCCCTGCGTCCCCCTCACATTTATGAAAACCCTGAATTCCTGATATTAACGTGTATAACTCTCGTCTCTCCAGATTGATTTTGAGGAAGCTGTTCCTCGCTGGGGGAAGAACTCCAAGCTAGTGCTGGTCTCCCTGCTGCTCACTGGACTGCTCCTGGCTATTCTTCTCATCGCAGGCTACTACCTGAAAACCCACCGCCCACCAACCAAGGGAGCGAGACTGGTGAGTGGTCATGATATGAGAGAGACACATAGAAAGCTAAAACTGTAAAGGACCAAGTTCACTGGGAAGACTGGGTGGTTGATGCACATCTTGCTTGTCTATTTAAAATGTTATGACTGGATTTAAGGTGAGGTTATCCTTTGGTTGCTTCCTCACTCAAACCCACACTCACATAAACAGCTCTAAGTCTTCTCTGCTGTTTCTATTTCATCCTCATACCAGGTGGCCACAAGTTAAAAAAAATTATCTCCTACAAAAGCCTCATGAGATTCTCCGAAATAGATTTCATAAGGGCCACACCCATATGCTGGTTTAGACAAAATGATGTGGCACTGCCTTCCTTTGGCGTCTTCTTTTCACAGTCAATTGTCATACGCATCGCATAAACTAACCTCAATCTCATCTGATTGACACAAACATTCCTAACCTCAGCCCAGACTCCCTATCTCCACCATACAGTTGACTTAGTTGACTTAAATAACGCTGGAAAGGGTTACAAAAGTATCTCTAAAAGCCCTGATGTTCATCAGTCCACGGTAAGACAAATTGTCTACAAATAGAGAAAGTTCAGCACTGTTGCTACTCTCCTGAGGAGTGGCCATCCTGCAAAGATGACTACAAGAGCACAGCGCAGAATGCTCAATGAAAAATCCTAGTCTCAGCTAAAGACTTACAGAAATCTCTGGAACATGCTAACATCTCTGTTGACGAGTTTACTATATGTAAAACACTAAACAAGAATGGTTTTCATGGAAGGACACCACGGAAGAAGCCACTGCTGTCCAAAAAAAAAACATTGCTGCACGTCTGAAGTATGCAAACGAGCACCTGAATGTTCCACAGCACTACTGGCAAAATATTCTGTGGACAGATGAAACTAAAGTCGAGTTGTTTGGAAGGAAGGAACACAACACTATGTGTGGAGGAAAAAAAGGCACAGCACACCAACATCAAAACCTCATTCCCAACTGTAAAATATGGTGGAGGCAGCATCATGGTTTGGGGCTGATTTGCTGCCTCAGGGCCTGGACAGCTTGCTACAGTATCATTGACAGAAAAATGAATTCCCATGTTTAAGCAGAATTCCTCCTGAACGTTGTGCAGGTCTGATCCGCTTGGTTGAGGTTATTGCTGCCAAAGGAGGGTCAAACAGTTATTAAATACAAGGGTTCACATACTTTTCCACCCTGCACTGTGAATGTTTACACAGTGTGTTCAATAAAGACATGAAACCTATAATTGTTTGTGTGTTATTAGTTTAAGCAGACTGTATTTGTCTATTTTTGTGACTTAGATGAAGATCAGATCAAATGTTATGACCAATTGATGCAAAAATCCAGGTAATTCCAAAGGGTTCACATACTTTTTCTTGCTACTATATAAAACATGTCCTAAACTCAATACTCAGTGCAAACTGTATGTGATGTGCCGTTGTTTGCTATTCCTTCAGTTGAATCTGTACTGTTATCACAATATTTCAGTACTAAGTCCAAGCTCTATACCGCTTAACACTTATGACGCATCCCAGCCTGCCATCAATGTTTATTTAATTGAATCTATATGGTTCCTCTGTTGTGCCTGCAGGCCGAAGAGGGTTTCCAGGTGGATGAGGAGAACCAGGCCAACACCCTGGTGTCTGTGGCCCCTCTGCAACCACAGGAGCCCCTGGACAAGCCCCCCACCAACGGCCACTCCGCCACCCAGACCCCTGTTGCCGACACCGAAATGTGAACAAGCTCTGAAGGACACCCCCACCGCCCCATTCCTCCATCACCACATTCCCAATACCTCTCCCCCTTCGAGTTACCTGGGGATACTGCACTCTGACACGGACACAGATTCAACATCCAACCCCACCTGATCCAACCCTCCACCCCCAGGATGATGACAATGAGGAAACTGATGACGACGATGTCTGTAATGTGAAGAACAGATTGTGATCACTGGCCTCTATTAGGTTTCAGTAGCGTCAGAGAAGGAGCCTAAACTCAGTTTGGGGGACTGGACAGCTGGGACACAGACTGCAGTCCAGAAACAATAATCACAGCAAAGAAAGGGCAACAGATCACCAAAATTGACAGTTTGTGTTTCCAAATTCAAGCATAAATCAAGGTATATGCTATATCTTAAACACTTGCAGATCTGAAATGTACTCATTTGAACTAGCTTTAGCATTGTAGTTTAAAGTATTGATTGCTTGGTTCATTTGTTTGTATGATCTTATGTGATTGTTTGCTTGACTCGCCTGTTCAAGGTAAGAAGTCAAATTTGGGTAACAGAAGTGGAGAAAGAGTGATTCAATTAATGGAGATAATTTGAACCATTGAAGAGGTTGAATAGGCAGCTTTAAAATAAGTATCGATATGACTGGCTAGTGCAGAGCTCAGAGTTGAATCCTGTTGCCGTTAATCAAGGCCTGTCATAAATTGTGTGAGGGGCTGCCGTATGTTTGTTTCAGAATTATGTACAGTAGGCTTAGTGTGTCACTATTTATCAAGACAAACTTTCTATTGTACAGTTTTTTAAACATGTTTTTTCTGTTCTGACTTACCACTGTGTCTTTGAGAATGTTGAACCAGGTACTTATTTTATCATTCAGGAAAACAGACTGATCAAATTCGCCCACAAAACTTGTCTATAATATTAGTCTCTATGGTGCACTGCCGCTAGATTTTTGACAAAACCCCTAAACATATTCAACATTTCAAAGACACTTTATGTCCTCAATGAATCAGTCCATCATGAAACATACATGCATGGATGAAAGTGAAGCTGTATTTTAGCTATTGTTTTTTTAAGGACTGATTGTTTTCATACAATATTGCATGTGTACATATGCCCTTTTTCTCGGTTTGTAATATCTGTGTCCCACATAAATTGCGATTGTGTCAATGTTGCTACTGTTTCTTTGTCTTTCTGACCATGTCACAAAGCATGGCACACACTTCCATCTCTTTATAGACCCCATATGAGGAACAGCGAAGGCATTATTCAAATGAGGTTCTTATGACACCTACAACTGTTTTGGGCTTCTTTAAAAAAAACATCTTTATGAACCAAATGTTTAATGTGCAATCAAAAAGGTATCAAAGGCTATAAAAAAAAAATTCTCAACTAGATACAGTTTACAGTATTAACTAGCATTGCCTGATGAACTTACCACAGATGACATTATTTTGGACATTGCAATATCTGACAGTGTATGCTAACCATGTACATTTCTATACCATTCATCTAATACCATTCTAGATATCATATGACAGCCACAAATGTTTGTTTATGGTCATGGAGATGACGTGTGTTAATTGTTGCTGCAGAGTCCATACAGAAATAGATCTACCCTATTCTATGGGGAACTGACGAGCATCTGTGGTACAGGGATAGCCTGATAGTTAGTGGGCCTGCCCTCGTACAGGTGTAGGATTTTAAATTTGATCACCCTGTTGCAGGAGAACTTTCAAACTTGTAGTATATTTGAGGTTTAAAAGGCTTCTGAAGTTTGTAATTTCCACTTTGAAATTTCAGACATGATTTCCCTTACGAAAAATGTATCATCCCCTACAACAATGTCCATTAATTATAATCCACATTTCCTGTTGCTGCAGGATTCTTTTCCTGCTGTAGCAAACTGGTTTAAATTAAGATCCTACATCTGTACTATAAAAGTTCTTACATCAGGCTTTAAGTAGATCCCTATGGACCAGGGAACAACTATGGGTGTTAATGTTTAAATCAACAGGGAGGTGTATGCAGAGCAACCCCTGCACAATGTGTACTGTACAGAAGTCATAGGAAGTATTCTGCCCTAATGCATTCTTATTTCGACATGAAACCCATCACTGGTGTGCTTGGCCAAAGAACTCTATTATATTCAATGTCATCTGACCAGAGCACTAGTTCCAATCCAAGTGCCAAAGCTGTTCAGCAAACTCCAGACGGTGCCATGATCAGATGACATGAAAATAGAGCTCTTTAGCCACTAACACCAGTGGTGGGTTTCAAATTTTAAAAAACTGAAGCATATTCAGAAAGGTACCTCATACCTACTGTAAAATATGGTGGTGGATCTTTGATGTTATTGGGATATTTTGCTTCCACTGGTCCCGGGGAACTTGTTAAGGTCAACGGCATCATGAACTTTACAAGGTACCAGGACATTTCAGCCAAAAACCTGGTAGCCTCTGCTAGGAGGCTGAAACTTGGCCGCAAGTGGATCTTCCAGCAAGACAACCACAAGCACACATCAAAATACACAAAGAAGGGTCCTCCCGAGTGGCACAGTGGTCTAATGCACTGCATCGCAGTGTTAGCTGTGCCTCTAGAGATTCTGGGTTTGAGTCCAGGCTCTGTCACAGCCGGCCGCGACCGGGATTTCCATGGGACGGCGCACAATTTGCCCAGTGTCATCCGGGTTAGGGGAGGGTTTGGCCGACAGGGATGCCCTTGTCCCATCGCGCACTAGCAACTCCTGTGGTGGGCCGTGCGCAGTGCACGCTGACACGGTGTTTCCTGCTGCAGCTGGCTTCCGGGTTAAGTGAGCATTGTGTCAAGAAGCAGTGCGGTTTGGTTGGGTTGTGTTTTGGAGGACACACGGCTCTCGACCTTCGTCTCTACAGAGTCCGTACGGGAGTTGCAGTGATGAGACAAGATTTTAATGACCAATTGGATACCATGAGAAGGTGGTAAAAGTAACAAAAAAATTAAATACACAAAAAGGAATTATAAATTGACCACAAAATCTAAAATGTTCAATGGCCATCTCAGTCTCCAGACTTGAACCCCATTGAAAACCTGTTATTTGAATTAAAGATCACAGTCCATAAGAGTAGACAAAGGATATCAAGGATCTGGAAATATTCTGTGTGGAGGAATGGTCTAAGATCCCTACCCAATGTGTTCTCCAATCTCATAAAAACATTTGAGAAAAAGGCTCAGTCCTGTTATCCTTGCAAGGTGAGGTATTGTAAGGTTTTGAAAACAGGGGTGCCAATAATCTTAAGAAAAAAGTATTACTTCTTTAAACAACAAAAAAACATTTGAGAAATTGCATTAGGATAAAATAATATAATTTCCTTTATTTTGTTGCATACAAAGCTCAGTAGTTTTGTATGATTTATTTTATAATGTATTTTTTGCTCATCTTTATCAAGGGTGCCAATCATTTTGAACCTGACTGTAAATATAGTTAAAATCATACAACAAAGTTAAACTGTCCATATAAAGAAAAACAACACCTGGAATATCCCTCGTCATACATACCATGTGGTATTGCATAAATCTATACTGCTTAAACAAAAGCGTCGTAAAGTGATTAGTCCGAGTTTGCTAATGTACCACTATCTAGGAAGTCAATTAATCTCAAAGGAAAATCAGAGAGTGGTCTAACTAAATCTAATTTATCAAAGTATGTTTCATTAGGGAGCGGTCTGCTGTGGGTCTAATCCAATCCCATGGTTTTTTACAGCTCAAACTGATTACTTCAAATTCATATGATGGATAATTTTCTATTTCAGATGCAACAATTAGTGTAGGCCTATTGGGTAGCTCTTACAGATAGGAAAATGTATCTTGTTGTACCCCACCATTACATACAGTTGAAGTCGTAAGTTTACATACACTTAGGTTGGAGTCATTAAAACTCGTTTTTCAACCACTCCACAAATTTCTTGTTAACAAACTATAGTTTTGGCAAGTCGGTTAGTGAATGAACTTATCCCCTGCAGCAGAGGTAACTCTGGGTCTTTCCTTTCCTGTGGCAGTCATCATGAGAGACAGTTTCATCCACTTTGTGCATGACACTAGTAATTCTTCCAACAATTGTTTACAGACAGATTATTTCACTGTATCACAATTCCAGTGGGTCAGAAGTTTACATACACTAAGTTGACTGTGCCTTTAAACAGCTTGGGAAATTCCATAAAATGATGTCATGATTTTAGAAGCTTCTGATAGGCTGATTGACATCATTTGAGTAAATTTGAGGTGTACCTGTGGATGTATTTCAAGGCCTACCTTCAAACTCAGTGCCTCTTTGCTAGACATCATGGGAAAATAAAAATAAAATCAGCCAAGACCTTCTCCACAAGTCTGGTTCATCCTTGGGAGCAATTTCCTAATGCATGAAGGTACCACGGTACCCATGGTAAACACCATGGGACCACGCAGTCGTCATACCACTCAGGAAGGAGACGCGTTCTGTCTCCTAAAGACGAAGTACTTTGGTGCAAAAAGTGCAAATCAATCCCAGAACAACAGCAAAGGACCTTGTGAAGATGCTGGAGGAAACAGGTACAAAAGTATCTATATCCACAGTAAAATTAGTCCTATATCGACATAACCTGAAAGGCCGCTCAGCAACAAAGAAGCCACTGCTCCAAAACCACCATAAAAAAGCAAGACTACGGTTTGCAACTGCACATGAGGACAAAGATCATACTTTTTGGAGAAATGTCCTCTGGTCCAATGGAACAAAAATAGAACTGTTTGGCCATAATGACCATTATGTTTGGAGGACAAAAGGGGGAGGCTTGCAAGCCAAAGTACACCATCCCAACCGTGAAGCACGGGGTGGCAGCATCATGTTGTGGGGGTGCTTTGCTGCAGGAGGGACTGGTGCACTTCACAAAATAGATGGCATCACGAGGGAGGAAAAGTATGTGGATATATTGAAGCAACATCTCGAGACATCAGTCAGGAAGTTAAAGCTTGGTCGCAAATGGGTCTTCCAAATGGACAATGACCCCAAGCGTACTTCCAAAGTTGTGGCAAAATACTAATTGAGTGTATGTAAACTTCTGACCCACTGGGAATGTGATGAAATAAATAAAAAGCTGAAATAGAATAATTCTCTACTATTATTCTGACATTTCACATTCTTAAAATAAAGTGGTGATCCTAACTGACCTAAGACTGGACATTTTTACTAGGATTAAATGTCAGGAATTGTGAAAAACAGAGTTTAAATGTATTTGGCTAAGGTGTACATAAACTTCTGACTTCAACTGTTGGTGCAGTACAGACATACATTATCAGAATATTACATGATTTACCAAAATGCATCTATGGATCGCTATAGGGCAAGCTATAAATCAAAATTTGTCTCCATCATTAGTTATATCTCTTGTACTAACTTTAACCAATCAAAATAAGGAGTTGGAAAATAATCTCTGATTATAAAGCCAGTAGTGTAACTGTTTAGCTTGAAACAGCAACTAATGGGAAGTAGAAATTGCACCACTGATCTGCTTAATTGATATCAATGGTGTAGAACCATGACTGTTCAATCTCCTGGGCCACATGTGCAGACATGGAGAGAGGAGCAGACAAAGCAGACTCCTACAACCAATCAGGTCTATCCCAATACACCCATTTCTGCTGACCATGAAGTTAATTTTAGGGGTACTGGGTAAGAGAGAACATTTTGAATCCATTTCTCAGAGACTCATGCATAAAATAAGGTAAGGAGCAATGGGAAAAACTGTTTTCTAGCCATCCCCAATTCTCAAAACACACAAGAGGAAAACCCTGTCGCCCCTCCCTTCTTACCTCACTCTGACTCAGATTGGAAGGACCTCCCTTCCATTAGGGCAAGGTTTCTCAAACTGGGGTGCACGTTTTGTTTTTTGCCCTAGCACTACACAGCTGATTCAAATAGTAATCTAATCAAGCTTTGGTCATTTGAATGAGCTGTGTAGTGTTGGGGCAAAAACAAAAACATGCACCCCTTGGGGTCCCAAGGACTGAGTTTGGGAAACTCTGCATTAGGGTGACCCCCTCTCTCAGGACACCCCGGGCTCTCAGTCATTAGTCAACAGCATGTAAAATATTATATAGATGCTGTTAGAAACGTAACACATTCCTTTGACATGCACTTTCAATCCTATTACATCAACACGCCTCCTCCTACAACCACTGATATATTGCACATATGATAGTCTCAGACAAGTACTTTCTCATTCTACAAATCTGTGTAATGGAAAAAAAGTTACCTGAAGGCCATGACATGCCAGTAATCATACCACCAAAAAGTCAGCAATGATTTTTAATCACTGCTGAAATTATGAATGTATGAATGTGTTTTGATTTTCATTTGTTGTAAAAATGCACAGGCATAGAGATGCAAACACCACACGAAGCCAGACAAAACCCTTTGATCAGAAAATGAGATATGATAATTACTTCGTATGGCTGTTCAAATCAAACTACGCAGCAAAGTAATGGCAACGTGTGTAGGCCAATGTCGACTCTGTATCATATTGCCCTCTGCTGTTTTGAAGAAGGAATTACAATAACAGTTCAGGGACACTAAGGGAGTTGGATTAGACTGAACTGGGGTGACTTAGGCTAAAAACAGCACATTACAAAAGCGGTGAGGGAGGAGCGTCCGGCTGAAATCGAGAATCACCAGACCTTAATGACAACAAAACAGCATGATGAATCTTTGAGAAATATAAAACATGTATTTTCCATCAAATTAATGTTCATATTTTCAAAGTAGTTTTCCTTGGAAAGGCAGCTTATGCGTTTTTACACTTTTGCACGTGAAAATACCGAATCCAAACTCATTACTCCGTATGCTTGACATACACTTTTTTCCCCCCACCGCCTTCGTTTTCGGCATTCAAAGGGGCATCCGGCTCATTCCCGGGAGGCAGTCCGGTTTCAAAACGAATGCAAATCAGTTTTAACCACGTGGAAGCTCCTCTCTTTGGGTGGAACCCGGGCGAGCTAAATCGAAATCCCTCACGGGCACAACTTTTCCTCACGCTGCCTGCATACCAAAACAGGAGGGAACAGAACGTCAAGTACCACTTTCTCCAAGAACATTAGACATTGTGTAATACTTATGTAATATATTTTCATATCTGAAAAATGCTTTTGTACCTTATACCCTCCCTTATACCCTTATACCCTTATACTATACGCTTATAAAAATCCCATAGGCCTATTATAAACATGTTAAAGGCAATAGTATAGCCATGTGGATGTTTATTTTGAGGCTGAAGGGATTATATAATACTCTAGAACGACTAGTATAGAGAGCAACGGTAATGCCGTCTTTTTGTAGGCACTAACGGAATTTAATGGGATTTTGTAGGGTTTTTGGATAAATCCCGAAAATAAGGTATGTTGTAAACACAGGCTTAGAGAGATCTATACGTTTTGTTCTCTGAGATATTATTAATCGGCTAATATTACTTTTTGTGAATTTTGAAGCATTTATATAATCAAAATAAGCACATAATGGCTTCATAATTCATACAGGTCATGTTTTAACTGACTGTTATTATTATAATATAGAACAACATGTATAAGATCTCTTAAACCTGTGTTAACCTCAGACCTTATTTTCTGCATTCACAATGCCATAGCAATGGCGGAACGAACCAGAGGTTTCATTTCCGTTTTTTAGGACTACAGTCTGGCGAGCTCTATAAAGCGCAATAGTAATGCCGTATGTTTGTAGGCAGTAAATCCTGCATGGCTAGATGGCCAATTAATGGGGTTTCTGAAAGTTTTTTGATGAACACCGAAAATACGGTCTATGGTAAACAAAGGCTTAGGAGATCTTATAGGTTTTTAGTTCTATGAGATCATCTTAAATCAGCTAACTTTTTGAAGCATTAATTGATTGACAGATATCTCATAGAACAAAACGTATAACATCTCCTAAGCCTGTGTTACCCTTAAACACCGAAAATAAAGTCTATCCCAAAACTCCATCAACGTTCCCCATAGGAATGTCCGAACGAACCAGGGGTAACTCATTTCGGTTTTTAGGACTACAAGCTGACGAGCACTAATTTATGCTTAATGTCGAATGGTTTACGGTAAACTGGGTCCCACCACCATGTGATCTCATCCAATGTTTGTAAACATGCGTCAACCACATGTGATTCCGACGTAGGCAAAATAATTCACCAAGGCCTGGCCAACCAGCCAAAGGGGGAGTGTCAGGGGCGGGCTTCGAGTGTTGCGCTATGGAAAAATCGATGGGGATACTGTAATAATGTGAGGGCTGCTTTATGGAAACAGGTGCTGTCCAGTTATTGAAAACATGATCTAGCCGAAAGGGTCGCCAAGGGAGGAAAGAAGACATACGTTGAGGTAAGCTATCAGGCTAAATCATAGTTTTATTCTAGGAATTACTGAGACGTGTTGCCAATTTCAGTAGCCTAATGCAAACGATGTTGTAACGACACATTTATCTAATACAATGTGTTATCACAAACATCTATAAACAAATCTGATATAGCCTATAATATAGTGATTGTGGATATGGTCCTCTTAAAATGCTCTTCGCCGTCAAATAAATATGAAAGTGGCAATTTAGTAAACGTTACATATAGTGGAGGTAGTAAACTAATCTAATACAATTACCATTCTCAATTATAATCGACAGGTAAATAGTTACATGTGTCTGCGTCAGAGCGAGTGCTATTGTGACAAACGCAATGGAATCCGGTGGGAATTGTAGCCTACCCCGCAGATACGGGAAACCCCTCAGAAACATAGCATGAAGCCGATTACTTAATATAGGCTATTTGTTTTGGATAGAGGAATGTTAGGCAGGCTAAAACTGTTTGCGACGAGATGGCGTGTGAAGCGGGGATTGGGAATAGGATGCTGCGCAAGAGATGGATGTGCGTAAATAGGAGCGAGGAGGATGTTACGCACTTGCACTTAATATTGGCATGATCACTACTTATTTCCTCATGGCCGTTTAAAACATCATCAAACACAATAAAGCCCAATAATAAAATCAAGACAGAAAATTATCCAAAAAAGTACTTGTTTACAAAACAAGCTGTTACCGATTAAATTAAGTTACTGTAGACTATATAGTCATGTTTATAATTAGTAAGTTCGCGTTTATAAAGGACTATGCGTGCTACTTACATAATATATGAATATGAATCTTGTGACTTATGTGAATGAAGGCCATACTGACATATTTGGTGTTGTGATTGCATGACAGTGCGCACTTGATATACCTAGATGTAAACAAACCAAAACACCATGTAGGCTACTTCCCAGGAGTGTAGGGGCGCTGTTGGGCATATTCACATGACTTGACTTTCCTCCATTCGTGGCAATGCATTATCATCTCCAGCTCTAGTATATAGGCTTCATATTAAGTAGATATTTTTGGAACATATTACAATAATTTACAGACAGAATAATCAACTGAAGGGGCCTAAATGAGCTCAGTTTTAAATTGTGAAAAATAAGAGAAGCTAACCCCCTGGATTTCTCCTATTCTGTATTGGCATGACAGGATGTACAAATACGTTAAGTCAGTGAACAGGCTTGCCTCGTTTCTATTGGGAACATAATTAAATGTACACCTGCCAGAGAAAGCCTTTTTCACAATAGGTGCTCGACACAACTGTTTGTGATGCCACTTATTGTTGACAGTCAAACCACAACCCACTGGGCAAAAACTGGTTGAATCAATGTTGTTTCCATGTCATTTCAACATTTTATATGACAACGTTGAATCAACATGAAAAACTGATTGGATTTGAAAAAAAGTCATCAACGTAAATGGAATTCAGTATTTTTTTCTCTCAACTTTTAACCTAAATCCAATGACCTAGTGACATTTTTTGTTAATTTAATGTTGAATTCATGTTAGCTGACAACTCAACCAATTGTAAATTTGAACTAGATGAACTGACATCTGTGTCCAGTGGGAAGCTTCCCAGCCCTGGCTAATGACCCTAATTATCGATGTCTAGGTCCGTCCCATTGCTTCACCCTGGGGGGCAGGTCATGAAATTCCACAGGTGAAAATGATTCACAGTACAGGACCATCACTGATCGCCCCCACCAAGTAGATCTGCCCAGTCACTAAAAAGAGTCCGTCAGTATGCTAGTATGTCAAAAAGAAAGGTGCATTAAAATAACTTCCCATGTTATATTCTGAATAGAAAGACGCATTCAAGCTTGCAAGATGCTGTAGACTGACTCGATTATTTTATGTTTCTATATATTTTGATATATAAAAAAAGCAGTTCCATAACAAAGAATTCAAACATTTACCATACCCACCCTCTACTGACCAGTTAATGATCTGGCCCACTTTCAGAGACAAGGAAAATCTGTGACATCAATAGCAGTTTTTCTGCTGTTCCAGTCAAACAAACAGAAGCAGACACACGTGTTTAAGAACAACTTTTCTTAATTTAAAATTGCTGCAGTATTTCACAATGTTTTTGTTGAGGTCTATGAAACAAAAACTTAAAATGTGCAATTTAAATTAATTTAGCAAAATCAGGTGCTATCTCTGTCTGCCAATACTCTGCATCTGTCAATCCGTAGCAATGACAGGAAAACATCCAAACTAAATGTTGTTGTTTACTGCAGGAACTGAATCACATGTAAATTAAATTGAGAAAAAAAAAGAGACCCTGGCACCTGTCTTTACAACAGAGCCTTATCCCTCCTACATGGAGCTGAGAGTTTGGATGGTGGAATACTGCTGAGAGATGACAGTGCTAAAATTAAACCCCACTGCCTGCTGGATGATGATGTATAAATAGACAAGTGGGAAGAAGCGGTGTTCGTTCACAGGCATCATTATCAGCTCTGCACTTAAAGTGTTGCTGAGCGGAAAAACCTATTGCGCAATTTTTATGTATTTGCGTCGCTTTGTTATATTAATACTATAATACTATAATAATACTATTTATTTCCAATACGTCACTGAGATGCAAAACTCCATTAGAGTAATTATCTGCATATACAGCAGTAAATTGCTTCATGTGAAGCCTAGTGAACCCATGGACTACTGACCAAAGTATTTGTACGAAACAGAAAAACCTGCAGATCATTTGTCTTCCACTCTCAGATCATGTGACATGCAGCTTATATTTCACTACAGGCAGAGCAAGAGGTGGAACAGGATGTAAGCCAACTCTTCCGTCAATAGCCCCGCCGCTAACCCCACCCTCCTGCCAGCCAAACACAATGTCCCGCTTATCAGCAGCCTGATCAGTTTGTCCACTAATGTAGCTCATCTCTCAGTCTCAATTTGTTGCTTTTTCTTTCAGAGTCCCTGGGGAGGTTCTCAGGGCGATGAGGAATGCAATATACCCTCAACACTTCATGCCTCAAACCTTATGTTTTTCCTCTGCCTCACTGCACCTCAGTGAAGTAGTCAAAAAAGCTTTGCTGCGCCATCTCCTTCATCGTTTCTGCTATCTACCATGTAAGTCAATGTGCCCCTTCCTCTAACAATTATACAAGATATAACATACAAAACATGGGGATAGATTACAATTTTTCATACGATTAACTTTAACAGTTTTGAATGTTAATGTACCTCCATTATCTCATTGCATGTCAGCTAAATTAGGACCTCTAATCTATCAGAGGATAATCTGTCAATGCTTTGTCATCACCTACCCCCTCCACCCCTCCTGCATGTTATGTCAGTATGCCTTAAAGTATACATGGCTCTACAAAAATGTGTATGTATCACATAGGCGTTGCAATACCAACTGACACACTTGACAGCCTAAAAAAAAAAAGGGCCACACAACGGCCTCCCTGTTTTGGTTTAAAAGGGAACGATGCACCTTTAAAAGCAGTTGACAGTCTGGTGACTTGGTAAGCAAAAGTGAACTCAGCTCTGAAGCAGAAAACAGAGCAACTGCGAACAGTATGGAGAAATAGAGAGCGAGAAAACAAACAATTGAAAGAGGGAAAGAATTTGACAATGTTGAAGCAGGGAGGTAAAGAGAAGATCGAAAAAAACAGGGTGAGGGAAGAAAGAGGAGGTCGCGGTGACCCTAGAACTAGATGACGGTATAGTGGTGAGGCTGCCAGCCTGAGTAGTTCAAGAAGCTGCATTCAATGTGTTTAGGTATACAGGGGGAATTCCTGGAACTGCTGAATAAATTCATTGGAGAGACCATGAGCTTACACACTAGTCTTAAGAGCTTCTGGTTGTGAGTGAGGCTGACTGTCAAACTAAACTTTGTTGTGAAAAAAGAACACAATCAATCTGCTAATGTAACAGTCATTGTAGTGGAGGATATGGCAAATTGTGAGAGGTAGACAGAAGAGGATATTTTGGAATTAGTTATGTCAGTTTTTTTTATGTCGGTAGAGCAACAGCCAGGGTAATTTTATTTTCAATTAGGAAGAACTTTAAAGCCTGTTTACCTTGCCCTCCATTTTTTAAATGTTTGTATTCATAATTTGTGCTCTACTGCTTTGTCATTTGAGATGCTGTCTTCTTTCAGGGAAGGGTGTGGATGCCTGCAGGATGCTGATTATGTGGCAGCCAGATGTTCTACTTTGGAATTAATATTCCTGCAGTGAGAGATATTCCTGTTTTATTCTTATTCCAGATAATTTCTCCTCTGTAATACTCTGACACCTGCAGTGAAACCCTTAATTGGCCAAAAGGCTGTATGCTTGTCGAATGGACAGAGGGAGGCTCAGGGGAGGATGGATACAAGGCATGTGTTGATTTTCAGGAAATCCGCAGGAGACAAAGGAGAGCCATGGGGAGCTAGACATCACTTTTTTTACCCTGGCCATGGTGCCAACCAGCTGCACCCTCCCTTCCTACCCACTTTTTCTGCAGTGAGAGCAAGGGTGAGTGGCGTACTTTTCCTGCCAGGAAGTAAGTTGCAGTGTGGCTCTTGGAGGCCTTGACGGATTGATCCCTCTCCTCCTCAGTGTGCCAGCAGAGCGACCAGCTGGTTATGTGCCTTTTTCTTCTGTTGTCTCCTTCTCCTTGCTCTCGCTCTCTGTCTCTCTCCAAGCCCTGTCAGCCAGGGGAGGGTTCCAGGCTATGCTTCCTGGAAGAACTTCCCTTTTAAAGCGGCATCATAGAGCCCTGTATATCATGGCTCCAGATTAGAGAGTAGTAGTAATGGGATGGAATACTTTATCATGCAGCAACTGTAACACAGGCTAAGTGGATACATTTGTCCCCTATTAGTCTAGGGCAGGTTTGTCAAATATATGGCCCCCGGGTCCAATCCGGCCCACGGGTGGTTTGAGTAAACCCCCCCCCCCCCCCCCCAAAGTAAAAAAACAAAACTTAACATACTTCAAAATGCCTAAAACCAATACAAAACTGTAGACGTTTCTTGACTGTGTCCAAGTCCCTAATATTCACCCAAATGAAAGCTAGACAATCAGGGAGCATCGAAAATTTAAAAAACTATGGACCATTGTTTTTCAAATTTTGACAGTGAGGAAATATAACACATTTTCAATGCGGCCCTACAGACCTCGTTGAAGACCGAATGCACCCCATGGGGCAAAATCTGTTTGACACCCCATGTCTAGTGAGACCTCCTTATTGGAAGTTCTAAACCCAATCAGTGACAAGCATCGTTTTTGTTGTTGTATGGGAGAGTCGTGAGATCTTTTATTATGTAGCCTATCCAATGTTGATTGAGGAAGACAGATATTGTAACCTAGATATTGTGTCCCTAGTTCTGCTTAACATACTCTTTCTCTATCCAACTCTGCATGAATCTATTAACCAACATAGGAACACATTCCTTGAAACATACTCACTCAAACAGTGAAGATGACATTTATTTTATGTTGTCTCTTGCAGTGCTGACACCCCATGATGGCCAGAAGGGATGGGTGCATTCCAGAATGTAATTAAGGGGAGAGATGGGCCTGCTGTTCTCTACTTAACAGGCATCTATCTATCTGTACAAGGTAATCAAATGGTCTCTCATGCAACAAAACGGAAATCAAATTCAGCCTTCCCAACAGACTAAGTTCTCTCTACACATGATTCCAAGCCATGAACCTCAGATTTAGTTAACTGCACAAAGCCTTTAGAGTTTGATTGGCTAAATAGTTTCAAGTCATCATATCTATGTCTACATTAATTCATTTACAGTTAGTAGAATATCATCAGTCAGAAGTTTACATACGCTTCGGTTGGAGTCATTAAAACTTGTTTTTCCAACCACTCCACAACTGTGTTAACTGTAGTTTTCAAATCAAATCAAATTTTGGCAAGTCGGTTAGGACATCTACTTTGAGCATGACATGACACAAATATTTTTTTACAACAATTGTTTACAGACAGATTATTTCACTATATCACAATTCCAGTGGGTCAGAAGTTGACTGTGCCTTTAAACAGCTTGGAAAATTCTAGAAAATTATGTCATGGCTTTAGAAGCTTCTCATAGGCTAATTGACATCATGTGAGTCAATTGGAGGTGTACCTGTGGATGTATTTCAAGGCCTACCTTCAAACTCAAATTGTAAAAAAAAATTGTAGACCTCCACAAGTCTGGTTCATCCTTGGGAGCAATTTCCAAATGCCTGAAGGTACCATGTTCATCTGTACAAACAATAGTATAAACATCATGGGACCACGCAGCCATCATACTGCTCTGGAAGGAGATGTGTTCTGTCTCCTAGAGATTAACATACTTTGATGCGAAAAGTGCAAATCAATCCCAGATCAACAGCAAAGGACCTTGTGAAGATGCTGGAGGAAACGGGTACAAAAGTATCTATATCCACAGAAAAATGAGTCCTATAAATTGACATAACCTGAAAGACTGCTTAGCAAGGAAGAAGCCACTGCTCCAAAACCACCATAAAAAAGCCAGACTACGGTTTGCAACTGCACATGGGGACAAAGATTGTACTTTTTGGAGAAATGTCCTCTGGTCTGATGAAACCAAAATAGAACTGTTTGGCCATAATTACCATTGTTATGTTTGGAGGAAAAAGGGGAGGCTTGCAAGCCGAAGAACACCATCTCAACTGTGAAGAACGGGGGTGGCAGCATCATGTTGTGGAGGTGCTTTGCTGCAGGAGGGACTGGTGCACTTCACAAAATAGATGGCATCATAAGGTAGCAAAATTATGTGGATATATTGAAGCAACATCAAGACATTAGTCAGGAAGTTAAAGCTTGGTCGCAAATGGGTCTTCCAAATGGACAATGACCCCAATCATACTTCCAAAGTTGTGGCAAAATGGCTTAAGGACAACAACGTCAAGGTATTGGAGTGGCCATCACAAAGCCCTGACCTCAATCATATAGAACATTTGTAGCAAGGAGGCCTACAAACCTGACTCAGTTACACCAGCTCTGTCAGGAGGAATGGGCCAAAATTCACCCAACTTATTGTGGGAAGCTTGTGGAAGGCTACCTGAAACATTTGACCCAAGTTAAACAATTTTAAGGCAATGCAACCAAATACTAATTGAGTGTATGTAAACTTCTGACCCACTGGGAATGTGATGAAAGAAATAAAAGCTCAAATAAATAAATCAATCTCTCTACTATTATTCTGACATTTCACATTCTTAAAATAAAGTGGTGATCCTAACTGACTTAAGACAGGGAATTTTTACTAGGATTAAATGTCAGGAATTGTGAAAAACTGAGTTTAAATGTATTTGGCTAAGGTGTATGTAAACTTTCGACTTCAACTGTATTTAGCTGATCTTCCCGTAGGGTTTCTTACACCAGAGCATGCAATTGGTGACACTGGGCATCTTCCTCTTTGTAAGGTATCCATGAGGATGGTACATGTGCAATTTATCTTTGGTACCCATCCTGCAAAGGAATAAAAAGGTCTTAAATCAAAACTTGTTCATACATGACAGTACAAGTCATAATTGACAAATCCAAAAAGGAGACGAGAAAAGCTAAAATGTAAAATATGCCAAAAGTGATACGTTGATGACCCTGATGATAGTTGAGTTTTACAAAAATCATTTATTTCATCTTTATTTAACCAGGTAGGCCAATTGAGAACAAGTTCTCATTTACAACTGCGACATGGCCAAGATAAAGCAAAGCAGTGCGACACAAAACAGAGTTAAACATGGGATAAACAAACGTACAGTCAATAACGCAATAGAAAATATATATATATATATATATATATATATATATATATATATATATATATATATACACACAGTGTGCACAAATGTAGTAAGATTAGAGAGGTAAGGCAATATAGGCCATAGTGGAAAAATAATTACAAATTAGCATTAACATTGGAGTGGTAGATGTGCAGTAACTGAAACGTTTGTCTATGCACTATCCACATATGTACTTAATAGCCTTTATGATTGGCATCATGCTGTGATGTATTGAATTTGCATTTGAAACCTATGCAACTGTGGCTGATACTGTTCAATAAGTACTGAAAGCAAGGCACAGACAGCACCTACTGTTTAATCAACATTTGATATTAACCATTTTTATTCTGAAACTTTTACAGGGCTGGATGCCTTGGGAGGCCAATGGAGATTCAGACACAGCCCTGACCATAACTTCCCCTGGAAACTGGTTTCAGACGGTGTTTTAGAGTATCAATAACATATCTAGCACCATTTGAAATCAGTGTTCTTGGTGTAAGGAGGACACCATTTAAAGCAGGATGGATGAATGCATACAGTAGGCCTACGGCAGTCTCATCATTTCGCACACATTTGGCTAGGTGGTACTGGTGGGGGTTAACATTATTTGTTGACGGGATCGCATGACAATAAAAACATTCTATTCCGTGTCCAATTATGTAAATGTCACACTGGAATATGTTAGTCTTGGAATCGCAGCGCCAGCACAACACACCTCCCCAGTGACTGACAGCAATCCCAGGATCACACCTCACCTCATGACCCCTCTTGCCAAGGCTGACTGTTTTCTTTTGGTGTTTAGAGTCTCTTCTATTTCTAGCACCATTTGAAATCGGTTACAGTGTAGGGGGAATATCATCTGAACAGAAGATGAGAAACACCCTTGGTTCCTCCACACAAGTTCTCTTTGATCAAGTCACATCCTTTTTGCCCAATCTCAAGTAACCTGAGCTAGCTTGTTATAGGTAGTCAGATGTGATCAAACACACATTCTGGGTGCAGGGCCGAAAGAAGTTGGTATAAAAGAAATAGAGCTCGCACACTCATACTGTAGGCTCCACCATGTACCTTTATTAATTAATTAACCTCCTCCCAGCTGCCCACTGCACTGAAGATAGGAAACACTGTCACCACTGATAAATCCACTATAATTGAGAATTTCAATAAGCATTTTTCTACGGCTGGCCATGCTTTCCACCTGGCTACCCCTACCCCGGTCAACAGCACTGCACCCCCCCACAGCAACTCGCCCAAGACTTTCCCATTTCTCCTTCTCCCAAATCCAGTCAGCTGATGTTCTGAAAGAGCTGCAAAATCTGGACCCCTACAAATCAGCCGGGCTAGACAATCTGGACCCTTTCTTTCTAAAATTATCTGCCGAAATTGTTGCCACCCCTATTACAAGCCTGTTCAACCTCTCGTGTCCTCTGAAATTCCCAAAGATTGGAAAGCAGCTGCGGTCATCCCCCTCTTCAAAAGGGGGGGGGGGGGGGGACACTCTTGACCCAAACTGCTACAGACCTATATCTATCCTACCCTGCCTTTCTAAGGTTCTCGAAAGCCAAGTCAACAAACAGATTACCAACCATTTCGAATCTCACCATACCCTCTCTGCTATGCAATCTGGTTTCAGAGCTGGTCATGGGTGCACTTCAGCCATGCTCAAGGTCCTAAACGATATCTTAACCGCCATCAATAAGAAACATTAATGTGCAGCCGTATTCATTGATCTGGCCAAGGCTTTCGACTTGGACCAACAATTCTTGGACCGACTCTCTTCTCTGTATACATCAATGATGTCGCTCTTGCTGCTGGTGAGTCTCTGATCCACCTCTACGCAGACGAGACCATTCTGTATACATCTGGCCCTTCTTTGGACACATAACAACACTCCAGGCAAGCTTCAATGCCATACAACTCTCCTTCCGTGGCCTCCAATTGCTCTTAAATATAAGTAAAACTAAATGCATGCCCTTCAACCGATCGCTGCCTGCATCTGCCCGCCTGTCCAACATCACTACTCTGGACGGCTCCGACTTAGAATACGTGGACAACTACAAATACCTAGGTGTCTGGTTAGACTGTAAACTCTCCATCAAGACCCACATCAAACATCTCCAATCCAAAGTTAAATCTAGAATTGGCTTCCTATTTCGCAACAAAGCATCCTTCACTCATGCTGCCAAACATACCCTTGTAAAACTGACCATCCTACCAATCCTCGACTTTGGCGATGTCATTTACAAAATAGCCTCCAATACCCTACTCAACAAATTGGATGCAGTCTACCACAGTGCCATCCGTTTTGTCACCAAAGCCCCATATACTACCCACCATTGCGACCTGTACGCTCTCGTTGGCTGGCCCTCGCTTCATACTCGTCGCCAAACCCACTGGCTCCATGTCATCTACAAGACCCTGCTAGGTAAAGTCCCCCCTCATCTCAGCTCGCTGGTCAACACAACATCACCCACCTGTAGCAGGCACTCCAGCAGGTATATCTCTCTGGTCACCCCCAAAACCAATTCTTTCTTTGGCCGCCTCTCCTTCCAGTTCTCTGCTGCCAATGACTGGAACGAACTACAAAAATTGGAAACTGGAAACACTTATCTCCCTCACTAGCTTTAAGCACCAGCTGTCAGAGCAGCTCACAGATTACTGCACCTGTACATAGCCCACCTATAATTTAGCCCAAACATCTACCTCTTTCCCTACTGTATTTATTTATTTAGCTCCTTTGCACCCCATTATTTTTATTTCTACTTTGCACATTCTTCCACTGCAAATCTACCATTCCAGTGTTTTACTTGCTATATTGTATTTACTTTGCCTCCATCGCCTTTTTTTGTCTTTACCTCCCTTATCTCACCTCATTTGCTCACATCGTATATAGACTTGTTTCTACTGTATTATTGACTGTATGTTTGTTTTACTCCATGTGTAACTGTGTTGTTATATGTGTCGAACTGCTTTGCTTTATCTTGGCCAAGTCGCAATTGTAAATGAGAACTTGTTCTCAACTTGCCCACCTGGTTAAATAAAGGTGAAATAATTTTTTGTATTTTTTATTAATAAACAAACAACGTTTAGATCCTGCAAGGATCTTTGTCAGGTAATTTCACCAGAAGTGTATGTCTCGTCAAACATCTCATTCCAAACTCATGGGCATTAATATGAAGTTGGTCCCCTCTTTGATGCTATAATTCTCCACTCTTCTGGGAAGGTTGTCCACCAGATGTTATAACATTAATGTGGGGACTTGCTTCTATTCAGCCACAAGAGCATTAGTAAGGTCGGGCAATGATGTTGGGTGATTAGGCCTGGATCACAGTCGGCATTCCAATTCATCCCAAAGGTGTTCAATGGGGTTGAGGTCAGGGCTCTGTGCAGGCAGTCAAGTTCTTCCACACCGATCTCAACAAACCATTTCTGTATGGAGTCATAGCTTAAAAATGGACCAATAGCAGTATAAAGAGGGGTTCCTGCAGATGCAGGAATGCCCCGAATTGCGGGCTGCAGTTGCACCCTTCTCCTACGCGAAGCGAACGTATGTGCCTCACATAGTCCCTTAAAAGACCATTGCTTGAAAAAATAAAGAAAAACAGCAATATTACTGTTTGTCCCTCGATACACCGTAGCAACAATACGGCCAGTGTGCATTAATTTATACACACACACACACACACACACACACTGACTGATAAGGGGCACTGTGTTCAAGCCACCGTGCCAACTTGGCACTCCCTCGCCATTGTAAAAAAAATATTTTGTAAGCTATAGAAATTGTGAATTGAATTGATTCTATTGCAGACCTTAATGCATAATATAATGTGAGCTAAATATACAAATAAAAACATTTAAAAAGTAACAACGTTACAGTCCCCACTACAACAAAATACATGTAATTTATTTGACATTTCATTAAAATACAGTGCCTTCAGAAAGTATTCACTCCCCATGACTCTTTTCACATGTTGTTGGAAATCATTTAATTGAAATACTGTAGAATTCCATTCATTCCTATGGAGGACTGCTCCTACTTGGGAGTGACAATATGGCCAACCGGTGGCTTCAGAGCCTCTCAATGGCAAATACATAGCATCAGCAAACCAGGGTTTCTATACAGTACCTTCGGAAAGTGTTCAGACCCCTTGACTTTTTACGTATTTTGTTACATTACAGCCTTAATCTAAAATTGATGAAAAAAAAACATTTTTTAAATCTGCAATCTACACACTATATCCCAAATGACAAAGATAAAACAGGTTTTTAGAAATGTTTACAAATTTATAAAAATAAAAACAGAAATTATTTACTTAAAAGTATTCAGACCCTTTGCTATGAGACTCAAAATTGAGCTCAGGTGTATCCTGTTTCTATTGATTATCCTTGAGCTATTTCTACAACTTGGAGTCCACCTGTGGTAAATTCAATTGATTGGACATGGTTTGGAAATGCACACACACACCTGTCTATATAAAAGGTCCCACAGTTGACAGTGTATGTCAGAGCAAAAACCAAGCCATGACGTCGAAAGAAGTGTCCGTAGAGCTCTGAGACAGGATTGTGTCGGGGCAAAGATCTGGGGAAGGGTACAGAAACGTTTCTGCAGCAGGTTGCCAAGAACACAGTGGCCTTCTTAAATGGAAGAAGTTTGGAACCACCAAGACTAGAGCTGGTTGCCCAGCCAAACTGAGCAATTGGGGGAGAAGGCCCTAGGATCAGGGAGGTGACCAAGAACCCGATGGTCACTGTGACAGAGCTCCAGAGATCCTCTGTGGAGATGGGAGAACCTTCCAGAAGGACAACTATCTCTTTAGCACTCCACCGATCAGGCCTTTATGGTAGAGGGGTCAGATGGAAGCCACTCCTCAGTAAAAGGCTCATGACAGCCCACTTGGAGTTTGCCAAAAGGCATCTAAAGACTGACCTTGAGAAACAAGATTTTCTTGTGTGATGAAACCAAGTTTGAAGTCTTTGGCCTGAATGCCTGGCACCAAATCTACGGTGAAGCATGGTGGTGACAGCATCATGCTGTGGGGATGTTTTTCCACAGCAGGGACTGGGAGACTAGTCAGGATGGAGGTAAAGATGAAACGGAGAGAGAGGGAGAGAGATACATGATGAAAGCCTGCTCCAGAGTGTTCAGGACCTCAGACTGGGGCAAAGGTTTGCCTTCCAATAGGACAACGACCCTGAGCACAGCCAAGACAACGCAGGAGTGGCTTCTCTGAAAGTCTCTGAATGTCCTTGAGTGGCCCAGCCAGAGCCCTGACTGAAACCAGATCGAACATCTCTGGAGAGACCTGAAAATAGCTGAGCAGCGACGCTCCCCATCCAACCTGATAGAGCTTGAGAGGATTTGCAGAGAAGAATGGGAGAAACTCCCCAAATATAGGTGTGCCAAGCTTGTAGCGTCTTACCAAAGAGTCGAGGCTGTAATTGCTACCAATGGTGCTTCAACAAAGTACTGAGTAAAGAGTCTGAATACTTATGTAAATGTGATATTTCAGTTTTTTATTTTTTATAAATTTGCTAACATTTCGAAAAACCTGTTTTTGCCTTGTCATTATGTGTTATTGTGTGTAGATTCATGAGGGAAAAAAAGATTTAATACATTTTAGTGTGTGAGTGTAAGAGTGTGCAAAGCTTTCATCAAGGCAACGGGTGGCTACTTAGAAGAATCTAAATTTTTTTTATTTGTTTAACACTTTTTTTGGTTACTACAGGATTCCATATGTGTTATTTCATAGTTTGTCTTCACTATTATTCTACAATGTAGAAAATAAAGAAAAACCCTTGAATGAGTAGATGTGGCTCAAGTTTTTACTGTTATTGTATGTTAGAAAATGTTATCATTATAACATTTTCTAAAAAATAAAAAAAACACACCCAAACTTCAAGAAAAATAGAATGAATATCAATATTCATGTGGTTTATGCCTACTAGTTGAATGTCCCTGCCATCAGCTTACTCTATATATAAACAATTGTGAGTCCCTCTACCATCTCTGCCTACCGTGTGCACAATACTAAAATGTCAAAAATGATATTTTGATTCCTGCAGTATTTAATATCCAATGCTTATTTGTATGCCTTATACAAAACTGTCTGTCCATGAATGGCTGCAAAAACACATAGCCTTTAATCAAGTCATTTTCAAAAGATACAAGTAGGCATATCAGATTTCAATACACTGGCAATTTTGGGAAGAAGTGGAATAATAAAATACATTTGGGGAATAACAGTACTGTTCTTGCCAACAATAATGTGTTTTTTCCCCACACTTTATTTTGGCATTAATAGTGTCACATCAGTTTGCAAACAATGTACAAAAATTATAATTTAGTTAATAGAGCTGCATACAAACATACAAAACGCAGGTGTTTCAGCCTAGCTTGGTGCTTTCTGTGGTGGTGGGGCAGCCAGCAGAAAATACGGAGTGTAGGGGTTGGTAATGTTCTCTAGTTGCGCTGTGATTGGTTCAGTGTTCTGTCACTCGAAAATTCAAGCTGCGATAGATCTACATTAGAAGTGCCCATCAAGGGCCTCCCGGAGTGGCGCAGTGGTCTAAGGCACTGCATCGCAGCGATCCGGATTCGAGTACAGGCTCTGTCGCGACCGGGAGACCCATGGGGCGGCACACAATTGGCGCAATGCACATTGACACAGTCGCCAGGTGTGCAGTGTAGAAGTGCCCATTCAAGAAGGCTCAAGGTCATTGGCCACAGATAAAATGATGTCAAATCACATTATATGTACCATAGCTTTGATTGGACTGATCATGTCAACATCATACTTTCAAAATCTTAGCTAGACAAGCAGTCATCATCATGAATCATGTCGACAATCTACTGGCAAATCCTTGTCATAATGAAGCAAAATTATAGACAAAACTGTATCAGTGCTCATCGGCCATTATGACAATGGTGCTCCATGGTGCTGAAAATAAATATCTGCTGTTGGGACAGTTTGTGGGCACCGTTTGTCACCGTTATAGTGCAATTAATGTATTGTTTAGTGATGTGGCTTTGCTGGCATGCATCCCCCATTTTTTTTTTGAGGGGGGGGGGGGGGGGTGTCCCACCAAGATGTACATGCTAAAATGGCCACTTCTGTGGATTAAATCGACTTTAAAAGATGCTATCAATAGGCCGGACGAGAGTAAGAGCTACCTAATTTTCTTGACAACTTTTTACATAAAACAGCGCTACCATGTTACTCTTTTTACAGTTTTCTAAAACCAGCAGAGAACATTCTCTCTCCATTCAACTCCACTCTAATCTGAGGGGCGTTTCTTAAAAACCCCCACATCCAATCCCCTTGATTCCTTACATAACTAGACCAATCATATGCTTCAGTGTGCCGCGGTTCAGTGCTGAGGCAACCCAGAACAATAATATTAGGTTCTGCTCGTGATGTTCAATTGCAATTGCAGATGCTGATTTCAAAATGACTTGGAGCACAGTTCAGAAGTTGACTGCCTTTATTTGACTAATTACCGCGTTGTTTTCAATGCTTGAGATATGAGGTGAACCGCGAGAAGAGGGTGAAATGCGTGTCTCACGGCCAATGCGTGAGAATTGGCAGCCTGTCTTATAAAACAGCTCAGCTACCAATGCTAAGGTTTTGGTAAAAGTGGCCGTAACAAGCAAAGGATCATGATCGTTGTTTTCATCCTGCCTGAGCCTGTCGACCTGTGATTGGTCTATGTCAGCACGTGGTCCCGTGTCACGACAAATATAGTAGTCAGAATGGATCACTATTTAAAGATGCACCAAAATATGTTTTATAACTAACCCAAGATGGACTAGTGTCTTAGTCGCCCCCTATGTCTACTTCTAGTTAATAGAAGTAGACACGCAATCATAATTGACTAACGCATATACATATACATACATACATACATATATATATATATATATACGTATATATATATGTATATATACGTATATATGTATATATATATGTATACGTATATATGTATATATATATATGTATACGTATATATGTATATATATATATACATATACATATATATATACACATATACATACATACATACATACATATATACACATATACATACATACATATATATACACATATACATACATACATATATATACACATATACATATATATATACACACACATATATACATACATATATATACATATATATATATACACATATACACACATATATATATATATATATTCTGCCTGATTTTTAACTATGAAAATAATTTTTTCAAACAGATTGTAATCTCAAAACGTACGTTTTCTTCTAGAGTGTGAAAACATGAAAGTAGAGTTTGGTTAGGTGTAGGGGCAGATTTATGTAATCTTGTTTTCAGGAGATTTTATTATCTATTTACTTTATTTAGTCTGATCAGTGGGACAATTCTAAATCTTAACACTGGGCTAAAATATAGGGTCATTTATTTTCTTGTCAGCAAGAACACTACTGTTATTCCCCAAACGTATTTTATTATTCCACTTCTTCCCAATGTAACCACATATTTGAAATCTGATATGCCTACTTGTGTCTTTGAAAATGCATGATATGAGGCTATGCAATGCAATGGCGTCACACCATCCAAATGGCACCTCCGACAGCATGTGCAGATCAAACAAAAATGGGCTCTTACAAAATTTGAGAGGCGAAAAGCGATGCGGTACAAAGCTCAATTTGCGTCACAACATCCATACGGTGCCTCCGACCACATTTTCGGATCAAGCCGAAATGAGCTCGTACACAATGATGCGGTATGGAGCTTTATTTGGCCTCTGCAAGCCTGTGGAGGCTCCGCAATTGAATCTCAGAACCAAATTGCCAGATCAATCATGAATCGGTTTGAACCCTTTGCAAACATGTAGTGCAGTTTGCAGATGTATCACTACCAAAGCATGCTACTAAGAAATACCACAAGGTGGCAGCCTTTCACTGTGAAAAGACAGGCAATTCATAAACTTGTTAGTTCTATCATGGCCAAACTGTAGTCGATGACGGGCTATGGGAAAGTCTAGCACAAGATGTACCGTTACTGCTTAAGGTCCAAAGACATTCCTTATATGTTATTTTCATAGGTAGACTGGGTCTGGCAGCCAAAATAGCCAAGTACTCCATCTACACGTGAATCGATCATCAATAGCGATACGGTTCTAGTATTTCATATCACATTAAAATAATTTCACAAGTGCAATATACACTTACTGTACATGGTTTTACCCGGCTTTAACACAGTTGCAGCAGACTGTATTTTTCAGTGACAGCACCTTTCTCAAGGCTTTCCGTTACGCACAGGTGTTCGGAGCATGCTAGGTAGCTAATTAGCAAAGGGGGTCCCTATGGCTGCATTCCAAACACTTAAAAGACACACCCACTCCCCTCAGCCCTCAAATTAAGTGGACACTTCTGATGACGTCTGATGAGTTGACGCTTGCAGGGCAAGGGACGAGGGAATAATTCATTGATTTTAAATGGACCGCTATTGCCTGGAAATGTGTCACTCGTTCATACAAAGGATGTGTTTTCAGTCATCATGGAACTTTTATGTTGCATGATGACATCAAATTTTGCATGGTTATCCTTAGAATTATTCTCCATACTTATCCATAGGGAATTATTGATGTTGTCAATTTTATTCTACATTACATTTTCTTCTGAAAAATAGGGCAAAAATTCATTGTATGTGCCTTTTTCTTTAGTATTTTACAGTTAGAAAGATGAAAAAAGTATGCATCTACAATGTGTAAGGCCTGTCCTGGAGTGTCTTAACAAAATTAAATCAAAATATTTTGACTGACTGCATCCAGTGTACAGAAACATTTATTTGTATAATATGAAAATATGCACATATTTAATGAGATCACCAAATTTGCATATTGTATACAATATTTCAGAAGAATTATAATACAAAAAAACGATTATATTTGTGTCCACATTCAACTGATAAAAGTTTATTCTGATAGGGTGCAGTGCCTGGCCTTAAGTTTGTTTGAGCACAAGCAATCTTAAAAATAATGTTATTAGGAAATGTAAAGAGACAACTAAGAAAGACACAGTGCTCAAATGAACAATCAATCATGGATAATGGCCATCAAATTCAAATCCAGTTTGTTTGACAGGTAGTGTTTTTCTAGGGACAGTTCTACCTTTACTGGGGCTACAGGCCAGAAGGTTGCCAACCATCACGGACGAGTTCACACTCCCTGCCTGTTTCATTACACTACGATCAAAGCCGGATGCAGACAATGATAAACTAGGGGGTAGTCAGATTTTCAACATTGATGCCATATTTATAATTTTTTTAAATATACATTACCAGTCAAAAGTTTAAACACCTACTCATTCAAGGGTTTTTCTTTATTTGACTATTTTCTACATTGTAGAAGAATAGTGAAGACATCAAAACTATGAAATAACACATGGAATCATGTTGTAACCAAAAAAGTAGCCACCCTTTGCCTTGATGACAGCTTTGCACACTCTTGGCATTCTCTCAACCAGCTTCATGAGGAAGTCACCTGGAATGCATTTCAATTAACAGGTGTGCCTTGTTAAAAGTTAGTTGTGGAATGTCTTTCCTTCTTAATGTGTTTGAGCCAATCAGTTGTGTTGTGACAAGGTAGGGTGGTATACAGAAGAGAGCCCTATTTGGTAAAAGACCAAGTCAATTTTTTGAGAAACGACAGTCCATCATTACTATAAGACATTGAAGTTCAGTCAATCCGGAAAATTTCAAGAACTTTGAAAGTTTCTTCAAGTGCAGTCGCAAAAATCATCAAACACTATGATGAAACTGGCTCTCATGAGGACCGCCACAGGAATGGAAGACCCAGAGTTACCCTTGCTGCGGAGGATAAGTTCATTAGAGTTACCAGCCTCAGAAATTGCAGCCCAAATAAATGCTTGGAGACTTTTAGCCCTATTTGGTATCTTCTGTATACCCCCCTACCTTGTCACAACACAACTGGTTGGCTCAAATGCATTAATTTTAAGAAGGCACACCTGTTAATTGAAATGCATTCCAGGTGGCTACCTCATGAAGCTGGTTGAGAGAATGCCAAGCGTGTGCAAAGCTGTCATCAAGGCAAAGGGTGGCTATTTGAAGAATAACAAATATTTTGTTTAACACTTGTTTTTGTTACTACATTATTCCATATGTGTTATTTCATAGTTTTGATGTCTTCACTACAGTCGTGGCCAAAAGTTGAGAATGACACAAATATTAATTTTCACAAAGTCTGCTGCCTCAGTTTGTATGGTTGTCACGCCCTGGCTTTAGTTATCTTTGTTTTCTTTATTATTTTGGTTAGGCCAGGGTGTGACATGGGTGATTTATGTGTTTTGGCTTGTCTAGGGGTTTTTGTAGATTAATGGGGTTGTGTTCTTTTAGGTGTCTAGGTAAGTCTATGGTTGCCTGGATTGGTTCTCAATCAGAGGCAGGTGTTTATCGTTGTCTCTGATTGGGAGCCATATTTAGGCAGCCATATTCTTTGGGTATTTTTTGGGTGATTGTTTCCTGTCTTTGTGTTTTATGCACCAGTTAGAACTGTTTCGGTTTTCACGTTTATTGTTTTGTAGTTTGTTCATGTTAAGTGTATCTTATTAAAGAACCATGAACTTCAACCACGCTGCGTTTTGGTCCGCCTCTCCTTCCCAGGAAGAAAGCTGTGACAATGATGGCAATTTGCATATACTTCAGAATGTTATGAAGAGTGATCAGATGAATTGCAATTAATTGTAAAATCCCTCTTTGCCATGCACATGAACTGAATCCCCCAAAAACATTTCCACTGCATTTCAGCCCTGCCACAAAAGGACCAGCTGACATCATGTCAGTGACTCTCTTGTTAACACAGGTGTGAGTGTTAATGAGGACAAGGCTGGAGATCACTCTGTCATGCTGATTGAGTTCGAATAACAGGCTGGAAGCTTCAAAAGGAGGGTGATGCTTGGAATCATTGTTCTTCCTCTGTCAATCATGGTTACCTGCAAGGAAACAAGTGCTGTCATCATTGCTTTGCACAAAAAGGGCTTCACAGGCAAGGATATTGCTGCCAGTAAGATTGCACCTAAATCAACCATTTATCAGATCATCAAGAACTTCAAGGAGAGCGGTTCAATTGTTGTGAAGAAGGCTTCAGGGCGCCCAAGAAAGTCCAGCAAGCGCCAGGACTGTCTTTTAAAGTTGATTCAGCTGCGGGATCGGGGCACCACCAGTACAGAGCTTGCTCAGGAATGGCAGCAGGCAGGTGTGAGTGCATCTGCACGCACAGTGAGGCGAAGACTTTTGGAGGATGGCCTGGTGTCAAGAAGGACAGCAAAGAAGCCACTTCTCTCGAGGAAAAACATTGGGGACAGACTGATATTCTGCAAAAGGTACAGGGATTGGACTGCTGAGGACTGGGGTAGAGTCATTTTCTCTGATGAATCCCCTTTCCGATTGTTTGGGGCATCTGGAAAATGTAAAATAAGCTTGTCCGGAGAAGACAAGGTGAGCGCTTCCATCTGCCCTGTGTCATGCCAACCGTAAAGCATCCTGAGACCATTCATGTGTGGGGTTGCTTCTCAGCCAAGGCAGTGGGCTCACTCACAATTTTGCCTAAGAACACAACCATGAATAAAGAATGGTACCAACACATCCTCCGAGAGCAACTTCTCCCAACCATCCAGGAACTTCTCCCAACCATCCAGGAACAGTTTGCCATTAGGCAAAAGTGATAAGTTAGTGGCTCGGGGAACAAAACATTGATATTTTGGGTCTATGGCCAGAAAACTCCCCAGACCTTAATCCCAATGAGAAATTGTGGTCAATCCTCAAGAGGCGGGTGGACAAACAAAATCCCACAAATTCTGACAAACTCCAAGCATTGATTTTGCAAGAATGGGCTGTCATCAGTCAGGATATGTCCCAGAAGTTAATTGACAGCATGCCAGGGCGGATTGCAGAGATCTTGAAAAAGAAGGGTCAACACTGCAAATATTGACTCTTTGCAACTTCATGTAATTGTCAATAAATAAAGCCTTTGACACTTATGAAATGCTTGTAATTATACTTCAGTATTCCATAGTAACATCTGACAAAAATATCTAAAGACACTGAAGCAGCAAACTTTGTGGAAATTAATATTTGTGTCATTCTCAACTTTTGGCCACGACTGTATTATTCTACAATGTAGAAAATAAAATAAAAACATGTTTTGAATGGTACTGTATACCACCAACAGGTTTCTGTGCCAATGCACCAGATAACCAATAAACAATAATACCTACCGACTTCGGGCACTTCAATATAATTTCGCGTTTTCAGCACCACAATAAATCGACATTGTCTATCTCGACAGAGAGAAAATACATACATCCCTACCTTGAAGGCCTATCCAGTATCGAAGGCTTGACTTGACAATCTCTAAATGTCATTAAACATTTTTTTTTATAACCAATGTCTCTTTTCATTCATCAAATGAGCGCTGCGCAGTTTGGATTGATCAATTGATTGATATTATTTGTCAGTAAAAAATAAAAATACACACACATTACAAAGTTTAAGTGGATTGCAGGATTGCACAATAAAGTCGGTGACTTATTTCCTACGTGATCCCTATTTTTTCCCAAAAATACATATACAATTACATAGATAAAGACCAAAAAATGCTCCACCTCCAGATAAGTTTAGCTCAGCAAAAAAATAAACATCCGCTCACTGTCAAATGCGTTTATTTTCAGCAAACTTAACATGTGAAAATATTTGCATGAACATAACAAGATTCAACAACTGAGACATAAAGTGAACAAGTTCCACAAACATGTGACTAACAGAAATGGAATAATGTGTCCCTGAACAAAGGGAGGGTCAAAATCTAAAGTAACAGTCAGTACCTGGTGTAGCCACCAGCTGCATTAAGTACTGCAGTGCATCTTTCCTCATGGACTGCACCAGATTTGCCAGTTCTTGCTGTGAGTTGTTAACCCACTCTTCCACCAAGGCACCTGCAAGTTCCAGGACATTTCTGGGGGGAATGGCCCTAGCCCTCACCCTCCATTCCAACAGGTCCCAGACGTGCTCAATGGGATTGATATCCGGGCTCTTCTCTGGCAATGGCAGAACACTGACATTCCTGTCTTGCAGGAAATCACACACAGAATGAGCAGTATAGCTGGTGGCATTGTCATGCTGGAGGATCATGTCAGGATGAGCCTGCAGGAAGGGTACCACATGAGGGAGGAGGATGTCTTCCCAGTAACGCACAGAGTTGAGATTGCCTGCAAAGACAACAAGCTTAGTCCGATGATGCTGTGACATACCGCTCCAGACCATAACGGACACTCCACCTCCAAATCGATCCCGCTCCAGAGTACAGGCCTCGTGTTACACTCATTCGATGATAGACGCAAATCCGATCATAACCCCTGGTGAGATAAAACCACGACTCGTCAGTGAAGAGCCCTTTTTGCCAGTCCTGTCTGGTCCAGTGACAGTGGGTTTGTGCTCATAGGCGACGTTGTTGCAGGTAATGTCTAGTGAGGACCTGCCTTACAACAGGCCTACAAGCACTCAGTCCAGGCTCTCTCAGCCCATTTTATTATTTTTTAAATATTTTTTAAACATTTATTTAACTAGGCAAGTCAGTTAAGAACAAATTCTTATTTTCAATGACGGTCTAGGAACAGTTGGTTAAATGCCTTGTTCAGGGGCAGAACGACAGAGTTTTACCTTGTCAGCTTGGGGAGTCGATCTTGCAGCCTTTCGGTTACTTGTCCAACCGCTCTAACCACTAGGCTACCTGCCACCTCATTGAGGACAGTCTGAGGACTGATGAAGGGATTGTGCGTTCCTGGTGTAACTCGGGCAGTTGTTGTTGACATCCTTTACCTGTCCTGCAGGTGTGATATTCAGATGTACCGATCCTGTGCAGGTGTTTTTACACATGGTCTTCCACTGCGAGGATGATCAGCTGTCTGTCCTGTCTCCCTGTAGCGCTGTCTTAGATGTCTCACAGTACGGACATTGCAATTCATTGCCCTGGCCACATCTGCAGTCCTCATGCCTCCTTGCAGCATGCCTAAGGCTCGTTCACGCAGATGAGCAGGGACCCTGGGCATCTTCTTTTGGTGTTTTTCAGAGTCCGTAGAAAGGCCTCTTTAGTGTCCTAAGTTTTCATAACTGTGACCTTAATTGCCTACCGTCTGTAAGCTGTTAGTGTCTTAACGACCGTTCCACAGGTACATGTTCATTAATTGTTTATGGTTCATTGAAGAAGCATGGGAAACAGTGTTTAAACCCTTTACAATGAAGATCTGTGAAGTTATGAAAAATGAAAAAGGGACGTTTCTTTTTTTGCTGAGTTTATAAGGGGGAGTTTAAATCTTAGAAGCGTGTTATGGTCTGTAGCTTATTCTTTATATGTTTGGGGCTGCTGGTGAACCATGATGTGCAGGCATAATCAAAGTAACACTGGACTAGCGCAGTTGCCTGAGTCTTTATGGTGTCTATAGCTAGGTTTACATCCAATTGGCAACAGAGTTTCATGCAAATATTCTAAATTCTGCATAAAAACAATATGCAATTTTTTTCCCATCAGAGTTGTTTCCATCAAATTACTTGTTGCAGATAAAAGCCTGTGCGTAAATATATGTAGTGCACATAAAAATAACTTTTGTGGTTAAATTCTCATGTACCGACTAAAAGGTTAAAAGGGTTTGCATTGCATTTTCAACTCTAGGCCTACTGATGGTTTTGTCACAAAAAAATGTTGCGTACAGTACCTTGCAAAAGTTTTCATCCCCTTTAATGTTTTTCCCATTTTGTTGCATTACAACTTGTAATTTAAATAGATTTTGGGGGGGATATCATGTAATGGACATACACAAAATAGTCAAAATTGGTGAAGTGAAATCCCCAAAATAACTTGTTAAATAACATTTTCTAAAATAAAAAACAGAAAAGTGTTGCGTGCATATGTGTTCACTCCCTATGCTATGAAGCCCCTAGAATAAGATCTGGTGCAAACAATTATCTTTAGAAGTCACATAATTAGTTAGATTGCACACAGGTGAACTTTATTTAAGTGTCAGATGATCTGTCTCATGATCTCAGTATACAGTGCCTTGCGAAAGTATTCGGCCCCCTTGAACTTTGCGACCTTTTCAGGCTTCAAACATAAAGATATAAAACTGTATTTTTTTGTGAAGAATCAACAACAAGTGGGACACAATCATGAAGTGGAACGACATTTATTGGATATTTCAAACTTTTTTAACAAATCAAAAACTGAAAAATTGGGCGTGCAAAATTATTCAGCCCCTTTACTTTCAGTGCAGCAAACTCTCTCCAGAAGTTCAGTGAGGATCTCTGAATGATCCAATGTTGACCTAAATGACTAATGATGATAAATACAATCCACCTGTGTGTAATCAAGTCTCCGTATAAATGCACCTGCACTGTGATAGTCTCAGGTCCGTTAAAAGCGCAGAAAGCATCATGAAGAACAAGGAACACACCAGGCAGGTCCGAGATACTGTTGTGAAGAAGTTTAAAGCCGGATTTGGATACAAAAAGATTTCCCAAGCTTTAAACATCCCAAGGAGCACTGTGCAAGCAATAATATTGAAATGGAAGGAGTATCAGACAACTGCAAATCTACCAAGACCTGGCCGTCCCTCTAAACTTTCAGCTCATACAAGGAGAAGACTGATCAGAAAAACAGCCAAAAGGCCCATGATCACTCTGGATGAACTGCAGAGATCTACAGCTGAGGTGGGAGACTCTGTCCATAGGACAACAATCAGTCGTATATTGCACAAATCTGGCCTTTATGGAAGAGTGGCAAGAAGAAAGCCATTTCTTAAAGATATCCATAAAAAGTGTCGTTTAAAGTTTGCCACAAGCCACCTGGGAGACACACCAAACATGTGGAAGAAGGTGCTCTGGTCAGATGAAACCAAAATTGAACTTTTTGGCAACAATGCAAAACGTTATGTTTGGCGTAAAAGCAACACAGCTGAACACACCATCCCCACTGTCAAACATGGTGGTGGCAGCATCATGGTTTGGGCCTGCTTTTCTTCAGCAGGGACAGGGAAGATGGTTCAAATTGATGGGAAGATGTATGGAGCCAAATACAGGACCATTCTGGAAGAAAACCTGATGGAGTCTGCAAAAGACCTGAGACTGGGACGGAGATTTGTCTTCCAACAAGACAATGATCCAAAACATAAAGCAAAATCTACAATGGAATGGTTCAATAATAAACATATCCAGGTGTTAGAATGGCCAAGTCAAAGTCCAGACCTGAATCCAATCGAGAATCTGTGGAAAGAACTGAACTGCTGTTCACAAATGCTCTCCATCCAACCTCACTGAGCTCGAGCTGTTTTGCAAGGAGGAATGGGAAAAATGTTCAGTCTCTCGATGTGCAAAACTGATAGAGACATACCCCAAGCGACTTACAGCTGTAATCGCAGCAAAATGTGGCGCTACAAAGTATTAACTTAAGGGGGCTGAATAATTTTGCACGCCCAATTTTCTACTCGCCAATGTCCAGTCTCTTGACAACAAGGTTGATGAAATCCGAGCAAGGGTAGCATTCCAGAGGGACATCAGAGACTGTAACGTTCTTTGCTTCACGGAAACATGGCTCACTGGAGAGACGCTATCGGAGTCGGTGCAGCCAGCTGGTTTCTCCACGCATCGCGCCGACAGAAACAAACATCTTTCTGGTAAGAAGAGGGGCGGGGGCGTATGCTTCATGGTTAACGAGACGTGGTGTGGCCACAACAACATACAGGAACTCAAGTCCTTCTGTTCACCTGATTTAGAATTCCTCACAATCATATGTCGACCGCATTATCTACCAAGGGAATTCTCTTCGATTATAATCATAGCCGTATATATTCCCTCCCAAGCAGACACATCGATGGCTCTGAACAAACTTTATTTGACTCTTTGCAAACTGGAATCCATATATCCTGTGGCTGCATTCATTGTAGCTGGGGATTTTAACAAGGCTAATCTGAAAACAAGACTCCCTAAATTGTATCAGTATATCGATTGCGCAACCAGGGCTGGAAAAACCTTGGATCATTGCTATTCTAACTTCCGCGATGCATTTTCTTTTCGGAAAAGCTGACCACAACTCCATTTTGTTGATCCCTGCCTACAGACAGAAACTAAAACAACAGCGCTGAGGTCTGTTCAACGCTGGTCCGACCAATCTGATTCCACACTCCAAGACTGCTTCCATCACGTGGACTGGGATATGTTTCGTATTGCATCAAACAACAACATTGACGAATACGCTGATTCGGTGAGCGAGTTCATTAGAACGTGCGTTGAAGATGTCGTTCCCATAGCAACGATTAAAACATTCCCAAACCAGAAACCGTGGATTGATGGCAGCATTCACGTGAAACTGAAAGCGCGAACCACTGCTTTTAATCAGGGCAAGGTGACCGGAAACATGACCGAATACAAACAGTGTAGCTATTCCCTCCGCAAGGCAATCAAACAAGCTAAGCGTCAGTATAGAGACAAAGTAGAATCTCAATTCAACGGCTCAGACACAAGAGGTATGTGGCAGGGTCTACAGTCAATCACAGATTACAAAAAGAAAACCAGCCCCGTCACAGACCAGGATGTCTTGCTCCCAGGCAGACTAAATAACTTTTTTGCCCGCTTTGAGGACAATACAGTGCCACTGACACGGCCTGCAACCAAAACATGCGGACTCTCCTTCACTGCAGCCGATGTGAGGAAAACATTTAAACGTGTTAACCCTCGCAAGGCTGCAGGCCCAGACGGCATCCCCAGCCGCGCCCTCAGAGCATTCGCAGACCAGCTGGCTGGTGTGTTTACGGACATATTCCATCAATCCCTATCCCACACCATTGTTCCTGTTTCCAAGAAAGCTAAGGTAACTGAGCTAAACGACTACCGCCCCGTAGCACTCACTTCCGTCATCATGAAGTGCTTTGAGAGACTAGTCAAGGACCATTTCACCTCCACCCTACCTGACACCCTAGACCCACTCCAATTTGCTTACTGCCCAAATAGGTCCACAGATGATGCAATCTCAACCACACTGCACACTGCCCTAACCTATCTGGACAAGAGGAATACCTATGTGAGAATGCTGTTCATCGACTACAGCTCGGCATTTAACACCATAGTGCCCTCCAAGCTCGTGATCAAGCTCGAGACCCTGGGTCTCGACCCCGCCCTGTGCAACTGGGTACTGGACTTCCTGACGGGCCGCCCCCCAGGTGGTGAGGGTAGGCAACAACATTTCCACCCCGCTGATCCTCAACACTGGGGCCCCACAAGGGTGTGTTCTGAGCCCTCTCCTGTACTCCCTGTTCACCCACGACTGTGTGGCCACGCACGCCTCCAACTCAATCATCAAGTTTGCGGACGACACAACAGTGGTAGGCTTAATTACCAACAACGACGAGACGGCCTACATGGAGGAGGTGAGGGCCCTCGGAGTGTGGTGTCAGGAAAATAACCTCACACTCAACGTCAACAAAACTAAGGAGATGATTGTGGACTTCAGGAAACAGCAGAGGGAACACCCCCCTATCCACATCGATGGAACAGTAGTGGAGAGGGTAGTAAGTTTTAAGTTCCTCGGCGTACACATCACAGACAAACTGAATTGGTCCACCCACACAGACAGCATCGTGAAGAAGGCGCAGCAGCGCCTCTTCAACCTCAGGAGGCTGAAGAAATTCGGCTGGTCACCAAAAGCACTCACAAACTTCTACAGATGCACAATCGAGAGCATCCTGTCGGGCTGTATCACCGCCTGGTACGGCAACTGCTCCGCCCACAACCGTAAGGCTCTCCAGAGGGTAGGGAGGTCTGCACAACGCATCACCGGGGGCAAACTACCTGCCCTCCAGTACACCTACACCACCTGATGTCACAGGAAGGCCATAAAGATTATCAAGGACAACAACCACCCGAGCCACTGCCTGTTCACCCCGCTATCATCCAGAAGGCGAGGTCAGTACAGGTGCATCAAAGCTGGGACCGAGAGACTGAAAAACAGCTTCTATCTCAAGGCCATCAGACTGTTAAACAGCCACCACTAACATTGAGTGGCTGCTGCCAACACACTGACTCAACTCCAGCCACTTTAATAATGGGAATTGATGGGAAATTATGTAAAATATATCCCTAGCCACTTGAAACAATGCTACCTAATATAATGTTTACATACCCTACATTATTCATCTCATATGTATACGTATATACTGTACTCTATATCATCTACTGCATCTTTATGTAATACATGTATCACTAGCCACTTTAGCTATGCCACTTTGTTTACATACTCATCTCATATGTATATACTGTACTCAATACCATCTACTGTATCTTGCCTATGCCGCTCTGTACCATCACTCATTCATATATCTTTATGTACATATTCTTTATCCCCTTACACTTGTGTCTGTAAGGTAGTAGTTTTGGAATTGTTAGCTAGATTACTTGTTGGTTATTACTGCATTGTCGGAACTAGAAGCACAAGCATTTCGCTACACTCGCATTAACATCTGCTAACCATGTGTATGTGACAAATAAAATTTGATTTGATTTGAGAAGTACAGATCAGGGTTGGGTTGTAAAAAAATATCCCAAACTTTGAACATCCCACGGAGCGCCATTAAATCCATTATTTAAAAAATTGAAATAATATGGCATCACAAAAAACTGCCAAGAGAGGGCCGCCCACCAAAACTCACGGACCAGGCAAGGAGGGCATTAACCAGAGAGGTTACAAAGAGACCAAAGATAACCTTGAAGGAGCTGCAAAGCTCCACAGCGGAGATTGGAATATCTGTCCATAGGACCACTTTAAGCCGCACACTCCACAGAGCTGGGCTTTACGGGAGAGTGGCCATAAAAAAGCCATTGCTTAAAGAAAAAAATAAGCAAACTCATTTTGTGTTCACCAAAAGGCACGTGAGAGACTCCCCCAAACTTATGGAAGAAGGTACTCTGGTCAGATGGTCAGCTAAAATGTAGCTTTTTGGCCATCAAGGAAAACCCAACATCTCCCATCACCCCGAGAAAACCATCCCAACAGTGAAGCATGGTGGTGGCAGCATCATGCTGTGGGGATGTTTTTCATCGGCAGGGATTGAGAATCTGATCACAATTGAAGGAATGATGGCGAAGGGAAATTCTTGAGGGAAACCTGTTTCAGTCTTCCATAGATTTGAGGTTCACCTTCCAGCAGGACAATGACCCTAAGCATACTGCTAAAGCAACACTTGAGTGGTTTAAGGGGAAACATTTAAATGTCTTAGGTATGGAATGGCCTAGTCAAAGTCAAGAACGCAATCCAATTGAGAATCTGTGGTATGACTTAAAGATTGCTGTACACCAGTGGAACCCATCCAACTTGAAGGAGTTGGAACAGTTTTGCCTTGAAGAATGGGCAAAAATTCCAGTGGGCAGATGTGCCAAGCTTATAGAAACATACCCCAAGAGACTTATCCTAGATCTGAATGAATGAAATATTCTTATTAAATACTTTTTTCTTGACATAGTTGAATGTGCTGACAACAAAATCACACAACAGGCTGATCCAACTTTGATGTAATGTCCTTAAAACAAGTCAAAATTAGGCTCAGTAGTGTGTGTGGCCTCCACGTGCCTGTATGACCTCCCTACAACGCCTGGGCATGCTCCTGATGAGGTGGCGGATGGTCTCCTGAGGGATCTCCTCCCAGACCTGGACTAAAGCATCCGCCAACTCTTGGACAGTCTGTGGTGCAACGTGGCGTTGGTGGATGGAGCGAGACATGATGTTCCAGATGTGCTCAATTGGATTCAGGTCTGGGGAACGGGCGGGACAGTCCATAGCATCAATGCCTTCCTCTTGCAGGAACTGCTGACACACTCCAGCCACATGAGGTCTAGCATTGTCTTACATTAGGAGGAACCCAGGGCCAACCGCACCAGCATATGGTCTCACAAGGGGTCTGAGGATCTCATCTCGGTACCTAATGGCAGTCAGGCTACCTCTGGTGAGCACATGGAGGGCTGTGCGGCCCCCAAAGAAATGCCACCCCACACCATGACTGACCCACCGCCAAACCAGTCATGCTGGAGGATGATGCAGGCAGCAGAACGTTCTCCACGGCGTCTCCAGACTGTCACGTCTGTCACATGTGCTCAGTGTGAACCTGCTTTCATCTGTGAAGAGCACAGGGCGCCAGTGGAGAATTTGCCAATCTTGTTGTTCTCTGCACGGTGTTGGGCTGTAAGCACAACCCCCACCTGTGGACATCGGGCCCTCATACCACCCTCATGGAGTCTGTTTCTGACCGTTTGAGCAGACATATGCACATTTGTGGCCTGCTGGAGGTCATTTTGCAGGGCTCTTGCAGTGCTCCTTCTGCTCCTCCTTGCACAAAGGCGGAGGTAGCGGTCCTGCTGCTGGGTTGTTGCCCTCCTACGGCCTCCTCCACGTCTCCTTATGTACTGGCCTGTCTCCTGGTAGTGCCTCCATGCTCTGGACACTACGCTGACAGACACAGCAAACCTTCTTGCCACAGCTCGCATTGATGTGCCATCCTGGATGAGCTGCACTACCTGAGCCACTTGTGTGGGTTGTAGACTCCGTCTCATACTACCACTAGAGTGAAAGCACCGCCAGCATTCAAAAGTAACAAAAACATCAGCCAGAAAGCATAGGAACTGAGAAGTGGTCTGTGGTTATCACCTGCAGAACCACTCCTTTATTGGGGGTGTCTTGCTAATTGCCTATAATTTCCACCTGTTGTCTATTCCATTTGCAGAACAGCATGTGAAATTTATTGTCAATCAGTGTTGCTTCCTAAGTGGACAGTTTGATTTCACAGAAGTGTGATTGACTTGGAGTTACATTGTGTTGTTTAATTGTTCCCTTTATTTTTTTGAGCAGTGTATATTCTTACAGGAGCCAGATGTAAAAAAAGGTTCATTGCAGTGGGGCTGGACATTTCCCATATGCAATTATTCTTTGGAAGAAATGTATTAAAAAAGCTAAGCACAACCAGCAATTAAGCACTTTTCATAATTGTATATGAATGGAGGAGAAAGCACTATCAACACTTGTAGGTTCCCAACAGTAAGCCTTGTGTACTAGATGACTGGACTAACGTCTCTGTCCCAACGCAAGCACCCGCCTTGAGCTAGCCTCGAGCTAGGCCCATCTCCCGGCTAGCTGAAGAGATCCACCAGCCAATTCTTGGTCTACAATACCTCTTTTGCCAATTGACCTGGACCCTTTAATGGCGACACGGGGCCCCGCCAATCCATCACGACTGGTTTGCCGACGTAATTGTCCGAGGTGGTTTCAACAGGCTCTTCTGTTGCGATGTCGCCGGAGGCCCATCTGCTTGCCCCGGCCCGCTAGCTGTCTGAATCGCCTTGTCTCCAGCTCGCCTAGCGTAGTAGCAACTACTGAATCGGCTCCCTGACTCATCTATTGCTACTCATTGGACCCTATGATCACTCGGCTACACATGCCTCTCCCTAATGTCAATATGCCTTGTCTATTGCTGTTTTGGTTAGTGATTGTCTTATTTCACTGTAGAGCCCCCAGCCCTGCCCAATATGCCTTCGATAGCCCTTTTGTTCCACCCCCCCACACATGCGGTGACCTCACCTTGCTCAACTGGTGCCTCTAGAGCCAAAACCAATCTCATCATCACTCAATGTACCTCCACTGTACTCACATTCTACGATTCCCTTGTCTGTACATTATGCCTTGAATATATTCTTCCACACCCAGAAATCTTCTCCTTTTACTCTCTGTTCCGAACGCACTAGACGACTAGTTCTTATAGCCTTTAGCCATACCCTTATCCTACTCCTCCTCTGGTGATTTAGAGGATAACCCAGGCCCTGCAGCCCCCAGCACCACTCCCATTCCCCAGGCACCCTCATTTGTTGACTTCTGAAACCGTAAAAGCTTTGGTTTCATGCATGTTAACATTAGAAGACTCCTCCCTAAGTTTGTTTTATTCAGTGCTCTAGCACACTCCAACCAACCCAGATGTCCTAGCCGTGTCTGAATCTTGGCTTAGGAAGGCCATCAAAAATCCTGAAATTTCTATCCCCAACTACAACATTTTCCAACAAGTTGGAACTGCCAAAGTGGGCGTAGTTGCAATCTACTGCAGAGATATCCTGCAGAGTTCTGTCATACTATCCAGGTCTGCGCCAAAACAATTCAAGCTTCTATTTTAAAAAATCCACCTTTCCAGAAACAAGTCTCTCACCGTTGCCGCTTGTTATAGACCCCCCTCAGCCCCCAGCTGTGCCCTGTACACCATATGAGAATTGACTGCCCCCCATCTATCTTCAGAGCTCATACTGTTAGGTGACCTAAAGTGGGATATGCTTAACACCCCGGCCTTCCTACAATCTAAGCAAGATACCCTCAATCTCACACAAATTATCAAGGAACCTACCAGGTACAACCCTAAATCCATAACCATGGGCACCCTCTTAGACATCATCCTGACCAACTTGCCCTCTAAATACACCTCTGCTGTCTTCAACCAGGATATCAGTGATCACTGCCTCATTACCTGTGTCCGTAATGGGTCCGCGGTCAAACGACCCCCCCTCATCACTGTCAAACACTCCCTAAAACACTTCAGCGAGCAGGCCTTTCTAATCGACCTGGCCCGGGTATCCTGGAAGGATATTGACCTCATCCTGTCAGTAGAGGATGCCTGGTTGCTCTTTAAAAGTGCTTTCCTCACCATCTTAAATAAGCATGTTCCGTTCAAAAAATGTAGAACTAAGAACAAATATAGCCCCTGGTTCACCCCAGACTTGACTGCCCTTGATCAGCACAAAAACATCCTGTGGCATTCTGCATTAGCATCGAATAGCCCCCGTGATATGCAACTTTTCAGGGAAGTCAGGAACCAATATACACAGTCAGGAAAGCTAAGGCTAGCTTTTTGAAACAGAAATGTGCATCCTGTAGAACTAATTCCAAAACGTTTGGGGACACTATAAAGTTGATGGAGAATAAGAGCACCTCCTCCCAGCTGCCCACTGCACTGAGGCTAGGAAACACTGTCACCACCGATAAATCTACGATAATCGATAATTTCAATAAGCATTTTTCTACGGCTGGCCATGCTTTCCACCTGGCCACCCCTACCCCGGCCATCAGCTCTGCACCCCCTGCAGCAACTTGCCCCCCCCCCCCCCCCCCCACTTCTCCTTCACCCAAATCCAGACAGCTGATATCCTGAAAGAGCTGCAAAATCTGGATCCCTACAAATCAGCTGGGCTAGACAATCTGGACCTTCTAATTCTAAAATTATCCGCCAAAATTGTTGCAACCCCTAATACTAGACTGTTCAACCTCTCTTTCATATTGTCTGAGATTCCCAAAGATTGGAAAGCTGCCGCGGTCATCCCCCTCTTCAAAGGGGGTGACACACTTGACCCAAACTGTTATACACCTATATCCATCCTGCCCTGGCTTTCTAAAATCTTCAAAAGCCAAGTTAACAAACAGATCACCGACCATTTCGAAACCCACCGTACCTTCTCCACTATGCAATCTGGTTTCCGAGCTGGTCATGGGTGCACCTCAGCCACGTTCAAGGTCCTAAACGATATCATAAACGCCATCGATAAGACAGTACTGTGCAGCCGTCATCATCGACCTGGCCAAGGCTTTTGTCAATCACCGCATTCTTATCGGCAGACTCAAAAGCCCTGGTTTCTCAAATGACTGCCACGCCTGGTTCACCAACTACTTCTAAGACGGAGTTCAGTGTGTCAAATCGGAGGGCCTGTTGTCCAGACCTCTGGCAGTCTCTAGGGTTCAATTCTCGGGCCGACTCTTTCCTCTGTATACATCAATGATGTCACTCTTGCTGCTGGTGATTCTCTGATCCACCTCTACGCAGACGACACCATTCTGTATACATCTGTCCCTTCTTTGGACACTGTGATATCAAACCTCCAAACAAGCTTCAATGCCATACAACACTCCTTCCATGGCCTCCAACTGCTTTTAAATGCTAGTAAAACTAAATGCATGCTCTTCAACCGATTGCTGCCTGCACCCCCCTGCCCGACCAGCATCACTACTCTGGACGGTTCTGACTTAGGTCTTTGTAGTTGTCCACATATTCTAAGTGTCTGGTTAGACTGTAAACTCTCCTTCCAGACTCACATTAAGCATCTCCAATCCAAAATGAAATCTAGAATCGGCTTCCTATTTCGCAACAAAGCCTCCTTCACTCATGCTGCCAAACATACCCTCGTAAAACTGACTATCCTACCGATCCTTGACTTTGGCGATGTCATTTACAAAATAGCCTCCAACACTCTACTCAGCAAACTGGATGTAGTCTATCACAGTGCCATCCGTTTTGTCACCAAAGCCCCATATACTACACACTACTGTGAACTGTATGCTCTCGTTGGCTGGCCCTCGCTACAGATTCATCACCAAACATTGGTAGTGCTTACGGCCCAGTACATCACTGGGACCAAGCTTTCTGCCATCCAGGACTTCTAAACCAGGCGGTGTCAGAGGAAGGCCCTAAAAGTTGTCAGACTCCAGCCACCCAAGTCATAGACTGTTCTCTCTGGGCACTTACAGTGTGGTAGCATTCTAGGTCCAAAAGGCTCCTTAACAGTTTCTACCCCCAAGCCATAAGACTGCTAAACAGTTAATCAAATGGCTACCTGGACTATTTGCAATGACCCCTTTTTTTACACTACTGCTACTCGCTGTTATTATCTATGCATATTCACTTTACTCCTACCTACATGTACATATTATCTCAATTACCTCAACTAACCAGTACCCCCTGTATATAGCCTTATTATTATTTTTTATTTTTTTTAGCAAATATTTACTTACGTACTCTAAAAAAACTGCATTGTTGGTTAAGGGCTTGTAAGTAAGCATTTAATGGTAAACCTGTTGTATTCGGCACATGTGACAAAACATTTTATTTTTATATTATGAAATTATCTTTCGTCATGAAAAAATATATCTGTGGTGGCCTATCAGTAAAGACCCATGGCCATAGTTGTCAGTGTCACTTGTTGCCTTATTGTTGTGTTGCAGGTTTATCTGTACCCTTAGATCTCCTCTTGCGTCTAGCCTTATAAATGCTGTCAAGAAAGCCTGCACATACTGTATGACCAGTCTTCATCAAGGTGAGGGGGAAGAGTCCACATTTTGAGCTACAGAAAGGGACACCAGCAGCCTCATCCTGGGACCTCTAATCCTAAAAGCAACAGTTCAAGGCTTTGAGACTGTGGATGGACGCACAACGGTGCAGTGTAAGCACAGGTCAAAGAGCTTTTTTAGCACGTTGAGATAATGGCCTTGTTATTCCCAGTAAGCATAGTTGTGAATGTATCTATTGAGTTTCGACATTTGGCAATGACAGTGACCTACAGTGCTCTCGGAAAGTATTCACTGCCCTTGTTTCTCTGCTAAAACATGAGCAATAAAGGACTAGTTCACACATTTTGTTGGGGGGAATATAATATTATATATATTTGTATTCATTTATCAGAGACCTTCAGCACCCCTACTTCCCGTGGCTATGATTGAATATCCCTATGAGCATAGTGAAGTTATTAACTACACTTTGGTGTATCAATACACCCAGTCACTACAAAGATATAGGCATCCTTCCTTACTCAATTGCCACTCTGGGATTTCACCATAAGGCCAATGGTGACTTTAAAACAGTTAAAGAGTTTAAAGGCTGTAATAGGAGATAGTGACCACTCTGCAGAGCTGCTTCCAGAACAAGATTCATGCCAACCTATGCTTCTTAAAGAGAAAGTAATCAGATTTACGTTACTGAGTTTGGGTAATTCAAAAGTTAAGTTACTGATTACAATTTAGGACAGGTAACTATACTGAACAAAAACATGCAACACTTTCAAATACTTTACTGAGTTACATTTCATAGAAGGAAATCAGTCTATTTAAATCAATTCATTAGGCCCTAATCTATGGATTTCACATGACTGGGCAGGGGCGCAGCCATGGGTGGTCCTGAGAGGGCATAGGTCCACACACTTAGAAATCAGGTCCACCCACTAGGGAGCCAGGCCCAGCCAATCAGAATGATTTCCCCCCACAAAAGGGCTTTATTACAGACAGAAATACTCCCCAGCTTCCCCACTCCCCCTTATCAGACAATCCCTCAGGTGAAGGAGCCGTATGTGGAGGTCCTGGGCTGGCGTGATTACACGTGGTCTGCGGTTGTGAGGCCAGTTGGATGTACTGCCAAATTCTCTAAAACGATTTTGGAGGTGACTTATGGTAGAGAAATTAACATTCAATTATTTGGAAACAGCTCTGTTGGACATTCCTGCAGTCAGCATGCCAATTGCAAGCTCCCTCAAAACTTGAGACATCTGTGACAAAACTGCACATTTTAGTGGCCTTTTATTATCCCAGCACAAGGTGCACCTGTGTAATGATCATGCTGTTTAATCAGCTTCTTGATATGCCACACCTGTCGCGTGGCTGGATTATCTGGCTAAGGAGAAATGCTCACTAACAGGAATGTAAATAGGGTTGCCAACTGTCCCGTATTAGCCGGGATGTCCCTTATATTGGGCTAAATAGGTTTGTCCCATACGGGACCTCCCTTGTCCCGTATATTCATCCAATAACAGTATAGTGTAAACGCGCCAATTCATGCAAAGTAATTTCTGTTATTGTTCGGTCGGTTTGGCATATCAAGGAAGTATAGATAAACATGCAAACAAGACTGTGCAGCTACAACAAACAATGTGAGGTAAAAAATATGTGGGTTAAGCCCGTCAGTGTTGACTCGACCAAAGCTTTCTGTACTTTATGTGTCGGGAAATATCAATTGGCCACGAAGGGGAGAATGACCTAACTCAGCATGCTTCCACAGAAATGCACAAGGTCACGCTAGCTAAAGGTGCTAGCAATATCGGTGCATTCTTCGTGACGTCTACTGCGGAAACTGATATAATTGGAAAACACCTCCGTTTACCAGTTATTGAGCAGAGCCAACAATCACATTCTGAAAGCTAATTGCCCAGCTCACATAGCTCATAATGCCTGCAAGCACGCCTGCGGTCAGTGGATATTGAGACAATTGTTTTACAGCCACTTATCAGTATCCGCTTCCCGAAGAGAGGAACTGCATGCATTTTTTTGTCTTTTTTGACACCGAGTGGCGTGAAATTCTGCGACATGTTTGCTCACGATGGCTCTTCATCCAGCTGTCGATCGTCTCCAGCAAAGCTGGCCAGCTCTTACATCATACTTCAGGTCCCTTAGGGAGACCTGTCCTGTGGCACTGAATAGTATTTTCGAGTATAAAGAAAAAACAGAAGATGCTGAGATTTATCTGTGCTTTTTCCACAAAGTGGGTGTGTTTTTGACCAACTCGTAAAAAAAGCTGGAGGAAACAGCGCTCTGCATCATAGATGTTTACGAGTAAGTCCAAAAGTTCAAAATGTAAGATGCTTCAGCTGAAACAGGACAGTTTTTTTCTGAGTAGACCAAGAAGCTGATGGACAAACAATTGTCAGCACAAAGGTCCAAGCAGCAACAGGACTTTGAAGTTCTATGACACATACATTGACAAGTGGTTTGATTTCTCACCAGAACATGTAATACAGTCAGTATGGACCAACTCTATGAAGAGTTTTGTGCTAGCCTGGAGGAAATACAGAATACCAGACAGGATACCACAAAATCCACCAGTGCGAAGTAGGTGGCAGTATTCAAAAGCCTAAGGAAAGCCAACTTGATCAACATGTTCAGGATTGTCTCATTTGTCCTCAGTGTGCCAGACTCAAATGTCTTTGTAGAGAGGATTTTCTGTCTGATGAACATTAAATGGTCAGACTCAAGAAACCGATGTAGCACAGAGCTGATCAAAAATGAACTTCAAATATCTGGGAACTGTGACTTGTCATGTAATGCCTTCTATCTGGCTATGCAAGAGGAGAAAGGACGGCTTGAATCAGTCACAAGCAGCAAAAAATATGTAGACTTGGTGAGTGACTCATGCCCCTCTTTCCTCTTTTGCATTTGAAACGTTTTTTTGTTGTTGCTGTAAAGATCCAAATTGTGATATCTTTGATAATTTATTTAGAGATTTATTCATATAAGTTTACATAATGATAGAGTTTTAGTAAAGCTATAGGCTAAATGGAATATAAAAATGTTTTGCCTTTCCAATTGAATAAGAATATGAATATACACTGTATTCACACGACACCATACCCATACCGCCGTGGCACTGTGCACTGACTGGCACGCACCTTTTGTCCCTTATTTGGTAGTGAAAAAGTTGGCAACCCTAGATGTAAACTAATTTATGCACAACATTTGAGAGAAATAAGCTTTTTGTGGATATGGAACATTTCTGGCATATAGTATAGTAACTGTAACAGATTACATTTACAAATGAACATACCCAACCATGATTATTAGACAATGTACATACTTTCATATTTACACGTGTCTCAAAGAAGGAGCAAAGGCAGTTATCATAAAAATAATTTGATCTCTTAAATCACACAATACAAACTAGAACATCAAAAGTACAAAACCTCTAAGTAAATAAGATTGACATTATTTTGTGACATTTGGGGCTGCAGGAAAATAACATGAAGAGCTGGTTTCCTGGACCCAGATTAAGCCTAGTTGAAAAGGAATACAGTGCTGTAGGCTTAACCTGGGTCCAGGAAACTGTCTCTTACTGTTATTTTCCTGTGAGCCACGATCAGTAAGCACACATTTAGAAATGGTCAGTGATTATCAGCCTGGGAATTTCCTCAGTCATACATTTTGTTTAGTGCACTAATCTCATTACAGGGGCTTCTGCCCACACAACAGAGCAAGCTAGCAACCTGTAGTCAAATAAGGCAGTTGAAAAGACAATTAGGTATATTTCAGTTTTGTATATAAATGGAGAAAAAAAATATTTAAATACCGGTTTTCAAACATTGGGTTAAAACATTTCCGCTGAACTGACTTTCAAAAACAACTTAATAAAAAGTGCAATTATAACTTCCATTCAGTATTGCCACATACATAAGGGCACTGTAAATTAAATGGCTTTGTCCAACCAGGGAATGGTCAGAGGAACAATCCGCTGGCACTACTTTTCAAGGCTACAGATGCAGACTAGCAGATAGGTGCAGTCCTAGCCCTGGAAAGAAATGAGACATTTTAGACAAAGCATTGACTCAGCGGAGCAGTTTTAACAATAGTGTCACTATTTAGATTACTCAAGCTCAAAGACTAACACAAACCGTATAGTCATATGAGTGAGACTTTGGTTAAAAGATGGTGAACATATTTTTGAATAATGGTTTTAATATAATGATATGTATGAACTGTAGGTACCTTGGGTAGGCATTCAACTTAGTTATTTTGAAATTGTAATAATTCCTCTGTTCGACTTCGGTCTTCTCCAAACTGGTACGAGCTATGTATCATTTTCAAACAATGACAGTTTGTCAGGATTACCATGTTTACATATAATAGTGCAGTAAAGAAATATATTCTGCATGCCAATCTCAGTATTTTAGCAGTGTTTTAGTTGGGTAGTTTGTGTGTTCCAGTGTGGTAGGCAGTTAGAAAGCTGGTCAGCTCAGCACTGTGTATAGCCTAGCCTACTACCCCACCTCCCTTTAGAACAACATACTCTATTCTCTTTTTCAAAGCCAATATCTGTCCGAGAGTGCCTTTGCAAAGGATTTCCTTACTACCTTGATTTTTCAACACACTGCAGGAAAAATGTAATTTTTTGGCCAAAACAGGGAAAAGTAACCAGCAAAAAGTTTGATCATGCAAATCACAGATACTGTAGGGAATAAATAAATACAGTATAAATGCCCATGGCCAGACTGAATGTTAGTTGATGGGTTATGTAAATAAAGTTTTGTTAACAAATATTGTTTAGGTTAATTAATTGGCCAACCGTATAGCTAGTTTATCCAAATAATTGTTTGATTTAATGACGGTGTAAGTCAGTTGCCAGAAGCTGTGGTTAATGCACATACAGTATAGTTAGTAAGAGGAAAATATCATCTGTGATTTAGTTGTAGGTGAAATCGTGCTTAATCATGGACTATTTTCGAAAAAGATAAATTATTAAATGTAGGTTCTCACCCTTTCCTCTTACAATACCGTGTGATCAGAACAATAAGTGTAACTGCTAAAGACAAGTTATCAATCATGAGTCCACTGTATGATCTTCAAATGGTGAAGAGAAAGTGTAACACAAATCTGATAAACATGGTAAAATGTGAAAGTAGGCAGTTTAACTAGGCTTACTAGTGTAACAAATCAAGTAATGTGGAGGAAATTCCTGATGGGCTACAGAAGGGAATGTTTCCCCAGTACAGTATAAAACAAAGTATCCAGTTTAGTTAGAACATATCTTTGAACTCAACAGCTACTTCTTCAAAAAGTGTATTAGAAACAAATATCCCCCCTCTCACTTGTGATTGTTTCAAATGATGGAATTCTTACTTATGACAGTGCCGATCCCACTTCCCACAACTGCTGCAATCTCTGAAATAGAGATTCAGTATTATTTGTTCAAATATGAGCTAGAAAAATATACTACAAAATAATAATCAATTGAATCAACTTAACTCACCAGTACCTGCATTGGTGTCATGTTCCCCAACGCCATTATTCCTCCCTGAAACTGCAAATTTCAAATTAAATTAATAATCAAGCCCTTGATTACACTAGGATAGATTTACTTGGATTTCCTCTACCTCGTATTGTGGGTGGAACAGTCGATGTTGTTGTTATTGATGATGTTGATATAGTTGTTGGTTTAAAAAGAATGTCATTGACATCTATGAAATAGAAACGTACAATGATTATTCAGTATTGCACCTTCATGCAGTGCTTTCATTTTTAATTAGTGTACACCACTGTTACTCCCCGAATCTGCAAATACCAAATTCAATGAATTATCAAGCCCTTGATTACACTGGGATAGATTTACTTGGATTTCCTCTACCTCGTATTGTGGGTGGAACAGTCGATGTTGTTGTTATTGATGATGTTGATATAGTTGTTGGTTTAAAAAGAATGTCATTGACATCTATGAAATAGAAATGTACAATGATTATTCAGTATTGCACCTTCATGCAGTGCTTTCATTTTTAATTAGTGTACACCACTGTTACTCCCCGAATCTGCAAATACCAAATTCAATGAATTATCAAGCCCTTGATTACACTGGGATAGATTTACTTGGATTTCCTCTACCTCGTATTGTGGGTGGAACAGTCGATGTTGTTGTTATTGATGATGTTGATATAGTTGTTGGTTTCAAAAGAATGTCATTGACATCTATGAAATAGAAATGTACAATGATTATTCAGTATTGCACCTTCATGCAGTGCTTTCATTTTTAATTAGTGTACACCACTGTTACTCCCTGAAACTGCAAATACCAAATTCAATGAATTATCAAGCCCTTGATTACACTGGGATAGATTTACTTGGATTTCCTCTACCTCGTATTGTGGGTGGAACAGTCGATGTTGTTGTTATTGATGATGTTGATATAGTTGTTGGTTTCAAAAGAATGTCATTGACATCTATGAAATAGAAATGTACAATGATTATTCAGTACTGCACCTTCAAGTGTACACCACTGTTACATATGACACTGACAGGGATTTACAGAAGGAAGATCAATGACAATGTTCCTTATGATAGTCCGACACATGCCTGCAGTGTCTAGATGTAGGGTGATGGCGGATCTACAACAATAATATATAATGTATCCTCTGTAAAGCATATAACCCATAACAGTTGGCAGATAATTGATCAAACATAAATGGAATCCATACCTTTACATTCAGGAGGTAATGAGTTGTATTCACCATCTTCAATGCACTCAATTGATTTGTTTCCAATGAGGGTGTAACCTTCATTACAGGAGTACTGTATGACACAACCATACTCTGGTAACTCTTCACCAGGCTTCTCTATGATCGTGCCATTCATTATCTCAGGAGGTTTATCACAAGTTACCACTGAGGAAGACACATACATGGTTGCATTATATCTGTGGTCTTTATTCAAACAAGTTCAATGCCTTATTTTCATTTTATTTAACCTTTATTTTGACAAGGAGTCATGCTTTGACAGGGAGTCATGCATAGATGTCCAAGTGTGTCAATGGCAAATATGGGAGATTTACCTTTACATCTTGGTCTTCCACTCCAACCTGTGGCATAACACTGCCTGTAACTTGTGCCCATAAGTTGATAACTAGAAGAGGAGGAGAGAGCATGTGAGAGGTGGTCAATGATGTATATAAACCCTGGATTGCTTATGCCATCTATTGGTTATTGAGAGGTTTTGAAGCTTACGGTCGGCCATATTTGCACTCCCCAGTAGGAGCAGTCCTCCATAGGAATGAATGCAATTCTACAGTACAGTGCCTTCAGAAAGTATTCACACCCCTTGACTTTTTCCAATTTTTGTTGTGCTACAGCCTGAATTTAAAATGTATTAAATTTTGATTTTGTGTCACTGATCTACACACAATACCCCATAATGTCAAGTTGGAATTATGTTTTTAGAAATGTTTGTAAATTAATTAAAAGCTGAAATGTCTTGAGACAATAAGCATGCAACCCTTTTGTTATGGCAAGCCTAAATAAGTTCAGGACTAAAAATGTGCTTAACAAGTCACATAAGTTACATGGACTCACTCTGTGTGCATTAACAGTGTTTAACATGATTTTTAAATGACTACCCCACACATTCAATTATCTGTTAGGTCCCTCAGTCGAGCAGTGAATTTCAAGCACAGATTCAACAACAAAGACCACAAAGAAGGACTCCTATTGGTCGCTTAGTAAAACTTTGAATTGTGTATCAATACATCAATTGTGATTTTAAAACAGTTTTTCAGCAGTTTTAAGGGTAGGAACATGCTTCTTTATCACATTTGGTTATCAAAATTGCCTTAACATACTAAAATGTTTAAGTTCATCTTTAATAAATTAATTTCTATAGCTTCCAAAATATGTCTTACAGCGGTGGGGGAGTGCCAAGATGGAGGCACGGTGGCTTCAACACAGCACCCCTTATCAGCCATCTAGTTTATACATTCATTATTGGAGGTGGTTGGGTGGGGTGGTTGTCTGGCATTGAATCTTTTGACAAAATAATTCTAACATACTCTGATGATACATTAGATACATGATGAAGCATACTCACCCTTTATCACAGATTGCTCTTGCTGATGCACCAAAAAGCGTACCTTCCTTAAACTCATATGTCAAATGTGGAATCTTCCTGGGGGCACCACAGTCCTTCTCTGAAATGAATAATCATCGAGCCAAGTTAACGCCAGCAACAAACAATCAAACAGTAAATAAATCAAACATGCAATAAAAATCGCACTTTACAGAAAAACTGAGAAAATTGCTACTATTTTGCCGCATACTTTTGCAGGTTAATTTGAGCGTGCTCCACTTTCCACTCGTGCAGGTGATTCTTTCAGATCCTTGCTCTTTCAAGTAGCCGTTGGCACACTCAAAAGTGGCTTCCCCTCCCTCCGCAAAATCGTTCATTAATAGCGCATCAGTCGTTAGAACAACATTTCCCTCTACTTGAGGTTTGGGACACTCGGCTGTGAGAACATGATATAGTAGAATAGGTCAACTCCACACACAATGAGAGTTACGTTGGCCAGCTCAAATTAGCAAAGTGTCTATTTGTAACCAAAACATTAAGCTATAACTTTTATAAACGTTAGCTAGCAAACGGTTACTGTACAGCAAAGTTACCATGACTAGAAACGTACTCACCATTTCCACTTGTTAAAAAGATAAGGCATATCAAGCACTTAGTCCATGCATTTGAATAAAACATTATACTGGCTGTCCTTTTTAAAGTTGATTTTATGTGAAGACAAGTCAGTCTCTCGATCTAACAAGTTCTCTCTGATCTTGTTGGCACTACCTAGCTGGCTGTTTACTCAGTACCAACCAGTCCCATGGACGACTTCAACTGTCGCTTGAAGATATTTTCACTTTCCAGCAACCATAGCAACCCTGTAGCGTTTCACCTAAAACGGGGTTTCACGTAGTTACCACAGCTACAAAGTCAATACACAACCATATCGTAAAAAAAACTATTAAGACAAAAATTTGTTTTTTGGTCTTCATTTAAGGTTAGCATATTGGTTAAGGTTAGGGTAATGTTATAAATCACATTTTAAGAAGATATGGTGGCTGACTTTTGGCAGTGTTAAATTGTGACGCCCGTAACACCACGCGCAGAGTAACCCAGAGCTACTCCATAATAACCTAATAATACAGTATTATAATTAATCCTGATTAAATAATGATTATGATATGTTTCTGAAGAGGGCCTAGTTGAGAATACATAGAAGGGGAAATGGAGTTCATGTAATTTTGACTGAAGTGGAGAAAGCTATGAGTTAACTGACCACATCACTGAATAGTTTCCATCCTCCCCTGCCTTGTGACCTGTGGACAAGTTTGAGTTTCGGTTGGCTCAACTGAAGATAAATGATGCACTTGATCTGTCAACGTGTCTTATTGCGCTTCATGCGCTTGAAACTGCACAGGATAGAGGTCAGGGATTTGGGCAGGCTTTGTTAAAATCCCCATATGCTCTAAGTTATATATTTAACATATTACAATGGTCATTAATAATAATAATAATATATGTATTTTATATAGAGCTTTTCATTACATGAAGAACCTCAAACGCTTTAAAAATGAAACAAAAAACTCATTTATTGATGGTAGTTCGTTCATGTGTTGGCTGGACAATGATCTTATACGGTGGCGGCGTGTCCAGAGGACATCAACTCAAGGGACTCGAGCACGGACTTCCACTTCAGTATCCGAGCGGACAATCCTCCTTATCATTTGCTCATGCATGAACATAAGACTACATTGGTATGGTTCTTGTATAATTCAAAGTAAGGGCATGGGAACAAGTATACAGACTTCTATCAAACGATAATGATATCGTATCTTCCATTTCCTGCATAGGAATAACTGAGCTTTTTTCCACAGTTGGAGAAATCTAGGGCGTATCCTCCCCTAAACTGGTGGAGATCTCCAAAACAGCACCGTTGCCATGGTAAGTAGATTGTCTACAGAAGAAATATCCCTGACAGCAGTGGCGGTTCTAGCTGGTATGGCTCCCTGGGCGAACCCAACCTTCATACAAAAAAAGCACCATTCTGCACTAACTGTAATTTTTATTCAGACATTTGGAACAACAAAAATGAATCATCCTAAAATGTAAAACTATATAAATATAAAAATACATACAAAAAGAAGTAACAAAGACAAATAGAAACAAATTTGTGTTGATTTGGCACTCGAGCATCAATACATTACCCATCCCTCAACACTGTCAACCAAGGGTCAAGACTAAACCAATTCACCTTGGTGGTGTGCACACTGGTTTTATATTATTCTTAACGATTTCGCACAAACCAGAAAAAAATGCAACAATATGTCAGTGAAACTATATATTTACAGTATTATGAATGAATTGTGGTTTATTTGGTAGCATTTCGTAGTGTGACTGATTTTACTAATTGCATTAGTACTGTACGGAGTTAAAGGTGCACTATTTGATAGATTCTCACGCTCCCCCTACCTCGGGCTTCCAGTGGGGAGACCTGAGGTCAACCTCCCCCACACCCCTCCCCATCTCGTACTTCTGAGTGGCTGACCTTCCCAAGCAGTGGCCTGCCTAGATCACAAACTTGTAAGGACCGACGCTGGAGTTGAGAAACAGGGACGCGGAGTCAAACATTTAATCGGAAAAAACGCATAACAAGATGGCGCCGACAGAGATGGTCGCCTCGCTTCAGGTCCTTAGAAAACTATGCAGTTATTTGTTTTATAATGTATTATTCCTTAAATTGTTAGCCAGAAAATCTCAAGTGTTATTACATACAGCCGGGAAGAACTATTGGACATAAAAGCGATGTCAACTTACCATCATTATGACCAGGAATACGTCTTTCCCGAAGCGGATCCTTTGTCGGACCTCCACCCTGGACATGCGATCTTATCCCAGAGGCCGACCCAAAACACCGCTGTCGCCGCAGGAGAGGCAGACAGAGCGGCCTACTGGTCAGACTCAGAAGGCGAGCACACCATCCACCGCTTCCTAGAATATAACTCGCCAATGTACAATCTCTAGATAACAAGGTGGACAAAATTAGGGCATGAGTTGCCTTCCAGAGAGACATCAGAGATGCTCTGTTTCACGGAAATATGGCTCACTCGGGATATGTTGTCAGAGTCAGTACAGCCACCCGGATTCTTCACGCGTCGAGCCGACAGAAACAAATATCTCTATGGTAAGAAGAAGGGTGTATGCCTTATGACTAACGACTCATGGTGTAATCACAACAACATACAGGAACTCAAGTCCTTTTGTTCACCCAACCTAGAATTCCTTACAATCAAATGCTTCCAGGGAATTCTCTTCGATTATAGTCACAGCCGTGTATACCCCCCCCCCCCCCCCCCCCTCCCCCCTCAGACAATAACATTGTCGTATACGCTGACTCGGTGAGCGAGTTAGTTAACAAGTGCATCGGAGATGTCGTTCACTCTGTGAACATTAAAACCTTCCCTAACCAGAAACCGTGGATTGATGGCAGCATTTGCGCGAAACTGAAAGCGCAAACCACCGCTCTTAATCATGGCAAGGCGACCGGAAACACGACCGAATACAAACAGTGCAGCTATTCCCTCCGCAAGGCAATCAAGCAATCAGTATAGAGACAAAGTAGAGTCGCAATTCAACGGCTCAAACGTATGTGGCAGTGTCTACAGTCAATCACGGATTACAAAAAGAAAACCAGCCCCGTTGCGGACACCGATCTATTGCTCCCAGACAAATTAAACAACTTCTTTGCTCACTTTGAGGACAATACAGTGCCACTGACATGGCCCGGTACCAAAGCCTGTGGGCTCTCCTTTTCCTTGGCCAAAGTGAGTAAAACATTTAAACGTGTTAACCCTCGCAAGGCTGCCGGCCCAGACGGCATCCCGAGCCGCATCCTCAGAGCATGCGCAGACTAGAGGTCGACCGATTAATCGGAATGGACGATTAATTAGGGCCGATTTGAAGTTTTCATAACAATCGTAATCTGCATTTTTGGACACCGATCATGGCCGATTACATTGCACTCCACGAGGAGTGGCAGTCTGACTACTTGTTATGCGAGTGCAGCAAGGAGCCAAGGTAAGGTGCTAGCTAGCATTAAAAATAATCAATCTTAACATAATCACTAGTTAACTACACATGGTTGATGATATTACTAGTTTATCTAGCTTGTTTTGCGTTGCATATAATCAATGCGGTGCCTGTTAATTTAGCTTTGAATCATAGCTTGCTTCGCCAAACGGATGATTTAACAAGCGCATTTCAGAAAAAGCACTGTTGTTGCACCAATGTGTACCTAACCATAAACATCAACGCCTTTCTTAAAATCAATACACAAGTATATATTTTTAAACCTGCATATTTAGTTAAGATTGCCTGCTAACATTTCTTTTAACTAGGGAAATTGTGTCACTTCTCTTGCGTTCTGTGCAACAGAGTCAGGGTATATGCAGCAGTTTGGGCCGCCTGGCTCGTTGTGAACTGTGTGAAGACTATTTCTTCCTAACAAAGACAGCCAACTTCGCCAAACGGGGGATGATTTAACAAAAGCATTTGCGAAAATAGCACAATCGTTTTTGGTGAGTGACTCATGCCCCTCTTTCCTCTTTTGCATTTGAAAAGTTGTTTTGTTGTTGCTGTAAAGGTCCAAATTGTGATTTCTTTGAAAATGTATTTTGAGGTTTATTCATATAAGTTTACATAATGATACAGTTTTAGTAAATCTATAGGCTAAATGGAATATAGAAATGTTTTGCCTTTCCAATTGAATAAGAATATGAATATACAGTGTATATTCATTCACACGACACCATACCCATACCGCCGTGGCACTGTGCACTGGCACGCCACCTTTTGTCCCTTATTTGGTAGTAAAAAAGTTGGCAACCCTAGATGTAACCTAATTTATGCACAACATTGGAGAGAAATAAGCTTTTTGTGCAAAGGAACATTTCTGGGATATAGTATAGTAACTGTAGCAGATCACATTTACCTACCCAACCATGATTATTAGACAATGTACATACTTTCATATTGTCACGTTCTGACCTTAGTTCCTTTGTTTTGTCATTGTTTATATGGTCAGGGCGTGAGTTGGGGTGGGAAGTCTGTTTGTTTTTCTATGTTTGGTTTCTGTGTTCGGCCTAGTATGGTTCTCAATCAGAGGCAGGTGTTGTTAGTTGTCTCTGATTGAGAATCATACTTAGATAGCCTTTTTCCACCTGTGTTTTGTGAGTGTTTATTTTCTGTATTTGTGTTACGTGTGTATGTCACCAGACAGGACTGTTTCGTTTTGTTCATTCTGTTATTTTTGTATTGATTCAGTGTTCAGTGCTTTCTTTAATTAACATTATGAACACTTCCCACGCTGCGCTTTGGTCCTCCTCTCTTTCTCCCGATGACATCCGTTATAGAAACACCCACCACAAAAGGACCAAGCAGCGTGGTAACGGGCAGCAGCAGCAGCAGCAGTGATGTCAGGACTCCTGGACATGGGAGGACGTTTTGGACGGCAAGGGTTGCTACACATGGGAGGAGATCCTGGCTGGAAGGGATCGCCTCCCATGGGAGAAGGGAAAAGCCGGAGAGAGGATCCAGCGACACGAGGGAACACGGCTGGCAAGGAAGCCCGAGAGGCAGCCCCTAAAATGTATTGGGGGGGGGGGGGGGGGGGGGGGGGGGCGGAACACGGGGAGTGTGGCTAAGGCAGGTAGGAGACCTGCGCCAACTCCCCGTGCTTACTGGAGACAGACAGAGAGGGACCGGGCAGGCACCGTGTTATGCGGTGGAGCGCACGGTGTCCCCGGTGCATGTGCATAGCCTGGTGCGGTACATTAAAGCTCCTCGTATCGGCCGGGCAAGAGTGGGCATCGAGCCAGGTGCCATGAAGCCGGCTCTACGCATCTGGTCTGCAGTGCGTCTCCTCGGGCTGGCGTACATGGCACCAGCCTTACGCATGGTGTCCCCGGTTCGCCAGCACAGCCCTGGCTACGGGGAGCATTCAACCAGGTAAGGTTGGGCAGGCTCGGTGCTCAAGAGCTCCAGTGCGCCTGCACGGTCCGATCTATCCGGTGCCACCTCCACGCACCAGCCCTCTGGTGGCAGCCCCCCGCACCAGGCTGTCTCTCCGTCTCCTCCCTACAGGTGCTCCCGCCTGTCCAGTGCCGCCATAGTCTCCCGTCTGTCCTGGGCCGCCGGAGTCTCCCGTCTGTCGTGGGCCGCCAGAGTCTCCCGTCTGTCGTGGGCCGCCAGAGTCTCCCGTCTGTCCTGGGCCGCCAGAGTCTCCCGTCTGTCCTGGGCCGCCAGAGTCTCCCGCCAGCCAGCCAGGAGCCGCCAGCCAGCCAGGAGCCGTCACGTTCTGACCTTAGTTCCTTTGTTTTGTCTTTGTTTATATGGTCAGGGCGTGAGTTGGGGTGGGCAGTCTGTTTGTTTTTCTATGTTTGGTTTCTGTGTTCGGCCTAGAATCATACTTAGGTAGCCTTTTTCCACCTGTGTTTTGTGGGTGTTTATTTTCTGACTTTGTGTTACGTGTGTATGTCAACAGACAGGACTGTTTCGTTCGTTCTGTTATTTTTGTATTGATTCAGTGTTCAGTGCTTTCTTTAATTAAAATTATGAACATTTACCACGCTGCGGTTCGGTCCTCCTCTCTTTCTCTAGACGACATTTGTTACACATATTTACACGTGTCTCAAAGAATGAGAAAAGGCAGTTATCATGAAAATTATTTGATCTCTTAAATCACACAATACACACTATCAAATATAAGTACAAAACCTCTAAGTAAATAAGATTGACGTTATTTTGTGACATTTGGGACTGCAGGAAAATAACATGAAGAGCTGGTTTCCTGGACCCAGATTAAGCCTAGTTGAAAAGGAATACAGTGCTGTAGGCTTAACCTGGGTCCAGGAAACTGTCTCTTACTGTTATTTTCCTGTGAGCCACGATCAGTAAGCACACATTTAGAAATGGTCAGTGATTATCAGCCTGGGGATTTCCTCAATCATACATTTTTTTTAGTGCACTAATCTCATTACAGGGGCTTCTGCCCACACAACAGAGCAAGCTAGCAACCTGTAGTCAAATATGGCAGTTGAAAAGACAATTACGTATATTTCAGTTTTGTATATAAATAGAACATTGGGTTAAAACATTTCCGCTGAACTGACTTTCAAAAACAACTTAATAAAAGAGGAACAATCCGCTGGCACTACTTTTCAAGGCTACAGATGCAGACTAGCAGATAGGTGCAGTCCTAGCCCTGGAAAGAAATGAGACATTTTAGACAAAGCATTGACTCAGTGGAGCAGTTTTAACAATAGTGTCACTATTTAGATTACTCAAGCTCAAAGACTAACACAAACCGTATAGTCATATGAGTGAGACTTTGGTTAAAAGATGGTGATCATATTTTTGAATAATGGTTTTAATATAATGATATGTATGAACTGTAGGTACCTTGGGTAGGCATTCAACTTAGTTATTTTGAAATTGTAATAATTCCTCTGTTCGACTTCGGTCTTCTCCAAACTGGTACGAGCTATGTATCATTTTCAAACAATGACAGTTTGTCAGGATTACCATGTTTACATATAATAGTGCAGTAAAGAAATATATTCTGCATGCCAATCTCAGTATTTTAGCAGTGTTTTAGTTGGGTAGTTTGTGTGTTCCAGTGTGGTAGGCAGTTAGAAAGCTGGTCAGCTCAGCACTGTGTATAGCCTAGCCTACTACCCCACCTCCCTTTAGAACAACATACTCTATTCTCTTTTTCAAAGCCAATATCTGTCCGAGAGTGCCTTTGCAAAGGGTTTCCTTACTTCCTTGATTTTTCAACACACTGCAGGAAAAATGTAATTTTTTGGCCAAAACAGGGAAAAGTAACCAGCAAAAAGTTTGATCATGCAAATCACAGATACTGTAGGGAATAAATAAATACAGTATAAATGCCCATGGCCAGACTGAATGTTAGTTGATGGGTTATGTAAATAAAGTTTTGTTAACAAATATTGTTTTGGTCAATTAATTGGCCAACCGTATAGCTAGTTTATCCAAATAATTGTTTGATTTAATGACGGTGTAAGTCAGTTGCCAGAAGCTGTGGTTAATGCACATACAGTATAGTTAGTAAGAGGAAAATATCATCTGTGATTTAGTTGTAGGTGAAATCGTGCTTAATCATGGACTATTTTCGAAAAAGATAAATTATTAAATGTAGGTTCTCACCCTTTCCTCTTACAATACCGTGTGATCAGAACAATAAGTGTAACTGCAAAAGACAAGGTATCAATCATGAGTCCACTGTATGATCTTCAAATGGTGAAGAGAAAGTGTAACACAAATCTGATAAACATGGTAAAATGTGAAAGTAGGCAGTTTAACTAGGCTTACTAGTGTAACAAATCAAGTAATGTGGAGGAAATTCCTGATGGGCTACAGAAGGGAATGTTTCCCCAGTACAGTATAAAACAAAGTATCCAGTTTAGTTAGAACATATCTTTGAACTCAACAGCTACTTCTTCAAAAAGTGTATTAGAAACAAATATCCCCCCTCTCACTTGTGATTGTTTCAAATGATGAAATTCTTACTTATGACAGTGCCGATCCCACTTCCCACAACTGCTGCAATCTCTGAAAGAGAGATTCAGTATTATTTGTTCAAATATGAGCTAGAAAAATATACTACAAAATAATAATCAATTGAATCAACTTAACTCACCAGTAGCTGCATTGGTGTCATGTTCCCCAATGCCATTATTCCTCCCTGAAACTGCAAATTTCAAATTAAATTAATAAACAAGCCCTTGATTATACTGGGATAGATTTACTTGGATTTCATCTACCTCGTATTGTGGGTGGAACAGTCGATGTTGTTGTTATTGATGATGTTGATATAGTTGATGGTTTCAAAAGAATGTCATTGACATCTATGAAATAGAAATGTACAATGGTTAATCAGTATTGCACCTTCATACAGTGCTTTCATTTTTAATTAGTGTACACCACTGTTACTCCCTGAAACTGAAAATACCAAATTCAATGAATTATCAAGCCCTTGATTACACTGGGATAGATTTACTTGGATTTCCTCTACCTCGTATTGTGGGTGGAACAGTCGATGTTGTTGTTATTGATGATGTTGATATAGTTGTTGGTTTCAAAAGAATGTCATGGACATCTATAAAATAGAAATGTACAATGATTATTCAGTATTGCACCTTCATACAGTGCTTTCATTTTTAATTAGTGTACACCACTGTTACTCCCTGAAACTGCAAATACCAAATTCAATGAATTATCAAGCCCTTGATTACACTGGGATAGATTTACTTGGATTTCCTCTACCTTGTATTGTGGGTGGAACAGTCGATGTTGTTGTTATTGATGATGTTGATATAGTTGTTGGTTTCAAAAGAATGTCATGGACATCTATAAAATAGAAATGTACAATGATTATTCAGTATTGCACCTTCATACAGTACTTTCATTTTTAATTAGTGTACACCACTGTTACTCCCTGAAACTGCAAATACCAAATTCAATGAATTATCAAGCCCTTGATTACACTGGGATAGATTTACTTGGATTTCCTCTACCTTGTATTGTGGGTGGAACAGTCGATGTTGTTGTTATTGATGATGTTGATATAGTTGTTGGTTTCAAAAGAATGTCATTGACATCTATGAAATAGAAATGTACAATGATTATTCAGTATTGCACCTTCATGCAGTGCTTTCATTTTTAATTAGTGTACACCACTGTTACTCCCTGAAACTGCAAATACCAAATTCAATGAATTATCAAGCCCTTGATTACACTGGGATAGATTTACTTGGATTTCCTCTACCTCGTATTGTGGGTGGAACAGTCGATGTTGTTGTTATTGATGATGTTGATATAGTTGTTGGTTTCAAAAGAATGTCATTGACATCTATGAAATAGAAATGTACAATGATTATTCAGTATTGCACCTTCAAGTGTACACCACTGTTACATATGACACTGACAGGGATTTACAGAAGGAAGATCAATGACAATGTTCCTTATGATAGTCCGACACATGCCTGCAGTGTCTAGATGTAGGGTGAAGGCGGATCTACAACAATAATATATAATGTATCCTCTGTAAAGCATATAACCCATAAAAGTTGGCAGATAATTGATCAAACATAAATGGAATCCATACCTTTACATTCAGGAGGTAATGAGTTGTATTCACCATCTTCAATACACTCAATTGATTTGTTTCCAATGAGGGTGTAACCTTCATTACAGGAGTACTGTATGACACCACCATACTCTGGTAACTCTTCGCCAGGCTTCTCTATGATCGTGCCATGCATTATCTCAGGAGGTTTATCACAAGTTACCACTGAGGAAGACACATACATGGTTGCATTATATTTGTGGTCTTTATTCAAACAAGTTCAATGCCTTATTTTCTATTTTATTTAACCTTTATTAAGGAGTCATGCCTTGACAGGGAGTCATGCTTTGACAGGGAGTCATGCTTTGACAGGGAGTCATGCATAGATGTCCAAGTGTGTCAATGGCAAATATGGGAGATTTACCTTTACATCTTGGTCTTCCACTCCAACCTATGGCATAACACTGCCTGTAACTTGGGCCCATAAGTTGATAACTAGAAGAAGGGGAGAGAGCATGTGAGAGGTGGTCAATGATGTATATAAACCCTGGATTGCTTATGCCATCTATTGGCTATTGAGAGGTTTTGAAGCCTACGGTCGGCCATATTTGCACTCCCCAGTAGGAGCAGTCCTCCATAGGAATGAATGCAATTCTACAGTACAGTGCCTTCAGAAAGTATTCACACCCCTTGACCTTTTCCAATTTTTGTTGTGCTACAGCCGGAATTTAAGATGGATTACATTGAGATTTTGTGTCACTGATCTACACACAATACCCCATAATGTCAAGTTGGAATTATGTTTTTAGAAATGTTTGTAAATTAATTAAAAGCTAAAATGTCTTGAGACAATAAGCATGCAACCCTTTTCTTATGGCAAGCCTAAATAAGTTCAGGACTAAAAATGTGCTTAACAAGTTACATAAGTTGCATGGACTCAGTCTGTGTGCATAACAGTGTTTAACATGATTTTTAAATGACTACCCCACACATTCAAATATCTGTAAGGTCCCTCAGTCGAGCAGTGAATTTCAAGCACAGATCCAACAACAAAGACCACAAAGAAGGGCTCCTATTGGTCGATTAGTAAAACTTTGAATTGTGTATCAATACACACAGTCACAACAAAAATACAGGCACCCTTCCTAACTTAGTCACTGGAGAGAAAGGAAACTGCTCAGGGATTTCACCATGAGGCCAATTGTGATTTTAAAACAGTTTTTCAGCAGTTTTACGGGTAGGAACATGCTTCTTTATCACATTTGGTTATCAAAATTGCCTTAACATACTAAAATGTTTCAGTTCTTCTTTAATAAATTAATTTCTATAGCTTCCAAAATATGTCTTACAGCGGTGGGGGAGTGCCAAGATGGAGGCAGGGTGGCTTCAACACAGCACCCCTTATCAGCCATCTAGTTTATACATTCATTATTGGAGGTGGTTGGGTGGGGTGGTTGTCTGGCATTGAATCTTTTGACAAAATAATTCTAACATACTCTGATGATACATTAGATACATGATGAAGCATACTCACCCTTTATCACAGATTGCTCTTGCTGATGCACCAAAAAGCGTACCTTCCTTAAACTCATATGTCAAATGTGGAATCTTCCTGGGGGCACCACAGTCCTTCTCTGAAATGAATAATCATCGAGCCAAGTTAACGCCAGCAACAAACAATCAAACAGTAAATAAATCAAACATGCAATAAAAATCGCACTTTACAGAAAAACTGAGAAAATTGCTACTATTTTGCCGCATACTTTTGCAGGTTAATTTGAGCGTGCTCCACTTTCCACTTGTGCAGGTGATTCTTTCAGATCCTTGCTCTTTCAAGTAGCCGTTGGCACACTCAAAAGTGGCTTCCCCTCCCTCCGGAAAATCGTTCATTAATAGCGCATCAGTCGTTAGAACAACATTTCCCTCTACTTGAGGTTTGGGACACTCGGCTGTGAGAACATGATATAGTAGAATATGTCAACTCCACACACAATGAGAGTTACGTTGGCCAGCTCAAATTAGCAAAGTGTCTATTTGTAACCAAAACATTAAGCTATAACTTTTATAAACGTTAGCTAGCAAACGGTTACTGTACAGCAAAGTTACCATGACTAGAAACGTACTCACCATTTCCACTTGTTAAAAAGATAAGGCATATCAAGCACTTAGTCCATGCATTTGAATAAAACATTATACTGGCTGTCCTTTTTAAAGTTGATTTTATGTGAAGACAAGTCGGTCTCTCGATCTAACAAGTTCTCTCTGATCTTGTTGGCACTATCTAGCTGGCTGTTTAATCAGTACCAACCAGTCCATGGACAACTTCAACTGTCGCTTGAAGATATTTTCACTTTCCAGCAACACTGTAGCACTTCATCTAAAACTTGGTTTCCAGTAGTTACCACAGACACAAAGTCAATACACAACCATATCGTGGTTGGTCTTCATTTAAGGGTAGGAATGGGAATAAGGTTAGCATATTGGTTATGGTTAGGGTAATGTTAGGGATTTGGGCAAACTTTGTTAAAATCCCCATATGCTCTATGTTATATATTTTACATATTACAATGGTCATTAATAATAATAATATATGTATTTTATATAGAGCTTTTCATTACATGAAGAACCTCAAACGCTTTAAAAATGAAACAAAAAAACTCCAAAACATTTTTTTATTGATGGTACTTCGTTCATGTGTTGACTGGACAATGATCGTATACTGTGGCGGCGTGTCCAGAGGACATCAACTCAAGGGACTCGAGCACGGACTCCTGCTTCCACTTCAGTATCCGAGCGCACAATCCTCTTATCATTTGCTCATGCATGAACATAAGGCTACGTTGGTATGGTTCTTGTATAATTCAAAATAAGGGCATGGGAACAAATATACAGACTTCCACTCTGAGTGACAGGAATTCATTGGAAGAAATCTATCAAACGATAGTGATATCGTATCTTCCATTTCCTGCATAGGAATAGCTGAGCTTTTTTCCACAGTTGGAGAAATCTAGGGCGTATCCTCCCCGAAACTGGTGGAGATGTCTCCAAAACAGCACCGTTGCCATGGTAAGTAGATTGTCTACAGAACAAATACCCCCCCCCCCCCCATACAAAAAATGCAATTTTTATTCAGACATTTAGAACAACACAAATAAATAATCCTAACATTTAAAACTATTTTAATATAAAAATATATACAAAAATAAGACTCATAAATATCAAAAAGAAGTAACAAAGACAAATAGAAACAAATTTGTGTTGATTTGGCACTCGAGCATCAATACATTATCCATCCCTCAACACTGTCAACTAAGAGTCAAGACTAAACCAATTCACCTTGGTGGTGTGCACACTGGTTTTATATTATTCTCAATGATTTCACACAAACCAGAAAAAAATGCAACAATATGTCAGTGAAACTATATATTTACAGAATTATGAATGAATTGTGGTTTATTTGGTAGCATTTCGTAGTGTGACTGATTTGACTAATTGCATTTGTACTGTACGAAGTTAAAGGTGCACTATTTGATAGATTCTCCCTACGCTCCCCCTACCTCGGGCTTCCAGTGGGGAGACCTGAGGTCAACCTCCCCCACACCCCTCCCCATCTCGTACTTCTGAGTGGCTGACCTTCCCAAGCAGTAGCCTGCCTAGATCACAAACTTGTAAGGACCGACGCTGGAGTCGAGAAACAGGTACGGGGAGTCAAACATTTAATCGGAACAGACGCATAACAAGATGCCGCCGACAGAGATGGTCGCCTCGCTTCAGGTCCTTAGAAAACTATGCAGTTATTTGTTTTATAATAATTTTGATTATTCCTTAAATTGTTAGCCAGAAAATCTCAAGTGTTATTACATACAGCCGGGAAGAACTATTGGATATGAAAGCGATGTCAACTTACCATCATTATGACCAGGAATACGTCTTTCCCGAAGTGGATCCTTTGTTCGGACCTCCACCCTGGACATTGGATCTTATCCCATAGGCCGACCCAAAACAACACTGTCGCCGCAGGAGAGGCAGACAGAGCGGCCTACTGGTCAGACTTAGAAGGCGAGCACACCATCCACCGCTTCCGAGCATATACAGTGGGGCAAAAAAGTATTTAGTCAGCCACCAATTGTGCAAGTTCTCCCACTTAAAAAGCTGAGAGAGGCCTGTAATTCGCCAATGTACAATTTCTAGATAACAAGGTGGATGAAATTAGGGCACAAGTTGCCTTCCAGAGAGACATCAGAGATGCTCTGTTTCACGGAAACATGGCTCACTCGGGATATATTGTCAGAGTCAGTACAGCCACCCGATTTCTTCACGCATTGCACCGTCAGAAACAAATAACTCTATGGTAAGAAGAAGGGTGTATGCCTTATGATTAACGACTCATGGTGTAATCACAACAGCATACAGGAACTCAAGTCCTTTTGTTCACCCGACCTAGAATTCCTTACAATCAAATGCTGACTGCATTATCTTCTAGGGAATTCCCTTCTATTATAGTCACAGCCGTGTATATTCCCCTCCCTCGCAAGGCTGCTGGCCCAGACGGCATCCCTAGCCGCATCCTCAGAGCATGCGCAGACTAGAGGTCGACCGATTAATCGGAATGGCCGATTAATTAGGGCCAATTTTAAGTTTTCATAACAATCGTAATCGGCATTTTTGGACACCGATCATGGCCAATTACATTGCACTCCACGAGGAGTGGCAGGCTGACTACTTGTTATGCGAGTGCAGCAAGGAGCCAAGGTAAGGTGCTAGCTAGCATTAAACGTATCTTATAAAAAATAATCAATCTTAACATAATCACTAGTTAACTACACATGGTTGATGATATTACTAGTTTATCTAGCTTGTCCTGCGTTGCATATAATCGATGCGGTGCCTGTTAATTTATCATTGAATCATAGCCTGCTTCGCCAAACGGGTGATTTAACAAGCGCATTTGCGAAAAATGCACTGTTGTTGCAACAATGTGTACCTAACCATAAACATCAACGCCTTTCTTAAAATCAATACACAAGTATATATTTTTAAACCTGCATATTTAGTTAATATTGCCTGCTAACATGAATTTCTTTTAACCAAGGAAATTGTGTCACTTCTCTTGCGTTCTGTGCAACAGAGTCAGGGTATATGCAGCAGTTTGGGCCGCTAAGCTCGTTGCAAACTAATTTGCCAGAATTTTACGTAAATATGACATGACATTGAAGGTTGTGCAATGTAACAGGAATATTTAGACTTATGGAATGCACACGTTAGCTAAAATACGGAACGGTTCCGTATTTCACTGAAAGAATAAACGTTTTGTTTTTGAAATTATAGTTTCCGGATTTGACCATATTCATTTCTGTGTGTTATTATGTTATAATTAAGTCTATGATTTGATAATTGATAGAGCAGTCTGACTGAGCGCTGGTAAGCTTCAGCAGGCATTCGTAAGCATTCATTCAAACAGCACTTTCTTGCGTTTGCCAGCAGCTCTTTGTTGTGCTTCAAGCATTGAGCTGTTTATGACTTCAAACATATCAATTCACGAGATTAGGCTGGAGTTACCAATGTGAAATGGCTAGCTAGTTAGCATGGTGCGCGCTAATAGCATTTCAATCGGTGACGTCACTTGCTCTGAGACCTTGAAGTAGTTGTTCCCCTTGCTCTGCAAAAAAAAAAGCCTGCGGCTTTTGTGGAGCGATGGGTAACGATGCTTCGAGGGTGGCTGTTGTCAATGTGTTCCTGGTTCGAGCCCAGGTAGGGGCGAGGAGAGGGACGGAAGCTATACTGTTACACTGGCAATACTAAAGTGCCTATAATAACATCCAATATTCAAAGGTATATGAAATATAAATTGTATAGAGAGAAATAGTTCTTATAATAACTACAACCTAAAACTTCTTACCTGGGAATATTGAAGACTCATGTTAAAAGGAACCACCATATGTTCTCATGTTCTGAGCAAGGAACTTAAACATGATCTTTTTTACATGGCACATATTGCACTTTTACTTTCTTCTCCAACACTTTGTTTTTGCATTATTTAAACCAAATTGAACATGTTTCATTATTTATTTGAGGCTAAATTGATTTTATTGATCTATTATATTAAGTTAAAATAAAAGTGTTAATTCGGTATTGTTGTAATTGTCATTATTACAATTTTGCAAGTACTTACAATTTTACAATTTTAATTTATTTTTAAAATCGGCCGATTAATCAGTATCGGCTTTTTTTGGTCCTCCAATAATCGGTATCGGCGTTGAAAAATCATAATCGGGCGACCTCTAGCGCAGTGAGTTTACGGACATATTCAACCAATCCCTATCCCAGTCTGTTGTCCCCACATGCTTCAAGATGGCCACCATTGTTCCTGTTCCCAAGAAAGCTATCGCCCAATTGCACTCACTTCTGTCATCATGAAGTGCTTTGAGAGACTAGTCAAGGACCATATCACCTCCACCCTACCTGATACCCTAGACCCAGCACCTGATGTCACAGGAAGGCCAAAAAGAACATCAAGGACAACAACCACCCGAGCCACTACCTGTTCAACCCGCTATCATCCAGAAGGTGAGGTCAGTACGGGTGCATCAAAGGTTGGACCGAGAGACTGAAAAACAGCTTCTATCTCAAGGCCATCAGACTGTTAAACAGCCATCACTAACATAGAGAGGCTGCTGCCAACATACTGACTCAAATCTCTGGTCACTTAAAAAACAGACTTAATAAAGGTGTCACTTTAATAATGTTTAGATAGTGGTGTCACTTTAATAATGTTTACATATCCTACATTACTCATCTCATATGTATATACTGTATTCTACACCATCTACTAAATCTTGCCTATGCCATCGCTCATTCATATATTTATATGTACCTGTTCTTATTCATCCCTTCACATTTGTGTGTATAAGGTAGTTGTTGTGAATTTGTTAGAATACTTGTTAGATTTTACTGCATAGTCGGAGCTAGAAGCACAAGCATTACGCTACACTCGCATTAACATCTGCTAACCATGTGTATGTGACCGATTTGATTTGACATGAAACAAGACAGGAACAGCGTCAGCACACGGGTATACAAGAACATATGCCAATCAATGCTGAAGCGGGGAACAGAACGTGGAAACAGACAGATATAAGGGAGGTAATGACAGGGGTGATTGAGTCCAGGTGAGTCCAATAATCGCTGATGCGCGTGACAGTGGAAGGCAGGTGTGCATAATGATGGCACCCTCGAGAGCCAGGGTGGAAGAGCGGAAGCGGGTGTGACAGTACCCCCCTCTAGGAGCACCACCCGGCATACCACCTGGGCCAGCCTGTCGGGCTGGCCGAGGGCGCAGGATAAGCCTGGCTGGCGTGAAATCCCAACGAACCGGCTGAGGCATGAAGGCCTGTCGATCCCGCTGTCCCAGGTGGGACGCCGGAGGTAATAACAGAGGTGAATGAGTGCAGGTGAGTCCAATAATCGCTGATCTGCGTGACGGGGGAAGGCAAGTGTGTGTAATAATGGTGGCAGGTTTGTGTAATACTGGTGGCAGGAGTGTGTAATGCTGGAGAGCCTGGCACCCTCAAGCACCAGGGGGAAAGAGCAATTGCAGGCATGACAAAACTAGAATCAGGGTGCCCACTCCGACAAGGTTAATTGACCCACAGTCCCACATGGTGACATGATACCATTGACTTGACGTGCAAATGAGCGATATAAAACCGATCGCGCAAATGTCACCATCCCAAATGTTTTGGTGCCCCTGGTAAGATGCCGCCCTGGAACTACATGCTGTATACCAAATAAGGTATTTGTCACATGAGGTATTTGTGTTTGCTCGATAGCAAAATAATCTGGGCAATGATAAACCATCCCCAAAGGCATGCTGCCACATGAAAAACTTGAAGTATGATTTGGAACTGATACCAATTTTCAGCAGTAAACAGTCAAGATAATGTTTCAGCATACAAAATATTTTTCCACATAACATGCAAACCTGTTATTGGAAATAACTTATTCATCGTACCAGTCTCTCCATTGTATCATAAAGTTTCTTCCCTCTCCATATACTTTAACCTAGCTGAGAGTCCCTTTTTCACCTTTTCATAACCCCGATATTCCCATCTGCTTATAAGGATTCATTGTTGTGTTAATGTCCATTTTTTAACAGTCCTTGACATTCTGTGCCCTATAGAGCTCTGACATACTGCTCTTATCTTAACACACACCCTGTGTCACACCCTGATCTCGCCTTGTGCCCTAATACCCTGTGCATATTATTAGAAAGCTATTTCTGTCATGTACAACACACATAATAATATTGTACATTGTTCATTCCACCAGCATCTTAAAAAGTGAATGATTGAATTGCTTTCAAATGCTGTCATATCCAGTAAATATGAATAGGTCAATGAGTCAGCGAGGATGTCGTCAATCTGTGTTATGCTTCCACTGTGACATTAAGTTCCCTCTGCTAGAGAACTGATAACCAAACTACTTTGCATTGAAGTCACTCCCAGTGTCAGCAATGTGCAAACTCATCTCTTTCTCAACACAAGACTAAAGTTAAACTAATTAATTTAGACATTAATTATTGAGATCATCTGCCTATGAGTTCATCAGTTGTGAAACTGTGCACTTGGGCAAAGCCTTATTTTTCTAATTCCCGGGGGAATGGGATCTTAATTAAAAACCCAACTGTCTAAATATTGAGATAGTATAGAAGTAGTTATGAAACACATTAAAGGCCCAGTGCAATAAAAAACATATTTTTCCTGTGTTTTATATACAGTGCAATCGGAAAGTATTCAGACCCCTTCACTTTTTCCACGTTTTGTTACTTTACAGTCTTATTCTAAAAGGGATTTAAAAAAAATCCTCATCAATCTACACACAATACCCCATAATGACAAAGTGAAAAAAAGTTTTTGCACATTTATTAAAAATTAAAAACAGAAATGTACATTAGTATTCAGACGATTTGCTATGATACTCAAAATTGAGTTCAGGTGCATCCTGTTTCCATTGATCAGTCCTTGAGACTTTTCTACAACTTGGAGTCCACCTGTGGTAAATTCAATTGATTGGACATGATTTGGAAAGGCTATAAAAGGTCCCACAGTTGACAGTGCATGTCAGACAAAAACCCAAGCCATGAGGTCGAAGGAATGCCGAGACAGGATTGTGAAGAGGCACAGATCTGGGGAAGGGTACTAAAAAATGTATGCAGCATTGAAGGTCCCCAAGGACAGAGTGGCCTCCATCATTCTTAAATGGAAGAAGTTTTGAACCACCAAGACTCTTCCTAGAGCTAGCCGCCGCGCCAAACGGAACAATCGGGGGAGAAGGCCTTTGTCAGGGAGGTGACCAAGAACACGATTGTCCTTCTGACAGATCTCCAGAGTTCCTCTGTGGAGATGGAAGAACCTTCCAGAAGGACAACCACCTTTGCAGCACTCCACCAATCAGACCTTAATTGTAGAGTGGCCAGACGGAAGCCACTCCTCAGTAAAAGGCACATGACAGCCCGCTTAGGGTTTGCCAGAAGGAACGAGGTTCTCTGGTCTGATGAAACCAAGATTAAACTCTTTGACCTGAATGCAAAAAATCACGTCTGGAGAACCTGGCGCCATCCCTACGGTGAAGCATGGTGGTGGCAGCATCATGCTGTGGGGATGTTTTTCAGCGGCAGGGACTGGCAGACTAGCCAGGATCGAGGGAAAGATGAATGGAGCAACGTACAGAGACATCATTGACGAAAACCTGCTCCAGAGCACTCAGGACCTCAGACTGGGGTGAAGGTTCACCTTCTAACAGCTCAACAACACTAAGCACAAAGCCAAGACAACACAGCAGTGGCTTCGGGACAAATCTCTGAATGTCCTTCAGTGGCCCAGCCAGAGCCCGGACTTGATCCCAATCGAACATCTGTGGAGAGACCTGGAAATAGCTGTGCAGCAACTCTCCCCATACAGCCTGACAGAGCTTGAGAGGATCTGCAGATAAGAATGGGAGAAACTCCTCAAATACAGGTGTTCCAAGCTTGTAGTTTCATATCCAAGAAGACTCGAAGCTGTAATCGCTGCCAAAGGTGCTTGAACAAAGTACTGAGTAAAGGGTCTGAATACTTTTGTAAATGTGATATTTCAGTTTTTTACTTTATAAATAATAAAAAATATCTAAACCTGTTTTTATTTGTCATTATGGGGTATAGTTGTAAGGTTCTGCTTTTCTTTTCTTAGTCAACCTTGTGTTCTTTTTCTTTGTTCTTGAGCGTAGCCCTGTTTCTTTGTGTTCTGGAACGTAGTCCTGTCTTAAATCTTTGTTCATTGATTTCACCTGTGTTCGTTTACGACCTGGTCTCATCAGCTCTCTATTTAGTTAAGTTCTTTCTGTTTGTATGGTTGTGAGGTATTGTTTGTTTTTGACTGCCTACCTGTGTTTGACCATTGCCTGCCTGTGAACACAATCCTTGCCTTCTGCGAAGGATTAATAAACATCTGTCACGCTCTGCGTGTGAATCTACACCTTGTTCTCCCTGAGTATGCATTACAATAGTGTGTAGATAAGGGGGGAAACAATTGAATCCATTTTAGAATACAGCAGTAACGTAACAAAATGTGAAAAAAAGGGAAGGGGTCTGAATAGTTTGCGAATGCACTGTGTGTATATTAACTCAGCAAAAAAATATACGTTCTCACTGTCAATTGCGTTTATTTTCAGCAAACTTAACATGTGAAAATATTTTTATGAACATAACAAGATTCAACAACTGAGAGACAAACTGAACAAGTTCCACAGACATGTGACTAACAGCAATGGAATAATGTGTCGCTGAACAAGGGGGTAAAAAAGTAATAGTCAGTATCTGGTGTGGCCACCAGCTGCATTAAGTACTGCAGTACATCTTCTTCTCATGGACTGCACCAGATTTGCCAGTTCTTGCTGTGAGATGTTACCCCACTCTTCCACCAAGGCACCTGCAAGTTCACTTCTGGATACTTTGACCAAATTGACAGAACCCAACTCCTTATTCACCCAGCCTGATACCACAAACGGGTTGGCCAAAAGGCATGGATACGTACTCCCAGTGGGCCAGAGTCATCTTGGGCATTTTCCTGATCATTGGGGCGAGGCTCGGAAGCGCAGGTTCTTCCTCTTCACTTCTGTCAGGTTCAATTTCTGAGAGCTGACTATCCGTCGACTTCTCAGGGTTTTCAGGAGTGTATAACATGTAATAATTTCTCCTGTGCTTGACTCAAAGGAGAAAGTACTCAGCTTGTATTTCGCAGATGTTGGTTTGGGTTTGAAACTCGCGCCCTTTCTTCTGCCTCGCGTCATATCACCATCCTCCATCTTCCTTCTGCTCCGACGATGAGTCTTGTTATTGTTTAAACTGTGAATTGCCACTTTAAAGCTAGAATGCTTAAGCCTAGGGCTCTATTCAATCTATAAATCTGAAGCGTTACAGATTCTGTTGTATAAATTCCAAGATCATTTCCGATTGAGCCGTCATACGCTGTAACTGCATTGGAGCTGTCAAATCGGTGAGGAGCTCCTCTTGATCATTGTCACAAAGCCACATCCGTCCCACTTGTGTTAGAAGTTCATAACGAGAACGTGTAGGCTATATAGAAATAATGACTCAAATTTTTATCGGCCTAATCAAGATGTAGATTACATCACATTCAAGTGGTCAAATTTGTGAACAAGGCTGCATTTAACTTTTCTTAATGCGACTACGTGCAACCTACACCGCCAAAAGAACCACTGTGTGGATGTCGGTTAATTGAAACAATAACAAAGTGGTCATATTAAATGGGGTTTTGGTAAAAAGCTGAGGGAGGGCCCGGAGAAATGTAATCACTCTAAAATTCATCGGCACAGTTATGAATTTAATATTATATATCAACATTATAGTTTTAACCATGTTTTGAGGCTATACAGTGTTTGTTTACATTTACAATGTTTACAAACATTGGAGTAAAACAGCTTATATTTTGGGTTCTGAGCGGTATACTACAAAGCAGGATCAAGGAGTTAGTCAGCTAACTTGCCTAAATATTTGGATAAAACCTTTTATTTTTAAGAAAGATAAGCTTGAAATGGGCACGGTCTAATTTACTCAAAAACCAAAAACACATAACTAAGTTTAGCTTTCTTAATGAACCAGAAAATCAATAGTTTTTTTCTGTTTTTGTATTGTAGTTATCTGGCTAACTCATAGATCCTGCTTTGTAGTATACTCCTTTGATGGGGTTCAACAGTTGAACTAAGCTCACGAGGCTTTTATAAGTTATATTCTTCAAGAATCAATTGGCATAAATTGTTAAATTATGTCAAAATGTATGTAGCAATTAAGAATTCTAGCTTTAATGTGATATGATTATATATTATATATTAGAGAGACAAATAATCCTGATACTCCATTCTCCTTTAATGTATGAATCTCTGTGAGGCCGGATAGTCATGAAAATCAGACTCCTGAAGCATGCAGCTAGCCCTTTCAGACTGAACCCTGGTGATGAACTGGACACAGTCCTTGCGTGAGCTTCCTTTGAGCTCTCTCCTCCAGTCCCAGCGTCAAGGCTGTCGGCTGCCATGACAACTGGAGCTCTGCCACCATGGTAACAGCAGCCTGTGAAACCTCCTTTGAAATATGATGGAGCAGTATGCTGAATCGTAGGATGTACAGTTTTAGTCAGGGGTGATAAATTACATTAAAAAGTCACAATTCTAGAGCCAAAGAGAACTGGAATATTTACTATGGCTGGACCAGTCCATTACAATACATGTTTTCAGTAAAACTTTATTTTTTCAGTGCATAAACAGAACACCATGTCAAGGTCATTTTCTTTTAAACTACTTAGAATCTTATTTTTCTTACATAAAAAAATAATGGAGCAATTTATATATCTCTATTTTCTTCCCGAAAAGCACTCAGCGAATATTTATAAAGGTGCTGTACAATATATAAACATTTACAACTACCGTACCCACATAATGTAGAAAGACAACAAGGATTCCTTTTACTATTAAAGCAATGCAAGGCCACAATATGATACAGAGACAAGACATGAGACTGGGTATAAATGAATATGAGGGGGCATACAACGGTGCAGAATACGTAAGTACAACGAGTCATTAATTAACTATTTCTGGGTTGTAACATGTACTTGCTACTAGCAGCTTCAAGAAACACTGGAGGTTGAGCGTGCTCATTCATTCAACCAACAATCTATTGCTCAGAAAACTCCACTGGTTGGCTCATAATGTACACAGTATGTCCTATCAGTGGCCTGGACCTTCAGAGTCTGTGCTTACTATATAGAAAACTCCACTCCATCATCACACACTGGACCAAATTCAGAGCACTGTTGATATCCGGTCAATTCTGGCTCTGTGAAATCTTAACTTTATCACACATCATCATTTGCTACTTTGGTGCATTCCCTGAGCTCAGTTATAAACACGTCTTGATCCAAACCGCTTTAGCGCCTGGACGGACAACTTTTGACAACTTATGTCCACTCCGTTGTCCGACAATGTTTGACCCCCATACAAAAACAATATACTCAATCAGTTTTGGACAGACATTACATTTCTGTCTGAATGCAGCCATACTTAGTCTACTTTAGTGTTTAACACAATCACAAGCCAAAATTAATTGCAGAAAAACAATTTGAAATTATGATATTGGCCATCAACAGTAAAACGTTGTTATTTATCAAAATCGGTGCTATTGGCACTGTATTAAAATGGCAACAATGTTAGGCATCCCAAATAGTTATTTTCAAGATTCTCAGAAAATAAACAAAATTGGTCATATTGTAATCCTACAAGTAAAGGTGTAGTGCAATGGAATTCATATTGGTAAACATATACAGTATTTCCACAATATAACACATTTGGAGCAATGGCAATTTCAGACACATATGGCAATCTGCATGTAGTAGCTACTGTACTGTATATATTTCATGAACGATGAAGACCCATGGCAACTGCTATCAGTAAAATGCATTAGAAAGGATGGTGCAAGATGATTCAGGATGAACCTTTGTACTCTATATCAAAACATGGAATGGCTCAGTATGGCTACATAGAGTGTGTGTATATATATATATACGGTATATATATATATAATTTCAATAAGTTACACATAGATTATCATAAACATGGTAAACAATATACACATGATGAACAATATCTCAAACCACAAGTTTCTGGTCTTTTGTAATGATATATTTTGTATTCAGGAATCATGTCTTAGAACAGTCTAGAATCCTTGGTAAAGCTAATGCTTTCTGAATAAAGTCTGAAATCTCTACATGGTGTTCAGGTCAGAACGGTATTTGCACATCAGGAGAAAGTATCATCCTCAGTGGAGTGGAAAAGGCGTGCAATAAAACAAACATATGGACTGCATGCAGTTGAGCAAATCCCCTGGAAAAAGAGTGCCATGTCAAATGACCAATCCCAAGGCCCTTGCTGTAGATATCCAACATGAAAATACAACTCTTACTGACAGCCACCCTTTGAGTGGGTTAGACACCTTTCACCTTGGATGCATATGGGATACTAATTGCATTGTGATGGCTGAGGCATGGTTAGTATTCATTCAACAAGACGTCCCAGAATTGGCACATGATCACATTTTTGAAGTGTCACTGACTGGCAGGGCCCTGAACATGCCAAGCATACAGCCCAGATCAAAGATGTCTGAAGCAGCACACAAGGCAGGAAGAGAGGAAGTGAGCTGACAGCGTTGGCGATACATGCCATTCACAATGTCAAAGGCGAATAGAGGTTAAAAAATACCTCTTAAGGGACACAGCTGGACATGACACACGGCCAATAATGTTGTGATTCCTCGTCCATCCCTCTCATCTGAGAAAAAAACTGACCAACAATATACAGCATATTGAGGTACAGCTCAAGTCTGTGTGATTATGTGTCAACACAGTGTTATCCATACTGTATCAGCAAGTGAGGTCACGCAGCACCTCAGCCTGGGAGAGGATTCTGGCTGAGCTGGGCACTTTCCAGGGTCCAGGGCTAATATGACCCTTTTGGCTCTGAGCATCCTCCTGAACGTCATTTGAGGAGGCCCCTGTGTCTTTTCTGATCCTCTCCTCTATTGGGGATAACACAGAGTATTTTCTACTGCTTTCCTCTGTTGTATAGGCTCCAGAATCTGTTATAGTCTTTTCCTCTTTTAAGGAATCCCCTGTGTCTTTTTTCCTTTTCTCCTCTTTGTGTTTTTCCCTTTCCCCGTCTCTCAGAATATCTCTCTTTGCCCCTGTCTCCTTGCCCTCCTGAGGAGTTGGCCTGTGATGTCCTGCCTCTGTCCCAACCCTCCTTCGAATACTGGCCTGCTCATGGGCAGCCTTGGTAGTTCCCCCTCCCCCCTCTCTCTCCTGTATGCTTTTCCTGCCCTTTGAATCCCCCCTTTTGTAGTTTTTGTTTTTCTCAAAGGACTCCTTGCTGAAAAGGTCCTTTGATGTGCTCTGCTGTACCTGCTGTTTCTTTATGTGTGGCTGGCTCAAGACTTCGTGTCCTTCTCGAGGGAACTTTCTGGGGCTGGGTGACCGACTTCCTTTCTGAGGGTAAGCCTTCCTGCCCTTGCTTGTCACTGCTTCCTGGGTCTTCTTCTCAGACTTTTTGGGGCTCTGTGAGCGCTCTTTGAATGTTTCACCTGTTTTTTTGGGGCTGCTGGACTCCTTGGAGCCTTTAGACCTGGTATGACCTGGTTTGACCTTATAGAGGTTGATCTGCTCAGGGGTGATGGGAGAGAGCCTGTCTGCCTGCCTGTCTGCCCGCTCCCCATTCCACTTCACTGAGCCAGTGCCCCTGCTGGTCAGGGGGTGGGGTGTTCGGGGAGACAGGAAGTTCCAGTCAGGGGTCTCACTGATGAAAGGGTAGGAACTTGAGACGGAGCTGCAGGTGGAGAACGGAGAAGAGAGGAGTGACGTTTCGGAGACAAGCGCCTCTCTAGGAAAACGTGTGGGTGAAGTGATGGTTGGATCCAACTTACCTAGAAGTAAAATATGTTGTTACACAGATGTAATATATATAGAGAGAGGCTCACAGATCATTATGATAGTAACAAGTAATGTACAAGAGCAGAATTCTGATTTTCTAGTCTAGACATGAAAGGAGGAAGCAAGAAGAAAATGAGAATGGAATTACCAAAGTAAAAGAGGACAGGCCAGTAAAAGCAATGAAGTGGTTAGTGGTGGTGCTCGTTTGAGTAGTAGCACATAGTAGAGGGGACGTTATCACCTGCAGCAGGGGGAAGAGAGGAAGTGCCAAGAGTAAGCAGTTATACAGTAGACAGCAGAGGACTCCATTCCTGAAACAAGCATCCCCAATACAGGCACTCAATTTGGGTAACATTCTACATTAACAGAGCATTTTGCTTTTTTACAACCAAATCTCTATTTTTTTTAAAAGTAAATGGAATGTTATAGGAGGGTCCAATTTTTTTCATGTGATTTCACTTGATTTTTTAAAACTTGTGATTCACTTCCTCATCCTGGTTGTACAGTACGGAGACTTCAAAAAAAACATAAACAAAGGCTAAAAAACACTTAAATATGTCCTTTCATAAATTAAAAAGCTTTCAGTAGAGTGATGCAGGTCTTTAGAACATGAATTTGTGTCATTCCGAACTTTATCTGGATCGTTATATTCCATTTCGTGGCAAATCGAGCTACTTCTCTGTCCATTCTAGCAGCAGGCTACATGGAGAATGGAACAGCTAGATAGGGGAAACAGCTCGAGTCGCACAAAATGGAATATAAAGTTCAGGATAAAATTCGGAATGACACAATTTCATGTGTACAACATCTAAAGACCTACTATTTCTTATTGTTGCAAGTAAGAATTTCTTTGGACGATGTATGCCATGCGAATCCCGTACATACGACTAATAAAACTTCAAACTTGAAAAATAAAAATATCTTTGTAAAAAAGCAAAGTTCTCCTTTAATGCAGCATTAAAAATAAATAATATTATCTCAATATGAAATCATTTCTGGGTAACAATGAAGTACCTTACCGTGATTTTTAAAAATGAAAATGGTCAAAAAAGAACAAAAATAGCTTCTTGGCCATTTCTCAATAAATAATTTTGCTAGGACTGTCTGGGAGTGGTCTGAGTGGGGAGGGGGAAACTGAAAACTGGGTAATGTCACAAGGCAGGCTAAAACTCCATCCCACCAATACAGGCTGAAATTTCAGCCCTTACACTTATCCATTTCACAGTATTATTCCAACCTCAGAATGTGGAAATATGCATAAAATGCAGAAAAATCCAATTTTTTACTGCACTGGGCCTTTATGATAGGGCTAATTTAGATTTCCGCCTAAATATACATACCCAAACATAATTATTGTTCATTATAACTGGTCATGTTGCATAGTTTTAGAAAAGTTTAGAACTCACCTTTCTGTAAAACAATTGCTGAGATGTACTCACTTTTGAGGACATAAGCTCAAATACATAGTACAAATATTATGAAAATTTGAAAAATACTTAGATTTTTTCCTATTCAACAAAAGTGGGGCAAAAGGGCCTGAAATGACTGAAATGCTTTCTAAATATAGTACAAATTGAATTATAAATGACTTACTATAAGATTTCACATTTCTTATAACTGTAAAATAAATATGATCATACTTAGTGACAGCACAATATTGGCACAGTTTCATTTAACTGTAGAAAGATAAGTTTCTCCTACACGTCCACTGAGTGACGCAGAGACAACATTACAATGTGTGCAGACTCGTTACAACTTCAACTTTAAGCAACTTTAAGTGTTTAGTCTGTCTGTGACAAAGAGAAAGTGGTATTGTTTTAATTCTATGAAATGTTTTAGTATTTTTTCCATGTTGAGAGCTCTGCATATAACAGTGATGATGAAACCACAATTGCTGGATCCGCTAGACTGTCACCATTCATATGCTCCCAGATTGGGCTCACTTGCTCAGAGGAAGTGTAAATCGATTACTTGTCTGGATATGCCAGAAAATGTGACACGTCAGTCCCTATGCAAATGTGGGGTGTGAAACCTGACACTTCAAGTCAGCTCCGTTGAGAGAGTGGAAGAGAGCAGACAGATGGGGCTTTCTGGCACCAAAAGGCATGGGACCCTACTTTGTTTGTTCACAGAGCTCTTTGTACACAAAAATATCAGTCGGAACCAGTCCAGTACCGCTCTAATTATGTTGCCCATATGGGGGACTTAACATCTAAGAGGTTACATGAATTAACATCAATTAACAAAGTTGTTAACAGGGATAGCTAAATTCTTAAGTAATGTGTGTACAAAGCATTGCTGCATCAGCTCATGTTAATTAGCACACCCTTGTTAAATGCTACCAACATAACATGCATCAACAAACATGTTCAAACATTCTACATCTCATACCACAAAAAAAGTTATATCTTATCTTGTAGATCTAGACTTCTGTGTACTTACTGTTGTCTTGTACCAGACCCTGCCCTGGCCTTAACAGGAGCTGCACTTTGCTGCCCCCAGCCTGGATCAGCTCGATGGCGCGGGTATGGGTGATGCCCTGGGTCGGCTCTCCATTGATCTCCACTATCTGATCTCCCACCTGCACATACATTTACATTTTAGTCATTTAGCAGACGCTCTTATCCAGTGCGACTTACAGGAGCATTCGGGTTATCGAGCATATCGATAGATTTTTCACCTAGCCGGCTCGGGGATTACAACCAGCGACCTTTCGGATACTTACTGACCCAACACTCCTAACTTCTTGGTGACAGGGGGGCAGTATTGAGTAGCTTGGATGAATAAGGTGCCCAGAGTAAACTGCCTGCTACTCTGTCCCAGATGCGAATATATGCATATTATTAGTAGTATTGGATACAAAACACTCTGAAGTTTCTAAAACTGTTTGAATGATGTCTGTGAGTATAACAGAACTCATATGGCAAATACAGACAAATACAACCAGGAAGAGGGAAATCAAAGGTTTGTAGTTTTTCAACTCTTTGCCATTCCAATATACAGTATAAATGGGGTCATATTGCACTTCCTAAGGCTTCCACTAGATGTCAACAGTCTTTAGAACTTTGTTTGAGGCTTCTACTATGAAGGGGGGCTGAATGAGAGGGGATTGAGCCAGGTGTCTGGCAGAGTGCCACAGGCTCGTGACGCGCCGTCACATGTGTAACATGAAGTCCTATGAGTGTCATCTGATGAAGATCATCAAAGGTTAGTGATTAATTTGATCTCTATTTGTGCTTTTTGTGACTTCTCTCTTTGGCTAGAGATTCCAAGATGGCGTAACAGTGAAGACGTGTTTTGTTAGCGTCTCGTCTACTTTTGTATTTTTCATATTTTTGGTATATATATTTCAACTTTATTTTCAATCTCTTTTCGATTTTTAATTCGATTATACCTTCCAGGAAACCTGCCTCAACCAATGTGATACAGTATCGCTGCAGTTTCGCAATTATTTAAAACATTTTACATTTTAGAACACATTCAAGAACCTCCAGAAGCTAACCAGCTAATTAGCTACAAGCTATTTAGTCATTGTTAGCCACTGCTAGAGGCTTTTACCTTCTGCACAGATACCAGCCCTGTTTTTAGCCTGGATAATACTCGCCAGTCTACCAGTATCGGACTGTCTCTCCACAACAACGCCGGATTCCTGCCGTAATCCCTGGACCACTACTTGTGATCTTCACAGCTAGCTTGCAGCTAGCTAGCTCACAGCTTGCAGCTAGCTAGCTCACAGCTAGCTTGCACTCACCGTGGCATCCAGTACCGAACCTATCCCTGAGGCCCACCTCCCGGCCTACTCAGCTGTTCACCCGAACCCCACTCATACACGGCTAGAGCCCAATACTCCACCGGATCCTTGCTGTAAACTCTGGACCTTGGCACCGGTTCACCGCTGCTACCGATTGGCTATAGTGGCTAACGCCACTGCCACTAAGCTAACACCAGTTAGCCGTGAGCCAGGCGCATCTCCCGGCTAGCAAACTAAATTCTACAATACCTCTTTTGCCATCTGGCTTGGATTCTCTGTCGACACGGCCCCCCACCGCACCACCACGACTGGTCTGCCGACGAATACTCCATCTGCTGTGCCTTCAACCGGCCTCCGTCGGAGGGCTACTAACTTTAAACGCTGTGTCGCCCGAGTGCTAGCGTAGCGGCGGCTTCCCTGTTCCATCTACTGCTGCCCTCTGGACACTATGATCACTTGGCTACATAGCTGATGCCTGCTGGACTGTCCATTAATCACGGTACTCTATTCTGTTTATTTATTTGTTTTTTATCTGTCGGCCCCAGTCGCGAACTCAGGCTCTGTGTGTAGTTAATCCGACCCTCTCTGCCTAGTCATCGCCATTTTACCTGCTGTTGTTGTGTTAGCTGATTAGCTGTTATTGTCTCACCTGTTGTTTTAGCTAGCTCTCCCAATCAACACCTGCGATTACTTTATGCCTCGCTGTATGTCTCTATCAAATGTCAATATGCCTTGTATACTGTTGTTCAGGTTAGTTATCATTGTTTTAGTTTACAATGGAGCCCCTAGTTCCACTCTTCATACCTCTGATACCTCCTTTGTACCACCACCCACACATGCAGTGACCTCACCCATTACAACCAGCATGTCCAGAGATACAACCTCTCTTATCATCACCCAGTGCCTGGCCTTACCTCCGCTGTACCCACACCCCACCATACCCCTGTCTGCGCATTATGCCCTAAATATATTCTACCATGCCCAGAAATCTGCTCCTTTTATTCTTTGTCCCCAACGCTCTAGGCGACCAGTTTCGATAGCCTTTAGCCGCACCCTCATACTACGCCTCCTTTGTTCCGCGGGTGATGTGGAGGTTAACCCAGGCCCTGCATGTCCCCAGGCACCCTCATTTGTTGACTTCTGTGATCGAAAAAGCCTTGGTTTCATGCATGTCAACATCAGAAGCCTCCTCCCTAAGTTTGTTTTACTCACTGCTTTAGCACACTCTGCCAACCCTGATGTCCTTGCCGTGTCTGAATCCTGGCTTTAGGAAGGCCACCAAAAATTCTGAGATTTCCATACCCAACTATAACATTTTCCGTCAAAATAGAACTGCCAAAGGGGGAGGAGTTGCAGTCTACTGCAGAGATAGCCTGCAAAGTAATGTCATACTTTCCAGGTCCATACCCAAACAGTTCGAACTACTAATTAAAAAAATTACTCTCTCCAGAAATAAGTCTCTCACTGTTGCCGCATGCTACCGACCCCCCTCAGCTCCCAGCTGTGCCCTGGACACCATTTGTGAATTGATCGCCCCCCATCCAGCTTCAGAGTTTGTTCTGTTAGGTGACCTAAACTGGGATATGCTTAACACCCCGGCAGTCCTACAATCTAAGCGAGATGCCCTCAATCTCACACAAATCATCAAGGAACCCACCAGGTACAACCCTAAATCACCCTCATAGACGTCATCCTGACCAACTGGCCCTCCAAATACACCTCGGCTGTCTTCAATCAGGATCTCAGCGATCACTGCTTCATTGCCTGTATCCACTACGGGTCCGCAGTCAAACGACCACCCCTCATCACTGTCAAACGCTCCCTAAAACACTTCTGCGAGCAGGCCTTTCTAATCGACCTGGCCCGGGTATCCTGGAAGGATATTGACCTCATCCCGTCAGTTGAGGATGCCTGGTCATTCGTTAAAAGTAACTTCCTCACCATCTTATATAAGCATGCTCCGTTCAAAAAATGCAGATCTAAGAACAGATATAGCACTTGGTTCACTCCCGACCTGACTGCCCTCGACCAGCACAAAAACATCCTGTGGCGGACTGCAATTGCATCGAATAGTCCCCGCAATATGCAACTGGAAGTCAGGAACCAATACACGCAGTCAGTCAGGAAAGCAAAGGCCAGCTTTTTCAAGCAGAAATTTGCATTCTGTAGCTCTAACTCCAAAAAGTTCTGGGACACTGTAAAGTCCACCTCCTCCCAGCTGCCCACTGCACTGAGGCTAGGTAACACGGCCACCACCGATAAATCCATGATAATCGAAAACTTCAACAAGCATTTCTCAACGGCTGGCCATGCCTTCCTGCTGGCTACTCCAACCTCTGCCAACAGCTCCCCCCCCCCCCCCCCCCCCCCGCAGCTACTCGCCCAAGCCTCCCCAGCTTCTCCTTTCCCCAAATCCAGATAGCAGATGTTCTGAAAGAGCTGCAAAACCTGGACCCGTACAAATCAGCTGGCCTTGACAATCTGGACCCTCTATTTCTGAAACTATCCGCCGCCATTGTCGCAACCCCTATTACCAGCCTGTCCAACCTCTCTTTCATATCATCTGAGATCCCCAAGGATTGGAACGCTGCCGCAGTCATCCCCCTCTTCAAAGGGGGAGACACCCTGGACCCAAACTGTTACAGACCTATATTCATCCTGCCCTGCCTATCTAAGGTCTTCGAAAGCCAAGTCAACAAACAGATCACTGACCATCTCGAATCCCACCGTACCTTCTCCGCTGTGCAATCTGGTTTCCGAGCCGGTCACGGGTGCACCTCAGCCACGCTCAAGGTACTAAACGATATCATTACCGCCATCGATAAAAGACAGTATTGTGCAGCCGTCGACCTGGCCAAGGCTTTCGACTCTGTCAATCACCATATTCTTATCGGCAGACTCAGCAGCCTTGGTTTTTCTAATGCCTGCCTTGCCTGGTTCACCAACTACTTTGCAGACAGAGTTCAGTGTGTCAAATCGGAGGGCATGTTGTCCGGTCCTCTGGCAGTCTCTATGGGGCTGCCACAGGGTTCAATTCTCGGGCCGACTCTTTTCTCTGTATATATCAATGATGTTGCTCTTGCTGCGGGCGATTCCCTGATCCACCTCTACGCAGACGACACCATTCTGTATACCATTCTGTACCATTCTGTATACTTCTGGCCCTTACTTGGACACTATGCTATCTAACCTCCAAACGAGCTTCAATGCCAAACAACACTCCTTCTGTGGCCTCCAACTGCTCTTAAACGCTAGTAAAACCAAATGCATGCTTTTCAACCGTTCGCTGCCTGCACCCGCACGCCCGACTAGCATCACCCATAGTGGTTAAGACATCTATAAGTACCTAGGTGTCTGGCTAGACTGTAAACTCTCCTTCCAGACTCATATCAAACATCTCCAATCTAAAATCAAATCTAGAGTCAGCTTTCTATTCCGCAACAAACCCTCCTTCACTCACGCCGCCAAACTTACCCTACTAAAACTGACTATCCTACCGATCCTCGACTTCGGCGATGTCATCTACAAAATAGCTTCCAGTACTCTACTCAGCAAACTGGATGCAGTTTATCACAGTGCCATCCATTTTGTTACTAAAGCACCTTATACCACCCACCACTGCGACCTGTATGCTCTAGTCGGCTGGCCCTCGCTACATATTCATCGCCAGACCCACTGGCTCCAGGTCATCTACAAGTCCATGCTAGGTAAAGCTCCACCTTATCTCAGTTCACTGGTCATGATGGCAACACCCACCCGTAGCACGCGCTCCAGCAGGTGTATCTCACTGATCATCCCTAAAGCCAACACCTCATTTGGCCGCCTTTCCTTCCAGTTCTCTGCTGCATGTGACTGGAACGAATTGCAAAAATCGCTGAAGTTGGAGACTTTTATCTCCCTCACCAACTTTAAACATCTGCTATGTGAGCAGCTAACCGATCGCTGCAGCTGTACATAGTCCATCGGTAAATAGCCCACCCAATTTACCTACCTCACCCCCATACTGTTTTTATTTACTTTTCTGCTCTTTTGCACACCAGTATCTCTGCCTGCACATGACCATCTGATCATTTATCACTCCAGTGTTAATCTGCTAAATTGTAATTATTCGCCTACCTCCTCATGCCTTTTGCACACAATGTATATACTCTTTTTTTCTTTTTTCTCTCTACTGTGTTATTGACTTGTTTATTGTTTACACCATGTGTAACTCTGTGTTGTTGTCTGTTCACACTGCTATGCTTTATCTTGGCCAGGTCACAGTTGTAAATGAGAACTTGTTCTCAACTAGCCTACCTGGTGAAGGTGAAGGTGAAAAAAAAAGGTGAAATAAAATGTCTGGAAAAATGGCTGTGTTTTTCTGTGACTTGGTGGTGACCTAACATAATCGTTTGTGGTGCTTTCGCTGTAAAGCCTTTTTGAAATTAGACACTGTGGCTGGATTAATGAGAATATTATCTTTAAAATGGTGTGAAATACTTGTATGTGTGAGGAATTTTAATTATGAGATTTTTGTTGTTTTGGGGTGGGACGCTACCGTCCCACATATCCCAGAGAGGTTAACCGCTAGGCTACCTGCCGCCCTACATACATACACAAACATTACATTTCGATAAACATACACAAACATCACACATTTAGATGATCAAATCCCCAAAGGCAACAAGCCATGTTATTAGACATTTTATTATTCAAGACATGATATTGAATAACATAAACAGTAACGTGTGTGGATATTTCCTAAGGCACCGGGGGTCAGACTTACGTGGATTCTCCCGTCCAGCAGAGCAGGCCCCTCCTCAGCCAGTCTCAGGATGTACAGGCCCATGTTGTACTCAGTCCCTCCCCTCAGACTGAAGCCAAAACTCCGGGACCCCCGGTCCAGCTCCACTGTGATGCAGCCCTAAATGGCGCATGCGTACAAACACACATACACATAACCACACACACACACAGACACACATACATAGACAGAGACACACACACACAAATACACACACACCGAACTTAAGCTGTAAGTTATAATGATGTTTTTTCTGAGTCGTGTCAATTTAATTCATGTAAAATCCCTAAACACTCTAAAAATCCCTAAACAAACAATGACAGAAATAACTAAATGAGCCTTGCCTGTTTGGGGCCTGTAACACACATTGTTCCCTGTTCGCTCAGAGGCAGAGTTTTGTAGTCAGCCCAGGTGACTCCCTCCCTTTTCTCCTCCAGATCTAGGTTATAACTAGAACAGACAACAGCATTCAATCACACTACTATATGTATATCTTCAATAATGCACAGCAGTTTCTCTGCTGGGGGGCACAGAGAACAAAGCAATCAATCAATCATTCAGACTTAAGTCTCTGGGTTGTTCTGCTAAATGCTGAAGCAGGGTTTTATTCCATGTTTTGGTGTACTAATGAGTAAGATCAGGGCCTTTACCGCTCTTCCTGCATGGCTGACCTCTGACCCATAGCTCTGTGCTGAAGGGCAGGGCTCTGCTTGGCTGAGCTGGCTCCAGAGGGAGGACCCTTGTATTCTAGAACGCACAAATACAAGTCAAACCATTATGAGGACACAAACACAAACCAACCATCCTAAACAGTAGTAGGTACAGTGCCTTGCGAAAGTATTCGGCCCCCTTGAACTTTGCGACCTTTTGCCACATTTCAGGCTTCAAACATAAAGATATAAAACTGTATTTTTTTGTGAAGAATCAACAACAAGTGGGACACAATCATGAAGTGGAACGACATTTATTGGATATTTAAAACTTTTTTAACAAACAAAAACTGAAAAATTGGGCGTGCAAAATTATTCAGCCCCCTTAAGTTAATACTTTGTAGAGACACCTTTTGCTGCGATTACAGCTGTAAGTCGCTTGGGGTATGTCTCTATCAGTTTTGCACATCGAGAGACTGACATTTTTTCCCACTCCTCCTTGCAAAACAGCTCGAGCTCAGTGAGGTTGGATGGAGAGCATTTGTGAACAGCAGTTTTCAGTTCTTTCCACAGATTCTCGATTGGATTCAGGTCTGGACTTTGACTTGGCCATTCTAACAACAGGATATGTTTATTTTTGAACCATTCCATTGTAGATTTTGCTTTATGTTTTGGATCATTGTCTTGTTGGAAGACAAATCTCCGTCCCAGCCTCAGGTCTTTTGCAGACTCCAGGTTTTCTTCCAGAATGGTCCTGTATTTGGCTCCATCCATCTTCCCATCAATTTTAACCATCTTCCCTGTCCCTGCTGAAGAAAATCAGGCCCAAACCATGATGCTGCCACCACCATGTTTGACAGTGGGGATGGTGTGTTCAGCTGTGTTGCTTTTACGCCAAACATAACGTTTTGCATTGTTGCCAAAACGTTCAATTTTGGTTTCATCTGACCAGAGCACCTTCTTCCACATGTTTGGTGTGTCTCCCAGGTGGCTTGTGGCAAACTTTAAACGACACTTTTTATGGATATCTTTAAGAAATGGCTTTCTTCTTGTCACTCTTCCATAAAGGCCAGATTTGTGCAATATATTGTTGTCCTATGGACAGAGTCTCCCACCTCAGCTGTAGATCTCTGCAGTTCATCCAGAGTGATCATGGGCCTCTTGGCTGCATCTCTGATCAGTCTTCTCCTTGTATGAGCTGAAAGTTTAGAGGGACGGCCAGGTCTTGGTAGATTTGCAGTGGTCTGATACTCCTTCCATTTCAATATTATCGCTTGCACAGTGCTCCTTGGGATGTTTAAAGCTTGGGAAATATTTTTGTATCCAAATCTGGCTTTAAACTTCTTCACAACAGTATCTCGGACCTGCCTGGTGTGTTCCTTGTTCTTCATGATGCTCTCTGCGCTTTTAACGGACCTCTGAGACTATCACAGAGCAGGTGCATTTATACGGAGACTTGATTACACACAGGTGGATTGTATTTATCATCATTAGTCATTTAGGTCAACATTGGATCATTCAGAGATCCTCACTGAACTTCTGGTGAGAGTTTGCTGCACTGAAAGTAAAGGGGCTGAATAATTTTGCACGCCCAATTTTTCAGTTTTTGATTTGTTAAAAAAGTTTAAAATATCCAATAAATGTCGTTCCACTTCATGATTGTGTCCCACTTGTTGTTGATTCTTCACAAAAAAATACAGTTTTATATCTTTATGTTTGAAGCCTGAAATGTGGCAAAAGGTCGCAAAGTTCAAGGGGGCCGAATACTTTCGCAAGGCACTGTATATGACTGGGAATACCAGGGAGACCAACATAGTCCCATCTCATGGGTGATACTACTAGTGACGCTTACCATCCTCCGGGACCACGGTGAGGGTGACAGCATTGCCAGCATCCTTGATTAGCTGAACAATGTCATTGTGAGACAGCCCCACGATGGACCGCCCGTTGACCGCTGAGATGCGGTCGCCCACGTTCAGCAGGCCACAGCGGTCAGTGGGGCTGCCTTCGATGATGCGTCCAATCTTATGAGGAATCACTGCAAAGAGAGAGATGTCTGATAACACACCCATCCCACCCAATGGATTCAGTCAGAAATATACAATAGGTCTGTGAGGGACTCAATACTATTTTTTCCTTTAAACTCTGTTCCCATACTTTGGGTGATATGATGCTATATTATTTGTAATGGCTTGGTCTAGCTTGAACAGTAGGAGACTGGTGTGTGTTTGGTTGTGTCTGGGATAAGCAGTGGGGTGCTAGGCATCAAATCCATTCTCACCTCCAAGCGGGGGCTTGCTCTTAGAGGTGAGGATGACGAAGCCGAAGCCCTCGCTGTCCTTGCGGTGGAGGGTGATGTCGAAGGACTCGTGGTCCAGCACGCTGGGCATCTGGATACGAGGGAGTCTGGGGGAGCCGTTCACCAACACTGGAGCCATGTGGAGCCCTGCCTCCTCCTCAGTCATATCTGAAAAACACATGGAGAGTATAGACTGAAGAGTAGTATCAAATGTGTGTGTGTGTGTGTTTTAGTGACCAAGGCGTAGAGGGTCCAGGCAGTCAGTGAGTGCTCACCTCTGTAGATGACTTTCCTACGCACAGTCAACATGACCTGACCGTTTCGGGCAGCGTTGGTCATCAGGTCCAGAACCTGCTTGTGGGAACGGCCCTTGACCATGATTCCATCGATGCCTATGAGCTCATCACCAGCCCTCAGACGCCCATCCTTCTCAGCTGCACCCAGGGGCACGATGGCACCAATATACACCTGTCAAAGAGAGAGTCATACTCTGAGTCAGAAACACTCAACAAACATTGTCTATAGTGTTAAAAAAGTACAAAGATAATCTAACAGGGAAGAAGTTCATACTTCGGTACTCACTGGCTGCTCTGGACCTTCTCCTCCCAGAACACGGAAGCCAAAGCCAGTCTCCTGGTCCCTCTTGATGAACACATCCAAGTCCTTGGTGTGAGGCTCTGTGGACAGTTCACAGGGGTTAGATAGGGTATCAGAGAGGTGAACACCATTCAATCATCCAGTCAGCAGGGTGAACTCACAGGCTTATCTTATAGCTCACATTGATACTGGATCCACAAATGTAGGGTGACCATTAATAGACGGTCATGAACATACAAATGAAACACTGGCATCCATTTACTACTACAGAGCTATGGATGGAATATAACTGAGCATAAGGTTACTAGACCTCCTCTACAACCAGACTCTGTCGGTGGATGTGCACTCACGCTTGCTCTCTAGCAGGGCCTTGGACTTGAGGTACATCTCTGTGGCGTCCCGTTTGGGTGAGTCGTTGCGCAGGGTTGAGGTGTTGGAATGGTATGGGAGGGCCTGGGAGACAGAGTCTGTAACACAGTCCAGAGTCTCTGTGCTAGCTGTCATCTCCTGCCTCTGACGGGGTCACAGAGCCACAGACACAGCCACAGCACAGTTAGATCACATTGAAGACCACACAGTCTATATATACTTCATTACCCAGACACATAGCACAGGATGTAATGGTGATTGAATATTAAAGGAGTGAAAGGTCATTCCACTGCTGGCTCCCACATTGCCTTCACATTACCCCCGCTAGCTTCATGGTAAACCAATGGCCAATGGGATTTGAATGCAATTTAACATCCACAGGCGTAAGAAGATTTCCCTATGGCACTGACAGGCTTATTCTGTGGAAAAGGCCAGCTTCATCTAAAGCTGTCATAAGAATATACAATCTTATCTAAAAAGGCTTCTATGCTTCATTACCATTACAATCCACAGACAAAAGGCTGAGAAAATGAATGCTGAATGGAAGTAATTAAGACCGTTTTCAAAGCAAACAAAAGGAGGCCGCCTGAAACATAATCAATATTCAAATTTATACTGGTAGTTATCATTTAATGTGATGCAATGGGGCTTGCTGGTTAGCTAAAGGACAAAAGGCTTTAATATGAAAATGAGGGATAAGTGCCAAGGTATACAATAGTAAAACACAGAGTATTATAGAACATTGTCTGCTTTTACTCACAGGTTTCAGGCTCTTCACAGGAGATGTCTGACCTGTGAGAAACACTAGCATGAGTCATGAGAATGTTTAGAAAACCTTGCACAAATGAGACATCAGCCAGTAGATGGCACTGCCTCCCTAACAGAGAACGAGAAGGGTGAAGGAATAACTGTGTTGAAATAGTCTCGACTCAGCAGGTATAAAACAGTGCTGTTGCATACTCCATCAAAGAGCATGACATCACTGTGTTATTAAAGACAAATAGGAGATATGTTCATGTAAGAGAGAGGGGACCTAAATGAAGGAGGACTAGTATAGCGTAGAGAGTTAGCAAGAGAGAGAGAGAGAAAGTCATGCATGAAATGCAATGACCAATAATGCTTTCTACTGTCAACTGTACAGTACACCCACACGTTTCATCTCTCACGCTCAGATTGTACCCACACTTAATGTGGCTCCAGCATTAAATGGATCTACCAGCATGCACTTCTCTGGAAGCCTACAGAGGAAGACTGTTCGTCTGCTAAGCGTAAAAGGGTTCATGGACCCTGGTGTAACCGGGAGATCCAGCTCCATTGCAAGAATCAAGGACATGACATATATTAAATAAGATGATAAGATGACTGCAGTATGTTTTCTTTCTTTCTCTCTCTCTCTCTCTCTCTCTCTCTCTCTCAGGCCTTTGCTTCTCACCCAAGGGCCTATCTCTAATGAGGGTTAAATCTGACATTAGCTCCACCGCTGGACTGCCTGAATAAGGCAGAGGCTGCTCCAACTGCAGGGTCATGCTCTGTGTGTGTGGGGTTGAGGGAGTGGAGGGTGGGAGTGTAAGTGTAGAGGAAGAGAGAAGAAAGGAGGAGGACTGTGAGGGGAAGACCCCTTGGGCCCCTGGGTGCCATACAGCGATTAGCTCTGGCTCTTTAAGGGCCACGGATATAGAAGCATGCAGAAATCCTCTGCGCCTCTGATGATGATCAAAGACATTCCGGTTCATTGACTTGTGTACGATTTTCCCAGGATGGCGGGAGATAGATGTGGGAGACTTTTGAAGGGTGCTTTCCCCTCCCTCACTCCCCAGGAGCAGAGCAGGCAGAGCATAGCCCCTTGCTTATGTAACTTCCCTTCCTAGGCCTGCAACAGACTGCAGTATGAACGCCTGACAGAGAGAGAGTTTCGCAGTTCAGGATACAGGATTCAGGATACAGGATATACTGCGATACAGTATATCCTGTACAGGGAGATCTGTGCATAAATAGAGGTGTTTAGAGGGATATGTGAAAGGTACAATATACGGTATATATAAAAGTATGTGGACTTTTGTATATGAAATGGGTTTTCATGGCCGAGCAGCAGCACTCAAGCCTAAGATCCCCATGCACAATGCCAAGCGTCGGCTGGAGTTGTGTAAAGCTCGCCGTCATTGGATCTGGAGCAGTGGAAACTTGTTCTCTGGAGTGATGAATCACGCTTCACCCTCTGGCATTCCAACGGAAGAATCTGCGTTCGGCGGATGCCATGAGAACTCTACCCGCCCCAATGCATAGTGCCAACTGTAACGTTTGGTGGAGGAGGAATAATGGTCTGGGGCTGTTTTTCATGGTTTGGGCTAGACCCCTTAGTTCCAGTTAAGGGAAATCTTAATGCTAGAGCATACAATGACATTCTAGACGATTTGGGGATGGCCATTTCCTTTTTCAGCATGACAATGCCCACTGTGCACAAAGCAAGGTCCATCGAGAAATGGTTTGTCGAGCCCTGACCTCAACCCCATCGAACACCTTTGGGATGAATTGGAACGCCGACTGCGAGCCTGGCCTAATCATACAAAATCAGTGCCCAACCTCACTAATGCGCTAGTGGCTGAATGGAAACAAGTCCCTGCAGCAATGTTCTAACATCTAGTGGAAAGCCTTCCCAGAAGAGTGGAGGCTGTTATAGCAGCAAAGGTGGACCAGCTCAATATTAATGCCCATGATTTTGAAATGAGATGTTCAACGAGAAGGGGTCCACATACTTTTGGTCATGTAGTGTACATGTGAAGGGTGGGTTGGTTTGCATAGGGGGTCTCTACAATTGTCATTACTATGCGATCGTATAAGCCAAAGAAGCAACAGTCCCTTGTGTTCACCTACAGCAGACACAGTGACATCACCAAGATTCCATAACATAGTGTGTGTGGGTGTGTGTGTGTGAGTGAGTGGTAGTTGATCCACTCTCTCACCTCCTGTCAGTATCAGCACATTGACCTCCCTCCCCAGGGATACTGTTGTGGTCACATTGACAGTTATATCACTGTATCACACTAATGCCATGGCAAAAGTAATGTCGCAGCAGTACAGTCACAGTGTTAGTGTTATGTAACACAAGGCAGCGTTAACAAGACTCACCTCCTCTGAGCACCAGCACGTTGACCTCGCTCCCCACCTGCAGGTCTTTGAGGATGTCCACCACCTGGGCGTGGCTTAGTGTCTGGACGTTCTGACGGTTGATCTCCTTGATCACGTCTCCCTTCAGCAGGCCGCGACACCACTGGGCGTCCAGGATCATCTTCACCTTCTGGCCCAGGGGGCAGTCTGCGATGGCAAACCCAAACCCGCCTGGGCCCTTCACCAGGTGCACACTCACAAGTTCGGGCTGCAACAGGCCTGTTCCCCCCTGCTCAGGACGCCTCCCGTTGGGCAGGGCAGCCACCACGGGCCGTCCGCTGGCGTCGGTCGTGACATAGTGCAGCTCCTGGGAGGAGCCGTGCAGCACGTCACCCTTCACCAGCAGGGGCTGGCCGTTGATGAGGGGCACGGCCGTCACCACCTCGCCCCCTTGCAGGGGCTGAGAAGGTGGGGGAGGTGGGTCCTCACTGTCTGGCTCCACGTCTGGGGGCAGCGGGTAGCCGCGGCACAGCACCATGTCAACATACTGACTCACTGGGATGGACTGGAACATCTGCACCACTTCAGGGTGGGTCTTCCCCAGCACACATGTCCCGTTAATCTCCACGATCACATCGCCTGGCGGGGGGAGACCAGAGAGGGAGGAGAGGAGAGAGAGGAAACTAGCCTTAGTAAACAGTTAACATATACAGACTTACCCATGGGAGATGTAATGGTTGTTATGGCAATACAGTTGCTTGTTAGCTAGGTGACTCTCTTGTTTGTAACAGACTGAATTATTTTTCAGATGGATCATCACTATCAGAAAGTCCTCTATTCGACTTGACTGTCAAACAGGTGCCACCCCCTCTTCTCCACGTTCCTTCGTCCTCCCATCTCTCCCCCATCCCTTTCATCTCATGTCCTACTTACCTCCCTTCTTCCTGCCACCTCCCTCCTACCCTCCCTCCCTCCTCTGCTCCCTCTCTCCATTGTTCTAACAGACCTCAACTTGCAGTGCTTCCAGGCAGATCATTAGGAGAGAGACGGGTATGTTTCCTTTACATCTCACCCTGACGGCCAGCTCAGAGAACAGCAACCGTCGTCAAACAGGAAAGGCATGTTGGTCTCTCAGCTCACACAAGCAAAGCTGCTGAGGATGCAGAGCCCCAGATAGCCTCAAAGCTAAAGGAAGATCCGAGTGTGCAACAGAGATACAGGGCTACACACAGAATACACCATAACCTGTCCTGCTGCAGAATGATCCCCTTGAAAATGAAACTGACAGAATTCTTGCTCTTTCTTTCTATTGCATCTCTTAGGGAAGTGTTAGGGTAAGTGCAGTCCCTCTATAGGGACCAACATGCCTTTCATTAGGTTCACTAGCTGTCTTTTGAGCTGGTGAAAGTGTGTGGCTCTCCACAGCTCAGCGCAGCAGTGTATTACTCACCGGAGGCAATCTTTTTATCGTTGGCGGCAGGGCCGTCGCTGAGGACATTCTTCACCTGCAGGAACTCATCATGGCGGTCGCCCCCGATGATGGTGAAGCCAAAGCCCTGGGAGCTCTTCCTCAGAGCAGTGTGGAACATCTCTCCCTGCAGCTGGGATGGGTCTGGGGTGAAGCCTGATACAACCTGCTCACCTGGAACGTGAATGTGTACGAGTGGGAGAGTTAGAGCAAGTTGCATAGCTAAATAAGGTGTGTCAAACAACAACATCGTAACAAAGTAACAACCTCAAGACGTTTCAAACGTTAACAAAAATAGCAACTCTCTCAAGTTAGGTACAATATTATTCACTACAGTATAGCTAAAAGCTCTTCGAACATCCTGAAATGCATTTTTGTCAGCAATTAACCGCACTGCAACAATAACTACCTGCCAGGTCAACACAGCAAGCTGCCCTAAACAATAGTCCCTTTGACTAAAACACTGCCCTAAAACATTAACAGACAAAATATTTAATGACAGCTTTAGTAGCTTAGTAATTTGATGTGAATTGTGGAATTCATTAACATGCTGTTGATTCAAACAGTGACATAACACCTCCAAAATTGTTCAGTTAGGCATGAGGCCCTTTCTCATGTTCTCCCAAAAGAGCCAGTGAGTCAGAAAAAGAGGTTTGTCAGGGGAGCCTTGTATAACTTTAGTAAGGAACAACATGAGGTCATTGGCAGCATAAATATCCCCTCGTACGACCGTGGACACACAGTCCAGTAAATAACAGGCTGTTATGGTCATACAGCATTAAATGGGCCAGCTGAGCTTTTACCTCGCTGGATTTACTGTCCTATCAGCACTTTATAGCAGAAGCATACCATCTTTTCTCCCCGCTTCACTGTCTCAGGTACATTCCAGTCCTATATGATAGAGCAAAACAGCCCTGTGGTGACTGTATGGTACTGTATGGCCCATAGTGCAGCCCAGAGCTGAGGGGGATTCAATACAATGTGGATGGAATCTAGCTGCCCTGTTCAATGGATCAAGATCATCTTATTTACATAATCACATTCATAATCACATGATGAACTCATGGGGATCTTGCTTTTCAAACTGTGACAGTGATAACCAATTTGTCATTTAACATGTGTGCGTGTGCGTGTTTGTGTGTGTGTGCATGCGTGCGTGTGTATTAGACTCAAGAGATCTCTATGTGATGAAATGCTGACAGCATTTGAAGGCCAGAACAGAGGAACCCAAATCATTCTCAACAGCCATGATGTGTATAATGTTTGGTACAATTCACCACAGACATCAGTCAACACGACCACAGACAGTCTTGTTCATGTGAATGAAAATGAAGCTGCTGGTAGAGGTTAAAAGGGTGGAGATAAATAATAGCTATATAAGGCTGTCAGTGTCAGTCTAGTTGAATTGCAGAGTGATTACTAGGGCTCTAGGCAGGCTGGAGTGGGGAGCCTTGTCAAAACACTGCTTAAAGAGCATCTCATAGGCCTTTAGTTCAAATAAACCAGCAACTAGGGCAGTGCCGATCATGGAGTTCTGTATGACCGTAATTGGCCAGCCAAATGGCAGCGTTTCCGTAATAACTGTTCAAATAGCATTTTTTTGTGTGCAAATTTTCTCATATCTTCTACTCCTGACTGCATGTGCTAGAATTCTATGTGTGCTGTTGCTGCCTAGACAACAGAAGACTAGTTTGCTTGTTTCAGCAAGGAGAAAAAAAAAGAGGCAAAAAACGGACTCAACTGCACATATGCCCGGTCGTCACGTTTTCAGTCAGCGGTTCGTTCCACACACACACACACACACACACACACACACACACACACACACACACACACACACACACACACACACACACACACACACACACACACACACACACACACACACACACACACACAGTTATGACGGTTATTTTATTTTCATGACAGTTTTCATCCATAACCGTCGATTACATGGTTATACAGTATGGTAATTGTGCCAGACCTACCAGTAACCATGTCACCTAAACAGCCAGGGTCTGGTCTGATACATAGCTTCAGTTTCAAGTTTTATTGTCACGTGCAAAAATACAGTGAAATGCCTTTATTGCAAACTCTAAACCCAAAAATACAGTAATAGACCAAGGTCAGTAGGTCCAGAAGGTGTAGTACTGCACTGTGGGAATCTGTAGTCCCACATGTTGTTGAAGATGACTGTTGGTAAGGGACCTTTAGGAATTTCTAAAAGGTCAATCCAAGTTGAGGTCTGATGGTCTCCGCTCAGATCCTTGGTAAACACTGCAGACGGGCCTCGATGTTGCATTACTTTCCCTGGGAATCTCTGAGCTTGGAAATCTCTTGGTAGCCTGAGGTGCAACTGCCATTGTTTTGGTTACATCATAGTAACCTTCTGACAACCCACAACATGGTGAAATCCTAGGGAAGATGGCTGTCTCAGTCCCTCCCCACCTGGCTAGTAATAGCAAGTTAACTAGTTGAGAGATGTCTTGTTATGCTTGGCACTTATTAAGATGTGCTGTTCCAACAGCTGTCACAGCCGCTCCCCTTCCCTCCTCTTCTCAACCAACCCATTTGTGAACTCCTCAGCAGCAGAACATGAATGTCAAGCTGTACTCCCTGCGCTGTCATGTATTATACATCCATTGTAATGAAAGCATATTTAATTCATATTGTTTATTATGGCAGAAGAGTGGCTTGTCTTACATGCCAACTCTGGCATGAGTATAGAGAACTTGCCTTCCCTTGACACAGAGTAGATCATACATGGCTACTTTTGAACGGCTATTCATGAATGATAACACTTGACATGATAACTCTCCTACAACCATGAGCGAGGTCATGGCTGCTACATTTTCCACCACTGCAAACCAATTCAACATGTAGGAGGTCAATATGCAATCATGGAAGCTCATTGTTGAGTTTAGATATATAACAGCCTTAAGAAAGCTGTCCAGAGCTGAAGAAGGAGTGAGGTGAAGACAAAGTGAGGTGACTAATGTTTACCTGGGGGAGGTGGTGCCCCCTGCTGGATAGTGGCAGTAGTCTCCTGGCTCAGCTTCCTCTTAGCCTCCAGGACTGGGTTCTCAAACTGGGTTCTCTGGTTGATGTGACTGAAACAGAAACAATCTATTATGTGATTAAAATTGTAGACACAAATTTACTGACACAGACACATACAAGATCCCTTGAACCATCTGTGTGGAATTCTGCAGACCAACTGTGTGTGATTCATGATGAAAGCACTGTTATGAATGGTTATAGCATGTCTTAGAATGCACTGGGGTGATATAAGGCACTATACATTAATTCTCAATCCATTAACAATAGGTATTTTTACATAGCTTTCCCAATGTTTCTTCTTTGAGCTGTTGATAGCAAGTCTATACAGATGCAAGGGGGTTAGTGTCCTCTTCATGTCTATGCCTAATGTTTGGACTGTTCAAATCAATCAAATCACATTGTATTGGTCACATACTCATATTTATCAGATGTTATTGCAGGTGGAGTTAAATGTGTTATGTTCCTAGCTCCAATAGTGCAGTAGTATCTAACAATTCACAACAATACACACACATCTAAAAGTTAAAGAATGGAATGAAGAAATATATAAATATTAGGATGAGCAATGTCGGAGTGGAATACAGTATATACATCTGACATGAGTAAAACAGTATGTAAACATGATAAAGTGACTAGTGTTCCATTATTAAAGTGACCAGTGATTCCATGTTAGTTGAATAAAACTAGAGATGAACTCCTGACTACTTTTTCTTGTCTTTAACAATGTAGACAGTCTGTCCCTCTGGCATAACAAAGCCATTGTTTTACACCGAGTTCATTTTGAACTGGAACACCGGCGGCAAAACGTCCTCGTCCATTTGCCTTTGAAACAAACAGTATGGGTTCCTCTCTCTCACACACAGCCTCTACCTAGGAGGGACCCTTATGTAATACCAGTAATAAAACAAAGCAAGCGTTTCATTTCCTTGTCATCACAACAGCCACCTTTCCCTCTCCTTCCCTCCTTGATAACTCTCACAACCCTCCTCCTATACCTACTGCTGCTATAATGGCTGGGTTTCAGAGATGTCTCGCTGGGGCAGCCAGAACACCTTCTGTACACAAACACTCACAATCATTGCTGTGTTTTCACCTGGGTGAATGTGATGTTACCAACAGAGCTTCTGTTTACCACCCACTGAAAAACCAATACAAGAGTCTTGATCATGGAATAGTATTGTTCTCAAATGTATAGTTCCCGAGCAGTACACCACATGTCTAGTAACACATGGTATCCCTGCTGCCTATATATAATGTATACTGTACCTATAGTTAGTTTATGATCTATGGTATTACTGGGGAATATATCAGATATTCATGTGGTGGCAGAGTGAACAGACTTACTCTACATAATATGTTCCATACTGTGGGTCCTCTATTTCCTCCCAGCCATACGGAAGCTCTGTGGATACAGGAAGAGATGCATTGTGTTCAACTACTATCACACAAAACATGCAAATGTACAGTACTGCAGGATAACAGGGCATAGTGATGAGAAGAGACCAGCAGACACGAGACAAAATGCTTATGCACACATTACAGTTGGGCGATAGTGGAGTTTCCAGGTATAAGACGAATAACAAGTTTGCTTTTTTTTCTCCCCACCAGGGAAGTTAAGCATGAGAAAATGGGCATGAAAAAAGCCCCCATTGACATTTTGCAGTTTTCGCAGGCAGCCTGGCTGGAATGGCTGCTGTACTGTACACCAAACCCTGGTGAGCACATGAAGCCCACAAAAAAACGCTCTTCACGATAATAACAAGTTTGCTTTTTTTTCTCCCCACCAGGGAAGTTAAGCATGAGAAAATGGGCATGAAAAAAGCCCCCATTGACATTTTGCAGTTTTCGCAGGCAGCCTGGCTGGAATGGCTGCTGTACTGTACACCAAACCCTGGTGAGCACATGAAGCCCACAAAAAAACGCTCTTCACGCAAGAGAGAGCTTTGGAGTTGCTTTTCAGAGGCAGCACACCAACTAACATTCTGCCTGCTTTTAAAAATCCATTAGAAACAACCGACCAGGGTCCTGTGTCTCCCTCGTACCCCCCACTCTCTCCCTACACTTAGCCCACATCACAGCCACACACCCTGGGAATGGACGGGCAAACGAGTGGGCACTCCTGGTACTTGTGGCATTCAAGTGACGCAAACAAGCTGAAGAGTCATCATACATAGAGTTCCTTCAGAAAGTATTCAAACCCCTTGACTTATTCCACATTTTTTTGTGTTACAGCCTGAATATATATTTTTTCTCACCCATCTATCTACACACAATACCCTATAATGACAAAGTGAAAACATGCTTTTAGAATTATTTTCAAATGTATTGAAAATGAAATACAGAAATGTCAAATTTACATACAGTTTTCATACACCTTAGCCAAATACATTTAAACTCCGATTTTCACAATTCCTGACATTTAATCCAAGTAAAAATTCCCTGTCTTAGGTCAGTTAGGATCACCACTTTATTTTAAGAATGTGAAATGTCAGAGAGAATGATTTATTTCAGCTTTGATTTCTTTCATCACATTCCCAGTGGGTCAGAAGTTTACATACACTCAATTAGTATTTGGTAGCATTGCCTTTAAATTGTTCAACTTGGGTCAAATGTTTCAGGTAGCCTTCCACAAGCTTCCCACAATAAGTTGGGTGAATTTAGGCCCATTCCTCCTGACAGAGCTGGTGTAACCGAGTCAGGTTAGTAGGCCTCCTTGCTCGCACACCAGTCCCTCCTGCAGCAAAGCACCCGCACAACATGATGATGCCACCCAAGTGCTTCACGGTTGGGATGATGTTCTTCAGCTTGCAAGCCTCCCCCTTTTTCCTCCAAACATAAAGATGGTCATTATGGCCAAACTGTTCTATTTTTGTTTCATCAGACCAGAGGACATTTCTCCAAAAAGTACGATCTTTGTCCCCATGTGCAGTTGCAAACCATAGTCTGGCTTCTTTCAGGCAGTTTTGGAGCAGTGGCTTCTTCCTTGCTGAGCGGCCTTTCAGGTTATGTCAATATAGGACTCGTTTTACTGTGGATATAGATACTTTTGTGCCTGCTTCCTCCAGCATCTTCACAAGGTCCTTTTGCTGTTGTTCTGGGATTGATTTGCACTTTTTGCATCAAAGTATGTTAATCTCTAGGAGACAGAACACATCTCCTTCCAGTATGATGGCTGCGTGGTCCCATGGTGTTTATACTTGCGTACTATTGTTTGTACAGATGAACGTGGTACCTTCAGGCATTTGGAAATTACTCCCAAGGATGAACCAAACTTGTGGAGGTCTACAATTTTTTTTCTGAGGTCTTGGATGATTTCTTTTGATTTTCCCATGATGTCAAGCAAAGAGGCCATGAATTTGAAGGTAGGCCTTGAAATACATCCACAGATACCCCTCCAATTGACTCAAATTATGTCAATTAGCCAGAAGCTCCAGAAGCTTCTAAAGCCATGACATCATTTTCTGGAATTTTCCAAGCTGTTTAAAGGTACAGTCAACTTAGTGTATGTAAACTTCTGACCCACTGGAATTGTGATACAGTGAATTATAAGTGAAATAATCTGTCTGTAAACAATTGTTGGAAAAATTACTTGTATCATGCACAAAGTAGATGTCCTAACCGAATTGGAAAACTTGTTAACAAGAAATGTATGGAGTGGTTGAAAAACAAGTTTTAATGACTCCAACCTAAATGTATGTAAACTTCCGACTTCAACTGTAAGCATTCACAACTCTGATTCTTACTTTTTAGAAGCACCTTTGCAAGCACAGTCTTTCTGGGTAATTCTCTAAGATCTTTCCACACCTGGATTGTGCAACATTTTCCCATTATTCTTTTCAAAATTCTTCAAGCTCTGTCAAATTGGTTGTTGATCATTGCTAGACAACCATTTCAGGTCTTGCCATAGACTCTCTAGTAGATGATTAGTTTAGTGCCATGTTGCAAACAAGATGCATGTTTTTATTCTGTACAGGCTTCCTTCTTTTCACTCTGTTTTCACTCGGTTAGTATTGTGGAGTAACTACAATGTTGTTGATCTATCCTCAGTTTTCTCTTATCACAGCCATTAAACTCTGTAACTGTTTTAAAATCACCATTGGCCTCATGGTGAAATCCCTGAGAGGTTTCCTTCCTCTATGGCAACTGAGTTAGGAAGGACGCCTGTACATTTGCAGTAAATTGGGTGTTTAGATACACCATCCAAAGTATAATTAATAACTTCACCATGCTCAAAGGGATATTTAATGTCTGCTTTTAATTTTACCCATATACCAATACGTGCCCTTCTTTGTGAGGCATTGGAAAACCTCTCTGGTCTTTGTGGTTGAATCTGTTTGGGGTACAGAGATGAGGTAGTCATTCAAAAATACTGTTAAACACAATTATTGCATAGAGTGAGTCCATGCAACTTATTATGTGACTTGTTCGGTAAAGTTGTACTCCTGAACGTATTTAGGCTTGCCATAATGAAGCAGTTGAATACTTATTGATTCAGAACATTTCTGCTTTACATTTTTTATTAAATATAATAAAATGAAAATAAACATAATTCCACTTTGACATTATGGGGTATTTTGTGTAGGTCAGTAACAAAATGTAACACAACAAAATGTGGAAAAAGAAGGGGTGTGAATACTTTCTGAGGGCATTGTATAAGTAGCACACATTACCCTGAGCTGGAGGCATTTATTAAGGAACATGCCATCATGTCAGAGGATGCAGACAATCTTGTCTGTATAGAAACGCAGTCATTTATATTTGATGAGCTGTCCGTATATGTGAAATCATGCACAGTATGCTGTAAGGCAGGGGCTGGGGGGCATAACCATGTGTAAAACTGCATGTGTGTACTAGTACAGTAGTAGAAGTAGCAGTAGTAGTAGTAGTGGTAGCTGTAAGAGCTTTATGTACGCATGTTCTGTGTGGTCCACTAAGGTCCTGAAGCCTTACCTCCATCCTCACACTTCTCCGGGGGCTTGGCTTTCTTGGCTAGGCGGGGGTCCAGCCAGGTGGTAGTCTTGCTATTGTGACTGTGAAGGGCAGATAAGAGAAGCATTCAAAAACCAGAGCCAGCTACTGACACTGGTATTTGCATCAGTGGAAAGATAGACAGTCATGTACCCACCAACAAAGCTACACAAGTTACAAATAACTTCTTGACCAAGTAATTCATCCTGCTTTGTATTCAAATGAGGGAAAAACTGAAACACAGTATTCATTATGACATGTGGTGACTTCAGACAAGATCAGCTGGAAGCCTGTTCTCAAACAACTCAAGGGCCTCTGGGAGAGCTATATTTACTCAATCATTCCTAAAACACAGTATTGATTGGTCAGGAAAACTGCTGAAGTTTTCTTGAAGAGAAACCACCAAGTAAATGAGCTCAGACTAGAAACACTTTTGCAACAATTATGTAGGCTAGGGCTGTCAGTTTTGGAGTAAACATTGAGTCAATATGAGTGGATTTTAAAGAGACCCACACCAGTCCAGGCCTTGGCTTGTTTAACTAACTAACTTAAATCCACTGTCTGTTCGACATGGCTTATGTAACACGTGTGCTGTGTGCTTCACTAATCTAACCAACAATTGTATGATACTTTGCACGATGCTGATCAGATACTGTATAGCCATTTATTGCATAACCTGTAACGTAACATTCAACATTCAGTCCAGAGCAGAAGTGTCTTATGTCATTAAAAAACCATTACCTACATTTCTGTCATTTATTTAATTATTTAGCATGAAACTCTATTAAGCATAAACTCAGCATTTTTTGGGAGGAGCCTTGAACTCTCTGTATCTACAGTGTAGCAGAGTTTAAACAACCAGGACTCAGTCGACTCAAGGATGTCTCTTTGTCCTGTCCCTGAGTGGATATACGGGTGCTGTTGCAGTACTCACTCTATGAAGTAGACCATGCCCGTCTCGGTGTAGGCCATCTCCCAGTTGAGAGGCAGTGGTTCCAGGCTGTCGTCGCGGGGCAGAGAGCTCCACGTACGGAAGTCCATTGCACTGCTGGACTGGGTGTAGCTGGGCACCGCCTTCCTCCATGATGCCCCCTCTTTATGCTCTGAAAGAGAGAGAGTGCGAGAGAAACAGCAGAAGGTTAGTCCTGCATGGACACCTCAAGCCTCATCCTGTTCTCCTAGCTGCAGCGGGAGGAAGGAGGGTTTGATGTCGGTAAAGGATTTGCATGCAAGAGATCGTGTGTTCTGTTCACCAAGGCACTGTTTTGCATTTGCATGTACGTGTAAGCGTGTTTATGCATATGTGTGTACACCCCCTGGGTTTCAATGATATACTGTAGTAACTGAGGATTCACAGTAAAAAGGACATTTTAGCTTGAGGCTATTTGGTACAATAATACTTTCTTTATAGTTATTTCTATACTTTTTATTTATTCATTTAATGAGAACTGCAATAAAAGCATCACAATCAGCATGAGCATAGACAACAAAGGCTCTCCAGGGTACAAAAAGCTGCCAAATGAAACTTATACCCAAGGGTCTTCTAATTGAGGGACTGTTTTTGTGTAATGCTAACCTCTGCACAAGCATATGATACAATGAGACTCAACACAAAACAGCTTCTTCTAGTGTATACCACAGAGCTGATACAGGCAGCCCATGAGCATGTCAAGTTTGTGCATGTGCTTCTGTATTTGAGTAAATAGTTAACACACTACTACATCCATGGGATTTGCTGGTATTTCCAACAGATTGTTTATTTACTTGTTAGCTTGAAGGATGGGGAGGAACTGGCAAATGAGTCTGACGTCAACCGCTTATGCTAATCTGACTTCATCCACGCATGTACATGCGCACACACACAAACACACACACACACACACACACAGGATCTGCGGATGTTCTGACTGGCCTCATGTAAATACCATGCACCATAGCCAGCCTTGAGGAGAGCTGAAGTCATCAGAGACAGTTCACAGAGGGGTGAGAGCCTGAGAGCCCACACCACACTGACTGCACTAGACACATACAGGAAGTCAGGCAGGGATCAGGGTTTGTCTTCAACACAGAGACCAGGGAAGTTCAGTCAGGAGTTTTGGCCATTGCACTCACTTTTTCCATAAACCTTCTGACCTGTTCATAATTGTTTCCATATATGGTTGGTTTGGAATGAAAAGTTCAGAACAACCCCAACATGACTGCAGTACAGCAGAAATGTGATGTATTTCACATAAAATGACTTGTAAGCCATTTCTGTTGGAATCAGGCTATCCTTGGGCACATCAAAGACAGCCCAGATCCTTTGAGAGAGGAGTCCTGATTGATCATACACATGGAGTCTCTGGTCTTAGGGTAAGAAGACTGCTGTCTTCCAAGGTGACCTGCACTACAGTAGAAGGTGTTACTGATACTGGATGTGCTTTAGGCATGGCTTTGGTGTGGGAAGTGTCTGGCTATATAGACAGAGCATGGTTGGATAACACAAACAGACAGATAGCACAAACTGGGAATAATGGGGAAGGTGATCACAGCTCCTAGATCATAGGTCAATATGTATAGTATAGAGCAGAATTATGTTATAGAGTAGAAATATGATATAGTCCATAGTCATAATAATGTACATCTAAAAGTAGAAAGATATTTGAAAAAGGACTAAGAGATGTACAAAAGGGGACTATCCTGAGCAAAGAGAGAAAGGGAAGGAGAGGGGGTTTGAGTGTGAGATGTACTGACCTGGGAGGCCATTGGACAGAGGTGGCCTCTCATCATCGTCCTCCTCCTCAGGGACCACACTGTCCTTCCTGTCCATTTTGCTGACGGAGGTGGTCCGTTTACGCTGGACCTCGTTGTCATAGTCCTCATCAAACAGCACCTGATCCACCAGGTCAGGCTGCACCAGGGTGGGCTCTGCTGGGGGCTTGGGGGTCCCATAGTAGTTACCTGGAGATAGAGGGAGAGGGAGGGGAGAAAGAGGGAGGGAGGGAGGGGTCAGATAGAGAGATGAGTGTCTAACAAGTTCCCTTTTCTCAGCCATCCCTGTAGCTACTATGCAGCCCTGGTAAGACATAGGCAGTTATTGTGCATTGAGGCCATCTGAACAAGAACTGGTAAAGTAATGGGACCACAATCTTGTAAACACGGTCCTACATTTCAATCGTGTGTAAGGCTTAACTGAATGAACAACAGCGGCAAAATGCAATATGAAAGTTTATTAAAATTGTTTAGGGAGTGGCCTCATCTTCGAAGTAAGATCCTCGGAGCCAGATGCTTTGATGGCAGGTCTATGGGCAGCAGCTGGCATGGAAACCCCCCAGCTGGAAGAAAGGAGTTCCAATGACGGGGCTTAGCTGGTGGTGGTGGGGAGGTGAAGGGTTGTCAGTACATTTTGCTGTAACACAGCATGTAAGAGAACATGGATAAGTTTTAAAGTCCAGAAATGAAATGTGATAACAGGTTAAACAGCAAGCGTGAGAAATGTGTATTATTGGGCTGTGCTCATAGGCTATAAGGTAAGTAGGTGAATGACATTCCGCACGTGGCTAATAGAAAAGAGAAGGAGAGGAGAGGCTAATGATGATACGTTTGTAAACACTATCACATACATTCCCACTATGCCCGTAGAATAGGAAACGATGTGAATTATATTATGCTTACTGTATGAAGTTAACGCAAGCCATTCAGACAAGCCTTACTGATTGACCCATCGTAAACTACGTGACCACTATAGACTCCTCCATTATACATGAGCGTGCCATGAACAGTGTGATCTGTTTAACGGGAGAACCTTTCATCCTGGCTGTGCCCCCCCCCCCAATTAACGATCTCTGAAAAGTGTTTTTCTCCTGGTGAATAAAAACCTTGTGATACTGCCTATAAATAGTCAGTTAAGATAACAGTATCGTATAGGAGCTTAACTTTGTTAAATCATTGGCTAATTTAGCTCATAGGGTGATCAATCTCTGACTAGCGGTTGAACACTCTGGCTAACTACATTTATGCACAGAAAACATAATTATTCAACCTTCATTACGATAATGAATTATGTACATACTGATTCGATACTGATTCGAGATGCCCAAAATGTTTATGTTTATTTGTTTGCTAAGCAGTTCCCAGATCTGAATCTGTTCATGGGGAGCATTATGGAATTATGTTTTGGCAATATTTTATTTTAAGGTCAAACATTTACTGTATGATTAGACAGAGTCTATTCATAATTCATAAGCAGCTTAATTAAAGAACCGGGGAAAGATGCCACTGGGAAATATGGATTTTCAGCAAATGTATTACTCTCTATAAACTTGATCTCCTTTTCATTTGAACTGTGCTTGTTCTCATCTTACAAACCTTTGATCTCCACCTATTACAATTGAAACATTACAAATAGGTCTGTTATAGAAGACATGCTTAAAAGACAGCTTTCTCTCTTTATAAGGCCGTGTCACTAATATTTTTGAGGGAGACACTTTTGTAAAACAAAATCACTGGGCGAGCCGCAATACCCATCGCAAAACGGGGGTGGAGAGTCACAAAGTCCAATTTATTCATACATGATATTAAACAGATATATACATTTAAGATTTTATTAACATGGACCGTCAAGCAATTTGAATCTCTTATTCTCTATTTTAGGACACTTGGCGGTATCAGAAACAAATGTGTAAAATATTTTTGATTAATCTTTAGAATCTGACCTTACTGTCATTATCTTTCCATTACTGTCATTATCTTATTCCCATTAAAAGGTAGAGCACATTATATGGAAAATCAGGTAATGAAAAATTTTAGTCTGAAGGAAGTATGCTTTGAAGTGATTGAAATCAATCAGAAAAGTATTGGAAAGTTCAGGAAAACATTAGGGATGATAATCAAGCAATCTTATCAGATAACATGTATTTGTCACATGCTTCGTAAACAACAGGTGTAGACTTAACCTACTTATGGATCCTTTTCCAACAATGTAGAGTTAAAGATAAAGTTAAATAAAAAATATATATATATTTACAAATAATATATATATATATAGTACCAGTTAAAAGTTTGGACACACCTACTCATTCAAGGATTTGTCTTTATTTTTACTATTTTCTACATTGTAGAATAATAGTTGTCACGACCGTCGTAAGAACATTCGGACCAAAGCGCAGCGTGAAATCGGTTCAACATTTTTTAATTATAAGTGAACCGGACAAAAAACAATAAATAATAAATTATATGTGAGGCTATGGAGTGCTCAAAGGCAACTACACATAAACAAGAACCCACAAAACACAGTGGGGGAATGGCTGCCCAAATATGATCCCCAATCAGAAACAACGATAAACAGCTGCCTCTGATTGGGAACCATACCAGGCCAACACAGAAATAAAACAACCTAGATTACCCACCCAAGTCACACACCGACCTAACCAACATAGAGAATAAAAGGCTCTCTATGGTCAGGGCGTGACAATAGGGAAGACATCAAAACTATGAAATAACACATCATGTAGTAACCAAAAAATATCCACACTTTGCCTCTATGACAGCTTTGCACACTTTTGGCATTCTCTCAACCAGCTTCATGAGGTAGTCACCTGGAATGCATTTCAATTAACAGATGTGCCTTGTTAAAAGTTAATTTGTGGAATTTATTTCCTTCTTAATGAGCTTGAGCCAATCAGTTGTGTTGTGACAAGGTAGGGGTGGTATACAGAAGATAGCCCTACTTGGTAAAAGACCAAGTCCATATTATGGCAAGAACAGCTCAAATAAGTAAAGAGAAATCAAAGTCCATCATTACTTTAAGACATGAAGGTCAGTCAATGAGGAAAAGTTCAAGAACTTTGAAAGTTTCTTCAAGTGCAGTCGCAAAAACCATCAAGCTTTATAATGAATCTGGCTCTCATGAGGACCGCCAAAGGAAAGGAAGACCCAGAGTTACCTCTGCTGCAGAGGACAAGTTCATTAGAGTTAACTGCACCTCAGATTGCAGCCCAAATAAATGCTTCACAGACTTCAAGTAACAGACACATCTCAACATCAACTGTTCAGAGGGGACTGCGTGAATCAGGCCTTTATGGTCGAATTGCTGCAAAGAAACCACTACTAAAGGACACCAATAAGAAGAGAGACTTGCTTGGGCCAAGAAACACAAGTAATGAACATTAGACCGGTGGAAATCTGTCCTTTGGTCTGATGAATCCAAATTTGAGATTTTTGCTTCCAACCGCTGTGTCTTTGTGAGACACAGAGTAGGTGAACGTATGATCTCCACATGTGTGGTTTCCACCGTGAAGCATGGAGGAGGAGTGATGGTGTGGGGATGCTTTTCTGGTGACACTGTCAGTGATTTATTTAGAATTTAAGGCACACTTAAACAGCATGGCTAGCACAGCATTCTGCAGCGATATGCCATCCCATCTTGTTTGTGCATAGTGGGACTATCATTTGTTTTTCAACAGGACAATGAACCAAAACACACCTCCAGGCTGTGTAAGGGCTACTTGACCAAGAAGCAGAAAGATGGAGTGCTGCATCAGATGACCTGGCCTCCACAATCAACCGACCTTAACCCAATTGAGATGGTTTGGGATTGGTTAGACCACAGAGTGAAGGAAAAGCAGCCAACAAGTACTCAGATAATGCCAAGAGTGTGCAAAGCTGTCATCAAGGCAATGGGTGGCTACTTTGAAGAATCTTAAATATGAAATATATTTTGATTTGTTTAACCCTTTTTTGGTTATTACAGGATTCCATATGTTGTTTCATCGTTTTGATGTTTTCACTATTATTCTACAATGTAGAAAATAGTACAAATAAAGAAAAACACTTGAATGAGTAGGTGTGTCCAAACTTTTGACTGGTAATCTATTTAAACACATACAGTTGAAGTCGGTAGTTTACATACACTTAGGTTGGAGTCAATAAAACTAGTTTTTCAACCACTCCGCAAATGTATTGTTAACAAACTATAGTTTTGGCAAGTCGGTTAGGACATCTACTTTGTGCATGATACAAGTCAATTTTCCAACAATTGTTTACAGACAGATTATTTCACTTATAATTCACTGTATCACAATTCCAGTGGGTCAGAAGTTTACATACACTAAGTTGACTGTGCCTTTAAACAGCTTGGAAAATTCCAGAAAATGATGTTATGGCTTTAAAAGCTTCTGATAGGCAAATTAACATAATTTGAGTCAATTGGAGGTGTACCCGTGGACGTATTTCAAGGCCTATCTTCAAACTCAGTGCCTCTTTGCTTGGCATCATGGGAAAATCAAAAGAAATCAGCCAAGACCTCAGAGAGAGAAAAAAAATTGTAGACCTCCACAAGTCTGGTTCATCCTTGGGAGCAATTTCCAAATGCCTGAAGGTACCACGTTCATCTGTACAAACAATAGTACGCAAGTATAAACACCATGGGACCACACAGCCATCATACCGCTCAGGAAGGAGACGCGTTCTGTCTCCTAGAGATTAACATACTTTGGCGCGAAAAGTGGAAATCAATCTCAGAACAACAGCAAAGGACCTTGTGAAGATGCTGGAGGAAACAGGTACAAAAGTATCTATATCCACAGTAAAACGAGTCATATATCGTCATAACCTGGATGGCTGCTCAGCAAGGAAGAAGCCACTGCTCCAAAACCACCATAAAAAAGCCAGACTAAGGTTTGCAACTGCACATGGGGACAAAGATTGTACTTTTTGGAGAAATGTCCTCTTGTATGATGAAACAAAAATAGAACAGTTTGGCCATAATGACCATCGTTATGTTTGGAGGAAAAACGGGGAGGCTTGCAAGCTGAAGAACACCATCCCAACCGTGAAGCACGGGGGTGGCAGCATCATGTTGTGGGTATGCTTTGCTGCAGGAGGGACTGCTGCACTGCACCAAATAGATGGCATCATGAGGAAAGAAAATTATGTGGATATATTGAAGCAACATCTCAAGACATCAGTCAGGAAGTTAAAGCTTGGTCGCAAATGGGTCTTCCAAATGGACAATGACCCCAAGCATACTTCCAAAGTTGTGGCAAAATGGCTTAAGGACAACAAAGTCAAGGTATTGGAGTGGACATCACATTGCCCTTACCTTAATCCTATAGAAAATGTGTGGGCTGAACTGAAAAAGCGTGTGCGAGCAAGGAGGCCTACAAACCTGACTCAATGGGCCAAAATTTACCCAACTTATAGTGGGAAGCTTGTGGAAGGCTACCCGAAACGTTTGACCCAAGTTAAACCATTTAAAGACAATGCTAACATATACTAATTGAGTGTATGTAAACTTCTGACCCACTGGGAATGTGATGAAAGAAATAAAAGCTGAAATATATCATTCTTTCTACTAGGATTAAATGGCAGGAATTGAGGAGTTTAAATGTAGGAGTTTAAATGTATTTAAGGTGTATTTTAAGGTATATTTAAGGCTAAGTTGTATGTAAACAGGCAAGCAGTGTTACCACGGTCCACAATTTCATCGGTTTCATCCTGGGTCTCCAGGCTTTTCACCTTCAGGCCATTCATCGTCACCTTTCGGATGCAAATCTGAGCATTGTCCGGGATATGGTTGTGTTCTCTAGATAACTTTGCGATAACCCCATCAGTGAGAGTTCTGTGACCTCTGCATTGGAAACATCATATTCAGTCCACTTCCAGAAGGATTTATTTGCAGTCTGTCTCTCCCGTCGGTGTAGCCTTCATGCACCAGGATATTTTTTCCATGCACAGAGAGGATCCATTTGGGTTCCAATGCAGCTTCTTCTGACCTCCTCTAAGAATAATGAATTCTGAGGGTAGCAGTGAAAGATAGTTTTAAGCAGAATATTTGGATTATTAGCATATGCACGACTTGCAATACGATTGCTGGACAATCGAAGCCATCCATCCAATCCATTTATTCAGATCTGGCAGTTCAAAGAGGATAGTTTCAATGGTAATGAATTGGGCCTAGTTATTGTTCATGAGCAGCATACATTTTCATTGATTCTCTTAAATCTCTTAAATAATCTCTAATAATCCAAATATGCTCATCTTTTGCAATGTTTAGCCTAATGTACTGTTTGTCTATCTGGACTGTCTGCCTGTCTTGGTGATAATCTTAAAATAATAGAATACTAAAATAGTATTCCTTAGTTTGTGTGCCTATTATTATTTTACATTTAAGTACTAAAAACGTATTTTGTATACATTCTAATAACATTTTAGTAGTCCAAAATCGTGTTATATAAAATCGTCCCTTGTATTAATGGCAGTGTCGATTGCCTGTCAATATTATTAGCATTTATCTGTGAAAATAGACATTGAACTTGAGCCCTGTTTCAACAATCATCAGCTGATTGAGAAAATCATTTTCAGAATAACAGTAAATAACAGCTGTTATGACACACAGCACACAAAGTTTTTCTAAAACATTTTGATGTCTCATACTTTACGAAAAGTATAGTTGAAATTATACAGGCTAAAAATGAAGGCCTATACTGTAGCATTAAAAAACTGGTTCAAAAGCTAAAAAGCTTTATTTCCTTGTAATTCATTTTATTCAATGGCTTCACCTGAGTGTCCTCGCCAGCCAGGGTAGGACAGCACTTTACAACATTCCAATGTTATAGTCTTATGAATTGCTCATCCATATTTTTTTATTGAAAATGGGAACAATGGGAGAGATGGACAAATGCTGATTTACTGACTACATTCTCATTCATATTATCAAGACATGAGGTGAGTATCAAAATAGTTTTAAAAGATGCCCTTGTCTAAAATTTGAATCTCAGATACGTAGATCTTTAGCATAATAGCCTATAGTGTCAATTAAAAATATGGTGTTCTGTTATTTTGAAATAGCCTAAATGTACAGTATCATAATGAGACTAAATGAAACAACATAAGATAAATAGATTTTGTGATGTTGTCCTATATTAAATGAACTTATTAGAGTGCAAAAGGCAGACATTTCATATAAACTTTGGTTTTCTGTGGTCCAAATTTCAAAATAATTTTTATTTTTCAGACTCTTTCCGTTGGTAGGCCTAACCATGTGTCTCTACTCATTCAGAAAGCCTGCTCACTAATGTCAATACCAAAGCTGATAATTGTGACTTGATTTAATTAGAAGGATGTGAATAATGATGATGAGAGCCCACTACAGCCTAACCCTTTAATCATAACCTATTGTTACTCTGTGTCTATAAAATCACATTTCCATAGTCATGTGATAGTCTTTTTTAATTGAAACATCCACATTTAGGCTTTTTTCCATATTACCTTTTTTTTTACTTAGTCAGTTAAGAACAAATTCTTATTTACAATGACTGCCTACCCTGGCCAAACCCTAATGATGCTGGGCCAATTGTGTACCGCCCCATGGGGCTCCCAATCACGACTGGTTGTGATACAGCCTGGAATTGAACCAGGGTCTGTAGTGTCATCTCTCTAGCACTGAGATGCAGTGCCTTAGACCGCTGCGCCACTCAGGAGCCCCTTCTATTTTCATAACTGATAAAAAATTCAGTATATAGCCTATACATAATATTCTGTCTATATGAACACATTTATTTTAGTCCATATAAAGAACTGCTATGTATGAGTTAATGAAAAGTATCAAAGAATTGTTCCACATTCTCAAATAAAAAACAAATAAACAGAAACAGGCAATAGTGGGAGGGGCTCATTCGCCACATGTCTCGACAGACATGTGTGATTGGTTCTTCCCCTGATTAGTGATTCTGAGTGAATCCCAATGTGACACATCTCACTCCTATTATCAGGGAACCGGGGTTACGATAGTAATCCTAAATTGTATGGTATTAATGCTCCTGTGCTCATCTCACTCACAGCAGTTTGTCAGAGATGGCTTCATTAACCCTGGTGGCACAGCGATAGCAGGGAGAGATTGGGGGCCACTTAGCTAATAGTCATCTGTCTCCTGCCACCCTGACATTCATCAGCCAGACGTTATAGCATACGTATTAATTACAAACATATCTCTCGGCCCCTGGTAAATGTGCGTCAGGCAAGTGAGGGTGTGTGAAAGTGACAAGTCAGAGGAGATTTCTGCTATTATTTGTCATATTAAACTGTTTTATAAGCTGACAAGAAGAGGGGGTGGTTTGTTTGACATAAATATTGCAAATGTCATGTTGATGCGCTTCATCTTCTGAGTGGCGCAGCGGTCTAAGCCACTGCATTTCAGTGCTAGGCATCACTACAGGCCCTGGTTCAATCCTGGGCTGTATCACAACAGGCCATGATCGGGTGTCCCATAGGGCAGTGCACAATTGGCCCAGCGTCGTCCGGGTTAGGGGAGGGTTTGCCTGGGGTAGAAATCTGTTCTTAAAATAAAACAAATACAAATATACACTAATAGACATGGACAGACTTCAATGTATACAGTACTTTACACTGATGTATTCCTTGCTAAATGCACCAAGGCAAAGCACAGGAGTCAGAAACAGCCACAGTACATGCTAGGCATCAGTCCACTGATTTCATGTACTCAACCCACTAAATTCATGTACTCAACCCACTAGAGAATTTAGTGCATTTAGCAAGGCATACATCAGTGTAAAGTACTGTATACATTGAAATCTGTCCAGGGTTTCAACTGGCGGCCAGCCAAGTTCTGAGCTAAACAATTATAATATGTTTTTATTTTAAATGTTTTATTGTTGGACATAAAAGACTGTAAAAACACCAACAAATCAGCTCCAAGTGATTTTAATTTTGGAGATTTGTTCCAAAGTATTCACTAGCATCATAGAGAGATATACACAAAGTGTACAAAACATTAAGAACACCTCCTCTTTCCATGACATCGACTGACCAGGTGAATCCAGGTGAAAGCTAAGATCCCTTATTGATGTCACTTCTTAAATACACTTCAATCAGTGTAGATGAAGGGGAGGACACAGCTTAAAGGAGACAATTTAGACATGGATTGTATATGTTGTGCCATTCAGAGGGTGAATGGGCAAGACAAACCATTTAAGTGCCTTTGAATGGGGTATGGTAGTAGGTGCCGGGCGCACCGGTTTGGGTCAAAGAACTGCAATGCTGCTGAGGTTTTCACGCTCAACAGTTTCACATGTGTACCCAAAGGACATACAGGCAACTTGACACAATGGTGGGAAGCATTGAAGTCAACATGGGCCAGCATCCCTGTGGAATGCTTTCGACACCTTGTAGAGTCCATGCCCTGACGAATTGAGGGCAAAGGGGTTGGGGCAACTCAATATTAGGCAGGTGTTCTTAATATTTTGTGCACTCAGTGTATGCGATCGTATACAAAAGTAAGCAAATATAAAATGATTATATTTAGTATTATACCTATTTGGGCTTCTTGCAGTCAATTTGCAATCTACAAATTACTTGCAATTATGCTCCGGCCCCCTGACCATCCACTCAAGATATAATCATCCCACTGCTCCAGGCCCATATGTTCTCATAGAAATCAGAATCATGAACACAGTGGGATTCCCTGCCCAAAATACATGGGCAGAATGAGAATAATTTGAATTAGACAGACTTTCCCATTTCCTACTAACAGTGATGTCAGCAGCGCCAAACTATGTGCGTTGTTAATTTCTGGGCAGCTGTCCTTATGCTGTGCCGCCTGACCAGACCTGAACCACACAGAAGAGCAGAGCCGGAGTGAGGGCTGAGCCCAGACAGACTCCCTCTCAGAGCCTGGCACAGAAGGATGTGTCATGAAACCTGGGTCACCCTGGCACGAACTGCATCCCGGCAGCACCGCCTAGGAGAGGGGAGAGGCCTCAGCTCACTGGGCAGGGCAGGTCTGGCACGACACTGGGTGGGCCTGTGTGGTCTGTGTGGCGGTGGGGGGTTAACAGGGCCAGGGATGACAGGAAGTAAGGGAAGAGAGAGAGGATAATAGTGCTAGTTCTCTGACTGTCTGGCACAGCAGTACAAATCAGCCAGAGAGCAGGGATGCAAGCTATAGCAGCTAATGGCTAATGGGCTATTCGAAACACCATTAAGATCAGCTAAGGATCACATTGAAGAGTAATATGGTTACAACATACTCTAAAAGTCAGTTGGGCTGGTGAAATGTATGGGCACTAAATATTAGGACATAAAATAAACTAGAGGGCTCGAATACAGCAGGCTACTCCAGCAGAACTGGGTCATGTTCATTTTTCACACACTCACTCAGTATACTCTTTATGGCAAAAGAGGATACAGTTCAAGCACATATAAATATAAAAAATCCCATTCCACTATCAAATGACCTCCACAGCTGTACTGAGTTTACTCATAGTGCAGGGAGACCACAGCTCCGTGCCAGTAGGGCAGTTTATCCGGCAGTTCCCAATTAAGATTGAAAGATGTCTGCAGAAAGAATGGGGTATCAGCTATGACATGGCACCTTGAGTTTGAAAAATCTATTTTGGTTATTGAGCTACAGTAACCAAAGCAGTACAGGGCAGTACACTACAGCACAGCAGCGTAGAGTAGGCTAGAGTACAGTTCAGTACAGTGAAGTTAAGTACAGTAAATTACAGTTCAGTACAGTAGTGTATTGTACTGTACTCTAATGTGCTCTACTCACTGTACAGTAAGGTGCTATCCAAACTTGTGAAACATATGTCTATGATAGGTACAGATTTGGTACAGTCTGGTCTGACTGTGGACGTTAACACTAAGGCCAGGGTGGACTGACCAAATTTCAACTACTTTTTAATGTCCATGGATGTCCGGTGTCGGTCGGTGCTCAGTGGGGGATGATGCTGTTCAAAGTAAATGGAAGGAGAGGGGGCTCATGGGTAGGTGCCAGTAAGAGCTGGGAGAGGTGACATTAACTGGAGAGTGAGAACGAGAGGCAGAGTGAGAGAGAGGGAGAGGTTGTCCAGACTCAGACGGTTGTTAACATTCTTGGTTTGACCACCAGATAACAGAAAGTGAAAGAAAACAGTAACCAGCTGAATATAACAGTATGCCAGTGGGAGGCAGGACAGTAGCAGGCGACCCAACTGTGGTTTGTGGCTACTATCATTTCCCATTGAAGCCAATTCATTTGCAGTGATTACTTAAAAATTCCTAAACAAAATTGATATCAGTAAAATCACTATAACCAATTGGTAGGTCTGTTACTTCTGTAAGATTTCATCATCCTCCCTCCTCATGAGGATATGTGGGTCTTTGTTAACGGAATTACAATGCACAAGGCAATATTTCTCTAAAACTAAATATAAGTGTTGATATTCATTGCCAGTTGTCTTGCCATCAACATTATTGTGTTTGGACGTATTTCTGATACCATTTAAGACTTTTTATGGTAGATGTTTTCTAAGGCCCCCTTTGCATCTGTTTATCCGGTAATCAAAGCCTTTACTTATGCCTCATTTTTAAGATGGAATTAAAAAAATAATAATAATCTATGCCTTAATTTCCCCAAAACAGACTCTTAGCTTTCCTGTGGGGCTCAGTTGGTGGAGCATGGTGCTTGCAATGCCAGGGTTGTGGGTTCAATTCCCACTGGGGACCAGTACAAAAATGTATGCACTTACTACTTATTGAAAGTTGCTCTGGATAAGATTGTCTGCTAAATGACAAAAATGTACATTTGACACCTAATTTGATATGCTCCTATGAACTTCACATGTTGGTGCTCATGGGTCTTTTAGATGGAAATGCCCAGCAGCCAAACATGTTTCTGTCGAGGACCTACCACTATCAGGGTCTTCAATGGACAGCAAAGAGCAGCCTAGAGCCTTGGAAAGTCAATACACATATATTCACCCAGCCAAACACTGCTAGTGTACAGATTTGAGAGTTTGCCGTTGAAAAGCTGACTCTGGGCGCTTGGCTGAAGTCCTATAAATCTATCCCTGGTCCTCTTCTCTCTCTCTAGACTAATCAAATCATTCAGAATGTGTGCTTTACTACAGCCCAGCTAAACGCCATTCTGTGTCGTGTGTTATCTGGCTGCCTGTAAAGGTGCAGAAAAACCCACAGGTCTGGCTGCAGCTGAGAGATGAAGGGAAGCTCACAGTCGCGGGTGGCTGTCCCTTGACTTGGCAGCTCCTGAATCCTGCAGCTCCTTTCTTACCGTATGTGATCTCAATTCTGTATTTCCCTCAAACCAACAGGGCTGCGATTTGCTCAAAGTGTGTGTGAGGAGGTGTCAGTGTTGACCTGCGTCTGTCAGCTGTGAGTTGACTGACAGGAAGGGGAACCTCAGGGAGTATCACATCAGAGGGCTCAGAAGACTGTCAACAGCCAGGACCTGCCAGTGCCAAACCCCTTCATAGAAGCGGTGCTGCTGCTTGGTAAGACTCTTACTCCAGATGAGGATTTGACTTAATCTTTAAACTCTCCATCACAGGGAATATAAACGGGAGGCAATAGGAGAGACACTGCAGAGAAGGATAAGTGACATGGGCCAACCACTAGACCAGAGGTGCGCCTCTGACATTCAAAGACTGAGTCCATTCCATTCTGATTCCACAGCAGACAGCTGGGATTTGGTGTATGAAAGACTGAGCTTAAAGAGAGGAGATTATCATGTTATTGCCATAATCATCAAACAATGTGAAAAAAATCCCCGGCTCCAATCCCTTCACGACATAAATACTCTGAGACTATTCAACCCCATAATACAGGGTAAGTACTTAATGTGCCATTGTAGTATAACTAAAGTAAAACAACTGATAAGAACTCGTTCAACTGTAATGGACTACATAGAGTATCAGGAAAACCCAGAAACAGCCTTCCTTGTGTCAACAACCCTACAGATAAAACATATTTCTATTCTCCTCTCAGTGACAATATGAAGTATTATCCCCGGGCTATAACAGCATTTGCTATGGCTACTTACAGTACAGGAGGTCACACATGAGCCAAGTTCAGTGTGTCACCACTGAGGCAAAAATGAAGCAGATTTTCCCTTGTAAAGAAGAGGACTCCTCTTCTGTCTGAGAGGATACCCCAATGATGGAAACCCACTTTAAGATATCCAGTAGCTGCCAGTAGTTTTTGGAAGCATGCAATGAACACAGCCTCCCCTCATAGGGGTGGCAGGCAGCCTAGTGGTTAGAGCGTTGGGCCAGTAACCGAAAGGTTGCTAGATTGAATCCCCGAGCTGACAAGGTAAAAAATCTGTCATTCTGCCCCCTGAACAAGGTAGTTAATCCACTGGTCCTAGGCCGTCATTGTAAATAAGAATTTGTTCTTAACTGACTTGCCTAGTTACATAAATAAAATAGGTAGAGAGGGCCATCATCACATGAGTAAATAGCTCCTCCTCTGCAGTAGTAGGTTCAGCAGTTTGAAAGATCTACTGAGAGTGGTGATCAGGTGGGCCAGCACATTGCGGCTCTACAGATTAAAAGAGCTCTTAATGGATAGAGCAGCACAAGGGCTCTTGAGTATCCTTGTGATCAAAGGTTTCAGTTCTAACAAGCCTCTTAATCATGTTCCCCTGACCAATCAATTTAGCCTTGGTCAATGCAATTAACTACTAAGCTTATTAATCAATTCATTATTGAACGCTTCCTTAGTGAGTGCTCACCATCGTAGGTTCCACTCTCCAGCAGAAGGCCACTCTCCTCCAGGATACGGAAGTCTCCCACGCTGATGAAGTTGTAGTCCACCCCCGGCACCTCCCCTTCTCTTGGCAGCCGTGTGGTGCCTGTCAATCACACAAACAAACACACACCTATGAGCATATGAGAATGCAACGACAGCCTAGGACAGAATGAGCCCATGAACATTTGATTTGATTTAGGAAACATGGAGTGAGGGCCACCGGTATCACAGATGATGTAACCAAAAGAAAAAGGACATGGTGCTTGTGTGATATGAGCATCAGGGAGTTCACAGCATTCTCTCATTAACAGGATGTCTGTTTCTGTCTCCCCATGAAAGCTTTGGTCCCAGAAAATGTCCCCCATGGCCCAATTACTGAGGGCACCACTACCTGCCAAGCCTCTATCTTGCCTGCAGCATCATCCAGATGTCACATCAATATTACTGCTCCTGTAATTATTCCATTGTCAACCTGTTGAGGGAAAGACAAAGAGGACGAACTATGCTTTGCTTTGAGGGTGCTATGTATCTACTTGAAAGCAGAAAGTATTTTAGCACACTGAAAAAAATTATCCTGACACAGTCAATAGTTAATTTACGGTTACTTTCAAATGAGCTGTGGGAGCAAAATTTTCAAACAAATTCCCCAGATAATAAATGTCCCTGATGAAAATGAAATGCAGTTCATTTAGCAGACAAGAGAAATAGGAAGATGTATAAACGCTTTATCACAGAGAACAGTCATTTCCTGCCATTATGCATAGTCATTCACATGGTCACGTTCATCGGAAGCAATCACTTTTCCCTCAGCAGTGGAACTCTTGGCAATGTGTGTGTGTGTTTGTGTTTGTTTGTGTGTGCGTGTGTGTGTGTGTGCATGTGTGTTTGTGTACGTGTCTGTGTGTGCATGCCTCTGTGTGTGTGTTTGTATGTATGTGTGAGAGCGACAATGAGAATGCATGAACATTTGTCTACCTTGGACCCAAATTGGCGCCCCAACAAGTCTTTCATAATCTCTCCCTTTCAAATACTGCGGTCCTACTTTTTAAAGACCTGGCTTGCATGGATGCCACAGCCACAGACAAAGACACACGCCACAACAAAGACATCAGAGGCGGTTTCACTCAGAAAAAGAGGGACAGAAAAATAACATGGCATTTTTTTGCATTGTTTCATGTTGGCACTTGAAAATGCCACTGGGATTCGCTGTCAAATAATACAGAGGGAAGAAAGCATTGCAAAAACGAGGAGCATCAGTCTTTTTGTGGCCATAGCACTTACTTTGAAGATGAGACACTCTGAACTTCTGATGTCTCAGTAATGCCTGACTGCAAGCATTAGCTTTCTTTAATGCTAGAAAATGGGTTATAGCTAAAACATGTATAAGTGTGTTGGATTGTCAAAAATGTTTTATTAAAGATCTGTATTACGTTAACGCCAGAATTCAGGACGATCGTGTAATTCAAGGCCATGGTATGTCTCTTACAAAGTCCTCAGATGTAACGCTTGTCCTCTTCTTCTGACGAGGAAAAAGAGATATCGGACCAATTTGCAGCGTGGTAAGTGTCCATTTTAATATGTAAAACTGAACACCACAAAATACAAAATAACAAAGTGAAAGAACAAACGAAAATTGAAACAGTCCCGTATGGTGCAAACACAGACACAGGAAACAATCACCCACAACTCAAAAGTGAAACCAGGCTACCTAAGTATGGTTCTCAATCAGGGACAAACATAGAAAAAGGAACATAGACAACCCACCCCACTCACACCCTGACCATACTAAAACAAAGACATAACAAAAGAACTAAGGTCAGAACGTGACAGTACACCCTCCCAAAGGTGCGGACTCCGGCCGCAAAACCTGAACCTATAGGGGAGGGTCTGGGTGGGTGTCTGTCTTTCTCCGCCTCTTTAACCGCCTCCGTTGCCTCTTTAGAGCGGCGTCCCTCGCCGCCGACCTGAGGACCATAGCCATGGGTCCCGAATGGACGGGAGATTCCGGCAGCACCGGACGAATGGGAGATTCCGGCAGCACCTGACAGGCGGGAGACTCCGGCAGCTCCGGAGTGAAGTGCGATTCTGGTAGCTCCTGGCTGACGGACGGCTCTGGCAGCTCCTGGCTGACGGACGGCTCTGGCAGCTCTTGGATGACGGATGGCTCTGGCAGCTCCTGACTGACGGGCGGCTCTGGCAGCTCCTGACTGACGGGCGGCTCTGGCAGCTCAGGACAGACCGGCGACTCTGGCAGCTCAGGACAGACCGGCGACTCTGGCAGCTCAGGACAGACGGGCGACTCTGGCAGCTCAGGACAGACGGGCTACTCTGGCAGCTCAGGACAGATGGGTGACTCTGGCAGCTCAGGACCCGACGGGAGACTCTGGCAGCTCAGGACAGACGGGAGACTCTGGCAGCTCAAGACAGACGGGAGACTCTGGCAGCTCAGGACAGACGGGAGACTCTGACAGCGCTAGGCAGGAGGAAGACTGGCAGCACTGGACAGACGGGAGACTCTGGCAGCTCAGGACAGACCGGCGACTCTGGCAGCTCAGGACAGACCGGCGACTCTGGCAGCTCAGGACAGACCGGCGACTCTGGCAGCTTAGGACAGACCGGCGACTCTGGCAGCTTAGGACAGACCGGCGACTCTGGCAGCTTAGGACAGACGGGAGACTCTGGCAGCTCAGGACAGACGGGAGCAGACGGAGAGCGAAGGGAGGAGACGGAGAGACAGCCTGGTGCGGGGGGCTGCCACCGGAGGGTTGGTGCGTGGAGGTGGCACCGGATAGACCGGACCGTGAAGGCGCACTGGAGGTCTCGAGCACCGAGCCTGTCCAACTCTACCTGGTTGAATGCTCCCCGTAGCCAGGCCAGTGCGGCGAGGTGGAATAGCCTGCACTGGGCTGTGCTGGCGAACCGGGGACACCATGCATAGGGCTGGTGCCATGAACCCCGGCCCGATGAGACGCACTGGAGACCAGATGCGCTGAGCCGCACCGGGGATACCGTGCGCCTCACGGCATACCACGGTGCCTGCCCGGTCCCTCTCTCTCCACGGTAAGCACAGGGAGTTGGCTCAGGTGTCCTACCTGATTTAGCCACACTGACGGGTGCCCCCCCAATACATTTTTGGGGCTGCCTCTCGGGCTTCCAACTGCGCTGCCGTGCTGCCTCCACATACCACCGCCTCTCGGCTTTCGCTGCCTCCAGCTCTGCCTTGGGGCGGCGAAACTCTCCAGACTGTGCCCAGGGTCCCTTGCCATCCAGAATCTCCTCCCATGTCCAGGAGTCCTGAGATCGCTGCTGCTGCCCGTTACCACGCTGCTTGGTCTTTTGGTGGTGGGTGATTCTGTAACGCTTGTCCTCTTCTTCTGACGAGGAGTAAGAGATATCGGACCAATTTGCAGCGTGGTAAGTGTCCATTTTAATATGTACAACTGAACACTACAAAATACAAAATAATAAAGTGAAAGAACAAACGAAAATCGAAACAGTCCCGTATGGTGCAAACACAGACACAGGAAACAATCACCCACCCACTACTCAAAAGTGAAACCAGGCTACCTAAGTATGGTTCTCAATCAGGGACAACGATTGACAGCTGCCTCTGATTGAGAACCATACCAAGCCAAACACAGAAATCCCAAATCGTAGAAAAAGGAACATAGACAACCCACCCCACTCCGGCCCTTACCACACTAAAACAAAGACATAACAAAATAACTAAGGTCAGAACGTGACATCAGAATACAATGTCAAGCCTACTTTAGAGTGGCACTGAACTATAAAAAACTCAACTCAATGGTTTTATGTTACCAAGAGTTCAATCAGGAGAGCCAGATTGAGCAGCCTGTGCTGCGCCTGTGTAACCATCTAGAGGACATGGAGGCTGTCTGAGACCCAATGAAGGAGACTCAGGGATTATCAAGGCACACAGCAAGGACCTGCGAGCACTGTCTTCCTCACTCTCTCTCTCTCTCTCTCTCTCTCTCTCTCTCTCTCTCTCTCTCCCTCTTGATTGTACCATCTTTCGTGGCCCACTCACAGACCATAATGCTGCTGTGCCCTGGTCATGCCAAGGGGAGTGGTGATGTTTGGTTTTTGTAATGGAGCATTATCAACCTAAAGTGCTAGAAAGCTCTCAAAAGCACAAGGACAGCATGGCCTTACAGGAACTGTGTGATACACACAAGAAAAGGACAGACAAATCCAGTTTTTTTTAAAATATCTGACTTTGATCATTTTCAGTGTATTGATTTAAAATTGATTCAGTGATATTAGCTATAAACAAAATACTTTTGATTCAGAGTAATGCATTGCTAACACATCATACAGTATTTACAGTGCATTCGGAAAGTATTCAGACCCCTTGACTTTTTCCACATTTTGTTACGTTACAGCCTTATTCTAAAATGGATGCAGTTGTTTTTTCCTCATCAATCTACACACAATAACCCATAATGACAAAATTGGAAAAAAATTGGAAATTCTAAATTGCACATTTATTAAAAAATAACAACTGAAACATCACATTTACATAAGTATTCAGACCCTTCACTGAGTACTTTGTTGAAGGGCCTTTGGCAGCGATTACAGCCTTGAGTCTTGGGTATGATGCTACAAGCTTGGCACACCTGTATTTTGGGAGTTTCTCCCATTCTTCTCTGCAGATCCTCTCAAGCTCTGTCAGGTTGGATGGGGAGTGTTGCTGCACAGCTATTTTCAGATCTCTTGATCGATCGTGTTTTCAAGTCCGGGCTCTGGCTAGGCTACTCAAGGACATTCAGAGACTTGTTCTGAAACCACCCCTGCATTGTCTTGGCTTAGTGTCTTTCTCCTGTTGGAAGGTGAACCTTCGCCTCAGTCTGAAGGTCCTGAACGCTCTGGAGCAGGTTTTCATCAAGGATCTCTCTGTACTTTGCTCCGTTCATCTTTCCCTCGATCCTGACTAGTATGCCAGTCCGTCCCACTGAAAAACATCCCCACAGCATGATGCTGCCACCACCATGCTTCACCGTAAGGAAAATGCCAAGTTTCCTCCAGACGAGACGCTTGGCATTCAGGCCAAAGAGTTCAATCTTGGTTTCATCAGACCAGAGAATCTTGTTTCTCATGGTCTGAGAGTCCATTAGGTGCCGTTTGGCAAACTCCAAGCAGGCTGCCATGTGCCTTTTACTGAGGAGTGGCTTCTGTCTGGCCACTCTACCATAAAGTCCTGATTGGTGGAGTGCTGCAGAGATGGTTGTCCTTCTGGGAGGTTCTCCGGTCTCCACAGAGGAACTCTGGAGCTCTGTTAGAGTGACCAACGGGTTCTAGGTCAAACTTCTTCCATTTAAGAATGATGAAGGCCACTGTGTTCTTGGGGACCTTCAATGCTGCAGAAACCTTTTTGGTTCCCTTCCCCAGATCTGTGCCTCAACACAAACCTGTCTCTGTGATCTACTGACAATTCCTTCAACCTCATGCCTTGGTTTTTGCTATGACATGCACTGTCTACTGTGGGACCTAATATATACAGGTGTGTGCCTTTCCAAATAATTTCCAATCAATTGGATTTACCACAGGTAGACTCCAATCAAGTTGTAGGAACGTCTCAAGGATGATCAATGGAAACAGGATACACCTGAGCTTAATTTCCAGTCGCATAGCGAAGGGTCTGAATATTTATGTAAACAAGGTAGTTCAGTTTTTTACTTTGAATACATTTTCTAACATTTCTAAACACCTGGTGTATTGAGTGGTGCCAGGACAACAACCTCTCCCTCAATGTGAGCAAGACAAAGGAGATGATCGTGGACTACAGGAAAAGGAGGGAAAAACACACCCCCATTCACATCGATGGGTCTGCAGTGGAGCGGGTTGAGAGTTTCAAGTTCCTTGGTGTCCACATCACCAACAAACTATAATGGTCCAAACACACCAAGAAAGTTGTGAAGAGGACCCGACAACGCCTTTTCCCTCGCAGGAGACTGAAAAGACTTGGCATGGGTCCCCAGATCCTCAAACATTTCTACAACTGCACCATCAAGAGCATCCTGACCGGTTGCATCACTGCCTGGTATGGCAACTGCTCGGCATCCAACCGTAAGGCACTACAGAGGGTTGTGCATACAGCCCAGTACATCACTGGGGCCAAGCTTCCAGCCATCCAGGACCTATATACTGGCCGGTGTCAGAGGAGGACCCCCCATGTACAAATTACCTCGACTAACCTGTACCCCCGCACATTGACTCGGTACTGGTACCCCCTGTATATAGACACATTATTGTTATTTTATTGTGTTACTTTTTTTTTTACACTTTAGTTTATTTCGAAAATATTCTCTTAAAACTTAATTGTAACGCTCGTCGGTGGAAGAAGGTGAGGCGGTCGGAGGAAGGTGAGGCGGTGGAAAAAGGTGAGGCGGAATGCGCAGCGTGGTAAGTGTTCATATTTTTTTAATAAAGTAATTGAACACTGAACAAAACAAATAAAACGACAAACAAACAGTCCTGTATGGTGCTGAGAAAACACTGAACAGAAAATAATCACCCACACCACACAGGTGGGAAAAGGCTACCTAAGTATGATTCTCAATCAGAGGCAACTAACGACACCTGCCTCTGATTGAGAACCATACCAGGCCAAACACAAAAACACCACATAGAAAAAGGAACATAGACAACCCACCCAACTCACGCCCTGACCATACTAAAACAAAGACATAACAAAAGAACTAAGATCAGAATGTGACATGCATTGTTGGTTAAGGGCTTGTAAGTAAGCATTTCACGGTAAGGTCTATCTATATCTGTTGTATTCAGCGCATGTGACAAATACAATTTGATTTGATTTGATTTGGTTGAGAGAAGGGAGTGATAGTGCGAGAAATATTCCTCCTCACCAAAAACGTAAATATACATGAGAGGTAAGCTGCTTACTTCCCGGAAATATTTCACACTTCTGCCTGCGTTTGTGACAGTGCCATGCAGAACTGTCTGCCATAGCCTGAGGAACAGTGGGACTGTGTGTGGCTCAAACATGTTACTGTTCTTATTAGAGACTCTCCTTTGGAAAAATGTAATGGTAAATATTATGCTCTTAATTTTGTCACTTAATGTGTGTGGTAATTACATAATAATGTAGTAATTTGGAGATAAGGTCTCTGTTCTTCATGCATGTTCATCGTCCCTTCTAATAGAACCTAACATCCTTTCCTACTTTAAGAACACAGCTATTATGACCATTGAGAAGAGGATAGCACCTCAACGTCTACTCTTAACTGACGGCTCTTAACTGACGTCTACTCTTAACTGACGGCTCATTCAGATTTAATCTAATTTGCAGATTGATTTATATCTTCAACCACTCAAAGTAGAAGCTTTCGCATAAAAGACCGTAATCACAGACTGCAATTTGGAGCAACGTCTGGGTTTATGAGGATGTCTTTGCTTGTGTTGTCATGGTGATTTTCAAGTGTGTGAGAGAGACACTGATGGGTGCGTCTGTCATCTATAGTGTACTACATTTCACCCGGGCCCGCATAGGGTGCCATTTCAGGGCAGAGGTTGAGGAGACTTACAGGGGATGGTGCGCAGGTAGAGGTTGTCCCGGATGACCTGCTGCAGCTTGTGGTCCAACGAGCCCTTCTGGAACTGCAGGCTGAGATAGTGGCGCAGGTCCGTGTTCAGAACCTTCCCTGAGCAGACAGAGACAGAGACACAAAGTATTATTACACGACAAATGTACAAGAGGTTCAGTTTCAAGAGGTTAGAAAACAAACAAAGGGTTAGAGGTCAAACACGAGGTTAGAGGACAAACAATATGCTTTCCCATTCCATCAGTCACTCCAGTGAATGCACCTCATCTACACAATACAACTGACAACAAGGTTTCATATAATATGCATACAATTGTTAGACACTCACAGCTTCAATGACAACCAAGCATAGGCCAACACAACACCTTTTCCAAAGGAAGTGGTAGGTCTCGAAAACCTCAGGAGATAGCGCTTCTTCTAACCAACCCCCTAACGTCTTTGTAAAAACAGAGGAAGTTCATATAGTGCTTGAAAGGAGACAGGAACTTGAGAGTCATCCTGTAAAAGCAGAGGACAGTTTGCTGGGTGTCGGAGAAGATGACGAGGAGAGGGAGAAAAAAGAGAGGAGAGAGAGAATAAAGAGAGGAGAGAGAGAGAAAAGAGACCAGATCTTCAGTGTCTTGGATGTGAGCCTCGTCTCCAGGCTGGCAGTGGAGGGAGAAGTGGCTTTGAAATGGCTCGACTGGCGCTGAGCTTCAGTAATCATCATGTTCCCTCTCTCTCCTCTCTGCCGGGCAGACAAAACTCCACTCAACACAACTCTGTATGCATGGCTATGAATACTAATACAGCCCTCTACAGTAGACAAAGCTGGTGATAGCAATTAGCTGGTGATAGCAATGGAGATGTAGAATAGGTAGAGTAATAGAATAATGATGAGCTATGGGACAATTTCTGCATAATCTACAACCTTATCTCCTTGTTCATCAAACAATGGTCAAAATAAACACATCCCAAAATTACAAATTGTTGCTAAATATTTATTTGTGTTCTTAGAAAAACGCTTGTAGTGAAATGGGTCATGTAATGTTTGGCTACCTAACTAACTGTTATAACAGAACAAGTCATGACAATCACCATCTACAGTAAATCCAGTGACAACATAAACATAAACATAAACATAACCAGTGATAACATAAAAACGAGTGATTACTTGTTAGGAATATCCTCATCATACTCAGTTTGACCTATATTTTGCCCCTAAAGATTGATGTTACCATAAATCAACCCTTCTTTTGCATGCCATGTGGCATGTTTTAGGAATTACTATCCCTATGGGGGCAGCTTTTCAGGATAAAAGTTGTGCGTGTCCACTCTTTAGCTCTAAAGAGGGACAAATCACAGCTGGTCCAGGCTCACAGACACACAGACAGACACAGGGGAACAGAGGCACAATCTGCCAGCCCCAGCCCAAACTGTCCCAGCATTTGGTTGTAGTCCATGCAAGTCTTCCCTCAGAGAAATGCCAAAGAAACAGGCCATATAAACAGTCTAAAATACATCCCATACACTATATGTCACATCTCTCTGAAGACCAAGGCAATGATAACATGAAATACTTTGAAGGGTAAAGTTGATACCAGGCCACAATCTAGACTTGCAATGCATAATCTCCCTTCAGCAAAATGTCAAATAATTTACGGTACTTAGAATATGACTGAGAATGATTCAACTTACTCTGTAATTAATGTGTTACTTTGTTATTTTATTGAGAGGCTCCTGCTGTTTGCATGCACACGCATGCACGCATACACACACACAAATCCATGCACGCACGGATGCACACACAAATGCAGGCATGCACGCACACCACACACAAACAAACAAAAACGCACACACCAACCCCGTGGCTATACAATGCAGTCTTTGTGGTCTGCTCGGTCCTGTCAGATGGTGTTAGTGAGGTTGTCACATCAGAGATGAACCTCATTCCTCCTCTTCACAGATAACAGAGTCATTGTATACTCGGAGGTGGGGACTCAATGGCCTCCATAGTACCCGTCAGCCTTGTATGCTGGTGTATTTGGAGTGAGTGCAGCCAGCCAGGACAAATGAAAATAATTGAACTTCACCTCACATTCCCTGGTCTTCTAGTTCTCTCTCTCTCTCTCTCTCGCTCTGTACTTTTCTCTACTCCCTCCTCTGCATCTCTCTGTACTGCCACAGTACCTATACATTTCCTCCAATGTGGTGTTTCATCTTCCCACTACTTTCTCAGTCAACTATATCTGTATCTTCCATTATCCCCATTAACATCTACCTACAGTGAATGTTACCATTACCATACACACTATTGGAAGTAACTGAAGGAATCAGAATAATTTTGAGGTGTATCAATTGGGGTATGATTCCTAAAAAGATAGGTTCCTTTGATTATCAGCTTGTAAGTCACCCTCTCAATGTGTATCCCTGTTAATTACACAAGGCTTTCATCCTCATATTGGTTGGAGTTGAGTGAGTGACTCACATATGGAAGGGTAACACCAGGAATTCTTTAAGATTTATTTTCAGCTTTTTTTTAGCATCAACAATACAGTAATCCTCTGTAGAGCCTGTAGCATCTCAGGGCAGATACCAGTGGAGAGGAGGAGCACTGAGGGTGGTTGACTCAGTCTCCACACTTTAACTAACACCTCACTGTTGAGGCACACACAAGTGTCCACAAACTCATGGAAGCACACATTACAAGCGCGCACACAAATACACATGCAAACACACACGCACACACACATCCAAAAGCATCCTGAGAGAAGGGCTCAGGAATCTACCACTGGGTAAAAGAGTAACAGATATCAGAGACCCTAATTGGTCTGTTTTCAAGTATGTAGCTGATGGTTCCACATCTCTCGAACGCATGTGGAATTCTCCAGGGAGGTAATTTATTCTGTTATCTAAATGCTACATAATGAAGATTCCCCTGACAAGGCAGGGTGTCCGGAGGTTTAGTCTCCGACCGCCATATACCATTACATGCAGTATGTCACGTGAGCAAGGAATCTTCTCCATTTGGCAAAAAGCCTTCTCCTAGATGTATGCATCTGTGTCACGTTGGCATGAAGGATCGGGAGACAGGCGCAGGAATGAGGAATAGTTTTTATTATTAAGCCCAAATTTCGGCATGCCGTGTTAGGGCACGGGGACGAAAACCAAACAAACACAATACAAAACACAGGGTTGAAACCTAAACAAAAGAGCGAGGATTAACTCAAATAAATAACACAAGCGCACAATGATTATCGCACGGGACGAGACCCGTAATCATCTGTGCAATCCACAATGGCACAAAAGCCAAAACACACAGCACAGGTACTCACACGCACCAACGGACATAGTAACAATAATCAACAGACAACGGAAACCAAAGGGCACACTTATACAAGTAGTAATCAGTGGGAACAGGGGACAAGTGTGCGTGATGAATGTTCCGGAGGAATCTGTGAAAATCTTTTACTGTTCAATAGATTAAAATGTGGCATAGTCCCAAATGTGTGTAATTTGGGTTGCAAAATTCCGCTAACTTTCCCAAAATTCCCAAGTGTTCCAGAAATCCTGAATGAAGAATTCCAGTTGTCCTGCTGATTCCCTCCCAATACAGGGACTTTTCTAACCTGGATTTCTGAAAAACTTGGGAATTTTGGGAAAGCAATCGGAATATTGCAACCCTATGTGTAATGCAGAGGATACACACACACACACACATTCCTTTCCTCCATATGGCTGAGGACTTTTCTGGAATCAAGGCATTTACTAACCTAGCAGTGTGTGTTGTGAAACAGGCTCTAACACTGTGGTGCTCATCCCTGTGAGGCAGATGCTAGCTCCATGCCACGGTGAGGCCCAATCACAAGCACAGCACTCCATCATGTAATTAATGGCGGGCTGTTGGTGTCAGTGCTTCAGATCCCCTGTGCTCAGTCAAACGCCTGGGGCCTCTGTCTCCCCAGGCCTGCTGGGACACATTCACCTGAATGACCTCTGCACCCACCATCACTCCACTGAGGTGTCAGGCTGCCCCCAAGGTGTCATCCATCCACTGCTTCTAACCTCACAGCTCTGGATGTCTATTTTTTCTGGAGAAATTGGCTCAGGGCACCTTGGGCTCCTGGTGTCTCTCTCTCTCAGACAGTGGTACTGTAAGTGTGATGCGGGTCAAGCTGCAACTCAGATTGTAAATGGTGTCTGAATTGAGCCTGTGTAGGAGTAGGAAAAGCTATGGACTTCACACATCCCCAGTCCTGTAAATTAATTATCTGCACTTTTATCATCAGCACAGGGTGTAGGCTACAGCAGCAGCAACATTATCTAACAGAGTGCAAGACCCTAGGATAGGCCATAGCCTCAACCTATAGCAGTATCTGCAGAGCCTGCTGATTTAAAAGCTGTCAAGGGCCAGTGGGCTCACACGGTCACAGCTGCATCCATATTAAAGTTAACCAACCATAAGCTACGCCCATCCCTCCTCCCTGCTGTGCCACAGAGCCCAGGAGAGTTGCAGAGGAGGGACAACCTTGCTCCTCTCAGCTTCATGATTAGCAGCAGTCAGCAGAAGAGTGACAGGCTTAGCGGCTCCACAACCATGATAACATGAGGAGAGAAAAGAACAGAGGATCCCAGTATCTGTGAAGGGGCGAGAGGGAGGAGAGGGTTACCCTCAGGATGCTGACTCATGGTGTCGCTCTCTCTCTCTCTCTCTCTCTCTCTCTCTCTCTCTCTCTCCTTATCTCTCACTTATCTCCCTCCTTATCTCTCACTTATATCCCTACAACTCCAACATCTGTTCTAGTTTGCTCTCCTTCTTTCTCTCACTCATTCTGCCTCTGTTCATTCTCCATCTCTGTGTCTCTCTGCTGTAGGCAGTCCATCCTTCTGTTATGTCATTCGTGGGTCAGTGGAGCCAGATACAGCTGGAGAGTAAAACACACACCGACCCCATCCCAGTGAGGAGCCTTGCTTAGCATCTGGCTCAGATCAACAAAAGGATTCAGTATGATTACACTCACACATGAATGGAGCACATTTATCCACCCAATCCACTACAGTGTAACATACTGATAACAAAACTGGCCCATCTCTCCTCACACACAGACAAACAGGCGCGCACACACACACATACTACCGCAGTACTCTGCTGGCGAGAGACAGATCTGTTTTATAGTTCTATCCAAAAACAAGTGTGACTTAAGTAGACTGTGTTGTTCAGTATGGTTCGGGGAGGGGCTCCTAATCCCAGGCCTGTTGTCAACTCATGTCTCCGTAAAAGTGAAGTCATGTTTGTGTGTCGCAAGAGCACTGTCATGTGCTCAGTAACTGAAAAGGGAAAAAAAGAGAAAAGAAACAAAGGAAAGCATTCCAGCATAGATGCTGTGAGGAACATGGGGAGAGAGAACCACAGTGATGCACAAACCCTGGCACTTTCCCTGACCTCAGGAGACACGTCTTCAGACAGTGACAGAGTCGCTTCCCCTCCAACATGCCCCTTTCAGCTTCCAACCACAACACATAAACATATCACAACAGAGAGAACATGACCTAACACTCACATCAGGATGTTAGCAACCTAGCAGGCAGCTGCATGAAGAGAAAATGATGGAATTAGAGAGCATTTACAGCGCTGTTCATTCCGCAGTCAGCCTTAATCAAAACACTAAAAGGTCTTTATTTGAAATCATTTCAAATGCATCTCTTATCTCATTAGCTTTGGCACAGATTGACCAAAACAACCTAGGATAATAATAAGAATAATGTGGTTGAGTCAATCAATCAGTACCATCTCCTGCTGGCTGGCTGGATTCATTCCGCAGCTCTAGTGCTGTCATCCGCTCGTTAATGATGAGGGAAATGTGGTATTATATCACCGTCATCATCTTCAATGGCCTAAGATATGAGCCTGACTACAACCTGCTCGTTAGCCGAGCTCCATTGTGAAGGGGGAACTAAAGACAGCAATCAGAGTAGACAGATCCTGGAGCCTCTCTTAGGCATGACTGACTGACTAACTGACTGACTGACTGACTAACTGACTGACTGACTAACTGACTGACTGACAGACTGGCTGACTGACTGACAGAGGAAATTCCAATTATCGTTGTAGCTGCAGTGCGCCCGATAAGCCTGAAATAGGGTTAGCCGTTGTTGTGATGACCATATCTGCTCCAGTCACTCTTTTGTGGCAGGCAGCCTTTGGAGATTTCACAAGGAGTGAAGGAGTATGTGCGTCACTCACTCACTTACGCTTTTCCATTGTGAGCGTCAGTGTGTTGATGGTTCCTAAACACGTCCCTTCCAGGTCTACTGATCTATCTTTAGGTTTGGACTGAAAGAGCTCATTTCTAAATGAATATGGCTGTGTGCTTCTCATCATTTAGATGAGACAAACAAGAGAAAATAATCTGTACAGCAACCAAAAATGTACTCTGCTACTCTCTTTGACCACAGGCCACTGCTCCTCTCTCTTCTATGTCTTGTTGCAGGAGAAGGCAATCGTTTGCGAGCATTCTAAAATGGCAGTCCATCGTCCCCCAATGCATTTAATTGTTGAGTGAGCAAAAAGCGTCCCGAGGGCATGTGTACAGCGGACATCTTCAGGAGAGTGAGGGATTGTGGTGAGAGCTCAACCCCCACCCCTACACACACAGTCTCTTCACAACATAATGTTGTGTTGCTTGGTGCAGCGCTCCTTCAGACTTTGCTTGTTTGTTTGGATGTAACACTGAGGTGAGAAATTAAATCTGAGTCATCCAAAGCCTCAGATGAGGCCATTCCTAAAATGTCTCCTCTCTGGCTGTGGACACTCCTAATGCTCTTCTCATCTTAATCCCTCTCTAAATCCTATTACCTGAGATTAATCAAAAATACATTTTACAATTATAATCTAGGTGAATCAAGTAGTTTAGGACTTTACAGGACTAATGTATCCTTCAAAATTCATTAGGCATATGAGCCGACCTACCCTGCTGTGCTGGGGAAGGATTCAGCATTGTGTGTGGGGGGTTACTGTAGGAAAGCAGAACGATTGAATAACATATACTTTATTAGTCCGCATGAGATGGAAAGTTGTCTTCTGCTGTTATCCAACCCCGCGATATACACACACACACACACACACACACACACACACACACACACACACACACACACACACACACACACACACACACACACACACACACACACACACACATTAGGTTGGAGAGGCTGGAGCAGAGGGCAGCCACAGTGCAGCGCCCAATGAGCAGTTTAGGGGGTTAAGTTCCTTGCTCAAGGGAACATCGGTGGTAGGTTGCACCTGAGATATTGGTGCCAGCACCCCTCCAGTTGCTGGCTCATTCCCTCCAAGGCTGGCATTGTGTGCCAGGTTAAGAAGACAGCAGAAGATTAGCCCAGGGATGTGTGTGGCAGCCTGGCTCTTACCTGCTCATCCCCATCATAAGGCCTTATTGTGAGTAACTAAGCTGGTTAGCTAAGCCCACAGGGAAACACTTGGACCAGAAACAGAGTGTGCTCATCTCTAATTGGCTGGGTCAGCCACCACTGCTGCAGACATCTTAGCTCGGCAGGAGCAGGATAACGAGCTCTGTGAACCACAGGCAGTCACACAGTCAGGCCAAGCAAAGCACCTTGACATGTAAATAGAGTCAAAATTGAACTGTATCGTAGCTGCACTTGATTCACTAACTACAGCACAGCAAATTAGTGCAGTGCTCAATCCCAAAATGGCTGCAATACAGGTTGTGTGGCTTGGCAGGCAGGCAGACAGAAAAAGTCAGTGGTACATGACTTGGGATATCCCTTTATGAGAGAAATGCTCCGCTAAGCCACTTCTCTCCAACACCACCTAGCTCAGAGATGTACCGAAGACCTGCAGATTCTCCAGACAGCCCCTTAACATTGAGGCGTAGTACAATGTAAGGCGGTAATCATGTCCGCACTCGGTTAGACTCAGAGGCACTCAACTGATACTCAACACATGATAATAGAGATATGTCATGTTTGCAATGAGTAGCTGAAGAAAATCAATCACGTGCTCTGAAGTCCGGGGACGTGGGTTTGCCTGCAGCCCAGCCCACTTTCTCTATGGGCTCAAATATCTTTTCCTATGGGCTCAAATATCTTTTCCTATGGGCTCAAATATCTTTCTCTATGGGCTCAAATATCTTTCTCTATGGGCTCAAATATATTTTCCTATGGGCTCAAATATCTTTCTCTATGGGCTCAAATAGAAGGCCAGGTGTTTGCCATGACATCTGTAAAGGTGCTGAGTAAAGAGTGGATGTGTTGTATGATAATGGGAAAAGAGACAGAGAAAGAGAGATGTAACCAGGGAGACAGGGGATGGAAAAGTCCCTCCTGCTCCTCCACATGGGCTATGGCACACACAGATACGCACGCGCACATGCACACACATGCACAACACGCATGCATACACTCTTTCTCTCTCACACATGGATAGACACACACACACAGATACAAATATACACTCTGTCTCCCCTTTTCACATGGCCAAATTAATAGAGCCTGCTAATTCTCTGTGGCCCCAATGCATTTTCTATTCAGAGGGGAAATCAATGATGGATGCATAGATGCATGGAGACATATTCAGGTGCGGGCCATTGAGGGGACATGACACAAGCTCTTTCTGTAGACACATTATGTAATAGACCTCTGCTCTGGTATTCTTAGAGCAGTCTGACTTGAAAGGCATCTCAGTCAGAATGTCTGCTGAGCAAGAAGTTCATGATGTAACGTGATGAATCCATGGAGACGTGAGAGATGAGATGGAGAGTCGGCCATTTGTCAAAATGCTAAATCTGCACTGCAGCGACTCTGTACACATATCCCTCTTAGGATCCTCTGTCTTCTGCATGATGCAGAGGACATGTCTCTCTCTCGTCACTCCCTCACTACAAGGGCATACAACCTTATAATATCATACACAGTGGATGACACTAGGAGTGTTGGCAGCCATAATCCTAATACTCATGTGGTGTACCAATTGTTGCTAAGGAGTAATTGGTCCGCCATAGTAATTATAATGCGTACACTGCTGGCTGCTTGGCCTTGCCTGGCTACCCAGACTCCTTTCTCCGGCCAAATGCTACGCCAAATGAGTCTGGATTTGAGTACTTCCCAGACCCTTCACCGATTGGGTTAGGCCAGAGCCAGAACACACGTGGGCAAAGCGGCGGTTTGATAATTCGTCATTGGCGTTGATACTCTGGTTGGTAAGAGATGATCAAATCGCTGATTACTTTGCCCCTCGTGCCCCTCATAACCACAAACGACTTCAATGATGGCAGTCTCAGACTAAAGTATGTAGCGAACGACAGAGCAGCAGAACATTTATTGTGAGTTGTCAGGCTATGCTTGGCCCCCAGAAGAACCACCAGCTGTAATTAAATTAACTATTTAATACAGTCTCTGCAGCCATATGCTCCGCCATGACACAGAGAGAGGGAGATGGGAGAGGAGGATGGAGAGAAGAGAGAGAGAGAGAGAGGAGGGAGAGAAGAGAGCGAGAGAAAGAGAGAGATAGGAGGGAGAGAGAGAGCAAGAGATGAGGAGGGAGAGAGAGAGAGAGACAGAGAAAGGGAAAGAGCAGGAGGATGAGAAGGAGGAGGGACAATGTTTATCTTTATCATCTCAAGGTTAAGTATCCAATCTGCAAAGCTGGCATGTCCGCTCTTCACGGGCTACTCTTCAAGCCCCATAAACCCCCCACTCTCCACACAATGCATCCACTACAGCACACCCAGTCCGTCCATCCTCCTCCCCTACCTGACACCTCACCGTGCTAAGCAGCCTGTGAAAGACAGTTCGACACATCCATAGATCAATACTGATGAGAGTATGGAACACAGCAGTCAGTCAGTGTCCCAGAACCTCAAACACATGCAAAACACATGCAACAGCTTTTATTATTACAACTACAAATCAGTTGTCACTATAGACAACACTGTCACTCTAAGTAGCTTGGTATTCCCCTGGTGTGCACGGGGAGCATACATACAATACAATCCCTTCAATAAGCAGAATCAATTAAAGCTGTATTAGCCTATTAGGAACTGGTATTTATCTGAACACATATCCAAAGGACTGACCAGGAGGGGTTTTGGAGGACAATGATTCATTTAATCAAGTGTGAGTGAACTTTCCCCAAAATCATGCAGCTCCACAACATAATCCTCTTTTCCTGAAACATTTCACACAGGATTAGCACCCGAGGGAGCCTGGGTGTAAAAAGAGAAAAGGGATGGATGCAGAGAGGGAGATAGAAAGGGAATGCAGTGGAAGGGAGGTAGAGATGGTATGGGTGCTGGGTGGGGAAGTGGTCGGAGGAGAGTATAAGGAAAAGGAGGGCTGTTCTGTCATGGCACTAACTATATGATAGGAGAAGAGACAAGAGGAGAGGAGATAAGAGGAGATAAAAGAGATAAAAATCACTGTGTAATGTTTACAAAACATTCACATTGGTGACAGGCTTGAATAAATGAGTCACACAAAATTAATCAAATACAGGATAAAGCATACTGTGTATCTGGATTAGAGACTTTGTGTTGCCCATAGTGGGTGAAAACACACTTTGGTGATGATATATTTTACCAAGACAAATATGACTATTCATGTTCCAAATTGTTCAGTGGGGTCTCTAACACTCCATAAACATAATATCCAAAATGGCGGATTTTGTAAGCTAATACATCCGATAATAAGCACAGGCTCTGTTGACATAGAGGTTGCTTTTCTGGATTTAGTTTTGTTGCTTTCTGTGCTATTGCTCTGTCTGCGTGCTACGTGTTGCTTGTTCTACGCTGAAAAGAAAAAGAGGAGCTCAGGTGCAATAATTGAATAACCTAATATTGTCACGCCCTGATCTGTTTCACCTGTCCTTGTGATTGTCTCCACCTGCTCCAGGTGTTGCTTATTTTCACCGGTGTATTTATCCCTGTGTTTCCTGTCTCTCTGTGCCAGTTTGTCTTGTCAAGTCAACCAGTGTGTTTTTCCCCACATGCCTGCTTTTCCTTATCTCGCTTTTGCTAAGTCCTCCCAGTTTTGACCCTTGCCTGCCCTGACTCTGAACCTGTCTGCCTGACTATACTGCCTGCCCTGACCTCGAGCCTGCCTGCCACTCTGTACCTCCTGGACTCTGACCTTGTTATGATCTTTTTGCTTGTCCTCGACCATTCTCTTGCCTGCCCCTTGGATACTAATAAATATCAGAGACACGAAACATCTGCCTCCCGTGTCTGCATCTGGGTCTCGCCCTGTGCCCTTAGAAATATCCAACGTTTCGGCAGACAAGCGTTCTTCTATGTTGCTCTGCATGTGCTCACTGCTCATTGTTTGTTTATATTATTATTATTGTAATTGTTTTTAATAACCTTCCCAGGGACTGTGGATGAAAATTAGCCGGCTGGCTAAAACGGCACTTTTACTGAAACATTGATTCATGTGCACTGTCCCTGAAAAATACAAATAAACTCAAACTAAGGTGCAGGCTTCTCGTAACAACTTTTGAGGATTTTAAATTTTGTTGTCGTCTTCAAAGTTGTTTCCACGGGTCGCAAAAAGCGAAATTAGCATCACACGAGCTGAATGAAATGTAAAAGGCTGTGAAAATAAAAAGCTTGGCATACACTCAGTGCTCCGTTGACATTTCACAGACTGTTTTTGTGAGAAATCTTTGAAAAAGAGTAGGAAATTTGAATTAATATAAAAAGCGTACACTAACATCTGAAAATACTACACGTCTCAGAATCAATACTAGTCACCTTCATTTGGGCCATCCTACAAGGGTCAAGGTAGGCAGAAGTGTGATACTGCCAATAGGGGTCTGACACTGGCAATAGGGGTGTGTTGGGCTGTATTTGAGTATTTGATTAAAGGCCTCCATCCCCAGCCTAATGCCTTTCCTGCCTTCCACTGAATTATTCACTGGCTTTGTGGAGTGGGCTGGGGTGTGTACTGCATGCTACATGCCTGCTAAGTGTGTTAGCCTAAAAACATAATGCAATAAAGCTCAGCCATGCATAATGGATGGGATCCCAGGACCGCCGCCCGCCATGGGAGCAGGGATCAGGAGAGCTCAACGGCAATGTCGCCAAAACATTGGCTTCCCATGTTGCACCCGATCTCCCTCCAGCCACCTCTCCCTCCCTCCCTCCCTCCCTCCCTCCCTCCCTCCCTCCCTCCCTCCCTCCCTCCCTCCCTCCCTCAAACAGCTTAAAAAGCAACATCATTGGACAGCTACTCATCAAAGTCAGCATTGTTTTTCTTCCTCTACCTCATCGCCTTCCTCATGACCACTATCTGTAAATGCACAGGGCCAAAGCAGTTTCTTCACCATATACGGTAGCATGCGTAGGCTACAGTAATCAGCCATACTCTCATCTCAGTGGGCAGCATGCTTCGCTGTCTCCCCCCCCCCCCCCCCCCCATCAAGGAAATGAGCCGTCTGAGGACTCTGTCACACAAACTCATTTTTCACCTCAGTGGCTTCCTTTCCCACAGTCTAATTCACACTCTCTGTGTAGTCTTCACTGGCATTACTGTAGGTTAGAGGACTACTAAACATAGACACGTCTAAGGGCATTGGGCAGGTATATGGAATTGGTGGGAGAGCATTACATCTCCCAATCAATATGCGGCCAGGAGAACAGCTCCATCAGCAAATAATTTAGTCTGGCGGGGTGCCAGAGAGACGGCAAGCAGTGTTGCTGTGAATGCAGGGCCTGAGGGGTCTACAGTATGTAGGAGGTGGATGTTCCAAGCCTAGATGTGTTATATGCTGTGCCAGGGAAAGCTGTTAGTGAAATCACCAAAAACACACAACAATCACCAACAACATCCAAAAAACAGTGAAATACTGACCGTACGCAGATATTAAGACATGGTTTGGAAAGGGCAATGTACGGTGCATTTGGAAACTATTCAGATCCCTTCACTTTTTCCACATTTTGTTACATTACAGCCTTATTCTAAAATATATATTTTTTTTATCCTCATCAATGTACACACAATACCCCATAATGACAAAGTGAAAAACAGGTACATTTTTTGGGGCAAAAGTATTAAATACCTTTTTGGACAAGATTTATTCTAATCAAACATTGGAGATAATATAGGGCAAGTACTGGAAACAATAGAACACTGAAAAATCTGGGAAACCAGGCCTGCTATTCATAGCTGACTTTGAAAATGCTTTTGATAAAGTACGACTGGAGTTTATATATAAATGCCTGGACCATTTATATTTAGGGGAATCTCTTATAAAATGGGTTAAAGTTATGTATAGTAACCCTAGGTGTAAAATAGTAAATAATGGCTACTTCTCAGAAAGTTTAAACTGTCAAGAGGACTAAAACAAGGTTGTCCACTATCTGCATATCTATTTATTATGGCCACCGAAATGTTGGCTATTAAAATCAACAATAATATCAAGGGATTAGAAATCCAGGGCTTAAAAACAAAGATGTCATTGTACGCTGATGATTCATGTTTTCTTTTAAATCCACAACAGCCTCGTAGAGGATCTAGATACCTTTTCTAACCTCTCTGGATAACAACCAAATTATGATAATTGCACTATATTACATATTGGATCACTAAAAATACAACCTTTACATTACCATGTAGTTTACCAATAAAGGTCTGATGGTCATGTGGATATACTCAGTATTCATATCCTGAAATAAATCAATGATGTAATTCCAATACACTGTTATAGAAAGTTAGCAAAAATAGATAAGATATTGCTTCCATGGAAATGTAAATACCTTTCTATTTGTGGAAAAATCACCCTGATTAACTCTTTAGTCATATTACAGTATCCCTATTTGCTTATGGTCTTGCCTACACCTAGCGAACAGTTTTTAAAAATGATATGGGAAAAAAGTATTCCATTTTATTTGGAACGGCAAGCCAGACATAATTAAATGGGCCTCTTTATATAATGAATATGAATTCGGAGGGCAGAAATTTGATTAAATATGAAAGCATTAGACCTGTCTCACCCTATGTTCAAGAAAGGCCTTTTTCCCTTTATTCAGATTACAATCTCTCACTATCATTTATTTGAAAAGGAAATCATCTCCCAAATATCGCTATTTATAAAACAAGCCATAGAAAGTGAGTGCTCCTTATAGGACCAATGGTCCTTATAGGACACATCACTGCACTCTATACTACTGGTCATCTCTGCAAGATCCACTGGTATATGCTTATTTATAAAACCCTTATAAAACCCTTAGATCTCATTCCCCCCTATCTGACATACCTACTGCAGCCCTCATCCTCCACATACAACACCCGTTCTTCCAGTCACATTCTGTTAAAGGTCCCCAAAGCACACACATCCCTGGGTCGCTCCTCTTTTCAGTTCGCTGCAGCTAACAATTTGAACGAGCTGCAAAAAACACTCAAATTGGACTGTTTTATCTACATCTCTTCATTCAAAGACTCAATCATGGACACTCTTACTGACAGTTGTGGCTGCTTTGTTGTCTCTACCTTCTTGCCTTTTGTGCTGTTGTTTGTGCCCAATAATGTGTGTGCCATGTTTTGTGCTGCTACCATGTTGTGCCGCTGCCATGTTGTGTTGCTGCCATGTTGTTGTCATGTTGTGTTGCTACCATGCTATGTTGTTGTCTTAGGTCTCTCTTTATGTAGTGTTGTGGTGTCTCTCTTGTCATGATGTGTTTTTTCATACATTTTTATTCTATTTTTTATTATTAATCCTTTTGCCTTTCGGTAGACCATCATTGTAATTAAGAATTTGTTCTTAACTGACTTGCCTAGCTCAATAAAAGTACAATTTATTTTGAAGTAAAACTAATAAAGTATACCAGTTTCATTTAAGGACCAAAACATTGACAGCTGTGCCATGTAGATTGCAAAATAGTCAGGAAGAGATTTTTGAAGTGCCGAATCCATGGAACATGGTTTGTGAACTGATATGCAAAACAATGCAGGATTCAAAACATAGAATTTTTCAATTTAAATTATTATACAAAATTCTTGCAACCAATAGAATACTATTTATATGGGGGATAAATCCTTCCCAGCTCTGCAGATTTTGTTGCGAAGAGGCAGAATCATTAGATCGTTTATTTTGGTACTGTCCATATGTAGCATGTTTTTGGTCACAGGTCCAGGAATGGCTGAATAATTACAATATTTACCAGGAGCTAACCCTGCAGATGGCACTACTGGGTGATCTGAAAAGTCATAGTCAATCAATCAATAATACTTTTAGCAAAAAAAAATATTTTCAATTTACAATCTGTAGAAACAATGAGAATAGAAAGGTTAAGAACTTTTTTGAAACATCACAGCACAGTTGAAACAGGCAGGTAGCCTATTGGTTAGTGCGTTGGACTATTGCAAGATCAAATCCCCAAGCTGACAAGGTAAGAATCTGCCGTTCTGCCCCTGAACAAAGCAGTTGACCCACTGTTCCAAGGCCGTCAAAGAAAATAAGAATTTGTTCGGACTTGCCTAGTTAAATAAAGGTAAAATAAATATATGGCAAATAGAGATCCACTATGGATGGTTTTAAGAGATAGATGGGAGGGGTTGAATGGAGCTGAAGGTTGGGACTAATAACATCAAGATAACTAATTTAAAACATACTGTGCCTGTAAAACATATATAGGTTAAGACATTTTGCGGAAAAGCACAGTTTAAAAGATATGGCTAATAGAAAACAAACCGGATGGACCTCAGAAATAGATGGGAGAGGTTGAGGGTAGAGGAAAGACAGGAGTAAAAACTAACAAAATAGTGTCCATAAACTGTACAATACCGTGTTTTCTTTATTTTTTACTATTTTATTCATTGTAGAATAATAGTGAAGACATCAAAACTATGAAAAACACATATGGAATCATGTAGTAAGCAAAAAAAGCGTTAAACAAATCCAAATATACTATATATTTGAGATTCTTAAAATATCCACCTGTAACATCTTCTCCTGCTCCTCCCCTCCGGCATACGACGTCGCCAGAATACTAACCACCGGTCCTGGGATTCATCATTACACACACCTGTTATTGATTATGATTCACACATGGACTTCATTGCCTTCATCATTTCCTCCCCTTTATATGTCATTCCCTTATGTTTTCTCACCAGTTGGTATTGTTCTTGTTTACCAGCGTGTAGCCTTATGGAATTGTCTCGTTACTGGTTATGTTGTTTTATTAAACGTTTCACCTGCACCTGCTTCCCGACATACAGCTCTGTTATTACACCACCATTTTCCTTGATGACAGCATTGCACACTCTTGACATTCTCTCAACCAGCTTCACCTGGAATGCTTTTCCAACAGTCTTGAAGAAGTTCCCACATATGCTGAGCACTTTTTTGCTGCGTTTCCTTCGGTCTGTGGTCGACTCATCCCAAACCATCTCAATTTGGTTTTGGTCGGGGACTGTGGAGGCCAGGTCATCTGACGCAGCAATCCATCCCTCTCCTTCAAATAGCCCTTACACAGCCTGGAGGTGTGTTGTGTCATTGTTCTGTTTAAAATTAAATGATAGTCCCACTAGGCGAAAACCAAATGGGATGGTGTATTGCTGAAGAATGCTGTGGTAGCCATGCTGGTTAAGTGTGCCTTGAATTCTAAAGAAATCACAAACAGTGTCACCAGCAAAGCATCCCCAAATCATAGCACCTCCTCCGCAATGCTTTACAGTGGGAAAAACAAATGCGGAGATCATCCATTCACATATCACAAAGACACGACGATTGGAACCAAAAATCTCTAATTTGGACTCCAGACCAAAGGACACATTTCCACCGGTCTAATGTCCATTGCTTGTTAATTGAAATGCATTCCAGGTTACTACATCATGAAGCTGGTTGATAGAATGCCAAGAGTGTGCAAAGTTGTCATAAAGACAAAGGGTGGCTATTTGAAGAATCTCAAATATAAAATATTTTTTCATTTGTTTAACACTTTTTTGATTACTACATTATTCCATGTGATATTTCATAGTTTTGATGTCTTCACTATTATTATACAATGTGGAAAATAGTAAAAAATAAAGAAAAACCCTTGAGTAGGTGTTCTAAAACTTTTGACCAGTAGTACATATAGTCTGTATAAGCTTGCGCCTATTTGGGGAGGGGTGGTAGGGTTGGAGGGTAATAAATGAGATATATATTTATCTTAAAGATATGTATATATGTATGTATATGTATTTATATGTGTGTATGTGTATGTACAGTTGAAATATGAAGTTTACATACACCTTAGCCAAATAAATTTAAACTCAGTTTTTCACAATTCCTGACATTTAATCCTAGTAAAAATTCCCTGTCTTAGGTCAGTTAGGATGACAACTTTATTTTAAGAATGTGAAATGTCAGAATAATAATAGAGAAATATTTATTTCATCTTTTATTTATTTCATCACATTCCCAGAGGGTCAGAAGTTCACATACACTCAATTAGTATTTGGTAGCATTGCCTTTAAATTGTTTAACTTGGGTCAAATGTTTCAGGTAGCCTTCCACAAGCTTTCCAATAAGCTGGGTGAATTTTTGGCCCATTCCTCCTGACAGAGCTGGTGTAACTGAGTCAGGTTTGTAAGGCCTCCTTGCTCGCACACGCTTTTTTAGTTCGACCCACACATTTTCTATGGGATTTAAGGTCAGGGCTTTGTGATGATCACGCCAATACCTTGACTTTGTTGTCCTTAAGCCATTTTGCCACAACTTTGGAAGTACGCTTGGGGTCATGGTCCATTTGGAAGACCCATTTGTGACCAAGCTTTCACTTCCTGACTGATGTCTTGAGATGTTGCTTCAATATATCCACATAGTTTTCCTGCCTCATGATGCCATCTATTTTGTGAAGTGTAGCAGTCCCTTCTGCAGCAAAGCACTCCCACGACATGATGCTGCCACCCCTGTGCTTCACAGTTCTATTTATGTTTCATCAGACCAGAGGACATTTCTCCAAAAAGTATGATCTTTGTCCCCATGTGCAGTTGTAAACCATAGTCTGGCTTTTTTATGGTGGTTTTGGAGCAGTGGCTTCATCCTGAGCGGCCTTTCAGGTTATGTCGATATAGGACTCGTTTTCCTATGGATATAGATACTTCTGTACCTGTTTCCTGCAGCATCTTCACAAGGTAATTTGCTGTTGTTCTGGGATTGATTTGCACTTTTCACACCAAAGTACATTCATCTCTAGGAGACAGAACGCGTCTCCTTCTTGAGCGGTATGACGGCTGCGTGGTCCCATGGTGTTTATACTTGCGTATTATTGTTTGTACAGATGAACGTGGTACCTTCAGCCATTTTTAAATTGCTCAAGGATGAACCAGACTTGTGGAGGTCTAAAAAAATTTTGGCTGGCTGATTTCTTTTGATTTTCCCATGATGTCAAGCAAAGAGGCACTGAGTTTGAAGGTAGGCCTTGAAATACATCCACATGTACACCTCCGATTGACTCAAATGATGTCTATCAGAAGCTTCTAAAGCCATGACATAATTTTCTGGAACTTTCCAATCTGTTTAAAGGCACATTCAACTTAGTGTATGTAAACTTCTGACCCACTGGAATTGTGATACAGTGAATTATAACTGAAAAAGTGTTTCTGTAAACAATTGTTGGAAAAATTACTTGTGTCATGCACAAAGTAGATGTCCTAACTGACTTGCCAAAACTATAGTTTGTTAACAAGAAATGTGTGCAGTGGTTTAAAAACAAGTTTTAATGACTCCAACCTAAGTGTATGTAAACGTCCGACTTCAACTGAATATCGTCAAATCGCCCAGCCCTAGATACACTGTAGGTTGCACAGGGCTCTATGGCAACCACATTGTACCGGCACAAGAGAGGCTGGTTAGATCAATTACCACAGACGCTATGCAAGTAGTCATTCCCTACAAACAAATCAAAGAGACCTTGCTTACAATTCTGCACTTATAATTACTCCTGTAAAGAATGGCTGCATTCATAGAGCAGCAGAAGAGACAAGAAACGGAACATTCTCAGTCCTCACACAGGAAAATGACTAATGTTTCTCTGCTCTGTTAACGTCTGACTACAACTGTATGTGTATGTATGTATATATTTGCAAAAAATATATGGGGGATTGGAAGTTATGCAGACAATTACATTGATGGAATCTACAATATTAAAGCTGATCTACCCCCCCAGAAAAATTATCTGACCCACCAATCAGACGCAAGCCACTCCATCATAAAAGGCACATGTTAGCCTGCTTGGAGTTTGCCAAAAGGTACCTACAGGTCTCTCAAACCATGAGAAACAAGACTCTCTGGTCTGATGAAACCAAGATTGAACTTTTTGGCCTGAATGCCAAGCGTCACGTCTGGAGGAAACCTGGCACCATCCCTACGGTGAAGCATGGTGTTGGCAGCATCATGCTGTGGGCATGTTTTTCAGTGGCAGTGACTGGGAGACTAGTCAAGATCGAGGGATGGATGAACGGAGCAAAGTTTAGATCCTTGATGAAAATCTGCTCCAGAACACTCAGGACATCAGACAGCGGCGAAGATTTACCTTACAACAGGACAATGACCATAAGTACACAGCCAAGACAACGCAGGAGTGGCTTTGGGACAAGTCTCTGAATGTCCTTCAGTGGCCCAGCCAGAGCCTGGACTTGAACCCGATCGAACATCTCTGAAGAGATCTGAAAATAGCTGTGCAGTGTGTCCATCCAACCTGACAGAGCTTGAGCTGATCTGCAGAGAAGAATGGAAGAAACTCCACAAATGCAGGTGTGCCAAGCTTGTAGCGTCATACCCAAGAAGACTTGAGGCTGTAATCGCTGCCAAAGGTGCTTCAACAAAGTACTGAGTAAAGGGTCTAAAAACTGTTTGTACTTTGTCATTATTGGGTATTGTGTGTTGATTGATGAGGGAAAAAAACTATGTATTCTATCTTAGCATAAGGCTGTAATGTAACAAAATGTGGAAAAAGTCAAGGGATCTGAATACTTTCTGAACGCACTGTATGCACTGGTGCACTATTTACAGTAGATATTGAATAAACTAACTAAAGCCTAGCAAAATGCTACTGAGCATGCATGATACCGATGATGTGACCAATTTCTCCAAGTTATGGACACATGACACCACATGTCTGTAGAGTGTCAAAACACAATTAAGCAAAAACAAAAAATAACTACAGAGACACAATCCATACCTCGTGCAGTACTGGCTGAAACTCTGCTGGGCTTGGAAGCTTTTTAACTTGTGGAATTATGTTCCTCTGCAACCCATCTTCCAGTATTTAGTCTGACAATGCTCTGCTAGAGGAGTAGCTGTTGGCATTATAGTACACTAACCCTTCACTATACTGTAACTGGCTGGCTGCGGAAACGACTTTCCTTGGAATAACCCATCGTCTACACTCGACTCAACTCCACTCCAATCAACTAAACAGGGTCTCAGCCTTTCAATGGCTGCCTTACCATTGATTTCACTGTAAGAAAACTTCCACTGGTCCCAGATATAAACATAAGAAGGAAAGTGGTGGCAATTATTCAACACAAAGGAAGTAAAGCTTAAAACAAATATCCCAGACCCCTCCTGTGTATTTGTCAGAAGTATAAATAAAAGGGGAAATTGGCCGCCGACGCATGTTCCCCAGCAGGGTTTGAGACAAAACAGTGCTCTTTAAACAAAGGGAAATGTGTACACATTGAGCAACAGTTTATGGCAACAAGAAAAAGTAAGAAATCAACTGGCAACATGTGTGTCGAGAAAAATAAAAAACAAACAGAGGGTCAGTGGTAGATGTTGAGTGGGCACGCGCGTGTCAGCTCTGCGTTGGTGATACTGGCAGACAGATGGGGTGCCATTCACGTCTGCTGTTAACGCCTGTGGGCACCAATTTGACGCCAGTCTGGGGCCGAGGGGTATACCAGTCACACGGAGACATGGTGGAGTGTGTGAGCGTTTGTGTGTACATTATGTGTGTGTGTGTGTGTGTGTGTGGGTATGTGTGTGTACATTTGTGCGTGTGTGTCCACCTGGGGGAGTCATGGCCTGCAAGAGGAAAGGCCTGTCACATCCTGTCTGAACAAGGACCTAGTGCCCTGGGAAAAACAACCTTCGGGGAATTAACCATGTCATGGATTAGCAAATATTTACCCACCCTGCTGCCCTATCACCAATCCTATTTGAATAAAACATTAGAGCTTTCATTGGTACTCCATGCTTATCTGTTCGTTTTCAATGTTTAAAGAGGATGACATTCAGCCTGGCATCATGTCAGAAGTGAATTCTAATTAAAGTGTATTGGGATAGAAGATTTAGTGAAATGATAAGAGAAATGTCTCTGGCCGGGGGACAGGTGCAGCGGTCAAACCAATTGGCCTATGATAATTGAGATGCGATACACTCTTGACCCTCCAGTCTGGAGAAAAACAAGGCCCAGTGAGAATGTCCTTCTGGCATTGTTTACTGAGCTCATTTAAAAGATGTCTGGTCAATAAGACAATGAGAGGCAGGGTCAAAATATAATAGACAGACAGGGTGAGGGGGGAAAGCAAGAGAGCGAGAGAGAGAATGCATGTCAATACTGTATGTGATACATCCCATGTATGTATCTTCTCAGGATTAGTGTGATTCTTTAAAGTTCCAAGACACAGCGTCCAGCATCCCTACTCTGAGACAAACAGCAAGCTCAAACCCCCTTTTTTTATTATCATCTCTGACAGCAGCATGCATCTCTATGGCTCTCTAGCTCTGAACCATGGAGTCTTTGCCAGACAGCTGCATTCAGGTGTGAGCCCCCCTCACACCTGTGCTTTGAAATGAGCACCACCCGCCACTGATTAATCAGTTTAATTTAGATGGTTATTAGTGTAATTATTAGTGTTATTAGTGTAACCTATAAGAAAAACATCCTAGGTTAGGAAGATATGTGGTAGTCATATGTCTGTGGTTGCCTGCCTGCCTGCCTGGGGGTTTACACATCATTGCACCACTTTAAATGTTTGGACAGCTGAGCTAGAATGAGCTGGGAGGGGGTGATATTTTATCCACACAGACAATCTTGTTTCTCATGGTATGAGAGAACTTTGCCTTTTGACAAACTCCAAGCGGGCTGTCGTGTGCCTTTTACTGAGGAGTGGCTTCCGTCTGGCCATTCTACCATAAAGGCCTGATTGGTGGAGTGCTGTAGAGATGGTTGTCCGTCTGGAAGTTTCTCCCATCTTCACAGAGGAACTCTGGAGCTCTGTCAGAGTGACCATCAGGTTCTTGGTCACCTCCCTGACCAAGTTCCTTCTCCCCAAATTGCTCAGTTTGGCTGGGTAGCCAGCTCTAGAAAGAGTCTTGGTGGTTCCAAACTTCTTCCATTTAAGAATGATGGAGGCCACAATTCACCACAGGTGGACTCCAATCAAGTTGTAGAAACATCTCAAGGTTGATCAATGGAAACAGGATGCACCTGAGCTCGATTTCGTGTCTCAGGTCTGAATAGCAAAGGGTCTGAATACTTATAAGGTATTTCTGTTTTTGATTTTGAACACATTTGCAAATATTTATAAAAACCTGTTTTAGCTTTGTCATTATGGGGTATTGTGTGTAAAAATGTTTTTATTCAATCAATTTTAGAATAAAGCTGTAACGTAAAAATAATTTGGAAAAAGTCAAGGGGACTGAATACTGCCCGAATGCACTGTATCTCATGAAAGAGAAAATAATCAGAGAGTTAAGATTTTAAATCTGAAAAAAAGAAAGAGAGCAGCACACAGGTACACGCACACACAAAGGCACACAAACATACACAGGCACACACACACACACATACACACACACACACACACACACACACACACACACACACACACACACACACACACACACACACACACACACACACAGTCACACACGCACAGGCACACACCCCTCTAGCATCTGACAAAAAGCATGGCATTTTAAGGAGGGAAGCTGTGGAGAGGGGATGCCAGCACTCATCAGCTGCTGTCAGACACACATCAGGCTCCATCACCCCACCCTTTCTGCAAGCCACCACCCTCCCCAATAAAACCTCTCTGGTCTGTCTGCTACCCCCCACTGTAATGCATGCAGATGTGGAAGATGTGTTGTTTCACAGAGGCTGGTGGAGCTTCACCAAGCGATATACTGGATCATCTGGACTTGATATGACACCCTAATCAGCATTCCAGTAAATAACACAACATCCATCATGTCTAAACAACATGCAGCTAACCCAAACATAGAGGACTGTACTGCAGCAATGCAATGCAATGCACTGCACGAAACCATTGCAAAACAGCTGTTCACGTGCACCGTCTCTCCTCTTCACGTTGATCCCAGACAGAAAAAACGATAGCAATCACCCCATCTTTTTCCCACAATCGCACCACAACCACCACCACCTCACCATCCCCTTCCATCTCTAAAGCCCTTACCTCCCCTCTATTACACTAATAAGGCTAATCACCCCTCGGGCTGGTGCAGCCCTGGGCCTGGGAGAACATGTCAGAGAGGGGAGATCAATGGACCACATCAAAGGCTGGAGCTGCATACAAACCGCCCAGCAAGGCTCTCGAGATAAGGCTGCTCTGTAAATTTTTCATGAGCTTCTCAACAGCACTGTTCTGTTCCTCGCCTGTGGATGTAGTGGAGCTTGCCTATTTTAATGAGTAGGAGGCTGCAGCCCAGTCCAACAGCATGTGCGTATACACACACACGGGCATGCACACACACACACGCAGTAAGTTAGTTCAATTTTGCGTGGTTGCTACACACACAGACACATTCAGTGTACTCACTCCCGCACACATAAACATACATATACGCCCAGAGACATCCACACACCACTGTGTGTAGTACAGTAAGTATTGGATCCATTAGGTTTACACTCATAATTAATAGGTTGCTAATTAGAGGATAGTTTGCAGAGTTAAAGTAATGGTTGGGGCAGAGAGCGAAGGTAGATCATAAAGTGAGCGTGCATAGAAAATAAGCGAGTAGGAGTAGGATAAAAAAAATGAGGTCAAACAGTCCGGGTAGCCATTTGATTAACTGTTTAGGCCAATTAGCCACTGTAGAGCAATTAGCCAGCACACTGCTCTGCCAACACATAGATTTCATGCTGCACCATCAGGTAGGCAGGCCAACACATACAGTTGAAGTCGGAAGTTTACATACACTTAGGTTGGAACTCGTTTACCAACCACTCAACAAATTTCTTGTTAACAAACTATAGTTTTGGCACATCTACTTTGTGCATGACACAAGTCATTTTTCCAACAATTGTTTACAGACACATTTTTTCACTTACAATTCACTGTGTCACAATTCCAGTGAGTCAGAAGTTTACATACGCTAAGTTGACTGTGCCTTTAAACAGCATGGAAAATTCAAGAAAATTATGGCTTTAGAAGCTTCTGGCTAATTGACATCATTTGAGTCAATTGGAGGTGTACTTGTGAATGTATTTCAAGGCCTACCTTCAAATTCAGTGCCTCTTTACTTGACATCATGGGAAATTCAAAAGAAATCTGCCAAGACCTCCGAAAAAAAAGGGTAGACGTCCACAAGTCTGGTTCATCCTTGAGCAATTTGAAAATGCCTGAAGGTACCACGTTCATCTGTACAAACAATAGTCCGCAAGTATAAACACCATGGGACCATGCAGCCGTCATACTGCTCAGGAAGGAGACGCGTTCTGTCTCCTTGAGATGAATATATTTTGGTGCGAAAAGTGCAAATCAATCCAAGAACAGCAGCAAAGGACCTTGTGAAGATGCTGGAGGAAACAGGTACAAAAGTATCTATATCCACAGTAAAACGAGTCCTATATTGACATAACCTGTAAGGCCACTCAGCAAGGAAGAAGCCACTGCTCCAAAACCGCCATAAAAAAGCCAGACCACGGTTTGCAACTGCACATGGGGACAAAGAGCCTACTTTTTGGAGAAATGTCCTCTGGTCTGATGAAACAAAAACAGAACAGTTTGGCCATAATGACCATTCTTATGTTTGGAGTAAAAAGAGGGAGGCTTGCAAGCCAAAGAACACCATCCCAACTGTGAAGCACGGGGGTGGCAGCATCATGTTGTGGGGGTGCTTTGCTGCAGGAGTGCCGGGTGCACTTCACAAAATAGATGGCAACATGATAAAGGAAAATTATGTGGATATATTGAAGCAACATCTCAAGACATCAGTCAGGAAGTTAAAGCTTGGTCGCAAAAGGGTCTTCCAAATGGACAATGACCCCAAGCATACTTACAAAGTTGTACCAAAATGGCTTAAGATCAACAAAGTCAAGGTATTGGAGTAGCCATCACAAAGCCCTGACCTCAAATCCCATAGAACATTTGTGGGCAGAACTGAAAAAGCGTGTGCGAGCAAGGAGGCCTACAAACCTGACTCAGTTACACCAGCTCTGTCAGGAGAAATGGGCCAAAATTCACCCAGCTTATTGTGGGAAGCTTGTGGAATGCTACCCGTAACGTTTGACCCAAGTTAAACAATTTAAAGGCAATGCTACCTAATACAGACGATATGATACAGACGATATGAACCGAGGCTTAAATTCCTCCAACTTAGGAGATAGGTGGGGGAGAAAACGTAAGCCCTCGCTCAGCAGAAAGACTTGAAGAGAATGTGAGGATGAGGAGATTTGTAAAGGGAGGTGACTTTTAAAATGCTGCTGGCTGCGGGGGATCATTGGATGAGTGATAGGTGTGAGATGATCCACATATTGTCCTCTTCTAATCACAGAACATATGAAATGCATGAAATTCATCAAATGGATACATCTCTGCAAAAATGGCTTATTTCATTACTCACATTTTCAGGAAGTGAAATAAGCAAAGAGTGAATTATATTATGGGACGTGGGAAACTAAATAATGTAAATTGAGGGTGTGACTAGACCAGCCAATCATCATTGCATTTTAAAGCTAGCATTGTTTCTCAGAGTGCATGTGATTTCTCCCCGGAGCATTTGCTTACTGTATACTCAATTACACTTGTGTACTTCTTCGGAACACTGAATAGATGTTATGGTATATTCTGAGAAGAGATCCCTTTTCACATACGACACCTTGGTCAAATTGTGCCAAGGTGGAGGATCAAGCAATACCTCGTATTAGCTGAGAAAGGTCCAGCTGCATGCTTGAGAAGCATCTCATTAGAAGGAGCCATGGAGCCAAGGATGTATTTCACCACCAGACTGCACAATATGTATCTTCAACACAGCTCTGAAACTGCCTTAAGTCTCGGTCTAAATATATCACCATGCTGTGAATGGAACACACCACAACCACTGGTAGGAGGGGGGTCAGAATGCTTGATGCTGAACGTTTTAACTTATGGAATAGCCAGAGTTATGAGTGGAATTTGATTTCCACCTCTTCCACATCACACCTTATTCCCAGCAGGGTGTTTTCTGATGATGGAGGAAAAATCAATACTTTAACCAGCAAATTACATTCTGTTCCATGTTTCATATGTCAGAGGGAAATGCCATGAACTGCGGTAAATAGTTCAGTACAGATTTGAGCCACAAATATTGACAGAAATTCTCATTAAAAGTAACAGAGAAGGGCAGATTTTCCAGAGTGTTTTCTAACTGTTCTAAAAATAATACTACATTTATAAAACCCACATTATGTCTAGCATACAGAAACACAAAGGCCTATGCTACCCTGGACTCAACAGAAGACCAGGCTGTAATTGCAGCAGACCTAAATCTCCCTATGCCCATCATATGATGTCAGTCAAGCTCCCTGTGCAGCTCAATCAGTGACAGGTACTTAACAGCTGTCTGTCTCTGTTAGGCTCAAACTACAGGACTAGACATTTTTGTGTCAGAAGGGTCAGATGGAAAAAATCTATATATTGTTGTCAGCCATTTTATCCATTATTATCCATTTATCTCATATCCATTGATATTCACATAAACGCGCGCACACACACACACACACACACACACACACACACACACACACACACACACACACACACACACACACACACACACACACACACACACACACACACACACACACACACACACATTGGAGGGCAGCCACTTTGGAGACTGCAGACTGGAGACTGCAGACTTCACTATACTGTGTTCCTCATTACTGCCCATTACTGCCCAACTACACACACTCTCCCTGTGATACCTCCACACAAACAACCCTGTATCTCTCAGATCTCTATCTCATATTTTTCTGTGAATATAGTCCACGTCAAACAGAGCTTCATTACCATATAGCCAAATGCCGAGGTGGAATCTGCACCATATAGCCAAACGCCCCCTAAATGAATCTGTACCACTCTCTGGTTAACTGAACATACATCATACACAGTCCAAAAACACCAAATACTTTTACCAGCACACACACATATTGTTCTCTCTAAAAGCTGTCTCACCAAGCCATGAATGCATTGTGCTCTTAGTAGTTATTGAAAAACACATTTCCTGATGTGAGGATAAAATCCAAACTCATTTTATGTGATTTAAGTTGAATGTGAATCTGTTATTTCACACACTGGATGCATGACCTACTTATGCCATACACGGACGCACACACACCCGACTGAAACTACAGTGTGGCATGGTTTCCCCGTAGTACCCGAGAGAGGGCTGTGAGAGAGCTCTCCTGGGACACATTCACACTGGGCTGCCATAGGCACACTCTTCTCAGCTATGAAACACTCCTCATCTGTGTACTACCCACTCTCCTCAACACCAACCAACTTACAAATGTTCCCAGAGTACAATTTCAAAAACCTGAACAAAATGCTGCAACATGTCATGATTAATGTTTTCCCGTTCGCGTTCAGTGGGATAGCATCTCCTCAAAACCCAGTGTTAGTGCAGCCATTTTCAATAAGTGAATTCTCAAATTAGGTCTGAAATGCCTTGGTTATTGCTCTAAATCAAAGGGTCTATTTTTAAGTGTTGATTGGAGCAGAGGCAAGTTGAGAGCCACGTTGGTGTGAATGTTATGGAAATTGACTTTTCACATACACCTGAGCACTGGGCTTAGCAACGGGAGGGTGTGTGAGTGAGCATGTGCACAGGCACAAGTCTGTGTGGAAGAGACTGAAATATGCTCTTCTCTCCTCTCTCTTCTCCCCCACTACTTCGCTCTCCTCTCCATTTCTGAACGGTGGACTCCATTACCCGTTCTTCCATTTCATGCAACGGTCATTTACCCAAATGTCTCCCATGCTGAGGGAATGACAGGGGTAAAATGACAGGCAATAAGTGACGATTGGGAAAGTAAATATGAGCATTGCAGAGGCTCACAAAAAAAGCAGATTCCATAACTTCAACGTGGTGCCCTAATGTATTTACTTTGTATGGCACCGGGAGGAAGAACACAAGGTGAAGGTCAGCAAACATCTGCTTTGGGGGCAATTCCCATTGAATACTCCTCATTCCAACACTATGATAATGTTATCCAATGGCTGAGCATAAATAGACATGGTGTGTAGTTGTGACAGATGAGCAGTGTTGGTCAAATCTCCAATGTAGAGCGCATCGGGTGACAGTGACGATGCCGTAGCTCTCACCCCTGTGTCCACTCTGTGATAGCGCTCCAGTGTAGGGTCAGAGTCTGTTGTCTTAGGTGTGACCAGTGCATTCAAATGGTCTGATGGTCTGATTCAACATTGCTATAAGGGACGTGTTAAATTTCAAGCATCACAAAGCTTTTTGGCAGATGCCTTTGAATTCCACATTGCATTGACTGGAAAACAGTAAGCATACATTGGTTATGTGTATGTGTGTGCGTGCACAGTATGTGTGCAGTGTGTGCATGTGTGCCAAGTGTGTGTGTGTGTGTGTGCATGTGTGCAGTGTGTGTACCGTACCAAGAGAGTGTGTTTCTGTGTGCACCCCTCAACCATACTACTTAGATTGTCTTTCTCCACCCCTCTATTCAGCCCCATGACAGTCACAGGCCCCTTCTCTACCTGTCCCTGGGGACTGTAGCTCAAACAGAACTATGTTGTTGCCATGCTGTCTGCTGTCACAATCACAGAGCCATATGACAGTTCTGCCTGCCACCTCACCACCCTTGGTTTGTTATTTTGGAAAGTTTGTTGTATTGGAAAGTTTTGAAAGTCTATTAAAAAAGTTTGGTTACGAGCTAGCTAGGTTTTGAGTTTGGATCCTGCGACGCGGTTGGCATCAATTTCTGGGACCGCTACTATCTGTCCAGTGATCCTGCCAACCATAGCAGCTAGCCTAGCTGGAAGCTAGCTGCCTATCAAGCTAGCAGGGTTTTCTTGAGGGCTTGAACGCAGCCCGCGACGCAGTTAGCCATTGTGGCTGGGACTGCGGATTGTCCCGGGCTTGTGGCTGTCTAGATCCCTGCTGTTTGTTGTTGTTGTTTTCCATCTTCCCTGCGACCTGCCCTGTCTGAAAAATTGAGGACTAACAGTGTAACCTATGTTGCTATCATGACAAAGACCATAGCCAGCGGGAGTACTGTTTGAGGACAGTGGTGTCTCTCTATCACAGGTGAAGGATCTTTCAAACTAACAAAAATAGTCTTACAAGCAGTTGTTACAACAACAAGAAAATAGCTTCAGGTATTTTGTCCAAATACTGATGGAGTCAACTAATAAAAGAATAGTCGACCTGACCAGAGAGGTCAAGGACCTGAAGAACAGTTTGCAGTTCTCCCAGGCTCAGCTCAATGAGTTTTAACAGGAGAACGGCAAGATGACAGCAATCTGTAAGTCATTGAGAGAGTAAATCAGTTCTGTATGTGAATCCATGATAACAATGACAGAGAAATCTGATTATCTCGTGGGTGAATCAAGGCAGAACAACATGGTTGTGGGCGGAATTTCAGAATCACCACATGAGACCTGGATGGAGTCTGAGGACAAAGTGTGGGAAATGATCTCGGAGAAACTGAAGATGGGATCACAGGAAGATTCAGGTGGAGCGTGCCTACAGGGCTGGAAAACCCATCACCGGCCCAGGTGACAGGTCCCAGCCGATAGTGGTCAAGTTCCTGAGGTTCAAGGACAAGGTAGCTGTTCTGGAAAGAGACAAGATCTTGAGAGGAATGTATATCTTCCTCAATGAGGTCTATCCTGAAGCTGTGCGCCAGAAGAGGAAAGAACTTATCCCAGCCATGAAAGCTGCCAGAACGTGTGCGGACATTGCTTACATCCGTTATGACAGGCTCATTGTCCACCGTCCCTTCCAAAAGCCTGGAAGGGATGAGATAGCCAAGCCTATGGGTCCGTAGCTTCAACCCCGCAGTGCACACACACACACTGATTAATGGACTGCTGAATGTATATTTGTTCTCTTGCTTTGTTTGCTCTGTTCCATATTATACCTACTGTATCTCTGATAAACTACCCAGGAAAGGGCTGAAAATAGCCCATATTAATATACTATATGTAGCCTTAGAAATGAGGTTCATGAAATCAATAACTTGCTAACATCAGATAACATTCATATGTTAGCCATTTTTGAGACTCACTTAGATAATTAATTTGATGATACAGTAGTAGCGATACTGTATCATCAAACATATATAGAAGAGACAGGAATGCTTATGGGGGATGTGATGCTGTATAAATTCAGAGCCATATCTCTGTAATGCTTAGAGAATATCTTATGCCAATTGCAATTGAAGTGTTGTGGTTGCAGGTTCGCTTGGCACATTTAAAGCCTTTTCTTTTGGGGTGTTGCTATAGGCCACCAAGTGCCAATAGTCAGTATCTAAATCATATGTGTGAAATGCTTGGTAGTGTATGTGATGTAAATAGAGAGGTCAACTTTCTTGGGGACTTGAAAATTGATTGGTTTTCATCAAGCTGTCCGTTCAAGAGGAAGCTTCTCACTGTAACCAGTGCCTGTAATCTGGTTCAGGTTATTAACCAACCTACCAGAGTGTTTACAAACACTACAGGAACAAGATCATCCACATGTATTGATCACATTTTTACTTATACTGTAGAACTTTGTTCTAAAGCTGTACCCATTGAATGCAGTGATCACAATATAGTGGTTACATCCAGGAAAGCCAAAGTTCCAGAAGCTAGGCCTAAAATAGTGTATAAGAGATCATACAAAATATTTTGCTGTGACTCCTATGTGAATGATGTTATAAATATTTGTTGGTCTGATGTGATTAATAAGGAGCATCCAGACGCTGCACTTGATGAATTTATGAAATTGCTTCTACCAATTATTTATAAACATGCACCTGTTAAGAAATTGACTTTTAGAATTGTTAAGGCTCCATGGATTGATGAGGAATAGAAAATCTGTATGGTTGAAAGAGATGGGGCAAAATAAGTGGCTAATAAGACTGGCTGCATATCTGACAGGCTGACTTACTGCAAATTGAGAAATTATAGACTAAACTCACCAAAAATAAGAAACTGTTTTATGATGGCAAGATCAATGATATAAAGAATGACGGAAAATAAATTTGGAGTGCTTTAAATTATGGGCAGAAAGACAAACTCTTTCATCGAATCAGATGGCTTATTCATCACAAAACCATTTGATGTTGCCAATTATTTGAATGATTACTTCATTGGCAAAGTGGGCAAATTTAGGCAGTGAGCCATCACACTCATGCATAAAAAACTAATAATGAAAGAAAGCATTGGAAGTTTTAATTTTGTAAAGTTAGTGTGCAAGAGGTGTAAAAATGATTGTTATCGATAAATAATGACAAACCTACTGAGGATGGCAGCTGACTCCATAGCCACTCCTATCTGTCATATCTTTAATCTGAGCCTAAAGGAAAGTCTTTGTCCACAAGCATGGAGGGAAGACAAAGTATTTTCGCTACCCAAGAGTGGTAAAGCAGTCTTTACTGGTTCTAACAGCAGACCTATAAGCTTGCTCCCAACGCTTAGCAAACTGTTGGACAAAAATGTGTTTGACCAAATAAAAAGCTATTTCTCGGTAAACAAATTAATAACAGACTTTCAGCATGCTTAAGGAGAAGGGCACTTTACATGCACTACACTGACACAAATTACTGATGATTGGTTGAAAGAAATTGATAATAAGATGATTGTGGGCGCTGTACTGTTTTCAGTGCAGCCTTTGATAGTATTTATCATAATCTGTTGTTGAGAAAACGTATGTGTTATGGCTTTCCATCCTCTGCCATATCATGATTCAGAGCTATCTATCTAAAAGAACTCATTGGGTTTTCTTTAATGGAAGTTGTTTTTTGCACGTGATGTCAGAATGCACTCACTGTTCGAAAATGTGATTGTTACACAACAGGACAGTTAACACGAGCTGCCTGCTAATTATCTATAGGCTATGTTTCAACTTGTCAATTTCAAATGATTTTCTAACCAGTTGTATTTTCTAACAACAGTTTTAATTGAGGTGTGTTCAGCCTCCTCATTAATTCACATAGAAGTGGCCAATTTCAGTGTTGCAGACAATTTATGTTTGAGGCTTTACTGAGCTTTACTCTCTCTTCAAGGAGAGCCCAAGCACTTCACCAATGTTTCCACAGATCAAGTATGCAGACATTTGCGCAGTCTAGCACGAATTGGAACATTTTCTGGCTGGTGCTCGCATTGCGTTCCTTATGGTTTTCCTTACAAATAATAACTTTGGACATGTGTGCGTTCCTATCAAAGTAAGTGCCTTATTTTCTGTATATCGTGTTGTTGTTTCTACTGTAGTATACAGTATGTTTGTTTTGTATGTATGGAGTATAATGTATTTAGAGTTTTATTCACATTTGAAAAGTACTGGTGACAAATAATGCATTCCAATAATTGCATATATTGTAATGGACACCTATGACAAGTGTAAAATACTTTTTGGAAGGTTCTACTGAATATAATGAGCTAATGCTAAGCTATTTGCCAGCTATGTGTGGTGCCATGTTTGTTGACATTATACAATGCATTCTGGGTGTCACGTAAATGTCTGTCAGACCAAAGATGTTATAATGAGGAGATGGGTAAACTTCCGTAAGTGAATGAAGGGAAGTGAATGATCGTAGACAACACACCCCCTTGAACATTCATACTGCAAACAGACCAAACTCATCTTGTCTCCTCTAATTATCTTTGGTTGACGTGAAAAAACAAATGGTGGCGCACACAAACTTCCCATCGTCTGATTACGTTCGATTTCTAGAAAGTGTTTTAGTCAATTATTTTGATCAATGGTGAGCTCACCCGTGATGTGATTAATTATAAATAGTAATTGCTATTAGCTAATTCACATTGTGGTTTCTGACTGCCAAGAGTTATCTAAATATGACCGCTTGTGTTACGTCTATCTTTCCTCAGTTAGCGCTAGGACTAATGTAGCCTACATTTTCCGGTTTAGATGATTGTGTATGCTGTCGCTACTTCTGTGAATATCTGAACATTGCATCCCAAAATAAACTGGTCACATTCAGGACATAAATGTCACGCCCTGACCTTAGAGATCCGTTTTATTCTCTATTTTGGTTAGGTCAGGGTGTGACTAGGGTGGGCAGTCTATGTTTTATATTTCTTTGTTGGCCTGGTATGGTTCCCAATCAGAGGCAGCTGTCTATCGTTGCCTCTGATTGGGGATCATACTTAGGCAGCCTTTTCCCACCTGTTGTTTGTAGGATCTTGTTTTTGTACTGTTGCTTTCCAGCCCTACAGAACTGTGCATTTCATTTTTTTCCCGTTTTTTCCCCCCGGTGTCATCAATAAAAGAAAGATGTACGCCTACCACCTTCCAAACGAGCGTGACAATAACACTTTGTAAGGACTGTGTTAGTGCAAAATGTTTCTGTGAAAAAAACAGTGTGGCTAGCTCAAATGCTGACTGTTGCCTCAATCGAAACTGGACGTTCTAAATAAGCGTTCTAATCACACCGGTTTAAGCATACGATGCAGGGACCACTGTAGAATGATCACACCATTTTGTTGTTACAGTATATGTGAAAAGGTTCATGTCAAAGTGTGGTGTACCGCAGGGCAGCTCTCTGGACCCTCTACTCTTTTCTATTTTTACCAATGACCTGCCACTGGGTGGCAGGGTAGCCTAGTGGTTAGAGCAATCTAAGGTTTCAAGTTCAAACCCCCGAGTTGGCAAGGTACAAATCTGTCGTTCTGCCCCTGAACAGGCAGTTAACCCACTGTTCCTAGGCCGTCATTGAAAATAAGAATTTGTTCTTAACTGACTTTCCTGGTCAAATAAAAAAAATAACTGGCATTAAACAAAGCATGTGTGTCCATGTATGCTGATGATTTTGCGACTTTACGCTGCTGCTGCTACTCTCTGTTTATGCATAGTCACTTTAACTATACATTCATGTATGTACTACCTCAATTGGGCTGACCAACCAGTGCTCCCGCACATTGGCTAACCGGGCTATCTGCATTGTGTCCCACCACCCGCCAACTCTTTTATGCTACTGCTACTCTCTGTTCATCATATACGCATAGTCACTTTCACCATATCTACATGTACATACTACCTCAATCAGCCTGACTAACCAGTGTCTGTATGTAGCCTCGCTACTTTATATAGCCTGTCTTTTTACTGTTTTCTTTACTTACCTATTGTTCACCTAACACCTTTTTGTGCTATTGGTTAGAGCCTGTAAGTAAGCATTTCACTGTAAGGTCTACTACACCTGTTGTACTTGGCACACGTGACAAATAAACTTTGATTTGATTCAATGATATACTCATCAGCAATCACAGCTAATGAAGTCACTGAAATCCTTAACAAATAATTGAAGTCTGTTTTGGAAAGAGTGACCAGTAATAAACTGGTCCTGAACTTCTCTAAAACTAAGAGCATTGTATTTGGTACATAATAATAATTTCCTAAGTTTTAGACCTCAGATGAATCTGGTAATGAATGGTGTGACTGTTGAACAAGTTGAGGAGACTAAATTACTTGGTGTTAGCTTAGATTGTAAACTGACATGGTAAAAACATATACAGTGCCTTGCGAAAGTATTCGGCCCCCTTGAACTTTGCGACCTTTTGCCACATTTCAGGCTTCAAACATAAAGATATAAAACTGTATTTTTTTGTGAAGAATCAACAACAAGTGGGACACAATCATGAAGTGCAACGACATTTATTGGATATTTCAAACTTTTTTAACAAATCAAAAACTGAAAAATTGGGCGTGCAAAATTATTCAGCCCCTTTACTTTCAGTGCAGCAAACTCTCTCCAGAAGTTCAGTGAGGATCTCTGAATGATCCAATGTTGACCTAAATGACTAATGATGATAAATACAATCCACCTGTGTGTAATCAAGTCTCTGTATAAATGCACCTCCACTGTGATAGTCTCAGAGGTCCGTTAAAAGCGCAGAGAGCATCATGAAGAACAAGGAACACACCAGGCAGGTCCGAGATACTGTTGTGAAGAAGTTTAAAGCCGGATTTGGATACAAAAAGATTTCACAAGCTTTAAACATCCCAAGGAGCACTGTGCAAGCGATAATATTGAAATGGAAGGAGTATCAGACCACTGCAAATCTACCAAGACCTGGCCGTCCCTCTAAACTTTCAGCTCATACAAGGAGAAGACTGATCAGAGATGCAGCCAAGAGGCCCATGATCACTCTGGATGAACTGCAGAGATCTACAGCTGAGGTGGGAGACTCTGTCCATAGGACAACAATCAGTCATATATAGCACAAATCTGGCCTTTATGGAAAAGTGGCAAGAAGAAAGCCATTTCTTAAAGATATCCATAAAAAGTGTCGTTTAAAGTTTGCCACAAGCCACCTGGGAGACACACCAAACATGTGGAAGAAGGTGCTCTGGTCAGATGAAACCAAAATTGAACTTTTTGGCAACAATGCAAAACGTTATGTTTGGCGTAAAAGCAACACAGCTCACACCATCCCCACTGTCAAACATGGTGGTGGCAGCAAGACAATGATCCAAAACATAAAGCAAAATCTACAATGGAATGGTTCAATAATAAACATATCCAGGTGTTAGAATGGCCAAGTCAAAGTCCAGACCTGAATCCAATTGAGAATCTGTGGAAAGAACTGAAAACTGCTGTTCACTAATCTTTGCATGTCAAAAAAGATACGCGTCAAATAACACTATTTGCCCCGTTGACTAAGCTTTTCATTTGACGGGTGAAATAACCCAGTTCTATTATAGAATGTTCTGAATTTGCACGTGAAAGCCAAGTGCCACCACTACTATCAGTAGCACGGTCAAAGCTGTACAAAAAAAGTATGCAAACAAGCAAACACCGGCCACGAACGATGTGTTTACAATACCGCTAATTGGTAATAAGGCATTATTTGTTTGACCACAACTTCTGGGGTAGCTAGCTTTAGCTTGGTACCTAGCTAGCACCAATACAACCAGCCTGAAAACAATGACCAGTAGAAACTGCAGTCATTTTCATTATTCTTAGCAATGATTTTGGAATCCTAGAATCCTAGCCACTTCTTGTTTACCTATTGAAATTGAACTTCAGTTCATGAAAATAAATAGCTAGCCAGCTACTTAACCCTGTTGCTCAAAGCTAATGTTAGAGGCTCGACCGGACCGGGTTATGTGTTGTGAAGCTAGCCACAATAAGGATTAGGCACAATATTGGATTTTGCAGTTTGCCTTCAAAATAAAAATACCTCTTTGAAAGTTACACAGAAGGTTACAATTGATGGAATCATGCCATATTTAGACTAGATAATGTTAAACAAGTTTGGAATGTGAAGCAATGAAATGGGGTATCAGTCTACTCAGTGACACCCACAGAACACAACTGTGAAGAGTTTATGCAAATATTAGCATTCTAGCTCTTATCGCGGGACTGTGACTGTGTGAAATCACTCCCCAGCCTAGTGTGTGTATTGACATTCAAATGGCACTGTACAGCTTTACCTAAGGATTGGGGATAAATGAAATGGGTTATCAGTCTACTCAATATCAATAAGATATATTTTCCCAACGCCCTCCTCAGAGTTATCAGACTCCAAAATACCCACTCAGTATTGTTTTTCCTCGGGAATAGTGTTCATAACACATAGGTTGACAATAAATGTGTCTCAATTCACAGTTGTTTCAGAGTCCCGCAATACGAGCTACGACGCTAATGTTCTCTGGGTGTCACTGAGTAGACTGATACTCCATGTCATTGATCCACAATCCATCAATCCAGGTACCGTGAAACAAGTATGCCCCCAATTCAATTCTAAAGTATAATACATCCAGTGTGATTTCAACAAATGTTTGTCAAATTAACAAATTATTGTCTTTTGTTGGTTTTATATAACAACATTCCAACCTCGTTTAGCATGATCTATATAGCACTGACACACATACTTACCTCACCAGACATGTCAACCAGTCCCCATGTCCAGAACAAATTCAAGGAAATGTAAAGTATTATACAGAGCCATGAGTGCATGGAACACCTTATACATCTTATATAGTGCAAGTGAACAGCAAACCTGGTTTCAAAAAACAAATAAAGAAACACCTCACGGCACAACGCCGTTCCCCCATGTGACCTGCATGTTAATGTTTAGAAATGTATGTAAATTGTCAAGTATTTTGTCTGTAATTTATTTTTTCATTATGTGTCGAACCCCAGTAAAACTAGCTGTCGCTAATGGGGATCCTAATAAATCAAAAATCTAAATCTTAACTCCTGGTGGCTTTGATGGTTTCCATCTCTATGTGTCGATGCCGCTCTCCTCCAGGTTGTCTATCAAGACTAATCCTGGTGATCTGGAGAGACTTTAGACATCAGGAACGTGTGGATTCAAATGCCCTTGGCTCAGACTATAGATATAAAATCACATCAGTATTGTCACAGGAGCCTCTGCGATAGACTCCAGTTTTGTTAAGCTCCTCCGAGTACTTTCACTGAGATGTTAGCTGAAAACCTGGATCCCTTGCAGTGAAAGTAAGGGTGCATTCAGAAAACAAGCTTTATTTCTTATCAGAATCAGTTTGCGTCATTTGAGAAAAAGCGTGAACATCGTAGGCTAGTGCTGAACAAACAAAACAAAATTGTGCCAGTTACCAGTTTCTGATTATTTATGAAACATAAATGAACGAAGACTGTAGTTTCTCCCAACCCTGATGTCTCTAATCAGAGAAAATTCTGAGTAGCTAAACTTAAAGTAGGTCAGGTTTGTGATGAAAGACTGAAACGTTGAACTTATGAAGCCATGCTGGGAGCAACACAGGCATATTGATCGTCAACTTCCCTCTATGTCACTTCACATTGAATCGCCAGAGGTTTGGATGGAAACGCCAAGCATGAGTGTGTGGGAATGACTCAACAATCTCCAGGGACAGCAGGAGCCAGACAAGATAAGATCTTTCTTCACTAACACAGGTTCGGAGTTCTCAAATCATAAAGGGCCTTCAGGCTTAGTCTGAGCACTCCCTGGGGACTGAGACGTTATTGGCTGAGGTACAGGGAAGCCCCCACACAGCCTTAAGGTGTTTTTCCCCTTAACCTGGCTCATTTCATCATGACAGATTGTGGCAATTAAAACGGTATCTAACATTTACAAGGGAGTAGCGATCTCCCTCTGCTGCCTGTAGGCAGCTGTACTGTGCTTTGGTAGAACTGCATTGGCTGTGGTTGATAGGGAATGTCTTTTAATAAGTCCAGCTGACTAAATTTGACCTTTGACCACCATGACCACAGCAAAGGATCCTTAACGACATCATCTAGCACCTTGAAGTGCTCCGCACTGGAGATCTGATCAGAGCTGCTCATCTGTTGCAACCAGAGCCATGTATTTAGACATGTATATAGACACATATTTAGACATGGCTCTGGTTGCAACTACATTCAATGTCTATTCATGCCTTAATTAGATCTGATCAGTTACATCATAGGCTTCTTCTGAGTGACAGAGGAGCTCATAAAGGGGGTTGGGGATTGACGAGTGGGTTCTTGAAGAGAAGAGAACACCCTGGCTCAATCCCTCACTGCTAATCGTGCAAAGCACAACTCAAGGCCTCCACTCCCTGTCCGTCCGCAGCACAGAGCAGAGCAGGATGTTAAAGCTCTTAAACACTGGCGTTCGCCTCTCGCACCACTGATGAGGATCTAGCGGGAGGCATGGAGAGAGAAATGCAGAGAGAGGCAGATAGTGTGTGAGCGAAAGAGACCGAGTGAGCAAGGCCAAGGGAGAGTGAATGAGAGAGAGAGCGGCCCAGTGACAGAGAGTGAGCGAGCGAAAAAGAAAGAGGCAAAGCGAGAACCCTGCTGTTCCGACCCCTGCTCCATTGCAACAGATAGATCTCTATTTTAAAACAACGCTGCTGGATGTCTAGTTAGGATGCAGACAGCAGCAACATCTCACTGGCCCTGCTGAATATTCTTACTGACTGATTAGTGAAGTAAGTAGCCTTGTGCGAGCTGGACCGGCTCATAGGGCAGGAGCCCATCTCCCGTTTCTGTGGCGTTAAGCAACTTGATGTATAAGTACACCCCCTGGACAGGACACTAGTCTATCTATCAAAGGGCCTTACCCCCTAATCTATTTCCTTAATGATGAGTGCCAAGCAGAGATGCATCAGGTCTCATTTTTTGTCTTTGGTATGACTCGGCCAGGGATCAAACTCACAACCTTCCAATCTCAGGACGAACACTCTAACCACAAGGCCACTGAGCTGGTACTGACTGATTAATGGATTATAACTTTGTAGCAGTCGTCTGTCTGACATGTTCCTATGGCTATCTAGTCGTAATCTGTGACTAGGCTGAGCAGCTGTAATGTGGATCTGTTGCAGGCCTTACTGGATAAGGGAGAGGAGTGATCATGTTAAAACTATTTCTACATTCTCTGGTTCCCTTCATAGGGAAAGCATCCACATCCTCACTGTACTAAAACTGTCTCCAGGGGACTAACAGCAGAAAGGGCAGAAGAGGCAGGTCACCCAGCCCAGGGTTAGTACTGCATTAGGCACAGCACCGGCCCCCAGCCCCAGCTCTCTCTGATGAGGGGCTTAGAGGAGAGCCAGTTCCCCGGAGACACTGTTTAGGTTCTACTAGCTGTAGCTAGATAGGAGAAGAAGAACTGCCACTACTTACTTATTCATCCACTCCACTAGGCTGTATAAACAGCGGGAGCCACCACGCTGTACTCTACTCTTGGCTGGCCATGTTATCAGCAGCGCATCTAATTTGTGTTAAAATGGTGTTTAATTGTAGATGGGCCTGAATTATACACACCATTACTCTGATTGGCCGCCAAACGGGGCCCTCTCTCCGGTGTGTGAACCGCCACATGTACCGCCACTGCCAGTGGTCAAACAATGGCATGAACATAGGATCAGATATGCTAGGCAGAGATCCAAGAACTCTCTCCATGTTGCGGCATTCGTTTATACGTGTGTACATGTTCCTGTGCTCCTTGGATTGATTCCAAGGAAGCTTGTGTTTGAACACAGTGTGAGCATCTTGGAGCTGAGTCTGATGCAGTTACCCTGAGCAAGGGGCCGTCTTCCGTACCAGTGTCATGTGGCACATTAACATCCTGCCGGTACTAGCAGCCTGCCAGGCAGGCCCTGCAAAGTGAAACCTTGGCATGCCAGCCAGTTGACTGATGTGCTGTTGTTTCAGCCATGCTGTCTCTCTCAGGCACTCCTTACATACTGCTCCACTGTCACTCTGCTCGGCTCCTACAGATAGCTATCTCACCAAACTGACAGAGACAGGGTATGCTAAGCAGTGGGGCTTTCTATAAGCCTCCATGGGTGGATGGAGGGGGGAAGTAAACAATTGTTATGCTTCATCACATGGGAGCAGCAGAGAGACAGAGCGATAGTGAAGAAGTAGAAGAGGGAGGAGAGAGAGCGAGAGAGAGGAAAGAGCGAGAGAGAGAATAGATGTTGCTAAGGACACACTGAGTGAGTGACAAAACCTTATTGAATTTATTTGTCTTGCTCAGCGGCTGAGATTAATCTAATTTATTGTGGCTGACAGCTAGGGACGAGCACATCAAAGACGAGTCACACACAGACAAATGTATTTTCCTTTTATAATGAATGAGAGGCAGGTTACCCTCAGGAAACCAAACAGTGATAGCATGTCTCTCCCAGGGAACAGGGCAAACGGACGACATACACAAAGACATCCCATTATCCTGGGAGGATGCACTAAAAGCAGGCCTCCCACTGACAAATCATTAGTGGGGTGCGATTAGGAAGTGGGATGGGGGACAGAGAAATCACCCTGGGATCTAATTTTTTCAAAGGGCAGTACACCTTGATCTGTTGATAGCAGAGAAATCAATTACATCAATACCAGGAAAGTATATAGTTGAATCATGTGTAGATAAAATTGAATGGAGATTGGTTGCTCCAGCTGGTCGTACACCCGATCATAATTATTTGTCTGATGTAGACTGCACTCTACAATTCATACAAATGTAGTTGTTAAGGTGACGTTACTGCAGTTGAAAAGGCTGTCTATTTCATCTGAGCAAAAGGTCTGCATAGACCGAGGCTCTCCTCTTCATCTGAGCAAAAGGTCTGCATAGACCGTGGCTGTCTGCTTCATCTGAGCAAAAGGTCTGCATAGACCGAGGCTGTCCGCTTCATCTGAGCAAAAGATCTGCATAGACCGTGGCTGTCTGCTTCATCTGAGCAAAAGGTCTGCATATACCGAGGCTGTCTGCTTCATCTGAGCAAAAGGTCTGCATAGACCGAGGCTGTCCGCTTCATCTGAGCAAAAGGTCTGTGCACCTCCAGCTATTGACATTTCATAGGTGGTGAGGAATGAAAGCTCCAGGCAGCATGTGGATGTTACATCTGTGTAAGCAAGCAGCTGTGTACTTCCTAGTTTGGCATTTTCTAAAGGCCTTAAGTCACATCTAACCTAACAATAACACCTGTTGCTCCACCCAAGCTACAGTACCTCTCAGGCCACATGACAGGATCAAAAAAGATCTGTGGTACAGTTTAATTTCTCTCCTCCTCAGTGGTGGTAAATATCACAGCTGCATACACTGTGGTTAATAAGCTAATTATGGTGGACTGACTGGTCAGAAAGGTCTTTTCTATTTGGGTTTTTCTCCAGAACCTCTGCATATGATGCTAATATGACGACACAGCTGGGAAATATTCTTCAGCCATAGAAACTGAACCACTGCTTTATCTCTGCCAAACATGTAATTTGTCTGGGGCTTCATGGAACAACAAACCCACAATGTGTCACAATAACTCTCTGCATAGGACCAGATATTAAACCCACTACTCCAAACAATACAAGCTGTGGTCTAAAGCACAGGGCCTGCAGGCTACTGGTTTCATGGGACATCAACACTCTTTGAGGGTTTAGTAGTTATGAAGCATACTTACACAGGCTCTCACAGAGGGTTCACTTTGTGTTATTTACAGGGGTGCTCTTTGTCCCATGGTGAAATACTATGAAAAACCTACTACCAGGTAGACTCCTCTCACAGGTACTGGAGAAGCTTCCAGTGTTCAGAATAAGAAGTGTGTGTGTGTATGTGTACAGGCAGTAGTTGTAAACAAAGACACTGTGTAAACAATGTTATGGTGGGTCGCTTCATCTGAATTCAGTAAATACCTGTGAACCAGGACCTTGGGAAGTTGTTGAATATTGTTTGTCGAATGCTGGAAAAACACTTGAACAAGATATATATTAGGATCCTCATCTTCCTTGGGTCCAACACAGAACTAAAAATACATTACAAGCAATTACATTGCTAAATGCCAACCATTGGATTAAACACTGTTTGTTTATTTGGGTATAATACTTTTTTAACACAAGAAGCAGAAGCTGGAGAATATTTAGGGTGTGAAACGTTAACTAACAGCTGGCTGGCTCCATAATCATAGTTCGTTTTCTGCTCTGCTCCATGGTAGGGGAAGCAGATTGTCCTTGAGGACTCTACATAAATCAACATTTAGCAGCAGAAACCATGTGGCCACTGGATCTGCCAAGAAAAACATAAACTTAATTAAGTCCTATATTACAAGGCGTGTGTGTGTGCTGGGAGGCCTGTAATGAAACCCTAATGCAGGCTTCAAATTGGTCTAACAAGCGGCTAAAATGAATGCCTGACGGTGCGCTCATACAGCCCTGAGTGAGCCAGCCCCGCAACCAAGCAGGTAAATTGCATAGTTAAGGTATGATGCATGCTCAGAGAGACCATCTCACAGAGAAGCCCAAGCTCCTATAACTGGTCCGGTGTGTGACTCTGGGACCACTGAAGCAGACAGGACTTTGGCCTTCACACTCACGTGAAGGGCTGATGAAGGGCTTCCCTTCCTTTGATCCCACAAGTCCATCAAATATTTAATCTTCCTTTGAAAATGTGCATTTATGTATGTTTATATAATGCTTGACATGGAACACAAGAGTACTAACGTCTGTCTAACTGCTGGAGAAAGAAAAAAGACTGGGAGATTTGTCTTACATTTCTCCCCTACACTGCTTAGGCTGTTCTGTGCCAATTACCACTGGCATCATTCAATTCCGCACTGGGTTAATTTGATCCATCTCATATTCATGAATGTTGGCCAACATTGTTTCATTATTGTCACTAAGACTGCATTCATCACAGTCTCCGCTCCTACCTCCACAGTGATTAACATAGCACCTCCCAATAAAATATTCCATTTCAGAATCTGGCAATAACAGGATAATTGCTGTGATCAAGAGAGACAAGATAACGTAATCACAGAAATGAAGGAGAAGCGGGGTGAAAGAAAGACAAAACGGATGGAACTGCCAGAGAGCTGGGAGAGAGATTTGCCCAAAGTCTTAACCCACTGGGCACCAACTGGGTGAATCAACTTTGTTTCAATGTAATTTGTCAAGGGATAGTGGCATGGAATCTACATGGAAAATACATTGGATTTGAAAATAGCCATCAAACTTGTTTTGTGGGTAAACACTCAACCACAGGAGTATGTCAGCATGGTAACCAAATGTCAACATAAGACAAACCTTGAATGAAATATGTGGAGTTTGTACCTTTTAAAACAACGTCAGATCTTCAACATTATATCCACTATCAGAAGAAGAATTACTGTAATATTCCGCATTGAATCTCAAACGTCAATCTCGAACGGTGCATCACATGTACCATGTATTTTTTAAATGTAATCTCAACTGCAATCCAGTTCATTTGGTTCTGCTTTTAGATGAAGCAGTGATAAGTAACACATTAATCTGTTCTATACATAAAATAAATATCTGACATTTGTACTTTGCTGTGCTTTTAAATGGTTTAAAGCACAGTGATAGACATTTGGGTGACAACTAAACCAAAAATCAGACATTGTCAGACATTGGAATGTGGTTGTGCTTTTAGATGGTTCAAAGCATAGTGATAACACATTGGAAATTCAACTAACATTTGGATCTATTTTTGAGTGGGTGAATATACAGGTAACTGATAAAAGAAAAGGAAACGCCAACATAAAAGTTTCTTAATAAGAGTTGGGCCACCACGAGCCAGAACAGCTTCAAGGCACCTTGGCATAGATTCTACAAGTGTCTGGAATGCTATTGGAGGGAAGCGACACCATTCTTCCTGACATATTCCATCCTTTGGTGTTTTGTTGATGGTGGTGGAAAACGCTGTCTCAGGCGCCGCTCCAGAATCTCCCATAAGTGTTCAACTGGGTTGAGATCTGGTGACTGAGACAACCATGGCATATGGTTTACATCATTTTCATGCTCATCAAACTATTCAGTGACCACTCGTGCCCTATGGATGGGGGCATTGTCATCCTATGGGGCCATAGCCATGGTAGCCAAAATAATGGCTTGCACAGCATTTCTATACATGACCCTTAGCATGATGAGATGGTAAATCCTTAATTATCTCTGGAACCACACCTGTGTGGAAGCACCTGCCTTCAATAAACTTTGTCTCCCTCATTTTCTGAAGTGTTTTCCATTATTGTGGCAGTTACCTGTAGGTTGTAACCTCATTGATCAAGGTCTCAACCAAATATTACCCAATTATCCGTGTTGAAATGACATGGTGTGCCCAGTGGGAAAGTCTCTCTATCTGTTTCTACCTCTGTCTCAAACAGAAAAGTGTACCCCAGAGAGCTAAAACATTGAGCCTCTATCATCGGCTTTGTTTCACATTTGCATTTTGATAGTTGATTCAACATTGTTTCCACATCATTTCAACAACAAAAAATGATATGGGATGACGTTGTATCAATGTGGTAAAATGATTGGATTTGCAAAAAGTCATAAACATAAGGGAGTTATTTTCCCGCAAATGTTACCCTAAATCCAATGACATGGTGAAATGTTATATTGATTTAACTTTGAATTCACATTAGTTGACAACTCAACCAAATTTAAATAAAAACTAGACGTTCAGCTGTGCCCAATGGGCGGTTTCCATGGTGATGCCGTGGGGGTTGTTAACGAGGGATAGGAGGATGAAACATGGGTTAATAAAAGGAATAGGGGGATCTTATCTTTGACCTGACACTGTCCCCCTCTTCATCTCAGATGAGGTAGACGAGGGTCACGTCTCCGAAGTCTCCCACGAACGACAGGTGGATGGAAGGTTAATGAAGCGCCTCAGTGTTGGCGTGCCTGGCATGCTGACTGTAGAGGACTCACACGGCTTTAGGTCCACCATCACAATAATCACACTGATCCTGCGAGGTGGCACTTGTCTCATAGCACCTTCCCTCTCACTTCCCCCTAAATGAGGGACAAACTCCACTGATACTTATCCTTATAAGGTGTTAGGCGAAGGAGTTAGGCGATGATAAACAGCGATGTTTGGTTAATGCCCTGTTATGATGAGGCAGGGGTGAGAGGGGGCTTCATTTTGAGAGATGTCACCCAGCCTTTATCAAGGTGATTAGATCAGGAGCCAAAGGCATCTCACTGGGGAAGTGGTGTTGACAGATATCGAAATAGCTTCATCACTGCTTTGTGAGACCTGCTGGCTGAGAGGATGATACATTTTTGTTTTCTATGACAGGGGTTCTCAATGTGGTGTCCGGCAATACTGCAGAGGGTCCGCAGCCAGATAAAATCACTTAAAAAAGTATATATATACAGTACCAGTCAAAAGTTTGGATACACCTATTCATTCCAGGGATTTTCTTGATTTTTCATATTTTCTACATTGTAGAATAATAGTGAAGACATCAAAACTATGAAATAACACATGGAATCATGTACAGTGCCTTGCGAAAGTATTCGGCCCCCTTGAACTTTGCGACCTTTTGCCACATTTCAGGCTTCAAACATAAAGATATAAAACTGTATTTTTTTGTGAAGAATCAACAACAAGTGGGACACAATCATGAAGTGGAACGACATTTATTGGATATTTCAACCTTTTTTACAAATCAAAAACTGAAAAATTGGGCGTGCAAAATTATTCAGCCCCTTTACTTTCAGTGCAGCAAACTCTCTCCAGAAGTTCAGTGAGGATCTCTGCATGATCCAATGTTGACCTAAATGACTAATGATGATAAATACAATCCACCTGTGTGTAATCAAGTCTCCGTATAAATGCACCTGCACTGTGATAGTCTCAGAGGTCCGTCAAAAGTGCAGAGAGCATCATGAAGAACAAGGAACACACCAGGCAGGTCCGAGATACTGTTGTGAAGAAGTTTAAAGCCGGATTTGGATACAAAAATATTTCCCAAGCTTTAAACATCCCAAGGAGCACTGTGCAAGCGATAATATTGAAATGGAAGGAGTATCAGACCACTGCAAATCTACCAAGACCTGGCCGTCCCTCTAAACTTTCAGCTCATACAAGGAGAAGACTGATCAGAGATGCAGCCAAGAGGCCCATGATCACTCTGGATGAACTGCAGAGATCTACAGCTGAGGTGGGAGACTCTGTCCATAGGACAACAATCAGTCGTATATTGCACAAATCTGGCCTTTATGGAAGAGTGGCAAGAAGAAAGCCATTTCTTAAAGATATCTGTCACGTTCTGACCTCTATTTCTGTTGTTTTGTATTTATTTAGTATGGTCAGGGCGTGAGTTGGGTGGGCAGTCTATGTTTATTTTTCTATGTTTTGGGGCATTTCTATGTTTTCGGCCTAGTATGGTTCTCAATCAGAGGCAGGTGTCATTAGTTGTCTCTGATTGAGAATCATACTTAGGTAGCCTGGGTTTCACTGTGTGTTTGTGGGTGATTGTTCCTGTCACTGTGTTTGTTGTCACAGGATAGGACTGTTTTGCGTTTTCACATTTCTTGTTTTTGTTAGTTTGTTCATGTATAGTGATTTATTAAAACATGAATAACCACCACGCTGCGCTTTGGTCCGCTTCTCTTCCTCCTACAGACGAACGCCCTTACAGAATCACCCACCACAACAGGACCAAGCAGCGTGTCAACAGGCAGGAGCAGCAGGAGAAGCAACAGCGGCTGCAGGAGATACGTAGTAAGGAATTCTGGACATGGGAGGAAATCCTCGACGGGAAAGGACCCTGGGCTAAGCCAGGAGAATATTGCCGCCCCAAGGCCGAGCTGGAGGCAGCAAAAGCAGAGAGGCGGCATTCTGAGAAGCAAGCACGGCGGCGCGGACGGAAGCCCGAGAGTCACCCCCAAAAATTTCTTGGGGGGGGGCACAGGGGGAGTGTGGCAGAGTCAGGAGTCAGACCTGAGCCAACTCTCCCCGTTTATCGTGAGGAGCCAAGGAGGAGCTCAGAACCAGAGCTGGTGTTGGAGGTGAGCGAAGCAGAGACTGTGAAGGAGTTAATGGGGAAATTGGAGGAGAGTGATATGAGGGACTTGCTGGTTTGGTGCATGAGGCACGACATTCGCCCGACGGAGCGTGTCAGGGATTTAATGGCACCGGGGTCAGCTCTCCATACTCATCCTGAGGTGCGTGCGAGGGGTCTGGTGAAGACTGTGCCAGCCTCACGCACCAGGCCTCCTGTGCATCTCCCTAGCCTTGCACGTCCTGTGCCATCTCAGCACTACAGTGCTCCTAGCAGTGCTAACTGTGGCGGGCGTGGTGCTGGTCAGGCACCGTGTTATGCAGTTGTGCGCACGGTGTCCCCAGTACGCGTGCTTAGCCCGGTGCGCTACATCCCAGCTCCCCACATCTGCCGGGCTAGGGTGAAGATCCAGCCAGGGCGGTTGGTGCCAGCCCTGCTCTCAAGATCTCCAGTACGCCTTCACGGCCCGGTCTATCCGTCACCACCTCCACGCACCAGCCCTCCGGTGGCAGCCCCCCGTACCAGGCTGTCTCTCCGGCCCATCCTTACAGGGGCTTCCTCCTCTCCAGCGCTGCCGGAGCCTCCCACCTGTCCGGCGCCTCTGCCGGAGCCTCCCGCCTGTCCGGCGCCTCTGCCGGAGCCTCCCGCCTGTCCGGCGCCGCTGCCGGAGCCTCCCGCCTGTCCGGCGCCGCTGCCGGAGCCTCCCGCCTGTCCGGCGCCGCTGCCGGAGCCTCCCGCCTGTCCGGCGCCGCTGCCGGAGCCTCCCGCCTGTCCGGCGCCGCTGCCGGAGCCTCCCGCCTGTCCGGCGCCGCTGCCGGAGCCTCCCGCCTGTCCGGCGCCGCTGCCGGAGTCTCCCGCCTCTCCGGCGCTACCAGGGCCTTCCTTTTCTCCAGCGTTGCCGGAGCTTCCCGTCTGCCCAGCGCCAGCTGAGCTTCCCGTCTGCCCAGCGCCAGCTGAGCTTCCCGTCTGCCCAGCGCCAGCGGAGCTTCCCGTCTGCCCAGCGCCAGCGGAGCTTCCCGTCTGCCCAGCGCCAGCTGAGCTTCCCGTCTGCCCAGCGCCAGCTGTGCCGCCCGTCTGCCCGGCGCCGCCAGTGCCGCCCGTCAGCCAGGGGCCGCCAGTGCCGCCCGTCAGCCAGGGGCCGCCAGTGCCGCCAGGGGCCGCCAGTGCCGCCAGTCAGCCAGGGGCCGCCAGTGCCGCCCGTCAGCCAGGGGCCGCCAGTGCCGCCAGTCAGCCAGGGGCCGCCAGTGCCGCCAGTCAGCCAGGGGCCGCCAGTAAGCCAGGGGCCGCCAGTGCCGTCAGTCAGCCAGGGGCCGCCCGAGCAGCTGCCCCTCTGTCCAGAGCAGCTGTCGCCCCTCTGTCCCAAGCTGCTGCCGCCCCTCTGTCCCGAGCAGCTGTCCCTCTGTCCCGAGCAGCTGCCGCCCCTCTGTCCCGAGCAGCTGCCGCCCCTCTGTCCCGAGCAGCTGCCGCCCCTCTGTCCCGAGCTGCTATCGCCCCTCTGTCCCGAGCAGTTGTCCCTCTGTCCCGAGCAGTTGTCCCTCTGTCCCGAGCAGCTGCTTCACCTCTGTCCCGAGCTGCCCCTCTGTCCCGAGCAGCCCCTCTGTCCAGTGGGGTCATTGAGAGGGGTGGCCATGGTGAGTAAGCCAGGGAGGCGGACAATAAGGCGGACTAAGACAATGGTGAAGTGGGGTCCGCGTCCCGCGCCAGAGCCGCCACCGCGGACAGACGCCCACCCAGACCCTCCCCTATAGGTCAAGGTTTTGCGGCCGGAGTCCGCACCTTTGGGGGGGGGTACTGTCACGTTCTGACCTCTATTTCTGTTGTTTTGTATTTATTTAGTATGGTCAGGGCGTGAGTTGGGTGGGCAGTCTATGTTTATTTTTCTATGTTTTGGGGCATTTCTATGTTTTCGGCCTAGTATGGTTCTCAATCAGAGGCAGGTGTCATTAGTTGTCTCTGATTGAGAATCATACTTAGGTAGCCTGGGTTTCACTGTGTGTTTGTGGGTGATTGTTCCTGTCACTGTGTTTGTTGTCACAGGATAGGACTGTTTTGCGTTTTCACATTTCTTGTTTTTGTTAGTTTGTTCATGTATAGTGATTTATTAAAACATGAATAACCACCACGCTGCGCTTTGGTCCGCTTCTCTTCCTCCTACAGACGAACGCCCTTACAATATCCATAAAAAGTGTTGTTTAAAGTTTGCCACAAGCCACCTGGGAGACACACCAAACATGTGGAAGAAGGTGCTCTGGTCAGATGAAACCAAAATTGAACTTTTTGGCAACAATGCAAAACGTTATGTTTGGCATAAAAGCAACACAGCTCATCACACTGAACACACCATCCCCACTGTCAAACATGGTGGTGGCAGCATCATGGTTTGGGCCTGCTTTTCTTCAGCAGGGACAGGGAAGATGGTTAAAATTGATGGGAAGATGGATGGAGCCAAATACAGGACCATTCTGGAAGTAAACCTGATGGAGTCTGCAAAAGACCTGAGACTGGGACGGAGATTTGTCTTCCAACAAGACAATGATCCAAAACATAAAGCAAAATCTACAATGGAATGGTTCAAAAATAAACATATCCAGGTGTTAGAATGGCCAAGTCAAAGTCCAGACCTGAATCCAATCGAGAATCTGTGGAAAGAACTGAAAACTGCTGTTCACAAATGCTCTCCATCCAACCTCACTGAGCTCGAGCTGTTTTGCAAGGAGGAATGGGAAAAAATTTCAGTCTCTCGATGTGCAAAACTGATAGAGACATACCCCAAGCGACTTACAGCTGTAATCGCAGCAAAAGGTGGCGCTACAAAGTATTAACTTAAGGGGGCTGAATAATTTTGCACGCCCAATTTTTCAGTTTTTGATTTGTTAAAAAAGTTTTAAATATCCAATAAATGTCGTTCCACTTCATGATTGTGTCCCACTTGTTGTTGATTCTTCACAAAAAAATACAGTTTTATATCTTTATGTTCGAAGCCTGAAATGTGGCAAAAGGTCGCAAAGTTCAAGGGGGCCGAATACTTTCGCAAGGCACTGTAGTAACCAAAAAAGTGTTTTTGAGATTCTTCAAATTAGCCAACTTTTGTCTTGATGACAGCTTTGAACACTCTTGGCATTCTCTCAATTTCTTTCCTTCTTAATGTGTTTGAGCCAATCAGTTGTGTTGTGACAAGGTAGGGGTGGTATACAGAAGATAGGCCTATTTGGTATAAGACCAAGTCCATATTATGGCAAGAACAGCTCAAAAAAGCAAAGAGAAATGAAAGTCCATCATTACTTTAAGACATGAAGGTCAGTCAAATGAAAGTTTCTTCAAGTGCAGTCGCAAAAACCATCAAGCTCTATGATGAAACTGGCTCTCATGAGGACTGCCACAGGAAAGAGCAACCCAGAGTTACCTCTGCTGCAGAGGATAAGTTCATAAGAGTTACCAGCCTCAGAAATTGCAGCCCAAATAAATGCTTCACAGACTTCAACTAACAGACACATCTCAACATCAACTGTTCAGAGGAGACTGCGTGAATCAGGCCTTCATGGTCGAATTGCTGTAAACAAACCACTACTAAAGGACACCAATAATAAGAAGAGACTTGCTTGGGCCAAGAAACACAAGCAATGGACATTAGACCAGTGGACCACTTAACATTAGACCACTTTAGACCACTTAACAAGTATGGCTACCACAGTATTCTACAGCGATAGACCATCCCATCTGATTTGCTCTTAGTGGGACTCAAATTTGTTTTTCAACAGGACAATGACCCAACACATCTCCAGCTGTGTAAGGGCAACTCATATTAGGAAGGTGTTCTAAATGGTTTGTACACAAGTCTATATATTACTAACAACAACAGATAAAACAAATGTTGGCCATTGGATGTTTGGAATAAGTTTAGAGGGTGTAATACAATACAATACAACACAACGTAATATTATATACAATTTATGTTCTTAACCCTGGGCAACATGGGCTCACAGGTATTCACAGTACTCCACTAATTATACAGTTTCAACTCAATACCCCCAAAATGCTTTAAAAAAAACAAACAGATTCACTTTAAGTTCTCTCTGCCATATGGCAAAATGTGTAGAACTGCAGGATATTGGCTTTAAAGGTCCAATGCATCCATTTTCATCTCAATATAAAATAAATTCGAGGTAACAATTAAGTACCTTACTATAATTGTTTTCAATTAAAATGTTTTTTTTTAAAGAGCTTCTTATCAGAGAGCAATTTGCCAAGCAAAGATTTTGTTCTGACTGTCTGCAGAGTGATCTGAGTGGGGAGGGGAAAATAGAAAACGATCTGTTATTGTCCTTTTTGTTCAATTAACAAATTTAGCGCCTGGTGATGTCACCATGGAAGGCCAAAACTCCATCCCACCAAAACAAGCTGAAATTTCATGCGGTCTTCTCAAATAGCTCGTACGCTAAAGGGGCATTATACTAATTTTCACAATTTAACAGTATTATTCCAACGTCACAGTGTGAAATATACAGAATATAAAAGACAAAAAAGAAAGTTTTTAAATGCAAGTCAGTTAAGATGACGGCCTACCCCGGCCTAACTGGAACTTGGACGACACTGGGCCAATTGTGCACCCCTCTATGGGACTCCCAATCATGGTCGGTTGTCATACAGCCTGGAATCAAACCAGGGTCTGTAGGGATGCCTTTAGCACGGCGATGCAGCACCTCAGACCACTGCGCCATTTGGGAGTAAAAACAGAGTATGTTACAGTCCCTGATGTCTCTCTGGAAGGGGATCCTCACATTGAGCTCGTCAACTTTAATGTCCAGGGACTGAACATTAGCGAGTAATATACTTGGAAGCAGTGGATGGTGTGCACACCTCCTGACGCCGGCGGCGTCTTGGAACAGCCTCTAGGAAAAATTCAATAGCCTTGGAAGGTACGAACAAAGGATTCAATTCAGGAAAGTCGTATTCCTGGTCGAAATGCTGGTGAGTTACAGTATTGCCTATCTGAAAGCCAAAAGTTAATACCGGCTGTATGTAATAATTTAAAGAACGTTCTGGGCTAATAATATGAGAAATAACATTTAAAAAAAGAAATACTGCAAAGTTGCTTAGGAGATGGCCATGTCTATCAGTGTCATCACTCCACACATCTTATCCACCAAACTAAAAAATCTAATGAAACCCTGATGAAAAGTTCCTCTAAAAAGATATTGGAATAAATTGACCCCTGGGGGCTTTTAACCTTAAGAATAAATTAAAAACTGATATACAGTATGTGAAGCAAAAACTAGGAGTAACCTTTGGGTGGCCTTCTCTTCTCTCAACTAATTTCCCAGAATCTGCATTGCATATCTGCCACACTCAGAACAAAGTTGTGTCCAATGGCAAAGCTTGCAGCTTGAATGAATGAAGGGCAATGACTTTAGTTATTTTGCAAAACATTGGCCTTCAAAAACAATTAGCTCAGATTGCATTGGGTTCAAATACAGTACAGTGCAGACAATGAAAGCTGATCAACACCCTCAGTATGCATGACATTTCCTTACTTGACTTTGTCTCTTCCAGGCCAATGGAATCCCTCTTACCAGCTATTACAACAGGGACTAGGGGAGTCCCTCGGTCCCCCTGCAGCCAGCCATCGCTCCTCGCCTGTGTGTAATGAGATTATGGCCAGCTCCTGGCAAATCTACTCTGGAGGAGATGAGACCAATTAGTCTGTTGTCTGTCCCAAAGAGAGACTGCGGCTGCTGCTCTCAAGTGATTACTTGAGAGAGTACAGCCTACACACCCAATAAGAAAAGTCCCCAAATAAAGAGAGTGCTTGTTTATGTGTTAATTAGATGTGAAAGCTTAATACTGTGGTCAAGGTTACAGAAACCACCATGCTATTTTTCCTGAAAGAAGAGGTAGGGTACAGATGTTGTATACAGAATCTGCTTCAAATAATTTGAGATATACAAACATGAGGGTGGATACGCATGAGGGCATTTTTCAGGACTCCACTTTGACAAACCCTATCAAAGATAGGCAGATGTGAATGAGGTCACACTGGAAAAAGTAGGGGTCTATTCAATCAAAATGATCAGTATACAAAACATTAACAGCTGCTCTTCCATGACATAGACTGACCAGGTGAATCCAGGTGAAAGCTATAATCCCTTATTAATGTCACTTGTTAAATCCACTTCAAATCAGTGTAGATGAAGGGGAGGAGACCGGTTAAAGAAGGATTTTAAGCCTTGACACAATTGAAACACAGATCGTATGTGTGTGTGCCATTAAGAGGGCGAACGGGCAAAACAAAAGATTTAAGTGCCTTTATGGTAGTACCCACCAGTTTTTGTCAAGAACAGCAACACTGATGGGTTTTTCACACTCAACAGTTTCCTGTGTGTATCAATAATGAGGGGGAGAGGGGGTGCAACTCAATATTAGGAAGTTGTTGCTGATATGTGATATAGTCAGTGTATAAGCCAGCCAGTTTATTAGGTACACACTTATAGTACTGGGTCGTACCCCCCTTTGCCTCCAGAACTGCCTGAATTCCTAGGGGCATAGATCCTAAATCAGAAACATTCCACAGGGATGGCATCACACAGTTTCTGCAGATTGGACAGCGGTACATTTTTTAATCTCTTCATTTTAATAATTTAGCACACACTCTTATTCAGAGTGACTTACAGGAGCAATTAGGGTTAAGTGCCTTGCTCAAGGGCACATTGGCAGATTTTTCACCTAGTCAGCTCAGGGGTTGGAACCAGCAACATTTCGGTTACTGGCCCAATGCTCTTAACTGCTAGGCTACAACCACCACCAGCCTGTACAGCTGACACCAGTCAGGAAGGGTCCATGGACTCATGCTGCTTACACCAAATCCTGACTCAAATAAAATAAAATTGTATTTGTCACATGCTTCATAAACAAGAGGTGTAGGCTAACAGTGAAACGCTTACTAACGGGCCCTTCCCGTAGCAGAAAAAAAGAGAAAATAATAACACAAGAAATAAATAGAAAAATAATAACACAAGCAATAAATACACAATGACTAACGATAACTTGACGATATACACGTGGTACCAGTACTGAGTCGATGTGCAGGAGTACAAGGTAATTGAGGTAGACATTCACATATACAGTAGGAAGGTATAAAGTGACTAAGCAATGGGATAGATAATAAACAGTAACAGCAGTGTATGTGATGAATAAAAAGAGATTAGTGCAAAAAGGGTCAATGCAGATGTTTACTATTAACGATTTAACTAACTATATAGCAATCTTATAGCTTGGGGGTAGACACTGTTCAGGGTCCTGTTGGTTCCAGACAAGGTGGATTTGGTACTGCTTGCCGTGCTGCAGCAGAGAGAACAATCTATCAGCATGACCGTGATTCGTCGGACCAGGTGATGTTTTTCCACTCCTCAAATATCCAGTGTTGGTGATCGCTTGCCCACTGGAGCCACTTCTTCTTCTAGGATTGGAACCCGGTGACGGAATGTTTTTTGTTTGCTGCACCTTTCTCTGGAAACTCTAGACAATGCTCATGTTTCTATTTTGTAGAAAGCCCTTGTTGATACTATCCAAATGACCACAGCTAGATAACTACCTAGCAAGATGAAGAAACAATTTAATTTAATCTGCATAATCCCATACTGCCAGTGCCAGCCCATTGCCAAATGTTTAGCTAACTAGCTAACGTTAGCATATTCTCTAGCTAGCACAACATAGGTAGCTAAGGACACTAGGACACTGCACTAACTTGGCAGTTAACACAGGCAGCTGTTTCATGGAAACAAACTAATCCATTGTGATTTAATTATAATGTTAATACTAGCTACAGTGATTACCTACCCTGTTGGCCAGTGATAGGCTGTTCCTGGGGAAAGATGCTGGCACTGTTCCCCAACGTGAGTGGGGCTACCAGGCTGACAGACCATCAGAAGCCGGCCTTCGGGGGTTCATCGCCCCCAGCGGCTTGAGAGGCTATGAGGAGCCTACTCACTCGGGCAGCCACTGCACTGAACATCAAACTGGTGGACAATGTTGACTCTCCATCTGCCCCCATCTCTGCTGAGTTCCACGAGGCCTCAGGGAGTACCCAAACATGGACACGATGATAGCTGCCATGATAGCTGCCATGGTCCTCCCGGACCGGGAGATTATAGGGCGGAACCCACGACTGAAGCCATGACCCCCCACAGTCTTTGATGCGGACTTGAAAGCCACATATGGGTCCCTCTGCTCTCTTGGCTGCCTTACCAATGCGGCCATGCTGCTGCAGGCCTACCTGCAGACTCTGTTGCCCCAGCTGCAGGAGGGCACAGAGGAGCTACTCCGGGAAGCGATGGCGGTGTCTCCTGTTCCAAAGAAATGTGGCCCTTGGAAACGGACGGGCCATGGTGCAGGTGGTTACCTTCTGGCTAAATCTCTGGCTGGCCCAATCCCGTCTGCCAGATGCTCTCCAGAGCACATTTTCCACTCTTTCCATCATCCCAGGGCTGACGTTTGGCCCAGGGGTTGATGAAGTTCTGGAGCAGACCGATAAGTTTCGTATGGACCAGGAGACCCTGAGACGGTTCAGGCCGCTTCCTCAGGCCCCGGGCCTAAGGCAGACGGTGGGGTCCCTCTCCTGCCCCATCACCTCGTGCTGAGGGACGACAGCGGGGAGGAGCACAGCGTGTGGTGGAGCAATAACCTGTCAATCGTCACCGGCATAGGGATGTGCCTGGGGGACCCAGCCGCTCTGGGTGCCAGAGGAGAGGCGGGCTCCGGCAGGACTTCTCCTGGTCTCAAAGGGCAAGGTGGGAGGACGGTGTGGAGTCCCCCTGGGTGTTGTCCACAATGCTCAAGGGGTACCGACTCCAATTCCGGTGCCGGCCCCCTTCCTTCAGGGGCCTTCGTGTCACCAAGGTGGCCGACCTCCTGAAGAAAACCCTGCAACTGGAGATGTCTTCACTCCTGGACAAGGGTGCCATCTGCAGGATCGAGACATCAGAATGGCTAGGTGGGTTCTACTCCACTTATTTTGTGGTCCCAAAAAGAGACAGAGGGTTTCGACTGATTCTGGACCTCCGCAGCCTCAATGATTTGTGAACCGACTAGGACCCTGTTAGACAGAGACATGCTCCTGACCCACAATGATGGGTTGGCCATTACTGTAAATGACACGAAGAGTCGTCTGACGCCCACCCAGAGGGTGGCCTTCATTGGCATGGAACTGGACTCAGTACTCATGTGAGCACGCATGCCCACCAGAAGGGTTCAAACGATCTTATCTTGCCTCGACCACATTCGACAGGGGCAGGTGTTATCGGCTCTGACCTGCCAACGCCTGTTGGGTTTGCTGACGGTGGCCTCGTTGCTGATTACCCTGGGCCTCCTCCATCTCCGGCCTCTTCAACAGTGGTTCAACTCCCACCGTGGCTGCACCCAAAGTGCCACCATCACCGCCAGCTGCGGGTGACCGCATAGTGCCTCAGGGCATTGTTGAGGTGGCGCTGTCACTCCTTTCTCTCAGGTAGGGTGGAGATGCAGAGGATGTGCCGCCGGGAGCTGGTCAGCACAGACACCTCCCAGATCGGCTGGGGGGTGTGACCAAGGGCAGGTCGGCCAGTGGCTTTTGGCTACCCCTTTGGAGAGGAAGGCACATCAATACACTAGAGCTCCGAGCTGTACAGCTGGCCTTGCGGTATTTCCTTCCACATCTGAAGGGGAGACATGTCCTCGTGAGAACGGACAACACCACAGCGGTAGCTTACATCAACCATCGGGGTGGACTGAAGTCCCACTACCTCCATCTTATGTCACGGGAGCTCCTTCTCTGGGCTCAGGGACGTCTAGCATCTCTACGCACAGCGCACATACCTGGCATCCTGAATGTGACAGTGGATATGCTCTCGAGGGAGAGCCCAGCACCTTGGGACTGGAGCCCACATCCCCAGGTGGGGCAGTACCTGTGGGACAAGTTCGGGAGGGTGCAGGTGGACCTGTTTGCCTCCCTGGACAATGCCCAATGCCCCCTGTGGTACTCCATGTCGGAGCCATGCATTCCCCCCTTTTCCCCTGATCCAGGATTTGCTGGACAGGATCAGGGTGGCGGAGCATCATCTGCTGCTGGTGGCCCCATGCTGGCCCAGACGACCCTGGTTCAGCCTTCTCCTGTCCCTGTTGTCTGGGACACCTTGGCAACTGCCCCTGAGACCCGACCTGCTGTCTCAGGCTGGGGGGAACTGTGTGGCATCCGCTGAACGTATGCCTCCTGGCATAATGTACACCATGCAAAGCGCAAGGGCACTGGCTACAACCGCGGCATACCAGTTGCGCTGGCGGTTGTTCTGCTCTTGGTGCACTGGTATTGAGGTTGTGCCTGAGTCATGCGGGGTGCTGTATGGGACCCCACTTCCACATTGATGGCCCCTGCGTCTCCGTCCTGGGACTTCGCCGCTGGCTGGCCAGGTCCCTCTAGCACAAACTAAATCTGGTACAGGTATACCAATATATTGGAGTGATCCAATGTAGTGAAACATAATGAAGGTTAAGTATGTAACCACGGTTATGTGAGCTATATGGATCACTCAAATCCTCTACGGCGCTAGAGGCACCTCCAAAATGATGTAGAGAATGTGCGTTGCGGCCACGGAGTCTATATATAGGGGCGGACCCCAACCGTGACACAGGTGTTTACGGGAGTACATCTGTAAATCCTCACCTCTGATGTATCCATATATCCATATAGCTCACATAACCGTGGTTACATAAGTAACCTTCATTATATGTAACTTGTAAAATTGCTTGTTTTCTGTTTCATATGTTCAAAACCCAAGCCCTCCCTTAGGCCTACTATAACGACGGCTGGTTCAACAGCAGTGCGTGTCTTTCTTATCCTTGTTATTTTATGATATCATTACATTTTACATGTATTTATTGTTGTTGTTAAAAAAAAACCTGATTGCTTGTTTTTCGTTTAATTTTAGTACAACCAAACTGATTAGAATGATTCACCTACTTGGTATTATGGTGACAACATCCGTGGCGTGCTTGTAATACAACTTCTGGAGATTATGTTCATAAAAGATAGGCCTATTTGGGAGCCGTATAACGGTGAGTAGACTTTTTCCCTTTCTATTTATATTGGATCTTTGTCCAACTACTGTGAAAAGTTTAGGTATATTATAGAGAAATGTAAGTGCCTGTAAGTGTGACATAACCTATTTCAAACAAGTTTTTCGCATAGAGTAGGTCAGAAGGTTAAACTGAAAAACCTAACCTCTATTAAATAAAACAATGGCAGAGCTGAAAAAGCACTTCGGTGCAAGGGTATTCATTTACATAGTGATTCCAGAAGAAAAACAACAGTACTGCCACCAAAAGTATACATTATGGGACAGCTAAAAACAATGCTGCCCACTCAACAACTCAATCAAAATGGTCCCCCCCCCCCTCTTTTAACTGAAAGAGAGGCTCTTTTTGTGGGGGAAGCCCCTCCCATCAGAACATACAAAACACTTTCATTAATAAAATAATTACCAACATCCAAGTCTACTTTTTTCTCTCAGATAAACATATCATGAATTATATACATTACGTCTTTGCAATCCGTTTCTCATGATACAATATAACGATATAACACATTTACAAAATCCCATCACTACGACATGGTGTCTTCCAATACGCCCATTCACATAAACGACCCACTCGGGACTGGCACTACAGAGCCAGACCGATTGCCATAGCTCTGGTCCTTATCCCAGCATACCCAGAAGCTACAGAGACGGAGAGAGAAACAGAAACAAACAAACAGCGCGCTCATCCATAACACTGATAAGTACAATAAACATAGCTTAAAATTAAACATGAACGCTTGTCTGTATATTATTTATACCATAACAAACTGTTACTGACGGGAGGTAAGAATAAAGTGTGTAATGTATGTACTAAGATAGCAAAGTTAACTTGTGTGTCGACACACATTGCTATCGTAGTTGATAATAGAGCAAGGAGGGGGAAGTGTGTGCGTGTGTGTGTGTGTGTGCGCACATGTGTGTGTGTGGTAGTGCACCAAACACTGCCAGTGACTGACTTCTCCGTCACAAAGTTGTTGATTTGATTATGATTATTAATTCTCTTTTCAGGCCTAAAAATAATTAATTGAATCTTGCTCACTGGCAATGTTTGGCATGCCCATCCTCAGCCATAATGCAATTTACAGTAGGCCTAGACCCTCTATCAGTGTAAATGCTATTAAAGCCATGCAATTACTTAACAATGTGGACTGCAAATGGGTTCAAGTTTAGCAAAGATAGGTCTACATTTTGTTATTTTGATTCTGTAAGCCATTTAGTACAGCGAGATCTTTGAAAACCTTCTCCAGAGCGATCAGGACCTCAGACTGGGGTGCAGGTTCACTTTCCAACAGGACAACAACCCTAAGCATACAGCCAAGACAATGCAGGAGTTTCTTCGGGACAAGTCTCTGAATGTCCTTGAGTGGCCAAGCCAGAGACGGACTTGAACCCTATCGAACATCTCTGGAGAGACGAGAAAATAGTAATTGCATGGCTTTAATCACATTTACACTGATATAGGGTCTAGGCCTACTGTAAATTGCATTATGGCTGAGGATGGGCTTGCCAGTAAGCAAGATTCAATTAAAGACTGTAAATTAAAGACCGTAAATACACAACTTGAAGCAACCACATATTTCGCCATGGAGCACGTTCTGATTGGCCAGTGAGAGGCCAAGCCTCAACACACCCACAACTTGTTTATTGATCAAAAAGAGGTCCTTTCGCCCAACGCCAGCAAGTGCGCTGATAACTGTGATTGTGAAACTAGCAAACATATTTTTTTATTTGACCTTTATTTAACTAGGCAAGTCAGTTAAGAACAACTTCTTATTTTCAATGATGACCTAAGAACAGTGGGTTAATTGCCTTGTTCAGGGGCAGAATGACAGATGTGTACCTTATCAGCTCAGGGATTCGATCTTGCAACCTTTCGGTTTCTAGTCCAATGCTCTAACCACTAGCCTACGCTGCTGCCCCATATTTCTTACACATCCCTGAACCTTTAGTGCTACCGCCTGTGCTTAGATATACCATTGAGTTAGTTTTTTTTATACAATAGAGCCCAAAGTGCGACTGGTTCATCCTTGGATTTACGGAGAAATTACATATTTTTTTTGTTGGATCCCCCAAGTAGGGGTTAGTGCTCTCTGGTTGGCTCAAAGTCAAGATGGTCACTTACGAGCATTGCAATTCTACAAGTAGAATCGGTAGGTTCGTCGCTACCGGGTCAGCACGCAGCAAGTACATCTTCTGTTCTAGCAGGAGAAGGAACGGCCTCCCACTGATAAGTACCTATATGCAGTCCATCGGCAGTGAGATAATGTGTTTCCTCTGTTTCATGCTTTAGATCTAGTGACAGTGATGCCACACCAGTGGGTGGTAGAGCTCCGTGCCTCCACAGCAGGGCGATGGTTGTCTCCCTGAGTTGAGTGCTACAGTAGGCGAGACGTACAGTACAGGACCTGGAATGTATGTCTTGGAGCTAATTAGCCTATCTCTGCACTTAGTCTTCTTCACTCAGCAGCGATCAATCCTGTAATGAAAAGTTTTAGGGCCCCGAGTAAGTGGTTCAGAAGTCTCTTAAAAGTTATATGTTCCAATAAACCCTGTTGTAGCCACTCTGAGAGGGGTTGCTTAATATTTTGGATGTTGAGACAGTTACACACAGCGATGGGTTTTGGACTATATTTAAAACTCAATGTGAACCATGGAACCAAATCAGTTGGAGCTCATGAGTGTTCTCGTTACACCCTGTACCCTGCTAACAAACATTCCCACAACGTTGGAGATGCATTGAATAACAGATTCATAAATGGAAAAACAGTCAAAAAATTAATCAAAAGGTTGTTTGTTTTAAAGTGTTTGTCCTATATTTGAGAGATAAAAGGAAGGAGCAGGAAATTATTACTTTTTTTACCCACGTTTAACCCTTTTCTTGGGACTAAACTACATCCATATAGTGTCTAGGGAAAGTATTCAGACCCCTTGACTTTTTCCACATTTCGTTACATTACAGCTATATTCTTTGCTATGAGACTCGAAATTGAGCTCAGGTGCATCCTGTTTCCATTGATCATCCGTGAGATATTTCTACAACTTGGAGTCCACCTGTGGTAAATTCAATTGATTGGACATGATTTGGAAAGGCACACACCTGTCTATATAAGGTCCCACAATTGACAGTGCATGTCAGAACGTAAACTCGTAGAGCTCCGAGACAGGATTGTGTCGAGGCACAGATCTGGGAAAGGGTAGAAAACATTTCTGCAGCATTGAAAGTCCCGAAGAACACATTGGCCTCCATCATTCTTAAATGGAAGAAGTTTGGAACCACCAAGACTTCCTAGAGCTGGCCACCAGGCCAAACTCTTGGTCAGGGAGGTGACCAAGAACCCAATGGTCACTATTAGAGAGCTCTAGAGTTCCTTTGTGGAGATGGGAGAACCTTCCAGAAGGACAACCATCTCTGCAACACTCCACCAATCAGGCCTTTATGGCAGAGTGGCCAGACAGAAGTCACTCTAAAGTAAAAGGCACATGATAGCCCACTTGGAGTTTGCCAAAGGGCACCTAAAGAATCTCAGACTCTGAGAAAAAAAGATTCTCTGGTCTGATGAAACCAGGATTGAACTCTATGCCAAGCTTTACATCTAGAGGAAACCTGGCGCCATCCCCACGGTGAAGCATGGTGGTGGCAGCATCATGCTGTGAGGTGGTTTTTCAACGGCAGGGACTGGGAGACTAGTCCGTATCAAGGCAAAGATGAAAGGAGCAAAGTACAGAGAGATCCTTGATGAAAACCTGCTCCAGAGCGCTCAGGACCTCAGACTGGGGTGAAGGTTCACCTTCCAACAGGACAACAACCCTAAGCATACAGCCAAGACAATGCAGGAGTTTCTTCGGGACAAGTCTCTGAATGTCCTTGAGTGGCCAAGCCAGAGCCCAGACTTGAATCCTACCGAACATCTCTGGAGAGGCCAGAAAATAGTTGTGCAGCAACGCTCCCCATCCAACCAATACAGGCGTGCCAACCTTGTAGCGTCATACCCAAGAAGACTCAAGGCTGTAATAGCTGCCAAAGGTGCTTCAACAAAGTACTGAGTAAAGGGTCTGAATACTTTTGTAAATGTGATGTCAGTTGTTTTAATACATTTTAAAATAAGGCTGTAACCTAACAAAATGTGGAAAAAATCAAGGGGTCTGAATACTTTCCGAAAGAACTGAAAACTTTCATAATATACTTCCAACGGGCCACATTCAGACGAGTCTTGTGAGGCTTGTGGGCATCCTAGAGCAAAACACTGACATGTACGTGTTCGTGGGAGTCTCATCTGTCTATAGAGGGGTCATATTAGTGTGCAGCCCAAATTAGGGCTGGGCGATATGACGATATATAGTGTGACGATAGAAAAACGTCTATCGTTTCATACTATGCACTATCGTTTATTCCGTTGTGTCGCAAATCGCACTCTTTACGGCAATATTTTTTGTCAATTGGACAACGCTTTTCATTCTTGGAAGGAAATTTGCAACACAAACAAACATGGAGGAGCGTGAACGTGACACAGAGCACGGAGATCGTACCTAAAAGAGGGGCTACTTCGGAATGGCCGATTAATTAGGGCCAATTTCAAGTTTTCATAACAATCAGAAATCTGTATTTTTGGGCGCCGATTTTGCCGATTTACTTTTTTTTAAATGATTTTTTAAATACCTTTATTTAACTAGGCAAGTCAGTTAAGAACACATTCTTATTTTCAATGACGACCTAGGAACGGTGGGTTAACTGCCTTGTTCAGGGGCAGAACGACAGATTTTCACCTTGTCAGCTCGGGGGATCTTGCAACCTTACAGTTAACTAGTCCAACGCTATAACCACCTGCCTCTCGTTGCACTCCACAAGGAGACTGCCTGTTACGCGAAAGCAGTAGAAACCAAGGTAAGTTGCTAGCTAGCATTAAACTTATCTTATAAAAAACAATCAATCAATGAATCATATTCACTAGTTATAACTACACATGGTTGATGATATTACTAGTTTATCTAGCGTATATAATCAATGCAACGCTAAGGGGTGATTTAACAAAAGCGCATTTGAGAAAAAAGCACAATCGTTGGAAAACTGTCCCTAACCATAAACACCAATGCCTTTCTTAAAATCAATACACAGAAGTATATATTTTTAAACCTGCATATTTAGCTAAAAGAAATCCAGGTTAGCAGGCAATATTAACCAGGTTAAATTGTGTCACTTCTCTTGCGTTCATTGCACGCAGAGTCAGGGTATATGCAACAGTTTGGGTAGCCTGGCTCATTGTGAACTAATTTGCCAGAATTGTATGTAATTATGACATAACATTGAAGGTTGTGCAATGTAACAAGACTATTTAGACTTAGGGATGCCACCCGTTAGATAAAATACAGAACGGTTCCGTATTTCACTGAAATAATAAACGTTTTGTTTTCGAAATGATAGTTTCCGGATTCGACCATATTAATGACCAAAGGCTCGTATTTCTGTGTGTTATGTTATAATTAAGTCTATGATTTGATAGAGCAGTCTGACTGAGCAATGGTAGGCAGCAGCAGGCTCGTAAGCATTCATTCAAACAGCACTTTCGTGCGTTTTGCCAGCAGCTCTTCGCAAGCACAGCGCTGTTTATGACTTCAAGCCTATCAGCCTAATGGCTAGTGTAACCGATGTGAAATGGCTAGCTAGTTAGCGGGGTGCGCGCTAATAGCGTTTCAACGTCACTCGCTCTGAGACTTGGAGTAGTTATTCCCCTTGCTCTGCAAGGGCCAGCTGCTTTTGTGGAGCGATGGGCAACGCTGCTTTGAGTGTGGCTGTTGTCGATGTGTTCCTGGTTCGAGCCCAGGTAGGAGCGAGGAGAGGGACTGAAGCTATACTGTTACACTGGCAATACTATAGTGCCTATAAGAACATCCAATAGTCAAAGGTATATGAAATACAAATGGTATAGAGAGAAATAGTCCTATAAATACTATATTAACTACAACCTAAAACCTCTCACCTTGGAATATTGAAGTCTCATGTTAAAATGAACCACCAACTTTCATATGTTCTCATGTTCTGAGTAAGGAACTCAAACGTTACCTTTTTTACATGGCACATATTGCACTTTCACTTCTCCAACACTTTGTTTTTGCATTATTTAAACCAAATTGAACATGTTTCATTATTTATTTGAGGCTAAATTTATTTTTATTGATGTATTATATTGAGTTAAAATAAGTGTTCATTCAGTATTGTTAGAATTATTACAAATAAATAAATAAAAAATCGGCTGAATAATCGGTATCGGTGTTGAAAAATCATAATCGGTCGACCTCTACTACGGATGAGACCCCCAAAAATACAGTCGTGCTAAAAACAAACCCCCCGACTCAGACGTTGCCCACTGGGGGTTTGGTGAGGTGGTGTTAACACTCAACCCAAGGTACCAAATGCAAATGTATATGTGACAAGTATTAATGCCAAAATAACATGCAAAACAGGCAAGCCCCCCCCAAAAAAAGAAGGGAAAAAAAGAAAAAATATATATATTTTAGGCCTATATTTATTTTGTTTGTAACTATAGTTGAAGTGTTTTCTATTTCTTTTAAGATTTTATACATTAATATTTTATATTTTGTTACATGCTTAATTGAAAATTTGCACAAAGGCTCTAAATAAAAGTAGAAATAATCAAATTTGAGTACCTTTTATTTGTTGAGTATAATTTAACATGTGGTAATTTTACAAAAAATATTTATTCATTGAATTTACAGAAAATGTGCTATATCGTGATATGTATCGTTATCGGGATATGAAATTACCTATATCGGGATATGAGATTTTGGCCATATTGCCCAGCCCTAGCCCAAACTGTTCGGACGCTACAGACAGAAGTTGCCAGATCCGTGGTACTGACATCAGACAAGTCCTTTGACGCTGTATACTTCCTTAATATACTTCCAAAGGGCTACATTCAGATGAGTTTTGTGAGGCTTGTGGGCGTCCTAGAGCAAAACACTGACATGCTCATGGGAGTCTCACCTTTCCATAGAGGGGTCATATTAATTTGTAGGCCAAACCGTTCGGACTCTACAGACGTTTTCGTGAGAAGACCGATTAGGATGTTTCAAGGTCTGAAAAACAGCACTTTATTATTATTATTATGCTAATTCGATTTCTATGGACAGTGACTTTAGGGGGCTAATCTTCAAAAAACTGGACACATGAATGTTCTTGCAACGTCTCATAAAACGTGTCTAGAATATTGTTGTTTATTCTGAGAATATTATAACCAAGTTCTAGATAAGTTCTGTTTGACATTGTCAGAAGTTTTTGGAAAATATAGATTGACTGTTCCCCTAACTAACGGAAAACTGGACCCTTTGTCATGCCTGCTCCCGCTTTCCCTATGGCGCTTGTCTATCATTACGCACACCTGTCCCCTTCATTACGCGCACCTGCGGCCCATTGGACCCACCTGAACTCCTTCATTATTTGATTGCCTCCCCTTTATTGGTCTGTTTCTTCTGTTCCATCCCTGTGTCAGCATTGATGTCGTTATTTTGTCCCCTGTACAGACGCTGTTCCTGTCCTGTTTTCATTCGTTATTTATTAAATGTTCTCCCTGTACTCACTTCCTGTCTCCAGCATTGATCCTCACACCCTTAAACATCAGGGGAACATTACAAAAATGTTCTCTCCCTAGAATTGTTAGCTGGGTAACCAAATTACAGAATCATGATCGATATCTCCAGTTGTAATACATTCTTATTGCTCTAGCAGCCTCAAAAGACACATGAACCACAAAGGGGGCTGTAGTTCTTCAAATAACCAGACGTCCATTGAATTGGGTATCATGGTGAGAATCGATCGTAGAGTGAACAACCGTAGAGTTAGTAGGGGATTACTTATTACCCTAATTGATCAATCAATCTACCCAATCCCCAGGACATCTGCAGTCCATTGCTCCACAGTTGTTATGCAGTAAACTCCAGCAGGGCCAGGTAACAAGCATTGCCTGTGTTCCAAAGCCCCCTGTCTCCAAGAAGAAATGATGCCCTGGCGCTGGAATTAAGAACCGCAGCCAGGGGGGTGGAAAGATTGTTTTGGTGTGTGTATGTGAGGGAGAGAGAGCATCCCACTGACTGGGCAGTCAGTTTTCTGCTCTGAATCTCTGTGCCTCATCACTATCTGTCTATTTAATGCCTTCCACTCCCGTGTTAACAGCTCTGGGTTTACTGGGTGTCTGTGTGATAACGTATCACAGCAGGGTTGTATCTCACTCACACTTCACAGTGTAGAGTAGGCTATGTCACTTCCTCCCCTGCACACAGAGACAGCACTTACTGTTCCCGAGAGACGAGAGGCTATCCTACTCTTAGCCATGCATGCTCTAGCTACTTGAGAGCGGGGTGGGGGGCTGGGCCGGACAGACAAGCAGGCAGGCTGACTGGGTGCTGCCGTGTGACCTGCATGAGAAATTAGTAGATTACACAGACTGCTGCTGGGATGTGTGGCACTGCAGAGGTTAGATAGATGAAGGAACATGGGAATGCAGCTTTGGTTTTGGTGCCTTGCCGATATGGCCAATTAACTCCTAGACAGCGTAAAGTCACTCCAGCTAGCACATTTAGTTCCTTGGAAGTTGTGGGATCAAAAGTCTTTGGTTTCCCATTGGTTCTGGGAACAATGCATACGTTTTTTTAAATGCTCTGAGAACGGAAGCAAAATGTTTGCCTCTTCTGGTAATGCACATTTTTAGGATGCAGGGAGGTTCTGAGAAAGTTTTACTATGGTTCCTTGAAAGTTTTCCTGGAGGTTCAATTAACGTTCTGTGAACAGAAATTATAGGTTTTTTGGAGGTTTTAAAAAACGTCCTTAAAACTTTTACTGAATATTTTAAGACTTTTAATAACATGGCTAGCTTATGTTAACTGTTTTGAACTCCAAGCACAGATAGGACACATGGAAATTAATTTGCCTAGGCATTAATCATGTAAAAACATATTTTTTTATTGTGGCAAAGCATCAGTGAGATTCAAACCTATAATCTTCTGTTGTCTATCCATGGAATTAGTCCATTGCGCCACCAGGATGGAGTTAGAATTATGTTTTTTACTCAAACAAAGCTGTTCATTTTACTCTATTTCAACAGACCTTATTTAAAAGGAAATACACACTCAATAAGATCAGGTGCGGCCAATTATTGGGCACAGCCAACATACCTGAACACACTTAAGATTCTTAGAACATTCTTTGAATGTTATTGTTTTCTTGTGTTTTTTATGGAAAGTTTTCTTAATGTTCTGAGAACATGACTTTAAATAAAACCTTTAGGAAACCTGTAGGAAATGTTTATGCTGAAGTACTGAAATTCCAACAGAAGAAACATTGTTTCTCAAAGTTCCTTGGAACATTTTGAGAACATTCCTAATGTCAAACCAGTTGGAGAATGTTCCTAGAACATTACCAAAATGTTTAATAAATGTAAGCATATTTGAACTTTTAGGAAATGTTCTGTTAAAATAATGAAATACCTAAAAAACGTCATTATTTTGTCAAGTTCCTTAAATGTGCTGAGAATGTTTCAAAAGCAAGCAACTACCCTGCACCATTCCCAGAACGTTGTGGGAAGGTTGAATGCAAAATAACCATAGGACAACCACACTCTCACCAAGCTCTAAGAAACATATAGTTCTCGGAACGTTATGTGCTAGCTGGGACTCTCCTCTGCAATTGTGTTTGTCTCATATATATATGTACATGTATACACTAAGGCTGGGCGATATGGCCAAAATCTCATATCCCGATATAGGTCATTTCATATCCCGATAACGATACAAATCACAATATAGCACATTTTCTGTAAATTCAATGAATAAATCGTTTATATAAAATGACCACATGTAAAGGCCTATTTCTTATTACATGTTGAATTATACTCAACAAATAAAAGGTACTTACTCATATTTGATTATTTCTCCTTTTATTTAGAACCTTTGTGCAAATGTTCAATTAAGCATGTAACAAAATATTAATGTATAAAATCTTAAAAGGTAACCTTGGGTTGAGTGTTAACACCAACTCACGAAACCCCCGTTTCTCGACCATGTAAATGTCTTTGCAGATGTAAGTTGTAACGGCAGCTGTTCTCCTTCCATCTTCGTGATTGTTTGCCATATGGTGTGCAGCGGGCAAAAGCCTCTTGCAACGTCTGAGTCGGGGGTTTGTTTTTAACACGACTGTACTTTTGGGGGTCTCATCCATAGACTCTCTCCGAACTGTTTCACATGATTGTTGTGTAGGTGGTAAGTGGTGTTTTAGCCTGTTGTCGGGACCGGCCTGCGGCATATTCTGGTCGGTGTCAGACTTTTCATACGCAAACCACATCCATGCGACCGAAGTAGCCGCTCTTTTAGGTACAAGCTCCGTGTCTCCGTGCTCTGTGTCACGTTCACTCTTCTCCATGTTTGTTTGTGTTGCAAATTTCCTTCCAAGAATGCAAAGCTTTGTCCAATTGACAAAAAAATATTGCCGTAAAGATTTTGATTTGCGACACAACGAAATAAACGATAGAGCATAATATGAGACAATAGACGTTTTTCGATCATCACACGATATACAGTTGAAGTCGTAAGTTTACATACACCTTAGCCAAATACATTTAAACTCAGTTTTTCACAATTCCTGACATTTAATTCTAGTAAAAATTCCCTGTCTTAGGTCAGTTAGGATCACCACTTTATTTCAAGAATGTGAATAATAGTAGAGAGAAAGATTTATTTCTTTCATCACATTCCCAGTGGGTCAAAAGTTTACATACACTCACTTAGTATTTGGTAGCATTGCCTTTCAGTTGTTTAACTTGGGTCAAACGTTTCGGGTAGCCTTCCACTAGCTTCCCACAATAAGCTGGGTGAATTTTGGCCCATTCGTCCTGACAGAGCTGGTATAACTCAGTCAGGTTTGTAGGCCTCCTTGCTCGCACATGCTTTTTCAGTTCTGCCCACACATTTTCTATAGGATTGAGGTCAGGGCTTATGATGGCCACTCCAATACCTTGACTTTGTTGTCCATAAGCCATTTTGACACAACTTTGGAAGCATGCTTGGGGTCATTGTCCATTTGGAAGACCCATTTGTGACCAAGCTTTACCTTCCTGACTGATGTCTTGAGATGTTGCTTCAATATATCCACATAATTTTCCTTTATCATGTTGCCATCTATTTTGTGAAGTGCACCAGTCCCTCCTGTAGCAAAGCACCCCCGGAACATGATGCTGCCAGCCCCGTGCTTCATGGTTGGTATGGTTTTCTTCGGCTTGCAAGCCTCCCCCTTTTTCCTCCAAGAATAATGATGGTCATTATGGCCAAACAGTTCTATTTTTGTTTCATCAGACCAGAGGACATTTCTCCAAAAAATAAAATATTTGTCCCCATGTGCAGTTGTAAACCGTAGTCTGGCTTTTTATGGCGGTTTTGGAGCAGTGGCTTCTTCTTCGGGCCTTTCAGGTTATGTCGATATAGGACTCGTTTTACTGTGGAAATAGATACTTTTGTACCTGTTTCCTCCAGAATCTTCACAAGGTGAAGGGATTGAGTTGCACATTTTGCACCAAAGTACGTTCATCTCTAGGAGACAGAACGCGTCTCCTTCCTGAGCGGTATGACAGCAGTATGATCTCAAGCAGCAAAGAGGCACTGAGATTGAACGTAGGCCTTGAAGTACATCCACAGTTACACCTCCAATTGACTCAAATGCTGTCAATTAGCCTATCAGAAGCTTCTAAAGCCATGACATCATGTTCTGGAATTTTCCAAGCTGTTTAAAGGTACAGTCAACTTAGTGTATGTAACTGACCCACTGGAATTGTGTATGTAACTGACCCACTGGAATTGTGATACAGTGAATTATAAGTGAAATAATCTGTCTGTCAACAATTGTTGGAAAAATTACTTGTGTCATGCACAAAGTAGATGTCCTAACCGACTTGCCAAAACTATAGTTTGTTAACAAGAAATTTGTGGAATGGTTGAAAAACAAGTTTTAATGACTCCAACCTAAGTGTATGTAAACTTCCGACTTCAACAGAATATCGTCATATCGCCCAGCCCTAGATACACTGTAGGTTGCACAGGGCTCTATGGCAACCACATTGTACCAGCACAAGAGAGGCTGGTTAGATCAATTACCAAGAGCGCTATGCAAGTAGTCATTCCCTACAAACAAATCAAAGAGACCTTGCTTACAATTCTGCACTTATAATTACTCCTGTAAAGAATGGCTGCAGCCATAGAGCAGCAGAAGAGACTAGAAACGGAACATTCTCGGTCCTCACACAGGAAAATGACTAATGTTTCTCTGCTCTTCGGTGGTTTACACACACCCCATCCTTGGACATTAATAATGTGGTAGACCCTTCCTTTACATTTCTCCCACTGTTTCCTCCCTTCATACTTGGCTTTAAGCACTGGATACTTTGTCGCAAACATTCTGCAGCTCTTCTCTGAAGAGCTAGATTATTTAACAACACACTATTTTGCTTTCCCCTTGTAAGAAACACTGGCAGAGCAATCGCTTCCACTTAAAGCGGTACACTGAAACGAGAACTTCCAATTCTCCTCCAGTGACATTTTGGCAGTAACTTACTAGCCGCTCTGGGGTGGTATCAGGCTATTGAGGGCTTACAAGATTATACCCTTAAATATCCTTATTCCCTTAAAGCTGCACAACAAGCATGAGGGTGCTTATTTTCAAAACACACTTCCTAAACCCACAGCATTAATCAGACCTAGTCCTTAAGTCCAGCTCTTATCTTTTGCGCTTAACTCTCCAGACTGGTGATTCCTCTTCCTCCTTGCGTCAGCCAGGGAACGGAGGGTTGGTTCTCTCCCACATGTGCTCCTGTTCCAGACACTCTGATGTTAACTTGATAGGACGTGGCCTCTCAAAAGCCCCCCTGCCGCCGGTGACATGAGCAGATGTGACAGGTGTTTAGCTGTGACTGCTGAGGCTCTGGGGATGGACAGAGACCTCAGGACAGGTAGAGGATGGGCCAGTGAAGCCCCATCTAGACACAAACATTACAGGCAGGCTGAGCCAGACGTAGTAGAGTACCTCCCACCTGCACCTCCTGTATCTCCTACAGCGCTCAGTTACCAGCCATCTACGATCCCTTCCGCTGCATGGCTACTAATCATGAGCTTCTAATGACTGGTTTACAAGATTCATGGTTCTCAATGGGAAATAGAAAAGCAGAGTGGAACCCATACTGTGAGTCTGAGCCTGGGCTTAGCAGTCACATTCACACTGCCTTTGAGGCTTGAAAAAAATCTGCATTCTGGCCCCTTACCAAAGCTCTCTGTAGAAAACACGATTAGCAAAACTATTAGCGATATTTCCAAACCAAGCCCTGCTCATACTGTCTGTACTCCACTGGCTTTAATACTACACTCTTAGAAAGTTGGGTTCCAAAACGGTTCTTCGGCTGCTCCCATAGGAGAACCCTTTTTGGTTCCAGGTAGAACCCTTTTGGGTTTCATGTAGAACATTCTGTTGAAAGGGTTTTACGTGGAACCCAGAAGGGTTCAACCTGGAACCAAAAAGGGTTCTCCCATGGGGACAGCCAAAAAGCCATTTTGGAACCCTTTTAGGTTCTAAATAGCACCTTTTTTTCTAAGAGTGTAGATCAGTAAGTATCCAGGTGGTTCAATATTCTCCTCCCTAAAATTGTTACTTAAAGTATAATTTTCACCCATGAAAGTACACCCCCTCCCTCTGGCGCTGTTTACTTAGCCTTTACCATGCCCACTGGCTGAGTGTTGGGTTGGTGTAAAGTGTGGAGGAGCTCAGCTGGGCTCCATCGATGTGAGCCCTGTTCTGCTGCTCATGGCATCTGTGGCACACGTTGCCTGGCCTCTCCTGCAGAGCCCTATGCCCAGCAACAATGCCTCCATATGGGTCACTCTCCCCTTTCCCCTTTCCACTCCAGGCCCCTGGGCCAAGAACAGCTCTCCAAACCCCTCACCCCTCTCCCTGTGCTTGGTCACTAAGCATGGCGCAGGGATTTTATGTCAGACAACCAGCCAGTGACAACATCACCATAGTACTGTAGATCTATGTGAATCCACTCCAGTGGAGCAGGGGAAGGGGGGTAAGTTACACTGACTGCTGGGGTCTTAGCTAGCAGGCCTTTCAGACATTCATTATTTAGACCAGCTAAAAATACATCAGAGGCAGCTCCCTAGCAGCACATGATGCATCTGGATCTCACAGGCAAGGCAGGAAGGCAAGCAGGCAGCATCCTGCTCATTCTTTAGTCTGATTTGTAGAGAATAGTACACCATAGGTAGCTATCAAGCAAATCATAAGCATACATATCTATGAGAAAACACCTAGAAATACGCCCAAACATATTTTCTCCCACACACACACGAATAGACAAGCTAATGCAATTCAGAGCGGCTCACAAACAGTATGACAGTACGCTAATTTGTACACAAGCACTCCAAGCATAAAACACCTGAAAAAAAAATGGATTAGTGAACCAGATATGTCTCATGGGCAGATTAGACTAAACTAAACATATCCCTGGTGAGTGTGAGAGATGCTGCCCCGCTGCATTAAAACTGCTATGCATCATGGAAAATTAATAAGAAACACAGCCCATGAAATCAAACTGCTAACAGGTCAAAGATTGTACTGCACTCATTGTTAATTGCATTGGGGAGAGAATGTCAACTTAATTATTTCACTTTGAGCTGGAAATAATTCCCTGCAAATCAATTTAACACATTTCCAATGCAAGTCAGAACTCACACACAGCAGAACCCCCTAAGATATAACCAAGGTCCCAGGGGTCCAACAGCTACTCTGGTCTGAAATAGATCAGACACTGCTAATTGGTAAAACCGACACTGGTAATTGGTAGCACATATTAAAAGAATAAAAACAAGTACACAAATACACCTTTGGCTTTATAGAATGACAAATACCATATTGAATTCCCTATGTTTGGTAGCCCAAATAAGAATACATTTTTTGTTTTTTACCATAAATAACATATTTAATGGTTAATGGTCTGCAAAGACAAATCCTCATCAGGGTACATATAAAAAAACATTTTGACTGCAGGTAGACCATTTGTAAAGCGGTAGTGATTTCCAGTTTGGTTAAATTGGCTTCCAGGTCTCCCCATGGACATCGACTGAATTGAACCAGCACCTTGATGTTGTCGATAGAGAAGTAAACAGATCAATTCTGCATTCAAGCACTCCAGCAGGGAAAGCCCTCTTGAGATTGCAACACAAATCACGTTGTTCTCCACACACTCCAACCGAGTCAAGCTCACTGTGCAAATGGAGAACATCACTCGCGTTCTCTACAAACGGCTTCTTGCGGCAGTGCGTGTGTGCAGACAGCATAGGCAACACAGAGATTCCAAAATAAATAAGAGATGCATATCCTTTTACTATCATAAAACCCATACATACCAATTCGGTATAAAGCTGTGCAACAATGGCAGCCATGCACCAGATCTAGTCAGGGAGGAATATGGGAACACAGCTTTGAGTGGAGCAAAGTAATAGCATGGGAAAAGGGAGCAGCCAAAAGCAGACAACTTCAAAGTAGAAATGTGAGCCGGTAGAGCAAAGAGAACTGATCTTACGTGACATGAAATCTACAGTAGGATCTCAGCAGTCAGAAGCAGCTGGATATAAGCTCTTTAACACGAGGTTACATATCAGATTTCTCTCTAAAACCTTTCTGAGATTGTTCTGAAAAGTAACTCAGCTGACAGAGCTATCTTTAGTTGGAAAACAGGTATTTGTGGTTTGAGTGTGTGCATGTGTGTCTGCATTCCTGCCATTTGGTCTACATGTACTATGTTTGAGTATTGATGTATCTGTCTATTCTGTGGTGTTACAACGACCATGACAATTCCCCTGAGAGTGTAGAAATCTACAGTAGGATCTCAGCAGTCAGAAGCAGCTGGATATAAGCTCTTTAACACGAGGTTACATATCAGATTTCTCTCTAAAACCTTTCTGAGATTGTTCTGAAAAGTAACTCAGCTGACAGAGCTATCTTTAGTTGGAAAACAGGTATTTGTGGTTTGAGCGTGTGCATGTGTGTCTGCATTCCTACATGATCTATCTATACTACTGTATCTCCATGACCTGTCACCTAGCCCTTTCCTGGAGTCCATGTGTACGAGAATGGCTGTCCAATTTCTCCTGTCCTCCCACAGGTATGGATACAGGAATGTACATGTCCCGGGCCACGACACACCTACAATCTGGAAAGACAGGCTTATAGCAGAAACCAGACAGGTTAGAGCCTCCTTCCCACTAAATCAACACAAAGGGACGAGCATAGACAGTTCTCCTCAGCCCTCTGAATCAGTCCGGCTCTACAGTACATAATGGCCTATTTATCTAGCCATTGCTTTCTCCGCCAGCTCTATGGACTCCGTCATTAGCCTGCCCTACTGCCACCCCAACATGCACGCACGCACGGACGCGCACACACACACACTCGCACGCACACATGCACGCACACATAGAATATTCCATTTCATCAGTGCGAATGACACTGTGCACATATTACAAAAGAAGAAATACAGTTTTCTTTTTTACAGGCAACACTTGAATGATCAACCTTTTAACTCAAGGATTTGTGGTTAAGACACAGACACATATCTTGGTACGTTCCCCCCAGGGCCTGAACAGGAGGATAAAATACATGTGTGTGTGTGGTACTGGGAGGAGAATATACTAAATAAAGAAAGTGAGAGAAAGGGAAAGGAGAGGTAGAAGGGGAAATGGGGAGAAAGGGCACTTGGAGCAGAAATGCTTCACTGCCTCTGCGGCCTGCCACCTCGCATCACAGAGCAGAGGTTGACAGATGAATGCAGGAGCGGACCAATAATAGAAACCGTTTGGCCAGGAATAAACCCCTGGATAGGAAAGGAGCACAGACACATCTACGAACAGCACTGGGGTTTGGGGGAAAGAGAGAACATTCCTTCACATTCCTAAGAGTCCATACACTATACAAAGGAAAACCCCACAATGGCATATGGTTTACATTCTCTTAGCCTCCCTTTCTCCTCCCTCCGACCTCCTCTCCCATCCTCTCCGTCTCCTGCGGCAACGGGTCCATGGAGGCTCACAGAGCAGTACTAACACCATGTGACCTGCTCATCTGCTCGCTATTCCCTTCATTTCCACTAACCCCCACCCTTCATTCACATCTAAAATGTCGCCCGAGGATAGAGTTTGGTTTAGACTACTATCTGTCATTGTCACTTAAGGTTGATGTGTGGCCACCTCCACACACAATATTTTGCCATTCTGCCATGAGACTATGAATAAAAACTGTGTGGTGTGGGGGCTTTCATGTTGAGCTAATAGAAATTAAACTCAGGTGGAGTATAATAAGGCTGCTGGGAGGTCTCCCATGTCTCAATAAAACTCTATAATAACAGTCAGAGTGAAAGGAGTGATAAGAGAGCAAAACCCAGAGCTGGGAAGAAAATCAATCCAGCTTTATCACACCTCCAATGCCTTTTCAGAGACATCCATGACACACTGTGAAATCCAATACAGGAATATGACAAAAACATAAGCATTACAGAAAATAATTGAACTCTCTACTGGCACCAACATAATTTTTGGGGCGACATTTTATGTTCATAGTTGTCATAGAGTAAGACTTTACAACAGGGAGAATATTTGGAAAAGCAGTTGTGGATGGATTTGGTATAGACAGGGCATAAGAGTTCAGAGAAGGCTACAGAATGTTTTCTATCACGCTGGGTGGATCTGAATACCAATGGCTTTAATCATGAGCTAGGAAACAGGATCATCAACCCAAGCGGTGCACTGTGAATGCTCATCCCTGGCTGCCTAACAGGGAGGTGGTGTTTAAACTCAGGTGACAGCCACATTGAGTAAAACATTTGTTCTGAAAACATTTGTTCTGTTCCAAACACGTCTGGTGTTCAGACACTCAGGAATTCAGTCTTGTGGAAAAAAAACACAACACCTCTGTCCCGCTAATTAAAGAGGGTGTTCGCTCTGATCTTTCACAGGTACATTTTGAGATCTAAATGGTAATTTAGAAAGCGGGTACAGATATCAGACTGCGATTTGAAGACTATGAATGTAATGCAATGAGCTGTCTACAAGAGTGTGCAAAGCTGTTATCAAGGCAAAGGGTGGCTACTTTGAAGAATCTAATTTCTTTAACACTTTTTTGGTTACTAAATTATTCCATATGTGTAATTTCATAGTTTTGATGTCGTCACTATTATTCTAAAATGTAGAAAATAGTACAAATAAAGAAAAACCCTGGAATGAGTAGGTGTGTCCAAACGTATGACTGGTGCTGTATACTCACATTCAGTGCATTCGGAAAGTATTCAGAACCATTGCCATTTTTCATATGTTGTTACGTTACAGCCTTATTCTAAAATTGATACAATCGTTTTTTTTGTCTCATCAATCTACACACAATACCCCATAATAACAAAGCAAAAACAGGTTTTTAGACATTTTTGCAAAGTTATTCAAAATAAAAAGCTGAAATACCACATTTACATAAGTATTCAGACCCTGACGCTACAAGCTTGGCACACCTGTTTTGTGGAGTTTCTCCCATTCTTCTCTGTAGATCCTCTCAAGCTCTGTCAGGTTGGATGGGGAGCGTCGCTGCACAGCTATTTTCATGGCTCTCCAGAGATGTTCGATCGGGTTCAAATCTGGACTCCGGCTGGGCCACTCAAGGACATTCATAGACTTGTCCCGAAGACACTCCTGCGTTGTGTTTGCTGTGTGCTTAGGGACATTGTCCTGTTGGAAGGTAAAGCTTCGCCCCAGTCTGAGGTCCTGAGCGCTCTGGAGCAGTTGTTCATCAAGGATCTCTCTGTACTTTGCTCCGTTCATCTTTCCCTCGATCTTGACTAGTCTCCCAGTGCCTGCTGCTGAAAAAAATAGCCACAGCATGATGCTGCCTCCACCATGCTTCACCGTAGGGATGGTGCCAGGTTTCCTCCAGATGTGACACTTGGGATTCAGGCCAAAGAGTTCAATCTTGGTTTCATTAGACCAGAGAATCTTGTTTTTCATGTTCTGAGAATCCTTTAGGTGACTTTTGGCAAACTCCAAGCGGGCTGTCATGTTCCTTTTACTGAGGAGTGGCTTCCTTCTGGCTCTCTACCGTAAAGGCCTGATTGGTGGAGTGCTGCAGAGATGGTTGTCCTTCTGGAAGATTTTCCCATCTGCACAGAGGAACTCTAGAACTCCTTCAGAATGACCATCGGGTTCTTTGTCACCTCCCTGACCAAGGCCCTTCTCCCCCGATTGCTCAGTTTGGCAAGGCAGTTTGGCAAGTTTGGTGGTTCCAAACTTCTTCCATTCAAGAATGATGGAGACCACTGTGTTCTTGGGGCCCTTCAATGCTGCAGAAATCTTTGGTGTCCTTCCCCAGATCTGTGCATCGACACAATCCTGTATCAGAATTTTACAGACAATTCCTTTAACCTCATGGCTTGGTTTTTGCTCTGACATGCACTGTCAACTGTGGGACCTTATATAGAGAGGTGTGTGTCTTTCCAAATCATGTCCAATCAATTGAATTTACAACAGATGGACTCCAATCAAGTTGTAGAAATATCTCAAGGATGATCAATGAAAAAAGAATGTACCTGAGCTCAATTTCGAGTCTCATAGCAAAGAGTCTGAATGCTTATGTAAATAAGGTATTTCTAAAAGCCTGTTTTAGCTTTGTCATTGTGGGTTTTTGTGTGTAGATTGAGGAGGAAAGATATTTATTTAATACATTTTAGATTAAGGCTGTAACGTAACAATATGTGGAAAAAGTAAAAGGGTCTGAATACTTTCCGAATGCAGTGTACAGTAGAGAGTCAGGTTAAAGTTTGTGTCTACAGGGAAGATTTGAAGCACTCTAACTCATGAATATAGTTCTGTTAAAGATGCACATTGCAGAAATAATTTCTGCAATTTCCTGGTTGCTAAAATCCCAATAGTTCACCTAATTGCAGTTTATGTAACAAAACAAACAAGTATAGTGTAGAGAATCAATGTACCACCTAAACCGTGTGAAATATATTTTCCATAACCAAAAATATAACATTTCAGTTGTTTGAGGCCGGTGTACAAACCCAAAACTAAAGGAAATAGAACAGATGTACTGCCTCTTAGACTTCAATGAGAATGACCGATCTATAACACGCATTTCAATGTGAATTTGGTCGGGTTGCCCAAAAAGTGACATTTTGCCGCTTTAACACCTCCATCAGACACATGCACTGAATGGAAATATGTCCTTCAAGTCAGAGAGGAAAAGGCTGTCAAGGCTGCCTGACATCACTCACTTAGGAGGGACAGGTTATGACCAAACATACCATCAGCAGTAGATCAAGAGCGATAGCTGAATGGAAGCCGTCTATGCCAGGCATCAATAATAGAATCATGTCAGGTAGATGGAAAAGTATTCAACCATGAATACCACTATAACCACGAGGCTTGTTCAGTAGTACTATACAATTTCTGTTTCAGGTTCAACTGGTTTTCATCAAACACCATTCTCCCTTGTCAACAACACACAATCAGATTCTTTGCATGCCACAGACGTACAACAGCATGTGATCCCTGCCCTGTCACTGGGGCTGTCACACAGAGCAAAGGTCCTGTCAAGGTCCATAGTGCCTTAATTCATCACTGCCCTAGTGTGCCTTCCAGACACCTCATGCCATCATGCCTCTTACTCCTGCCTTCCAGCAGCATGGGGATAAGGTCTCCACCACAGGGAGATGGAGATGGTTCATCTCTACCTGAGCAACAGGGAGAATGGGAGAATGACTATACTCTGGTTTCAAAGTGTGCGTTGGGGTTTAAGTGCTGAGCGATTAACAGAAATGTTGGTCATTTTGTGGTTTGATTGCGTTGGTCCTGGCTAGCTTAAGGATCAGGTCGGTAGCTAGCTAGCACTTGCTCATGTGGCTGCTAGCACCATTTTGAAAAGGGGCATGAGGGAAGCCCTACAGTAAGAGCGCATGCAAGCAGGCAATGCTGAAAAGTCATCTTTAGACGTGTTGTACTTTTTAAAAATTGAGTTTTGTAATTGACTAAAACAAGCAGATAACAAGAAGATTGCATTTGAAAAAGGTCAAGTATTTGCTGTGAGCCAATGGGGTAACCTAGGTAACCACAGGTTGTTTTCCCCACAGGCGGACGGACGGGGGCCACAATGTTCTATCTAATACAGACTGGGAGTATAGGCAGCAACTCAATAGAGATGAGATGATGACTTAGAATGAAATAAAAGTAATCAAATAAAATATGCAATATACACAATAACTGAAAATGGTCATTACATGGCATGACCTGTTTTATGACAGAGAGAGGGGGGCTGGTGTGAATAACTTATGGTTAATAAGTAATAAGCAGTAATGGGAAGTCACCACCACCATGGACTTTCTTTTCTTAAAGATTCTATGTTGTTACAGCATTCATCCCACATAGTGCAGAGGGCATTTAGTGTCTAATCTTTTTGAATTGAAAACCGTGATTCTTTTTTAATAATCGAACCGAAACCGAACCGACTTGAAAAAGCACAAATCGCTCAGCACTACATGCAATGCAACACCATTGATTGATTCTCACTTCCATTTAAAATGCAGGAGAAAGGCACAAAGCTCACTCCATGACTCACATGGGTGGGACGGTACAGGTCTAGACATGCCCAACAAATAAGATTATTCACAATGGACTGATACTAAAGGAATAATGAAGGCTGTGTCATGTAAGCAGCCGTGTAACTATAATTGACAGTTATTTCAGGTTTATTAATTGTTCAAATGTCACCTTGCAAACAGACAGTAAATGCATTTCCATAATCCTCTCATAACCAGTACTACAGGCATTGTTTGAGTGGCACTATTAATTTCCAACATAACATGAACATTCTCCTCAAGTAAACTGTAAATCAAATGCAGCCGTGCCATGGCGAGGCTGGGTATGTGGTTTATGATATGGATGTTGTCTCGACAGACACCCATCTACAGAGCGTCCCCTTCACATGATGGGAGCCAAGCAGTTGTCATGCAGTTCAGCCAGGGAGAAAAGAGGACAACCAGGCTGACAAATGGACAAGAGGCAACCATGTCAAAACAAAAACTGAGTATCTGTAATGAGCCGGTGCAGAGAGACCATAATGCTGCACCACCTGCACCATGCAACTACTGTACACAACCCCCGGCAGAGAAAGAGAGAGACACACGCACATACACACACACACACACACACACACACACATCCACCGGGCCTGTCAAACCAGGTCAGGCCTAAATCACCACTACAGATGTAGGATCTTAATTTGTTCACGATTTTGTTGCTGAGAATTTTCCTGTACGCAGGAAATGCAGATGAGTTTTGTGATTTACATAAATTCACTGAAAACCCACACTAACACATGGTTATAGTAACAGTATTGCACTTTTCATGTAGCTTACTTTTGGCAAACTAATAGCCTAACCACTGAACAAGCAACATTATGGACTAAACGTTAAAATCCTGTTGCTGCAGGATTATTTTGCTATGACAATATAGGTCAAATGAAGATCCAACATCTGTATCCTTACTAAGCCACAGCTCAGAACACTCTGAGCAAATGTGTTCACAGGCCAGGCCAGGGGCAGCATCACTTATGAATATTCATAGCCATTCACTCAAGAATATCACAAACCGACATGGCATGACCTGTTTTATGACAGAGGGGGGCTGGTGTGTTAACGTTAATACATTTATGGGTTACTTATAACATATCACTACGCATTACACAATAAAAACTGCTATAAAACCATGCTCATCTCCTCTACTCACCCTTTACAAGTTCCTCCATCACTGAGTCAGTACCCCTATATAAACCGGTTTATAATCAGATCACAGACAGAGAGGTGGCTCCACTGCTGAGTTATTGCATGTAGTTGAACTGTTTAACATATAGTGTCGTGTGGAGACCCATGTGTAAGAATATGGGGACTGATTAGCGTCTGTCTGTGCGTGTGCGTGTGCGTGTGTGTGTGAGAGGGAGAGAGAGCTCTGCATGTCAGCTCTATGAGTATGCCACTGCTGCTCTTTGTCATCAACAGATCAGAGTGGATCCCACGGTGAAGATATCACAAACACTCACACAAACACACACACCTCCCCTTCTCCGCCATGGGGTCTGTGGCTCTATGGGGAGCCTATGGGGATTACAACAAATTATGTAACCTCTTAAACACAGACGTTCTCTCAGGACATTGCTTTCTAGTTGCTCTTGGTAATCCCATGATCATAGAGCCAGAGGGGAGGGGCAGGTTTGGCGAAAGGCAGATCTGCATGTAGATGCTTGTTATGACAGAATGTGTTCTCAATAACCTAGCTAGCTACCTTGGTAATAAAGGTAACACAGTGCCTTCACAAAGTATTTACACCCCTGACTTACGGCCACACAAAGGGGTTGCCGCCGGGAAATTTGAGGCATTATCAAGTGTTTGCCAAATTGTAAATGAGAGACTGATGAAGCGTGTACAGCCTGCGCAAAAAAACTAAGCAGAGTTCATGCCTTTCATTCAACTTTTTTCAAATCATCATTATAGTCGCATTATGCAGCCTTAGAATGTATTAAAATCAAAACATATAGCCCAACAAATGTAGAACAACTAAAGTTCCATTAATAACTCTAAATTAAGCATATAGGAGTACCTATTTCTTTGTTAACAGCTCAACACAGAATAGACGCATGTGCGTACTCCCTCAAATCGTTTGGAGACAATGTCATTTGAATTTTATTCAGCTTTGTTCAATTGTATTCTTCATACTATAAATAATAATAGAAATAATATAAAATATTCTAAGCCAATCTTGTCTGCTAAATTAACTTGTGTAGCCCACAGCTATTATGCAGAGCCAGATGAGGATCTAACATAAGGACAACTTGTCACGGATCCCTCCGGAACTTTCATCACGCACACATGTCCACTATTCCCACTGATTAGTATTTGTACAGTGCCTTGCGAAAGTATTCGGCCCCCTTGAACTTTGCGACCTTTTGCCACATTTCAGGCTTCAAACATAAAGATATAAAACTGTATTTTTTTGTGAAGAATCAACAACAAGTGGGACACAATCATGAAGTGCAACGACATTTATTGGATATTTCAAACTTTTTTAACAAATCAAAAACTGAAAAATTGGGCGTGCAAAATTATTCAGCCCCTTTACTTTCAGTGCAGCAAACTCTCTCCAGAAGTTCAGTGAGGATCTCTGAATGATCCAATGTTGACCTAAATGACTAATGATGATAAATACAATCCACCTGTGTGTAATCAAGTCTCCGTTTAAATGCACCTGCACTGTGATAGTCTCAGAGGTCCGTTAAAAGCGCAGAGAGCATCATGAAGAACAAGGAACACACCAGGCAGGTCCGAGATACTGTTGTGAAGAAGTTTAAAGCCGGATTTGGATACAAAAATAATTCCCAAGCTTTAAACATCCCAAGGAGCACTGTGCAAGTGATAATATTGAAATGGAAGGAGTATCAGACCACTGCAAATCTACCAAGACCTGGCCGTCCCTCTAAACTTTCAGCTCATACAAGGAGAAGACTGATCAGAGATGCAGCCAAGAGGCCCATGATCACTCTGGATGAACTGCAGAGATCTACAGCTGAGGTGGGAGACTCTGTCCATAGGACAACAATCAGTCGTATATTGCACAAATCTGTCCTTTATGGAAGAGTGGCAAGAAGAAAGCCATTTCTTAAAGATATCCATAAAAAGTGTCGTTTAAAGTTTGCCACAAGCCACCTGGGAGACACACCAAACATGTGGAAGAAGGTGCTCTGGTCAGATGAAACCAAAATTGAACTTTTTGGCAACAATGCAAAACGTTATGTTTGGTGTAAAAGCAACACAGCTGAACACACCATCCCCACTGTCAAACATGGTGGTGGCAGCATCATGGTTTGGGCCTGATTTTCTTCAGCAGGGACAGGGAAGATGGTTAAAATTGATGGGAAGATGTATGGAGCCAAATACAGGACCATTCTGGAAGAAAACCTGATGGAGTCTGCAAAAGACCCGAGACTGGGACGGAGATTTGTCTTCCAACAAGACAATGATCCAAAACATAAAGCAAAATCTACAATGGAATGGTTCAAAAATAAACATTTCCAGGTGTTAGAATGGCCAAGTCAAAGTCCAGACCTGAATCCAATCGAGAATCTGTGGAAAGAACTGAAAACTGCTGTTCACAAATGCTCTCCATCCAACCTCACTGAGCTCGAGCTGTTTTGCAAGGAGGAATGGGAAAAAATGTCAGTCTCTCGATGTGCAAAACTGATAGAGACATACCCCAAGCGACTTACAGCTGTAATCGCAGCAAAAGGTGGCGCTACAAAGTATTAACTTAAGGGGGCTGAATAATTTTGCACGCCCAATTTTTCAGTTTTTGATTTGTTAAAAAAGTTTGAAATATCCAATAAATGTCGTTCCACTTCATGATTGTGTCCCAATTGTTGTTGATTCTTCACAAAAAAATACAGTTTTATATCTTTATGTTTGAAGCCTGAAATGTGGCAAAAGGTCGCAAAGTTCAAGGGGGCCGAATACTTTCGCAAGGCACTGTATGTGCCCTTTGGTTTCCATGGTCTTGTCGATTACTGTTACAATGTCCATTGGTGCGTGTGAGTACCTGTGCTGTGTGTTTTGGGCTTTCGTGCCCTTGTGGATTGCGCAGTTGATTACGGGTCTCGTCCCGTTGGTTAATCATTGTGCGCGTGTGTATTTATTCAAGGTACTCCTCGCTCTTTTGTTTGAAACACTGTGTTGTTGTTACGTGTTTGTTTGGTATTCGTCCCCGTACACTTACACGGCACGCTGTAATTTGGGTAAGAAATTAAAAAAACTATTACGCATTCCTGCACCTGTCTCCCGAATCATTGTTACCAACGTGACACAACTCAGAGTATGCTATTCTGTTCTTCTGAAATAAATTACATTTTCTTCATATCATATTTCTTCAGACCTGTCTAAAATAAATAATGGATTTATTGTGGAGGTGTAGGCTATATTACATGGATGTATTGTGAAGGTGTAGGCTATATTACATGGATGTATTGTGAAGGTGTAGGCTATATTACATGGATGTATTGTGGAGGTGTAGGCTATATTACATGGATGTATTAGACTTTTTAAAATGTAGATGTTTCAAAGGTCTGCATCAATGTGGAAGCTAAGAGATACTAAATGTGTTTATGTTAACTAACGATCAATTACTATGAGAGCAGCAGTTCTTTGCTTGACAATTTTGTGACCTGCCACAGCCCTAGTTATGGCTATGCTTGTAATTGTTCAGGATTAAAAAGAAATGGAGTGGAGCTAAACACAGGCAAAATCCTAGAGGAAAACCTGGTTCAGTTTACTTTCCACCAGACATTGGGAGATGAATTCACCTTTCAGCAGGACAATAACCTGAGAAAAAGAAGAAACCCGCACACTGCTCTTGATAGTATAATTCCTCTTCTGACTAAGGCCTTGAGGCCGATAAATAAAGCTTATTAAAGAGTGGTGATACTATCAAGAGCAGTGTGCAAGTTTCTTCTTTTTTCTCATTTTATTCAACTGTTACCATGCACCTGCAAAAAAAAGATAGCTCAGATGTGCGAGTACCTTTAGAATTTTAAATTAGCAGGACAATAACCTAAAACACAAGGCCAAATCTATACTGAAGAATTTGAAGAATTTCGAAAAAGAACAATGGGCAAATGTGGAATAAGTCAAGGAGTATGAATATTTTCTGAAAACACTGTATGTGGCTGGACTACTTTGATCTGGGATTTGTTCAGCTCCATCACACAATCATGACTGCCATTTTGCTTAGTCCTGCCTAGGGTGCCTCAGTCTAAAGTACACTGTGAAAAGCCCAAAGTACAAAGAACGAATTCAGCTGGAGTATCCAATGCTGTACTTTGAAGGGAGGCATGAGGGGAGGAGAATCTTGTTGATTATGGGGGTTAGAGAAAATCCCAGAGCTCCTGGTCGTAAGGTTCTGGGAACCCATGTCGTCCTGTAAAATGCTCTTCAGTCAGTCTGAGGGTCTGCCGCTGTTGCTATCTCGGCTCTGTAATGTCTAATTTGCATTCGTCGACACACAGCCAGTAAGGGAGGCCTGAGAGCGTGGTGCTGGCCAGCATTAAGTTTCCAGAAAGCCAACTGTTCTTCGGTCGCCACAGTGGGCGACAGTGGGCGAATATTAAAACACCTGGGTATTGCATAGAGTAGGTTGAAGCTCTGCTGTTGATATTCTTTATGGAGGGCACAGTTTGGTACTACATTTTATTACCAGTATCCTTTTGTAAAAAAACAACTTCACTGCTCTCATTCATTGAGTACGTTTACATACATCCTAAAAATGCAATATTTAACTGATTATGGCAGAATGCCAAGTATGGCATTAGTCATGTAAACACCTCATTCTGCTTATGTATGTATATATGTTTTGTTTTTTACCTCCTTTTTTTGCCCAATTTCAATTACGATCTTGTCTCATCACTGCAAATCCCCAACGGGTTGGGAGAGAAGAAGGTCAAGTCATGTGTCCTCCGAAACATGACCCACCAAACCACACTCCTTAACACCGCCCGCCTAACACGGAAGCCAGCTGCACCAATGTGTCGGAGGAAACATGGTCACTGTGGTAGAACATTTAAACGTTTTAAACAAACTATTATATTAACCTGACTATCCACAATAATCACATTGTTGTATGCATGTTACCATGCTCATTTTGACCTTACCTGGGACTGACTCTGGCATTCATGCTATGACAGACTATCTATTTGAGGTGTCCGGCAATGGCCTGATCCACTGTTTTAGTGCTCAATGTGTGTGATGCCTGCCTGTATACACACACCCACAGAGACAGACACACAAACTTTAACACGGCCCTGGCACAAACCCTGAGAAAGCCATCTACACTCCCTGCCCCCCTCATATCGTCATTATCATCAATACAACACAGAGCTGTATCAAACTGCACACACACACACACATTCTCTCCATGGCTGATGTTTATGCCACCTATCAATTTTGCTTCAGTCAGAAACCTAAGCTGGTGGCTAATGTTCCTTTAAAAAGAGCACGGTAATTCAAATGTCCAGGCCCATTACCTGGGAGCGATTTAAAGGTGACATGAGTTCATCTTCCAGTGGATAAACACCAATGAGGACAAAATAATAAATGCTGCTGAATGAAAAGTGACACTCTGGTCTGGGGTAGTTAGTCAGTAGTGGCTATTAGTGGCATCTCACATCTCTGACCCATGCTGAAGGGGAGAGTCAATGACTGTCTTTCCGAAGGCGGCTAGCGCTCACTGTTGCATAAAGATAGTGTCCATCATGAACGGGAGCGTTTCGGTCAGTAACTGTATTACCAGTCCCTAATAATGCAAACAACCAGTCAGATAATGACTCTCAACCAATCAACCACCACTCCAGAATGACACACACAATACATCTCTCAACCCAACCTAATGAAGACCAGCCCTGGTGAGCACACTTTATTATGTTGTTTATTCTAAAATACATAATGAATGATTGTGATATTTCAGTAAATTATTCCATTAGAAGCGAATGCACTGCTTCAGGACAAAGCAATGTGGTTATACATCAAGGTCGTGACAAGAATAAATGGCAAATGCAATAGCTATTGGCCTTACCATCGATGCTGACTAAAAAAGAGGGAGAAAAAGAGAGGGACTCTCTATATGACTGACATCTGGCAAAATACTCTCCCAATATCCCAAAATATCCCAAAATCATTAGTATTCAGACCCCTTGACTTTTTCCACATTTTGTTACATTACAGGCTTATTCTAAAATGTATTACATAAAAACAGTTCCTCATCAATCTACACACAGTACTTCATAACAACAAAGAAAAAACAGGTTTTTATAAATCTTTACAAATGTATGAAAAAAATCTAAAACAGAAATACCTTACTTACATAAATATTCAGACCCATTTCTATGAGACTCCAAATTGAGCTCAGGTGCATCCTTTTCCATTGATCTTCCTTGAGATGTTTCTACAACTTGATTGTAGTCCACCTGTGGTAAATTCAATTGACCTGAAATTATTTGGAAAGGCACATACCTGTCTATAGAAGGTCCCATAGTTGACAGTGCATGTCAGAGCAAAAACCAAGCCATGAGGTCGAAGAAATTTTCCGTAGAGCTCCAAGACAGGATTAAAAAAAAAAGTATTTTATTTTACTAGGCAAGTCAGTTAAGAACAAATTCTTATTTTCAATGACAGATTTGTACCTTGTCAGCTCGGGGGTTCAAACTTGCAACCTTCCAGTTACTAGTCCAACACTCTAACCACTAGGCTACCCTGCCGCCCGAGACAGGATTGTGTTGAGGCACAGATCTGGGGAAGGGTACCAAAACATTTCTGCAGCATTGAAGGTCCCCAAGAACACAGTGGCCTCCATCATTCTTATATTGACGAAGTTTGAGCAATCAGGAGAGAAGCACCTTGGTCAGGGAGGTGACCAAGAACCTGATGGTTCTAGAGTTCTTCTGTGGAGATAGGAGAACTTTCCAGAAGGACAACCATCTCTGCAGCACTCCAACAATCAGGCCTTTATGGTAGAGTGGCCAGACGGAAGCCACTCCTCGGTAAAACGCAAGACAGCCAACTTGGAGTTTGCCAAAATGCACCTAAAGGACTCTCAGACCATGTGAAACAAGATGACCTGGTCTGATGAAACCAAGATTGAACTCTTTGGCCTGAATGCCAAGCGTCACGTCTGGAGGAAACATGGCACCATCCCTACGGTGAAGCATGGTGGTGGCAGCATCATGCTGTGGGGATGTTTTTCAGAGGAGGGACTGGGAGACTAGTCAGGATCGAGGGAAAGATGAACGGAGCAAAGTACAGAGAGATCCTTGATGAAAAACTGCTCCAGAGCACTCAGGATCTCAGACTGGGGTGAAGGTTCACCTTGCAACAGGACAACGACCCTAAGTACACAGCCAAGACAACGCAGGAGTGGCTTCGGAACAAGTCTCTGAATGTCTTTGAGTAGCCCAGCCAAAGCTCAGACTTGAACCCGATCTTAAAATCTCTGGAGAGCCCTGAGAATAGCTGTGCAGCAACACTCCCCATACAAACTGACAGAGCTTGAGAGGATCTGCAGAGAATAATTGGAGAAACTCCCTAAATGCAGGTGTGCCAAGCTTGCAGCATCATATCCAAGGAGACTCGAGGCTGTAATAACTGCCAAAGGTGCTTCAACAAAGTACTGAGTAAAGTCTGAATACTTATGTAAATGTGATATTTCAGTTGTTGTTGTAATCCATTTTAGATGAAGGCTGTAACCTAACAAAATAGTTTTTTTTTATAGAAATTTGCAAAAATGTCTAAAAACCTGTTTTTGCTTTGTCAATATGGGGCATTGTGTGTGGTTTGATGAACAACGATTTAATCGATTTTAGAATAAGGCTGTATGTAACGTAACAAAATGTGGGGGAAAATGAAGGTGTCTGAAAACTTTTCGAATGCACTTTATATCCTATTCCTGTGTGACCTTTTCCCCTCTCCCTCCCTCTATCCCTCCCTCCTCTGTCTCTTATTGCTCATTAAACAGTGACATTGTGACCTATGTCGCCACTGTTACACGTAATTCCCCAGGTACTGGAGGACTGTGATATCCCAGAAGCCCCAGCTATGCCCCAGTGCCTGAATAACATTTGATTTGATTTGACAGAGGCTGCTGATGGACAGGAGTTCATCAGCCAATCATCACACCTATGGTCTGGTTAAAAAATAACCAATTCAATCTTACATCAAGTAAAGATAGGCATAATTTGTTTCTATGGAGGATGCTTTGTGCCTGTAAGTAACATTGTGAAATGTTTCTTTGTTCCTTTTCAGTGACTAAGAATACAACCAGTCCCATATAGGAGCAGCTCCAGTAAATTCACACACACTGTAGATCAAGCCATCTGTCACCGTCAAATCTTCACACAGAAGCTATAACCATGAGCCAATCCCAACTCAGAAGCTCCAGCCATCATCCATTCCTAAAGTAGAAGCTGTAGCTGTCAGCCTATCCTCACAGACTATAAGCCTCCTTTCCCTTATGTTTTCTATTCCAAGGCAATGCTGGAGAGTGAGAGCGGCACCAATTTAATTATGGTGGGACTAATGAGAGCACTAGGGACTACAATGTGTTTTAGACATTACAGATTTACTGTAATACCACCACCACGCAACACACACACACACACACACAACACACACACACACACACACACACACACACACACACACACACACACACACACACACACACACACACACACACACACACACACACACACACACTGGGGAGAGTACGGAGAGTAGCTTCCTTGCCTAAATTAATTATTGAGCACTAGGAGTAGGGTTGGGATCGACTTCACACTCGTTTGTTTTCCAGTTGTTCTGTGCATCCCGCTCTCCCCCCTCACCGCTCCCACACACACACACACACACACACCATTGCATGTGAGACTGGTGTGTTCTTAAGTGAGAGGTTTAGATGATGTCTCCTGAGAGCTAGATGATATGGGAAGGCCTGTGATGTAGGCTAGCTATGTAAGGTTAGGTGAGCCAACAGTGAGGGCTGAGCAGCTGCCTACGGCTCTGATGGCAGACGGTAAAAGAAGCAGAAACAGAAGCAAAAACAGGAAGTGATGTCATGAAAACACATTGTAACAAAATAAAGTAAAAAGACCAGGATATTTAAAGAATAGTATTTTGTGTGATTTTGTGTGTTCCGGTGTCCATGGTGATTGTAGTAGGCTACAGAAGAAGTGCTCCTGCAGAAGAACATATCCCACGCATTCAGCGATTATTATTACTTTGCCTTCTCCTCGTTGAGACGGCAACCACTTATTTTCCTGAACAACTGGTTGCTGGCGTGCAATTTATTCTCTCAGAACCACCAAGATGAAAGCAAATAGGAGGGGGAAGTGTGTGTGTTGGTGTGGGGGGGAGAAGAAAAGAAAGAGAGATTGAAAAAGAATGAGAGAGATACATAGAGAAAATCATTAATGAGGAAAGGTTGAGCAGAGTGGGATGCTTTGGGCATGGTGAAACACAAACTAATTGTCATGCTCTAGTACTGCGACAGCGGCAGCTCACTTCTTAGTTTCTGACAGGCTCACGTGTCCCTCTGTTGCACGGATGCTGGTGATTAGTGTTAGTGGCCTGCTGGTGGTAGACTGAACGAGGATGTGACAAACATGCTATTTGTAGAGGATTAGTTTGACATACTGGGCCCATCACCTGCTGCTAGGAACACAACACAAGCCCTATCAAATGTGTAAAGCGTTCCAAAATCCTGATGCCATAAGCATATAACTGTACTGGGCCTGCAGGAACTTTTCACATCATGTTGACTGATGTACATATCTAGGCTACTAAGCTCTACTTGTCCGATGTCAATATTGCCTGGAGTTCTCTGTGCCACTGCTGACATATTTTGGGAGACTGGCTAGCTCAGCTCTGTACTCTCTCTCCAACTAGAGCAGGAGCCAGATGTTTCTGCCTAACCAGGGGGCCTCTCAGCTTGTGTTCCCTCCAGTTTTCTGGCAAGCGACCGACCCACACAAATCTCATTCTGATGACAAAGCAGGGCCTGTCAAGAGGAGAACTCTATCGAGACTGGAGAGCCACTTCCCAGATATAAGTTGTGCATTAGCGCGATTAACCCACGCCCACCATCTCTATTGCATACCATTACAGGGCGCAGGATTGGATCCACTTGGGCCTCCCAAGGGGCGCAGTGGTCTAAGGCACTGCAGCGCAGTGCTAGCTGTGCCACTAGAGATTCTGGGTTTTGAGTCCAGGCTCTGTCGTAGCCGGCCGCGACCGGGAGACCCATGGGACGGCACACAATTGGCCCAGCGTCGTCCGGGTTAGGGGAAGGTTTGAACGGCAGGGATGTCCTTGTCCCATCCCGCACTAGCGACTCCTGTGGCGGGCCGGGCGCAGTGCACAATGACACGGTCACCAGGTGTACGGTGTTTCCTCCGACACATTGGTGCGGCTGGCTTCTGGGTTAAGTGGACATTGTGTCAAGAAGCATTGTGGCTTGATTGAGTTGTTTCGGAGGACGCACGGCTCTCGGCATTCCCCTCTCCCGAGTCCGTACGGGAGTTGCAGCGATGAGACAAGACTGTAACTACCAATTGGATACCATGAAATTGGGGAGAAAAAGGGGTAAAAAAAAAATACAAATAAGGATTGGATACGTTCCTCTATATTGGTGTAATCAGCAGGTAATGTGAAATATGGTTACATGTGTGAAAGACAGAGGGCTGTCAGAGCCAGGCTGCTCCACTGCCTTCAGCACAGTGGGACCCACTGTAGACAGACACAGCATCCACACCATTACATAGATTCTCTATTGAATAATAGCACACATCACAGGAGGTTGGTGGCACCTTAAATGGGGAGAACGGGCTCCTGGTAATGGCTGGAGTGGAATGGTATCAAATACATCAAACACATGGGATGTTTTTCAAAATGCATACTACCGTGCTCCGAGCACGCAAAATTGAAGCATGTGTGAGGGTCAAATTATGTGAAACGGAGCACGGAGGGCACTTCTTGAATGCATTCTCCATTTGTACATATTTTGAAGCATTCATCGATGCAAGCTTCAATGGAAAGTATGCAAAGAAATATGATACAACCACGTAAAAAAAAAACAATGCAACATTTCTTGAAATCAATGGCAGCCATTATTCTAGTTGAAATGAGAGAAAATACACTCCGACTTCAGAATGAAATGTTGCCTATTCACATCTCATATGTTGGCTGACTACAATATTTTATCTTGATACGTTAATAAATACATGCTGTGTTAATATTGGCATGTTTATCTGCCTACGTAATGTAGATCGTATGCCCATAATTAGTTAATAGGGCTAACTGGCTAGATACTACTGTTAGCTAGCCACAAAGAATTGTTAGCTAGCATACCCAAGAAGAATTGACATCTATCTTGCATAATATTAGTTTTAGGTCATAGTTTTTGGTCACTATCTGGATAGCTACATTATTACGATTCACATACAGCTAGCTTATAGTTATGAATTAAAACGGTTGCTTTGTGTACAGTGGCAAAGAAAAAGTATGTGAACCCTTTGGAATTACCTGTATTTCTGCATAAATTGGTCATAAAATGTGATCTGATCTTCATCTAGGTCACAACAAAAGACAAACACAGTCTGCTTAAACTAATAATACCAAACAATTTGACATTTTAATGTCTTTATTGAACACACCATGTAAACACTCACAGTGCAGGGTGGGAAAAGAATGTGAACCCTTATATTTAATAACTGGTTGATCCTCCTTTGGCAGCAATAACCTCAACCAAACGTTTTCTGTAGTTGCGGATCAGACCTGCACAATGGTCAGGAGGAATTTTGGACCATTCCTCTTTACAAAACTGTGTCAGTTCAGCAATATTATTGGGATGCCTGGTGTGAACTGCTCTCTTGAGGTCATGCCACAGCATCTCAATCGGGTTGAGGTCAGGACTCTGACTGGGCCCCTCCAGAAGGCGTATTTTCTTCTGTTGAAGCTATTCTGTTGTTGATTTACTTTTGTGTTTTGGGTCGTTGTCCTGTTGCATCACTCAACTTCTGTTGAGCTTCAATTGGCAGACAGACAGCCTAACATTATCCTGCAATGTCTTGATAAACTTGGGAATTCATTTTTCCGTTGATGATAGCAAAGCAGCACCACACCATGATGCTCCCTTTACCATACTTTACAGTTGGGATGAGGTTTTGATGTTGGTGTGCTGTGCCTTTTTTTCTCCACACATAGTGTTGTGTATTCCTTCCAAATAACTCAACTGTAGTTTCATCTGTCCACAGAATATTTTGCCAGTAGCGCTGTGGAACATCCAGGTGCACTTTTGCAAACTTCAGATGTTCAACAATGTTTTTTTTGTACAGCAGTCGCTTCTTCCGTGGTGTCCTCCCATGAACACCATTCTTGTTTAGTGTTTTACGCATCATAGACTCGTCAACAGAGATGTTAGCATGTTCCATCAGGACTACCTGGCCTGATGACTCCTTGCTGACCCCAGTCCACCTGGCCGTGCTGCTGCTCCAGTTTCAACTGATCTGCCTGCGGCTATGGAACCCTGACATGTTCACCGGATGTGCTACCTGTCCCAGACCTGCTGTTTTCAACTCTCTAGAGACAGCAGGAGCGGTAGAGATACTCTGAATGATTGGCTATGAAAAGCCAACTGACATTTACTCCCGAGGTGCTGACCTGTTGCACCTTCTTCGACAACCACTGTGATTATTATTATTATTTGACCCTGCTGGTCATCTATGAACATTTGAACATCTTGGCCATGTTCTGTTATAATCTCCACCCGGCACAGCCAGAAGAGGACTGGCCACCCCTCATAGCCTGGTTCCTCTCTAGGTTTCTTCCTAGGTTCTGGCCTTTCTAGGGAGTATTTCCTGGCCACCGTGCTTCTACACCTGCATTTGCTTGCTGTTTGGAGTTTTTGACTGGGTTTCTGTACAGCACTGTGACATCAGCTGATGTAAGGGCTTTATAAATACATTTGAATTGTTGATTTGATTTGATTCCAGAGATTTTGGTAAGTCTTTAGCTGACACTCTAGGATTCTTCTTAACCTCATGGAGCATTCTGCGCTGTGCTCTTGCAGTCATCTTTGCAGGACGGCCACTCCTATGGAGAGTAGCAACAGTACTGAACTTTCTCCGTTCATGGACAATTTGTCTTACCATGGACTGATGAACATCAAGGCTTTTAGAGATACTTTTTTTTAATCCTTTCCAGCTTTATGCAAGTCAACAATTCTTAATCTTAGGTCTTCTGAGATCTCTTTTGTTCGAGGCAAGGTTCACATCAGGCAATGCCTCTTGTGAATAGCAAACTCAAATTTTGTGGGTGTTTTTTATAGGGCAAGGCAGCTCCAACCAACATCTCCAATCTTGTCTCATTGACTGGACTCCAGGTTAACTGACTCCTGACTCCAATTAGCTTTTGGAGAAGTCATTAGCCTAGGCTTTCACATACTTTTTCCAACCTACACTGTGAATGTTTAAATGATGTATTCAATATAGACAAGATAAATACAATAATTTGTGTGTCATTAGTTTAAGCACACTGTGTTTGTCTATTGTTGTGACTTAGTTGAAGGTCAGATCAAATTTGATGACCACTTTATGCAGAAATCCAGGTAATTCCAAAGGGTTCACATACTTTCTCTTGCCACTGTATATCTCTATTGCCATTGTCCTGGAAGATGGTTCAGAGAATGGGTAAGTCCATATGTCAATAGGGCTAGCTAGCCATGAAAAATGTACATCTACCTTGCATCATATTAGTTTTAGGTCATTTATGTCTGTTTAACTAGCTGGAGAGATAGATTATTACAATTAACCTAATATCTAGCTGATAAATATGAAGTAAAATGTTTGCTTTGTGTATCTCTTGTTTTGTCTATTGTTGCTATTGTCCTGGCTAGAAGAAGGTTCAGTGAATGGGGAGGTGAAGCCTGAGATAATACAGTAGGGGGAGTGCGAATCCTTCTCAAATGGAATGTTTTATGCGTTCTTCACACTCTTGTCTTCACAAGAACGTCCTCAAGAGAAAGTCGTCGGAGAATGCACTTGGAGCACAGTAGTATGCATATTTAGAAACACCCATGGTTTCCATGTGTTTGATGCCATTTCATTTGCTCCTTTTCAGCCATTATTATGAGCCGTCCTCCCCTCAGCAGACTCCACTGGCACACATGCCACCTAACATAGGTTCTAGCCTTTGGCTCTCTGTGCTTTTTTACATAACAAAGTGGGTTATATGTGTGTGAGGGATGCCTTATGGCTCATTGGTGTAGATGATGCATTAAATAGTAGAAGCAGGCTGAGGCCTTCGTTAGCTCCATGACTACAACTTCCATGGAGACTCCTCCTGTCCTCTCACAATGCCTCCTCAGTCACACTCCTCCACATGAGCACCAAAAGGCCTGTCTTCACCCATGCTCTACCAATGTTTTCCAGCACAGCTTTGCCCTACTACAGTAGCTACTTTAACCAACATGTAGGCAGGTTCATTAGGATTCAACCCTTCTCAAACAGCCTAATTCATACTCAGAGGTGTTCCCACACAAAAGTGATTCATACTACACTCCCAACTCCTCCTCCTAGCTCTTCCTCTCAGCTGTCAGCAGATAATAGAAGTCCACCAGCTTCAGGTTCCAGAGGAGAGAGAGAAGAGGATCCTGGGAACAGCAGCAGTAGAACATCTAGTGCACCAATCTCTGTCAGCTCCCTCTGCTCTCCCCTCTCCCGCCAACCATTCTTGCTGTGCCACAGCTTCCTGGTAACAGCTGATCCTCCAAGACCATCGCCACCACACCACCCTGTACCGCACCGCCCCCCATCAGCGTGGAGGCAGTAACACTCACTGCCTCAATAATGCAAGAGATGTGAATTAAAAATGAGCTTACCGTGCAGGAAACACTGTGTGCGTATGTGTGTGCATCTACGTGTGCAAAGACAAAACACACAGGCGCACAGCGCGAGTGTACACACAGGCGCACGGCGTGAGTGTACACATACACACACACACACACATACTATTATAGCATATAATTACATATACATATCATACAAAAAGCTGTTCATTATGAGAGTTTTGACCTATATGGCAGCAAGTACATTTCTATGGAAGAGCCTCCACAAGACAGTTCAAGCCCTCACTGTGACCCGTCATATGTATGACTGATACAATTCACGGACTGGTAAAGAGGTCGTTGTTGCTGCTGGTGATTGATGAATTTGAAGTAGAAGGTGATGAGGAATATTGCCATCACTACAAGCTTAAGAACAAAAACAGCATAGTGTGGGAGTTGAGCCTAGATCCAAAGGCTGGGCTGATTCCTTCTCCCTCCCATGCCCTTTATTAATCATCCTTGGTTGGTGGGGCATAGAGCGTGGTGCGAGGAGCTTTAAGTTGTGCAGTGGACACACACACTCACTCTCCCAAACATAGCTGATCTTCAGGGCTACTGGCCTGGAGGCCTAAGACTCAGATGCTACTGCAACCTTTCCACAGTCTCAGTTGTTGTTTAGATATTCCAGTTCAAATACACAACAACAAGCGAGTCATCCCCTTCCTTTATACCAGATAAACAGACAGCCAACCTTCCAGTCTGGCTGACCCATGAGGCCCTACTCCTCAGAGTGCATACAGACTGCAGAAATGTTAAATGACAGACACATCACTGTTTGAGGTCATGTCATATCAATGGCAGATGTGCATCTGTCAAATTACTTGCCATGCCACTCCTATCGCAACCAGCAATATGAGTGGCATTGGCATTTATCAATAACAGAATGCAAAGGGGATTTCTCTGAGGGCATAAGAACATTAAATCAGACTTGACCAACGCCCAAAGCAGAATGAGGTATGTGATGAGCCCCAGCAAGTGATGGACACTGACTCCTCCACGTGATTCTTGTGTAGTCATTCCACAAAGACACTACAACACATTCAACAAAGGGCACTACATTGTGTTATTGCATGGTAGCTAGAATAAGCTGTATAATAACCTTGCACTATAAGTATGCACATTCATTCTCTGAGAGAAAAGGGGTTAGAATAAATGGTAAATACCCCCATAAAAGATATGTACTTACTTACTACAGGACATCTACACAGGGTATTGGTAGACTACTCTCAACTGGTAGTTGGTAGACTACTCTGGCATAGAGCGTATGTTAATGTCAAGCGAGGCCACATTTGCATATCAAATACTTGATGTAAAATGGCACAAAAGTTAGAGGAAAACGAGGGCGCACCTGGTTTGACAGTCTTCAAACGAATGGGCTCCCGAAAGTGGCGAATGACTGCATGCGTGTCGCGGTTTGTAAGTCCACTGATGGGGGTTCCGTTGATCTCCAACAAAACGTCCCCAAAATAGGGCATTCTCCCGACGTGGCACACCATCAAATCCAACTTCATCTGGCCCAAGTAAGGGAACTCTCCGTGTTCGGCACCCCCCAGCACCTCCACCACATTGCCGAATTCTCCGAGGCTTCCCCATGACACGGCACACTCCTGCACCTTGCTGGACCAATGTTTCTTCTTTTTCAGCGTTCTGGACATACTGTATCCTTTTGATGTTGTCTGTCACTGATCTGAAATTGTCTGTTTGGTTTTGCTTTGTTTCACAAGCACTAAAGCAGGAGCAAATATGGTCGAACAAAGACTTCTAATCTCGAGTTATTCCCTGGTTCTGGTCGGAGTTTCATGTCTCTGTTATAATTGATCATTCACTTTTGGGAGCCAGCCTGCGTCATGGATGAGGTATTCCCGGTAATGTGTAAATAAATGTAATATTGTCCAGGAATAAACCACAGTAATCCTGGAGTAGCACCACTGTCAATAAAAACCAGTACGAGCACCCCAGTAGCTGGTTGTGCTACTGAAAGTATGTCCGTTGCAAAACTCCGAATGTTCTATGTGCGTAAAACAATAAACAAGAAAGCAATACAATGTCTAAATGAATGCATAAATGCGTGTTAGCCTCCCCATCACCCTATAAAATGTTGTTATTTCTTTATTTCCTAAACCTTTGGTTGTAAATTGTCAAAACAAGGTATCCACTCACCTCACCATACTGCGTGAGAGACAGATCTGCTCGCAGATTTAGAATCGTAAACCGTACAGTGCATCAACGAGAGTGCCTTTATACCTGTGACTAGACTAACATAACGACGACACGAGCCGTTTTCTATCGCATCATTCACTTAATGGTCATTTATTATCGTTCCAGGTGGTAGTTCGGATCCTACGCATTTTGATGTAGTGACAACCGCGACCCCATCCGTCGCCACAGGTTTAAACACACCTGGCACCGTGGTAGCACCAAGCGAGATGCGCGAATCTCGAAACGCCCAGATGTCACTGCGCGTCGTTCAACTCAACCTTTTCGGCAGGCTCCATCCTTCGGTGTATTGTAGCAGAATGAACACTGAAAAGTCTTGCATACACAATATAGTGGGTCACTTTTAGCAGGCTTATATAATAGTAGCCTACATAACTCAACTGTATAATAGCGTATAACCTTTGGTCAATACACAATTTGCCAAAATAGAATCCAACATATTAAAATATTAAAATAAAGGCTATAAACCTGGGGTCTTTACACTTTTGCCTGCCTCCCTGGCAAACAGTTGACCCAGGGACCCCCATCATATCTTATCAGAATTATTTTCACGCCTTGTCTTACCAGGTGAATGATAATGACAAAATATTTTTAAGTGAATAGATTTGGTAAATAGTTTTTCATTATTTTCACCTCCCCACATTATTATTGGAGGTCACACTTTATTTGGATAGTCTGGATTGTCCATCTGTAGTTATACTATCTGTTGATAAACAAATGCTTGCTTGCTAAGCATATAGTTAGGGTTAGGATAAGGGTTAGTAGATAGTTGACATGTTACTGATAGTCTGTCAAGCATCTACAGACGGACTATCCAAATAAAGTGTTACCTAATTGGAAGAGGAAGTGTAAACTCTAACATAGCCTAGAAAGGTAACTCAAAACACATTTTGAGTAGCTGTTTAGCTGGTGAAAGGGAAAATACACTCAAATCCATATTTAGGTCATTTTTTAATTAGCCTAGTGTAACAGATGTGAAACGGCTAGCTTAGTTAGCGTGGGCGCTAAATAGCGTTTCAATCAGTGACGTCACTTGCTCTGAGACCTTGAAGTAGTAGTTCCCCTTGCTCTGCAAGGGCCGCGGCTTTTGTGGAGCGATGGGTAACGATGCTTCGAGGGTGACTGTTGATGTGTGCAGAAGGTCCCTGGTTCGCGCCCGGGTATGGGTGAGGGGACGGTTAAACTTATACTGTTACATTGGTGCCGTGACCCGGATTACTGGTTGCTGCGGAAAAAGGAGGAAGGTCAAAAGGGGGGTGAGTGTAACGGATGTGAAACGGCTAGCTTAGTTAGCGTGGGCGCTAAATAGCGTTTCAATCAGTGACGTCACTTGCTCTGAGACCTTGAAGTAGTAGTTCCCCTTGCTCTGCAAGGGCCGCGGCTTTTGTGGAGCGATGGGTAATGATGCTTCGAGGGTGACTGTTGATGTGTGCAGAAGGTCCCTGGTTCGCGCCCGGGTATGGGCGAGGGGACGGTTTAAATTTATACTGTTACATTGATGCTGTTGACCCGGATTACTGGTTGCTGCGGAAAAAGGAGGAAGGTCAAAAGGGGGGTGAGTGTAACAGATGTGAAACGGCTAGCTTAGTTAGCGTGGGCGCAAGCAACGTGTCACTTGCCACATCATCATCTGTATCAACAGTGGAAAAATTAGTGGATTTTTCCTTTAAACAAAACTCAGCCATGTGTTTCAAAAATGTATGTTCAAGTCAAGAAAGCTTACCAGCAGCCAGCGGCACTTCCCGCACTGGTAGCCTATTCTTTTTCAAAGCAGATGTCAGATACCTCAGTGAGTATAATTTGCTTCAATGAGTGTCATTTGTATAATCATTCCAAAGAAGATATGCTCCTCTTTTCTACTGTAGTTATGTTATTCAAATATTTATTGTTGCTAGCGATATTCGTACAAAATAGATGGAAAAAAAATCACCCCTGGTTGAATTCCCCTGCTATAACAGTTTGTATAAACTACGTATAGCCTCTTTATACATCCTTATTATCACGTGTTACCAATATAGATATAAAAACATTTCTGCATGCTTTCTCTCAGTAGTTATTGCATGGAATAATGATTTGGGTGAAGATGAGTCCTGTTATAGATAACAGGGAACTTTAGAATTCCAAATATAGCCTACACGGTTGCTGTTAAAAACGCATTCAAATTGGGAGACCAAATTGCTTATAATCCTTTACAAATTGTCTAATATTCTGTACACGTCTCTACAGTGCCACCCTCTGACTATTATATATCACTTCAACCCAGCAGAAGTGGAGCGGTAAAGGCATTAAAATCATTCAATTAAAAATAATTTGTATACAGTAATATTGCCCTTATTCCGTCTTCTCCGTGATACACAGATATTTGCCAAACTGACAGGGATAGTCCAATTGAACAGAAATAGTCCGAAATCAAATTGCTGGCATTACAATGTATCCCGAACTCACCTATTAATTGCCGAGAATAGTCAAAAAGGGGTTGGCAGAGCCAAGCGATATAATATATAGTACGTTTCTAGTACGCACTACTCCGTGAAGTGCGCATGTGCAATAAATCAATTTGTCTTTGCTCTCCTTCTAAACAGCGTCATTTTTTAAAAACTTTTGCAAAGTCTACCAAACTAGTCCACTCTGATCATAACATATTATAGTTTTGGAAAAAGAAAACTGTATTGAGATCAAATGTTTAATTGATTAAAACATTTGCAGAATGTCGGCCAAAATACATCTCATTCGATCTTCTCCCACTGCTCGTAATATTTTGGTAGTGAGTGGAACCGCCAACCGGATGCTTCACATTTATACATCAAGTGAGTCTCGTTGTTCTATCTGTGTCTGTAGCACAGCACCATGCGCGTCCCATGATTGGTTGACGGTAGGTGGGGGCGATAAATCCTGTATAAACACAAACTGACTTCATTGACAACTTCCTTCACAACAGCTCTGCCTTGCTCTGCGAAGTGCAAGAAATATGAATGAATGTACCACCGTATATGCTGCAACGCAGACGTCTAATTGACCATGTAGCGCCTTTTAATGGCATACTTTAAGACCAAGATCAGTAAAAAACCTTTTAGGATGAGCAATATCGATGTGTATATATATATATATATTTATATTGTAGCGACCCGCACAGTGTGTTATGTGTTAGGCGGTTGTGTTGTACTTACCAGTACCCAGTGTTCGCCGGGTCCGACATGCCAATCAACCTGCTATCTGACAATCACGGGAATACATGGAATGTTCTGATGCCGGGCATCCTGGCGGTTGGCGGTGTGGCGTGGAGGGGGGTAGGGCAAGGAGCATTGAAAGTTAAGACCAGGTTTAGCCTTTGTTCTCTCTCTTACGTCTGGCCTTCACAAGAGAAGGTCACGGTTGGCTTGTGGGCTACGGCCAAACAGTAGCCTGTGTAAAGTTGGGTTAATAAACCGTCAATTCGTAAACTCAATCCTCTGCCTGGACAATTGTTCCTTTATGATCTAGTCAGGTCAGGTCATTACAATATATATATATATATATATATATATATATATATATATATATATATAAACCACTACTAAAGGACACAATAAGAAAAAGAGACTTGCTTGGGCCAAGACACACGAACAATGGACATTAGACCGGTGGAAATTGTCCTTCGGTCTGATGAGTCCAAATATGAGATTTTTGGTTCCAACCACCGTGCCTTTGTGAGACACAGAGTATGTGTGGTTCCCACCGTGATGCACGGAGGATGAGGTATGATGGTGTGGGGTGCTTTGCTGGTGACACTGTCAGTGATTTATTTAGATTCAAGGTACACTTAACCAGCATGGCTACCACAGCCTTCTGCAGCAATACGCCATCCCATCTGGTTTGGGGTATTAGCAATATGCCATCCTATCTGGGTTGGGGTAAAGGGTGGCTACTTTGTAGAATCTCAAATATAAAATAGATTTAACCAACTTTTTTGGTTACTACATGATTCCATATGTGCTATTTCATAGTTTTGATGTCTTCACTATTATTCTACAATGTAGAACATAGTAAAAATAAAGAAAAACCCTTGAACGAGTAGGTGTGTCCAAACTTTTGACTGGTACTGTGCGTGTGTGATGGGATGTACAGACATTATGGACAGTATGTGGATAGAATATATAGTATATCTGTAGAATACGTGTACAGCAATAGTTGAATAGAATGGACTTTATTAGAATACAATATACGCATATGCAGCAGCGATCTGTCATTTTGAGCCTCACCTGTAAAGAAAATGTTGTTGTCTGTTTTGCAAGTTATTTTGATATTAATATCAGTTGACAAATAATGTAAAAAATATATTAATTCAGTTTCAAGCCACATATTCTTTCTTGAGTAAGGCAGCTCCAAAATTCAGGTGTTTCAGCCAAGCTCAGTGCTTTCTGTGGTGGTGGGGCAGCCAGCAGAAAATACGGAGCGTAGGGGTTAGTAATGTTCTCTAGTTGCGCCGGTTTATCGTTCTGTCACTCATGGGGACACTATGTCACCACAAAATCTAAAGGGAGAGCTTGAAAATTCAAGCCCCTTGGGTGCTGCCATAGAGTTACATTTGAAGTGCCCCTTTAAGTTCCTCGGCATACACATCACAGACAAACTGAATTGGTCCACTCACACAGACAGCATCGTGAAGAAGGCGCAGCAGCGCCTCTTCAACCTCAGGAGGCTGAAGAAATTCGGCTTGTCACCAAAAGCACTCACAAACTTCTACAGATGCACAATCGAGAGCATCCTGGCGGGCTGTATCACCGCCTGGTATGGCAACTGCACCGCCCTCAACCGTAAGGCTCTCCAGAGGGTAGTGAGGTCTGCACAACGCATCACCGGGGGCAAACTACCTGCCCTCCAGGACACCTACACCACCCGATGTCACAGGAAGGCCATAAAGATCATCAAGGACATCAACCACCCGAGCCACTGCCTGTTCACCCCGCTATCATCCAGAAGGCGAGGTCAGTACAGGTGCATCAAAGCTGGGACCGAGAGACTGAAAAACAGCTTCTATCTCAAGGCCATCAGACTGTTAAACAGCCACCACTAACACTGAGTGGCTGCTGCCAACACACTGACACTGACTCAACTCCAGCCACTTTAATAATGGGAATTGATGGGAAATGATGTAAATATATCACTAGCCACTTTAAACAATGCTACCTTATATAAATGTTACTTACCCTACATTATTCATCTCATACGCATACGTATATACTGTACTCTATATCATCGACGGTATCCTTATGTAATACATGTATCACTAGCCACTTTATACTATACTATGCCACTTTGTACTCTATATCATCGACGGTATCCTTATGTAATACATGTATCACTAGCCACTTTATACTATACTATGCCACTTTGTTTACATACTCATCTCATTTGTACATACTGTACCCGATACCATCTACTGTATCTTGCCTATGCTGCTCTGTACCATCACTCATTCATATATCCTTATGTACATATTCTTTATCCCCTTACACTGTGTACAAGACAGTAGTTTGGAATTGTTAGTTAGATTACTTGTTATTACTGCATTGTCGGAACTAGAAGCACAAGCATTTCGCTACACTCGCATTAACATCTGCTAACCATGTGTATGTGACAAATAAAATTTGATTTGATTTGATTTGATTTGATTTGAAGAAGGCTCAAGGTCATTGGCCACAGATAAAATGACTTCAAATCACATTATATCTACACTAGCTTTGATTGGACTGATCATGTCAACATCATACTTTCAAAATCTTAGCTAGCAAGCTAGACAAGCAGTCATCATCATGAATCACGTCGACAATCTCCTGGCAAATCCTTTTCAATCGTTGTCATATGAAGTGAAATTCTAGATAAAACATATCAGTGTTCATCAGCCATTGAACATAAACATTACACAACAAGTTGGAAATTGCAAATTCAACAATGAGTGGTTTGGAAGGAATCAGTGGCTAACTGCAAGCGTTGCAAAGCAATCACTAGCCTGCTATTCAGTGGAGTGGGTGTGTGGTCCAAGTCTGGATTTAAGGGTCTCTTTTCCAAGCTTAAAAGGATAAACATTCACATGCCATGGGCCAGAAAAGGTTGAAAACATTAGCCATGCTGTCAATCTAGCATGACTTCTGCTGCATTCAAAACAACTGGAAACTCGGAACTGGGAAATATCAGACTTCAGTGAGTTCAAGCCAACTTGGAATTCTAAGTTCGGGAACTCGGGCCTCTTTCTAGAGCTCTGACCTGAAGATCCCTGACGTCGTGATTTGACCTTATTTTTTTCAGAGTGCACAGTTGTCTTGAAAGCACCATAAAACCAGAGAATGCCAGACTTTGATGACAAAGGTTGATGACAACATTTTTCCACAAGGACCACATTCCTGTTATAGTGAGCACAGAACAAGGTGAGTCCAAAAATGGCTTGTATGCTGCTGCATAAATGATGTAATATGCCAGGGAGATATGTATACTATTAAATAAAGGTTAAATAAAAAATACTGTAGCTAAGAAAGAAATACAAAGTGTATGTAGTGTAGTTGCAGTGTAAGCTGTTAGTCGCCCTAATAATTTGGTCCCTTTCCCTCTCATAACTTAGCCTACTGTTCTGACTTAGGGGTGCACATGTAGCCTATAGCCTGTTTTAGAAAAATGTAATAATCAAATATTATAAGGGCTTTCATTGTCTGCTTATATTCCCCCTTTATTTATCCTACGGTTCTGACTTGGTGTACAAGGAGAATACTGTAAAAACGGCCAATGTTCTGAATTCTGTTTCTGTAAAATTCAAAAGTGCTGAACAAATAGTTATATTGACTACGTCCGTCCTAGCTCGCTCATTAATGTCAATCTAAATGACACATTGCCTCTCTGCTCAAATGAGGCTGAATGAACTGTTTCGATGCCAGACAAGACTCCGTTGATAGCCAGATGTAGCAGTGGTAAGGATTCACTCCATGGTGCTTAAAAGAAAGCTATGCTGTTGGGACAGTTTTGTGTATGCACTAACAGTTTGTGGGCACAGTTTCAAATCAAATCAAACATTTGTCACATGCCCCAAATACAACAAGTGTAGACCTTACCGTGAAATGCTTATTTACGCAGTGCAGTTCAAGAAAGAAAGAGTTAAGAAAATATTTACCAAATAAACTAAAGTAAGAAATTATAAAAAGTAACAATAAAATAACGAGGCTATATACAGGGGGTACCGATACCGAGTCTATGTGCGGGGGTACAGGTTAGTCGAGGTAATTTGTACATATGTGTGGTGAAGTGACTGCATAGATAATAAACAGCGAGTAGCAGCAGTGTACAAAACAAATGGGGGGGGGGGGGTGATGCAACCGGTCAGGATGCTCTCGATGGTCCAGCTGTAGATCTTTTTGAGGACCTGGGGACCCATGCCAAATATTTTCAGTGTTCTGAGGAGGAGAGGCGTTGTCATGCCCTCTTCACGACTGTCTTGGTGTGTTTGGATCATGATAGTTCGTTGGTGATGTGGACACCAAAGAACCTGAAACTCTCGACCCGCTCCACTACATCCCCATCGGTGTTAATGGGGGCCTGTTCAGTCTGCCTTTTCTTGTAGTCTACGATTTGCTTCTTTGTCTTGCTCACATTGAGGGAGAGTTTGTTGTCCTTCCACCACACTGCCAGGTCTCTGACTTCCTCTCTATAGGCTGTCTCATCATTGTCGGTGATCAGGCCTACCACTGTTGTGTCGGCAGCAAACTTAATGATGGTGTTGGAGTCGTGGGTGAACGGAGCACAGGAGGCGACTAAGATTGCGATTGAGATTGCGTCATCTGTGGATCTGTTGGGGCCGTATGAGAATTGGCGTGGGTCTCGGGTATCCGGGAGGATGCACTACTGACGTCAGTGCTATAGGGCGATAATAATTTAGTTAGGGTACCTTCACTTCCTTGGGCACAGGGACTATGGTGGTCTGCTTGAAACATGTAGGTATTACAGACTCGGTTAGGGAGAGGTTGAACATATCAGTGAAGACACTTACCAGTTGGTCCACGAATGCTTTGAGTACACGTCCTGGTAATCCGTCTGGCCCCTCGGCTTTCTGAATGTTGACCTGTTTAAAGGGCTTGCTCACATCGGCTACCGAGAGCGTTATCCCACAGTCGTCCAGAACAGCTGGTGCGCTCGTGCATGCTTCTGTGTTGCTTGCCTCGAAGCGAGCATAAAAGGCATTTAGCTCATCTGGTATGCTCGCGTCACTGGGCAGCTTGAGTCTGGGTTTCCCTTTGTAGTCCGTAATAATTGCCACATCCGACGAGCGTCAGAGCCGGTATAGTAGGATTAAATCTTAATCCTGTATTGATGCTTTGCTTGTTTGATAGTTCGTCTGAGAGCATAGCAGGATTCCTTATAAGCATCTGGATTAGTGTCCCGCTCCTTGAAAGAGGCAGCTCTAGCCTTTAGCTCAATGCGGATGTTGCCTGTAATCCATGGCTTCTGGTTGGGATATGTATGTACTGCCACTGTGGGGACAACGTCGTCGATGGACTTATTGATGAAGCCAGTGACTGAGGTGGTATACTGTTCAATGCCATTGGATGAATCCCGGAACGTATTCCCGTCATTGCTTGCAAAACAGTCCTGTAGCATAGCATCCACGACATCTGACCATTTCCGTATTGAACGAGTCACTGGTACTTCCTGCTTTAGGTTTTGCTTGTAAGCAGGAATCAGGGTATAATTATGGTCAGATTTGCCAAATGGAGGGCTGGGGAGAGCTTTGTATGCATCTCTGTGTGTGGAGTAAAGGTGCTCTAGAGTTATTTTTCCTCTGTTTGCACATGACATGCTGGTAGAAATGAGGTGAAAAGGATTTAAGTTTGCATGCATTAAAGTCCACGGCCACTAGAAGCACCACTTCTGGATGAGCATTTTCTTGTTTGCTTATGGCCGTACTGAGTTGGTTGAGTGCGGTATTAGTGCCAGCATCAGTTTGTGGTGGTAAATAGATGGCTACGAATAATATAGATGAGAACTCTCTTGGTAGATAGTGTGTTCTACAGCTTATCATAAGGTACTCTACCTCAGGCGAGCAATACCTCAAGACTTCTTCAATATTAGACATCTCGCACCAGCTGTTATTGACAAAAAGACACACATGGGAGCTCTACCCCTTTAAGCACTGGGATAAAATGGTCTTAGCTTCTCTGTCCTGCCAGTGCATGGAAAATCCCCTCAGCTCTATATTATCCGTGTTGTCGTTCAGGCACGACTCAGTGAAACGTAAAATATTACCGTTTTTAATATCCGGTTGGTAAGATAATCTTGATCGTAGGTCATCGATTTTATTTTCCAATGATTGCACATTGGCCAATAGAACAGATGGTAGTGGGACTTTACTCCCTCGCCTACGAATTCTCAGAAGGAAGGTCGACCTCCGCCCCTATTTTCTCCATCTTTTGTTCACGCAAATGACGGGGATTTGGGCCTGTTCCCGAGAAAGGAGTATATCGTTCACGTCGGACTAGTTACCGGAAAAAGCGTCTTCCAGTTCGAGGTGGGTAATCGCTGTTCTGATGTCCAGAATACATTTTTGGTCATAAGAGAAGGTAGCAGCAACATTAAGTACAAAAGAAGTTTAAAAAAAAAGAAGTTACAAACAATGCAAAAAAGTGAACAAAATAGCACAGCTGGTTAGGAGCATGTAAAACATCAGCCATCCTCTTCGTCTCCATTCTACGTTTGTCACTGTTATAGTGCAATTCATGTGTATGTATTGTTTAGTGTTGTGTTGTGTAGTGGCTTTGCTGGCATGCATCAAATTATTTTTATCTTGACTCAAGATTTACATGTTAAAATCACCACGGTACTTATGAATCGGTAAAACAGTATGTAAACATTATTAAAGTGACCAGTGTTCTATGTTGTCACGGCCTTGAATTTTTCTGAACCGTCTCAGTGCTTCTCCTTCCAATAGGGCGCTTCCCCTTTAATTCACAATTAAATAGTGCTTCTCCTTCCAATAGGGCGCATCCCCTTTAATTCCCAATTAAATAGCCAGCATCAGCTGCGCAAAGGTGGGGTTGTGATGGAGACGTGAATGAGGATGTGAATGAGGATGTGAATGAGGATGTGAATAAGGATGTGAATGAGGATGTGAATGAGGATGTGGTCAACCCTCAGTTCTGAAGCTGCGCTCTTCCGTTTGTTTTGTTGCATTTAAAAGTGTGCTTTTGTAGCCTAATAGCAAGTTTTACCCAGGATCGGATTTCATTTGTTTTGATGTGAAGTATACCGTGATGATTTATGTAGTTAGTTGTGAGGACGTATTAGTATTTGATATGCTTTATAGTTGTGTGGTAAAATTATGATTATTTTGATTGTATGATTAATACTGGGTTTACTGTGCACTTGAATTAACGGACAAACATTGCGTGACAAAGGTCACTTGAGTTCCCTGAACTCCTTTACCGGGCTGGACTCTTTACCGGCCTGAGGTACAGGATATTTCTGGAGGAACCAGAGCTCATTATTTGGTATGATATGTGTGTGTGTGTGTGATCATTTATGTTGGTAATGCAACCCACACAAAATAATAGTTGTTTTTGAAGTTCTTTCCAATGTTTTAAGGGTTTATGAAAAGTATTTCCATCCTGACTTTTACAAGTCCTTTGTATTGGTGTAGACTTGACTGACCAGGATGGGACTCATTCCCTCCCAAACCAAAAGGAGAAGCCAATATTTTCTCTGGTAGGCACAACCTACCTGGCACCTCTATAAACAATAACCTCAAGTCAAAACCGTTACATGAAAAGTGGCACCCCAGATGGGACCTCAACATTGAGAAATAACGAAAGCAAATATTTTGTGTGGAATTAAAACAATGGATTCACCCCAAGAAAATGTGCTCATCTATATCCTACCTGTCAATGAGAATACACAGGGCCATTCTGACCGCCGACAGTACAAATCATAATGTGAATGGAGAAAATGGAGTTGATTTGGCCCACACTCTGACAGAGCTCAGTGAGAGTGGAAGACGGGAAATTACTGGTGCCATGGACAGGCAGTTTGACTACCAACGAAACCAACTCACTGCCACTCTCCAGTGGCGCCTGCAACATCATCACACTGAGGTCCTCAAGGACTTTAATTCTGTTTTTTTCTCCCCTGGTTAACACTGTAGACCACTTGCAGACAGAGCTCTTTAATTGTGTTAAAATGTTGGATGATGTGTCTGACATGGCCTCCATTGGGCACAACTCCTTGCACAGAGCTTCTCTGGTGTCCACTTCTGTTCAGACCACTGAGGACCAAGCTGGCACCTCAGAACCGCCAAGACAAGGCCATGCTTCAGCCACCCCTTGCAGGATGCAATCCACCATGCATCCTGGTGTTCATTTTCATGGTCCGATAACGCCCTCACCCTCTACTTCCTCAATCCCTCCTAGCTCTTTTGTTCATGGTGATTTGAGTAGACGTCATGTGGTGGCGATGCCCATTAATAAATTGCAATTTCCCACCTTTGGGGAAAAAAGATGACAGTCCTGAGCCGCTAATGTAGCTGGAAAGATGTCGTGACTTTCTTGCCCTCAATCCCCTGGCTGACGAAGAACTCCTTGTCGCATTGAGGAATGTGTTGCATGGGACAGCTCGAGACTGGTGGGATGTGGCACGTCTCACCACTACATCCTGGGCTGACTTTGAGGCCAAGTTTTCCTCTGCATTTCTGTCTGAGGACTACACAGATGAGCTGGCAGACAGTCAGGAATCAAGTGCAAAGAGAGAGTATCCGTGACTTTGCATACGGTTACCACTCCCTGTGCAGAAGGTGGAAACCTGGCATTGAGGAGGAAGAGGTCATTAAGTTGATCTTGAAGAACATCAACCCTCTACTAGCCAGTCAACTCAGAGAAAGAGTCACCACTGTCGATGGACTGGTTCGCCTGGTACAGCAGTTTGAGAAGGACAGAGAATGCCAACAGCAATATGAACAGAGAAAGAAACAGACACCCAAACAGTTACCCAACCCAGACCATCAACAACAGCCAGAGTCTCCAGCCCAGACCCCTCCCATGTTCTGTTGGAGATGTAGCCAAAAGGCACATTCTTCAGCCACATGTCCAAGACCGTATCACGTAAACCCTTCCAGAAACCACAAATCACAACAGGCCAACACACCGAACTCACCATCCTACTCCGGGTGCTTTAACCAGAGCTGAAACCCCAAGAGTCACTGCCTACGCCCCCCGGTTACACAGGCGGTAGAGTTCCGCCTGTGTAACCGCTCCTAAATGATTCCTTCTGTTATCCAACCAACCAAGAACCTTGCTTTTCCTGTCGTGTTGGGAATTGATTTCATGTACTTCAGTGGTGTCCAGATTTATATCACACACAATTGCTACTGGTTTCCATACAATCTGAGCAAGAAGCATTTCTTCCAATCATAAGCTACGAAGTTACATGATTGGGGTTCAAATGTGGTAGTCTTCTCTGCCATTACTCCGGTACCACTAACCCTGGGTAATCCTTCTGATGATCTCCTTTTACAGGCTGTGAGAAGAGCTCAGCTGGAACAGTCAGAGGAGTTAAGGCTGTTGGAACAGCTGCAGAATTATGCTGATGTATGTACTTCAAAGCTAGGACGCACCGGGCTCCTGAAGCACAAATTATTCCTTACACAGGAAATTCAGATCACGCAAAAGCCATATCGTTTGTCCCTAGCGACGCTAATCATCCAAAAGGGACTCATTAATGATATGTTGACACAAGATATAATTGAACATTCCTCCTCTCCCTGGGCTGCTCCTGTTGTCCTCACCCCAAAAAAGACTGGTGGTCTTAGATTTTGTGTGGACTATAGGAAGACCAACAATGTTTCCCAGACTGATGCCTATCCTCTTCCCACCATCCACGAGATCCTGGAGTCATTGTTTGGCGCTGTTGTGTTCACTACCCTTGACCTCAATAGTGGCTATTGGCAGGTTGAGATGGACCAGGAAAGCAAGGACAAGACTGCTTTTGTCTGTGCTGAGGGCTTGTTTTCCTTTAAGGTGATGCCTTTTGGATTAAAGAATGCACCTGCCACTTTCCAAAGACTCATGGAGTTTGCGTTAGGTGAGCTCAAAGGGAAGATCTGTTTCGTCTACCTGGACGATATAATTATCTACTCCCAGAACAGAGAACAACACTTTCAAGATCTTCAAGCAGTGTTGGACAAGCTAAGAGAAGCTGATCTGACACTGAATATGAAGAAGAGCAACTTCTGCCATATTGTGTCTTTTGACGGAATTCATGTTGATCCTGAAAAGACTAAGGCGGTACAAAATTTCCCTGTCCCAACCACACTCAAGGCCCTTCAACGGTTCCTTGGGATGGCTGGATGGTACCATCAGTTTGTGTCGAAATTCTCCCCGGTGGCAGAACCCCTCAACGCGTTGAAGAGAAAAGGAGCGAAATTCCAATGGACGGCAGAGTGCCAGACCTCCTTTGAAATCTTGAAACGACACCTCGTCACACCTGCCATTTTGAGCAAGAGTGCCTTGCAGTTGTCTGGGCTTTGGAAAAGTGGAGGTACTACCTGGAGGGAAGACACTTCACTGTGGTCACTGACCATTCCTCCCTTGTGTGGGTGTTCAAGACCAACAAACCAAGTACCAGACTCATCAGATGGGCTCTACGGTTGCAAGAGTTCACCTTTGCAGTATAATACAGGAAATGAAAATACAACACTGTTCCAGATGCCTTATCCAGAGCTCCTGTTGGTGGTAATGGTGGCCCTCATCTTACATGTGCTAATGTCTTGTCTAGCAGTCGAGACTCACCCAAAACTGACTTTCCCATCTCTGATGAGACCATTTGGAAAGCCCAACAGGATGATCCAGAAGTACAGGCTTTGTACCAGACTATCCTGGAAGATGGAGAAAAGATGGTCAATCCTACCACAAAGCTGACCATCATTGAAGACAAAGTCTACAGAGTTGTACAACTACCTCACAGAACACTACCAAATGTACATACCTAAAACTCTACGCCTTCAACTGCTGCAACATTTCCATGAAGACCCATTAGCTGGTAATTTGGGTAGGTTCAAAACCTACAAGCGGTTGCAAGCATTACTGTACCGGCCACATCTGAGCATGGATGTGAAGTCACACATCCAAAACTGGTAGAAAGCCTGCTGGCAAGTTGCAGCAAACTTGGTTACCCGACCATGGGAGATGTTAGGAGTGGATTTGATGGGTCCATTTCCTAGAAGCTCCAATCAGAATGTGTGCATGCTTGTTTTTGTTGATTACTATTCTAAGTGGGTGGAGCTCTTTTCCCTGCGTCAGGCCACAGCGAGGATCGTCTCTAACATCCTTACGAAAGAGATCCTGACACGATGGGGAGTGCCTGATTCCATCCTGTCTGATCGAGGTTCCCAATTCGTCTCTGATCTCTTTGAGGAGACCTGCAAAAGATGGAACCTGAGACAGAAGTTGACCACGGCCTATCACCCACAGACCAACCTCACAGAGAGAGTAAATCAAACCTTGAAGACAATGGTTGCTTCCTATGTAGGGACCCAGCACAAACACTGGGACAAGCACCTTCACGAGTTTTGATTTGCCCTGAATTCTGCTGTGCAAGAGTCCACTGGAGTCACAGCTGCAGAGCTGAACCTAAGTCGTCCCCTCCCGGGACCCTTGGATATGGTGCTACAGCCCCAGCAGCTTACTCCAGACGCTGATTTCTATGACCAGGTAGTCCATCTCCGTGACTTGAGAGCTCTTATCTCAAAGAACATGATCCAGGCTTGACTCAAGCAGAAGAGAAATTATGATAAGAAGAGACGAGACATGCAGTTCCAGCTTCGTGATCGGGTGTGGCATCGCTCTCATCCTTACTCGAAAGCTGAACAATTCTTCTCGACCAAGCTCGCTCCTAAATGGCAAGGACCATATAGGATTGTGGAGCAGAAGGGCCCTTTGAACTACCGAGTGCTGAAAGAGGACACAGGTGAAGATATGCGCGTTGTCCATGTATCACTCCATAAGGCATGTTACCCCTCGGCTGAGGAATTAGAGGAGATGGAACTCCGCAAGGTTCTGGATATCTTTGAAGAGGAAAGTTAGGAGGCTTTTCTAGGATCTAGGATGGGTCTAGGATTCCCAGACCCAGAAGTCTCACGCCTTAAGGCCTGTGACCCCTCAGCTGAGGAGCATGAGCGCCAAAAAGTAATGAATATTTTTGTAGAGGAAAGTGATGAGACTTTCTTGGTTTCCCAGACCAAGATATGCTTTCCAGGGCAATGGTCGGCTTTTTCCAGGGGAGAAGGTGTGTGACGGCCCTGAATTTTTCTGAACCGTCTTAGTGCTTCTCCTTCCAATAGGGCGCTTCCCCTTTAATTTCCAATTAAAAATCCAGCATCAGCTGTGCAAAGGTGGGGCTGTGATGGAGATGTGAATGCGGATGTGGTCAACCCTCAGTTCTGGAGCTTGTCTCTTCCGTTTGTTTTGTTGCATTTAAAAGTGTGCTTTTGTAGCCTAATAGCAAGTTTTACTCAGGATCGGATCCACTCTTTGCTTCCGTTGGACTACACCTCTCTGTTGTTCTTCATGGCCTTTCTCAGCTGGAGATCTGTTGGCAGATTGAATTGTCTGACTGACCGACTGTATACGGTATTTCATTTGTTTTGATGTGATGTATACTGTGATGATTTATATAGTTAGTTGTGAGGACGTATTAGTATTTGATACGCTTTATAGTTGTGTGGTAAAATAATAGTTATTTTGATTGTATGATTAATACTGAGTTTACGCTACACTTGAATTAACGGACAAACATTGCGTGACAAAGGTCACTTGAGTTCCCTGAACTCCTTTACCGGGCTGGAGTCTTTTTAGGCCCGAGGTACAGGACATTCCTGGAGGAACCAGAGCTCATTATTTGTTATATTGTGTGTGATCACTTATGTTGGTTATACAACCCACGCAAAAGAATAGTTGTTTTTGAAGTTCTTTCCAACTTTTTGTGTATTTCCATCCTGACTTTTACATGAGTTCTTTGAATTGGTGTAGACTTGACGAACCAGATGGGACTCATTCCTCCCAAACCAAAAGGAGAAACAAATATTTTCTCTGGTAGGCACAACCTACCTGGCACCCCTATAAACAATAACCTCAAGTCGGAAGTTTACATACACCTTAGACAAATACATTTTAAACTCAGTTTTTCACAATTCCTGACATTTAGTCCTAGTAAAAATTCCCTGTCTTACGTCAGTTAGGATCACCACTTTATTTTAAGAATGTGAAATGTCAGAATAGTAGAGAATGATTTATTTCAGCTTTTATTTCTTTCATCACATTCCCAGTCGGTCAGAAGCTTACATACACTCAATTAGTATTCGGTAGCATTGCCTTTAAATTGTTTAACTTGGGTCAAACATTGCAGATAGCCTTCCACACGCTTCTCACAAAAAGTTGGGTGAGTTTTGGCCCATTCCTCCTGACAGAGCTGGTGTAACTGAGTCAGGTTTGTAGGGCTCCTTGCTCGCACACGCTTTTTCAGTTCTAACCACAAATTGTCTATGGGATTGAAGTCAGGGCTTTGTGATGGCCACTCCAATACCTTGACTTTGTTGGTCATTGTCCATTTGCGACCAAGCTTTAACTTCCTGACTGATGTCTTGAGCTGTTGCTTCAATATATCAACATAATTATCCTGCCTCATGATGCCATCTATTTTGTGAAGTGCACTTTCTGCAGCAAAGCACCCCCACGATAGGTTGCTGACACCCCCGTGCTTCACGGTCGTGATGGTTTTCTACAGCCTGTAAGCATCCCCCTTTTTCCTCCAACCATAACAATGGTTGTTATGACCAAACAGATCTATTTTTGTTTCATCAGACCAGAGGACATGTCTCCAAAAAGTACGATCTTTGTCCCCGTGTGCAGTTGCAAACCGTAGTCTGGCTTTTTTATGGTGGTTTTGGAGCATTGGCTTCTCCCTTGCTGAGCGGCCTTACAGGTTATGTCGATATAGGGCTCGTTTTACTGTGGTTATAGATACTTTTGTACCCGTTTCCTCCAGCATCTTCACAAGGTCCTTTGTTGTTGTTCTGGGATTGATTTGCACTTTTCACACCAAAGTACGTTCATCTCTAGGAGACGGAACGAGTCTTCTGAGCAATATGATGGCTACGTGGTCCCATGGTGTTAATACTTGCGTACTATTGTTTGTACAGATGGACCTGGTACCTTCAGGCTGAACCAGACTTGTGGAGGTCTACAATTTTCTGAGGTCTTTGCTGATTTTGATTTTCCCATGATGTCAAGCAAAGAGGCACTGAGTTTGAAGGTAGGCCTTGAACTACATCCACAAGTACACCTCCAATTATGTAAATTGGCCTATCAGAAGCTTCTAAAGCCATGACATCACTTTCTGGAATTTTCCAAGCTGTTTAAAGGCACAGTGTGATACAGTGAAAATATCTGTCAATTTTTTGGGGGGGAAAAATGACTTGTCATGCACAAAGTAGATGTCCTAACCAATTTGCCAAAACTATAGTTTAACCACTCCTCAAATTTCTTGTTGAAAAACAAGTTTTAATGACTCCAACCTAAGTGTATGGAAACTTCCGACTTCAACTGTAAATAGGGCATTAACCTCTAAGGTGCAGGAGCGAGTAACCAGGTGGTAGGCGGCTAGTGACAGTGACTAAGCAGGGCAGGGTACTGGGTGGAGACCGGCTAGTGATGGCTATTTAGCAGTCTGACTGCCTTGAGATTGAAGCTGTTTTTCAGTCTCGGTCCCAGCTTTGATGCACCTGTACTGACCTCGCCTTCTGTATTTTAGCAGGGTGAACAGTCCGTGGCTCGAGTGGTTGAGGTCCTTGATGATCTTCTTGGCCGTCCTTTGACACCGGGTGCTGTAGACATCATGAAGGGCACGCAGTGTGCTCCCGGTTGCCAAACCAGATGGTGATACAGCCTGTCAGGAGGCTCTCAATTGTTCATCTGTAAAAGTTTGAGGGTCTTAGAGGCCAAGCCAAATTGAGGTTGTCGAGGCGCTGTCGCACCTTCACCACACTGTCTGTGTGGGTGGACCATTTCAGATTGTCAGTGATGTGTATGCAGAGGAACTTGAAGCTTTACACCTTCTCCACTGCGACCCCCATTGATGTGGATGGGGGCGTGCTCCCTCTGCTGTCTCCTGAAGCTCCTTAGTGTTGTTGAGGTTATTTTCCTGGCACCACTCTGCCAGGGCCCTCACCTCCCTTTAGGCTGTCTCGTCATTGTTGGTAATCAGGCCTACCACTGTTGTCATCTGCAAACTTGATATTTGAGTTGGAGGTGTGCATGGCCACAGTCATGGGTAAACAGGGAATACAGGAGGGGGCTGAGCACACACCCATTTGGGGCACGAGGATCAGCGTAGTGGTGTTGTTGCCTGGGGGAGCCCTGTCAGGAAGTCCACGACTTAGTTGCACAGAGCGTAGTTCAGACAGAGGGCCCCAAGCATAATGATGAGCTTGGAGGGTACTATGGTGTCGAAGGCTGAGCTGCAATCAATGAACAGCATTCTTACAGTTATTTATCTTGTCCAGTTGGGATAGGGCAGTGTCCAATGCGATGGCATCATCCGTGGATATACTGGGGCGGTATGAAAATTGCAATGGGTCTAGGGTGTAGGTGAAATGATCCTTAACTAGCCTCAAAGCACTTCATGACAGAAGTGAGTGCTACAGGGCAATAGTAATTTAGTTCAGTTCCCTTTGCTTTCTTGGGTACAGGAACAATGGTGGACGTCTTTAAGCAAGTGGGGACAGCAGACTGGGATAGGCAGAGATTGAATATGTCCATAAACACTCCAGCCAGCTGGTCTGCGCATGCTCTGAGACGGCATCCATAGCCGCGTCCTGGGCCGGCATCCTTGCGAGGGTTAACACGCTTTAATGTCTTACTCAAGTCGGCAACGGAGAACGAAAGCTCAGACCTCGGGAGTGGCCCGTGTTGGCGGCACTGTGTGATCCTCATAGTGGGCCAAGTTGAAGTTTAGCTTGTCTGGGAACAAGACGGTGTCCGCGACGTGGTTGGTTTTCCCTTTATAATCCATGATTGTCTGGAGTCCCGCAACCTACGTCTCGTCTGAGCCATTGAATTGCGACAACTTTCTCTATACTGATGTTTTGCCTGTTTGATTGCCTTACGGATGGCATAAATGGATTGCTTGTATTCGATCATATTCCCAGTCACCTTGCCGTGGTTAAATGCGGTGGTTCGTCTGCAATCCATCCACGTTTTGTTAGGCTTTAAAATTGTCAGTGGGAACAACATTCCCTATACACTTCCCGGTGAACTCAGTCACAGTCCATGTATATGTCAATGTTTTTCTCAGAGGCAACCTGGAACATGTCCCAGGCCGCGTGATCAAAACTTCTTTAAAGCCTATTTACACAAAATACATTTTAAACCACATCTGGTCAGAATTATCAGAATGTGATTATTTTAATTACAGCTACATTTCAAGAAACAAAATGTTCTTTATACATGCTTTACAGAATGTACAAGTAAGTCAAGATGCAAAACTTCAACAAGTCAGAAAACAAGCAGCATTGTAAATATTGCCAGAGCATTACTGCTGAACTTTGATAGAATGACAAAAACAAGATGTTCTGAAAGCAACACAAAGCAGACACTAAGATGTGTTGGTAAAAAGTGAGTCATAAATGTGTGATGGTTAAGCGATCAGCTACAATAACTACCTGCCTTAATTACCCAGCAGAGAGCGTAATCTGTGACCCCTATTTAAGCTAATGTTGAATGCAGTGGCATGGGCTTGGAATGGTTTTGTACCAGATGCTTTATCAAGCAATGCCCCATGGAATGTCTAAAAGTTTTGATTCAAGCGGGAATGCATTATGTAACAGTTAAATAAAGAGCATGTGACAAACACTTATGTTTACGCAATGTGTTTTTATAGCCTACATTTTATTCTGAAGTAGCCATGCTCCATTGCCAAAATGATTCAGTGATTTTATTTGAGCAAAGGAAACAGGTAGACTTGATATAAAGAGAACTACTATTAAAAGCCTTTGTTTAAGCTTGTTGAAATTAGTACCAACATTTATGGCCAAATCTTTCAGCAATGTTGTGGAAACCTCCCATACCAAGTTAGGATTCACCCAGGAGTAACTACAAAAATAATACTGACAGACACATATACATGCAACAAATAAAATACAAACTTACTGCAGTTTAGGAATAAAATTATTCTGCTTAGGTCTTGAAGGACATAATATTGAATAGATTAATGACCATATGTACACATACACATAATACATTCTTCACAGTCCAAAGGTAAAATCTGGTCAGTATCTAGGGTTGATGAAATTGGGGGTAACGGCATATTATCCTTCTATGAATCTAAAATGGCATGCACACTGCATAATAAAACATACCACCATGAGAGGTAAGTGCCTGTAAAATAATATTTTGAGGAAAATATGATCAGTGCATATAGGTGACGAGAAACCATACCTGATGGAGCGTTACTTAGAATGCCTGTTGAAAACCCTCTGATAGAACCATCACAAAGAGGCAACCGAAACCATGATTGTCAAATGTGCAATACCGAATATTTTCTTTGCTTTGACAGCGCGCTTTCATTAAAAATAAAAAAATAAAAATTTTAGTACGACTGTCTCCATTTGACACACAGGAAAACAATCTGAGCTTAAGATACATTGATGAGAATAGGGGAAAATAATATTGCATATAGACACACCATGTCTGTAGTCAGTCTCTGAGTTTGTATAATAGCAGACTGTTAGTCAATACAGATGGCTAGAGGTGGGATCCATTCAGTGAGGGTCCTTCTTGACCTATAGGCCCTGTTAGGTACGTACCACTCACTGCTGAACAAGCAACGACTGGGGTCTCTGGCCCCTCTAGTCCTGGACGAGAGAGCAGAGGTGGTCCTGGACTTGTACCTTAAATAATGAAGGCTTCTCCAACAAGTGACTGTAGAAATAATGTGGCAACTAACTGCAAGTGTAAAGCACAACGCTCAGGAGATCTACCAACACTGCTGCCATGCCCTACGTCTGTACAGAGGACAGTTTCAAACTTCTGATGTCTTAAAAATCAAAAAGGAAGCATCCAAAATGGCTCTTTGATGGATACATTCAGTTTCCTCTAGAGGGAGTGGGAGGAAAGGGAGGTGGAGGGAATCTGGGGGGGGGGGGGGGGGGGGTGTTAGTCACCTGTTCAGTCACCTGTTCAGTCCCTTTTCAAATTCATAGGAACAAATTGTCTCTGCATGATTGAAAGTAATGTAAACATACAAGAAAGCATTTTTGGCAGAAAGTGATACGTCTCTTTGGAGGTAGTGGCTGGAGCAGAGGACAAAGTGGGAGAGGATGACTGGGTGTATAGGGAAGAGGCTTTATGTGGGGGAGTGGGTGTGCTCTTGAGGCTTAGTCCTATAAGAGGCACTTATGTGGTCCTGTGTGCTCTGGGAAAGGGAGGCATCCCCCTTTCCACTCCTCTCCTCTCCACCCATGCCAACTGAGGACACGAGGGGAGTCTTGTGCACATTCACTGGCTGCTGAGACAGACCTGGTTGGGGCACTGTAGACAGGTCCTCTCCTTTGCCCCAAAACAACCTGGAGGGAACATCTGCAGAGAGACCAAACATACATTATTACTCAACAAAAAGGGTTTGCATCCATAGGAGCTCATAGTTTTCTGGCACAGTCTAATCGGACTTAAAATTAATGTCTGAGGTCACTGTTAGATAACCCATCTGTGAAATCACTGTCTAAACACATCTCTGTGAACTCATTGTTGACATGCATGCCACGGAGGTCAGAGCCTGTCTGTAGCTGGTCTCTCACCGGTGCTGTAGTGTTGTTCTGGGGGGCTGAGGGCTGTGCTCAGCCTCTTGGTGAGGTCGTGGCTGGTGAGGAAGACTGAGGAGTCCTGGTTGTTGATGAGGCTCTCCAGGGCTGTGTCCTCATGCTGGGTGTGCTGCTCCCTGTAGGACTCCTTGGGAAAGTGGGCCATGATGCCTGACAGACTCTTGTCAAGGGAGTCATCCTCAGCCAGGTAGGCATAGGGGCAGTACTCCCGGGTTCGAGAGTAGATGTTAGCGTTGTCGTAGCAGTCCGAGCAGATGACCAGCGGCCCTGCACCACCTGTTGAGGACAGTCAACTATAAAATCTTACTCTGAAACAAATCCACACAATCGGATTGTGACAGACAGGCCTTTCAACAAACTGTGCTGTAAAAGTGTTGTTTAGGAGATCGTGTATTGTTGGTTGGTTCTAATGACTAAACCCACCTGTAGGCACCCCAGCCAGTCCCTCGCGAGGCTCCCCAGGATGGAAGCTGCTCCGTCCCGTAAACAGAGAGCCCACGCGGCAGTGGAGCATCCCATTGGCCTCAGTGTCCACCTCGCTGCCTGTGTCACCATAACACACACCTGGACAACACACAAACAGGATGGGGACTCATCTTTCTGCTCACCAGGGGTCAGTCAATCAAAATTTGAGCAAACTGTCTTTAGTGACAGAGTGCAAAAACAGAAAAAACATTCATGTCAAAGGGCCTCAGCTGAATGAGACTGAATCTAGGGAGTCAGTATAGTAAGGTTACCGTCAGTGCCCTTGTGGACGTAGCCGTTGGACAGTGGTGGCATGAGCTGTTGGTGGCTCCCTGCTTCAGAGTTGCTGTATCCCTCTTGAGGCTCTGACAGTGTGCGCTGAGAGGACAGGTAGCTGGGGATGTCTGCCGGCAGGTTCAGCTCATCTGTGTTGGTGATGCTGTAGTCCTCACTCTTCCGACGCATGTGGTAGATGACGATGACCCAGACCAGCGAGGTGCCCACCACGCAGCAGACCACTACGATCACCACGATGCCCACTGTGGTCCAGCCGTCCTGGTCGTAGCCGCCGGCCGTGTCACAGTTGGGCGATGGCGACACGCTGAGGTAGATGTGTCCGCGCTCCGTGCCCAGCGTGTTGGACATGATACATGTGTACTTCCCAGTGTCCGCCGGCCCCGTGTCCACAATGATGAGCAACTGGTTGGCAGCAGCAAAGAAGTGGCGCTCGGTAAGGACCAGGGGCCCATCGTCCTTGGTCCAGTTGAGACGGGGCGCAGGGCTGCCCCCTGCGATACACTGGAGCACCGCCGTCTCCCCACGAGCTACTGTCCTGTCCTCCATGGGACGCATTAAGGACGGCGTTTCTGGGAGCAGAGAGATTTACATTATAAATTACCAATCAAATTATGAACACATAAAACTGTATGTTTTGACCAGATAATTGATCATGAGATGGCAATTTACCTAGCACAGTGAGTGTAGCGTTGGCTGACAGGCTTCCTGCAACATTCTGGGCTGTGCAGCTGTACACACCCATGTCCTCCGTCTTTACATTGGCAATGAAGAAGATGTCATCGTCAGGCATGACGTGCATCCTTCTCTCCCGGGCAGCAGGGAAGTCTGTGCCCCCGTCTTTCTGCCAGGCAATCTGGGGTGAGGGGTGACCCTCGGCGGCACATTCCAGTCTGGCCATGGTGCCTGTACGGATGGTCAGATCCATGGGAGTCTTCAGGAAGGATGGTAGCTCTGAGAGAGGAAAGTAAGAGAAAAATATTGAAGATGGCAATGCCTTGATATGGAAGCCCAACCATGCCAGCTCAAACTTAGATTAACAGCTCAATGCCTACCAAGAAACAAGTCATGATAACAGTTTGTAAATGTATTTAAAATAAATAAAAAACTTGGGGGAGAAAAATGTAAAGCCTCCTCACCATTGACTGTGAGCTTGGCCCGGTTGGAGTAGTTTGCACCAAAATGGTTGGAAACTACACACTGGTAGCGTCCCTCGTCTGTGAAGTTGACGTTGAGCAGGTGCAGCACGGTGGTGTAGACCAACTCTCCCTCCTGGTAGCGGGCGTAGTTCTGCACCTCTGCATCGTACAGCACCTCCCCGTCCTTCCTCCAGGCCGTGGTCATGGGGGAGTCACTGCTGCTGGACGCCAGGCAGCTCAGAGTCACATTGGTCCCACGCAGGGCAGTGGCAGTCTCAGGGTGCTCTGTGATCCTGGGTTTTGGAAAGTCATCTGTGGAAGAGTGGAGGGAGAGGGCCATGAGTTAATTAAAAAACTTCAAGAAAGGTTGTGTGATAATTGTCCCAGTCAGTAGCTAGGTTTCCATCCAATTGGCGACAGATTATGCCGATTTTTGAATATTTGCCTGATTAAAAACTATATGCGCATTCTCCCACAAGACAACGTGCTTTCATCAAATTGCAGATAAAAGGCTGTGCGCAATAACAGTGCACATACAATAACATTTACGGTTAAACTCTCCTGATGGTTTTATAAAGGGAATGTGCCCACTCTGGTTTTGGCAAAAAAAGATCCCACTAATTTGCTGTTTCCATCAGGCCTGTTGTGAAATGTTTTATCTGACATGTACTTTACTCACATAGAAAGGTTGGATGGAAACCTGGTTAGTGAGATCTGGTCCAGACTAAATACAGCTGGGTAGGTAGCTAGGTGACTAACCACAGACGAGCTCCTCCAGGCTGACAGACACAACGTTGCGGCCCAGCAGGCTGGCAGGGTGGGCACACATGACTGAGACAGACTGCAGGAAGTGGTTGTCAGTCAACCACGGGCCCAGCCACTGCAGCTGGCAGTCACAAAGCAGGCTGCTAGTGTTCAGGACACTGAGGACAGGACATACAGCCACAATATTATGAAATGATTCCAGCATTCTTCAATTTCTAAATATTGTAGCCTCTGCTACAAGGACTCAAGACCACCACCTCAGACATTAGTAGGTTCTACTTACAACACTTTCAGCTTCATGTGAGACAAAGAATCAGGGTGGATGGACATGATCCCATTCTTGCTCAGGTCTCTGTTGGCAAAAATAAATATGAATGAAGTGCTGCACTAGCATCATGACATTATCATTTGGTTTCCTATGATACTAGCACAATAAAACCGCTGCACTGGGGTAATCAGAACCATCTGTCTCGGGCTTGAAGTATTAGCTGCTGAATCGTCTGTTAATGGAGACCAACCATCTCAGAGTGGGTTTGCTGTAGTGGTACTTACAGGTGCTCAAGCGCCTCCAGACCCTCAAAGGCCTTCTTTGTGATAGATTTGATCTTGTTCTGCTGGAGAATCCTGGGGGATAAACGCTCAGATGAAATTTGCCTACAAATATTCTGCTGATATCAGTATCCATAGCAACAAAATGAATATATATTATGCAGAATGCCCTTGCCCTTACAAGGTGTTCAGCTTCTTCATTCCAACAAACACACCAATGGAGTCCTCAATGGCCCAAGAGATCTCATTATCCCGTATGTCTCTGAAATGCAAACAGAAATACAGTATGTAAGACAAAAAAATACTTTCCCCAGAATCAGAAGCACAAAGCTCACTGAGCCTCTTTGCTTGGTGAGAAAAAATAAGTTCATTTCTGCTCTGTGCGTCTAAGCCAATTTGATTAATTTGGCAAATGTGAAGCGGCATACTTTACAGAGTGTCATAGCTCAGTGCTCCTGCAGTTCTGATGAGGGGATTAATTGGCTGCGTTAAGCATTTAACGGTTCACGGGTCCTTCTAAAACCCGCAGAGGGCTTGTGTTTACAGGACAGGTCATGGGCGCTTTTGTTTCTCCTTCCTCATGCCTGGGTGGCTCTCAAAAGGGCCTTAACCCTCTAATTCCCCCTGCCACATAGGGCCCAGGGAGGTGTGCTGAACCCGAGCCCTGACCTCCCTCTCTTTGCAGCTCAATGCCTTCTTGGAACTCAGCACATCAATTGTGTTAGTGCCCCTTCTCTTCCCAGAGCGATTTTGCAAAGTATTTGGTTAATTGAGCCAATCTACTGGCTGGAGGCTACATTCACTATTTATTTTGTACTCAACATTATTCTTCCTGTCTCAGAGGTCTTTAAAAACAATTGAGTTGTCTATGTTTGTCATTATTGCATTATTCACTACACAGTCCAACTAAGCAATGGAAAGAGTGGTTCTATACTACATGACGATGAGAACATAAAGGTGCTAGTTACTATACTACAGTTTAGTGGTCTACCATACAACAGTCTAATAAACAAAACAAAGCCAGGACAAATCAACAAATGTTTAAAAAAAATACACAAACCTACTGTTTGCAGCCTTCATCAGAATGCAGAGGTGTCAAAAACATGTTAGTGTTTATTGTGTTTTGTGAATGCATAATGAGTGAATGAAAGGCACAGGTTTCTAAGAGTGAGGTGTGACATCCTTACAGTGAGCGCAGATTGGCCAGGCTGCTGAAGACTCCCTCTCCCAGGTGGCTGACCGAGTTATCTCCCAGATTCAGGTTCTCCAGAAGACCCAGTCCACTGAACGCTGTCTCCTCCAGCCGGGTCAGGTGGTTGAAGGACAGATCTCTAAGGAGGACATCCACAGGAGACAAGCTTGGACAATGGTCTTGTGCAATCAAACTTTACCAAAACATCCTGGACCCTTAAGAATCAGCAAGAATACATGTGAAACATAAAATGATCTGCAATACACCCTACCCAAGTCCCAACTAGATATTGGTCCTTCAGCTTCATAAAAGGGGTCAAATGGCTCTTATGCAAAAAATGTGCAGATGCACTCCCATGGGGATGGGGTTAGGTAGAGAACACTCACAGTTCCTCCAGCTTTTGGCAGAACTCCCAGGCGTCTGGTCGGATGATGCCGATGGCGTTCTGGCTGAACCGCAGCACACGCAGCATGTGCAGGCCATACAGCCAGCCTTTGTTGACCTCCGTCAAGTTGTTGTGCTCCAGTTCTCTGAATACATTAGAAAACAAAGGATGGGGTATTAAAAATACAGGGTATCACAACTCCTAGTCCTACATGCATATAAACACATACTGTAATGATTGTTCTAATAGAAGACAATCACAAAAAATAACTCACAGCTCCTCCATGTTGTTGAGCCCAAAGAAAGCACCATCCATCAGCTTAGTTATGCCATTCCGCTGCATCTTCAGTGATTTCAGTAAGTCCATCCCTTTGAAGGTCAGACTGTCCACTATCTTGATCTTGTTGCGCTTTAATTCCCTAGGGTAGTCAGACAGGCAGTTTAGAACCATTTGTTTTAACTACTTGAAAGTAGTGCAACATCGAATCTGTGAAATCTAAAAATTCAGTCATGAATGCAAACTTTTGAAAATAAATATTTAACTGCTCATAATTACTACGGTAATGGATTAACTAAAGATTAAATTAACTTACAGAAACTGCAGCTGGGGAAGCCTGAATACTTTGCATGGCAGCAGTGTTATTCTGTTCCTGTTCAGCTTCAGGACCAGCAGGGAACTAGAGATGTTGTCAAAGCAGCCAGGTTCAAGGACACTGATCTTGTTATTGCTTAAATTCCTGGGAGATGCAGAAACACAAAATTAACAACCCAATGACAACAAGTACAGTAGAATGCCCTTCTGGGTAATAGCCAAAGACTGGGTTATGACTTTAATGACCAGCTCTTCCCTCATTAGAACTAGTTTACTATAGTTGGAAAACAATGCTACAGGCAGGACCCACAAGTATTTCAGCTGCATTGGTGGGAAGGCTCCAGCCTTGATTTCCGAGATCGAGTTAGATGACAGATCAAGTGTCTCCAGGGAGATGTACAGCTGCAGCTGATGCATCCACAGTTCTGAGATCAGGTTGTGGACCCTGTGCACAATGATCAGTAATGTAGATCCATGTTGATAATTATGTACATGACACCATCAATGTGAACATGTGATGACCCAAATAAACCTTAGCTATGACTAAGGCCGGGAAGACAAGTGATTCCTTTCTTTAACACTTCTCTATCATACTACAGGACATCTAGGAATCACATTGGTTATTGCACAACATGCAAGACTTAGAGGATACATTTGTTTTGACTTACAATAAGAGTGTTGTGATGTTTGAGGTAACTTCTCCAAGGTATGGCACAGTTGTCAGATCATTGTGATTCATAGTGCTGAAAAGGAGATAACTTTATGTAATAAATAATGCTACAGGAGAATTCCATTGCCACCTTTCAGGTAGTCCACTACAGTGGATGTAGTATTTGTTTTTACATCTTTACAAGAAAATCTCAAATGATCACATCCAGATACTAGTATCTAGTGAGTTAAACAACTGACAGACTTAGCTCGCAAGCTAACAAGGCCAGGTGGCTTGCTAAGGTAAGGAGCCACCACAGAGAACATGGGAAACCCACTGTTGCTTGTCAACAAATGTGTTAGCTAAGGCGTTAGCTAGTAGCTAACTAGGCTAGCTACTTACAGATGAGTAATCCCGTGAGGTGGATCCAGAGGGGCCGAGGACAACCTTTTCCTATTGCAATCCAGGATTTGGATTTCGTCTGATCCCCTCATACAAGAGCACGGAGCAGGGCAGGAATCCACTTCCCAGCAGGCACTCAAACTCAACAACAAAAAGAGGGCCGGGGGTCTGGGCCAGGCTTCCGCCATTTTAAAAGTCTAGCTAGCTAACTATCAATGCCTACAGTACTGTAGCTAGCTACTTTACGTGGCTCGCTTCTGACAATTATGAAATATGTCTCAACAACAATACCAACCGATTCCTATAACTTGATATTAATAAAATAACCCCCCGCTTTCACGACTTGGGAAACCCATTTGTCGCATAACATCGGGAAAGTCTTTCTTCCAACTTGCGCAATGCATCCCACGTCCTACCACCGATTTTTCCCTTCTTTCCCCTTCGAATTTCCTTCCGCTTCCAATATCAACACAACTCCTAGCTAGCTTTCGTCAAGTAACCAAGACCGTCGATGTTTCCACGGACCAAGTTTTAAGTTTACTTCGTATCAAACGTATTTGGATCGTGCATAGTGTTCTAGCTAATTTACCACAATAAATCGCTAGCTACCAAGTAGACATGATTTCCCCGACTTCTGTTTAATCGAAGGAACAACAAAGGCGCCTTGCGTTCCGTCGTCACTAGTTACCACAGCCACAAAGTCCTAACTATCGTCTTCTTCGTCTATGATATTATGGTCCGCAAACAATCGTTTAAGTGCATGCCGCCACCTACTGTGCTGGAATGTACGATCAATCATGATCTGCCCAATTCTGTACTACCATGAAAATAAAATAAAAAACGAATAAATCCCTACTAACTTCTACCACCCCTCCCCATCCCCACCTACCCCATTAATTAAACGTAGTCTATATCATGCTCAAACAATCCACCCTTAGGATTGTTCAGCATATCAACAACCATTTCAACAGTAGCATCTGATACCCCCAATATCTCTTTTGCCATCTCTAAAATAACCTTCAACCTGCCATTTCTGCTTACCACAACCCGAGTAGTATTGATAACCTTACCAATAAAAGCTATGAAGTCCACTTTATTAAGTGTCCTTTGACACCACACATTCATGAGTTCAATATTTCTGAGCAGGCCTCCAAACCATGCCAGGACCAGCAGAAACATCATCCCAGACATTAAGCCCACTTACCACAGGAGTAACCATAGAAGCACCATTATTCCACACTGTAGTTCCACCGATCTGTCTTACAGCCTCTTAGATACGATACATCATGACTAATTCTATATCGCTGAGCCTCTCTAGCCTCTCTCTGCTCCTGGCATCCACCAAATGATGCACTGTGTTCCCCCCACAATTACAACACATTCACCGTAATCATGTTCCCCTCCACACTTGGCTCATCTTTCCCTTCCTTTACATTGAACAACTACATGCCCCATGCTTTGGCATTTAAAACCCTGCAATGAGGATGGGACAAATTCTCTGACATTGAAACTAAGGAATCCTATATGTACTTTCCCAGGCATAACCTTCTCAAACCTCAGAAGCACTGATACGCTTTCACTTCTTTGACCTTATTTTCGACTGATCAACCTTTTGGCTTCATCCCTCTTCCCCCCTTCACATTTTCTTTTAATATCATCTATTTACATAGATATTTGGACCCCAGCAATGACTCCCCCCAATCTAGCATAAGCACCAGGGACATGGCTTTTAATCTTCTTCCCATTAAGCTTTTCCATTTTCAGAATCTTCTCTTGCTGAGCCTGGCTACCACAAAATATGAACAATCTACCATTTCCAATTAACCAAGCTAATTTCCTTTCACCTACCTCTTTCTCTAGGGCGAGGTCATAACTATGGCTAAACCCCACCTATTTCTACAATATTTAAAACCTAACCTTATTCCCAATCTTAACCACACTGATAACCTTATACCTAACTTTAAATTAAGACACGTGTGGCTGTTTTATGAATATCTGGTAATCTGGGAAATCTTGGAATATTTAGCCAAGGAAACATTTCTGGTTGGTCTAGAATGTAAAACAGTTAAGAAGGGAGACTTAATATGGGATTGAGTGAAGTAGCAGCAAATATGTTGAATGAGCAACTAATGAGCATGGAGAGCCTCACACATTTGCCGAAATGACCTTATATCTTTCAGTCTAATATGGCTATTTACCTTTGTAGCTCTTCATTAGAAGCACACTTTTTGTAAGTTTACTGAACAAAAATATGAACGCAACATGTAAAGTGTTGGTCCTATGTTTCATTAGCTGAAAATAAAGATCCCATGTTCTTTACACAAAAAAGCTTATTTCTCTCTCTTGTGCACAACATTTGTTAGTAAGCATTTCTCTTTTGCCAAGATAATCCATCCACTTGACAGATTTGGCATATCAAGAAGTTGATTAAACAGCATGATCATTACACAGGTGCACCTTTTGCTGGGTACAATAAAAGTCCATGTGCAATTTTCTCACACAACACAATGCCACAGACGTCTCAAGTTTTGAGGGAGCATGCAGTTGGTATGCTAACTGCAGGAATGTCCACCAGAGCTATTGCCAGAGAATTTATGTTAATTTCTCTACCATACGCCGCCTCCAAGGTCGTTTTAGAGACTTTGGCAGTACGTCCAACTGGCCTCACAACCGCAAACCTTGTGTAACCACACCAGCCCAGGACCTCCACATAAGGCTTCTTTACCTGTGGAATGGTCTAAGACGAGCCACCCGGACAGCTGATAAAACTGTGGGTTTGCACAACCAAAGAATTTCTGCACAAACTGTCCGAAACCGTCCCAGGGAAGCTCATCTGCATGCTCATCGTCCTCACCAGGGTCTTGGCCTGAGAAGAAGTGGAGAAGTGTCCCCATCACAGATGGATTACTGTTTCAACTGTGACAACAGATGGTAGACATCGTGTATGGCGTTGTGTGTGCGCAAGCGGTTTGCAGATGTCAACGTTGTGAACAGAGTGCCCCATGGTGGTGGTTGGGTTATGGTATGGGCAGTCATAAGCTACGAACACAATTGCATTTCATTGATTGCAATTTGAATGTGCAGAGATACCGTGATGAGATCCTAAGGCCCATTATCATGCAATTCATCTGCCGTCACCTTATGTTTCAGCATGATAATGCACAGCCCCATTGCACAAAGATCTGTACACAATTCCTGGAAGCTGAAAATGTTCCAGTTCTCCATGGCCTGCATACTTACCAGACATGTCACCCATTGAGCATGTTTGGGATGCTCTGGATCAACAGCATTTTCCAGTTCCTGCCAATATCCAGGCTGCATCAAATCCGGCCGTGATTGGGAGTCCCATAGGGCGGAGTAAAATTGGCCCAGGGTTGTTCCGGGCTTGGCCGGGGTAGGCCGTCATTGTAAATAAGAATTTGTTCTTAACTGACTTGCCTAGTTAAATAAAGGTTAAATAAAATTAAAATAAATATCAAGCAACTTCGCACTCTATGCGAAGATGTGCAACACTGCATGAGGCAAATTGTGGTCACACCAGATACTGACTGGTTTTCTGATCCACACCCCTACCTTTTTTTAAGGCATCTGTGACCAACAGATGTATATCTGTATTCCAAGTCATGTGAAATCCATAGATTAGGGCCTAATTTATTTATTTCAATTGACTGATCTACTTACAGTGGGGCAAAAAAGTATTTAGTCAGCCACCAATTGTGCAAGTTCTCCCACTTAAAAAGATGAGAGAGGCCTGTAATTTTCATCATAGGTACACTTCAACTATGACAGACAAAATTAGAAGAAAAAAATCCAGAAAATCACATTGTAGGATTTTTAATGAATTTATTAGCAAATTATGGTGGAAAATAAGTATTTGGTCAATAACAAAAGTTTATCTCAATACTTTGTTATATACCCTTTGTTGGCAATGACAGAGGTCAAACGTTTTCTGTAAGTCTTCACAAGGATTTCACACACTGTTGCTGGTATTTTGGCCCATTCCTCCATGCAGATCTCCTCTAGAGCAGTGATGTTTTGGGGCTGTTGCTGGGCAACATGGACTTTCAACTCCCTCCAAAGATCTTATATGGGGTTGAGATCTGGAGACTGGCTAGGCCACTCCAGGACCTTGAAATGCTTCTTACGAAGCCACTCCTTCGTTGCCCGGGTGGTGTGTTTGGGATCATTGTCATTCTGAAAGACCCAGCCACGTTTCATCTTCAATGCCCTTGCTGATGGAAGGAGGTTTTCACTCAAAATCTCACGATACATGGCCACATTCATTCTTTCCTTTACACGGATCAGTCGTCCTAGTCCCTTTGCAGAAAATCACCCCCAAAGCATGATGTTTCCACCCCCATGCTTCACAGTAGGTATGGTGTTCTTTGGATGCAACTCAGCATTCTTTGTCCTCCAAACACAACGAGTTGAGTTTTTACCAAAAAGTTATATTTTGGTTTCATCTGACCATATGACATTCTCTCAATCTTCTTCTGGATCATCCAAATGCTCTTTAGCAAACTTCAGACGGGCCTGGACATGTACTGAATTAAGCAGGGGGACATGTCTGGCACTGCAGGATTTGAGTCCCTGGCAGCGTAGTGTGTTACTGATGGAAGGCTTTGTTACTTTGGTCCCAGCTCTCTGCAGGTCATTCACAAGGTCCCCCCCGAGTGGTTCTGGGATTTTTGCTCACCGTTCTTGTGATCATTTTGACCCCACGGGGTGAGATCTTGTGTGGAGCCCCAGATCAAGGGAGATTATCAGTGGTCTTGTATGTCTTCCATTTCCTAATAATTGCTCCCACAGTTGATTTCTTCAAACCAAGCTGCTTACCTATTGCAGATTCAGTCTTCCCAGCCTGGTGCAGGTCTACAATTTTGTTTCTGGTGTCCTTTGACAGCTCTTTGGTCTTGGCCGTAGTGGAGTTTGGAGTGTGACTGTTTGAGGTTGTGGACAGGTGTCTTTTATACTGATAACAAGTTCAAACAGGTGCCATTAATACAGGTAATGAGTGGAGGACAGAGGAGCCTCTTAAAGAAGAAGTTACAGGTCTTTGAGAGCCAGAAATCTTGCTTGTTTGTAGGTGACCAAATACTTATTTTCCACCATAATTTGCAAATAAATTCATTAAAAATCCTACAATGTGATTTTCGGGGAAAAAAATTATCATTTTGTCTGTCATAGTTGAAGTGTACCTATGATGAAAATTACAGGCCTCTCTCATCTTTTTAAGTAGGAGAACTTGCACAATTGGTGGCTGACTAAATAAATACTTTTTTGCCCCACTGTGTATAATATTATTCTTAAAAAAAAAAAAAAAATCGGTATGGGCAGTCAGTGTGACAACTAAATGTATTGGCTTAGTATAGTCCTGTTGCAAGATGGCGCCGGAGGGGATGGCTGCCGTCGTATTGGCTCTTAACCAACTATGCTATTTTGTTAGTTTTTTTTGCATGGTTCATAACTTGTTTTGTACATAATGTTGCTGCTATCGTCTGTTATGACCGAAAAGAGCTTCTGGACATCAGAACTACGATTACTCACCTCAGATTAGACTAAGAGTGTTTCTTCAATGAGTTGGACGGGAGGGATATACTACAGACACCCGACCATGCCCAGATCCCCGTCATTCCCTGGAGAAGGAAACTGAGATTTAGCGGGAAAAGATCAGGGTGCCTTGTGAGGATCTGATGACGAGTGGCTAATCTGCCTTTGCCTTTATTCCTGCTAGCTAACGTTCAATCGCTGGAAAATAAATGGGACAAACTGAAATCAGGTATATCATACGAAAGGGTCATTAAAAACTGTCATATCTTATGTTTCACCGAGTAGTGGCTGAACGACAACATTAAGAACATACAGCTGACGGGTTATACACTCTATCAGCAGGATAGTACAGCAGCCTCTGGTTAGACACGGGACAGGGGCCTATGCATATATGCAAACAACAGCTGGTGCACGATATCTAAAGAAGTCTCAAGGTTTTGCTCGCCTGAGGTAGAGTATCTCATGATAAGCTGTAGACCACACTATCTACCTAGTGTTCATCTGTATTTTTCATAGCTGTCTACATACCACCACAGACGAAGCTGGCACTAAAACTGCAGTCAATGAGCTGTATACCGCCATAAGCAAACAGGAAAATGCTCATCCAGAGGAGGCGCTCCTAGTGGCCAGGGACTTTAATACAGGGAAACTTAACTCTTGTGTAGTCTAACATTCTGTATACTCCCCCAATGGTAAAATAATACCCTCCTTCACTAAACCCCTAAAACAAAGCAGCTTAATTGAATTTTAAACTATTTTGCATGAAGGAACAACCAGCCATTCATCACAAACTTTGTGAATATCTGGGTCTTCCCTCTTCACAATACAGAAAGACTGCAAGTGGACACCACATGTTTTTATTAAAACACACCTGTGATAATTGTTTTCTTTACTAAAGTAGAGGTTTATTATTATTATTGCTAAAGGTACTGCATAGGTGTTAACAATTTCTTTAGCAATAGATAGCACTTGTATAGCCTAAGAAAGTAGCAGAAATGCATTTTATTGAAGGGAAACAATAATAGTCTAACATTTTTGGCAACATAGTGATATATTCTTATGTACTGTACAATGATGAATTCATCTACAAAATACTAGTCTTCTCCCATTTTCTTAACTATTGCCCCCACCCACAAGGTGTATAAACAACAACAATAAATAAGAATAAAATAAGATAATAGATACAAAACAAAAATGTGAAGAACATAAATCAATCAACTCTAATTAGCACATGCAGGACAGTATGTAAGTGTGTGTGCATGGACTTTGCAGATGTATTTTTCACATGTGTAGCACATGGCATTTGTTTTACAGTCCTTCTTTGGGGGGGGGGGGGCAGAATTGGCATCTCCTCCTCTTGCCTGGCACAGCTGCAGCCTCGGGTGGATCAGGACAAGATTCAGCCCCCTGAACAGCTTTCACAAGCGCTGAAGAAGCTGCTGTGTGGGGGAGGTGCCCCCTTCTTTGAATGTGTGGAGTTACAAATGCCTTTCCCAGCTGCTCCAGGAACACCCTCCTCTTGTTCCGCTTATCAGGCATCCAGGTAGGGTTGATCTTGTTCCATATCACAAAGGCATTGTATGAGGACACATCAATGATGTTATGAAAGATGACCAGGGGCCAGCGGGCAGTCATCCTCCTGTAGCTGTAAGTTCCAATCACCTTGTCCAGGTTGTCCACTCCTCCTTTGTTGTGGTTGTAGTCCAGGATGATGGCTGGCTTCCTATCCTCACGATCACTGATCTCAGCCATTTTGTGCAGTGTGCTCAGGAGGACCACATTCTTATTCCTCTTTGGGAGGTAAGAAACTAGAGTGGTGGTGGGGGTGAAGGCAAACTTTGATGAGAAGGCCTCTCTACCCCTTGTTGCGAGGAGTGCAGGGGGAGCTCAGGCTTGTTCTTTCTAACTGTGCCAACCATGGTGATCTTCCTCTTCAGGAGATGCTGGCCGAGTTCATAAGAGATGAAGAAATTGTCACACGTGACATTGTGCTCCCTCAGTCCATCTGTCACATCAAGCACAACCCGCATCCCCTGGTTCTTCTCCGGGCCTCCACTGGTTGGCTTCCCTGTGTAGACTTGCATCTTACAAGCGTAGCTGGATTGTGTGTCACAGGCCACCCATATCTTGATGCCATACTTTAATGACTTGCTGGGCATATACTGCCGGAAAGGACAGCGACCTTTTGACAAAAGAGATTGCTATCAGTAATTAGTATCAGTGTCACAGAAAACAATCACATAAATCAATGATATTACAGCAATACATAATACAATTAACAGTGCAAATCACTTACATTACAGATATGAAAAATAAAAATGTTCCTACGAATGAAACCAGTTGCTCATCCACTGTTAGTTCAAGCACAGGGTTGTAGAGGTATGGCAGATGCTCCACCCACTTCGTCCAGACCTCTCTTATTGCCTCCAGTTTGTCTCTCAAACATCTTGCAGGTCTTGACTCACGGTTATCAAACCCAAAATGTTTGGGTCAATCTAGGAAAAGTCATCATTCCACCTTAACTCCACACACAGAGACGTGTTCCAAGCTGTCCCTCACCCTCCATTTGGCAAATCTGACCATAATTCTATCCTCCTGACTCCTGCTTACAAGCATACATTAAAGCAGGAATCACCAGTGACTCGGTCTATAAAAAAGTGGGCAGATGAAGCAGATGCTAAACTACAGGACTGTTTTGCTAGCACAGACTGGAATATGTTCCAGGATTCTTCCAATGGCATTGAGGAGTACCCCACCTCAGTCACTGACTTTATCAATGTGCATCGAGGACGTCATCCCCACAGTGACTGTACGTACATACCCCAACCAGAAGCCATGGATTACAGGCAACATTCGCACTGAGCTAAAGGGTAGAGCTGCCTCTTTCAAGGAGCGGGACTCTAACCCGGAAGCTTATAAGAAATCCCGCTATGCCCTCCGATGAACCATCAAACAAGCAAGGCGTCAATACAGGACTAAGATCGAATCGTACTACACTGGATGTGGCAGGGCTTGCAAACGATTACAGACTACAAAGGGAAGCACAGCCGAGAGCTGCTCAGTAACATGAGCCTACCAGACAAGCTAAATAACTTCTATGCTCGCTTCGAGGCAATTAACACTGAAGCATGCATGAGAGCATCAGCTGTTCCGGACGACTGTGTGATCACCCACTCCGCAGCCGATGTGAGTAAGCCCTTTAAACAGGTCAATATTCACAAGGCCGCTGGCCCAGACGGATTACCAGGATGTGTACTCCGAGCATGCGCTGACCAACTGGCAAGTGTCTTCACTGACATTTTCAACCTCTCCCTGTCTGAGTCTGTAATACCAACATGTTTCAAGCAGACCAAGAACACTGCCTAAATGACTACCAACACTCACATCTGTAGCATTGAAATGCTTTGATAGGGTGGTCAAGGCTCACATCAACACCATTATCCCAGAAACCCTAGACCCACTACAATTTGCATACAGCACCAACAGATCCACAGATGATGCAATCTTTATTGCACTCCACATTGCCCTTTCACACCTGGACAAAATGAACACTTATGTGAGAATGCTATTCTTTGACTACAGCTCAGCGTTCAACACCATAGTGCCCTCAAAGCTCATCACTAAGCTAAGGACCCTGGGACTAAACACCTCCCCCTGCAACTGGATCCTGAACCTCCTGATGGGCCACCCCCAGGTGGTAAATATTAGGTAACAACACATACACCATGCTGATCCTCAACACTGGGGCCTTTCAGGGGTGCATGCTCAGTCCCCTCCTGTACTCCCTGTTCACTCATGACTGCACGGCCAGGCACGACTCCAACTCCATCATTAAGTTGCTGATGAAACAGCAGTGGTAGGCCTGATCACCGACAATGGTGAGACAGCCTATAGGGAGGTCAGAGACCTGACCGTGTGGTGCAAGGACAACAACCTCTCCCTCAACGTGATCAAGACAAAGGAGATGATTGTGGAGTACAGGAAAAGGAGGACCGAGCACGCACCCATTCTCATAGACGAGGCTGTAGTGGAGCAGGTTGAGAGCTTCAAGTTCCTTGGCGTCCACATCTCCAACAAACTAACATGGTCCAAGCACACCAAGAGAGTTGTGAAGAGGGCTCGACAAAACCTATTCCCCCCAGGAGACTAAAAAGATTTGGCATGGGTTCTCAGCTCCTCAAAAGGTTTTACAGCTGCACCATCGAGAGAATCCTGACAGGTTGCATCACTACCTGGTATTGCAACTGCTCGGCTTCCGACCGCAAGACACTACAGAGGGTAGTGCATACGGCCCAGTACATCACCGGGGCTGAGCTTCCTGTCATCCAGGACCTCTAAACCAGGTGGTGTCAGAGGAAGGCCCTAAAAATTGTCAAAGACTCCAGCAACCCTAGTCATAGACTGGTGGTACCGGAGTGCCAAGTCTAGGTCCAAGAGGCTTCTAAACAGCTTCTACCCCCAAGCCATAAGTCTATTTTGCATTGCCCCCCCCCCGCGCAGCTACTGCTATCTATGCAGTGACTTTAATAACTCTACCTACATATTACCTCATACCAGTGCCCGTGCACATTGACTCTGTACCAGTACCCCCCTGTATATAGCCCCACTGTTGTTATTTACTGCTGCTCTTTAATTATTTGTTATTCTTACCTCTTACTTTTTTGGTATTTTCTTAACTTGCCTCGCCTGGTTCACCAACTACTTCTCAGACAGAGTTCTGTGTGTCAAATCGGAGGGCTTGTTGTCCGGATCTCTGGCAGTCTCTATGGGTTTTCCCACAGGGTTAAATTCCCGGGCCGACTCTTTTCTCTGTATAAGTCAATGATGTCGCTATTGCTGCTGGTGATTCTCTGATCCACCTCTACGCAGACGATACCATTCTGTATACTTCTGGCCCTTTTTTGGACACTGTGTTGACTAACCTCCAGACGAGCTTCAATGCCATTTGGGGCGGCAGGTAGCCTAGTGGTTAGAGCGTTGGACTAATAACCGAAAGGTTGCAATATTGAATCCCCGAGCTGACAAGGTAAAAATCTGTCGTTCTGCCCCTGAACAAGGCATTTAACCCACTGTTCCTAGGCCGTCATAGAAAAGAAGAATTTGTTCTTAACTGACTTGCCTAGTTAAATGAAGATAAAAATAAATACAACTTTCCTTCCGTGGCCTCCAACTTAACTTAAATGCAAGTAAAATTAAATGCATGCTCTTCAACCGATCGCTACCAGCACCCGTCTGCCCGTCCATTATCACTACTCTGGACGGTACTGACTTAGAATATGTGGACACCGCTGAGCAGACGTTGACAAACCGAGCTCTTCAAAGTTATTCTATTATTACCTAAATAACAACGTTGAAACAATATTCTAACATCGGCTGATAAATTGTCAAGTACTTACCTTCCCAAAGAGCCATGGACCTCCTACCGTGAGGCAAGAAGGACAACCAAAACATTGTTGATTCCTAAGATAATGATAACGCTACAGCTAGCAAGATTAGCACTAGCCCTCATAACTCAGACGACAGTTCCAGACTCTTGCGAGCCTGCCGACATGCTGGCTACTCTCCTCCGGGAAATTCAGGATGGTAACAAAGGTCTTTCTATGAAAATTGACAAGAAATCGGCTGAACTCCATTCTTCCATTGACGACCTAAAATCCTCCATGAATGATCTCCTTTTGAGAACGACTGAGGCTGAGTTGCGCATTAGCACAGTTGAAGATACCGTCGCTCGACGTGACCAGGTTCTGATACAACTGCAGAAGGACATTGCCTACCTCAAAACAAGGTAGACCAGATGGAGAACCAGAGCAGACGTAGTAATATCCGTGTGGTTGGATTGAAAGAGGACAGCGAGGGCCGTGACCCGGTCCGTTTCTTCACTCAATGGATCCCTGATGTCCTAGGCATAATCAACTTCACCAAGCCGCTGGAAATCGAATGCGCCCACAGAACATCAGCGCCGAAACCCCGGCCAGATGAGCCCCCACGGGCCGTCCTGATCAGGTTCCTCCGTTTCCAAGACAGAGAGAAGATACTGCAACTCGCAAGCGCCAAAGGGGACATAACCATCGATGGCAAGAGGGTCAGCTTTTTCCCGGATATGACTACTTTCCCCGCCATTTATGTTTCTCTTCTGAAAAGATACTTAAGCAGCCCTTACCATGGGCATTAAATATTCAGCCATAAATGTCTATTCACAACTTTTGTTTTCAACTTAGAGAGCTCGCAGGTTTTAGTTTACACCCAGGTTTAGCTAGTAAGAGCATGATGGAAAGCGAGCACCAATGTATCTCTACAAGTGTATTCATGTTTGATTGTTGGGATTGTTGTTTTAGTCTGACAATCGGGGTGGGTGGGATTTAAAAAAAAAAATGTCTATGTTTATTGTTGTTTCCTTCCTAAAGAGACACATAGGTCACTTCTGTGTTCAAACCAAAGTTTAAATATTTCCTGACTATTTACATATGAGAGATTTCCATTCGGTTACATATTTGAAACCCAACCTATGCTTAATCCACTAAAATATGTCACATTCAACATAAAAGGTCTTAACAGGAAAAGAGGAAAGGAAAAGAGTCTATACATACCTTAAGAAATTAAAGGAAAGCAGCACCCACCCGTAGCACCCGCTCCAGCAGGTATATTTCACTGGTCACCCCCAAAGCCAATTTCTCCTTTGGCCGCTTTCCCTTCCAGTTCTCTGCTTGCCAATTACGGGAATGAATTGCAAAAATCACTGAAGCTGGAGACATATCTCCCTCACTAACTTTAAGCACCAGCTGTCAGAGCAGCTCACAGATCACTGCACCAGTACACATAGCCCATCTGTAAATAGCCCATCCAACTACCTCATCTCCATACTGTTATTTATTGTTTTGCTCCTTTGCACGCCAATATTTCTACTTGCACATTCACCTTCTGCACATCTATCACGCCAGTGCTTAATTGCTAAATTGTTATTTTGCCACTATGGCCTATTTATTACCTTACCTCCCTTATCTCACCTTATTTGCACACACTGTATATAGACATCTTTTTTTCTATTGTGTTGACTGTATTTTTTGTTTATTCCGTTCCATGTGTAACTCTGTGTCACACTGCTTTGTTTAATCTTGGCCAGGTCGCAGTTGTAAATGAGAACTTGTTCTCAACTTGCCTACCTGGCTAAATAAAGGTGAAATAAAAAATACATAAATAAACTGCATTGTTGGTTAAGGGCTTGTACGTAATCATTTCCCTGTAAGGTCTACTACACCTGTTGTATTCGGCACATGTGACAAATGCAATTTGATTGCTATGCAATTTTAGCCACATTAATTTCCTTTTTGGGATCCTTATTATCCACCCGCACAGTAGGTGGTGGAACGCACATCCAATTGTTGCGTATGCCATCATACTCTAGAAGATTCATGCAAATTGGCATACGTTTGATTTGCAGCCTCATCTGCCTCAAATTACATGCAGGAAAACACCCCCAATCCTTAGACCTGTATACACTACACCGCCATGTCTCATTCCATAATTCGGATTCACTGCAACGTAGCCTATCACCATGAATGTTTCCCAGGAGCAAGTTTCTTTGACCGGGCACCCTAATCTCTTTCAGCACTTTAATAGAATAGCCACCAACAAGCCAGTAGACCAGATGTACCAACGGACATTTCGCCTCGACACTGAGAAAACTTTGAGGGCTCTTTACGTTGTCGGCACAGTGTTGAAAGTGAACCTGAACAGGTATGTGTCCATGCTACCCGACCCAGAATTGTCTCTTCAGGCGGTAGTAGCTGGGTAGCCCTATTATTGTTAGCTAGTGTAGGAGACAAGTTGACATTAAACACACTAATTTTTTTAAACTGCATTGTTGGGAAGGGCTGGTAAGCAAGTATTTCACAGTATAGTCTACACCAGTTGTATTCGGCGCATGTGACCATTTGATTACCTTTGAATTAACAGTAGCCCAGTTTGTCCCCGGTTTCCTTGTTCCGACTATCACATGAACGTGGCATAAATCCGCATTGCTTTATTTCGTTAACGAAATTGTAGGCTATATGGCTATGCTACGGTGCAATTAAAAGGTGCACTATACAGAGATCGTGCCGCCATTTCCTCGTTGCTAAAATGGTTTCAGTTCAGACATTGAAATTGTGACAAGCAAGTATACCCATACGGAAAAGTAATGTGGCCATGTGATATAATTATAAACCATATGAACGTGAAACATTTTAAATGTGATGTATTTTAACACATTTTACACTCCCATACAAAAAAAAGTACCAGTCAAGTTGAAACCTCATTTAAGGGTGTCTTTATTTGTACTATTTTCTACATTGTAGAAAATAAGACAACACATGGAATTATGTAGTAACCGAAGTGTTATCAAAACATTGAGATTCTTCAAAGTAGCCACCCTTTGCCTTGACAGCTTTGCACACTCTTGGCATTCTCTCAACCTGGAATGCATTTCAATTAACAGGTGTGCCTTGTTCAAAGTTAATTTGTGGAATTTCTTTCCATAATGCATTTGAGCCAATCAGTTGTGACAAGGTAGGGAGGGGTATTACACAGAAGATAGCCCTATTTGGTAAAATACCAAGTCCATATTATGGCAAATAAGCAGAGAAATTAGTCCATTACTTTAAGACATGAAGGTCAGTCAATACAGAACATGTCAATAACTTTGAAAGTTTCTTCAAGTGCAGTCACAAAAACCCATCAAGCACTATGATGAAACTGGCTCGCATGAGGATTCCCACAGGAAAGACCGAGTTAACTCTGCTGCAGAGGATAAATTCATTAGAGTTACCAGCCTCAGATTGCAGCCCAAATAGTCAGACAGTCCAGGTCACAACAGGTAATCCCACAGATATTGTTCTCTCTACTCCCTCTCTTCATATAGCACTTTGTTCAGGCTGATTCCTCCTTTATCCCCAAGCACTCCCTGGCTTAACGAACGACATCCTTGCCTTGTTGAGGCAGGAAGTCCATATAAGGCTCGGGGGTGGAGCTAGCGGGCTGCAAAATATCTCCCCTCAATAACCACTCTCCTCTCCTCTCACTGCTGTCTGCCACAATACATACAGTATATAAGCATATATGGGCATATGTTTCCACAATATATGCCAATATAAAACATACAGTATAAGTAATATACATATTGCCATATTACTTTCCCATATGGGTAGTGTAGAGAATCATTGTACCATCCAAACAGCTGTGAAATATATTTTCCATAACCAAAAATATTTTATTTTCAGCTGTTTTTGAAGCTCGTGAGAAAGCTCTACGACTTCTTAGACTTGCTTTCAATGAGAATGACAGATCTATAGCTCATATTTCTATGTGAATTTGTTCGGGACACCCAAAAAGTTACGTATTGTAGCTTTAAGATACAATCAAAGACAGTACAGTATGAATGTGGGCTAAAACTGCTTCTCCAATAGAAATCCCTGATCACATTTATAGGTAATGTCATGGTGACTTTGGCTAGTTAAACTCATGCGTAGAAGCACGTCTTCGGGTCTAACACGTCATCGGCTCTAAGGTCGTCTTGCACCGAACTGCCCATGTGCTCAAATATGGGTTGTCGTGTTTTATTTATTCATTCATTTGAATTGGATTAAAAATATTTACTAATGTCATGCGTTGGTAAAAATGGTTGATTTGAGGCTAATATACAATAATCTCTGTTATTGTTTGTGGAAAAATGTATCCCATTTGTTTTATTATTCAGCTATGAGTAAAATTAAGATGGCACACAAGATTGTAATAGTTACTATAGACAATTAGTCTCATGTAAAGTGGTGGTGCCATTATTTACATTTCCTTAGCCTGAGAAGTTATATCAAATGATGATGATATTTTTTCAAATGACTAATTAGGCGACATGATCAACTGATTTTGTTGTCATATATTTGGGATATTCCAACTGCATAAATAGTTGGATCATTCCCTCTATTGCACTGAAAGTACTGTTTGTGGATGGCATTTGTATTCAGCGGAGGAGTCGGACCACATGTTCTTAAGAGGGAGTCTGCATTAGTGATGTATTTCTATTAGTCAACAGACTCTTTTGTTATTCTTACAAGCTACCAATTCATATGACACCAGTCTTGCCAATCAAGGGCAAAGATACCGTGCAACTGAATTAGACGTGTTATGAACAATTATGGCCTATGATTTTGACGTTAACAGGATAGAAAAGAGTGTTAAGCCCAACACAAACCACCATTCTGAAGAAATAAACCTATCGTAGGGAATTCCAACTGGGATTTGAATCTAGGTCCAGCGACTGTCAAGCCAACACGTTAACCGTTACACCAAGAGGTAAGAACCTGTTGATGAGCTTGCTAGGTGTTGAGTTAAGGTCGCTACAATATTGTGGAACTGTCGTGCCTCTGAGGCTGTGGTTAGTATATCGGAGACTCCACAATATATTATTACACAGCAGATACAGATGGTTTCATAACAATGGTGTGTGTAAAAACGAAATGCTTCCTCTCAAGGGACATTTCTATTAGATTTTAAAAAATATATATTTTTCAACGCCGATGCCGATTATTGGAGGACAAAAAAAGCCGACACCGATTAATTGGCCGATTTAATTTTTTATAAAAAATATAAAAAAATTGTATTTGTAATAATGACAATTACAACAATACTGAATGAACAATTATTTTAACTTAATATAATACATCAATAAAATCAGTTTAGCCTCAAATAAATAATGAAACATGTTCAATTTGGTTTAAATATTGCAAAAAAAAGTGTTGGAGAAGAAAATAAAAGTGCAATATGTGCCATGTAAGAAAGCTAACGTTTAAGTTCCTTGCTCAGAACATGAGAACATATGAAAGCTGGTGGTTCCTTTTAACATGAGCCTTCAATATTCCCAGGTAAGATGTTTTAGGTTGTAGTTATTATAGGACTATTTCCCTCTATACCACTTGTATTTCATTAACCTTGACTATTGGATGTTCTTATAGGCACTTTAGTATTGCCAGTGTAACAGTATAGCTTCCGTCCCTCTCCTCGCTCCTCCCTGGGCTCGAACCAGGAATACAACGACAACAGCCACCCTCGAAGCAGTGTTACCCATGCAGAGCAAGGAAAACAACCACTCCAAGTCTCAGAGCGAGTAACATTTGAAATGCTATTAGCGTGCACACCGCTAACTAGCTAGCCATTTCACATCGGTTACACCAGCCTAATCTCGGGAGTTGATAGGCTTGAAGTAATAAACAGCGCTATGCTTGACGCACAATGAAGAGCGGCTGGCAAAACGCACGAAAGTGCTGTTTGAATGAATGCTTACGAGCCTGCTGCTGCCTACCACTGCTCAGTCAGATACTTGTATGCTTGTATGCTCAGTCAGATTATATGCAACACAGGACACGCTAGATAAACTAGTAATATCATCAACCATGTGTAGTTAACTAGTGATTATGATTGATTGATTGATTGTTTTTTATAAGATAAGTTTAATGCTAGCTAGCAACTTACCTTGGCTTACTGCATTCGCGTAACAGGCAGTCTCCTCATGGAGTGCAATGAAAGGCAGGTGGTTAGAGCGTTGGACGAGTTAACTGTAAGTTTGCAAGATTGAATCCCCCGAGCTGACAATGAGAAAATCTGTCGTTCTGCCCCTTAACGAGGCAGTTAACCCACCGTTCCTAGGCCGCCATTGAAAATAGGAATGTGTTCTTGATTTGAATTTGATTTGATTTGATTTGTTCTTAACTGACTTGCCTAGTTAAATAAAGATTAAATAAAGGTGTAAAAAAAATAAAAATAATTAAATGGGCAAATCGGTGTCCAAAAATACCGATTTCCGATTGTTATGAAAACTTGAAATCGGCCCTAATTAATCGGCCATTCCGATTAATCGGTCGACCTCTAGCATGGACCATCTCCCTGGTCCAGCCTGGAGCCCTGGACTTCAGGTATTAGGTTTTACAGCCCAAGCTTAATGTTTATAAACAGGTGTATACTTAGTATAAACACCTTGAGATGTAGTTTGATACATAGATATATATACTGTAAGTACATCCTTATTGCCAGTATTCTTGTGAAATTATACTAGTGTAGGTTGACAGTCTAGTATTTCTATGTTACTCATTTTAGAGGGATGTAGACGACATCATACCTCTACGATGACTGTAGAACTAGCACTACCACCCGTTGCCTCTGGAAATAGGAGATTATGAACTGTACTCACTGCTGGTGGTCCACTGCACTTGTTCTCTTATATTCTTTTCCTTTTCTTTCGTGTTGTTGACTGTACATTTGTTTGTGTGTAACTGTTGTTTTTGTCGCACTGCTTTGCTTTATCTTGGCCAGGTCGCGGTTGTAAATGAGAACTTGTTCTCAACTGGCCTACCTGGTTAAATAAAGGTGAAATCAAAAATAAATAAATTGTGTTGTCTCTGTTATTGCTATAGATTTGTGCAAGCAAAGCATCAGGATGTGACGTGTAACTGTCACGTGTATTTGTTTTTCCCCTAGGAGTGCCCCTCCCAGCTCCACGTACTTCTCTGTGAAATGTAGCCACAACGTGCAGTACAGGATTACCCCACCCCCAGCGAAGAGTGGACCAATCCCCACCCCTTTCAATGGGAATACAGTGCTTCTTCTCACCATGGACACTGCCAGCGAAGTGGAAAATGATAGCAAGGTAAAGTAGGCCACAGGCACAGCCATGAAAACTACCCTGAGACGTCAGTATGTGAAATCATATTAAAAGAATCCAGAGTTGACTATTCCCTCTTGTGACTGAACACGCTGCAGGGAAGTATTTAATTAAGACAAGTATCTGCAGCTCCTCAAGAGTGGCGTGCAAACCACATGGAAATGATGCCAATATGGCCCTGTCTCAACTTGATACCAGAAAATGTCAAACGTTGGAAAGTGAAGTGGTACACCACAGTGCCAATCCTATTGATTTTTTATTTAACCTTTATTTAACCAGGAAGGGCTCATTGAGATTAAAATCTCTTTTTCAAGAGCGCCCTGGCCAAGATAGGCAGCACCAAGTCATTACAAAAAAATTACAGACAGACAACATGAAAAACTACAAGTAATCTAGTAAAAACTATTGAATTCACAAGAGCATAAAACAGCAAATTAAAAACATCAACAGGTTAAGGAATCAGCCTCAAAATCCTTCATCAGCGATTTAAAAACACCAATCGGCACAATTTCTTCCAGTTTAAAAGTATTTTGTAAGGTGTTCTTCCAGTTTAAAAATATTTTGTAAGGCGTTCCAAGATGATGGCGCAGAGTACATAAAAGCCCTTTTACCAAATTCAATTCGGACATTTGGAACAGTTAGCAGGATAAAGTCCAGTGAACGAAGAGAGTACCCACCACACTTCTGAACAATAAAAATGCACAAATAAAAAGGTAGTAAACTCAAAATAACTTTGTAAATAAAAGTATACCAGTGACTGAGCCTACGAGTGACTAGAGAAGGCCAGCCAACCCTGGTATACAAAGTGCAGTGGTGCGTAAGGGTTTTGCAGTTTAAAATAAATCTCAAAGTGCCATGGTAAAGAGTGTCAATTGATCTCAAACACTGAGTGGAAGATATATATAAAATATCCCCATAGTCTAGTAAAGGCATAAATGTAGCTGATACTAGCCTCCTTCTGGCTTCAAAAGAAAAACAGGCCTTATTCCTAAAATATAATCCCAATTTCAGCTTCAATTTTTTTGTAAGTTGTTGAATATGCAATTTAAAAGAGAGGCCGTCATCAATTAAAATTCCAAGATATTGATATGAGGTTACAACCTCAATCTCCTTGCCCTGACAGGTAGTAAGTAATAGGTGAAAGGTTCAGAGGGTGATAAGGGACTCCAGGGTTATGTTAAGCCAGTGCCAGTTCCAAAATGGGCCGGGTGTCCAGATTCTCCACTGAAGTAATGTACTGTACATATCTGGACAGGAATATAACATTGAAGACCCCCATCAAAACACAACCACTGCTTTGGTCTAGAGATGTTATTACTTTACCTGTGACTTTGTAAATGTTCTCCTTTGTTGCAGCTATCGGTCATGTATTATGGAAAGAAGAAGGAGGTGTTGGGTAAAGCTGTCGTTCACCTCACTGCTTTTGGTATGTCATGCTGATGACCGGAAAGCAAACACATATAAACTACTCTGACCCCATTAATACCATACCTTTTGTACTGTAAATCTGTCGGGTGTACATTTTCGTGTTAGAGAAAATCTTCGATTGCTACATCCATTTATGGATCTTTTAAAATAATGATATACTGTATATCCATCGATTCTTGAAGAATATAACCTCATTAGCGTAGGTCTACTATCGTACTACATCAGAACCCAAAATATAAGCTTGTTTTGCTCCAGTGTTTGTAAGCTACGTAAATGAACACTCTATGGTCTCAAAACATGGTTAAAACTATAATTTGATATAATGGATGGTCATCCCTATGAATTTGTGGTTACATTTCTCTAGTGGTTACATTTCTTTAGCCCCATCCCTCAACTTTTTACCAGTGGCCTTGTTTGAACTGCAGATGGCCCCTTTAAGGTATATTTCATTGGTCTATTCTAGACCCAAAGCAGCTTATGAGCTTCAATGGCACAGAGGCCCTGTCTATCTTACAGAGATCTCCCTGGATGTTGATGCTGATCGAGATGGCCAGGTGGAGAGGAACAACCCCAACAAGGTTAGTTATATCTGCAGGGTTTGTCCAGGCTGGTTGCTTTCAGCACAGATGTCACTATCTCTGCCTCCTAACACAGCAGGACACAGGAGACACTCTAACATGAATAGGCATGTCAGAAGACTAGTGTTCATGCTATAATCCTGGAAGATTCTCAATGTATTCATAGGAAATTAAAACGTTGTACTTTTCCACTCAGCTGTAAATGTAATCTAACCTCTTGCAAACAAATTGGGAAAAGCTAATTTGACAGGGAAGTGTTTGTTTGTCCCTGAATGAGATTGTTCATCTCTCTTCAGGGATCCTGGATGTGGGGGCCTAATGGCCACGGTGCCATCCTACTGGTCAACTGTGACTCAGAACACACCTGTCGGAAGAGCCTGGACAGTGAGCATGCTGAGGTCACCAGAGTCTCAGGTATAACAACATCCAAGTCATCCTGGTCTACTGAGCTGACAGCCTTGCTGACAGTGCTGCAGGCATTGCAATAAATACACATTTAAAGGCTGCAGGTCTCTTGTGTGAATTCATTAGAGAGGAGCAGCAGTTATGTTTGTGTTGGCTAAATACAAAATTCCTGAGCTAGGAGTGTCTTGTTTGATTAGATGGATCCCTGTGTCTTGTGTGGTTGATGGGTTGACAATTGATGTACAATAATTCCAATATTTCGATATGTCAGATCTTAAAGATATGTCCCCCATGGTGCTGCGGACCAGTGGCCCTGCCAAGCTCCCAGAAGGCTACAAGCTGACCATGCACATCTCCCAGGGTGATGCAGAGTGTGTGAGGGTCTTCAGGTCCACAGCAGGCATGCACCAAACCCTGAGTGAGTCAAATAAATTATGTAATGAATCCAGTCTGTTCAGATCTTGTATGTGGTGTGTGTGGCTGTCCATGCATGTACAACAGGAGTGTCAAACACATTCCATGGAGGACCTGTTGTTTGCTGCTTTTATTTTTTTCCTTAAAGAACTAGACAACCAGGTGAGGGGAGTTCCTAACTAATTAGTGACCTTAATTCATAATTCAAGTACAAGGCAGGAACAAAAATCCGCAGACACTCGGCCCTCCGTGGAATGAGTTGGACACGTGATGTACAATTACAGTTTTATGGCTGAATATTATATTAATCGGAGGTTAGAGGTTAAAGAAAGTGTGCTTTATCATTTTACCCCAATTTTCTAAACGTTACTTAAGACAATTAAGACAAAATCAAGATGTCAATATTCTTGCAATGTTTTTTGTATAAACATTTTTAAATTACAGATTAATTGGAGCAAATTCTGAATTTGCGATGGAGTTCAGGTCCAACCTATTTTTCTTTGTTGATCCCTCCGTCTCTGAAAGAGACACATACATGTTGGAACCACACTGGGTGCCTGTGTAGCAGGTTTTGGGGGGGGTTTAAGTGCCTTGCTCAAAGGCTCAACAGTATCTAGGTTTTGATACCAGCAACGCTCTGGTTGCCAGCTCACATCCCTGTCAGACCCAGGATTCAAACTTACAGTTGCTGCTTCGCCTCTCTAACCGCTAGGCTACATGCCGTCCTGTGATTAACTTGATAGCATTTGTAAAGATCACTATGCCATATCCTGGTTGCTAATATTCTAATAGTTCATTTCAGTTTATGTGGCAAAACAAGTAAGTATAGTGTAGAGAATCCTTGTATCATCTACACAACTGTGAAATATATTTTCCATAACCAAAAATATTGTTGTTTCAGCTGTTTGAAGCTGGTGTACAAAACTGAAAGAAAAAGATGCAAAAACTAAACTTTAAAACGTGAAGCATAGAAATAGCGCACATAGACCTGATCTACCGCTTATTAGACTTGCTTTTAATGAGAATGACAGATCTTTAACTCACATTTCTATGTTAATGTTGTCAGTTCATACAAAGTGTTACATATTGCAGCTTTATGCCAGCCCTATTATTTACATTTAAAACATTTTTTACTGCAGCAGAAAACCTGTTTTACAAGAGCTTTGTGAAGGACTACCCACTAGTGGTGGGAGGTGAGGATCTGTCCAAGGAGGTACCTTGCCTCTGGGGAAACGCTGAGATGAACTTTTACGTTGAAGGCCTGAGGTTCCCTGACAAAGACTTTGAGGGCCTAATCAGCATCAACCTCAGCATGCTGGAGCCGAGCTCTCAGGTACGGTGTAATTTAACACTTTTATTGTTTGTTTGTTAGGTGTGCTTGCTGAAAGCAAAGCACAACATTAGAAACTGTTCATACTTCTTATCTAATGGCCATAGTCTCGAATGGGAAAAATTCAGGTCATAACTAGTCTTTACCGTTTAACCTAGGAACACCATTCAAACTTTAAAAGGTGCAGACCGATCTGGAATAGTGTGCTTGTATACAGCTTTTTGACACCATTTATGCTTTTGAACTATAACCATTTTCTATGTACTTAAAAGCTCCATAGGCTTGAATAGGAAGTATTTGGATTCGCCTCTGCTCTTTAACCGTTAAAGCTACAAACACAACCCCAATGTTAGCATGGGTAGACTGACTGAACTTAGATTTCTTCAACACAGCTTATTGCTACCATTCCTACTTCATAAACTAAAATGCTTGTTGTAACCCCATTCATTTAAATGGCGGAATGCAGGCTTCAATATTCTAAACTGAAATCACTGCCACAAAACTCTCAGAATATTCAAACTAAAATATTTTGAGAGCTTAAAAACACTTGGTGTGTGATGATATAGTACATACCCTAGCCAACTATATTAGCCCACTATAACCTACTATAATAATTCCACACTTACAAACCACCCCAAAATAGGTCACTATAACTGACACAGCCTATTACTACTGCCATCACTACCACTATTACTACCATTTCACAACCATAAATACTTTGACTAGCAAGCACACCACATTTACTTCAATAAATGACATTTTCTAGTTTAAAACTTCCAAGGTTATATATCTCTATCCTGGACTCTTGTTTTTTTTCTTTTCTTTTGCCAGGGCTTTCCTGAGACGCCCATCTTTACAGACAGGGTGGTGTTCCGAGTGGCTCCCTGGATCATGACACCCAACACACTCGACCCTGTAGAGGTTTTTGTCTGCAGGTGAGAGGCAATGATGACGATGAAGAAAATGATGATGATGGCATTGATGTTGATGGAAATAATGATGCCAGCTGTAAACGTACTGAGACAAGTGTTTTTGTGCATTGGTAACCCAGCACAACTGATAATGACCCGTTCTTAAAGAGAATGAGGAGGCTGGTGAAGAACAGTGGGTGCAAACTGAAGATTTGCCCTGAGGATATGAACAGAGGAGACCGTTGGATGCAGGTACTGTAAGCCGTGTGATTCAGCTTGTAATCTTTCAAGTCGTTTTGTGCTTGAAATCTTTGTCATTTGAACACTTTACAATTCCAACCTGTTTTTAATCAAAACAAAATGTCTTCCATATGTTTGCTAACCAGTGTCAATTTAAATTCTAGATACCCTCTTCTTTAAATGAAAGACATCAGAACAAAGACCAGTGTCTTGTTTCTAACTGCACTAAAAATGTATAGACATGTAATGGAGGTTTCTCTCTCAGGATGAGATTGAGTTTGGCTACATTGATTCTCCTCACCAACGTTTCCCTGTTGTTCTGGACTCCCCCCGAGACGGAGACCTACAGGACTTCCCTTATGATGTGCTACTGGTAAGAAAAGGCATTCACAACACCTAGAGTTAAAATGTTCTTATCTCTGAAATGTGAGCGGTGTGGTGGACCTGTGTCTTAACCGCTCTCTATCTGGTGCCCTCAGGGCCAAGACTTTGGCTATGTGACTAGGACAGCATATGGCAAAGAAGTGAGCAGCCTAGACTCGTTTGGTAACCTGGAGGTTAGCCCTCCAGTCACTGTAAATGGAAAGAACTACCCTCTGGGTAGGATCATCATTGGAGTGGCCTTCCCTACGTGAGTGTAACATAATACACTTTTCAAACCAATACATTTTCCCGCCAACTTTAGCATCCTACCAACGTTTTGCATACTTTTATTTATATATGAAAGGTATTGCCGGTGACAAAGCCTCTACTTTTATTTCCGCCAAATGACCTAGCCATGATTGTGGTAAAGTTCTGCCTATGGCTTAGCTTGAAATGTACTAAGGCATGTCACTTCACCCATCTCTATGCATAGCTCAACACATGTCTTGTTTTCTTAACCACCACTGGATTGATTCATAAAGAATTACTGTGGGAATAAATATTCCTAAATGACGAAAATTCTGGGATAAAATACGCTAATGCAATTGAAGGCTCTCTCAGGATCCTGAGGCTCTCATGCTTTTGAAAAACCAGATTGCTATTATTTTCTATCAGTATCATATGAAGATGGCCTACTTTCAATGTAAGACCCTACGCCTGCTCTCTAACAACGCGGAATGAGGGTAGGACAGATGATGCATGGCTTAAAAAGCACTGGCTTGCCTTGGGCTCTGTTTCAAAATATCTGTTTTATTTTTTTTATATGACAGCAGTTCCACATGTTGCCTTGAAGCAAGTTGTGTGGGAAAAATGTTATTTGTATTTTATTGTGTTGTATTTCATTATATTCTTAGCTTACTATACAATAGCCTATGTGTGATGACTGTGATTAGGGTAGCCTAAGAGTGTCTGTTTTAATTAACAAAATAAATATTGATTTCATGCATGGCGTAGCCATGTAGTATATAGGCTACACAGACCAGTATAACATAATTAAACTCAAAATTTGCCATTCTATTCTTTTGAAAATACATTTTATTACTTATGTTTCTTATGACCTAAGATGGATTAATTTTGGATTTCATTGTTATTCTGAGTATGTGGAACATTCAAATAAGTCTGTAGCCAGTGGTGATAAGGCTGTTTGACTTTTCAGGGCTACTAAGGGCCGCAACATGACCAAAGTAGTGCAAGACTTCCTGTGGGCCCAGAAAGTCCAGGAGCCCATTGCGTTGTTCTCTGATTGGCTCCTGGTTGGGCATGTGGATGAATTCATGACCTTCGTCCCAGCTCCGGACAAAAAGGTACAAATCTTCTCAAGGATTTTTTTTTTCACTCTTTCAAAGAATTCTAGTAAAATGACATTGCTCTGTAATCTAGAGTAGACATTAGTGAGATCCTTTGAGCACCAGAATTGTTCATCCCATCTATTTGCACTTGGACATGACACAGACTTTGGCTGCCCTGTGGTTATGTGATAGTGTAAAGCTCTCAGGCTGTCAAAGGAAGGGCATTGCCAATGTTGTCTTTGTCTCCCTTTTCTTTGCAGGGATTCCGGCTTCTGCTCGCCAGCCCCGATGCAAGCTACAAACTATTCAGGGGCTTACAGAATGGCGGGCATGGACAAGCCAAAATGTTTGATGGTAGGCCTTTCGTTAGGGCGGGTATTCCCAAACTGTGGTACGTACGCGCACTGCCGTCGGGGGTACGCCGACATTTTCAAACAGTCCATTTAGATTTTCCAACAGGGCTAAACATTTGGGTGAGGTTTTTTTCTCGCTTGAGTAGCCTCATTTCACTGCCAAAAATAAAATTCAACCATCTAGTGTTCAGAGAAATAACACCACAATGTCAAATAAAGGTAGCCCAGTCAAATAATGAACATCCAATCACATTAACCGTTACTCTCTTGCGGGAATTCCACTAACGGTCCGTATGTAGCCAAACGTAGCTGCTGCTCATTCCGTTTGCTAAAAAAATGATAAATGGTTTAAAAAAGTAAGGCCCGTGTCCATAGAGACACATACCTGCTCTACTGGTAGTACTGCTACTACAAGCACCTGTCGACGACACAAGTTGCTCTGCTTCCACGAGCACATCCAATGCTATCATCAGTAATTCAACATTTGTTGTTAGCCCAGCTAGCATGGACACTGACAGTTGTGAATCTGATGCAGCCGAAGAGCTACTGCACCCTTACCCAGGAAAGCACCGAACAACAGACCGGGACGTTGGACCAACGAAGAGGCGCAAATATGATGAAAACTACATTGATTTGAGGTTCACTTATATTGGGAGTAGTGCATTTCCTCAGCCACAGTGTGTAATATGTGCAAAAGTACTATCTAACAAACCTTCACTCTTGCGCAGACATTTAGAAACATAACATGCCAATTTGAAAAATAAGCAACAGGAGTTTTTTGAGCAAGAATTAAGATGACTTTCGAGTAGTAAGACATGTATAAAAGCAACAGATACCATTAATAAGAAGGAGCTAGAAGCGTCTTATATGGTGAGCTACCGAGTGGCTAGGACAGGCAAACCTGATCTGAATCTAGGATTACAGGGACTCTCCGCATCTATATTCAATGTGCAGGACAAAATTGAGGTTCTGATTAAGAAGTTGGAGCTCTTCTGTCTGCATTAACAAGGACAACACACAAGTCTTTCCATCGCTGTATGATATTTTGTGTGCAAATTAACTCAAGTTTACGGACAATGTCAAATGTGATATGGCAAAGCACCTGAGTGAGTTGGGTGCGCAATTACTCAGGTACTTTCCCAAAAAGGATGACACTAACAACTGGATTCGTTATCCCTTTCATGCCCTGCCTCCAGTCAAATTACCGATATCTGAACAAAAAAGTCTCATCAAAATTGCAACAAGCGGTTCTGTGAAAATTTTATTTAATCAGAAGCTACTGACAGATTTCTGGATTGGGCTGTGCTCAGAGTATTCTGCCTTGACAAATCGTACTGTTAAGACACTGATGCCATTTGCAGCCACCTACCTATGGGAGAGTAGATTCTCGGCCCTCACTAGCATTAAAACTAAATACAGGCACAGACTGTGTGTGGATAATGATTTAAGTCTGAGACTCTCCAATACAACCCAACATTGTAGATTATATGTATCCTTTCAAGCACACCCATCTCATTAACCTTTGGTGAGTTATTCACATTTTTCGATGAACAAATAAGGTTTTATAAATAAGATGTCTAAATAAAGAGCAAAATGATTGATTATTATATTATTATTTGTGTTATGGTGAGTGAATGAGGACCCAAAAGCGAACTAACTTAAACAGAGCTTCTTTAATAACCAAACATAGGTAGGCTCAGATAGACCGGCAGATTCCGACAGGACAGGACAAGGTTACAGCAAACATGACGATAGTCTGGCTCAGGCATGAAACACAAACAAGAATCCGACAAGGACAGGAACAGAAACAGAGAGAGATATAGGGACCTAATCAGAGGGAAAAAGGGAACAGGTGGGAAACGGGGTGAATGGGTAGTTAGAGGAGACAAGGAACAGCTGGGAGAAAGCGGGGGAGAAAAGGTAACCTAACAACGACCAGCAGAGGGAGACAGGGTGAAGGGAAAGGACAGAGACAAGACACAACATGACAGTACCCCCCCACTCACCGAGCGCCTCCTGGCGCACTCGAGGAGGAAACCTGGCGGCAACGGAGGAAATCCTCGATCAGCGCACGGTCCAGCACGTCCCGAGAGGGAACCCAACTCCTCTCCTCAGGACCGTACCCCTCCCAATCGACAAGGTACTGGTGACCACGGCCCCGAGGACGCATGTCCAAAATCCTGCGGACCCTGTAGATGGGTGCGCCCTCGACAAGGATGGGGGGGGGGGGGGGGAAGACGAGCGGGGGCGCGAAGAACGGGCTTAATACAGGAGACATGGAAGACCGGGTGGACGCGACGAAGGTATCGCGGAAGAAGAAGTCGAACTGCGACAGGATTAATGACCCGAGAAATACGGAACGGACCAATGAACCGCGGGGTCAACTTGCGAGAAGCCGTCTTAAGGGGAAGGTTCTGAGTGGAGAGCCAAACTCTCTGACCGCGACAATATCTAGGACTCTTAGTTCTACGCTTATTAGCAGCCCTCACAGTCTGCGCCCTATAACGGCAAAGTGCAGACCTGACCCTCTTCCAGGTGCGCTCGCAACGTTGGACAAAAGCCTGAGCGGAGGGGACGCTGGACTCGGCGAACTGAGATGAGAACAGCGGAGGCTGGTACCCGAGGCTACTCTGAAAAGGAGATAGCCCGGTCGCAGATGAAGGAAGCGAGTTGTGGGCGTATTCTGCCCAGGGGAGCTGTTCTGACCAAGACGCAGGGTTGCGAAAAGAAAGACTGCGTAAGATGCGACCAATAGTCTGATTGGCCCGTTCTGCTTGACCGTTAGACTGGGGGTGAAAGCCGGAAGAGAGACTGACGGAAGCCCCAATCAAACGGCAAAACTCCCTCCAAAATTGAGACGTGAATTGCGGACCTCTGTCCGAAACGACGTCTGACGGAAGGCCATGAATTCTGAAAACATTCTCGATGATGATTTGTGCCGTCTCTTTAGCAGAAGGAAGCTTAGCAAGGGGAATGAAATGAGCCGCCTTAGAGAACCTATCGACAACCGTAAGAATAACAGTCTTCCCCGCTGACGAAGGCAGTCCGGTGACAAAATCTAAGGCGATGTGAGACCACGGTCGAGAGGGAATAGGAAGCGGCCTGAGACGGCCGGCAGGAGGAGAGTTACCGGACTTAGTCTGCGCGCAGACCGAACAAGCAGCCACGAAACGACGCGTGTCATGCTCCCGGGTGGGCCACCAAAAACGCTGGCGAATGGAAGCAAGCGTACCCCGAACGCCAGGGTGGCCGGCTAACTTGGCAGAGTGAGCCCACTGAAGAACGGCCAGACGAGTAGGAACGGGAACGAAAAGAAGGTTCCTAGGACAAGCGCGCGGCGACGGAGTGTGAGTGAGCGCTTGTTTTACCTGCCTCTCAATTCCCCAGACAGTCAACCCGACAACACGCCCCTCAGGGAGAATCCCCTCGGGGTCAGTGGAGGCTACTGAAGAACTGAAGAGACGAGACAAAGCATCAGGCTTGGTGTTCTTAGAGCCCGGACGATAAGAAATCACGAACTCGAAACGAGCGAAAAACAGCGCCCAACGCGCCTGACGCGCATTAAGTCGTTTGGCAGAACGGATGTACTCAAGGTTCCTATGGTCAGTCCAAACGACAAAAGGAACGGTCGCCCCCTCCAACCACTGTCGCCATTCGCCTAGGGCTAACCGGATGGCGAGCAGTTCGCGGTTACCCACATCATAGTTACGTTCCGACGGCGACAGGCGATGAGAAAAATACGCGCATGGGTGGACCTTGTCGTCAGAGAGGGAGCGCTGAGAAAGAATGGCTCCCACGCCCACCTCTGACGCGTCAACCTCGACAACGAACTGTCTAGAGACGTCAGGTGTAACAAGGATAGGAGCGGATGTAAAACGATTCTTGAGGAGATCAAAAGCTCCCTGGGCGGAAACGGACCACTTAAAGCACGTCTTGACAGAAGTAAGGGCTGTGAGAGGAGCGGCCACCTGACCGAAATTACGGATGAAACGACGATAGAAGTTCGCGAAGCCGAGAAAGCGCTGCAGCTCGACGCGTGACTTAGGGACGGGCCAATCAATGACAGCTTGGACTTTAGCGGGATCCATCTTAATGCCTTCAGCGGAAATAACAGAACCGAGAAATGTGACGGAGGAGGCATGAAAAGTGCACTTCTCAGCCTTCACAAAAAGACAATTCTCTAAAAGGCGCTGGAGGACACGTCGAACGTGCTGAACATGAATCTGGAGTGACGGTGAAAAAAATCAGGATATCGTCAAGGTAAACGAAAACAAAGATGTTCAGCATGTCTCTCAGGACATCATTGACTAATGCCTGAAAGACAGCTGGAGCGTTAGCGAGGCCGAAAGGAAGAACCCGGTATTCAAAGTGCCCTAACGGAGTGTTAAACGCCGTCTTCCACTCGTCCCCCTCCCTGATGCGCACGAGATGGTAAGCGTTACGAAGGTCCAACTTAGTGAAAAACCTGGCTCCCTGCAGGATCTCGAAGGCTGAAGACATAAGAGGAAGCGGATAACGATTCTTAACTGTTATGTCATTCAGCCCTCGATAATCTATGCAGGGGCGCAGAGACCCGTCCTTCTTCTTGACAAAAAAAAACCCCGCTCCGGCGGGAGAGGAGGAGGGGACTATGGTACCGGCGTCAAGAGCTACAGACAAATAATCCTCGAGAGCCTTACGTTCGGGAGCCGACAGAGAGTATAGTCTACCCCGGGGGGGAGTGGTTCCCGGAAGGAGATCAATACTACAATCATACGACCGGTGTGGAGGAAGAGAGGTGGCCCTGGACCGACTGAACACCGTGCGCAGATCGTGATATTCCTCCGGCACCCCTGTCAAATCACCAGGCTCCTCCTGTGAAGAAGAGACAGAGGAAACAGGAGGGATAGCAGACATTAAACATTTCACATGACAAGAGACGTTCCAGGAGAGGATAGAATTACTAGACCAATTAATGGAAGGATTATGACAAACTAGCCAGGGATGGCCCAAAACAACAGGTGTAAAAGGTGAACGAAAAATCAAAAAAGAAATGGTTTCGCTATGATTACCAGAAACAGTGAGGGTTAAAGGTAGCGTCTCACGCTGAATCCTGGGGAGAGGACTACCATCCAGGGCGAACAAGGCCGTGGACTCCCTTAACTGTCTGAGAGGAATGTCATGTTCCCGAGCCCAGGTCTCGTCCATAAAACAGCCCTCCGCCCCAGAGTCTATTAAGGCACTGCAGGAAGCTGACGAACCGGTCCAGCGTAGATGGACCGACAAGGTAGTGCAGGATCTTGAAGGAGAGACAGGAGTAGTAGCGCTCACCAGTAGCCCTCCGCTTACTGATGAGCTCTGGCTTTTACTGGACATGAAGTGACAAAATGACCAGCAGAACCGCAATAGAGACAGAGGCGGTTGGTGATTCTCCGTTCCCTCTCCTTAGTCGAGATGCGGATACCTCCCAGCTGCATAGGCTCAGCTCCCGAGCCGGCAGAGGAAGATGGTAGTGATGCGGAGAGGGGGGCAACGGAGAACGCGAGCTCCTTTCCACGAGCTCGGTGACGCAGATCAACCCGTCGCTCAATGCGAATAGCGAGTTCAATCAGGGAATCCACGCTGGAAGGAACCTCCCGGGAGAGAATCTCATCCTTTACCTCGGCGCGGAGACCCTCCAGAAAACGAGCGAGCAAAGCCGGCTCGTTCCAGCCACTGGAGGCAGCAAGAGTGCGAAACTCAATAGAGTAGTCTGTTATGGATCGATTACCTTGACATAGGGAAGACAGGGCCCTGGAAGCCTCCTCCCCAAAAACAGATCGATCAAAAACCCGTATCATCTCCTCCTTAAAGTCCTGATACTGGTTAGTACACTCAGCCCTTGCCTCCCAGATTGCCGTGCCCCACTCACGAGCCCGTCCAATAAGGAGAGATATGACGTAGGCGACACGAGCAGTGCTCCTGGAGTAAGTGTTGGGCTGGAGAGAAAACACAATATCACACTGGGTGAGGAACGAGCGGCATTCAGTGGGCTCCCCAGAGTAACACGGCGGGTTATTGATTCTGGGCTCCGGAGATTCGAAAGCCCTGGAAGTGGCCGGTGGATCGAGGCGGAGATGGTGAACCTGTTCTGTGAGGTTGGAGACTTGGGTGGCCAGGGTCTCAACGGCATGTCGAGCAGCAGACACTTCCTGCTCGTGTCTGCCTAGCATCGCTCCCTGGATCCCGACGGCTGAGTGGAGAGGATCCGAAGTCGCTGGGTCCATTCTTGGTCGGATTCTTCTGTTATGGTGAGTGAATGAGGACCCAAAAGCGAACTAACTTAAACAGAGCTTCTTTAATAACCAAACATAGGTAGGCTCAGATAGACCGGCAGATTCCGACAGGACAGGACAAGGTTACAGCAAACATGACGATAGTCTGGCTCAGGCATGAAACACAAACAAGAATCCGACAAGGACAGGAACAGAAACAGAGAGAGATATAGGGACCTAATCAGAGGGAAAAAGGGAACAGGTGGGAAACGGGGTGAATGGGTAGTTAGAGGAGACAAGGAACAGCTGGGAGAAAGCGGGGGAGAAAAGGTAACCTAACAACGACCAGCAGAGGGAGACAGGGTGAAGGGAAAGGACAGAGACAAGACACAACATGACAATTTGTGCCCTGGTCCTATAAGAGCTCTTTGTCACTTCCCACGAGCGGGGTGTGACAAACACATTTATTAAACATAAGAATGAGTGCATCGTATAGTGTGTGTGGCAGGCTTACAATGATGTCAAAAAACAATATTTGAGAGTGCGCTGACCCTGGTGGCTAGATGGGGTATACAGCTGGAGGTTGAATGTTTGAAGGGGTATGGGACTATAAAACGTTTGGGAACCACTGTGTTAGGGGACTCATTTCAGCGTGTCTGTGTGTGTTTCACTGTATTAATAATTGTATTTGTCACTCATCAACACCAACTTGAGCTTTTCGATCCCACAGGTCTTGGAGCAGAAGAGATTACAGTAGATGAGATTTTGAGTGACGAGAAACTCAAGGCAGAAAACAACTATGTCCAGGTGAGGCCAGAATGACTAGTTACAAGCAGAGCTTTGCATGGCTTGGTATAATAACCATGCTGCCACCCTACAGAGCTGTATAGACTGGAACAGGGATGTCCTGAAGAGGGAGCTGGGTCTAGACGACGATGACATCATTGACCTGCCCATCCTTTTCCATGTGATGGAGAACAGGGCAGTGGCCTACTACCCAGACATGGTGAGAATACATTGGTTCTACACTAGAACACCTCATGCTGACCCCTAACCCAGACCCAAAGTACTTCTTACTTTATTTTTGGGACCTATTATTCTTACAGAATGGCAAACCTCTCAAAAATGCTGCCAAATCAGCTTTGTAGTTCTTTTGATGATTTTCTACATGTGATTAAGGAGTATGTTCAAGTCATCTACTACCCAAGAGGCAGTTCCTAAATGAGGCGTATGTCTCTACCTCCAGGTAAACATGATTGTGTTGGGAAAGAACCTGGGCATCCCTAAGCCATTTGGGCCCAAGGTGGATGGCCGCTGTGCCCTGGAGGCAGAGATGACCTCCCTCATGGAGGGCCTTGGACTCAGCTGCACATACATTGATGACTTTGCCTCCTACCACAAACTGCTGGGAGAGGTTCACTGTGGTTCCAACGTCCGCAGGGAACCGTTCTCCTTCAAGTGGTGGAACCTGGAGATGTGAAGGATTTGGGGGGAAGGAACGGTTGTAGTTAGAAGTGCTTGAAATAAACAGCAGTAACAATCACCAGCAGCAGTTGCCTTCAAACAACCACAGTAGTCCTCCAATGGTATTACACCTTTGTCTTTATTAAACATATTTGGCTTAATTTACAAAAGGGTGAAAAGCAATATTTACAAACAAGACTTTGGAACTTGAACAAGGGCTTAAGCGGACTGTCAACGAGAAGAGCAATACAATCACCTGAATCAAGCACATTGCAAATTAGATCTGTTGTTTGAATTGGCTGGGGGCTCAATCCAAATGTCTTGCATGTACAAACAGAACAGGACCACAGAGAAATGTGCAAATATAATCTGGAACCACCGGAGGGTGTAATCCAACTACTGGTATTCAAGCATTTTACAAAGACCAGTGAGACCTTTGTGATGAAGTTTTTTTTAAATATATTTTGAGTTTGTGTGCAATACACACTGACTCCAAAGGCTCTGTTAACATGATGAAACTTTATCATCTTTCCAATGACTTTCCAATTAATAGTGTTTCATCGTAATCTTCAGAATGGTGTTTTTATGATTAAATGCAAGACTAACTGTATTTTGGTGTAGTGTTACTTAGACAGGGATCCTTAAGATTCAACTGAAAGATTTCAAAAAGATTGTATGAAAACCGAATGTACTAATGTCACAACAGAGAAAGCACAACTAAATTCCACATTGGCTCTTCATTTCATTGAAATAAAAAGTGATGAAAACCATGCCTTCATATCAGTTATTTTCATCACATACATCAGAGGGAAAATGTCTAGATCTTTCACGAGACCCAGGTTCCATTCATAGAGAGCAGATATGTACAAATTCATAGACATCTGTTTAGTTTTACATTCAAACCAGTTGGTGATAGATTCCAGTTGGCAAAGTCCACCGTTGGATAGATTCCTTATATGAAGGGGGTTACCCTCCTACAAAGCAGCTTAGCACAATCATCAAAAAGGCAACTTCAAGACTTGTCACAGTGTAATTCTTTTTAGAAATAAGTCAGATTTTCAAACTATCAGCAATCTGAAAACGTAGTGCCGGTTTCCACATCTACACAATGTAGCCCCATCTTTCTCAATCAAAACCTATATGAAACTGATAAAGTGATTGTATATCTGCATTGTGCACTGAATTTGGAGAAGTTGACTGATTTGACTGGTTTGGAGTAACACATCACAGGAACAGTCCAGGGACAACACCTATTTCGAGCATGGTACCAGTTGACTGGGGGTTGCAAGCAGATTTACACCATGCACAGTTGTATACACATCCAAACACATACTTTATTCCAAACCACAAGCTTGATTTAAAGAAAAGCTGAAGACTATAGTCACTGGACAGTAGCTTGACTTTGGAGGCTGTCTGCTTTGGTTAGGTCACCTTGGTGGAATGTCTGTGCGGTATTATCTACAGTATGGAACAGGGACGAAGACTGATGACTCATTTAGTTTGGACACTGGACCTTATCCAGTAATTCAATACTTCATGTTTTTTGCTCAGCTTAAATGGCATGAAATAGGATGAGCATAATTGTTGAGTCAGTAAAAGATTTTCCATTTTCCAACATCAACTGTGATTGTACAGTTTGTCAGGGGAAGTAGTGAAATTGAAACCAGCAGCAGCATGATGACAAAAGTACCTTCTATTAAAAACATGTAACATTTACTAAAAGTTTCTAGTCAACACCCACCATTACACTCATAATTGAAACACAAGGATTGATGTGACAAAAAAGGATCCAGGACACCAAGAGTAACACATGTACAGTATCATGGTGGAATGTGAGGTTGATGGGTGCAATAATGTAATTTCTTCCCACAATGGCAACAGGACAACACCCTTATATCCTCCTCATGCATTCCTCCTTAGCCTAACAGAATGTCCTGTTGTACCTCACACATGGTCAACGGCTCTCCTGCAAAACCAATCTATTGAACGCATAAGATCCACCCCTGCTTCGACTTTCAAAACAATCAACAATGCCATTGAGAAGACAAGGGAGTGTATACAATGAGAAACCACATGAACAGATACAGGCTAAGCGAGCCAACAGACGACAGCCAGGGGCGATGCTGTGTGAGTGGCATTCCTTTTGGGTGGGGTGCGGGACACTCCTCTCCTTCACCCCTCGAGGCATGCTGGGAGTCAGCCACATAGAGTTGGAATGAGGGAGGGCTGTAAGTGCATGTCCATGGACCTGGCTGTACAGACTAGACCAGCCTACACCAGGTCTGCCTGTCCCAGCAACTAGCTCTGATCCTCCTCTGCGTCTGTGGTGGAAAACACGTGTGCTTGCTTCATCTCCTGCAGGGGGTGCCTCTTATGGGAATGCTGTGAGAGGAGAGAGAGACTGGGGTCAGACCCTATCTGGTCATCACACATAACCAATCCAAAAACAGACATGAGTAACACATGGTTAGTTACATCTACTGACTTGGAAAACTCCAGGTACCTGCTAATGGACACCCATGTAGTGATCAATGGGGAGAGGCTAACAATTCTGGACACACAGACAGACACAGAAAGAGAATGACAAGGTTAACAAAGACCACAATTACTGAACAACAATGAAGGGTAAGTTTATACATTTATAAGCCCATTTATTAACACCAATATATACCTGTATGTCAGTGGAGGCTGCTGAGGGGAGGTCGGCTCATAATAATGGCCTGAAAGGAGTGAATGGAATGGCATCAAACCATGTGTTTGTGTTTGATACCATTTCACTTTTTCCACTCCAGCCATTACCACAAACCCAATTAAGGTGCCACCAACCTCCTGTGCTGTATGTTAGCAGAATGAAATCTGTATTTGATTGTTTTCCATTGTACACATCTAGTACAGTGAACGAGCGTAGATGTTACAGTGGATCTGATTATTAAAATAGTATAACCAATCTTACCGATGATGACTTATCCTGTGACCTCTCTGTCTTGTCTCGGCTCTCTGCCCTTTTGAGCTCTACCCTTTTGCCCCCCTCAGTCTGATGGGGCAGTGCAGGTGCTGTCAGGGAGGGGCAGACGATGGGCCATCATGACAAACTAAACTTTTGAAGCCTTATGGCAGTATTGAAAACACTATTAAAAACCTCACCTGGAGAGCTGACCTGGCTGGTTGCACTAGTATTGCGCATACTATCCTCTACCCAGGAGACGTACGCAAATGAGTCCTTCTTGTGTGGTGTTCCAGAAGAGCATAGACTCTCCTGCAACAAACAAAAACACAAGAGCAAATGTCAGTCAGGATCTTTTTCGAGTGTGTGTCACAATTATATAGACATGAACCTCTATGTTACGGTGTGTTGTATGTTAGTGAGTGAGGGTGGGTGGGAAAACAGTGGCACCTACCAGTCCAGTGTTGTATTCCTCGATGCACACATTATCGTGTTCCTCCACCACACTGGCAAAGCTGCTAGCATTGGATGAGGAGCGGGACAGGTCCTGGGCCTCAGGGATGTATGGAGCCCTGCAACAGATGGCGGAACTACACACCTGGGTCACTCTGGGGTGACAGGTAGCCTACCGGTTAAGCACGTTGGGCCAGTAACTGAAAAGTCGCTGGTTTAAATCCACGAGCCGACAAGGTAAAAAAAATCTGTTGATGTGCCCTTGACCAAAGCACTTAACCCGAATTGTTCCTGAATAAGAGAGTCTGCTTAAATGACTAAAATGTAAATGACCACTCTAATACACATTGCAAAAAGTACAAACTAAACAAGCCAAAAAATCTTATATTGAGTGATAATTCACTTTTTTCCCTTTTCTAGTTGTTTCTTATCAAGCTAAATTATCTATCGTCATTGTCATATAATCTTTTTTTTTAAACCTAAAACAGGCTAAATACAAATAAATTATATTATTTCAAGATATTTGACCTTAATCATCATATGAAGGTAAATTATCTTGAAAAATTCTTGAAATATTATAAATGATTTTATATAAACACATTCTTCAGCCTGGGTTCAACTGAGCCCTTTTGCGTGCTGTCTATTCACCTGGTCCTTGTGGTGGGCATCTCTGGTGAGCTCTGATTGGATGAGTTCTCTGATTTGGGGTCCTGGGAGATGTGTCCACTGTCTGGGGTCCTCTGTGTGCTGGGGGACACTTCCCGACTGAGGGAAATAGAGAGAGAGAGATCAGAGTGTGCAGTCACAGCAGCAAGATTTGTGACATGTTGCAACAAGAAAAGGGCAACCAGTGAAGAACAAACACCATTGTAAATACAACCATATTTATGTGTATTTATTTTCCCATTTGTACTTGAACCATTTGCACATCGTTACAACACTGTGTATATACACTGCTCAAAAAAATAAAGGGAACACTAAAATAACACATGCTAGATCTGAATGAATGAAATATTCTTATTAAATACTTTTTTCTTTACATAGTTGAATGTGCTGACAACAAAATCACACAAAAATTATCAATGGAAATCAAATTTATCAACCCATGGAGGTCTGGATTTGGAGTCAAACTCAAAATTAAAGTGGAAAACCACACTACAGGCTGATCCAACTTTGATGTAATGTCCTTAAAACAAGTCAAAATTAGGCTCAGTAGTGTGTGTGGCCTCCACGTGCCTGTATGACCTCCCTACAACGCCTGGGCATGCTCCTGATGAGGTGGCGGATGGTCTCCTGAGGGATCTCCTCCCAGACCTGGACTAAAGCATCCGCCAACTCCTGGACAGTCTGTGGTGCAACGTGGCGTTGGTGGATGGAGCGAGACATGATGTCCTAGATGTGCTCAATTGGATTCAGGTCTGGGGAACGGGCGGGCCAGTCCATAGCATCAATGCCTTCATCTTGCAGGAACTGCTGACACTCTCCAGCCACATGAGGTCTAGCATTGTCTTGCATTAGGAGGAACCCAGGGCCAACCGTACCAGCATATGGTCTCACAAGGGGTCTGAGGATCTCATCTCGGTACCTAATGGCAGTCAGGCTACCTCTGGCGAGCACATGGAGGGCTGTGCGACCCCCCAAAGAAATGCCACCTGACTGACCCACCGCCAAACCGGTCATGCTGGAGGATGTTGCAGGCAGCAGTGGTGAATTTGCCAATCTTGGTGTTCTCTGGCAAATGCCAAACGTCCTGCACGGTGTTGGGCTGTAAGCACAACCCCCACGTATGGACGTCGGGCCCTCATACCAGCCTCATGGAGTCTGTTTCTGACCGTTTGAGCAGACACATGCACATTTGTGGCCTGCTGGAGGTCATTTTGAAGGGCTCTGGCAGTGCTCCTCCTGCTCCTTCTTGCACAAAGGCGGAGATAGCAGTCCTGCTGCTGGGTTGTTGCCCTCCTACGGCCTCCTCCACGTCTCCTGATGTACTGTCCTGTCTCCTGGTAGCGCCTCCATGCTCTGGACACTACGCTGACAGACACAGCAAACCTTCTTGCCACAGCTCGCATTGATGTTCCATCCTGGATGAGCTGCACTACCTGAGCCACTTGTGTGGGTTGTAGACTCTGTCTCATGCTACCACTAGAGTGAAAGCACTGCCAGCATTCAAAAGTGACCAAAACATCAGCCAGGAAGCATAGGAACTGAGAAGTGGTCTGGTCACCACCTGCAGAACCACTCCTTTATTGGGGGTGTCTTGCTAATTGCCTATAATTTCCACCTGTTGTCTATTCCATTTGCACAACAGCATGTGAAATTTATTGTCAATCAGTGTTGCTTCCTAAGTGGACAGTTTGATTTCACAGAAGTGTGATTGACTTGGAGTTACATTGTGTTGTTTAAGTGTTCCCTTTATTTTTTTGAGCAGTGTATATACATAATACGACACTTGACATGTCTTTATTCTTTTGGAATGTCTGTGAGTGTAATGTTTACTGTTAATTTTAATTGTTTATTCCACTTTTGTTTATTATCTACTTCACTTGCTAAGGCAATGTTAACATATGTTTCCTATGCCAATAAAGCACCTTGAATTGAGATCAGGATGCTAAAGCCTATCGGTTTGTTGATTGGAAGAGTCAAACACCAACATGTCTCTCCAGTGACCTCACATATCTTCAGAGCTGCCAACTCATACACATTGGCCGTGAGACACACGCACTTGACCCTCATGCTCTCACGGCACACCTTATATGTCACTTATTGAAAACTACTGCTTTTATTTTTCTAATTAGTCCATTAGCGCGTTTACTTTTCAACTGTGCTCCAAATCGTTTTGAAATCAAACCATCTGCTCCTGCGATTCACAGCACTCTGAAAAGCGGCACATTAAAGCACATGATTGGCCTAGTTATGTGAGAGATCAAGTTGATTGGATGCACGTTTTACAGAAATGCCTCTCAGATTAGGGTGGCGCTGAATGGTTGAGAACGTTCTCCGCTGATTTTATATTTGTCTTATTTTTACCTAAAACAGGCTAAATACAAATAAATTATATTATTTCAAGATATTTTACCTGTAAAAAGAGTAGCATGGTGGCACTGTTTTATGTAAAATGTTGTGAACAAATTTAGGTTGCTGTTACTCCCGTCCATAAATCTATTGCAGAATGCAGCCTTTTGACAGCATGTACTAAAATCGATGTAATCCACACTTGCAAAAAAAAGGCAGCAGACCTACGTTATGTTTTAGCAGGGAAGTTTGGTAGGGTGACCTGATTCGTAACTGTGAAAATAACTTTGTCAAACAGGTTGTGATCCCAAAAGTGTACATTTGATTCTAGAGTGGGGAGAAAATTGATGAATAATTTGGTTAGGGTGTAGGGGCAGATTCATGTCACCTCAGTACTGCACGGTCATTGTTTGTTTCTTGGTTTGTTTTAAATTTCACTAAAAATAAAGATGTGGAACTCCAATCACGCTGCGCCTTGGTCCGTCTCTCCACACGAACGTGACAGAGATTGTAATCTATGATTTGGTTACCTTCTGCCATCAACCATTAATATAACACAATTGTTGTGCAGAGTCTTGGTGTAGTGGTAACACTCCATGGCACATGTTGCATATAACTTTCTAGCTGAGAACAGGGATCAATCCAACCTTCCCACTGTTTCTAGCATTTGCCTGTCACCTATTTCATTTCATTACTATCTGAATGAAGTGCCAAACCACCTAAAAAATACCGCCCCCAAAAAGATATTAGCATACTTTAAAATGGATCCACCCAAAATCTCAAAGTAACAAAGTTGTCGAATTTTGAGTGTTCATTTAATGTTCAAAGCATCCTGAATACACCTGACCTGTGGTTTTTATTTTGTTATTTTCCACTCTGGTCATAAATCTAAGCCTTGTCAAAATACGTAGATTTGCAGGAAATTAGCTTTAAAACAGAACAATTTTCCCAGTCCCCCTTCTAGGGCCAGGGGGGCAATGAAATTCACATAACAAATCTCACTCCAAGATTTATTCAAAAGTTGGCAGCCCTGTATCTTTGAATTCCTCATCTCTCTCTTTACCCGTTGTCTCCCATCTCTTGAGGCATAAAACCGTGCTAATTCGCAGGACAAAAAAAAACTAGTTTGTAACCGTCATAGCATTGGCAAAAAAAAAAAACACTAGGCAAGCTGATGTTGTGGGAGGTACTTTAGACAGAAACAAAAGTAAGGAGGTTGTTGAGGAGGATAGGTAGGCGTAAAATGCGAATGTTTTGCAACCTAAACGTTGCATGTTTGAATCCTCTCAGGGACAACCTTAGCATCTTAGCTAATTATAAAATGTAGCTAAACACAACCATAGCATTTTGCAACTACTTGTTAGCTAACCCTACCCTAACATGAACCCAACACTAGCCTTAACCTATCCCTACCTCTAATCTACCGTTAGCCACTAATGCTAATGCAACTGAAACACTTCTGTAAAATGCAACCACGTAACAACTGACAGCCATTTATAGTGACTTGTGGTATTGGCCCACACTTCTGATATGTTTAATTTCACCACCTTCTTTCTATCTATTTTCTCTGACACTCCCATTTTCCTCTTTTATCTCCAGGTAGCCCAAGCCCTCCTCTCACCTCCTCTCCTGCACCTCCTGGATGTTCTCGATCCCGATGGCACTGCTCCGTCGGGTGCCAAAAGGCCCAGACTTCTTCCTGGTGGGGCTCTTCCCAGGAATGATCAGAGACTGGGGAGTAGTGGATAGGTTAGTCAGCCACAGCACTATATTCCTCTAGCATGACTTATAGTAAAACATGGAGGCTGTAGTACACTGTCTAAGATATTACTTGGCCTGTTTTACAGCCAGTGAAAACGTGAATTCCATTCAAATATGAGTGAAAGGCATTTGTTAAATGTCATTGAGAGTCTGCACAATGACTCAAATGCCTTCAGTATATGATACTTGCTACCTACAACACATGATAAACGTTATGGGGGGACTAAAATGAAGTGACAGCAGCATGTTGGTGAAAGACAATTTGAGATAGTCCATCACTTCATCATGAGTGAAAGAGAGGAATTGATACACGGAGTAAGGTAATAAACCAGTAAGTATTCTCACAAACCTTTCCATTTTTGCGATGGATATTCTTCATAAACTCTTTATTACCTAAATTATAGCTTTATAATAACCCAGTGGTTTTACCCCACACTTGAGATGTTGAAAATGATTGCTTCATAAATGAAACTAAAAATATTGGTTGAGGCAGAAAGCAACAGTAATTGAGTTATGCAAAGAGACAGATAACCAGACAAATAAGCAAAGAAAAAAAGCAGAGAAACAGCGAATTAGAAGTGAGAATTATACATGAACCTCTTCTATTGTTCCTATCCCTATGGCACTGCCGCGACGTCCATGATACCTACTGGGACTTTTCCCTGGGACAAGTAATGACTGAATCACACAGGGCAGTAGAAAGCAGAGAAAGAGAAAGAGGGATAAATAGAAAGAGATTGAGAGTTGCAGAGAAACGAAGTCACCATGAGATTTCATGCAGCATGTAGCATTGGAACAGCAAGTTGCAAATTAGAACATGAGCTCACAGTATACCATAGGACAGAGAAGACAGGCGACATATTGAACACACATTGGAAGGCCATTCATATTGAAAGCTTGACTAGAGTCCGAGACCACAGAGGGGCATAACGTACTGTATTTGGTAGAGCTGGGATGATAAACCAAAAGGTATCGACACCGACCATACCGACAGCTTATCGTGGACATTTTGCAGATATTGTTCACTACGATAAGTAGCCTTAACTAGAGAAGTGTGATGTTTAAAATCAAATCAGTTTGCTAATATGACCGATCGTTAATGGAACAACATTCAAAGTACTAGTTTTAAGGGAAACATTGTGGTGCACAATGCTATAAACGTATCCTGCTTTTTAAAATAAAATATGACAGATAGAGAGAGATACAGAAGGGTCTGCCACAATCCAAAAAGTTGGTATGTGAAAGGGCAGATTTATTTCGGCGAACTATTTGAAAAACAGCAGCTGTTTCTTTGGATTGCCAGTCAGAGTATTCTGCAACAGTGTGTGTCACAAAGTGGAAATAGGTGGGTGCATTCATACAGGAGACTGTGTACTAACTTCTCGTCTTCACAACTGGCCACCAGGCACAGCTCCATACAGGATAGGCTTCATGCAGCGACAATGCTAGGCTGCATAAAGAGGCTACATCAGCACATGCAACACTCATTCCAGCAAGGTAACAAGGGAGGGACTCTGGGTAGTCAGACAGCTCAACTCATCTCTTCTCAACTGGCTCTCAGGTTGTCAGATCTGGATTCAAAATGTTATGAGAGTCTGAGTCAAAAGCCCACTAAGTCTGTAAAAGGGCAGAAAGGGATCATTCGCATAAGAAAAACTTTTTAAAAGGTGCAATAGCGCCTATTTTTTATGCCTCAACAGATCTGGGAACTGGGTTTCACAATATGAAAATAAATATGGTTTGAGATTAAGCATGACTGTATAACATTATCATGATATGAAAATGACAATCATTACTGTGGAATTAACAGTGGTTAATTTAAAAAAGGCCATGGAAAAAGTCATGGAAAATGGCAAACTGTAGAGGTGACGGATATGAGGTTTAAAGTGGGGAGCACATATATGAAACAGTGTGTTAAATAAAGGGGTTTGAGCACAGGTAGGATAGACAAGGATGGGAGGAATAAGGCGTTTGCTACAGACAGTCTAGGCCAATCCCACAGGGCTGAGAGGATAGGGTATGAATGTATTGAGTGTTGTTAGGGGAGGGTCAGTGTTTACTACAGGGGAGTCAGTACTTAGGCCCACGTGGGCCTCTGGTAAAACCAAAAGGGTTACTTACTATCCCTGGGGTTTTGGGGGTCTCGGTAAAGCTGCCGCTGAGACTAGTGGAGACAGTGTGTGGCTTCTTGTTACTGAGGCCCATGGCATCCATAGACTGGCTTCTGCTGCGGATCACCCGCTACAGAGTACAGAGAGAGACGAGGAGACACGGTCGGTAAGTGTGTATGGACCCTAACCCTCGCCTTAACCACACTAACCCTGATTCTAATGATAACCAGTGATGGAGATCATGCAGGACCGTATTTGAACACTTGGGGGCAGTGTAGATAAGTGAGAGGGAAAGAGAGGCCAAAAGAGAGAAGATGTCTATTAGTGTAAGACAGTTCCAGTGCTTCACACTGACAGGAAAGTGTAAAATAAGTCTGAGGTCAGAGAGTGGGTGTTCAGAGGAGAGTGATATAATCCTTCAATGTCTTGCAGGTGCTCAGTAGACTCATCCATGAATGATGTGGGGTGGCAGGTAGCCTAGTGGTTAAAGCCTTGGGCCAGTAACAGAAAGGTTGCTAGATCGAATCCCTGAGCTGACAAGGTAAAAATCTGTCGTTCTGCCCCTGAACAAGGCAGTTAACACACTGTTCCTAGGCTGTCATTGTAAATAAGAATTTGTTCTTAACTGACTTGCCTAGTAATATAGAATGTGCGGCGCTGGATAGACATAGAGAGAGAAAAGAAAGAGACAGACAAGACAAGACAGAGCCAGAGAAGAAAAGAGCATATTGGCACATGGGTTGCCATGCGAGCAGCGTCATCAGCTCGCTAATGAGAGTCCATTACAGTGTTCTTCAGAGACACATAATCACAGCTCCTCCACTGCCATGGCACACTGTCCTGCCCACACTCCACGCTCAGCCACCCTAATGGTCATTGATGAAGGACATAGAGTCAGATTGCAGGATGCACATTGACAGGGATGCTCCCAACTCCCTGATCCTCGCCTAGTCACATGACACTAAAAGTGAGATGTGATACGGTAACAGCTAATTATGGAATCTTCAACAGCACCAGGGCACTGCCAGAGAGCACTTTCTTTTCTGTGCATTATTTTTCATGTTTGAATACCCAGAATCCCTTCCAGGAAATAATATTCAACCTCTCTCATGCATGTCATGTGCCCGATTAAGCTTGCACCTCGTATAGTGGAGGGTTACCTTAAAGGACTCAAAGAAGCCCCCCCCCCCCCCACCCCCATTCTCCAGTTTGTCCTCGTCCCCTCCCAGGCCCATCATGGACTGGCTGTTGATGTGTAGCTCCTCATACAGTGTCTCCAACAGGGCCGACCGTGTGCGCTCCTGACAACAACACACATTACGCCAGTCAGAACTATAGAAATCAATCGTATGTAAACACTTGTGCACTTGTTCAACACACAAATACACACACACACACACACACACACACACACACACACCACACACACACACACACACACACACACACACACACTTGTAATGAGTATGTGAACCGACACGATCCAGTCATTCATCATCACATAAAGCATCTACAAACACACAAACAGACGTCATAGTAAAGTGGTGCAGCGAGAGCCGCGTGACTCCGCCCCCACACTGCACAGCATGCCGTGGCACGCTCATGCTCTCACCTCCAGCTTGGCAAACTTCTCAGCCTTGTAACAGGCGTACTCCGCATTTATCAGCTTCGTGAACAGGAACTCATGGAACTCATGTCCCTAGAGAGGAAGGGGAGGAGGAAGGGCTACATGAATATGTTGTCCCTCTCATGGGCTCACCTAGTTTATGCATTACTTAGATTCATGACTTCTCACCTTTTTAAAGATGGCCGGGTCCGGTAGAGCGGGTCCAAAGAAAGGCACATCGTCTCTCGCTGTCACAGACACCTGGAGGGGAAGAAGAGCGGTGAAATGTATCCAAATGACAACAGCCCATTATGCTATCACTAAATCACATAACACTGGCTAGCCCCTAAAAACCTTTATGAGGAAGATAATGGGCAGTTACTGATTGATATCTAGTAAGGCATATGTAGGTTGCCTTGGGCCGAGTCTCTATGTATTGAAATAGCAGGCTTGAGCAGGGTTATAGACTGTGAGGAGTGTCCCTAGGCTTATAGTACCTTGTACGTGACGGTGTCTGAGCAGGCATTCTCCACCTGCACCACCACATAGGCATGCAGGAAGTTGGAGGCTATCATGTCTGGCACAAAGGGCGTGTTTTCCTCCTGAAACAAGATGGCCACGATGTCGTTGCCTATGTGCCTTTTCCTCTGCAGCTGCAAACACAACAGCACAAACAACCGTGTCACCATTATGGACATAAACTTTACCACTGCATTAAGATCAGCAAAGAACACCTTGATGAATTAAACAGGTAAAAAATCCACTAAATGCATAGTACAGAAACAATTTGTGCTTACTAATTGTAAGTATGAAACATCTCTCTAAAAGCAGTTTTCAAGTAACAATTGCAGTCATGTGATGCTTATTGAAAGGCATAGGGCAGCCTATAGCCCATTCAGTGAGTGGAGACTAAAAGGGACAGCCCAGTGAGCACCGTCTGGTGTCCATGGACTTTGAAAAGACCTTGACTGGCCTTGATTTCAATGTCCACAGACGTCCCTTCAAATCTGAATCGGACCAAATTTGAACAAATCATAGATGTCTAGGTTTCAGAAGTTTGGACTGTCAGTACACCACAGTACAGTACAGTACAGCACAGCAGAGTACGATTACTAACATTTCGGTTATTTTAAACAACTAATTGATCGACGTCGGATTAATTATTTGAATTCCATTTCGTTCAGTTTTTTTCTATGAGCTCAATGCGCTCATTGCGTAGTTTCTCTAGAGGTAAATTAGATCAAGCTCGAACTGTGCCATGCAGTAGGGAGTTGTAGATTCCAACAGGCACATATTCTACATAGTCTGGTGCAGAAAATGTGGTAATTAACTTCAATGACCATAATCCATTGCATGCCTACTTGTCCAGTCTGTATGTTTATTTTAAGCCTGCTACGTTAGTGTGGGGCAGACATGGAGAGGGAGAGAAGAGACAGAAGAAAGTGTGATGGAGAGGGATAGAGAGCAGTTGCTTCACAAGGTATCTCTACCTGAAAATACATGATCTAAATGATTGATAGTTGGTATTCAGCAGTCATAAAAGTATGCCTTATTTACTTCGAAGAACGACTAAAATAGTGATTTTGTCAGACAGCATAGGCAGCAGCCCTATAGAGAGATGATGATGATTTGGAATGAAATAATACATTCATCAAATAAAATAAATAAATGTAATATAAACAACAATTGAACATTTATATTAAAAGTAATGTGATAAATTATGCTTAATAAGTGATAAGCAGTAATGGGCAGTCACTACCATCATGGGACTTTTATTAATTGTTTTATTCTGTGTTGTTACAGTATTCAACCCACATAATGCATAGTACAATTAATGTTAAAACAACATTTGCGAAACCAAAATTGAAAACTGTGATAATTTTCCGAAACTGAACCGACCTTAAAAAGTAGTAATCTCTCAGCACTACTGTCCCTTACTGTACTGTTCTCTAATGTACTATACTCTACTGAACTAAACTCTACTGTACTGTACTCTCCTGTATTGAACTAAACTCTACTGTGTTCTGCTGTACTGTACTGTGCGGTACTGTGCTGTACAAACTTGTGACACATAGACTTCCGGTCCGGACCGACCAAAATTGGTCTTGTTTGGGAGTGGAGCTCATTACAATAATAAGAAAAAATGTAAAAGACGTATTTTCAATGTCCGCAAAAAAAAAAAAAAATTAACATCTGTAAAATACATATTTTGAAAGTCCGTAAATTACGTATTTTCAATCTCTGTAAAATACTTATTTTCAACTGTAAATCAGAACCAAAAATGAACCTAATTTCAACGTCTGGAAATTGAATCAAATCAAATTTTATTTGTCACATGCGCCAATTACCACAGAAATTAAAATCAACGTAAAATAATAATTTAGAGACAATTCATTATCTAAAACAGTGCCTATCCACCTAAAACAGTGCCTATAGGGTGACTGGAATCTTTGACAATTTTTTGGGCCTCTTTTCAACCTCATTTTGGTCACTGGATGATCATATTTCCCTGCACTGTGATTATAGGCCTCTACAGCTTAGCACTTGCTCTCTAACATGTGTTGACTCACTGTTCAGTCACCAGTTTGACATGTTATTCTGCACACCCCTGTGAACATTGGGGAGATATTCATGACACCTGTTGATTAATGACATTCACTGCAGAGCTAAGCTCTGCCATAAAATAGCACAGAGCATATTGATTGTATGCATAAAACAGTAAGGCAAATATTTATTTTTAGGGCTTTAGCTGCTGAATTGCTTTATAGTCCTGTGTTTTGACACTGTGTTTTACACATGAGAACAATCAACCATCTGTTTCAAGCTCTAAAGAAATAAGGACGATGTTGTTGTTATTATCAGAGGCTATATATCTATTCAATAATCCCATGCACACACACACACAGGGGCCAGTAGGGGCCAGATGGTACCAGAACAGCTACTATGCATGAGGGCAGATGGACAACAAGGGAGTGAGCGCTGTCATGTATAACCATGGTGAAACACAGACACTCAATAATGATCTCAACACAGGCTCAACGCCAAGTAAACCTCCACTTTGGACTGCTAGTTGTTTTCCTTCCTCTTCCTCTCAACACATTGTGTCTGTTCATCTTTGCCTGTATCTCTTTGGTGTCACACTGAATCCCTGTTCGTCTTTGCCTACAAGGCTATCTTCTGTGTGCCCACATGGCTCAGCTCTGTTGCTCATTCGTCTGCTGAGAATATGGACTCTCCTTGGGAATATTCTCCCAGGGGGGCAGGTGAGGTAGGTAAAATCACTCAAAACAGCAGGATAAAGCATTAAGCCACCAGACTGTCATCAAATTGGAAACTACATGTTGCTCATGCCTAGCTACTCCACACCCATCTTCACGGAAGTTACAACTTGTCATGAAAAATAACCCTTTCAGGTCAAAGCAGACAGGGTCACTGAGGACACCAACAGGAGAAAAGAATAACAGTAAAAAAGCATAATAATTCATGGTGGCTAGTCCCTCGGGCAAAAAATATTTTCCACAGATTTTACAAACCGGTACTTATTACCCAGTTATGTTACTCAATAGAAATTAAGTAGATAGAATCTACAGTCGATCTACAGCTACTGACAGACATAATGACAGACAGGATAGGGCCTGTGAGTTGACTGAGACAGTTACCTGCTGGGTGTCTCCTTCTGTGTATGGCAGCTTGGTGGACACATGGAGCATGATCTCCTTGTTGTGAAAGTTAGTGTAGACTGACTCTGTTCCTGTCTGGCCATGGGTGACGTCCAGTCCCCCTCTGAACCTGCAGAGCCAGAGTGTGAACCAGACTGTTACAGCAGCAGCACAGGTAGTCTCAGTCTTTGTGCAACCAGACAGCCCATCCACACCACTCTGTCTCATCCATCATGCAGTAAATGCAAAGGGCATTTATTCCCTTCCACTTAATCATAATGTCAGTATCACTAAGAATATTATATTGCTCTAAATTGAGAGAATAAGAGCAGAACTACAGTAATAAACATAGATGTATTATTTCCATGGCTGAAAGACTGCAGTGTCATCACCCAGGGAGTCATGTCAAAGTAAATTGTAATCAATAAGAGACATGACCAGTCTATCGTCTGCCATGCCAATGCCTTTGCAAGCCCACTCTTACCCTTTAAAGTCATGGAGCTCAATCTTGTCGCCCAGAAACTCCAAGAACTCCACAAAAGCAGGACTCTCGTTGCTGTTCCCAAAGAGCTCCTCCTCAGTGGTCTGCAGGGAGAAATACACGGCCATGAAGAGGAAGTAAGACATCTGAACTCAACAGTTCCATAGGAGGAAGCACAGAAAGTCCTCTTAGTTTGGGGAGGGAGAAGCTCAGACACCTATATATAGTCTATTAAAAGTGGCCAAGCTGCAATGCAATGATGAGTAGCACAGTCATAATAATACTCCAAATTCAGAAACGCATCAACTGTTATAAATACAGCATATATGACTTTATATGATTTTACTACCACAGGGTATATACCACTCACCTGGCCAAACTTCTGATAAATGACTCCAAACTTGAAGTTGTTGCTGATGACATGCTCATCAAAGGTGACAATGAGCCTTGAGGCCTGGAAAATGATAGTACATTTAGCAGAGTAAAGGTGAAGGTGACTACCTCGTAGAAAAAAGGGTTCCCTCTGTGGAAAGGGTTCCACATGGAAGCAAAAAGAGTTCTACCTGAAACCAAAAGGGGTTCTACAAAGGGGTTCTCCTATGGGGACAACCGAAGAAGAACCCTTTTAGGTTCTAGATACTGTAGCACCTTTTCTTTTTCTAATAGTGTAGAATCAATGTAGAGCAGTGATGGGGGGACCATAAATAGATGAGAAATACAACATTAATAAATGCTCCTTGCTGGACCAAAATATTAGTGTATAATAAAAAAGTAATAAAATAGTTTGCTACTCCATTGAACATTTCACGATGAATACAGAGCCTACCTTCGGGTAGAGGACTGGGTAAAATCTGTCCACGTTTACCTCTTCAAACACCAGCTGCAAAATAAAAATGTACTTTCAACTTTTCCTCCGGCCATTGCAACTTTATACAATATCTTTTGTTTCAACTCCACATCTAAGAAGTCCCTTTCCAACCATTGTCCACAACATGCCCTCTGGGCTCTGTCATCCTACCTTGGCCATCTGGACCACGTTGGGGAACTCAGTCAGGCAGGAGATAGGAATCACATCATGGTGGGTTTTTAATTTGGTCCTAAAAGACAAAATGTTAGAACAGTCACATAGATATTCACCATTCTGTTTCTATAGAGGGGATTATATTTGTTTTCCATGTAAAGAACCTTCAACACTTTGGTGCCATTTCAAATCTGTTTCCTTCCCATTTTGTTGACATCCCTGCTGATGCAAATGTGATGCAGAACTATTGTAGAGAATTTTCCCTTGAATGCTGTGGAGACACAATGGTGATTTGCATAGCCTGCCTTGCCACAGCCAACTATGAGCAACACAAACTGTTCAGACCGGCACTGTACAAAATTATTCAGGTGGTTAGTAAATTATTCTTGAAAATATCATTATTTTGCCATAAAAACATTTACTTGAATATAATTAGTAATTTACTCTACGTCATTTGTTCAACCAACCTAAAAAAAAAAATGATTTCAACATAAGATAAACGCATAATATAAATAACTATTTGTGTGTAAAAACAACTACAAGGGAAATTGTGTTTAACTTACTCAATTTTCATAATATTTCCTTTCATCTTAGGAATTTTAAGTTCTTCCAACAACTTGCCATGTGGCTCTGTTTTCAGAGGATTGTGGGTCATTTTGTTTTGTTCAACTTTACGATACTTTTACACAATGTTGTATGCATGTTTGAAGAATGAAAAGCACATTTCTATATTAGTATCAAACAATTTGATATGCTTTGAGGTGTAATGGATCATGATGCACGGATATCAAAACCGTTGGGGAAATTGACAATCAATGATGAGACCACCCATTCTCACAATTAGTAACATCATGCGAGCCACTTTTGACAGAGGAAACTACATCAAGCTACAATGCGTTCAGCTTTACCTCCAATTAGTGTTAGTGGAATGAGCACTGTGCTCAACAATTCCTGGATACAAATGTAAAGTGATTAAATATGTAAAGCCATGTTTAACACTAAGACACGATCAATAAAAGTAACTCATCAGAAATAGATCTAATGTACAATATCAGTTCTAGATTTGATAAAATTAAGTTGATCTTTGCCATTTTCTTATGCTGGACTTAATATATTAGTGTTTGTGAAACACCACCACCTGCAAACTGAGCACACTAACTAACACAACTACTCTCAGCCATACACCACCTGCAAACCGAGCACACTAACTAACACAACTACTCTCAGCCATACACCACCTGCAAACCGAGCACACTAACTAACACAACTACTCTCAGCCATACACCACCTGCAAACCGAGCACACTAACTAACACAACTACTCTCAGCCATACACCACCTGCAAACTCAGGCCACATTGGAATAGAGAGCCTTGTCTCAATATTTTCTGTCTTCATGGGTCATTGCTCAGTATAGGTCTTGAGCCACCTCAGTGAATGTTGGTATTTGACGTAACTGAGGTGGTGACTGTACCAGAAGCATGAAAACTGCCCAGCTGATCATTAGACAGCAGGTGGGCCACCCGCTCGCCAGCTTCTTTCTTACATCAAGTGGGAGGAGGATAAACAGCCGCTACTGCTGGAGTCCTCTCTCTAGGGTCGTAAAATTCATTCACAGCTTTTATGGAGCGTTGAGTGCTGCCTCCCGCCTTGCTACTTTATCATTAGTGTTATAACGGGGAGGAGTTGAGAATTTCAGTGGCCTGTGTTTAAGGCTAGAGTGCTAACCCTGAGCTAAATTAACCTCTCTCTGACCACATAGTGGACTTCGATAGGGATGTAAATGTGGACAGGACTGCTTAGAGGCTGAAGCAGACCGATGCCCTCTCCTCTACTCTGGGTCAGGTGTTATTGAGCACTACATGGTGGTCAAGCGCCTGCAGTCCATTATTGACTATACTGTCCTGGAACAGTATTTGTACTGCACACTAGGTGAAGAGAGCCTGAGAGGAGGCCACAAAGGGAGAGAGATACACACAGAGAGAGAGAGATACACAGAGCGAGAGAGACAGAGAGAGGTTCATGGGAAAGAAATAGAAGGAAAGAGAGAGAGGAAAAGAGCGGCACATGGGGAGAGAAATAAAGAGAGTGCTGGAGACAGAAGAGAATGGGGGAGAACGGCAGTGGGCAATAGAGAAAAGAAACAGGAGAGGAGGTAATGTGTAGAGAGGGAGGTGGCAGGGGAGAGATAAAGATAATTGGTACCTTAGCAGCAAGCGGAGGTGCTCCTGGTCCCCGATGACGTCATACTTCATGGAGAAGACCAGGTGGCCCAGGGCAGTGTCCATGGAATAGTAGTTAAAGTGTTCCTATAGAGACATTACCAGGAGATCCCCTCAGATTACAACTCATCCATGCCTCAGGCACTTGTTCATTAATTCTCTGACTGGCCTAGTCCCCCTCAGCTCCACTGCTCAAACAGACAGAAGCTCCTCCAGCTAACCTAACAGTGGTAAATACAGAAAATACTTTAATTTGTTAGAAACACAGTCTCCCCCCAGGAGAATGAATGGATGTAGGCTCACCCTGTGATGTAAGCAACCTGAGGGAATCTGAGCGAGCAAAAAACAATACTTCCTTCTATTCCCATTTCAGTTTCAATCTATTCCAATTTCAGCTAGAATGAATACTCCAGAAAAACACGGGTAGCAGAATGCTGCCTATAAGACTATGCTCACCTTGCCCATGAACTGTTTCCTGTAGATCTTGGCAATGCTGTTGGTCTCCAGCTTGATGTGGGAGGAAGCACATGGCTGCTGCTCAGGCCCAGGTGTGGCACTGGATTTGTGATTGGTCCCCTCGATCCAGTAGCCTCCAAACTGAGGCAGCAGGATAAGGGGGAAGGGGCTCCTACGGCCCAGGACCTGATATCAACCATGATGACACAGGTTAATGGTTACATGAAAATAAACACCATTACATGGAATTAAATTCAACAGCATATAAAGGGTTACCACACTGTGGGTTCACACAGAATGTTTATGACGTATCACAAAGCTCTATATGCGAGACAGATTTCAGTTTCAGATTGTTTGTACCTCGTGAACGCTGGGGTAAGGGATATAGTCCTCCTCTGTCTGCAGAGAAAATCACATGTCATACTTATGAACAACATTGTTCTATTTCCCATCATAGTGCCCTCATAAATGCAGCATGTGACTTATGTGTTCAAAGCACAATCAATCAATATACAAATGCTCAATCTACAATGCCCATTACTTAAATGAAAGGAACCTACATTACATCAGAGACTGAAACCACTTTAACTCTGAGTGTGCAACCCAACTAAAGCAGCTCCCTTTTTAGAGTGGCCAACACAATAAACTTAACAATGTATTCACATCTGAATTATCCCCTATTGTGACACTCAGGGCCTTTATTTTTTTTATTTATTTAACGAGGCAAGTCAGTTAAGAACAAATTCTATTTTCAATGACGGCCTAGGAACAGTGGGTTAACTGCCTGTTCAGGGGCAGAACGACAGCTCGGGGGTTTGAACTTGCAACCTTCCAGTTACTAGTCCAACACTCTAACCACTAGGCTACCCTGCCGCCTTGGCAAGCATCCCTTTGTTTGGATACAGACTGTCAACCCGCTGAGGATATGTTACAAAGTCTACCGTTCCTAGACTCACTTTGAGGGGTGGAGGGAGGATGCATCTCTGCTCGTCCATTCTACTGCCCTGTGGAGGGAGATAGAGGCATGCCAGGGGACAGGTGATATACACAGTACACACACACTCACACATCTGCACAAAATATTAGACTTCTTACTCCAATTCCACTTAAAAAAAATGTAATATTCAAGTTCATAATGTATCAAATATTCCTCTATAACGAACCTTGGCATTACAGGTACAAAGGAAAAGAGAGACATGAGAAGCTTTCAGATGAAGGGCAATACATTGTTTCAACATATCAACTAGACATACGTAGCATCACGAGGAAACAAAGGCAGAGAGAATTCAAATGTAAGTGGAAGAGAAAAGAGAGGGTAGCAACTGAAGCAGAGGAGTGACAGTGTGAAAGACAGGGGAGGGGACAACAGGGAAGGTGTCATCAACAGCCAGATCCCAGACTACACAGACCAGGGGTCTATTCACAGTACCCATGTTCAGAACGTGTTTAGGGCATCGAACAGTACTATATAGAGCAGTGGTGGCATGCAACATTTTTCCGTCGCAGCTTGCTCAAGCGAACAGCAAGATAAGCTTTAAAAGACAAATCAAGCAGCACCTCACAGCAAACTACCTTAACTTCCCGCATTTTCTGTATATAGTTGGTTTTGGATTTGCATAATATGTATGATATGTAATTGTTTATGTTCTATTATCTTTTCATATTTTATAGTGTATTATTTTGAAAGTTTTTATGTTTGTGGACCCCAGGAAGAATACAGTAGCTGGGGCTTATGCAACAGCTAATGGAGATACATATAAACACACAGCATTGAGATAATCAGAGTGAGTAAAGTAACTGAAACAGAAGCAGTTAAAAGGCCCAGTGCTTCACACAAGGAGCTAATTGGTCACTGTTCCAACAGGGACAGTTTATAGCTTAGAATTAGTTTTGCTACACATAGAGATAGAGATATTGATAGGCTCTCAAAGGCTGATAGCTCTTTGAGCTGATAACGTAGATAAAGAGGGAATATTCCAATACAAAGACCCAGTATGCAGTATAGTAGTAGCACTCATAATTCATCAAACCATCTAAGATCTGTGTCACTTATATACGCTACTACGCTGTGCTCATCAAATAAATAAGAATATGAGCTGCTTTTGTCTCCTAAACCCTAACAGTGTTACACAACAAATAAATCACAAATGTTGTAAACAGGAAACAGGACGAAGACACTTTCCATCTCGGCCTCTCAGAGCACAGAGGAGAAACTACAAAGAAGACAAAGCAGTGAGGATAGTATACAGCAGAGCTCTCAGACCACTTACTGTACCTGCATCCTCTCGATCATTGCAAATAGGTCCGAGGTCTGAGGGAGAGACAAATCGAATAGGGAGAGTGGTTTACTGACTGGTAAAATATGCTGGCTCTGCAATGTTCTTCAAATGAGATTTCTCTTGTGTTCATCCCAACCCATTTGTGGATATGGAGCTGGGAGTTCTGTTGATCCAAGTCCTATTTTATTTACAACCGGCCTCTGACTCCTCCATGGCATCGATGTGCTGCACTTCTTTCCCAGGCCTGTCACACCACCCCAGCACAACACCAGCCCAACTGAGACACCATTCAGTATTCACTGAATTGCTCCTCCACACTGGAAAACAATCTCCTGGAAACACATATATATTCCTCTGAAGGAGTGCAGCCCAGAGCCTCTAAAGGCGGTGGACGAATAGTAAGGCTGCAAACAGCCACTAACCACCTCAGCTGACTTCCTGGCACTGTGTGTTAACTCTGGACACTCAAGGTGTGTTGATGAGTGACCGTAATACACTTAGCCCATTAGATCAACATGGAATGGGGAGAGTAGATATAAGTCAGCAACTGAAAACAAATGAGATACCTGGCTTTACAAACTGGTTCTAATATTACCCTCCGTCTGCCAGCCCTGTTCATTTCTAATCAATAGAAGTCTACTGTACAACTCCTGCAAGAAGTGAGGCAGAGATCCATCAGATTCATACTCCTCTAACCAAAAATCAACACCAATGCTGTAACCTCTTTACAAACTCCATTCACTATCAGCTCCCATTAACTGCAGGATCCATTCTATCCCAGATAAGAGACATTCATATAGAGTAAGAGAAGTAATACCCACAGCCAGGCAGTTGTTCTCCACAGAACCTGCTACCCTGATGCTGGGCAGCTCCACCCTGACCACAACGCATCGGCTAGGGGAGTTACCAATTAAACACTTTGTGAGCTACATAGCCAATGATGAGTGTCACATAGCCAATGATAGCCCAGATTGTTGTGCAGAGAGGCCCTCTCTGTACCATGTAACAAACGTGGAATGAGGTGTCAAGCTGATGTTTCCACATGACAACATACATTTACTATGGGCACACCAGGACTTACTAAAAGGGTGCATACACACACTACTCACATACACACATACTGACCAACATTGTCTTGTCTCAATTTAGCCATGGGTGCAACCCATTGTTCCCTGTGTGAACAAACAGTGTCATATGATACGCTGGCAGATCCTACTGCCGCCTTGAAAACAAACATAAGTGCAAACCAACATGGATCAAATTGCCAGTGTGTATCGGAACCCAAAACTAAGATATTACTGTTTTTCATGCACAAATATTCACCTCAAAATCTGTGACTGTGCAGTAATAACCTAGCCTGCACGTGCAGGACGACTGAACTATCTGCCAGTCAAAAACAGACCATTGAGAGGTGCTGACATGATAATGAGTAACAGTGATGGGACTGGAAACTGCACTAAAGACCAACCCTGACCTAATGGCCTCCTATACTAGACTCTCAATTGTCTGTGGCTACTGTAAACTGTCCTATCAAAACCAAGCAAACCAAATGAGTTGATCACACATCTGTCATGTTCAACCAATCTCTGTGCACATGAGAAATCAACAAATTAATATGAATGATAAGACACAGCTGTGCCTTCAAGTGAGAACAGCTGTTCTGACTGCTACAGAGTAATGTCGATCAGATATGCATTTAGAATAACACTACACTGAAAGATATCTAAGATCACAGTGATCTGCACTACAGTATCACTCAGTCTCTTACTCATTTACAACAGTAAGAATAAATACTTACATCGCTGTGTCGTCTCCTCTGGCCCCGTGTAATAACCGCAGGACTGAGGAACACATGGCCACTCTTAGTCATCCTGAAGTCAGTCATAACTTCAAAACTCAGACTCCAAAAAACAGTGTACTGGTATATTTGTCTCTGTGTGTGTGTAGTGACCAGATGGTCAGAAGCCTGACTACTACTGTCACTTTACACTCTGCATTCTACTGCATCTAAAAACACTACAGGAACTGCTGCTGTGTCTCATGACTAAATAGCTCTGCTTGCCCATTAGAATGCATGGGTGTGTCTGTGGGTATAGATCTGTATGTACTATATTTGTGTGAGCATGTGCCTGACTGTAAAGATCCTCCCCTTCTCTTCCTCTTTTCACACACTCTGTCTGTTCTCGAGGAAGTAGAGAGAGAGAGAGGCACTGCGTTTCTCCACCTCCCACTGTTAATAACTATGCCTCTCTCTGGCTTATTTGCCCTGCCTCTCTTGCTTTGTATAGTTCTCTTTTTACCCTTTCATATGGTGAAAATACTGTCTTCCTCGTTCTGTTCTTCCCCCCCCTCTCTCAATCCAAAGGGCTTTATTGGCATGGTAAACATATGTTTACACTGCCAAAGCAAGTGAAATAGATAATAAACAAAAGTGAAATAAACAATAAAAAATGAACAGTAAACATTACACTCACAAAAGTTCCAAAGGAATAGAGCCATTTCAAATGTCCTCTCGCGCTCTCTCTTCTCTCTCTCTCTCTCTCTCTCTCTCTCTCTCTCTCTCTCTCTCTCTCTCTCTCTCATCTGAGGACAAAAGCACCATGAACTCATAAACAATCATCAGAGGCCTTTCCCACTCTACAGCATTTCCCCAATAAATGCACTTCAAATAAACCTTGTTTCTCCACCATACACTACAAACAACTACAAAGTCAAATGGTCTAGCTAAATTAATTATCACACTGGTGATTTGTGATGTTTTATTTGTGCTAACAATGACTGTGTTTTTGTATTTAAATGTGTATGCATTTCAAATATTGATATAGTATTATACAGAGCGCATTTGGAATTGAGACATAGGTATCAATATGTCTTCCGTGTTCAAATAAAGGTAAAATAAACACTATATTGAATATAACAAGAATACACATTGTCTAAACTATCATACACACGGCTGTCAAACTATGCAAACATACAGTCCACAAGTGCCATAGTCCACACATCCTCTGAGCTAAACACATATCATAAATATACATTCTGTACATACAGTAGTCTGTGCTCAAAACTAGCTTATTTACACTGTAAAGTAACTCTACCTTCCAGTCTGAATAACGTGTATAAACTGCCTTCCATGAACTGAAGAAGCAAATGCTCAATTTATTGGTGTGCTCTGTAAAGACCATGGTTCTTGATGTTACAGTAAGACCCTCCTTCTTTCTGTATTGACACACAGCCCTTTTCTCCAGGGACCTTTATTGACCCTGTGAAAGTTTTAATGGGCCTGGTCTCAGATGACTCAGCAGGCTGCATGAGCCCAAAGAGGGTCTGCTGATTCTGCAAGGTCCAGGGTCTGAGATCAGGGTATCAACATCTCATCTCTTCAACTTTCAGAACAACAAGAAGGGTAAACATTCTGTAGTATATTGGGTTGTATGTGTGAGTAAGAGGAAGAGAAAGAGAAAGAGGGAGGAGAGAAAGGGAAAGAGTCTAGTTGTATTATTGTGTGAAAGTGTACACTTGTGTATTTTATGGAACTCCTCCTCTCTGGTACTCTCCCACTATCACATTTACAACCAACCTACTTACTAATTTACAACCAACCAACAACCAACCTACTTCCTGCCACAGGGAAACACATTTCAGAAACCTCTCAATGAAAACTGATTGGGTTAATTTTCTAATGGCGCTGCAGTTGTACAAGAATATGAACACTGTCAGTTCATCCACCAAAATACATTTCTGCAGAGAGAAAATCAATGGACAAAACACTAGAGGGGAGAGTTCTGAGTTTCTATGATGAGGAGGCTATGTATGCAGCATTAAACCTCTAATACCGATTGATGTCTTTAAATAAAATGGAGACACTTTACTGTGAAGGACTGTTGTACTGTAGGAAGAGCTTTGAGCGAAGCGTACATTTGCATTAATGGCAGCAGATAAAGTTGGATTTTGTAGGAGAACACACTGTACAGGCCAGGGATGGGCAACTGGCGGCCCGCGGACCTATAAATACAATTTAAAAAATTCAGACTGAGTATCTACTTACTGATGGGAGTTAGAGTAGTAGAATACATCAGGTGCAATTTCAACATTTCGTTGTGCATAAGCAGTCACTCAATTAGCCCATGTCAGCTATTGCATTGCATGAAATTAGTTATAAAATGCAGTCTTTTTGTGGGCCCCACAACCAATGAAGTTGCCCATCTCTGGTATAGGCTCTTTAGAATGTATTACATCTCATTTGTCAGTCTGTATACTCAGACTTTATATTAAATAACCAAACTTGGGTTCAGCAGTAATATCCTAAAAAAGGTCAACCCTGTCGATATTGTAAAGATGTGTGCAAATGTCTGAGAACATATCAGTGTATTATTATTAGACGCAAGGCTACAGGGTAATACAGTGCCTTCAGAAAGTGTTGACATCCCTTGACTTTTTACACATTTTGTTACGTAAAAAAGTGGGATTAAAATGTATTTAATTGTCCTTTTTTGTCAACAATCCACACACAATACTCTGTAATGTAAAAGTGGAAGAATAAAAAAAAAAGAATTGTATTATGAAAAATAAAATCTAATATATCTTGGTTAGCTAAGTATTCAACCCCCAGAGTCAATACATGTTAGAATCCCATTTGACATTGATTACAGCTGTGAGTGTTTTGGGCTATATCTCTAAGAGCTTTGCATACCTGGATTGTACAAAATCTGCCCATTATTCTTTTTAAAATTCAAGCTCTGTCAAGTTGGTTGTTGATCATTGCTAGACAGGCATTTTCAAGTCTTACCATAGATTTTCAAACCGATTCAATGTCTTCTTGGTAAGCAAGACTGAACCAGATTTTCCTCTTATTCCTCTTATTGCAAACCGAATGCATGTTTTTGAATATTTTTCCTTCCTTTCACTCCGTCATTTAGGTTAGTATTACGGAGTAACTATTCATCCTAAATGTTCTCTTATCACAGCCATTAAACTCTGTAACTGTATTAAAATCACCATTGGCCTCATGTTGAAATCCCTGAGCGGTTTCCTTGCTTTCCGGCAAACGAGTTAGGAAGGACGCCTGCATTTTGTAGTGACTGGGTGTATTGATACACCATCCAAAGCGTAACTGACAACTTCACTCGCTCAAAGGGACATTTAGTGTCTGCTTTTTTGTATTTTCACCCATCTACCAATAGGTTCCCTTCTTTTCGAGGCATTGGAAAACCTCCCTGGTCTTTGTGGTCGAATCTGTCGTTGAAATTCACTTCTCTACTGAGGGACCTTACTGATAATTGTATGTGTGTGGTACAGAGATGGAGCTGCCTGCCGACCTGTACCTTTGCTCCCCTCTGGATTACCGACCTCTGCCTTACCCTGACTCCGAGCCCGCCTGCCTGACCACTCTGCCTGCCCCTGACCCTGAGCCTGCCTGCCACCCGGTACCGTTGCCTCACCTCTGGTTTACTGACCCCTGCCTGTCTTGACCTGTCTATTGCCTGCCCCTGTTGGAATATTAAACTATTGTTTCCTCAACATGGTCTGCATCTGGGTCTTACCTTCATACCTTCATACCTGTCTTATGGCTTGGGGGTAAAAACGGTTGAGAAGCCTTTTTGTCCTAGACTTGGCACTCCGTACCGCTTAGAGAGAACAGTCTATGACTGGGGTGGCTGGGGTCTTTTGACAATTTTTAGGGCATTCCTCTGACATCGCCTGGTATAGATGTCCTGGATGGCAGGCAGCTTATCCCCATTGATGTACTGGGCCGCAGGCACTACCCTCTGTCGTGCACACTATCCCCCCTACGCACTACCCTCTGTAATTCGACCTCATGGCTTGGTTTTTAATCTGACATGCACTGTCAACTGTGGGACCTTATATAGACAGGTGTGTGCCTTTCCAAATCATGTCCAATCAATTGAATTTACCACAGGTGGACTCCAATCAAGTTGTAGAAACATCTCAAGGATAATCAATGGAAACAGGGTGCACCTGAGCCCAATTCTGAGTCGCATAGGAAAGGGTCTGAATACTTATGTATTTTTAATACATTTGGAAACATTTCTAAAAACCTGTTTTCACTTTGTCATTATGGGGTATTGGGTGTAGACTGATGAGGGGGAAAAAATAATTTTATCAGTTTTAGAATAAGGCTGTAACGTACCAACATGTGGAAATACTTTCCGAATGCACTGTATGTGGTCATTGCATAACACTTTTCCTTTCCATTTACAATGGAATCAATTATAAGTAAAAAATTAAACTCAAGTGGAAGTTAGAATTCACCCTGGATGTGGGAAGTGAATGTAATAAACAAAACTGTCAAAACTGTCAAAACTGTTAAAATCTTAGCTCATTGTCAAATACAAGTAGCATTCAATGGAAACCATGTGGAAACCATGCATACACACAGAGAAGGGATGTGGGCTGAATGATAAAAGGGAAATACTGTAGAAAAGTAATAACCAGCATAGTGAATAGATAAGAGCTCTCTTTCTCAAGCTCCAACATTATATTGAGAGTCCAAGTACACTTTACCTTTATTTCCTTTTACAAGTCCTTTAAGCACTCTAGGTTAGTGCCCTAGGATAGATGCAATAAGGAGCCTCTCTCCCACTGATGCACTCTCACTGCCCTCCCTTGCCTGGGGGTCTACACGCTACCCATTTTTGTTTTCTGACTTGATTACCAGAGCTACTCTGTGTGAGTGCAATGATGTTCCCTCCAACCCTAAATATAACAGTGTGGCAAAGCTTCAGTTAGAAGGCGCCTGATAGGCCCAGGGCCTGAGGGAGAGACGATTCGCTGTGGCTCATCTGATACCAATGAGTTACACAGCAATAACATTGACCCTATTGACCATGAATCAATGACTACAATCGCTACAAGGCTTTTGCATACAAGGACATGAACAGGGATGTTGGTAAGATCAGACAAACTGGGCTGAGAAAGATGGACCTGAATCCCCCATCACCACTGTAACCCATAGCTCACATCACAACTTTCAGCTCACTCCCACCACTTATTCCAACACCAGATCCCTGAACTTCCCATCCCAGACCTGTGGAGAGACCTGACAATGCTTTGGCCACGCTACTCTTCCGTCCACTTCTCTGCAATCATGCTCTCTGATTGACTAAAGGAGTATTAATTGTGCACAAAAGCCAATTGGCACGGGCCGGAGAAAATGCATCAGGATCCATTCATTGTGGCTGTCAGCAGCAGATTCCCACATGACCTTCCTCTGGCTAGCCGAGCTGAGGAGCACAAAGAGACCTCAGTCTCCACTGCAGCATCTGCTCTGGTCTGCTCTCCTCTGCTCTTCACACATCCATCCATCAGAGGGCTTGACTGATGTAGAGGGTAGCAGTGTCTCCAGGACCACCAACACCACCAGAGAGACATCTGCAGGCTGAGGCATTGTGCCCCAGCACACAGCAGTGGGAATATGGACCGATAGACACAATACAGTCTAGACCAAGAGCATTTACCGGATACAGTTCTACTGAAGTACTCTGTGATTCTGCCGAATATGTTTTATATAAGGATGCAATGCATAATCATGGACATCATGCATGACTATAATGGACAGCTTCTTGACGAGGTCACTCACCTATAAACGTGCGCATTACTGCAGACCTAATCAGTGAGTGTTCCTCATGTCCAAATGAGTCACAGCACCTGTGTTCATAGAGCAACATAAATAAATCACCATGAGAGTGAGTGAGTCAACTGAGTGACAGCGGGTTTGCAGAGGTTGAGGAAGGACCACTAGAATCTAGACCACTGGAACTGTTTACCTCACTCTAGTTCTGTAATGTGTGGGTCTTTGAGAGACAGATGTTCTTTATGAGACTCTAGCTATGTGCCTGTGATGAGCTGGGATCCGAGAGCCAAAACAGTATGCTATGAAATATGTATTTCTATATGTATATACTTTTTCATTTATTTTTTATTTAAAAAATGTTACCAATTTCGTGGGATCCAATGGTAAATGGTTAAATGGTAAAGGTTAAAGAAACAACAACAAAAAAAGAAAGAAAAAAAATATCAGAGCAGACTGTCCATGAGACTGGATCTGGAGCGATCTGATTGGTGACACCTTTCACCTGCACACAGAGCAGCACAAGGGAACACAACACAGAGAGGAGTGGGGATGAATAGAAAACAGGAGATAAAGAGACAGGTAAGAGAGAGGCTTGTGAAGAGAGGTAAGAAGTCATGGCTGAATAGAAGAGCTGACAGGGTGGGTGCAGTGGGCGGTTTGGACCCCCCTCTTACCTTTGATAACGAGCGAGTGCGATACGAAGGGCGGGAGTGAGACAGCGAGGGCTCTAGTGTGTTAGAGATATGAGGAATCCTTCCATCCTCTTTCCTGTGGGGCACAGAGGAAAAGTCAGAGTCATTGACATTTATATATCATGACTTTATGTGGGTACGATTAGTCTATTACAGTTGAAAAATCAGGTTAGGTTGCTTTTGAGTGGAAAATATCTGGTAGAGATCACATATATGGTAGTGTGAATTCTGGCATTATAGAGTTCCAAGTTTTGCCCTCACCACATTAGAGAGAGGAACATGCTAACACCGTGGATCATGTGACTGAGCTGAATGTCTTTCCAGTCTCTCAACAGTAAATACTTGGGGTTAAACCAGACTTGTTTTTCTGCCTTGTTCCACTAGCCCACAGTATTGTTTCCTGAGCCTGTGAAGTGGTGAGGACAGGCTATAACTAGGGCTGTCAGGAATCTGGGATGTCTGAACCATTGAAAAATAACTACTAAGTAATTCTAATTGTATTTTCTGAACAACACAGAGGGAAAAGGGAGGTTAAGATCTCCTACTCCCTCCCTCTGTCTGTGCACGTTTTCTCTGGTGACAGGATCTTATTAGCATCCTGGCCAGAGCTGTATACTGAGTCAAAACATGTTACTTCACACAACGTCTCACAAAGCAGTCAACTGCTGGATTGACTGGCAGTCAGGCTTTCAACGGCCCATATACAATCAATGAATGAGCCTCTCTGCATTCTGCACACAAACCTTGAGCAGAGGGCACCATTACTGAGCCTTTAAGCTGGAAGCGCTCTATTAACTTTAGCTGTCTCTTCTTGAAAAGCATGTCGAAAAAATGATTTCACCTTAAATTCCTATTTCTAACAACTCAAATAAGAATTTCCAACATTTCTTTTTTGCATCTTGATGTTTTTTTGGTGCAATAACAACGTTCTATCAGGCAGTTAATCAGTTAGAAGAAGGTCACACCAGCAATGCTATCAGGTGGTGTATAGTGCAATGTAGAGGTACAAATATTTTAACGTTATAACGTTTAAACGAAATTGGGATCTTTAACGTTAATATTTTTTTTTTTTTTTCCCCCACAAAATTTGAATCACAGTGAAGCTGGCTCGCCTGCTTTTTCTCTTTGCTAATGATGCGAGTGTGTGTTCAGTCTTCGGTCTGTTGCGTATAGAATATCCTAGCCTATTCTTTGATAACAGGCCCTGCTTTACTGAAGTTGCGAGACATTGTAAGCCAAGAAATTATGAAAAAAAGCATTCCATTGCAAGATTGCCAGAAGATAGGCCTACTGCACAGTTCTGAATCCATCTGCCTGGTGGCTGACATGCTTATAGTGTGTCCCTCCCCACTCTCTCCGTCCCTTGCTAGCTCACTATGAAAGATGCGAGTGCTTGTGTTCTCTGAAGTACTAATCAGTCTCCTCCGTTCCAAAAATACTGAATCTTAGGAGTCGATTCTTAGCGGAAGACGCGTTATTTTTCTACTAAAAAGCTTGGTAAGTCACGGTATTTAACACATTTTAAAGTACGTTTTTAGGAGAGTGTAGGCAGCTCAAGATTAGTTGCTTGACTTCTGGATGCCTAGTGATGGATGTTAGTCCTGCTTCAGAAGCGGCATTCTTTTACAGAAAAGTAAAATGCCAGTTCAGTGGCACTTCAAAACTACGGTATATTCGGAAAGTATTCATACCCCTTGACTTTTTCCACATTTTGGTACGTTACAGCCTTATTATATAAAACAGCCTATATATTAAAATTGATTAAATTATTTTGCCCCCTCATCAATGTACACACAATACCCCATAATGACAAAGAAAAAATATATTAAAGATAAAAAACAGAAATACCTTATTTACATAAGTATTCAGATCCTTTGCTATGACACTTGAAATTGAGCTCAGGTGCATCCTTGAGATGATTCTACGACTTCATTGGAATCCACCAGACAACCCGCTTGGAGTTTGACAAAAGGCACCTAAAGGACTCTGACCATGAGAAACACGATTCTCTGGTCTGATGAAACCAAGATTGAAGTCTTCGGACTGAATGTCATGTGTCACGTATGGAGGAAGCCTGGCACTATCCCTACGGTGAAGCATGGTGGCGGCAGCATCATGCCGTGAGGATGTTTTTCAGTGTCAGGGACAGGGAGACTAGTCAGGATCAAGGGAAAGAAGAACGGAGCAAAGTACAGAGAGATCCTTGATGAAAACGTGCTCCATAGCTCTCAGGACCTCAGACTGGGGCGAAGGTTCACCTTCTAACAGGACAACGACACACAGCCAACATAACACAGGAGTGGCTTCGGGACAAGTCTCCGAATGTCCTTGAGTTGCCCAACCAGAGCCCGGACTTGAACCCGATTGAACATCTCTGGAGAGACCTGAAAATAGCTGTGCAGCGATGCTCCCCATCCAACCTGAAAAATCTTGAGGGGATCTGAAGAGAAGAATGGGAGAAACTCCCCAAATACAGGTGTGACAAGCTTGTAGTGTCATACCAAAGAAGACTCAAGGCTGTAATCTCTGCCAAAAGTGCCTCAACAAAGTACTGAGTAAATGGTCTGAATAGTTACGTAAATGTGACATTTCAGTTTTTATTTATTTATACATTTGCAAACATTTCTAAATTCCTGATTTTGCTTTGTCATTATGAGGTATTGTGTGTAGACTGATGAGGGGGAAAAACTACTTAATCTATTTTAGAATAAGGCTGTAACATAACAAAATGTGGAAAACGTCAAGGGGTCTGAATACTTTCCGAATGCATTGTATCTCCAGAAAAGGTTATATGTCTGCATTTAAAAAGCCGTAGTGTACCCTTATAGACAAACATGTTGTAGCCAAGGTGTTTTCAGGGTTATATGACTGCGTTAAATATAACTTTTCGCGGTCATACATACGTAATAGGAAGGAAAACAATACAAAAAAATGGCTGTTTAAACATTAAGCAAAATTGTCCATTTGTCACATCCCAAATGGAATGTCCCTCAAAATGCTTTTCTTAAATTTCAAATGATCCATGTTCTTAAACCATGTTTCCCACATTGTGAGATAATATATGACAAAGAGCAGTTTTATATTACTACTAACCTTAAGTCTGAATATTGATTAATTGACCCCATGGGTCATGAAACCAATTTATGTTGCCCAATATAGTGTGTTGTCAAAAATGTTATCATATTTTTCACCATACCAACCACCTGGTTGAACACTTTTTTGCAAAATTATTGCTTTTTAGCCTTTTTACATTTTAACTATTTATTTTCATTTTCCTACTCTTCAAGGTCTCTACTAACAGAAATGATGCAAAATACTCGCCAATTTAATTCCTGCCATTTAGCTCATATCTTTGGTGACTGAGTTCTTACAGTCCTCTGAGTGGGCAAAGTTAGAGTGCCACAACACTGAACTACAACAACCCAAAAGGATACAAATTATATATACATTGATGCAGGAGTGCTGGGGGAGTTTACGAATCAATTGACGAATCAAGTTCAAGTGAAGATTCTTTTCATATCCACTTCTAAATCCATTGTCAAAACATGCTCTACCAGCCGGTTGAGAAAAGGGTTAAAGTTAAGGAATAAGGATTGTCACAACCAATTGTAACAACCAATCTCTGGTTGGCATGGGAAGGTGAGCTGCTAATATATAAATCCCACTTACACACAAATACACACACACACACACACACTCACAGCACATACGGTCACATGCATGAACACACTCCGTTTGCACGCACACGCACACACACACACACACACACACACACACACACACACACACACACACACACACACACACACACACACACACACACACACACACAAACGAACGCACACACAGACACACACACATTTCCATCACATGGCACAGGGGGTGGTTTGGAGGTTCAATAAGCCAATTTACCAAGCGGTCTTGTTTCTCAGAAATACTTTATCTGCAAATTGCAGCTCTACTCTGAAGGTTTCCCTGTCCATTAACCCTGTTGCATCCCTCAGTGCACACCACTGAACATCACTGACAATACACTGCTGACCTGGAGCAGAGGTGTGTGAATACATTTCTTAATCTCCTCTATAGCCTTTAGCTACGCCCACTTTTGGCAGCACTTCCACATTCCGATTAGCCAGTCTGCCTACTTCCTGTGACACTGGAAAATAGCTATCTACTTGTCTGTCACAAAGTTGTTCTACACTCGGTGCATATTATCAAAATGTGATGTCAGGGGGGCCTCCCGGGTGGCGCGCCAGCTGTGCCACCAGAGACTCTGGGTTCGCGCCCAGGCTCTGTCGTAACCGGCCGTGACCGGGAGGTCCGTGGGGCGACGCACTATTGGCCTAGCGTCGTCCGGGTTAGGGAGGGCTTGGCCGGTAGGGATGTCCTTGTCTCATCGCGCACCAGCGACTCCTGTGGCGGGCTGGGCGCAGTGCGCGCTAATCAAGGTTGCCAGGTGCACGGTGTTTCCTCCGACACATTGGTGCGGCTGGCTTCCGGGTTGGATGCACGCTGTGTTAAGAAGCAGTGCGGCTTGGTTGGGTTGTGTATCGGAGGACGCATGACTTCCAAACTTCGTCTCTCCCGAGCCCGTACGGGAGTTGTAGCGATGAGACAAGATAGTAGCTACTAAAACAATTGGATACCACGAAATTGTGGAGAAAAAGGGGGTAAAAATTCCACAAAAAATAAATAAATAATAGTAATAGTAATTTGATGTCAGCTTTGAAGATGTAATTACTATTTAGCTAAAGTTATTGAACACATCAATAACATGTTAGCTGCCAGAGTGAATTAATTAATTGGACAGCTCAAATCCATTATTTAGCTAGCTAGTTAGCGATTGTTAGCTAGTGAATTGAGGCTTATTTGATCGAATAGAAGTTTCGTAATGCTAAGGTTGTTACAAGTAGGACGTGACATCCCGGCAACTTTAAGAAAAAACACATTAAATCAGAGTTGTTCCTCTTGTTCACATGCATATCTGCCCTCTCATTGGCTAGAATGGTCCCACCTGCCTTGCTTCTTCCTGACTGCCTTGCTATTTTAATTGTATGAGAGGCCACTTGAGTATCTGGTCAATATAATGGATAATCTGTGGTACAGCTATCTGTGGTGTGCCAAGACAACATTAGAGCAAGCTGTTGCAAGGATCAGAAGGTTAGGTGCGACCTTGGTAGATTTCAATGCATCTTTTTGATTGGCTTTCTAAATGAACTGCTTTTTATGCAAAGTGTTTGCTTGATACATTATGATATAGATAGCTAACTGTGGTTCTCAGTATGCTGATTCATACTAAAGACTGAAAATGGGACCTGCTTGGCACTCAGTATTAAGAAGATAGATTGGGGGTGAGGCCCTGCGATAGACTATTGTCCTATCCAGGGGTTATACTTGTACATCAAGCTGCCTGACGCTACAGAAACAGGAGTAGATCCTATGAGCCGTTCCGGCTTGCACAAGCTAATGCAACCCTTTCCTTTATGTCTTTCCTTGATACCATTCACACCTCTGCCCAACATGGGCACAATGGATAAATCCTTTTCAGTGTGACAAACTGTAGGCTACTGATTAACAACAGGTAGCCTACAGCCTATGCGCCCTGTCCCCTCTGCCTCGGGAAAACAAAGCCGCTACATCACGCATTTAGCTATATAAGCCCATTGATTTCGGTACAAATTGTGAATGTGATCAATTTTACCAGCTTCGGCTGGTTAGGCTGCCTAGACATTTTCATTCCAAATTATTGACTGAAATTAATTTATCAACATAGTGATGACATAGACTGTGTGAATAACTTTTTAATTATAGGTGCTTAGACGTTGCAACCCTGCATAAAGCAAGCTCAGCCCTATTTGTTCTCTATTATATTGCAGTTGTTATCTCTGTGTCCCTATTCATCCTCCCTAGGGTCCAGAAGATTTAGAAAAACTCATAGCCCACTGTGAGTGTTTTACAGTTTTATGGTTGGAAAACTGTTCCATAGACATCTAAATGTCCTTTCACTATTTATAGGAGTTCAGCTATCCAGAATACATCATTGTTCCAGTGCACCAGGGTAGAGAGAGGGGTGGAAACAGAGACATCTTCACTTTACATCTTCGCTCTACACCTTCACATTTCATAAAGTCATCCCATGTTTGGTTTATGCATCATTATAGATCATCCTGTAAATAAAGTTAATTGTATACTCTGTTTTCTTTAACATTACATTAGTAAATGTTGCATTAGATAATGCCAATCAATCGTATAATGGATTCAATCACCACTTGATGAAAAATGATGCATATCTCTTTTGGTTTTATTGGCATACTTGCTGTAGTCTGATCTTTTTGGGATAGAATATGATCTACTAATGTCTAGGCCATTTCATTCATTGCCAAAATTAGGGGGCAGGGAAGAAACTTGCCAGAAGTGAACATGGGTAGTATAGTAGTAGTTGGCTAGAATGCATTGGTGATTCACATTGTCCTATGTAAACAGAGGACATTCAAGAGATTTCATGAACAGTAGTTCTTATAACATAGGATGACCCTATTACAGCAATTATGATGCTATTTGTTTGCCTGCTTCTTTCATTTTGGCTCTATAGTATTTTCAGATGGCTGAAAGTGGTTGTCAGTTTCTATGTCACCCTAGGCAGGCCTAGACAGAAATGCTCCTTTACTATAATTATTTCATAGATTCAATATGAAAACACAGTAGAAAGACAGAGAGCTCATGTCAAAAGCTTTTCTAAACCAAAAACATGGCCGTCATAATACTGTCCCATTAAAAAGCAGGGTCTTGCTGCGCTTATGCCAACCAACAACAGCGCAACACGCTGGCATCAGGTATTAGTCTGGTTTAGATAGCGGCTGGGTAAAGCCCAGGCACTAATACACAGGGAGTCACTACAGGTACGGAGCGATTAGAAGGATCAGCCTGAATCCTGTCACCTCACCCCAGGAACACACAAAGCCTGCTTAATGGCTCTGATAACGGGAGCAGAATGTGTGCGTGCGCGTGCCTATCAATGGCAGCTTAAAAGCCACCTAACAACGCACACATACAGGGAGTGTATCATCATCATTTCACTAAGGGTGAGTTTTAACAGAAGGCGAGTTTGACAGAGATAAGAGATGATGGTCTCACAGTGTGACTGATGACAGCACCAATACTATCCTATATGTGTCACATCACAATACCAATTAGCAGGACACCTACCATACGATGAATGTTCTAAAAAATACACTGATACACCAAGTCCAGATCAATGGTTTTTCGCACCTCTGAGTTAGCACTATATAATCTATTTTTATTTAATAGTGACACTGGCCTAACTGACAGATTGGTGCTGGTGGTCATCCATGCGTGCCTCAGTTAACATTCTCTAACGGAGGAGTGATTGGCAGACAGAGGGAATGTCCTGGTCCAGGGCTAATCTGGGGAACTGAAACAGAGAATGAGTCATGCAACCATTACATAATACAGCTGTCCAAAAATAACCCCAGGCGAAGAGGACAAGAGGTCACCAACCTTCAATCACAACTGATTAAGATGCCACTACTACCATGAATGCTATGTGTGGGTGTTTGTTTGTGTGTCCCACACCGACCGTGGAAACTTCCAGTCAGGAGAGCATTTTAAACCTGGACAGCCTTCCTCCTCACAGTACTGCTGGGTCATGGGCTCTGAGAAGAAAATGCAAATTAGCTCGCTCTCCTCCCCTGATGGGTGTGGAGTACACCTGGAAATACAAATTAACTGGACAGGTTTGCATGTATTACAACAAAATGGAACGACATTCATTTCTTTGGTCCCTGAGCTGCAGCGATAGAGTGAAAGAGAAAGAAGATAGCGAGAGAGCGGGAGAGTGAGAGAGAGAGAATCTGGAGTGTCCTTTGACCTTGAGAAAGAGGAGAGAGAGAGATAGAAAGGAGAGAGGAGAGAGTGAGGAAAAGAAGAAAGAGAGAAGGAAAAGAAAGTGAGCAAGAACATGTTTGCGCCAAGACAATAGCTCAATATCCTCAGTCCAAGGCTCGCAGTTGGGTATAATCCATACCAGTCATACTGTATAAACATATCCTGCAGTCCATTGATACGCCTGCAATGTGGAGGGCAAATTCTCACTCATTATTGGTGCAACCAAGAGATGGATACCATGGTAAAAATTCAATTTGATCTAGTGATTAACTTCAGCAGCAAAATCAAGTCTGTTGAGGAGTGCTTATATTATAAAGTTTGATACCAACATGTACTTAATGAATGAGGTATCAAAGCATAATAGTAAAAGCATAATCAAGACACAGAGTATAAAACATTTACATTCAAAGGTATTGAATGTGTCACTGACACAAATTGTTATCTCATCTAGATTGCAAACGTAGCCTACAGACATAAAACCATGAATCCATGCACTATCATCAGATTATTGGATCGTTATCATGTATACAACCACTCTACTACGCCAACATGTTCAGTAATCCCCTGCCATCTTAAAGCTAACAACAGCTAGAGTTAATGTTGCTGTCTTCCTTTCCCTCTGCCCCATTCCACTGGTCATCTACCCACACACACATTATAGTTACCGGGAGCTTATCCAGCCAATCCAGCCAGCCAGGACACAAACAGACAGGAGGCAATCAAATCAACTGCAGCAGCTAATGCACAATGAAAGCAGAGTTACTTACTCTAGGCATCAGTGTGTGAGCAGAGAGCAGAGCGCAGAGGCAGGGTCCAGCATCGGATGAAGAAATCAGCTGAAGATCAGCACTGCTCTATGCAGCAGAACCTAGCCAGGAGACCGTTGATGGAAAGTGCTGGAGACACCTATATTCTCTCCTTCTCGCTCTCTCCGTATTTCACCTGCTCTTAGTTTCTCCCTCCCTCTTTTACTTACTTGCTTCACAGAGTGGTCTTTCACTATCCCTCACCACCAAATGTCTTCCCACTTTCTCTCTTTCCTTCTGTGACACTACCTCTCTGTCTGACTCAGTCGTAGTGCTCTGACACCTGCTGTCAGAGCTCAGCCTCTCCTGTCAGAGGATACTGTGGAAAGCTCCCCCTACCTTCCTCTCACACATATACTCCCTATCTCTCTTTGTTCCTCTCCATCCCTCTCTCTCTCTTTCCTCACGCACTCTCACATGTACACACACAACACATGCACATATTCTCTCTTTCCCTCTCTCCCCCTCCCCCTCTCTCTCTCCTTTCTCTAACTATAACAAGGGAGATGGAGAAGCATGTCCATCCAAGCTGTTAGTTATTGGTTCATTTAGCATTCCTCTCACTTTGACTCCTCGATAAAAGGGCAATGTTCATATGAGTGACGAGAGTGCAGTGGGTGTATGGAGTGGCGGAGACTCATGATGTGAAGTGCTAACTCACTCACTCATCCCTGCTGCGCCAGCTGGCGCATAGGGCAGCAACAAAGCCACTCCAGTCTCCGGCCATCTTCTCTAGCTCTGCTGATGTTGTTGAAGCTCGATCTCGATTATTCTCCGCCACGTTGTCTTGGGCCTCCCACTCTTACGTCTGCCCTCTGGAGTCCAAAGGACAGCTATTCTTGGGATAGAGTCTGTACTCTTTCTCATGAAGTGTCCAATCTAGCTCCAGCAGCATCTCTTGAGTATGGAATCCATGGCTTCCTGCTTCATTTGTCTAAGTATTTTTGATATTGTGTTTGGCCGGAAGATGTGCATGATTCTCCAGAGACAAGTTGTGTGAAAGATTGTTTTTTCAGGTCTGCTTCTGTTATTTTCCAGCATTCTGAACCATAAAGTAGAGTTGCCAGTACACAGCTCTGGTATATTTTGTGGTTTTATTTGTGCTGTATGGTCCAGATTTCCAAAACTTCATAAAAATATATTTTGCTTTATTGATTCTGGTGCAAATGTCTTTGCTGGTGCCTCCATTATTGCATATTGTGCTAACAAGGTAAGTAAAACTGCGGGTGAACTCCAGGTCCTGTTCCTTGATTTTGACTGCTTTTGCTGTGTTGATGTTGATGGATATGACCTTTGTCTTGCTGCAGTTGATAACCAGGCTGACTTGCTAGCCAAAGGACTGGACTCTGTCAGTTTAGTCTTGTAGACGTTGGTGTGTGATAAAAGAGCCAGGTAATCTGCGAAGTCAAGGTGTTCTAGAGTAGAATACAAGGTCCATCGTTCTCCTCTTGCCTGATCTTCTGTTCGCCACAAGAGTACAGCTGACAAAACACAACCTTTACGAACTCCAGACTTCACAGCAAAGCTCATGTCGCTCGTTCCCACATTGCATGAAAAGTTGCTGTAGAACAGTTTCTTGATGTTAACAACATGGGTAGGGATCCATAAATTCTCAAGATCTTCCATAAACCTTTCCGGTGGATGCTGTCAAGAGCCTTCTGCAAGTCAATGAAGTTGATGTAGAGTTTCCATTGCCACTCACTACATTGCTAAATTATGTTCCTGAGGGGCAAAGATCTGGTTTGTACAGCTCCTACCTCCCCTAAAACTAGCTTGTTCATTCCTAAGCATTTTGTCTACAGAGGAAGACATCTGTTGTACGATCATCTTGCAAAAGATCTTGCAGGGAACAGATAACAGTGTGATGCCCCTCCAGTTGTTGCAATCGGATAGTGTGCCCTTCTTAGGTACCCTTGGTATCTGAAGGTATCTTTCCCTTCATCCAGATCTTAGTGAAGAGTGGGAAAAGGATGTTTGCAGCCAATACTGGATCGATTTTGAACAGCTCTGCATTGAGCTGCTCACTTTCTTTTCCCTCTCTCTTTCTTCTTTTTCTCACTCTCTCCTCTCTCTCCTTTCTATCACTCTCTCCTCTCTCCTTTCTATCTCTCTCTCCTCTTTCTCAAGGTCAAAGGACCCTCCAGATTCTCTCTCTCACTCTCCCGCTATCTTCTTTCTCATTCACTCTATCGCATCATCATTAAACTACTATGTTTACCAGGTCTAGAAACCTATCTCATCCCCCACTGAGCCAGACTGATGTCTCTTTCCACCTCCCCTATCAATCCTTACCAGATGGGCTGCAACTTACAGAGGATAGTATCAGAGAAGCTCCCTCTCCTGGTTCCAAGGCCCATGGTGCCTGCTCCTGTCCTCTTGCTCTGAGGCATGATCTCTGGCTGCTGCCTGCTGCAGCTCTACACTGGAGGAGGGTCCACCTGGACCTGCCTGGACCACTGAAACTCAGCTAGACAAAGGACCATGGTGGATGCCCATTGTTAGGGAAACCAAAGGACATTGACGGAAAGAAGACACTTTTCAATCAGATCCACTTTAGCCGACATCCGCATAGCGGTTGTTTTGGGGGTGTCAGATGTGGAACTGCATTGAAGCTGTCAATCCACAAGCTGTTCCTGGCATTATAACTAAAGTGGACATTGCCATTGGCTGCATGGAGTCACATTAACAGAAATTCCATGCAGCCTTGTTTACAAGTTCAAACACTGGAATGTGAGAACTAATCTACACTTCGATTAGGATGATAGAAATCGTCATTATTTCATTTAATGATTTTTCAATTTGAGCATAATTATTCTTATATATAGCCTACACTGTCTCATTTTTAAATTCTAACACGAGTGGGGTAGATGTGGCTTCTTGAAAATGATTGCAAGAGCAGCTGCTCGGTTGATTTGACGACTCAAATGCAGTCCTGACACCGGCAAAACATCCACTATGTGGGTGTCTGCTATCGGCAGTTGATGCTTGATCTGATTGAATCTAGGTCTTACTCCTGCCCACACCAAGTTCAGAGTATATTCTTACAAGTCAGTCCAGAACTCCCTAAAGCACATCCAGAATACCCCTCTCAAAACTTTTTTACAATTTGCTTTTAACAGCCGGTGGTTTCCCCCTGTCTCTCTCCCAGATTAACTACTTTGGCACGCAAACAGATAACGTTTCCTCTCAGGAGACAATGACCAGACCAATTCTCAGGCAGCCTGGATGGGCTGATGAGGCACGTGGTGTGTGAGGCTAGACACACATCTCAATCTGGGCCTCTCAGATTTTGGCATGGCTGCAATAGGATTAGCAGGGGATCATTGTTTCCAAACAGAGGGAATGAGTGAGTCAAACCAGCTCATGGGGAGTCAATATCCCAAATCACTCTCATTGTCAGCCCAGGCAGGGATCCACAAAATGTATTTGAGGAACATTTAGAAAACGTATGTTCTTTGGACTGTGCTGCTAATTAAAGGAATGTACAATACCCCATTTGACTGGAGATTAAACCGGAGATTACTGTCTCCCTCTCTCTCCCGTCAGTTTCTATTTTCATCCCTCTGTTCATGTTCTCCCTTTCCGTTCACTCCCTATCCCTTTGTCACTGTCTTTTCAGTCCCTGCAGTCAACTGTGGAGGCAGCTAGGCTAAACTCTACATTTACACACTGTCATACTGCAGATAATTCACTCCATGCTGAGAGACTAACAATGACTATGTAGGAGGAAGCACAGTCACACTTTATTTGGATAGTCTGGATAGTCCATCTGTAGGGTTAGATTTAGAACAAGTATGGGCAACTTTGATGGGGTCGAGGGCCACAAAAAATCTGAACTCATCATGAGAGGTTGCAGTGGCTTTCGGGTCAGCGTACCCACATCCATCCCCACACATGCACTCAGAGCCGGGCCTAGCCTTTTGGGGGCTGTCATGTCAAATAGTGTCCCCCTGACAAAAAGTGTCCTTCCCTGCCTCACAATGGGATTTGATGAGTTCTAGCTTCCGCTGCTAGGGTTTCAAAATTCTGACCGGCCTACGTAATGAAGTAAAGCGTACGTTGCTATTCTGGTTGCTTGGCTTTATTTTACCTAGCAGTTTTAGTTCTATATCACTACATAAGCGCCCACTTAGTTGTCACAAAATTATTACCTCATAATCGCTATCCAAGGACAGCATTTTTGACGGTGACTAATTGCTGACTACCTACTGCTTCAGAAGACCGAAAAGACTGGAAAGAGAACACTCTTTCTTTACCATATATCGGTCTTTACATAAGAAAATATTGTAAAATAGGAATAAATCATTTAAGCTGTTTTTAGATTGACATTGCTAGCTACTGTACTTATTTACCTCAGTCTGCCTAGTCAGCTAGCTAGCCAGACAGTTGTATTTAGCTAACGTTAGCTAGCTAGCTAACTGTTATTGTAGCTTTCTGTTTGTATGTAGCTTGCACTTCAATGGCATACCTTGAGAAGATTTTCTTCTATCTTCCAACTAGACAAAGTACTATGAAGGCACCACTGATCTCGACAAGAGGCGCAACATTCAAAGAGGGCTGAGAAATTCACAATTCAGGTTAACATTAAGCAGTTAACTTACATTAGATAACTGGAAGGATTTAGTTACAGTACCAGTCAAAAGTTACCACACCTACAATTAGGTTATTTTTTTTACTATTTTCTACATTGTAGAATAATAGTGAAGACATCAAAACTATGAAATAACACATATGGAATCATGTAGTAACCAAAAAGTGTTAAACAAATCAAACTAGATTTTAGATTCTTCAAAGTAGCCACCCTTTGCCTTGATGACAAATTTGCACAGTCTTGGCATTCTCTCAACCAGCTTCACCTGGAATTATTTTCCAACAGTCTTGAAGGAGTTCCCACATATGCTGAGGACTTGTTGGCTGCTTTTCCTTCACCCTGCGGTCCAACTCATCCCAAACCATCATCTCAATTGGGTTGAGGTCGGGTGAATGTGGAGGCCAGGTCATCTAATGCAGCACTCCATCACTCTCTTTCTTGATTATATAGCCATTACACAGCATGGATGTGTGTTGGGTCATTGTCCTGTTGAAAAACAAATTATAGTTCCACTAAGTGAAAACCAGATGGGATGGCATATCGCTACAGAATGCTGTGGTAGCCATGCTTGTTAAGTGTGCCTTGAATTCTAAATTAATCACTGACAGTGTTATCACACCTCCTTCTCCATGCTTCATGGTGGGAACCACACATGCAGAGATTATCCGTTCACCTACTCTGTGTCACACAAAGACACGGCAGTTGGAACCCAAAATCTCTCATTTGGACTCATCAGAACAAAGGATATATTTTTACCGGTCTAATGTCCATTTTTCGTGTTTCTTGGCCCAAGCAAGTCTCGTCTTATTATTGGTGTCCTTTAGTAGTGGTTTCTTTGCAGCAATTGGACCATGAAGGCCTAATTCACACAATCTCCTCTGAACAGTTGAGGTTGAGATGTGTCTGTTACTTGAACTCGGTGAAGGAGTTTTTTGGGCTGTAATTTCTGAGTCTGGAAACTCTAATGAACTTATCCTCTGGGTCTTCCTTTCCTGTGGCGGTCCTCATGATCATAGCACTTTTCATCATAGCGCTTAATGGTTTTTACGACTTCACATGAAGTAACTTTCAAAGTTTGTGTTTAGCAGATGTTGTGTGGCGAAATGGTTGTGTTTCTAGCTCTGACAATGTAGTAATATCTAACAATTTTACAACATATACAAAATACACACAAATCTAAGTTAAGGAATGAAATGAACAATATATAAATATATGAATGAGCAATTTCAGAGTGGCATAGACTAAGATACAGTAGAATAGTGTAGAAGACAGTATATACAGTTGAAATCGGAAGTTTACATACACCTTAGTCAAAAACATTTAAACTCAGTTTTCACAATTCCTGACATTTAATCCCAGTAACAATTCCCTGTTTTAGGTCAGATAGCATCACCACTTTATTTTAAGAATGTGAAAAGTCAGAATAATAGTATAGAAAATCCTTTATTTCAGCTTTTATTTCTTTCATCACATTCCCAGTGGGTCAGAAATTTACATACACTCAATTAGTTTTTGGTAGCATTCCCTTTAAATTGTTAAACTTGGGTCAAATGTTTCGTGTAGCCTTCCACAAGCTTCCCACAATACGTTGGGTGAATTTTGGCCCATTCCTCCTGACAGAGCTGGTGTAACTGAGTCAGGTTTGTAGGCCTCCTTTCTCGCACACGCTTTTTCAGTTCTGCCCACACATTTTCTATAGGATTGAGGTCAGGGCTTTGTGATGGCCACTCCAATACCTTGACTTTTGTTGTCCTTAAGCCATTTTGCCACAACTTTGGAAGTATGCTTGGGGTCATTGTCCATTTGTCCAGAACTATTTGCGACCAAGTTTTAACTTCCTGACTGATGTCTTGACATGTTGCTTCAATATAGCCACATCCTTTTCTTTCCACATGATGCCATCTATTTTGTGAAGTGCACCAGTCCCTACTGCAGCAAAGCACCCACACAACATGATGCTGCCACCCCTGTGCTTCACGCTTGGAATGGTGTTCTTCGGCTTGCAAGCATCCCAATTTTTCCTCCAAACGTAACGATGGTCATTATGGCCAAACTGTTCTATTTTTGTTTCATCAGACCAGAGGACATTTCTCCGAAAAGTACAATCTTTTTTCCAGACCGTAGTCTGAAAAAAAAGTATGATCTGTGCAGTTCCAGACTGTAGTCTGGCTTTTTTTATGGAGTTTTGGAGCAGTGGCTTCTTCCTTGCTGAGCGGCGTAAAAGGTTATGTCGACATAGGACTCGTTTTACTGTGGATCTAGAAACTTTGTACCTGTTACCTCCAGCATCTTCACAAGGTCCTTTGCTGTTGTTCTGGGATTGATTTGCACTTTTCGCACCAAAGTACATTCATCTTTAGGAGACAGAACGTGTCTCCTTCCTGAGCAATATGACAGCTGCGTGGTCCCATGGTGTTTATACTTGCCTACTATTGTTTGTACAGATGAACGTGGTACCTTCAGGAGTTTGGAAAATGTCCCAAGGATGAACCAGACTTGTGGAGGTCTACCATTGTTTTTCTGAGGTCTTGGCTGATTTCTTTGGATTTTCCCATGATGTCAAGCAAAGAGGCACTGAATTTGAAGGTAGGCCTTGAAATACATCCACAGGTACACCTCCAATTGACTCAGATGATGTCAATTATCATATTAGAAGCTTCTAAATCCATGACATCATTTTCTATAATTTTCAAGCTGTTTAAAGGCACAGTCAACTTAGTGTATGTAAACTTCTGACCCACTGGAATTGTGATACAGTGAATTATACGTGAAATTATCTGTCTGTAAACAATTGTTGGAAAAATAACTTGTGTCATGCACAAAGTAAATGTCCTAACCGACTTGCCCAAACTATAGTTTGTTAACAAGACATTTTTGGAGTGGTTGAAAAACTACTTTTAATGACTCCAACCTAAATGTATGTAAACTTCCGACTTCAACTGTACATATGAGATGAGTAATGCAAGATATGTAAACATTATTAAAGTGGCCAGTGATTTCAAGTCTATTTATATAGGCAGCAGCCTCTAATGTGCTAGTTATGGCAATTTAACAGTCCGATGGCCTTGAGATAGAAGATGTTTTTCAGTCTCTCAGCTTTGATGTACCTGTACTGACCTCGCCTTCTGGATGATATCAGAGTGACCAGGTAAGGGCTCAGGTGGTTGTTATCCTTGATGATCTTTTTGGCCTTCCTGTGACATCGGGTGATGTAGGTTTCCTGGAGGGCAGGTAGTTTGCCCCCGGTGATACATTGACCATACCGCACCACCCTCTGGAGAGCCCTGTGGTTGCGGGTGGTGCAGTTGTCATAGCAGGCAGTGATACAGCCAGACGGGATGCTCAATTGTGCATCAGTAAAAGTTTGTGAGGGTTTTAGGTGACAAGCAACATTTCTGTTACGCCTTTTTTACCACACTGTCTGTGTGGGTGGACCATTTCAGGTTGTCAGTGATGTGTACGCCAAGGAACTTGAAGCTTTCCACCTTCTCCACTGATGGCGATGTGGATAAGGGGGTGCTTCCTCTGTTGTTTCCTCAAGTCCACAATGATCTCCTTTGTTATGATGACTTTGAGTGAGAGGTAATTTTTTTGGCACAACACTCCCAGAGCCCTCACCTCCTCCTTGTAGGCTGTCTCTTTACTGTTGGTATTCAAGCCTACTACTGTTGTGTCATCAGTAAACTTGATGAATGAGTTGGAGGCGTCCTTGGCCACGCAGTCATGGGTCTACAGCGAGTACAGGAGGAGGCTGAGCACGCACCCCTGAGGGGCCCCTGTGTTGAGGATCAGAGTGGAGGATTTGTTGTTACCTACCCTCACCACCTGGGGGAAGCCCGTCAGGAAGTCCAGGATCCAGTTGCAGAGGGAGGTGTTTAGTCCCAGGGTCCTTAACTTATGAGCTTTGAAGGCACTATGGTGTTGAATGCTCCGCTGTAGTCAATTAATTGCATTCTCACATAGGTGTGCAGGTGGGAAAGGGCTGTGTAATAGAGATTGCATCATCTGTGGATCTGTTGGGGCGAATTCAAATTTGAGTGGGTCTAGGTTTTCGAGGAAAATGGTGTTGATCTGAGCCATGTCAAGCCTTTCAAAGCACTTCATGGCTACAGGCATGAGTGCTACGGGTCGATAGTCATTTAGGCAGTTTTACGGGTGCCTAACCAATTGTGCTATTATGTGTTTTTTTGTGAGTTATTTGTAACTTATTTTGTACACAATGTTTCTGCCACCGTATCTTACAGCAAAAAAATTGCTTTTGGATATCAGGACAGCGATCACTCACCTCGAATTAGACAAAGATTTTTTCTTCAACAAGCAGGAAGCACAGGATACACTGCGAACACCTGACAAGGTCGACATCCCCGTTATTGGCAAGAGAAAGAGACGCAGATACAGAGGACACAGAGTGGGGTGCCTCGTAAGGATCCGGAGAAGGCCAGTGGGAAAGCTAACAGGAAACTGCTCACCCAGAGGTTGCGCTCCTCGTGGCCCGGAGACTTTAATGCAGGGAAACTTAAATCCGTTTAACCTTATTTCTATCAACATGTTAAATGCGCAACCAAAGGGGGAAAAAAAATAAGATCACCTTTAATCCACACACAGAGCCGCATACAAAGCTCTCTCTCGCCCTCCATTTGGCAAATCTGACCATAATTCTATCCTCCTGATTCCTGCTTACAAGCAAAAATTAAAACAGGAAGCACTAGTGACTCGGTCTATAAAAAAGTGGTCAGATGAAGCAGATGCTAAACTACAGGCCTGTTTGCTATCACAGAATGGAACATGTTCCGGGATTCTTCCAATTGCATTGTGGAGTACACTACATCAGTCACTGGCTTTATCAATAAGTGCCTCTAGGACGTTGTCCCCACAATGACTGTATGCACATACCCCAACCAGAAGCTATGGATTACAGGCAACATTCACACTGAGCTAAAGGGTAAAGCTGCCGATTTCAAGGTGCAGGAATCTAACCTGGAAGCTTATAAGAAATCCTGCTATGCCCTCTGAAGAACCATCAAACAGCCAAAGCGCCAATACAGGGCTAAGATTGAATTGTACTACACCCGCTCCGATGCTCGTCTTATGTGGCAGGGCTTGCAAGCTATTACAGACTACAAAGGGAAGCACAGCCGCAAGCTGCCCAGTGACAAGAGCCTACCAGACGACCTAAATCACTTCAATGCTTGCTTCGAGGCAAGCAACACTCTCCATAGTCGATGTGAGTAAGACCTTTAAACAGGTCAACATTCACAAGGCCGTGGGGCCAGACAGATTACTGGGACTTGTGCTCTGGGCATGTGTTGATCACCTGGCAGGAGTCTTCACTGGTATTTTAAACATGTCCCTGATTGAGTCTGTAATACCAACATGTTTCAAGCAGACCACCATACCCATACAACTCCAACACCATCATTAAGTGTGCAGACGACACAACAGTGGTAGGCCTGATCACCGACAACGATGAGACAGCCTATAGGGAGGAGGTCAGAGACATGGCCGGGTGGTGCCAGAATAACAACATATCCCTCAACGTAACCAAGACTAAGTAGATGATTGTGGACTACAGGAAAAGGATGACCGAGCACGTTCCCATTCTCATCGATGGGGCTGTAGTGGAGCAGGTTGAGAGTTTCTAAGTTCCTTGATGTCCACATCACCAACAAATTAGAATGGTCCAAACACACCAAGACACTCGTGAAGAGGGCACGACAAAGCCTATTCCCTTCTCAGGAAACTAAAAAGATTTGGCATGTGTCCTCAGATCCTCAAAAGGTCCTACAGCTGCAACATCGAGAGCATTCCGACTTGTTGCATCACTGCCTAGTATGGCAACTGCTCGGCCTTCGACCGCAAGGCACTACAGAGGATAGTGCGTACGGTCCAGTACATCACTGAGGCTCAGCTGCCTGCTATCCAGGATCTCTACACCAGGTGGTGTCAGAGGAAGGCCCTAAAAAGTGTAAAGGACCCCTCCCACCCCAGTCATAGACTGTTCTCTCTACTACCGCATGGCAAGTGGTACCGGAGTGCCAAGTCTAGGACCAAAAGGCTTCTCAACAGCTTTTACCCCCAAGCAATAAGATTCCTGAACAGGTAATCAAATGGCTACCTGGACCATTTGCATTGGGTCAAACCCTCTTTTATGCTGCTGCTACTCTCTGTTTATCATATATGCATGGTCACTTTAAATATAAATTAATGTACATAATACATTGTACATAATACCTCAATTAGCCCGACTAACCAGTGCCCCCGCACATTGGCTACCCGGACTATCTGCATTGTGTCCCACCACTCACCACCCAACATCTACATGTTGCTAGCTCTGCATTTACAGTGCCTTGCGAAAGTATTCGGCCCCCTTGAACTTTGCGACCTTTTGCCACATTTCAGGCTTCAAACATAAAGATATAAAACTCTATTTTTTTGTGAAGAATCAACAACAAGTGGGACACAATCATGAAGTGGAACGACATTTATTGGATATTTCAAACTTTTTTAACAAATCAAAACCTGAAAAATTGGCCGTGCAAAATTATTCAGACCCTTTACTTTCAGTGCAGCAAATTCTCTCCAGAAGTTCAGTGAGGATCTCTGAATGATCCAATGTTGACCTAAATGACTAATAATGATAAATACAATCCACCTGTGTGTAATCAAGTCTCCGTATAAATGCACCTGCACTGTGATAGTCTCAGAGGTCCGTTAAAAGCACAGAGAGCATCATGAAGAACAAGGAACACACCAGGCAGGTCCGAGATACTGTTGTGAAGAAGTTTAAAGCCGGATTTGGATACAAAAAGATTTCCCAAGCTTTAAACATCCCAAGGAGCACTGTGCAAGCGATAATATTGAAATGGAAAGAGTATCAGACCACTGCAAATCTACCAAGACCTGGCCGTCCCTCTAAACTTTCAGCTCATACAAGGAGAAGACTGATCAGAGATGCAGCCAAGAGGCCCATGATAACTCTGGATGAACTGCAGAGATCTACAGCTGAGGTGGGAGACTCTGTCCATAGGACAACAATCATCGTCGTATATTGCACAAATCTGGCCTTTATGGAAGAGTGGCAAGAAGAAAGACATTTCTTAAAGATATCCATAAAAAGTGTCGGTTAAAGTTTGCCACAAGCCACCTGGGAGACACACCAAACATGTGGAAGAAGGTGCTCTGGTCAGATGAAACCAAAATTGAACTTTTTGGCAACAATGCAAAACGTTATGTTTGGCGTAAAAGCAACACACCATCCCCACTGTCAAACATGGTGGTGGCAGCATCATGGTTTGGGCCTGCTTTTCTTCAGCAGGGACAGGGAAGTTGGTTAAAATTGATGGGAAGATGGATGGAGCCAAATACAGGACCATTCTGGAAGAAAACCTGATGGAGTCTGCAAAAGACCTGAGACTAGGACGGAGATTTGTCTTCCAACAAGACAATGATCCAAAACATAAAGCAAAATCTACAATGGAATGGTTCAAAAATAAACATATCCAGGTGTTAGAATGGCCAAGTCAAAGTCCAGACCTGAATCCAATCGAGAATCTGTGGAAAGAACTGAAAACTGCTGTTCACAAATGCTCTCCATCCAACCTCACTGAGCTCGAGCTGTTTTGCAAGGAGGAATGGGAAAAATATTCAGTCTCTCGATGTGCAAAACTGATAGAGACATACCCCAAGCGACTTACAGCTGTAATCGCAGCAAAAGGTGACGCTACAAAGTATTAACTTAAGGGGGCTGAATAATTTTGCACGGCCAATTTTTCAGTTTTTGATTTTTTAAAAAGGTTTGAAATATCCAATAAATGTCGTTCCACTTCATGATTGTGTCCCACTTGTTGTTGATTCTTCACAAAAAAATACAGTTTTATATCTTTATGTTTGAAGCCTGAAATGTGGCAAAAGGTCGCAAAGTTCAAGGGGGCCGAATACTTTCGCAAGGCACTGTATGTATGTCATATTGAGGTACTGGTATCTAGTTATAACTTAACCCCGATCAATCAAATGGATAGGTGTAAGCAATTATGGTAATTCCAACATTGTTTAACTAGGTATATTGGCTAGACAGACACCGACAGAGAGAGAGGGGGGAGGAGGAAGAAAGTGAGAAAGAAAGGATGAGAGGGAGAGAGAGGTGTGTGAAGAGTGAAAGATAGAGAGAGAGAAACAGAGAGAAAAATCCGTGCAAATGTACTTAGACTTGAGTATTTGGAAAACGCTTGTCTTTGAACATCTACCTTGGAAAGGATACCCAGCCACACCGGAGGGTTATTTTCACTGAAGAGAAGGAGGCCGTGCTGACCGAGAAGCATGCTGGCCATTTGGGAGTGAAGCACATGATTGCCAAAATCAACCTACGCATCTTCTGGCGTGGGATTGTCAAGGATGTGGATAGCTGGGCAAGTGAAATAGCCTTTTGTTTATCAATCACATTGCATTATATCTGAAATGATTTGATTTCAATGAATGTCATATCAGAGAGCACACAATGTTTAAATTTGTCACTGTGGCTAAAGGTCGGTACCTCTCTAGCCTGCTAGAAGTTTGAGTGAGTGAAGACTGTGGCGCTGTAGTTGAAGCCCATCAAAAAGTGTCACAATTCATATTTCGCCCTAATACATTTTTTTTTGTAATGGTTGCTTTATTTGACCACAGCAGAGTTAAATATTATAGAATGTCAAATCAAATAATATTTTGTTGGTTACATACACATGGTTAGCAGGTTAGCTAGTGATAATTTTGTTAGAGTGGCCAATGGTTTCAAGTCTGTATGTAGGCAGCAACCACTCTGTGTTAGTGATGGCTGTTTCACAGTCTGATGGCTTTGAGATAAAAGCTATTTTTCAGTCTCTCGGTCCCAGCTTTGATGCACCTGTACTGACCTTGCCTTCTGGATGGTAGCGGGGTGAACAGGCAGTGGCTCAGTTGGTTGTAGTCCTTGATGATCATTTTGGCCTTCCTGTGACATCGGGTGCTGGGCGGTGCAGTTGCCGTACCAGGCAACAGCCCAACAGGATGCTCTCAATTGTGCATCTGTAGAACTTGAGAGGGTTTTAGGTGACAAGCTACATTTCTTCAGCTGTTGCGCCTTCTTCACCACACTGTCTGTGTGGGTGGACCATTTTAGTTTGTCCGAGATGTGTACACTGAGGAACTTGAAACTTTCCACCTTCTCCAATGCTGTTCCGTCGATGTGGATTGGATGGTGCTCCCTCTGCTGTTTCCTGAAGTCCACAATCATCTCCTTTGTTTTGTTGACACCACATTCACAGAGCCCTCACCTCCTCCCTGTAGGCCGTCTCGTCGTTGTCGGTGATCAAGCCTACTACTCTTGAGTCGTCTGCAAACTTGATGATCGAGTTGGCGGCGTGCATGGCCACACAGTCATGGGTAAACAGAGAGTACAGGAGGGGGCTAAGCACGCATCCTTGTGGGGCCCCAGTGTGGAGGATCAGCGAAGTGGAGATGTTTTTTCCTACCTTCACCACCTGGAGGCGGCCAGTCAGGAAGCCCAGGACTCAATCGCACAGGGCGGGGTTGAGACCCAGGGCCTCAAGCTTAATGATGAGCTTGGAGGATACTATGGTGTTGAATGCTGAGCTGTATTCAATGAACAGCATTCTTACATAGGTATTCCTCTTGTCCAGATGGGATAGAGCAGTGTGCAGTGTGATGGCGATTGTGTATCATCTGTGAACCTATTGGGGCGTTATGCAAGTTGCAGTGGGTCTAGGGTGACAGCTAAGGTGGAGGTGATATGATCCTTGACTAGTCTCTCAAAGCACTTAATGATGACAGAAGTTAATGCTATGGGGCGATAGTCATTAAGTTCAGTTACCTTTGCCTTCTTGGGTACAGGAACAATGGCCATCTTGAAGCATGTGGGGACAGCAGACTGGGATAGGTAGAGATTGAATATGTCCGTAAACACACCAGCCAGATGGTCTGTGCATGCTCTGAGGACGCGGCTAGGGATGCCGTCTGGGCCGGCAGCCTTGCGAGGGTTAACACGTTTAAATGTCTTACTCACGTCGGTCAGGGACAAGAAGGGGGAGGTATGCAGTCCTTGGTAGCAGGCCGTGTCGGTGGCACTGTATAATTCTCAAAGCGGGTAAAGAAGGTGTTTAGTTTGTCTGGAAGCAAGACGTCGGTGTCTTTAATGTGGCTGGTTTTCTTTTTGTAGTCTGTGATTGCCTGTAGACCTTGCCACATACGTCTTGTGTCTGAGCCGTTGAATTGTGACTCCACTTTGTCCCTATACTGACGTTTTGCTTGTTTGATTGCCTTGCGGAGGGAATAACTACACTGTTTGTATTCTGCCATATTCCTGGTCATCTTTCTGTGGTTAAATGCGGTGGTTCGCGCTTTCAGTTTTGCTCGACTGCCGCCATCTATCCACGGTTTCTGGTTAGGGTAGGTTTTAATAGTCACAGTGGGAACAACATCTCCTGTGCACTTCCTTATAAACTCACTCACTGAATCAGCGTACAAATCTATATTATTCTCTGAGGCTACCCGGAACACAGTCCGCGTGAACAAAACAATCTTGAAGCATTCTGATTGGTCAGACCAGCGTTGAATGGTCCTAGTCATGGGTACGTCCTGTTTGAGTTTCTGCCTATGTGGGGGAGAAAAAAAATGGAGTTGAGGTCGGATTTCCCGAACGGAGGGCGGGGGAGGGCCTTGTATGCATTGTGAAAGTTAGAGTAGCAGTGATCCAGAGTTTTGCCAGCCCGGGTACTACAATTGATATGCTGATAGAATTTAGGTAGCCTTGTTCTCAAATTCGCTTTGTTAAAATCCCTAAATACAATAAATACAGCCTTCGGATATATGGTTTCCAGTTTGCATAGTCTAGTGGAGTTCCTTGAGGGCCGTCGTGGTGTCAGCTAGGGGGGGATATACACTGCAGTGACAATAACCGACGGGAACTCTCTTGGGAGATAATAATGACGGCATTTGATTGTGAGGAATTCTAGGTCCGGTGAACAGAAGGACTTGAGTTCCTGTATGTTGTTACAATTACACCATGAGTCCTTAATCATGAAACATACACCCCCGCCTTTCTTCTTCCCTGAGAGATGTTTATTCCTGTCGGCGTGACGCACAAAGAATCCAGGTGACTGTACAAACTCTGACAGCATGTCCCCAGAGAGTTATGTTTCCATGAAACAAAGTATGTTACAATCCCGAATGTCTCTCTGGAAAGCAACCCAAGCCCTAATTTCGTCTACCTTGTTAACTAGAGACTGGACATTAGCGAGTAAAATACTTGGAAGCGATGGGTGGTGTGTGCGCCTCCAAAATCTGCCTAGAAGGCCGCTCTGTCTACCTCTCTTGCGGCAATGTTGTTTTGGGTCAGCCTCTGGAAACAGTTCGATTGCCTTGGGTGGTAATTTTTCCAACAATTGTTTACAGACAGATTATTTCACTTATAATTCACTGTATCACAATTCCAATGGGTCAGAGGTTTACATGCACTAAGTTGACTGTGCCTTTAAACAGCTTGGAAAATTCCCAAAAATGATGTAATGGCAAAGGACCTTGTGAAGATGAGGAAACAGGTACAAAATTATCTATATCCACAGTAAAACAAGTCCTATATCTACATAATCTGAGAGGCCGCTCAGCTAGGAAGAAGCCACTGCTCCAAAACGTCAAGAAAAAAGACAGACTACGGTTTGCTGAACTGAACATGGGGACAAAGATCATACTTTTTGGAGACATGTCCTCTGGTCTGATGAAACAAAAAAATAACTGTTTGGCCATAATGACTTCGTTATGTTTGGAGGAAAAAGTGGGAGGCTTGCAAGCTGAAAAACACCATCCCAAACGTGAAGCACGGGGGTGGCAGCATCATGTTGTGTGGGTGCTTTGCTGCAGTAGGGACTGGTCTTCCAAATGGACTAGGACCCCAAGCATGCTTCCAAAGTTGTGGCAAAATGGCCAACAAAGTCAAGGTATTGGAGTGGCCATCACAAAGCCCTGACCTCAATCCCATAGAAAATGTATGGACAGAACTGAAAAAGCGTGTGCGAGCAAGGAGGCCTACAAACCCGACTCAGTTACGCCAGCTCTGTCAGGAGGAACGGGCCAAAATTCACCCAACTTCTTGTGGGAAGCTTGTGGAAGGCTACCCGAAACGTTTGACCCAAATTAAACAATTTAAAGGCAATGCTACCAAATACTAATTGAGTGTATGTATGTAAACTTCTGACACTGGGAATGTGGTGAAAGAAATAAAAGCATTATTCTAGGCTATTATTCTGATATTTCACATTCTTAAAATAAAGTAGCGATCCTACCTGCCCTAAGACAGGGAATTTCTACTAGGATTAAATGTCAGGAATTGTGAAAAACTGAGTTTAAATGTATTTGGCTAAGGTGTATGTAAAGTTCCGACTTCAACTGTAGGTCATATTCTGTCTTCAATGTTTTTTTGGGAGTGTTTTTTTTGTCACAATTTGTTTTAGTTTTTCCGTTAGTCAGACATATTTGGTTGGTTAGAGTGTTGGGCCAGTTATCAAAAGGTTGCTGGATCAAATCCCCGAGCTGACAAGGTAAACATCTGTCATTCTGCCCCTGAACAAGGCAGTTAACCCACTGTTCCCCGGTAGGCCGTCATTGTAAACACGAATTTAACTGACTTGCCTAGTTAAATAAAAGTTCAATAAAAAAAAAAAAAGTGTCAATAGATATCCCTTTCCTACCCCCTCCTCCAGGTTTGGATGAACGGCCCAACCAAACCCTCAAGAATACCATGGGCGAGTCCCTTGATGGGTACCAGGAAGACAAACTGAAGGTAATTCTCTTTGCACTCAGCCGCAGCGTCCAGGCCTCCACCAAGTACTCGCCCTATCGCCTGCTGTATGGACGGGAGCCGCAGCTGTTGACTGAGGTAAACAATGCAATTGTATATACAATTATTGTATATCGTCTCTGTTGTCTTTCAAATTTGTGAACTACTGAATTAGTAATTTGCCATTTTATTAGTAATCAGAATTAGCAATCTGTAATTTGTGATTTACTGAATTATTGTTGTTGTTTGTCTATTGCTATTTTTGTATAAAATAGTTTCAGATCACTGAAACTCCACCGGTGGTGCTCAAGGTTGTCGAACCAGATCAGAACACCTTCAAGAACCATCTTCAGGCATGGGATAAGAAGGATGTGGAGGTTTTGGAGCAGGTAAAAATGATTGTCCGCTATAAATTTATTATCTCCAAGAGATATGAAAGATATTTATTATATTAAATATAATTGCATTTATTTCTGTTATCAATCAAGGTGAGACTGAACATCGACAAGGTGCAGGAGAAACAGGAGAGATACCAGAGGAGAATCAAGATGGGGACCAAGTGCTTCCACATCCGGGCGAATGACGGTTTGGAAGAAGGACGAAAGGAAGGCAAGACCTAGGAAACCTCGCTGCTCTTTCACTCCAAGCTGAGGTCACCATCCATTATGTACCTCTTCAATTTAACTCTTCAATTGACTTTAGGACCATCGGGTGTCCAAACCCCCCATGTGGTGTCCCATCCATCAGAGCCAGTGAGTTAAGATTAGTCTGATTCTCTGAGCTAAGAGCCGGAGGGGGACCAGCTTGAGGTAGGCTATACCTTCAAAAACTGTTGAAAAGTACATATCTCCCAGTTATAACACTGCACTAATCCATCAAATTTTCTCACAGGTGGCTTGTGTCAGATTGGAGGTGGAAGGCACAGGGGTTTGTCAGATAGTGAATCTAAAGGCTAACCACTGGGTCACGTTAAGTAACCTCCGCTGCCAGGTAAGTACTGTTATGGTGTATGATTCCAGTGATCATGACACCACCCCAGAGTTTAATCTAACATTTAATTTAAATTCAATAATTCAATACCTGTATTTTTACATACCTGATCTTATGTCTCTGTCTCCTAACCGGTTCCCTTTAACTCCCTTTAACTCTGCTCCTGTTCTCCAGGACCTAGGCTTTCTGCCTAACACCCAGACGTGGATCCACCTGATGTCCTCCATTACCAACCACCCTCCAACTTTTCATTACATCATTAACAGCTACTGTTGTTGTCATGTTGTCATTATCTGCTTGGAACATTTCTTGGTCTATCATAATGGGCACATAATATGAGAGATACAAAGATGAACTAAAAACACTAGAATTGCAAACACTCAGAACAAAGGGAGCAGCAGTGCCTGGACTTCGCAGTCTCCGAGAACAAATGACAGGCAGAACCTCCCACCCACACAGCACCCACCCTCCTCTCTATTCCACACACCATAATTCAGTGTTTCAGTCTCTGTTTGCCATGCAAGTGTTCAAAAAAATCTGTGAACATAAAATAATGACACACCTGAACCAAAAAAAGATCAATGTTTATATATTTAAATCTTAAATATTGCCAGGTTGGTTTTCACAGCTGTTTCAGATGGTGTTCATTGTTGCAAATTATAAGGTATCCCTTGATGGTATTTGTTAGTTCAAAATTATACATTGTTGTATCCTAACACCTACAATAGATACGTATGGTACATTCAGAAAGTATTCAGACCCCTTGACTTTTTCCACATTTTGCTTAGTTACAGCCTTTCCCCCCCTAGTCAATCTACACACAATACACCATAATGAAAAAGCAAAAGCAGGTTTTTAGAAATTTTAGCAAATTTATAAAAAACACAAAATATCACATTTACATAAGAATTCAGACCCTTTACTCAATACTTTGATGAAGCACCTTTGGCAGTGATTACAGCCTTGAGTCTTATTGGTTATGACGCAACAAGCTTGGCACAACTGTAATAGGGTAATTTCTCCCATTCTTCTCTGCAGATCCTCTCAAGTTTTGTCAGGTTGGATGGGGAGCATCACTGCACAGCTATTTTCAGGTCTCTGCAGAGATGTTCGATTGGGTTCAAGTTTGGGCTCTGGCTGGGCCACTCAAGGACATTCAGAGACTTGTCTCGAAGCCACTCCTGCGTTGTGTTGGCTGCGTGCTTAGGGTCGTTGTCCTGTTAGGTCCTGAGCACTCTGGAGCAGGTTTTCATCTAGGATCTCACTGACCACTCTCCCAATTCCTGCCACTGAAAAACATCCCAACAGCATGATGCTGCAACCATCATGCTTCACCGTAGGGGTGGTGCCAGGTTTCCTCCAGATGTGACGCTGGCATTCAGGCCAAAGAGTTCAATCCTGGTTTCATCAGACCAGAGAATATGAGAGTCCTTTAGGTGCCTTTTTGCAAACTCCAAGCGGGTTGTCATGTGCCTTTTACTGAGGAGTGGCTGCTGTCTGGCCACTCACCATAAAAGCCTGATTGGTGAAGTGCTGCAGAGCTGGTTATCCTTCTGGAAGGTTCTCCCATCTCCACAAAGGAAATCTGGAGTGCTGTCAGAGTGACCATTGGGTTCTTGGTCACTTCCCTGAGCAAGGCCCTTCTCCCCCAATTGCTTAGTTTGGCCAGACAGCCAGCTCTAGGAAGAGTCTTTGTGGTTCCAAACTTCTTCCATTTAAGAATGATGGAGGCCATTGTGCAGAAATCTTTTGGTACCCTTCCCCAGATCTGTGCTAACACAATCGCGTCTCGGAGCTCTACGGACAATTCTTTCTACCTCATCAAATCAAATGGTATTAGCCACATGCACCGAATACAACAGGTGTAGATCTACAGTGAAATGCTTACTTATTGACCAACAATGCAGTTTTAAAAAATATGGATAAAAATAAGAAATATAAGTAACAAGTAATTAAATATCAGCAGTAAAATAACAATATATTCAGGGGGGTACTGGTACAGAGTCAATGTGCAGGGGCACCGACTAGATGAGGTAATATGTACATGTAGGTAGAGTTATTAAAGTGACTATGCATAGATGATAACAAAAGAGAGTAGCAGCGGTGAAAAGGGGGAGGGGGGGCAATGCAAATAGTCTGGGTAGCCATTTGATTAGATGTTCAGGAGTCTTATGGCTTGGGGGTAGAAGCTGTTCAGAAGCCTCTTGGACCTAGACTTGGCACTCCGGTACCACTTGCCATCCAGTAGCAGAGAGAACAGTCTATGAATAGGGTGGCTGGAGTCTTTCACAATTTTTTGGGCCTTCCTCTGACACCGCCTGGTATAGAGGTCCTGGATGGGAGTAAGCTTGGCCCCAATGATGTACTGAGCCGTTCGCACTACCCCCTATAGTGCCTTGCGGTCGGAGGCCGAGCAGTTGCCATACCAGGCAGTGATGCAACCAGTTAGGATGCTCTCGATGGTGCAGCTGTAGAACCTTTTGAGGATCTAAGCACCCATGCCAAATCTTTTCAGTCTCCTGAGGGGGAATAGGTTTTGTCGTGCCCTCGTCACCACTGTATTGGTGTGCTTGGACCATGTTAGTTTATTGCTGACGTGGACACCAAGGAACTTGAAGCTCTCAACCTGCTCCACTACAGACCCACCGATGAGAATGGGGGCATGCTCGGTCCTCCTTTTTCCTGTAGTCCACAATCATCACCTTTGTCTTGATCACGTTGAGGGAGAGGATGTTCTCCTGGCACCACACAACCAGATCTCTGACCTCCTCCCTATAGGCTGTCTCGTCATTGTCGGTGATCAGGCCTATCACTGTTGTGTCATCGGAAAACTTAATGATGGTGGAGTAGTGCCTGGCCGTGCAGTCATGAGTAAACAGGGAGTACAGGTAGGGACTGAGCAGGCAGTTGAGGATCAGCGTGGCAGACGTGTTGTTACCTACCTTTACCACCTGGGGGCGGCCTGTCAGGAAGTCCAGGATCCAGTTGCAGAGGGAGGTGTTTAGTCCAAGGGTCCTTAGCTTATTGATGAGCTTTGAGGGCACTGTGGTGTTGAACACTGAGCTGTAGTCAATGAATTGCATTCTCACATAGGTGTTCCTTTTGTCCAGGTGGTAAAGGGCAGTGTGGAGTGTAATAGAGATTGCATCATCTGTGGATTTGTTGGGGCAAATGCAAATTGGAGTGGGTATAGGTTTTCTGGGATAATGGTGTTGATTTGAGCCATGACCAGCCTTTCAAAGCACTTCATGGCTACAGACGTGAGTGTTGCGGGTCGGTAGTCATTTAGGCAGGTTACCTTAGTGTTCTTGGGCACAAGGTCTATGATGGTTTGCTTAAAACATGTTGGTATTCGGACAGGGAGAGGTTGAAATGTCAGTGAAGACACTTGCCAGTTGGTCAGCACATTCTCGCAGTACACGTCCTGGTAATCCGTCTGGCCCTGCGGCCTTGTGAATATTGACCTGTTTAAAGTTCTTCTTCACATCGGCTGCGGAGAGTGTCATCACACAGTCTTCCGGGAACAGCTGGTGCTCTCATGCATGCTTCAGTGTTACTTGCCTCGAAGCGAGCATAGAAGTTATTTAATTAGTCTGGTAGACTCGTGTCACTAGGCAGCTCTCGGCTGTGCTTCCCTTTGTAGTCTGTAATGGTTTGCAAGACCTGCAACATCCGATGAGCGCTAGAGCAGTTGTAGTACAATTCAATCTTAGCCATGTATTGGTGCTTTGGCTGTTTTATGGTTTGTCGGAGGGCATAGCGGGATTTCTTATAAGCTTCCGGGTTAGAGTCCCGCTCCTTGTAAGCGGCAGCTCTAGCCTTTAGCTCAGTGCGGATGTTGGCTGTAATCCATGGCTTCTGGTTGGGGTATGCACATACGGTCACTGTGGGGAAGACGTCATCAATGCATTTATTGATGAAGTGGTACTCCTCAATTCAATTGGAGGAATCCAGGAACATATTCCAGTCTGTGATAGCAAAACAGTCCTGTAGTTTAGCATCTGCTTCATCTGACCACTTTATTATTGATCGAGTCACTGGTGCTTACTGCTTTAATTTTAGCTTGTAAGCAGGAATCAGGAGGATAGAATTATGGTCAGATTTTCCAAATGGAGGGCGAGGGAGAGCTTTGTATGCGCCTCTGTGTGTGGAGTAAAGGTGGTCCTGAGTTTTTTCCCCGTCTGGTTGCACGTTTAACTCGCTGATAGAAATTTGGTTTCTCTGCATTAAAGTCCCCTGCTACTAGGAGTGCCGCCTCTGGGTGAGCGTTTTCTTGTTTGCTTATGGCGGAATACAACTCATTCAATGCGGTCTTAGTGCCAGCCTCAGTCTGTGGTGGTATGTAAAACAGCTATGAAAAATACAGATGAAAACTCTCTAGGTAGATAGTGTGGTCTACAGCTTATCATGAGATACTCTACCTCAGATGAGCAATAGCTAGAGACGTCCTTAGATATCGTGCACCAGTTGTTATTTACAAAATACATAGTCCGCCGCCCCTTGTCTTACCAGATGACACTGTTCTATCCTGCCGGTACAGCGTATAACCAGCCAGCATTATGTTGATCGTGTCGTCATTCAGCCACGGTTCCGTGAAGCATAAGATATTACAGTTTTGAATGTCTTCCGCGTAGGTCATCTATTTTATTTTCCAAAGATTGCACGTTTGCTAGCAGAATGGAAGGGAGTGGGAGTTTATTCAATCGCCTACGAATTCTCAGAAGGCAGCCCACCCTTTGGCCCCTTTATCTCCGCCTTCTCTTCACGCAAATCACGGGGATCTGGGACTGTCCCGGGAGAGCAGTATATCATTCACATCGGGCTCGTCAGAGGAAAAAAAGGATTAAAGGAAAAAAAGGATTCTGCCAGTCCGTGGTGAGTAATCGTTGTGCTGAAGTTATTTTCAGTCATAAGAAACAGTAGCGGTTGGGGACACGTAAAACGTCAGCCTTCTTCTCCGGCGCCATCTTATATAGACAGGTGTAAGCCTTTCCAAATCATGTCGGCTCAATTTAGTTCAAGTTGTAGAAACATCTCAAGGATGATCAATGGAAACAAGATGCACCTGAGCTCAATTTCGAGTCTCATAGAAATGGGTCTGAATAATTATGTAAATAAGGTATTTCTGTTTTTAATTCTTTATACATTTACGAACATTTCTAAAAATCTGTTTTCGCTTTGTCATTTTGGGGTATTGTGTGTAGATCGATGAGGAGAAACATTCAAGGGGTCTTTCCGAATGCACATATTCAACCACAAGGGGGTACTAATGAGATATGAGAGATTGAAAGAAAATGCAGCATAATAGAGGAGTACTGAAATAATACTATTTCAGTGTAGATAAGGGAAGGGCAGCTTAAAATAAAAACATGCTAGCCAGACACGCCAGTGTATGAATGAAATGTATTTGCATATGGATGGTGTGGAAACTCACTGACTTTGTGATCTGTAAGGTAAGTAACAATGTGTCAAGCTGATTACACGTTTTCTTTGCTATTTCCAAAATGTAGCAACGTTTAAGACATGTATTTCATGTTGTTAAAATAATAACAAGGTACCCACAAGTAGCTTGACGTAATGTTTTCATGATATTAGCTGAACAAAAAACTTGTTTAAACATGAAATTGTCACTGAAATCAGCTTTGTTTGCATAATTTTTGGCAGGGGGACACTATTTGGCATGACAGGGCTTTAAAAGAAAATTTGTTGCTACTCTACCTTGCAAGCAAAATAATTTGACAGCGAAAAGAAAACAATTGATGTTTTAGAGTAAATTTTCCTGCAATTCTACACATTTTCCCATGGGACGGAGAGAATATTTAGCAATTTTATAAATCTTTAAAAAAAGATTGTGGGGGGATTGATCCTACAAAAGGGTGAGAATAAGGTTTAGGATAGGGGTTAAGGTAGGTTTAAATTACGGTTAGGATAAGAGGCTTGGGTTAGTTGATAGTTAGTTGAAATGTTACTGATAGTCTGTAGAAGCATCTCCAGATGAGCTCGTACTCCTGCACATCGACTTTGTACTGGTACCCCGTGTATATTGCCAAGTTGTTGTTACTCATTGTGTATTTATTATTACATGTTTTACTTTTTTTTTCTATTTCTCTATTTTCTTTCACTCTGCATTGTTGGGAAGGGCCCATAAGTAAGTATTTCACTGTTAGTCTACAAATGTTGTTTACAAAGCATGTGACAAATACAATTTTATTTGATTTATTCAAATAAATTGTTACCGGAGGCACAGACACTATATTGAGTATGGTGCAGAGAGGGGTGAGGAGAGGGGCAATGGCCTCCTCACTGAGTGTGACTGAAGGAGTAACTTTATCAGAATAAGTAAGTCCTGTCTGGCCTGTCCTGGGGCTGTGGGATTCTGACTCATCGTTCCCTCTGAGTCTGCTGGGACTAGGACTACATATGGCTTGCCGCACAGCAAACGAGAACCCTGTCAACCCTGCCTCCCTCCTCTGCTTCTCATAATTACATTGTGTTTGGAACTCTACCTCCATTGATTTTGGCAGCCCTGTGCTGGAAACACAGTGTGGAGTCAGACCAGAATGCTGCCCATTTCCCCAGTTCCCTGCAGCTCAACGTGATTACACACAGGCAGGAAGCAGCATCCTGGTTCATTTCACAGTGTCAGCTCCAGTCACCCGGACCTCTGGGGATGAAGCGAGGCTGCTCTGCTCCGTAATGAGCCCCAGCCCAACCCAGGTGATCCTTTGTCCGTGTGCTTCAGTGTACTGTTCTGCTCTGCTCTTCACTGGTCTTGGTCCAGGGGGAGCTACGCTCAGATGTTTCGCTATGTGGCTTTTCCTCTGCTGACAAGGTGACTAATTGGGTGATTACTGTCATTAAGTGGACAGCCAGTGGTCTCAGCAGGTGCTCCAGGTGGACCTCAGTGGCTGACTAAAGTGCATTAAACTCCAACAGCAGCAGCAAACAGCAAGGCCAGCCATACGCTATTCTACCATGAATATACCACCAGATGAAAGCAGCAGAGTTAAATATAGAAAATGGCTTCAAAAGAACTGTTGGAGATGGATCTGAATCATTCAGGTATTGTTATGCTGATGCACACAATGCCCAAAGCACTGAGATTTGAATAAGAACAATATAAGAACTGTGAATAGTTTAATTTCATTGTTCCACTTATAAGTGGGTGGACAACATTCTTCAAACTGCGTCAAACCAGGCCAGATCCTTCTGACTGACGCATTAATTAGTCTGTGAATGACAAAGGCATGACAACGCACTAATAACAAGTTGAAATTGACATTCCCTTTGTATCTTCATTGAGGTAGCCCACACACTTCAATTCATCTAGCGGCAGCTCCTTTAGCCAATCCCCTGAGCTCATACTAAACAGATTACAACAACCCTTGATTAGATGAGAATGACTATAGGGAAGGCTCACAACTGCAGGGGACATTACTCCCTCAATGAGTTTCATCTAATCGATTAATTGCATGAATGTATGGAACCTTAGTGGAGAGACTCTGACTGATTAACTAGATCACAGCTAAGTGAATGCACTCTCACATGCTAATGCAGAAAGATGCCGCAAATCAACACAATTCATAACAAGCCTCTACGGATGGAAGGGAGGTGATGAAGAGGACAGAACACACTGATGCGCGAAATGAGTTTCCTCTTCAATCCACTCAACTATACACGCGAAGGAAGCATTTCTTAGTCATACACTGCATGGCCAAAAGTATGTGGACACCTGCTAGTCGAACATCTCATTCCAAAATCATTGGCATTAATATGGAGTTGGTCACCCCTTTGCTGCTATAACAGCCTACTCTCTTCTGGGAAGGCTTTCCACTAGATGTTGGAACATCGCTGCGGGCACAAGAGCACTAGTGATGTTGGGCGATTAGGCCTGGCTCACTGGAACTAAGGGGCCTAGCCCGAACCATGAAATACAGCCCCAGACCATTATTCCTCCTCCACCAAACTTTACAGTTGGCACTGTAAAGAAACATTTACCTGCATGATTGGATGGTATTCACAGTCCCATGCATTATCATGTCATCAGATATGAGGGGGAAACTGGAGAGGTAATGTGATGGATTGGCATTGAGTCATTAAAAGGAATGGGGAGGGAAATCGCATTAGACAGCTCCCTTCCTTTGTCACCCTTCAACACATCATCTTCCTAAAGATGTGATGATGTAAGTAGATGATGATTTCAATTAAATTCTAATTTCTCTTATTGCAATGATTAAGGTAAGTGTTACGGTGGAGACAAATGCTGAGGACAGGGGAGTTTTCCCCTATAGTATCTACATTAGCCTATACAACTATAGCAGGGAAGATGGGGGATATCAAGTTGGTCATATAATATTTCATACTTGTGGGGGTGGGACATTATTTTTTTGTAAATTACAAATCTGGAAATGGGTGGATGTGTGTGTGTGCCTCCAGCTGCCTGCTCTCTACTATGCATTAAACAGAAAAGGCACTTTGACTAAAAGTGAAGTGTAAAGACACACTCTTAGTAAAAAAGGTGCTATCTAGAACTAAAAAAAGTTCTCCCTGGAACCAAAAAAAGTTATCCTATGGGGCGAGGCAAATGAGCCTTTTGGAAACCTTTTTTTCTAAGCGTGTACAATCTCCACCAGTGTCCCCTCGTGGTAATGGAGGTCATACAGTAGAATGGGTTCGATCTAACTTGTGTAGACACGACACCCGTCTGGATCACCAGTTAGACAAACTGAATGCTTAGTGAATGTTCAGCTTTCTCTGTTGTCCTCATGAGGCCAAGAGTACATGCTCAGTGACTTACAGTACCCAAAATAACCAGACCCCATTCCAATGCATAATCAGAATCAGTCAAGTAATCAGGATCCTAAGCACTCCCATTAGCAATTGAATGAGCAAATTCCGTCCTCCTCTTCATTCTGTGCCATTAAAGATGCCAAGGGGACTACAGAGAGCAGTTTAACAGGTGAGACACACTGTGACACAGTTCAGCTTTTCCCTCACGACATGCTGCTGCTACTACCTACATGCGTTAGGGTGGAGTGGAGGAACATCCTGTTAATGAAGTCCTCCTCATCACTCACCACTGACAAGTACTTCATGACTTCATGACACAGCGCTCTGGGGTCTGAACGGGAACAAGGCTTTGGCAGCAGTCAGTGGTGATACCCAAAGGGCTCATTGACTTGCAAATACACACAAGCATGCACACACACACACACACACACACACACACACACACACACACACACACACACACACACACACACACACTGAGGACAAAGTTCTTGCCATTGCTTATAGCTGGGTTATGTCCTTGGGGAAGTGTTATTTCCAAAAGCACAGCTAAGACTAACTCTAAAAATGTCATGACATTCAGAAGAGTCGAGATGGTTATATTTTCAGCATGGCAGTGAAAAAGATTTAGAGGGTAAGCGGTTCCATAATCAAGAGTAATAAAGTTGACAACTGTTTCACTACAGAACATTATGTTGTTAGAATTTCAACATCTTGAAAGAATTCTGTAAGATATACAGTATGTTGGCTTACCCCAAAACAGTTATTGAGGGGTAGACGTTCTGAGATGGAGATGATTGATAATGAACCACTAGAGGGCACTTACCACACATACACTGAGGGATGAACCAAGGTGGATGGGGTTTACTTTGTACCCACTGGGAACAAACTGGTTGAATCAACATTGTTTGCATTTCAATTCAACAAAAAAGATTTATGTGATGTTGAATCGATGTGAAAAACTGACAGGATATGCAGCAAGTCATCAACGTGTACTGTGTGGCTCAGTCGGTTGAGCATCGTGCTTGCAACGCCAGGGCTCGTGGGTTTGATTTCCGCCGGGGACCCATATGTAAAAGGTATGCACACATGACTGTAAGTCGCTTTGGATAAAAGCACCTGCTAAATGGTATATATCATATCAACGTAAAGGAACTTTTTCCCCCACAACTTTTAACCTAAATCCAATGACTTTCTGATAGCTTCTGATAGGCTAATTTACATTTTGAGTCAATTGGAGTGGTACCTGTGGATGTATTTCAAGGCCTACCATCAAACTCAGTGCCTCTTTGCTTGAAATCATGGGAAGATCAAAAGAAATCAGCCAAGACCTCAGAAAAAAAATTGTAGAACTCCACAAGTCTGGTTCATCTTTGGGAGCAATATCAAAACGGCTGAAGGTACCACGTTCATCTGTACAAACAATAGTATGCAAGTATAAACACCATGGGACCACGCAGCTGTCAGACCATTCAGAAAGGAGACGTGTTCTGTCTCCTAGAGATGAACGTACTTTGGTGCGAAAAGTGCAAATCAATCCCAGAACAACAGCAAAGGACCTTGTGAAGATGCTAGAGGAAACAGGTACAAAAGTATCTATATCCACAGTAAAACGAGTCCTATATCGACATAACCTGAAATGTCGCTCAGCAAGGAAGAAGCCACTGCTCCAAAACCACCATAAAAAAGCCAGACTACGGTTTGCAACTGCACATGGGGACAAAGGTCGTACTTTTTGGAGAAATGTCCTCTGGTCTGATGAAACAAAAATAGAACTGTTTGGTCATAATGACCATCGTTATGTTTGGAGGAAAAAGGGGGAGGCTTGCAAGCTGAAGAACACCATCCCAACCGTGAAGCACAGGGGTGGCAGCATCATGTTGTGGGGGTGCTTTGCTGCAGGGGGGACTGGTGCACTTCACAAAATATATGGCATCATGAGGCAGGAAAATTATGTGGATATATTGAAGCAACATCTCAAGACATCAGTCAAGAAGTTAAAGCTTGGTCGCAAATGGGTCTTCCAAATGAATAATGACCCCAAGCATACTTCAAAAGTTGTGGCAAAATGGCTTAAGGACAACAAAGTCAATGTATTGGAGTGGCCATCACAAAGCCCTGACCTCAATCCCATAGAAAATTTGTGGGCAGAACTGAAAAAGTGCGCGCGAGCAAGAGGCCTACAAACATGACTCAGTTACACCAGCTCTGTCAGGAGGAATGGGCCAAAATTCACCCAACTTATTGTGGGAAGCTTGTGGAAGGCTACCTGAAACGTTTGACCCAAGTTAAACAATTTAAAGGCAATGCTACCAAATACTAATTGAGTGTATGTAAACTTCTGACCCACTGGGAATGTGAATAAATAAATAAAAGGTTAAATAAATCATTCTCTCTACTATTATTCTGACATTTCACATTCTTAAAATAAAGTGGAATTTCAGGGAATTTCATGAATTAAATGTCAGGAGTTGTGAAAAACTGAGTTTAAATGAATTTGGCTAAGGTGTATGTAAACTTCCGACTTGAACTGTTTATGGGTATGCGTATGTATGTATATGGATATACATATTTACCCCAAAAATATATGGGGGTTTGGAAATGATGCAGACAATTACATTGATGGAAGCAACAATCCACCTACAATATTAAACCTGATCCATCTCCTAAAACAATATATAAGAAAATATTACATTTACAGAAGTATTCAGACCCCGTCTTTTGTTGAAGCACCGTTGGCAGCGATTACAGCCTCAAGTCTTCTTGGGTATGATGCTACAAGCTTGGCACAACTGTATTTGGGGAGTTTCTCCCATTCTTCTCTGCAGATCCTCTCAAGCTCTGTCAGGTTGGATTGGGAGCATTGCTAGACAGATATGATGCTACAACCACCATGCTTCACTGTAGGGATGGTGCCAGGGCACCATCCAGGGCAATTTGAATTCAATCTTGGAGTTCAATCGTGGATTCATCAGACCAGACAATCTTGTTTCTCATGGTCTGAGAGTCCTTAAGGTGCCTTTTGGCAAACTGGGCTGTCATGTGCCTTTTACTGAGGGGTGGCTTCCGTCTGGCCTGATTGGTGGAGTGCTGCAGAGATGGTTGTCCTTCTGGAAGGTTCTCCCATCTCCACAGAGGAACTATGGAGCTCTGTCAGTAATCATTGGGTTCTTGGTCACCTCCCTGACCAAGGCCCTTCTCTCCCGATTGCTCAGTTGGGCCTGGCGACCAGCTCTATGAGGAGTCTTGCTGGTTCCAAACATCTTCCATTTTTAGAATGATGGAAGCCACTGTGTTTTTGCTGAAGAAATGTTTTGGTACCCTTCCCCACATCTGTGCATACATTTCTAATAAACTGTTTTCGCTTCATCATTATGGGATATTGTGTGTAGATTGATGAGGAAAATGTTTTATTTAATCCATTTTAGACTAAGGCTGTAATGTAACAACATTTGAAAAAAGCCATGGGGTCTTAATACTTTTTTTTCGAATGCACTGTATACACACATTTGAAAGTATGTGGACACCCTTTCAAATTTGTGGATTCAGCTATTTGAGCCACACCCGTTGCTGACATGTGTGTAAAAGTGAGCACACAGCCATGCAATCCATGACCATTGACAAACATTAGCAGTAGAATAGTCTTACTGAAGGGCTCAGTGACTTTCAATGTGGCACCGTCATAGGATGCCACCTTTCCAACAAGTCAGTTCATAACATTTCTGCACTGCTAGAGCTGCCCCGATCAACTGTAAGTGCTGTTATTGTGAAGTGGAAATGTCAAGGAGCAACAACGGCTCAGCCGCAAAATGGTAGGCCACACAAGCTCACAGAACTGGACCTCCGAGTGCTGAAGTGTGTTGCTCGTAAAAATTGTCTGTCCTTGGTTGCATCACTCATTACCATGTTCCAAACTGCCTCTGGGAGCAACGTCAGCACAATAACTATTCACTGGGAGCTTCATGAAAGGGGTTTCCATGGCCGAGCAGCCGCATACAAGCCTAAGATTACAGTGCGCAATGCCAATCGTCGGCTGGAGTGGTGTGAAGCTCGCTGCCATTGGGCTCTGGAGAAGTGGAAATGCGTTCTGTGGAGTGATGAATCAATCACCAGTCCGATGGAAAAATCTGGGTTTGGCCTATCCCAGGAGAACGCTACCTGCCGCAATGCACAGTGACAACTGTAAAGTCTGGTGGAGGAGGAATAATGGTCTGGGGCTGTTTATCATGGTTAACACCAGAGCATACAATGACATTCTAGACAATTCTGTGCTTCCAACTTTGTGGCAACAGTTTGGGGAAGGCCCTTTCCTCTTTCATGACAATGCCCCCATGCACAAAGCGAGGTCCATACAGAAATAGTTTGTCAAGATCTGTGTGAAAGACCTTGACTGATCTGCACAGAGCCTTGACCTCAACCCCATCAAACACTTTTGGGATGAATTGGAAAGCCGACTGTGAGCCAGGCCTAATCGCCCAACAGTGCCCGACCTCACTAATGCTCTTTTGGCTGAATGGAAGCAAGTCTCCACAGACTAGTGGAGGTGTCCAGCAGTTGTCCACATACTTTTGGACATTGTAGTGTATGTAGAGGACATTGAACAGAACACGGCTATAGCAAAATCTATATTTGGACAATTTTCTTTGGCACATTAGCAAGTCTTTATTCATATAAATAAATCTGATTTATTGAATTTTCATGTGGTATATTAAAGGGCACTTCATTTAATATTAAAGGGCACTTCTTTTAATATAACATGCTTTTAAAGTGCAATATTTGTGCACAATTTCACCGTACAATATCAAAGGGACGCAAAAAGGCACTCATTTTGCGGAACGATCCACCAATATCACTGCTGCCATAATAACAAAAGCACACACACACACACACACACACACACACACACACACACACACACACACACACACACACACACACACACACACACACACACACACACACACACACACACACACACACTTTGCCGGCTGCTGAGAGAGGATGACTGAGGCTATGATGGATTCAAGAGGGATGCGATGGCATACTGTGTCTGATTTAGACCTGCTATCGTAAATCTGACCGAAAAGCTGCTAGTCTTACACAGTGACACCTATCAGACCTGTATAATGTAGATGGAGTCCGGACATCCTTCCTATGACTTGAGGATTAAACCCCTTCTTAGTAAGTCAAACATGCCCTTCTAAATGATTGATAGCAGTGATGAATGAATTTAATAAAAACAGATCAATGTTAGTTTCATTTTTAAGAAATAAGAGAAATTCTCACACACAAACCTAAAAAAACAAGGCTTTCATGACTTTGGGATTTTCATCTGCCTGTACGTAAAGGCTGATAGTATTCACCAGTACATAATGACGTGCAGCGAGAGCCCTGTTCAGAGGGCTTCCCTTTGGTCTCCCGCTACATTAGCATGCGCTACAGACCTGTTTGGAACACGGCACAGAATGAACCCCCAATTCCTTCTTAATTCAGTTCAGCAGAAGTACGGGCCAAATTTTACCGTCTGATGATTCTGCAGAATCATTCTGCTCGTCTAGTCGCACCTTTCACTTCTCCTCTCTCTCTCCCTCCATCTCTACCTCCCTCACTCCCTCCTCTGCCTGACAACCAGCCGATGGGCACGCTCTCAGGCCGAGGCTGACACAGTCTCCTAGGTGAGTAGGCAGACTGGTTGAGGTGCCAGTCAGACAGTCAGAGCCCACTGTAATACCCTGAGCAGGCTGGCACATCATTACACTAGCCCACTCAGTAATACCGGCACACTTCAAATGAAAGTGTTTTCAGCCGTAGCCCACCCAGCCAAGATATGAGAAAAGCCATAGCGAATAGGGTTGATGAGATAGAGGGAGCAACATCCTGTTTTATCATCTTGGCAAATTTTCCATGGATTTGTTTGTGGTGTTTGCACGTAGGAAAAGAGCGGTTTAAATTCTGACTACATTTACAGCGCTGCATACAAATCAAACTGGCAAATGCTCTGCCTGGATCAATCACAGGAGCCGTCGTGGGGTTGATGCTGAATAAATGCTAAAAATGGGTCAATCGATCAACTGCTAATCACCACTTATCCCTGCCCCCCTGAATACTAAGCCAATCAAACAAATTACATTGTCATTCATAGCAAATCAAACTCAAATGAAAGCCATCCATCATGGAAAATAACAAACAGGCAATCAAATACCCAGCCGTCTCTGACGGAAAGAATCAGAGAAATTCTGAGTGGTGCAACATGCTTTAGATGTATTGGTGCTACTGGATGGCTCAGTAGAGCTGAAGGTTCAGTCTGTAGAGAAGAGCCATGGTTTCCCTTGGGATCTCTTTTTTGTCTCTAAATGGCTATGAGTAACTATGGCTGAGGAGAAGAGGAACTACCGAGAGACTTACTACTTGTAGTATGAGATAAGTAATGTGAAAAAATGCAACATTTGCTTAACAATCCAATAACCAGAACCAACTGTGTAATTTCTTAAACAAACCTTGCAGGATCGTACCATTAGTTGATCATACGAACAAGTCGTCCCACCTCGTCATGTGTGACAACAGGAAATGGCCATGCTCTTTCTCCCGTTTTGTGTTTGACTGATAGGAATAAAAATATCAGGTTGTCTTTCAGGGGTCTCTCTGCTCTACTTTCTGCTGATTGAGGATAACCTCTGTTTTGGTGTTAACATTCCACAGTGGAAAACACGCATACACAAAAACAATGTCACAACATAATACCACGGTACATGCATGTAGGCCTACTCATATACTATGAACAGTCAACCCTTTTTAAATACACTACTATTACTGAATGGCAAAATAATGAACCATAACACACTGGCTGTAAATGTTACCGGGCAGCCAACATAACAATAAAAGATCAAAACAACAATAAATATACAGAACATGGTATCAAACCAACCATAAGAGTAAAAAACATATTTATTTATGTCTCATCAAATAAATGGCAACGAGCATATCTTAGACAGTGATATCTAAAGCCTGCAAAGCCTAGAGGTTCGTCTAGGGAATCAAACTGTGTCTTGCATGACACTTTTATCTTTCGTGTGTGTGTGTGTGTGTGTGTGTGTGTGTGTGTGTGTGTGTGAGTGAGTGTGTTCACTCTCTTGTGTCTGACTGCTGTATGTTGGCATTGGGAGCATGTATTTCTATGCAAATGACCTTGTTTAAATGTTAGTGTGTTGTTGTCTGTAAATGTATGGATAAAACACATTTACATGTGAGCGTATGCAAAATTGCATGTAAACAGTATATAGTTGAAGTCGGAAGTTTACATACATTTAGGTTGGAATCATTAAAACACGTTTTTCAACCACTCCAAACATTTCTTGTTAACAAACTATAGTTTGGGCAAGTCGGTTAGGACATCTATTTTGTGCATGACACAAGTTATTTTTCCAACAATTGTTTACAGACAGATTATTTCACGTATAATTCACTGTATCATAATTCAAGTGGGTCAGAAGTTTACATACACTAAGTTGACTGTGCCTTTTAATAGCTTGGAAAATTCCAGAAAACGATGTCATGGCTTCAGAAGCTTCTGATAGGCTAATTGACCTAATTTGAGTCAATTGGAGATGTACCTGTGGATGTATTTCAAGGCCTGCCTTCAAACTCATTATGACATAATGGGAAAATCAAAAGAAATCAGCCAAAACCTCAGAAAAAACAATGGTAGATCTCCACAAGTCTGGTTCATCTTTGGGAGCAATTTCCAAACGCCTGAAAGTACCACGTTCATCTGTACAAACAATAGTACGCAAGTATAAACACCATGGGACCACGCAGCCATCATACTGCTCAGGAAGGAGACATGTTCTGTCTCCTAGAGATGAATGTACTTTGGTGCGAAAAGTGCAAATCAATCCCAGAACAACAGCAAAGGACCTTGTGAAGAAGCTGGAGGTAACAGCTACAAAGTATCTATATCCACAGTAAAACGAGTCCCATATCGACATAACCTGAAATGCCGCTCAGCAAGGAAGAAGCCACTGCCCCCAAAACCGCAATAAAAAAGCCGGACTACGGTTTGCAACTGCACATGGGGACAAAGATTGTACTTTTTGGATAAATATCCTCTGGTCTGATGAAACGAAAATAGAACTGTTTGGCCATAATGACCATCGTTATGTTTGGAGGAAAAAGGGGGAGGCTTGCAAGCTGAAGAACAACATCCCAACCATGAAGCATGGGGGTGGCAGCATCATGTTGTGGGTGTACTTTGCTGCAGGAGGGACTGGTGCACTTCACAAAATAGATTCGCATCATGAGGCAGGAAAATTATGTGGATATATTGAAGCAACATCTCAAGACATCAGTCAGGAAGTTAAAGCTTGGTCACAAACAGGTCTTCCAAATGGACAATGACCCCAAGCATACTTCCAAAGTTGTGGCAAAATGGCTTAAGGACAACAAAGTCGAGGTATTGGAGTGGCCATCACAAAGCTCTGACCTCAATCCCATAGAAAATGTGGCCTACAAACCTGACTCAGTTACACCAGCTCTGTCAGGAGGAATGGGCCAATATTCAGCCAATTTATTGTGGGAAGCTTGTGGAAGGCTACCTGAAACGTTTGACCCAAGTTAAACAATTTAAAAGCAATGCTACCAAATACTAATTGAGTGTATGTCAACTTTTGACCCACTGGGAATGTGATGAAAGAAATAAAAGCTGAAAGAAATAATTCTCTCTACTATTATTCTGACATTTCACATTCGTAAAATAAAGTGGTGATCCTAACTGACCTAAGACAGGGAATTTTTACTAGGATTAAATGTCAGGAATTGTGAAAAACTGAGTTTGAATGTATTTGGCTAAGGTGTATGTAAACTTCCGACTTCAACTGTATGTGTCCGTGCATGTGTGTTTATGCATGCATGCGTGTGTGTGTGTGTGTGTGTGTGTGTGTACTTGCACTTGGCTAGACAATGACCGTTTTCAGTAGCCAACAGCTTACACAGTGATGTCAACACACGCACCAGTATTTAGTGTACTTGTCCAAATGTTCAGTTTACAAACACAACTCCAGCCCTATTCACTGAATGGAGAATACACACCTAACCTGCATCAAAGAGCTATTTTCTGTATGTGCAAGAGGTCAATGTCCTCATATTCTCCCCTCTAACCTCTCTGTGTTGAGAGGGTGTGGTACTATAAAGTGTAAACCGACAATAACATTCAAATGTCAGAGATGAAAGGATAGTTTTCGATAAGATGAGTTTTTTTGACATCCCCTGTGCTGAATCTTTAACCACTCCTTAAATATACTAGGTGTTTATGCGGTTCCTCCCATTTAAAATATTGATCATTTTCTTTTACATCTTCATCTACTCAAAATTATTGCCTGTGCTAAATTATACCATCAAAACAGAGCATAAAATGCCATATGAAAAATTGTATTTTGCGTGGCCCAAATAGATGTCATGCATTTCTAGTTTCACATTGATTAAATCCTCCGGTTTGAAATTACGGCATGTGTTACAGTTTTGAACATGCTGTAGGAAGCATTATCTACTAATGGCAATTTCTATTTTTTTGTGTACGTGTGACAAAGTAATTTCCGCAAAGACAGAACACATAAAGATAAATGATTTTGTTGCCTGAATTCTATTCCTGACAGCAATGCATTTGTCGCCTAGGCTATTTGTTGTAATTTCCTTTCACAGCTTCTTTTGAAAGTTGGGGCATTGTCACAGCAACAGTCTTCCTATTTTCTCCTTGAATAAAACTAAAGATCTAATTGAAATATGTGCAGTCACAAACAAAGACACAAACAAACCTTTTAATGTGTAGCCTATGTCTATGTTAGGAATGGACAATCCCTAAAGCAAAGTGACCATGCTTATTACTTCATATAGTTTCTCAATATTAAGTGTCAATTAAGTGATGTTCAAAGGATTTCTAATTAATAAAAAACAATCCCTGCAGGGTCTTTTCACTTCTCTGTAGAATGGAGTCCAATACAGCTATTGGCTAAACTGAAGGTTGAGATGTCCGTGGTTGAATTTTCAGGGCCTTTCTCCTCTCAAGGATTTCTCTTGATACTAAAAGCATACAGTCAAAGAAAACAAACAGAAAACCTTGTCCAGCCTGAACAAGTACATACAGTACAGTTATGACAGCATGGCTTTTCACCATGACATACAGTATTCCTTATTTTTACCTGAGGCCCACACTGTGTACGCAAAAGGGTGGAGTATAGGCTTTTGAACCATGAGACTGAACTGGGTCAGTTGCAATGTAACTAAAGCAGTACAATGATCGTCGTATCAGATGCATCGTTATTTACCCACCAACTTTTTAAGAGTGTTTCCCATAGAAACACGCATAGAGAACGTTCGCTAGGTGCATTGTTAAATCATGTGTCCATACCCATAGGATCGTAAGAAAAGCAGCGCAGCTCTCGGATCAGCTTTCTCCATTCAAATCGTACCTTAACATTAGACTTATTCCACATTACTGATGACGGATCAGCCCCTAGAGAGATATTACCACCAATGGCTGAAATAGGTTATTGAGGCGGTTTATTATGCTTACCCAATAATAATGCACTAAATCATAGATTGGGTACATCATTGTGCATGCGTTGAAACATATTGCTGCAAAAATCCCAAAATATAACTCAATTGATTGAACATGACATCGATTTAAATATAATTGAAATGGCCTATATAGACCCACGTAGCCTTTGCATCTTTTAATGCCGTCATCTCTGTTTTCATTTGAAGCATCATTTTATGCTTCACTTGTTTGTAACAATTGCAAATAATTTGGCAACTTTGTATTTGGAGTAAACCTCATTCTGAGTTGATCGGCAGTCACAGTCAGACAGAAAGCCTAAACATCTTGACTCTACATTTAGCGGAGATCTGAATAAAGTGATGCGGAAGAGAAAAAAGGCATCTAATGATGCCGTTTGGCTGCTCTTCGAGTGGTCTGGATCACTTGTAGACTACAAAGGTTTTTAAGAGCCACATTACTAACCAAGGCTCTGGAAAACACCTTGGCTACCAAAGATACATCGTAAGAAGGTTCTAATGATGATCTTAACGCTTCGAAGGCTCTGAGAAAAGAGGCCCTAAACAGTGTTGTTGTGTTTTATGTCTTGTTTATAGACAACATTTCTTTGTATTAGTATTATCTCCCTATGTATTGTTCTTCTCCTATGTCCTGAGTTCCATTAAACATTTATGTGCTCGGGGATGCTGTGTATGAAAAGATGCATGCAGTTATAAAGATGTGACAGAAAAATTAAATAGAAGAATAAAATGTTAATTTGGAGGAGACAAGGTCCATTTCTCAGAGTGCATATGGCGGTCAGGGGACTATCTAATGTGCTCCACAGTTCAGAGCACATCCTCACTGTGTGTGTGTGTGTGTGTGTGTGTGTGTGTGTGTGTGTGTGTGTGTATGTGGGCGAACACATCATGTGAATGTGGTTCCTCCCCCACGTCTATAGCTGTATAAACTCAACATCCTAAGAATCTCCCTCTCTCCATAGAATTCACCACAGTGCCAACCATAGCATGTAGAGCCTGAACAATCGGTTGATGCTGGTCTGGAGGATTATCAGCCTTGATGATCCAACTCTGAATCAAACAGTGTCCATGGAACTCGACGCATACTGTACTGTTCTATTCACACAGTGCCTAAGGGTCAGCCAAAGTGGTGAGGTTGTACTCTGTCTTGTGAGTGAGATGTTTTCCTGAGTGTAGCTGTTAGTGCCCAAGGCCAGGGTCAACATAATGATGGAAGTTATAGTTATTCCAGTCCCAAGGGGTTTTCGATGCAACTAGTCTACACAGCATCATACATCATTGAATGCACATCAGTGCTGTGCTGAAGTGTATCATTTACACATCTACAGTAGAAATAGACCCGTATAATGCATGAGCCACATTCACTGTCTAGCTAACCTCTTCATACACCATACTGTTTCCTATCCACAGACCACAATAACATTGAATTAATTGGAACATCAGAGTGTGTTTTACACAGAAGCCGTATATAACATATAGACCCATTTTACAGCGTCCTTTGAACTCTTGACCTCATCAATGCAACAAATTCCAAGCATCCTTCTACCCCAAAAAGCCAAAGCAACAGGTTGAAGTGCACTTATTTCTCCAAATAAACAATCAAATCTAAAACCTATCATGAACCTCTCAAAGGCAAACTAATAAACATACACACCTCCACCATTCCTATCTTTGTGGTGCTGAGAATAAAAACAATAAAACTCACTAGTTGGTCATAAATTAAACAGATTCTTCTACACATGACTATTTTGTTTTGGTAAAGTTGACCTTGTCTTTAAAACCTAGGAAAGGGGGCAGCTTGACCAAAACATTGACAAAGTCATTTAAGAGCTAATGATGTTTCATTGACCTCCTTATGAGACCACTTCATTAACTTCCAGCACCTATCATAGACGCTAACAAGCTATAGACGCTAACAAGCTGTAGTTTAGAGCAGACACTGTTGTCTGACCTTGGTATTATCCTTTCACTGCTAGCCTGCTGAAGATGTAAAGCATGATTCCACAGGGGATCTCATTAGATCTCAGGCCTAAGTACTCATCAATTCTTCAGTGATGGAGTGAATTCCATACCAGGTATTACTGTCTGTAACATCTCCCCATTACTATCCCCCACCGGCTATTTCTAGCATGCAGAGAGACAGACATGAGTAAATGTTATCTTTTGTCCGCATGGGCTTCAACCTTACCCTCCATATGCTCCGAAAGTGAAGCTCCTCTTTCTCTGTGACATCCTGCTAGCTAGGGGCTGCTGAGGCTTTCTGGGGAGACTGTCCACATCAGCGGAGTTCAACAGCAAGTAAGAAATGGGAGCAGTCATACATCTCCCCTACCTCCCTCCCTTCCTTTCTCTTCCTCCCTCCCTCCCTCAGTTATTTTATTTAATCCCTCTAGGCTGACGGAGGGTGCATGTGTTTTGCAAGAGTACATTTCCATCTGTAAACATCCCTGCCCTCCACCTCCCTCTCTCCTTCCTTTCCTCCTCACTTCTCTACTCCGCTCTCTCAGTACGTCATATCTCCCTCAGATTAAGAGAAAGGTGCGTCCGACCATTCCGTTGCCCAGGTAACGAGCAGGTGCTCCTCTTCCTCACTTATACTGATTCTAAATTAATTTCCAGGCTATCATAAAGAAAGAACCCACATCCCACTGGGCACAGACGTCAATTCAACATCTATTCCATGTTGGTTCAATGTAATTTTATTGAAATTACGTGGAAACAACATTCATTCAACCAGTGTGTGCCCAGTGGGATGTCCTCAATTTCAATCCTCAACCTAAATAGGTAACTTCTTGTGCCAGCTTAAATCCTCAGTTGTATTATCACTGAGTTATTCAATAGAATATGTCCTTTACTCAAGTAGTCTTTAATATTGCACAAGGGAAATGTTGTATTCCTTAGCAGGACCAGATAGATTCAAGGCTCTGACAAAAAGTTTGAACAGTGTAAGTAAGATAATGACCTGTATTGACCTTGTACTTATCAGCTTACCCCTATTGGAATCCCATTACCTTTTTCCTATCCTACAGTCAAGTCAGATGAGTCTATGTAAAAGTAACCCAGTACACCAAAAGGTTAAAGAGGTCAAACCCAAACAAACACACTTGCATCTCTTGCAGAAATGTTGATCATACAGAAAGCTGGAAACGGGTGTGGTGCTGGTGGAGTATGTCAGTTGATCTGCTGACAGAGTGGGTCCTAAGCCTGTCCTAAGGTCAACCAAGGATGAGGGATGGGCCACCCCACGTTTTTCCTCGCCCTTCCTCTGCTCTGCCCTCTATATAAGTGGATTCCCCTCCTACCTGCCCTCTGTACCATGGTCAAAGTGTCCTGTCCAGGAACATCTAGTGGTACAGGGTGACCTCTACTCCTCTGTTCTCCATCTATCAGCTGTGGTTTTGGGGTACCCTGGTACCCTTCTCTTATTCAATTAGGCCAGAATGGACTGAGGCTAGACATAGGCTCTTAATCAAATCACAAACATGCACAGAATAGGAGTGTTCTGCCCGCACCAGTCTGCTCCCCTCCACTCGCCTGCCTGACGCGATCATTGAGTGGAGATTCATCAGACAACCTCCAAGGGTGATATGACTTTAAGACGTGTCTTCTCCACAGCTGGGCCACAGAGCAATGGGCCGTATTCAGTAGTCTCTATCTAAAGTGGGCTGAGGTAATAAAAAGAAGAATACCCAGGCGCTGTGTTGGATTTTAGTTAGCCATGTTAGAAAGTCTTTCATTGCCGGCAGGGATTACCTTGTCCCAACTACCAATTGGATACCATGAAATTGGGGAGAAAAATGGGGAATAAAAAAAGTATTTCATTTGACAATTGATGATTATCCTCTTTGTCTTCATCTAACTTGACCAGTGTTAATATGTCCTGTATGAACTAGCTAAAGACAGAAAAACATGATAAAGTATTTGCATAATCGATCATATTTACAAGATTAAACTGATTAAAAAAAACACATGTTGCTCTGGGGGAATATAGCCTTGATTCCAGCTATGCTGTCTGTGTGCCTTGTCTGATAACCATAGCTAGTGAAATGTAATTTGTGACCGGTTACATGATATGAGGCATTTGATGCTAGTTCCTACTCCACAGTAGGTTCATTTGATAAAAAAATCTATAAAATAATTGCATGGGATCCATAAATATGAATAAACATTTTGAATTAGTAGCCTAGTTTAGCCAAGGAGAAAGCAACGAGCTAAACAGGGAAAAAGACAGGATCGTCCCTGGCTAGTCATGACTGGCTGAGATAATGGAGTGGCTGGACATGCCGAGAGAAAAGCCTTAAAAATATAAATGCAAAATGAAACAATTTCAAAGATTTTACTGAGTTACAGTTTCTAGAAGGAAAGCAGTCAATGGAAATACATGTTGATTGTTGTCTGTGGAATGTTGTCCCAGTCCTCTTTTTTTAAAATTTATTTAACCTTTATTTAACCAGGTAGGCCAGTTGAGAGTTACACATGGAATAAACAAACATACAGTCAATAACACAATAGAAAAGTCTATATACAGTGTGTGCAAATGAGGTAAGATTAGGGAGGTAAGGCAATAAATAGGCCATAGTGGCAAAATAACTACAATTTAGCAATTAACAACTGGAGTGATAGATGTGCAGAAGATGAATGTGCAAGTAGAGATACTGGGGTGCAAAGGAGCAACAAAAAAAACAATATGGGGATGAGGTAGTTGGGTGGGCTATTTACAGATGGGCTATGTATAGGTGCAATGATCTGTAAGCTGCTGTGACAGCTGATGCTTAAAGTTAGAGAGGGAGATATAAGTCTCCAGATTCAGTGATTTTTGCAATTCGTTCCAGTCATTGGCAGCAGAGACCTGGAAAGAAAGGAGTTCAAAGGAGAAGTTGGCTTTGGGGGTGACCAGTGAAATATACCTGCTGGAGCGTGTGCTACGGGTGGGTGTTGCTATGGTGACCAGTGAGCTGAGATAAGGCAAGGCTTTGCATAGCAAAGACTTATAGATGACCTGGAGCCAGTGGGTTTGGCAACGAATACGAAGCGAGGGCCAGACAACAGGCCCTCCGATTTGACACACTGAACTCTGTATGGGAAGTAGATGGTGAACCAGGCAAGGCAGTCATTTTAGAAACCAAGGCTGTTGAGTCTGCCGATAACAATGTGGTGATTGACAGTCAAAAGCCTTGGCAAGGTCGATGAATACGGCTGCACAGAATTGTCTTCTATCGATGGCGGTTATAATATCGTTTAGGACCTTGAGCGTGGCTGAGGTGCACCCATGACCAGCTCGGAAACCGATTGCACAGTGGAGAAGGTACGGTGGGATTCGAAATGGTCGGTGATCTGTTTGTTAACTTGGCTTTCGAAGACCTTGGAAAGGCAGGGTAGGATAGATATAGGTCTGTAACAGTTAGGGTCTAGAGTGTCTCCCCCTTTGAAGAGGGAGATGACCGCCTCTGCTTTCCAATCTTTGGGGGTCTCAGACGATACAAAAGAGAGGTTGAACAGGCTAGAAATAGGGGTTGCAACAATTGCGGCGGATAATTTTAGAAAGAGAGGGTCCAGATTGTCTAGCCCAGCTGATTTGTAAGGGTCAAGATTTTGCAGCTATTTCAGAACATCAGCTCTCTGGATATGGGTGAAGGAGAAATGGGGGAGGCTTGGGCAAGTTGCTGTGGGGGTGCAGAGCTGTTGAACGGGGTAGGGGTAGCCAGGTGGAAAGCATGGCCAGCCATAGAAAAATGCTAATTGAAATTCTTGATTATCATAGATTTATCAGTGGTGACCGTGTTTCCTAGCCTCAGTGCAGTGGGCAGCTGGGAGGAGGTGCTCTTATTCTCCATGGACTTTACAGACACCTAGGTGTACAGCTCCAACTGTATATAAACTTGCACAACAAGTCAAGGAATTTTTCAAAGCTGCTAATGAGAACCTTGAAAACATTGTACCTAGCCAGTGGGAATTCAGGTGGGGTGCCCCCACCCAGGTAGTGGCAGTGCTGGCAACACAAGCTGCAGTAACCCATTGGGAGGGGGTCACACAGAGAATCAGAGAGGGGGCAAATTATTGTGGCCCTGGTGGCACAAAATAATCAAAAGGTCTGACTGCACAGAGATTCTAGGGAAAATGGTCACAACGGGGGACCAGCGTGTGTGTGGTTCAGGGGAAAGGGGTGTATCTGAGCTCCATCAGCTAGGACTTGACATTGGTTAATCAAATCTCCCTAATCTTGCTGAATTTTGCATGCCTTCTCAAACAGCTCCAACTGTATATAAACTTGCACAACAAGTCTTCTCTTGAGTTGGGTTCAGGGATGGAACAACTGTTGAACATCTGAGCTTGTGGTTGTTTGTGGTGGAAGGGTGGGGAGTGTGTACAGTATGTCTGTGTGTGTGTGTGTGTGTGTGTGTGTGTGTGTGTGTGTGTGTGTGTGTGTGTGTGTGTGTGTGTGTATCCCACATCTGTTGCTATAGGGTAATGATGTTAGGGACAATAGGATGAATCATAATAATTGTTTGCCAAAATAATAATTCCTTGCCAAAAATGTATTTTTTGTAATGCCATTCCTGGTTACAGGTAACAACCCTTCGTATGAACTGCGAGCATTATTGCGCATATTATTAGTTAATTGTGGAAATAAATTAAGATATGCAAGATTTCTGTATATATTTTTTAATAATTGTATACAATACAATCGAGGTGAGGGTGTTGGAAATGCTTTTGGCAGTTCATCTGCTTTTGTTCTATGGGTGGTACTGTGTGTTCTTTTTAAAGGAGGGGTCCCAATCACTCAAAGGCCCTAAGATCCAGTTGGCCAGTCACTGGGACAACAACCCAACTTGGAATGGGGAGAGGTTTTAGTGGGTGGAATAGTGGAGAACAATTGGAGGTTTACTCAGTAGCAGTGTAAATATCATTGTACAGCTTTATGGACACTCAATCGTTATAGTACTTTTAAATGGTACATTTATAAACATATATTATGATAAATAGAATTGAAACTTGTATCTCATTATGGTAAATGGTGAAATAAGTATAGCCAGTTATAATTGTAATGTCTTAGCAGATAATAAGAAAAGAAGATCAGTATTTACCTGGCTCAAAGAGAAGGAATATAATATCTATTGTTTACAGGAAACTCAATCAAAATTTTAGATGAGGTTGTGTGGAAAAATTACTGGGGGGGAGGTGGGGAGCATATATACTTCTACCATGGGTAAAGAAACTCAAAAGGGGTAATGATATTAATAAACAATAATTTTGATCTGAATATGAAAATTGTCCAAACAGGTCCACAAGGTAGATGGATTCTTTTAAATATGTTATTGGACCATAAACCGATTTGGCTCATTAATCTACATGGTCCAAACAATGATGATTCTTTGAAAATATGTACAATAATTGATCAAGCCTACAAGCAATGCAAGACTCGATGATTATAGTGGGAGACTATAATATGGTTTTAAATACCTCAATGGACTGTAAAGGAAATCACACTACAAACTATCACCCTCATGCACTTAAGGAAATCACAAATATCATGGGATATATTGGAACTAGTGAGTATACGGCGGCTTAAATATCCTGACCTAGTGAGATAAACATGGCGGAGGCTAAATCAAGCTAGTCGTCTTGACTACTTTCTTATGTCATTCTCGCTGGCAAAAAAAGTGTTGATGGGAGACAGAATGCAGTCAGACCAATAAATGATTGGCATATACAGTACTCTTACGGAATTTCCATGTGGGCGAGGATATTAGAGATGTAATCAAAGCCTATTGGATGACAACTTGTTTTTAACCAGGACATATACATTTAAAACAGACTTTTTCCAACATAACATAGGTATAACATATCCCCTTATTGTATGGGACCAATGTTCTCTCTAAGCTGCGCACTTCCTCCAGGACTGAGGTGCAGAAGACATGCCATGCTGCGCAAAGACGCAAGAGATTGAACTTCACTAGGTTCGACCCATTAGTTTGCACTATATAGATCAACGTTTTTTTGTGTGAGTGAATCAACATTATAAACTGGGTGGTTCGAGCATTGAATGTTGATTGGCTGACAGCCATGGTATATCAGACCGTAAACATTTATTTTTACTGCTCTAATTACATTGCTAACCAGTTTATAATAGCAATAAGGCTCCTTAGGGTTTTGTGATATATGGCCAATATACCACGTCTAAGGGCTGTTCTTAGGCACGACCCAACGCATCCTCGGGCCTTATTGCTTAATTATATTATATTAGCCCTTTTTCTATACAACAAACCAAAACAAATCTAACTTTGCAAGATTGAGTCTGTGATTTTGATGTAGGCAGAGACAGACCACAATGGAGCAGAATTCTATTGGTGGAGGTAGCCCACTAGCGTACTTAAAATCACCTGCGAGTGAATGCGCGCAGTGCGACACGTGCACATTTGTTATTAGCCAAGTTATAGATAAGTATAGGTCAGCAATGGGGAGTTACAGCTTCCTACAAGAGCACAAAGTGTTTAGGCCACATTTCAAGCTGCCTTTGAAAAGCCAGTTGGGTCAAAAGCTTATGTCTTAAATTGTTTAACTTGGGTCAAACGTTTCGGGTAGCCTTCCACAAGCTTCCCACAATAAGTTGGGTGAATTTTGGCCCATTCCTCCTGACAGAGCTGGTGTAACTGAATCAGGTTGTAAGGCCTCCTTGCTCGCACACTCATTTTCAGTTCTGCCCACAAATTTTCTATAGGATTGAGGTCAGGGCTTTGTGATGGCCACTCCAACACCTTGACTTTGTTGGAGGGGACAATGGGACAAAATTCACCCAACTTATTGTGGGAAGCTTGTGGAAGGCTACCCGACACGTTTGACCCAAGTTAAACAATTTAAGGGCAACGCTACCAAATACTAATTGAGTGTATGTAAACTTATGACCCACTGGGAATGTGATGAAAGAAATAAAAGCTGAAAGAAATAATTTTCTCTACTATTTTTCTGACATTTCACATTCTTAAAATGAAGTGGTGATCCTAACTGACCTAAGACAGGGAATTTTTACTAGGATTAAATATCAGGAACTGTGAAAAACTGAGTTTAAATGTATCTGGCTAAGGTGTATGTAAACTTCTGACATCAACTGTATGTGGGTAATACAACCATCCCAGCTCTGCAGATGTTGCTGCAAAGAGACAGAATCATTCGGAAATGTGTTTTGGTACTGTCCATACGTAGCTTGTTTTTGATTGCAGGTTCAGGAATGGCTGAAGAATTGCAACATTTACCTGGAGCTAACTCTACAAATAGCACTGCTGAGTGATTTGAAAAGTCATAGTCAATGAATCAATAATATATTTATACTCTTAGCAAAAATGTGTATCTTTAATTTACAATGTGTAGAAACTATGAGAATAGAAAGGTTCAGAACCCTTGTGAAACATTACAGCACATATATGGCAAATACTGGATGGTGTTCAGAGATAAAAGGGAGGGAATTGAGTGGAGCTGAAGGATGGGACTAAAAACAAACAAAAGATAACTTATGTAAAATATACTGTGTCCATAAAATGTATATAGTATGTATAAGCTGCAAGTAGAAGCCTAGGTGTTGTTGTCAATTAGTTTACTCCAATTAGTGGAAGGGTGATGGGGTTAAAGGAAAATAATAAAGGAAAACAAAGAAAAAGATAGATTTAATTATTATTTAAAAAAAAAATATTTACTCTGTCCACACAACTACACCCATGAGGCAATCTGAAGATTTTTCCCATCTAGCCTGCAAAGGTCTGATAACTGACACAGAATCGCCATACATCATGGTTGGACAACGTCTGTCTTGCAGTACAACGTCTGTCTTGCAGGATTTCTCAACTACACACAGGATGTACAACAGCATCAGTGCAAGCAGCAACACTAAACTGTTCTAGATTACACCTATCTAAACATACTTTACATTGTTTGCAAGATCAAAAATAATATTATTATAATCCGAGTGTTCATTTTTGGAAGTTGCATTCACTACCAGTCAAGGAGTGGACTAATGCAGTCCTCTTAGAGCACCATCACCCCCTCTGTTCAGAAGAGGAACTACTTTCCATTTCAGATGTGCAACGGAGACGATCGTATTAGAGGCTATTTCAAAATCTGTGTGAGCCATATTTCATGTACTATGTGATGAGTCACTTGCAAGCTACAGTTCTTTGTTGTCTTTTAACAAAAGGATCTTGCGAGAAACTCCAAAACTGCAATCGATTTCTTAACGTTGCGTTAACAGATGCAGTCAGAGGCCCCTACACACCCCATACCAACAGAAGTGTCACGCCCTGAACATAGAGAGCCCTCTGGGTTCTCTATGGTGTTTTAGGTCAGGGCGTGACTACAGGGTGTTCTAGTCTTTCATTTCTATGTTGGTGCCCTGAAGAGCGCCTCCTCAGCACGGTACGTCCTGTGCCGGCTCCCCGCACTCGTCCCGAAGAGCATGTCATCAGTCCGGTGAACCCTGTGCTGGCTCCACGCACCAGGCCTCCAGTGCGCCTTCCCAGCCCGGTACGTTCTGTGCCGGCTCCCCACACTCGCTCTGAAGAGCGTGTCATCAGTCCAATGAAACCTGTGCAGGCTCCACGCGCCAGGCCTCCAGTGCGCCTCCCCAGCCTGGTACGTCCTGTGCCCGGCTCCCCGCACTCACCCTGAAGAGCGTGTCATCAGTCCGGTGAAACCTGTGCCGGCTCCACGCACCAGGCCTCCAGTGCACCTTCTCAGCCCGGTACGTCCTGTGCCGGCTCCCCGCAGTCGCCCTGAAGAGTGTGTCACCAGTCCCGCTCCATGGCCTGAGCCTTCCTCTGCGCCGGTGCCCAGTCCAGGCACGGCGTCCAGTCCCGCTCCATGGCCGGAGCCTTCCTCTGCGCCGGTGCCCAGTCCAGGCACTGCATCCAGACCCGCTACATGGCCGGAGCCTTCCTCTGCACCGGTGCCCAGTCCAGGCACGGCGTTCAGTACCGCTCCATGGCCGGAGCCTTCCTCTGCGCCGGTGCCCAGTCCAGGCACGGCGTCCGTCCTGCTCCATGGCTGGAGCCTTCCTCTGCGCCGGTGCCCAGTCCAGGCACGGCGTCCATCCCAACCTCATGGCCGGATCCGCAGTCTGAGTGGGTGCTACGTCCCGCACCGGAGCCGCCACCAACGCTAGTTGCCCACCCTAACCCTCCCCATCCAGGTTCAGGTTTTGCGGGGGGGGGGGGGGGGGGGGTACTGTCACGCCCTGACCATAGAGAGCCCTCAGGGTTCTCTATGGTGGTTTCGGTCAGGGCGTGACTAGGGGGTGTTCTAGTCTTTAATTTCTATGTTGGTGTGAGTGTGGTTCCCAATTGGAGGCAGCTGATAATCGTTGCCTCTAATTGGGGATCATACTTAGTGTGGTCCTTTTCCAACCTGCGTTGTGGGATATTGTTTTTGTTTAGTGCTATGTGCGCTACGAACCGCACGATCGTTTATTTATTCGCTGCGCTTTGGTCCACTCATTATAACGAACGTGACAAGAGGAGAATTAGAATAATGAGCCAGGTGAAGGAAAACATCTTCAGAAAATATATCCCATTAATTGACAAAGCCAGAGATGAAAATGATATTCAAATAGTAGCTATTTTATTATTGCCTATCTCAAATTGTAAAACACAGATTAACAGAAAGATATTGAATAATCCTGTCATCAAAGCAGACAGTTTCCAGTAGGAAGAAATCAGTGGCGGTCAGTGCCGTTTAAGATGAGAAAGGACAATTTATTTCCTTTTTCTTTCTATTACAGCATATTGGATGACTGGCATTCATATTCCATTCACCCAGTTCAATGCAACATCGATAGGTTTAGGCTACTACATGATACTCAAATTTTCCCTATACCCATCATGAGGTTGCTACAACATAGCCTGTGAATGAAAGTTTACAATGTAGGTGCACTCAGGTCGAGAGACAAGTTTGGATAGACAGTGACATTCAATAACGCCTTGCACACTCTTGCCTGCATCTAGCTGATATAGGATGTAGCCATTAGTCCAACAGTTGCAAACGAAAGTTCTATTGGACAAATTCAAGTATGTTTACGCCTATTTTGTTCCATTTAAGAAAAGTGTTTTTAACAAAATTGGCGGAATTAATAACCCCTGATCATGTGTAAACACACAGCCACTTTGTATTCCTTCTCGCATCCATGCTCTCTCCTCCTCTCCCCTCTCACCAGCAGGGCACGTGGAATATGGCATAATCTTTTATAGCAATACTGCAGAGAGACATGGACAGAATCCCCGCCTGCCTGTCTCTCAACTGGACCAACCCACACAGACACTACAGTATAACACATACACACCACACGCAACACATTCTCTGAGGTGAATACTGAGAGGCAGAGGCCTCTAGGATAAACAACAGAGAGATATGAAGGGAGGAATAGGGAGAGAAAAGACCAGAGCTGATTTTTCTTTCAGCTCAACTAGGGAGAGCAACCACAAGCCTGGGTTAATGACTGTGCAAACACAGAGACTTGAAGGACACAGTTTGAGACCTATTTTCATTTATCCAGAGGCGAGGGACAGACACAGAGAGGGACAGACACAGTGGGGATGTCTCATCACACTGCTTTATTGAAATAACACAGGCTTGCCTACTAGCTCTCACTGCGTTATTAATGAATTAAGATATTTTTACAACTTGAGCTGCTTATACCTAATGCAACAGCCTCACATACATTTTGAAAATCATAATGAAAAAGCAATCAACTACAGAACTTCCACAAACTGCCAACTGAATCCCTGGAAACATTTTAGTCACTTAGCAGATGCTCTTATCCTGAGCGACTTACACTAGCAATAGTGGATCAGACCACACGGAAAAGGAGAGGCTGAAAATAATACTGCTTCAAAAGGACTGATCTCACTGTGAGCTTTTGGAAGAATGACAGGTGCTGTTCCCTGGCAACACACCACTCTTTGGGTTTTGCTAAACAATGGACTCTATTGTTTCTATGGCTGGAGTGTGTTTCAGCACCAAGGACTGTGTACGTCTCTTTAAAACACACACACACACACACACACACAGACACACACACACACACACACACATATACACACACACACACACACACACACACACACACACGCACGCACGCACGAACTCACAAACAAAACACACGTTAGTCTAGTGGTAGGGATTATCCCTGACTATTTCCCAGATCATGAACTTGATGCTTTTCAATGACAGCTGTATTGCTGAAGGTATGGACACTACATTAGTGGAACGGCCCCTGTGCGTAGTGTGATCCCTGTAATAGGTCTGTAGTCCTTCCACCCTGCCCCCTCCAATAGCCTTCGTCTTCAGTCACACCATCAAAGTGCCACTACCCTCTTTCATTTTCCTTTGTAGTGGGCGGCAGTGGCATTTACTTTATTTTGGCGCCATGGCCAGCCCTTGCTGTGCCTCACCCTCAGATGGGAACCAGGCTCCAGCCTTGCATGCTTATAACAACTATATAGCCTTGCGTGAGACACATGAGCCTTGCGTGAGACACATACAGATTATAAACAATAGCGGCCCTCCAGTAGCTTTCTTCATCACTCGCTAGTATATCATTGCCAGACATGTTTGTAAATTGCTGTTTACTTTGTATAACTAATCTGTAATGCTAGGCTACTGCATGCGCTTCACAATCTGTGAATAAGGGCCTTATGATTCCCCCACGAGAGCACACATGCACAGTTGTTACCTATTTCTGCTGTTGTTACAGTCGGCCACATAAAATAATGATAACAAAATAATCGCAATCGTTTTAGGTGGAAAAGTACACATTTCCTGACTCCGAGTATGTGCGATAAAAACAGCTAATTCGGCCGAACGCTTTCAATACAACTAAAAATGTGTCAACAAATTGCGGATTTCTCAATCGCTCTTTGACTGACAACGGAGCCAAGCCCGTTTTTTTGTGCAGATTTCCAGTTGTAGACTGTAGAGAGAGAGAGAGTAGGAGAAGGCAAACTAGTTTCAATGTATGGAATCACTTAGAACATTTGAGATTTTAGATAAACTTTCACTTTGATAAACATCTAATTTTATTTGACCTCTGTGTGTGCCTATTTCCAAAAATAAACACACACACACTCCATTACTCTTGCTGCAGTCTTCCTTTCAGTATATGGTACAGTGCATAGTACTGCACAAACCATTTGGGAATGGATTGGAGGACAGTGTCTGTAAAAGCCATAAATAGTGTTGGAGAGTGAGGGGATGACTAAAGCAGAGTGACAGAGGTGTAGGTCAACAGCAACATCCCATTTCATCATCATAATAGTATTCTGCTAAGGGATGAAAAACTGCCTCTCCCCCGGTCTTCCTTTCACACCAAACCCAATCACCATGGGTGTGTTGGGAATGACGGATGACCTGAGGCGCTGAGAGATGCTAAGGGTAAAATACGAGTTTGGATTTGCCTTTATGGCATCTACGCTTGTAGGAATCCAACTTGTCCAGACAGCGATTTGGCCCCTTGATAACCTAGCGCTATTTCTACTAGTGTTTAATAAAATGTCAAAAAACAAAGAGTTATTCAAATGTAGTTTGATGTTTTAATGCAGTGTAATGTAGCACCTTGAGATGTGAACACTTTTTTAAGACCCATTAGAGCTATGGTAAAAAAACAACCGTAGAGTAGTTTGTAATACTTAAACTAAAGCCAGGAATTCACACAGTAGTGCTGTTTTTACTACCAGTTGGATACACTAAACTAAACTTTAGCATTGGTAAACATTTTCCTAAGACCTTTATTATGTTAGAAAAGAGGTACCTAGTGGTGAATAATTACATTGAATCAAATCCTAAGGTCACTGTCTAAAGTGGGTTTTTACACGCCTTAAAAAACACAATAATTGGAATGGAGTTTTTATCTGTTTTAATCAGAGAAACTGTGCTTTATTACTGTTGTCTTGTATGATTGGAAACCCAGATCTTCTGAAGGCAATCTGGCTAGTCCCAGCAAACTGGGAACATCTGCTAATGCTAATTGCGATTAGCTGGCTAGCTAATAAATGTACTGAGTCAGCTAGCTAACACAGCCTGATGCCAGTGTTGGTGTAGGCCTTAATCAGCATGGTGCTGGTGCAACAGTATCTTCTGATTCAAAGACGAATAGACAAAGCATGAATATGTTGGCTACAAGTAAGAAACATTTAATGTAGCCAAAGATTATAGGTTCACCTAAGAAACAATGACCAACACTTTGGATCCTAAACTGTCACAATAACTCCTCCCTAGCATTTTAATTGGTTGTCATGTCAACACTGTATTCAATGTGAACACTATTATATTCTAACTATAGAATTATAATAATCATTCTATTTCCATGATTCTAACAGTTCACCCAAATGTTTTCATCTACATCGCAAGTCAAATCATAATTGCAACATTTGGTTAAAAATAAGGCCTAGTTTTTTTGCCCATACCTACGTGGTATTGTGAAAATTATTTCAAATGAGAAATGATCTCAAATGCACAAACATTTTTGGGGTTGAAATGAACAGAATAAACCAATCAGAATGGAGAAAGACCCATTGAAATCACTAAGAATGTATATGTTGCCATCATAAGACCATAAAGCAAATTTAGAACTACTTAGAATTATTCAAAAACATAAAATACTGTCAAATACCGTATCAAAAACATAAAATACTGTGATATGATATTTTGGCCATATCACCCAGCCCTAAAGGTGCTATATAAATCCAAACCATTATTACCTGCCCACCTATCCTCACGAGGTGGCACTGAACATGTAAGGCCTAGCATATACAGTACGATGCAGTATATACAAACTATTTCTTTGCAACCCCAATGAATACCAACTGTCTTGGTTCAAACAATAGCAGAAACCTAGGCATAGGTATTTAAAATGTTGTATAGTGATCAGAATATTATAGTTCCTGCTTTGTGTTTCTGTCTAGACTATATATTAGGTACAGACAGTACTTGTCTAATATCCATGTTCCCTGTGTTTCTCTCTCTTGTCAGGGGCAGGATTTTTTCCTCTACTTCTCCCTGGGCCAGCCTCTGGTCATGGTTAGGACCGGCATCAGCCCTGTGGTGGTCATGGTGAGCCCAAAACCCGGCCAAGACCTGGCCCATCTCCTGCTGTCCACCATAAGGCTCATCAAGACAGTGAGGAACCGAGGACACATGGTGCGAGCAGATCACCAACAGAACTGTTACCCCCATCATTCAGGTTTCTGTTCCTACGCTTATGTTCCTACTGTAGATATCTCTAAAAAGGTTGTCTTTCAGGCCTAACTGATGACAGAGGTTCCACAAGAAGGATAGGTTGCAGCACAGTAATGTGACGATCAATAAAAGGTTGGTACCAGCATTAACAACCACTTGCAGCAACTCTACTGACACTCTGGATGTTGTCTTTGGGGTTGGGGTTTTTCTGCCATCTGCATGTGTTTATCCTGAACTGCATTAGGCTGATCAAGTGAAGTTTGCATCATGGTCAACAGGTCAAGCTTCCTCCAGTTGAAGCCAAGGTTGTATAAAGGATGCTGAATGGGCATAGGCTACCCATGAAAGGTACTTAAGCACTGAACGTTTATTTTTCTGTTGTGATCATTTTACTATACCGTATGAGCCAATAGAGGAGGCTTGCATTGATGGAGCTGTTAGCCTCTTGGCCTAGCCCAAGGCTTTAGTGATATATGCCTCTACATCAGCCACTCAACAAAAGCTAGTAGCCATCAGAGAGTGAGTATGTGCCTTGCTTCCCTTTTCATTTAAATCATCACCTCTGATGGCTACCCCACTAGATCCCAATGGTACATAATGCTATCTGCTTGTCACTACAGCACTAACTTATACACTATGAAACACATAAGATATAGCGTTAACAAATCATGACTCAAGAGGTGGAGTTTTCTTTAGATTGACGAGATAATGCTCACAGAGAGAGAGGGGGAGAGAGAGAGTGAGTCATAACTGTAACTCTAAAGGCTCATGATGCCATCCTCCAGTCTACGAGGGGGGTGGGGAGGAATCATCCATGGAGATGAAACTCACAGACCAAAACATGGCAACTCAACAGTAGCCTTACAATTGTCCCAAAGGTTTTTCATACAAATACAAATAGACTGGGTTTTAGGCAGATCCTGGTGAGAACATGTTTGACAAGTTAACATGACTAGTATACCTTGACAGTTACAGACATAACAACAGTTGTGTATCACATGTTGTTGGGGAATAGTATCATGAAGGATGTGAGGATGTTTGTGTCTAATGAAAATGAGGCAGGTGGTAGCTGTTATATTACCCTATAGTTATAGTGAGTTCTTCTCTGCTTATGAGTGCAAGATAAACAAAAAGGAGAGGAGAAAAATCATATTTGCTGAATACATTCCCATTCCTCTTTTGCTGACACACACTAAACTTAAACTGCTTTGAGGGCAAGACCATTCATCACATAACATAACATCCATAAGCTCTTTATCTGCTAGTTCTAGCCAAGTACTAAACTCAAAAAAATTAGGCTATAGTGCAATAAAGCAAGATGAGAGTTTTTCTCTTGCTTTTTTATTTTATGCCAATTTATGTTTATGGAAAGTCTCTGAACATGCATAGTCAAACTGCATTAGAGATGATATAGAAGGTTCTTCATCAATCTTCAGTAACATTAGTATTTGGCAGGTAGCCTAGTGGTTAGAGCGTTGGGCCAGTAACTCAAAAGTTGTTGCATCAAATCCCTGAGCTGACAAGGTAAAAACCTGTTGTTTTGCCCCTGAGCAAGGCAGTTAACCCACTGTTCCCTGGGCGTTGTGGATGTCGACTAAGACAGCTCCCTGCACCTCTCTAATTCAGAGGGGTTGGGTTAAATGCGGAAGACACATTTCAGTTGAATACATTCAGTTGGACAACTGACTAGGTATCCCCCTTTCTCTATTCATACTGCTGCTTCTGATTGATTGGATGTGGGTATGCACAGCCTACGTTCAGCAGAAATAACAGGGGGAAATCTTCAGCTGCCCTGTATGATGACGAATCTATTCGGCTCAAACACTTTTCAAATCAGAACCTCGAAATCCCTCACAAAATTATTCCACTGTCACAAAGGAAACAAGGTGATTGCCACATTATTTTGGAGATTGGAAACCCTAATTGGTCTACACGGTCAAGATCTTGCTTGGTTTAGATCTTATCTGTCGGAAAGATATAAGTTTGTATCTGTGTATGGTTTGTCCCTTGATAAATTAAAGTTTCAGTGTTCTTCAAGGTTCCGATTAAGGACCACTATTGTTTTCACTATACAGGCTACCGCTTGGTGATGTCATTCAGAAACCCACTGTCAACTTTCACTGCTATGCAGACGACCCACAGCTGTACATTTCGATGAAACTTGGTGAAGCCCCAAAATTGTCTACCTTAGAAGCCTGTGTTTCAGACATAAGGAAGTGAATGGTTGGAAATTTTTTATTTTTAAACTCAGACAAAACAAAGACACCTGCTGTTTCATCTGACAATTCATCTCAATGGTTGTACAGTCATCTCAAATAAAACCGTGAAGGACCTTGGCGTTACTCTTGACCCTGATCTCTCTTTTGGCAAGCTTTTTTCTTTCCTGTCTCAGTCTCCAGTATCTATGCTGCAATAGTCTATGTGCCGGGGCTAAAGTCGGTTCTATCTGGTGTAATTCTCCTATCTGGTGTCCTGTGTGATCTTAAGTACTTTCTCTCTTTCTCTCTCTTCTCTCTCTCTCTCTCTCTCTCTCTCTCTCTCTCTCTCTCTCTCGCTCTCTCTCGCTCTCTCTCTGGCCTGACTGTCCCCAGGTCACCTGGTAGTGCTGCTGATCAAGTTTCTGCTGTTCTGCCTGTGGCTATGGAACCCTGACCTGAGGTGCTGACCTGTTGTTGATTATTGACTGCTGGTCATCTATGAACGCTTAAACATCTTGAAGAATAACCTGGCCTTAATGGCCATGTACTCTTATAATCTCCACTGTGCACAGCAAGAAGAGGACTGGCCGCCCCTCAGAGCCTGGTTTCTCTCGACGTTTCTTCCTAGGTTCCTGACTTTCAAGGGAGTTTTTCCTAGTCACCGTGCTTCTACATCTGCATTGCTTGCTCATTGGGGTTTTAGGCTGGGTTTCTGTATAAGCACTTTGTGACATCTGTTGATGTAAAAAGGGCTTTATAAATACATTACATGCAATGGTGTGGCCAAAACCACATTCCTGCTTCATGTGAGTGCAGCTATTAGCATACTATAAATACCATAGTATATAGACAAACAAAATAAGGACAGCAATTCAAACTGTACAGGAGCTTCTCATCTAAACCATATTGCACATAGTGTTGCACACTTGATTAATGCAATAAAATCCTTTAAATTTCAATTTGGCTAATAGTCTATTGGTATTAAATGGGCTGTGCAGTCAAACACGTGATTTTCATTTTTATAAAAAAATTAATTACACTATGAGGTCAAAAAAACACTATGAATTATGGAAAATGATGATAATGCCCTTTTAGTGTAAGAGCTTTTTGGCCCACAGCATGACATCACAATCTGATCTGATTATTTTGACCAATGTCCAGTCATCTTTTATCTTTTATCCTCCTATTTTTAAGGGGTAAACGGGGTAGTCACTAGAGTCTAGACGATCCTATCCGCCAATCAGGGCTGTGTATGTAAATATGGCAAACGAAGGCTCAGGGAAATAGGTGTGCCTAAACTTTTGACTGATACTGTATTTGGAGTTACTTTCAATAAATAACTAATATGTGGTGTAGATGTTTCCCACATGAGAGATTTGAATCTAAAAGAGAGATTTGAAGAGAGATTTCAAACTGGATCCATATCTTTGCACTACACAAGTATCTCTTTCTGTCGTCAAAGTAGTGCTGTGTAAAGAGGCCCTAAACTGTGATTTCCTGCAGAATCAAACCATGTCAATTTGGGACCTGCAATTTTGGGGGTGGATTTTGGGACCTGTCCTCTATTTCTATAAATAATCAGTGGTGGAAAAAGTAAGTAATTGTCATTCTTGAGTAAAAGTAAAGACACCTTAATAGAAAATGACAAGTAAAAGTGAAAGTCACACTATTTTGTGTGTCAATTACATGAAATCCAAATAAAAATCAATTTAAATTACAGGTTGTAATACAACAAAATAGGAAAAACGCCAAGGGGGATGAATACTTTTGCAAGACACTGTAATACAATATTTACCATTCATTTCTATAAGGCATAGAATAATATGAAACAACCCAAACAAACAGCAAATGCATCTAACACATTTGTAAAGTCACATGCTTGATGTAGTCAAAAAGTTCTGTAATTTCTAAACAAATGGATGAAAATACCATCAAATTAAAGCTGACAGTCCACACTTCATCCTCATAGTCATTGTATCAAATCCAAAGTGCTGGAGTACAGAGCCAAAACAACAACAAATATGTCACTGTCCCAATACTTTTTGCAGCCCACTACATATTCCAGACTCGGACATTGCTTGTTCTGATATTTCTTAATTAACATTTTGGGGGATTTGTGTGAATTGTTTGTATTGTTAGGTGTTACTGCACTGTTGGCGGTAGAAACATAAGCATTCCTATTATATTTGCAATAACAAATATAATAGGGATAGGTGTCCCGCTGACGGGACGCCTATCCCTATTAATTAACAACATCCAGTGAAATTGGAGGGCACGCAATTCAAATAAATAATCGTAATATTAAACATTTATGAACATACAATCTTATATTATTATTATCTTATATTATCTTATACATCTTATATTGGTTAAAAGCTTAAATTCTTGTTAATCTAACTGCATTGTCCGATTTACAATAGGCTTTAGAGCGAAAGCATCCCATCCGATTGTTTGAGGACGGCGCCCCACAAAAAATATTTTTCAACCAGCACAGGCTTCATAAAATCACAAATAACGATTAAATAAATCACTTACTTTTTAAAATCTTCCTCTGTTTGCAATCCCAAGGTTCTCAGCTACAACATGAATGGTCATTTTGTTAGAAAAAATCCTTCTATATATCCACAAAAGTTTGTTTAGTTGGCGCCATCGATTTCAGTAATCCACTCGTTCAACATGCAGACAAAGGAATCCAAAAAGATACCGCTAAACTTTGTTCAAACAAGTCAAACTATGTTTCTAGTTAATCCTCAGGTACCCTAAAATGTGAATAAACTGTAATATTTCATACGGAAAGAAGTATGTTCAATAGAAAACAAAAATGAGCAGACTGATTTTTAGACAGACTGATTTTCCACTGTGACTCTTTGTACCAAATCTCTAAATCTCTTCCTCATTTTGGAAGAAACAAGCCTGAAACCTTGAACATAGACTGTTGACATTTATTTGAAGCCATAGGAATTGCAATCTGGGAGCTAGAATTGCATTGCATTCCAATATAAGAGTCTGGGACGTAAAAAATAATAATTTTGGATTTTCGCCTACCACATCAATTGTATTAAAGTCTCATACATTATTTAACATTTCCACAGAATTAAAAGTGTTTTCTATCCAATTCTACCAATTATATGCATATCCTGGCTTCTGGGCCTGAGTAACAGGCAGTAGATTAACAAACTACAGTTTTGGCAAGTAGGTAAGAACAACACAATACATTTTCCAACAATTGTTTACAGACAGATTACTTCACTTATAACTCACTGTATCACAATTATAGTGGGTCAGAAGTTTACATACACTGGGCCTTTAAACAGCTTGGAAAATTCCAGAAAGGGATGTCAAGGCTTTAGAAGCTTCTGATAGGCTAATTGACAGAATTTAAGTCAATTAGAGGTGTACCTGTGGATGTATTTCAAAGCCTACCCTCAAATTCAGTGCCTCTTTGCTTGACATTATGGGAAAATCAAAATAAATCAGCCAAGACCTCAGAAAAAAAATTGTAGATCTCCACAAGTCTGGTTCATCCCGGGGAGCAATTTCCAAACACCTGAAGGAACCACATTCAAACATTTTGGGTTCAAATGCCAGACTACGGTTTGCAACTGCACATAGGGACAAAGATCATACTTTTTGGAGAAATGTCCTCTGGTCTGATGAAATAAAAATAGGACTGTTTGGCCATAATGACCATCGTTATGTTTGGAGGAAAAAGCCGAAGAACACCATCCCAACCGTGAAGCACAGGGGTGGCAGCATCATATTGTGGGGGTGCTTTGCTGCAGGAGGAACTGGTGCACTTCACAAAATAGATGGCATCATGAGGCAGGAAAATTATGTGGATATATTGAAGCAACATCTCAAGACATCAGTTAAAGCTTAGTCGCAAATGGGTCTTCCAAATGGACAATGACCCTAAGCATACTTCCAAAGTTGTGGCAAAATGGCTTAAGAACAATAAAGTCAAGGTATTGGAGTGGCCATCACAAAGCCCTGACAAATATATTTGTCACATACACATGGTTAGCAGATGTTAATGCGAGTGTAGCGAAATGCTTGTGCTTCTAGTTCCGACAATGCAGTAATAACCAACGAGTAATCTAACCTAACAATTGCAAAACTACTACCTTATACACACAAGTGTAAAGAGATAAATAATATGTACATAAAGATATATGAATGATTTGTGGGAAGAACTGAAAAAGCGTGTGTGAGCAAGGAGGACTACAAATCTGACTCAGTTACACCAGCTCGTTCAGGGGGAATCACCCAACTTATTGTAGGATGCTTGTGGAAAGCTACCCGAAACGTTTGACCCAGGCAATGCTACCAAATACTAATTGAGTGTATGTAAACTTCTGACCCATTGGAAATGTGATGAAAGAAATAAAAGCTGAAATAAATTATTTTCTCTACTATTATTCTGACATTTCACATTCTGAAAATAAAGTGGTGATCCTAACTGACCTAAAACAGGGAATTTTTACTAGGATTAAATGTCAGGAATTGTGAAAAACTGAGTTTAAATGTATTTGGCTAAGGTGTATGTAAACTTCCAACTTCAACTGTATCTATAAAACTCCTGAGAAGAGAGGCACGGCAGGTCAGAGTACTCATGTCAGTTGAAAATACAGGAGGCATTAGCGTGCTATAACACATAAAACAGACAGAGCGCAGAAAGCATGCTGCCTCCGGGCAGATGAAACACTCACATCAAAACACAACCATCCATCCCTCTCCGAATTGATTCAGTACTGAGGCGCGTAACAGACAGAAAGGGCTGAAGCCATGCATACTCTTCCTGCTGCTGCCTCCTTGCTGGGGCAATAATCTGAGCCCATGGAGTCACCAGACTGGCCAGTCCCATTTCAAATGCCACATTCATAACCTGGAGCCATTCTCACTGCTGCTTCTGCTGCTGCTGCTCGCATCAACAGCAGGGAATAGTGCTGCAAGTGCTCTGCTTGTTCTGGCTGACAGACAATGATGACTGGCAATGTTGTGTCCGTCAGTTCACCAACAAACACACTACAGGTTCAACAAACAGCTTGATTTCATTTAGCTCTCAATATTGTCAGCAGTGTGATACACATGTCCATTGTCTTACCTGTTTTATGTCTGTATATTCTCCTCCTGAAAAAGAGGAAAGGATCTTTAAAATGACAAAGAAAATGTAAACATCCTAATTAACACCCTACCCATTTCAGGATTTGAAACAAAATATATATATTTTTTACTTGAAACGTGTCATAGTCACTGGCACACTAAACTGCATAGTGCTGTGAATGCCATCTTTCTGCATAAGTAAACTGAATTAAACTTTCAGCTGCATGAGTATGCATCATGAATATCAATTATTCCTAAAGTGGAGCTGTGGAAATGTGCAGGCAGTTCCATTGTGTGGGCTGATGGAAACGCACATGGGCGGTTAACATCACAGGTTAATGACAGAACAAAGCCACCAGGAAAATACTTACTTTGGGGGCTGGGTGAATTGAGATGTATGGCAACATACACTGAATGTAGAAAATATAAGGAACACCTGCTCTTTCTATGACATAGACTGACCAGGTGAATCCAGGTGACAGCTATGATCACTTATTGATGTCACTTGTTAAATCTACTTCAATTAAGGGGAAGGGAAGGAGACAGATTAAAGAAGGATTTTTAAGCCTTGAGACAGTTGAGACATGGATTGTGCATTTGTGCCATTCAGAGGGTGAATGGGCAAGACAAAAGATTTAAGTGCCTTTGAACAGTGAATGGTACTAGGTGCCAGGTGCTTCAACACTGCTGGGTTTTCTCACAAAAGTTTCCTGTGTGTATCGAGAATGGTCCACCACCCTAAGGACATCCAGGCAACGTGACACAACTGTGGAAAGCATTGAGTCAACATGGGCCAGCATCCCTGTTGTTAGGCTCTTATTTTTCAGAGTAAATAACTCACAGACACCAGAGAAGCTTTAACCAAATTTAATTATTCCCAAAGGTTCTGTACAGCTGTATTCAGACACCAAAACATTTCTCTCCGTCACAGTTATATACATCCTACTTAAGACACGCCTTCTCTCCAATCCTTACATCGTATGGTTCAACAGAAAGAGGGCAACAGGATACCAAACCCTTATTACTCTCTTAAGGGAATCTGTCCTCGCCTGCTGACCTCAACCCCTCCTTCATCTAATCCACAGATGTCCATCTGTCTCCCCTGTATCAACACGGTGCTCTGCTCCCATCCCCCAACACATTCCAACACATTCCACAGCTATCTGTCTTTCTACAGAGGCCCAGTTTCTTTCTCCTTGGATTCTATGCTTCTTTCCTATTATGTATTCAATATCTCAATGTTCAAAATGACGAATCCAACACCATGGAACTCTTTCGACACCTTGTAGAATCCATGCCCTGACAAATTGAGACTGTTCTGATGGCAAAAGGGGGTGCAACTCAATATTAGGAAGGTATTCTTTATGTTTTGTACACTCAGTGTAAATAGTCACACACATAGTATGCACACAAATTTCAACATAATTCATATAGCATGCTAAAAATCTACATATATATATATATATATATATATAAGCAACACAATATCACACTCAATTTGTGCAAATATGTACAAAAAGTATTTCAGCAGATTTTGTGCATTTTTGTGCATTTCTGTGAAAAGACACATTTTTGTGTGACTTCATTCATAGGAAAATATTTTTTTTGGGGGGGGGGAATTTCAGAACAAACATTTTGAAAGTTATTAGAGCAATACATGATGGGCAATGGTGGTCTACACTGACTTTTTTGTGTGCCACATTTATTTATATAAAATAATGAACGTGTTAAAAACCCAATATTGTTTATCAACCAGGTTGTCACCAAAATAATTATAATATAATAGTAGCCTTACGTTGTTTAAAAAAAAATATGCCAAAATTGATTTCTATGCTTGTTTTCGCTTAATACTTTGGGATACTGGTGCACTTGTAGTCAGAAAGGCCCTATTTCCGTGTTGGCCACAGTACGTCTACACGATTTTCTTCATAATGCATTTCATATTTCGTGGAATCTACATTTCACAATTTTCTTCATAATGCATTTAATACAGGGCTCCACGTTTTCGTGTACATTACACCATTCCTTCCATAATGCAATTTATACTATGTCTATGTCGACTTTTATGAGGGTTGCCAGATTGGGAAAATACAGATTTGTATTTTATTTGACGTTATTTGATTGGGGAATGGGGATACATTTTTATGATGGGAAATTATAATACACACCATAATACACATACATGCACACAAACACTTACACACACACTCACTTTGTTTGTACTCATGTTATAGCCAACTCTTGACTTTTGCATGAATTATTTTTAATAAAATATTTGTTGTTTTCATGTATTCATTATCTTTAACTGGTTAAATGTTTGTAGTTTTCATTTCAGTAATGATTAACATGGTTAAATAGTCGTTAATAATGCTTACATATCTTGCATTACTCATCTCATATGTATATAATGTTTTTCTATACTATATCTTAGTCCGTTCTGCTCTGACATCGCTCGTCCATATGTTTATAGTCTTAATTGATTCCTACTTAGATTTGTGTGTATTGGGTATGTGTTATGTAATTTGCTCGATATTACTTGTTAGATATTACTGCACTGTCAGAGCTAGAAGCACAAGCATTTCGCTACACCTGCAATAACATCTGCTAATCATGTGTATGTGACCAATAAAATTAGATTTGAAGTTGTAGAAACATCTCAAGGATGATTAATGCAAACAGGATGCAGATGAGCTCAATTTCGAGTCTCATAGCAAAGGGTCTGAATAACTATGTAAATAAGGTATTTCTGTTTTTTTTTAACCTGTTTTCGCTTAGTCATTATGGGGTATTGTGTGTAGATTGATGAGGAATAACATATATTTAATCAATTTTAGAATAAGGCTGCAAGATCATGTGGAAAAAGTGAAGGGGTCTGAATACTTTCGAATGCACTGTATAACATGATTGACACGACCATAATAATCATCATGAAACGGCCTTGGAAGTTCCAGAAGTGTAAGCCAACATAATTCATTATTTTACATGAACCTGTTTAACTGCATTGATATTGTAACATTGTATAATGATAGGAGACAGGTGGAGAAATACAAAATAAGTTTTTTTATTTCTCTACCCAAAATTGAGTACGTCATGAGCATGACGGGGATGAAGCCCAAGCAAAGAGTGAGGTGTAAGTCTAAAAAATACACGGGAAGAGACCCATAATAACAATACATGGGACGAGCCACGTAATAACAAGTGCACACTAACAGGGTAACAAGAAAGCCGATACAACAGAGCACAGATACTCACAAGACCAATAGACATGGAACAATATGGACAATGGGGACAAGGACAATGGGGAACAGAGGGCACATATATACACATACTAGGGGGAATGGGAACCAGGTGTGCATAATGAGACAAGACAGTCCGGGGTTGGTGGTAATGATCTAGTTCAGTGACACCTAGAAGGCCGGTGACGTAGACCTCCGGAGCTGTTGAACGGAACGAGCAGCAGTACCGGGGGAATGCGTGACAGATATGGCTTAAGCATTTCGGTGACAACCTGGTTGATTTTCTTATAATATTTTTTTAATTTTTTTATTCACCTTTATTTAACCAGGTAGGCTAGTTGAGAACAAGTTCTCATTTACAACTGCGACCTGGCCAAGATAAAGCATAGCAGTGTGAACAGACAACAACACAGAGTTACACATGGAGTAAACAATTAACAAGTCAATAACACAGTAGGAAAATTTTTTAAAAAAGAGACTATATACATTGTGTGCAAAAGGCATGAGGAGGTAGGCGAATAATTACAATTTAGCAGATTAACACTGGAGTGATAAATTATCAGATGGTCATGTACAGGTAGAGATACTGGTGTGCAAAAGAACAGAAAAGTAAATAAATATAAACAGTATGGGGATGAGGTAGGTAAATTGGGTGGGCTATTTACCGATAGACTATGTACAGCTGCAGCGATCAGTTAGCTGCTCAGATAGCAGATGTTTGAAGTTGGTGAGGGAGAAAAAAGTCTCCAACATCAGCGATTTTTGCAATTCGTTCCAGTCACAGGCAGCAGAGAACTGGAACGAAAGGCGGCCAAATGAGGTGTTGGCTTTATTGATGATCAGTGAGATACACCTGCTGGAGCACGATGGCAAGCACGTGAGGTTGAACAGGCTAGTAATAGGGGTGGCAACAATTTCGGCAGATAATTTTAGAAAGAAAGGGTCCAGATTGTCTAGCCCGGCTGATTTGTAGGGGTCCAGATTTTGCAGCTCTTTCAGAACATCAGCTGACTGGATTTGGGAGAAGGAGAAATGGGGAAGGCTTGGGCGAGTTGCAGTGGGGGGTGCAGTGCTGTTGACCGGGGTAGGGGTAGCCAGGTGGAAAGCATGGCCAGCCGTAGAAAAATGCTTACTGAAATTCTCAATTATAGTGGATTTATCAGTGGTGATAGTGTTTCCCATCTTCAGTGCAGTGGGCAGCTGGGAGGAGGTGTTCTTATTCTCCATGGACTTTACAGTGTTCCAGAACTTTTTTGAGTTAGTGTTGCAAGAAGCAAATTTCTGCTTGAAAAAGCTAGCCTTGGCTTTTCTAACTGCCTGTGTATAGTGGTTTCTAGCTTCCCTGAACAGTTGCATATCACGGGGGCTGTTCGATGCTAATGCAGAACCCCATAGGATGTTTTTGTGTTGGTTAAGGGCAGTCAGGTCTGGAGAGAACCAAGGGCTATATCTGTTCCTGGTTCTAAATTTATTGAATGGGGCATGCTTATTTAAGATGGTTATATAATGTTGATAAAAACTGCAGTGTGTTTTTCTCAAAGTAAATATTTTCTGCAGAGATGAGTTTATTGAATCTGATGATGCTGTATTTAGCTCAGACAGTCAAGTGTTGAACAAGTAATAAACAAAGTACTCTGACAATTATCATTATGACTGTACCAGTATCACCAGTTATCCTGTAATCTGTCAGCCTCCATATCTAATTAGTGGGAAACACAGTAGGTAATTAGTTCGTTTGTTATCAAGATGGAGGCCTGGGCAGGCTACACTCATTAACTCATTGGTAATGAGGAGCTGGAGGGAGAGACCAAGGACAATAATACTCAAACATATGTATTTATATCTGTCACGCCCTGGCCATAGAGAGGTTTTTATTCTCTATTTTGGTTAGGCCAGGGTGGGACTAGGGTGGGCATTCTAGTTTATTTATTTCTATGTTGGTGTGGTTCCCAATCAGAGGCAGCTGTCTAGCATTGTCTTTAATTGGGGGTCATATATAAGTTGTCCTTTTTCGTTAGGGTTTTGTGGTTAGTTGTTTTCTGTTTAGTGTCTGCACCTGACAGGACTGAGGGTTCTCCCTCTTTGTTATTTTGTTCGAGTGTTTTGAGTATTACATTTATCATGAACACTTACCACGCTGCGTTTTGGTCCACTCCTTCATACGACGATTGTTACAATATCATAGTTTTTAAATGAATACCTCCTACATATCCTGCTTTCCAGGTGGAACTAGAATGTCAATAGCCATGGGGCAAATTGTATTGTAAAAATATTGAGAAATACTGATACAGAAGTAATAGAAAAAGTTCCACTGACCTTTCACAAATCAATATTTTTTAAGGTATAACGACGCAACATGCATGTAGATGACATACTATCAATGCAGTGATACGGTGATATCTCTGCAACCTTGATTACGATGAGAGGCTTCATAGACACGGTACCAGTCCAATGGTACCACGGTACTCATTCAAGGGTTTTTCTTTATTTTCACAATTTTCTACAATGTAGAATAATAGTGAAGACATCAAAACTATAAAATAACACATATGGAATCACGTAGATTCTTCAAAGTAGCCACCCTTTGTCTTGATCACAGTTTTGCACACTCTTGGCATTCTCTCAACCAGCTTCATGAGGTAGTCACCTGGAATGCATTTCAATTAACAGGTGTGCCTTGTTAAAAGTTCATTTGTGGAATTTCTTTCCTTCTTAATGCGTTTGAGCCAATCAGTTGTGTTGTGATAAGGTAGGGGTGGTATACAGAGGACAGCCCTATTTGGTGAAAGACCAAGTTCATATTATGCCAATAATAGCTCAAATAAGAAAAGAGATATGACAGTCCATAATTTCTTTAAGACATGAAGGTCAGTCAATACGGAACATTTCAAGAACTTTGAATGTTTCCTCAAGTGCTTCTGCAAAAACCATCAAGCTCTATGATGAAACTGGCTCTCATAAGGACCGTCACAGGAAAGGAAGACCCAGAGTTACCTCTGCTGCAGAGGATGAGATCATTAGAGTTACCAGCCCCAATAAATGCTTCATAGAGTTCAAGTAATAGACAGTTATCAACAACTGTTCAGAGGAGACAGCGTGAATCAGGCCTTCATGGTCGAAATGCTGCAAAGAAACCACTAGTAAAGGACACCAATAAGAAGAAGAGACTTGCTTGAGTAGGTGTGTCCAAACTTTTGACTGGTACAGTACTTTTAGCAACATGAAAGCTTAATAAAATCTGGTCCGAAACACCCCTAGGACGAATATGAAGACTTATTTATTTTTATTTTTGGGGGGACACGTGTGTACTTAGATATGGTCATTTTCAAGTTTTCATACAGTATATTCATAGAATGTTTGGGAGTGATGTAGAGTAAGGCATTTGTGAAAGTTCTACAACAATATAGAGTGGGAAAGCGGCCTTGTGTTTGGATAATTAATAGATACTGCTATAAATAAAACCTAATAAAAACATGTCTTGTCCAGGACCGGACCATAGCCAATCAGAGCTTCAGTAGGCCTCTATGCAAATAAGGCATTTGCCACATGGGCCTGCCAACATTCACTTTGAACTAGGTTGTGCTCTGGTACAGGTAACCTGGTACCAGAGCATTTCGTATTATTATGTACGTAAACCCGAGACACTTCATTTAGTATGCTATGTATTAATTTGTGAATGACAATCATGAAGTACAATTCTTACTATATGTTAAACATTTGCAAAACCTACAATATGTTAGAAATTTGTGAAACTTACAATATGTTAAGAATTTGCTAAACCTATGATGTTACGAATTCTAGCTAGGTGGCTAACATTGGCTAGCTGGCGTCTGGGTTAAGGTTAGGGTTAAGTTTAGGAGTAAGGTTAAAAGGGTTAACGTTAAGGGAAGGGTTAGCTATAAGGTTCAGGGGAAGGGTTAGCTAAAAGGTTCAGGGGTAGGGTTAGCTGACATGCTAAGTAGAAAAGTGCTAATTAGCTAAAATGCTAAAGTTGTCCATGATGAGATTCAAACTGACAACCTTTGAGTTGCTAGACGTTCGCGTTATACGCCCAGCCATCCACCCTGACCAACCACCCTACAATTGTTTTTGCCTTAAGCATCTGTCTAACCCCAAAATTGGGATGGCTGGTAGCCTAGTGGTTAGCGTGTTGTGCCAGTAACTGAAAGGTTGCTAGATTGAATCCCCAAGCTGATAAGGTAAAAATATGTCGTTCTGCCCCTGAAAAAGGCAGTTAACCCACTGTTCCTACACCATCATTGTAAATAAGAATTTGTTCTTAACCAATTTGTCTAGTTAAATAAAGGTCAAATAAAATCTAATCATACCAAATGTCAAATATAATTTTAATTTGAGTGTCCTGGATATACATTTACCATGTTACATCTAGTTTATGAGACCAGGCTGTAAAAGCAGCAGGACTTTAGATCATTAGAATGTATTCGCCAAAAGCCACAAAATACACCTTAATGGATTTCTGTAAATATGTAAATACCACGGTATGCCTCTTACATTTGGGAACGTTACAGTCCTATTGATCAAACAACCATGAAAAGCTGGGTGTCAATTAAGGCAGTCCCCCACAACTCTCTGATTCAGAGGGGCTGGATTAAATGCGGAAGACACATTTCAGTTGGACAACTGACTAGGTATCCCCATTTCCCTTTCAGTAGGTTCTCTTCCTCAGTTGCCTATGCACATCAACAAGATCAACAACTAATGATAGCCAGAGCTGGCCGTCAAAATTACATAGATAAACAACGGGGAATAGTAGCCTGCTCGCCATTCTGCAGCTTGCCTGCCAATGCATTCTTGTCCCAACCCACGTTTTGACAACTGAATAGGAACTTGCCTGCCTGCCCACCCATTTGATTGATGCCAAATACATTTGATTGACAACTAGGAGATATGCCAACTGTGGTTAACAGTCATTCAAGTCCAGCATAGCTAGCAAGCAAAGTGATTTACTGCATCCATCTATTCTGCCAACAATGCCTTACTCTACATCATATAAATATTTCAACCTCTTATAAAGTTGGTGTGGTAGCATGAACTGGAAATTGTACATTTTTCACTGATATGTTTGTTTCATATCTTCAAAGTAGTTCAAATGTTGTCAGTTCCACTTTAAGCAGACTAACATTCTCTGCTTATCTTCCATCGTGATGTTTAATCATATCCAGCCAAATGATGGCAGCAGCAGACAATATGATTTTCCATGATGTACAGTGGCAAGAAAAAGTATGTGAACCCTTTGGAAATATGGATTTCTGCATAAATTGGTCATCAAATTTTATCTGATCTTCATCTAGGTCACAACAATAGACAAACACAGTCTGCTTAAACTAATAACACAAACAATATGTTTTCTTGTCTTTATTGAACACACCGTGTAAACATTCACAGTACAGGGTGGGAAAAGTATGTGAACCCTTGGATTTAATAACTGGTTGACCCTCCTTTAGCAGCAATAACCTCAACCAAATATTTTATGTAGTTGCGGATCAGACCTGCACAATGGTCATGAGGAATTTTGGACCAGTCCTCTTTACAAAACTGTTTCAGTTCAGCAATATTCTTGGGATGCCTGATGTGAACTGCTCTCTTGAGGTTATGCCACAGCATCTCAAATCGGGTTGAGGTCAGGACTCTGACTTGGCCACTCCAGAAGGCGTATTTTCTTCTGTTGTTGATTTACTTCTGTGTTTTGGGTCGTTGTCCTGTTGCATCACCCAACTTCTGTTGAGCTTCAATTGGTGGACAGGTAGCCCTACATTCTCCAGCAAAATATCTTGATGAACTTGGGAATTCATTTTTCTGTCAACGATAGCAAGCTGTCCAGGCCCTGAGGCAGCAAAGCAGCTCCAAACCATGATGCTCCCTCTACGGTACTTTACAGTTGGGATGAGGTTATGATGTTGGTGTGCTGGGCTGTTTTTGTCCACACAGTGTTGTGTATTCCTTCCTTCCAAACAACTCAACTGTACTTTCATCTGTCCACAGACTATTTAGCCAGTAGCGCTGTGGAACATCCAGGTGCACTTTAGCAAACTTCAGACGTGCAGCAACATTTTTCTTTGGACAGCAGTGGCTTCTTACGTGGTGTCCTCCCATGAACACCATTCTTGTTTAGTGTTTTATGTATTGTACACTTGTCAATAGGGATGTTAGCATGTTCCAAGGATTTCTGTAAGTCTTTAGCTAACACTCTAGGATTCTTCTTAACCTCATTGAGCATGCTGCGCTGTGCTCTTGCAGTCATCTTTGCAGGACGGCCACTCCTAGGGAGAGTAGCAACAGTACTGAACTTTATTTATAGACAATTTGTCTTACTGTGGACTTATGAACATCAAGGCTTTTAGAGACACTTTTGTAACCCTTTCCAGCTTTATGCAAGTCAACAATTCTTAATCGTAAGTCTTCTGAGATCTCTTTTGTTTGAGTCATGGTTCACATCAGGCATGGTTCACATCACGTCAGAGTTCACATCTTGTGAATAGCAAACTCAAATTTTGAGAGTGTTGTTATAAGGCAAGGTAGCTCTAACCAACATCTCCAATCTTGTCTCATTGATTGGGCTCCAGGTTATCTGACACATGACTCCAATTAGCTTTTGGAGAAGTCATTAGCTTAGGGGTTCACATACTTTTTCCAACCAACACTGTGAATGTTTAAATTATGCATTCAATATAGACAAGAAAATACAATAATTTGTGTGTTATTAGTTTAAGCACACAATGTTTGTCTATTGCTGTCACTTTGATGAAGATCAGGTCAAATTTGATGACCAATTTATGCAGAAATCCAGGTAATTCCAAAGGGTTCACAAACTTTTTCTTGCCACTGTAGTTTGAGAAAATGTGTTTGTATCAATAATTGATCTGCCAATGTATCTGCACCTCTGCACACAGTTGTGTCAGCTGCACAGCCAAAGACTGTATAACTAGCCCACTTCCTCAGGATCGTAAAATAGCATGGCCGTATTGGATTTATCTCCAAGTGAGAGACAGGAGAAACGGCAGTAAAATACAGGGTTTATAAAGGTTGACAAGGGCTTTTCTTTTGGAAATCAATACATCAGCAACCCAGAAATACATTGCCAGAGAATACAGAGATAATACCTAATACCCTTATAATGTGGTAAAGAAAGCCTTCTTCTTTTTGAATCTATTGATTTTAGTATTTTTTGTTCATGTTATCTGCTAGATGTGCCTGTTACCAAAAGCTCAAACCCATGGAGGCTGTTGTTGTATGCCAAAAGGAAGGCCACAGCAAACTGACCCTCATTTTAGCTGAAGTTCAGAAAATGCAGAGAATAACGAAGAGAAACTGGGAAAAATGCTCAAGCTTCACATCTCAAGAGTGCAGTAGCTAGGCAGCATGTTCACCACCAGGTGTCTTTGTATAATACCATGACACGTTTCACCAAAATAATGTTGACTATAAAACCTCTCGGGCTATAGCACCTACACAGAACCCCTCGGACAACAGAACCCACACACATCCATCTGATGACGATAGCTGTGATCCTCCATCTGCAGCATACAGAGACACCTCTTCAAGCAGAACAGAGAGGAGGATGTTACTGTTATCTCACATTCAGCTTGCTCCACAGAGACTGGGATGAAGTTCTGTGACCAGTGTTCTCCTAACTATGGTAAATACATCATAGGGCTTGACATTACACATACATGACATTAGTGTTTTAAACATTATTAAAAATGACCTGGTTTTGGCTTCTCAGACACATGCAATAGTGCTGAGTGATTAGTGTGGTCAGTTTGAGGTCAGTTATAAAGAAATGTATCAAGATTTACTATTATGGTTTCGATTATTATTATTTTTAAATCAATTTGAATACTGTAAAAACACAGAATAAAACAATGAATAAAAGTCCCATGATGGTAGTGACTGCCCGTGACTGCTTATCACGTATTAACCTTCAGTTAATTCACATTACTTTAACAAAACATTTGTTGTGTATAATACAATTGTTTTATTTGACGAATTTGTTATTTAATTCCAAATCATCATCTCATCTCTCTAGAGCTGCTGCCTATGCTGTCAGACAAAATCACTATTTTAGTAGTAAATAAGGCATACTTTTATGACTGCTGAATACCAGATATCAATCACTTAGATCATGTATTTTCAGGTAGAGATACCTTGTGAAGAAACTGCTCTCTATGTATCCCTTCTTGACCACACATTCATCTGTCTCTAATGTAGCAGGCATAAAAGAAACACAGACCGGACAAGTAACCGCGCAATGGATTATTGCAACTCCCTACTGCACTGTGATCTGATTTACCTCTTGAGAATATACAGTGCAATGTGCACATTGAGCTCACAGAAAAAAACTGAACGAAATAATTGCAAACAATCTTTAATATTCAATTATTAAATTTGAAACTTAAAAGTGAATGGGTAGAACTATCTAAATGTTTCATTACTAGAGCATACAAAATGTTTACACAATCTCAAGAATGGCGAACACTAGAAGGGCACCGGAGTGGATGGCTGCCGTTTTACCGGCTCCTCTCCAAATGTGCTATTTTGTTCATTTTTTCGCATTGTTTGTAACATATTTTGTAACTTAATTTGTACATAATGTTGCTGCTACTGTCTCTTATGACCGAAAATAACTTCTGGACATCAGAACAGCGATGACCCACCTCGAACTGTAGAGTTTTCTATAACGAGTCCGACGTGAAGGATGTACTGCTTTTTCAGGAACAGGCCCAAATCCCCGTCATTTGGGTGAAGAAAAGACAGAGAAAAAGGGGGCGGAGATCGGGCTGGCTTCTGAGAATTTATAGGCTAGTGAGTAAACCCCACTACCATCCGTTCTATTGGCCATCGTGCAATCATTGGAAAACAAAATGGATGACATACGATCAAGAGTATCCTACCAACGGGACATTAAAAAGTGTAATATTTTATGTTTCCAAGAGTCGTGGCTGAACGACAACACGGATAATATAGAGCTGGCGGGATTTTCCATGCATCAGCAGGACAGAGAAGCTACGTCTGGTAAGACGAAGGGCGAGGATGTATGTCTATTTGTCAATAACAGCTTGTATGTTGTCACATCTACTCCCGCTCCCCCTCTCCGGCACTCGACGTCGCTAGTTTACTTATCATTACACACACCTGCCACCATCGTTTCGTGCACCTGTGCCTCATGAGACTCCCATGGACTCCATCACTTATATGATTACCTCCCTTATATATGTCACTCCCTTTGGTTCATTCCCCAGGCAGAATTAGTTATGTTTTTCATGTCCAGAAGCTACTCTTGTTGTGTATTATTCCGTGTTTAATTAATTATTAAATTCACCCCCTGTACTTGCTTCTCGACTCATTGCTTGCCTGAGGTAGAGTACCATATGATAAGCTGAAGACCACACCATCTACCAATAGAGTTATCATCTATTATTCGTAGCTGTCTACTTACAGTACCACCACAAACCGATGCAAAGACTGCACTCAACCAGCTGTATAAGGCCATAAGCAAACAAGACTTTAATGCAGGGAAACTTAAATCCGTTTTATCTCTTTTGTACCAGCATGTCATATGTGCAACCAGGGGGAGAAAAAAATCTAGACCACCTACCTACACACAGAGACGCATACAAAGCTCTCCCTCACCCTCCCTTTGGCAAATCTGACCATAATTATTTTCTCCTGATTCCTGCTTACAAGCAAAAACTATAGCAGGAAGTACCTGTGACCCGCTCAATACGGAAGTGATCAGATGACGAGGATGCTATGCTACAGGACTGTTTTGCTAGCACAGACAGGAATATGTTCCAGGACTCATCCAATGACATTGAGGTGTACACCACTTCAGTCATCGGCTTCATCAATAAGTGCATCGACGATGTCGTCCCCACAGCGACTGTACGTACATATCCCAACCAGAAGCCATGGATTACAGGCTAGAGCTTCCGCTTTCAAGGAGCAGGACTCTAATCCGGACGCTTAAAATAAATCCCATTACTCCCTCAGACAAACCATCAAACAGGCAAAGTGTCAATACAGGATTACGATTGAATCCTACTACACTCTGACGTTCGTCGGATGTGGCAAGGCTTGAAAACTATTATGAACTACAAAGGAAAACCATCAGTGAGCTGCCCAGTGATGCGAGCCTACTAGATGAGCTAAAAGCCTATTTTGCTTGCCTCTCGACCTGCTCCACTACAGCCCCATCAATGTTAACGGGGGCCTTTTCAGCCAAGCTTTTCCTATAGTCCACGATCAGCTCCTTTGTCTTGCTCACATTGAGGGGCCGAGTCTCCCTGACCGAGTCTGTAATACCTACACTACCGCGCAAAAGTTTGAGGTCACTAAGAAATATTGTTTTTGAAAGAAAATAAAATAAATTGTCCCTTAAAATAACATCAAATTGATCAGAAATACAGTGTAGACATTGTTAATGTTGTAAATTAATATTGTAGCTGGAAACGGCAGATTTTTTATGGAATATCCGGGATGCTGGCCTTCTAGGCAGAGTTGCAAAGACAAATCCATATCTCAGACTGGCCAATAAAAATAAAAGATTAAGATGGGCAAAAGAACACAGACACTGGACATAGGAACTCTGCCTAAAAGGCCAGCATCCCGGAGTTGCCTCATCACTGTTGACATTGAGACTGGTGTTTTGCGGGTACTATTTAATGAAGCTGCCAGTTGAGGACATGTTTCTCAAACTAGACGCTGTAATGCACTTGTCCTCTTGCTAATTTGTGCACCGGGGCCTCCCACTCCTCTTGATATTCAGGTTAGAGCCAGTTTGTGCTGTTCTGTGAAGAGAGTAGTACACAGCGTTGTACGAGATCTTCAGTTTCTTAGAAATTTCTCTCATGGAATAGCTTTCATTTCTCAGAACAAGAATAGAATGACGGGTTTCCGAAGAAATACTTTGTTTCTGGCCATTTTGAGCCTGTAATCGAACCCACAAATGCTGATGCTCCAGATACTCAACTAGACTAAAGAAGGCCAGTTTATTACTTATTTAATCAGGACAACAGTTTTCAGCTGTGCTGTATTTGCCGACGAATATGACGCGAGGGCCAGCCAACGAGCGCATACAGGTCGCAGTGGTGGGTAGAATATGGGGCTTTGGTGACAAAACGGATGGCACTGTGATAGACTACATCCAGTTTGCTGAGTAGAGTGTTGGAGGCCATGTTGTAAATGACATCGCCACAGTCAAGGATCGGTAGAATAGTCAATTTTACGAGGGTATGTTTGGCAGCATGAGTGAAGGAGGCTTTGTTGCGAAATAAGAAGCCGATTCTAGATTTCATTTTGGCCAGGTCGAGGAAGACGGATGCACAGTACTGTCTTTTATCGATGGCGGTTATGATATCGTTTAGGACCTTGAGCATGGATGAGGTGCACCCATGACCAGTTCGGAAACCAGATTGCACAGTGGAGAAGGTATGGTGGGATTCGAAATGGTCTGTGATCTGTTTGTTAACTTGGCTTTCGAAGATTTGAAAAAGAGAGGGTAGGATGGATCTACAACAGTTTTGGTCTAGAGTGTCTACCCCTTTGAAGAGGGGGATGACTGCAGCAGCTTACCAATATTTGGGGATGTCAGACGATACGAAAGAGAGACTGAACAGGCTAGTAATAGGGTTGCAACAATTTTGGCTGATAATTTTAGAAAGAGAGGGTTCAGATTGTCTAGCCCAGCTGATTTGTAGGGATCCAGACTTTGTAGCTCTTTCAGAACATCATCTGTCTGGATTTGGTTGAAGGAGAAGCGGGGGGGGGGGATTGGGCAAGTTGCTGCGGGGAGTGCAGAGCTGTTGGCCGGGGTAGGCGTAGACAGCTGGAAGGCATGGCCAGCCGTAGAAAAATGGTTATTGAAATTATCGATTATCGTAGATGTATCGGTGGTGACAGTGTTTCCTAGCCTCAGTGCAGTGGGTAGCTGGGAGGTGGTGCTCTTATTCTCCATAGACTTCACAGTGTCCCAAAACTTTTGGGAATTTGTGCTACTGGATGCAAATTTCTGTTTCTGAAAAAGCTAGCCTAAGCTTTCCTAACTGACTGTGTATATTGGTTGCTGTCTACCCTGAAAACGCCACAGTATGTTTTTCTGCTGGTCAAGGGCAGTCTAGTCTGAGGTGAACCAAGGGCTATATCTGTTCTTAGTTCTACATTTTTAGAATGGGGCATGCTTACTTGAGGAAAGCACTTTTAAAGAGCCAACAGGCATCCTACTGACAGGATGAGGTTAACATCCTTCCAGGATACCCGGGCTAGGTCGATTAGAAAGGCCTGTTCGCTGAAGTGTTTAAGGGAGCATTTGACAATGATGAGGGGTGGTCGTTTGACCGCGGACCCATTACTGACGCAGGCAATGAGTCAGTGATCGCTGAGATCCTGGTTGAAGACAGCAGAAGTGTATTTAGAAGGTAAGTTGGTCAGGATGATACCTAAGAGGGTGCCCATGGTTACGGATTTAGGGTTGTACCTGGTAGGTTCCTTAATAATTTGTGTGAGATTGAGGGCATCTAGCTTAGATTGTAGAACGGCCGGGGTGTTAAGCATATCCCAGTTTAGGTCACCTAACAGTACAAACTCTGAAGATAGAAGGGAGGCAATTCACATATGGTGTCCAGGGCACAGCTGGGGCTGCGGGGGGTCTATAGCAAGTAGCAACGGTGAGAGACTTGTTTCTGGAAAGATGAATTTTTAAAGTAGAAGCTCAAATGGTTTGGGCACCGACCTGGATAGTATGACAGAACTTTGCAAGCTATCTCTGCAGTAGATTGCAACTCCGCCCCCTTTGGCAGTTATATCTTGTTGGTAAATGTTGTAGTAGGGGATGGAAATTTCAGGATTTTTGGTGGCCTTCCTAAGCCAGGATTCAGACAAGGCTAGCACATCAGGGTTGGCGTAGTGTACTAAAGCAGTGAATAAAACAAAATTAGGGAGGAGGATTCTGATGTTAACATGCATGAAACCAAGGCTTTTGCGGTTACACAAGCCAACAAATGAGAGCGCCTGGAGAATGGGAGTGGAGCTGGGGGCTGCAGGGCCTGGGTTAACCTCTACATCACCAGAGGAACAGAGGAGGAGTAGGATAAGGGTACGGCTAAAGGCTATAAGAACTGGTCGTCTAGTGTGTTCGGGACAGAGAGTAAAAGGAGCAGATTTCTGGGCGTGGAAGAATAGATTCAAGGCATAATGTACAGACAAGGGTATGGTAGGATGTGAGTACAGTGGAGGTAAACCTAGGCATTGAGTGACGATGAGAGAGGTTTTGTCCCGAGGCACCAGTTAAGCCAGGTGAGGTCACCGCATGTGTGGGGGTTGGGACAAAAGGGCTATCTAAGGCATATTGGGCAGGGCTGGGGGCTCTACAGTGAAATAAGACAATAAATCACTTACCAAAACAGCAATAGACCAGGCATATTGACATTAGGGAGAGGCATGTGTAGCCGAGTGATCATAGGGTCCAATGAGTAGCAATAGCTGAGTCAGGGAGCCGATTCAGTAGTTGCTACTATGCTAGGGGAGCTGGAGACATGCGATTCAGACAGCTAGCGGGCCGGGGCTAGCAGATGGGCCTTCAGCGTCGTCGTAACGGAAGGATCTGTTGAAACCACTTCGGATGATTACGTCGGCAGACCAATCATGATGGATCGTCAGGGCTCCGTGTCGGCAGTAAAGGGTCCAGGCCAATTGGCAAAAGAAGTATTGTAGCCCAATAATTAGCTGGTGGCTAGCTCAAGGGCTAGCTCAAGGCTAACTGGTGCTTGCTTCAGGACAGAGACGTTAGCCAGGAGTAGCCACTCAGATTGCAGCTAGCTAGCTGCGATGATTCGGTGTAAAGGTTCTGAGCTTGCGGTAGGAATCTGGAGATGTGGTAGAGAAAAAGCTGTCGTGGGTATGCCGTGGGTTGATATCGCGCTGTGCAGACTGGCAGGTATTGACCGAGCTGCGGCTGGCTGGTGTCCGAGTTAACGGTGAAGACTGCTAGCAGTGGCTAACTGACTACTAGCTAGTATCTAGTTAGCTGGCTAGCTTCTGATGGGGGTTCCGGTTCTGAAGTATAAAAATAGCAGATCCGTACCACATTGGGCAAGGCGGGTTGCAGGAGAGTATATTCAGTCCGTAGATGGAAAGTGAGAATATATACGGAATATATGAAGAAAAAAACGTGGAAAACGATATTTACACGGGACAATATGCCTTTTTGTCCCACCCCCCAAGACAAAACACATGTCCGACTGCTATGCCATCTTGGAAGCATCTTATTTACATTGACACCCCCCCCCCCCCCCCCCCCCCCCCCATTAGTTTTTACACTGCTGCTACTTGATGTTTATTATCTATGCATAGTCACTTTATGCCGACCTACATGTACAAATTACCTCGACTCACCTGTACTCCCGCACATTGACTCGGTACCGGTACCCCCTGTATATAGCCTCGATATTGTTATTTTATTGTGTTACTTTTTATTATTTTTTACTTTGTTTATTTGGTAAATATTTTCTTAACTCTTTCTTGAACTGGGTTGTTGGTCAAGGGCTTGTAAGTAAGCATTTCCCGGTAAGGTCTACACTTGTTGTATTTGGAGCATGTGACAAATAAAGTTTGATTTGATTTGAAGTGAATGAGTTTTCCCACAGTTGAATAATTCAACCTGTTCAGTTGAGACATGAATCTAATAATGCTTTGTAAGGAATTTCTGTCTTCTCAGGAATTCAGCCTTCTCTGTGTTGCTCTACACATCCCCCATTCTGTCACACCAGAGGTCAAGTTGTCTTTACATCCTGTAGGTCTGACGATGTGATTGGAAGTTAACTTTTACAGTAATACTATTGGTAAACAAGTCATATGCTTATAAAAGGCTCTTAGATTCATTGCTCTTTCTCTTTTGTCCGTAACCTAAACTGGTGAGACACCTACACAGTCTTTGTCCCCTCCTCACCAAGGAGTTTTGGGGCATGGCCTTTCAGGCTATGACTTATATATCTCTCTCTCCCTCTCTGATCAAACCCTTATACGTTTTCAACATTTTGCTACGTTACAGCCGGTTTCTAAAATTGATTAAATTGTATTTTTCCCCTCATCAATCTACACAGTATACCTTATAACAACAGAGCAAAAAATGTTTTTTTGAAATTTTAGCAAATGTGTCAAATAAAAAAATAGAAATTTTAAATTTACATAAGTATTCAGACCCTTCACTCAGTACTTTGTTGAAGCACCTTTGGCAGCGATTACAACCTACAGTCTTCTTGGGCGTGATGCTACAAACTTGGCACATCTGTAATTGGGGAGTTTCTCCCATTCTTCTCTGCAGATCTTCTCAAGCTCTGTCAGGTTGGATGGGGAGCGTCACTACACAACTATTTTCAGGTCTCTCCAGAGATGTTTGATCAGGTTGAAGTCCGGGCTCTGGCTGGGCCACTCAAGGACATTTAGAGGCTTGACCCGAAGCCACTCATGCGTTGTCTTGGCTATGTGCTTAGGGTCGTTGTCCTGTTGGAGGGTGAACCTTTGCCCCAGTCTGAGGTCCTGAGCACTCTGGAGCAGGTTTACGTCAAGGATCTCTCTGTACTTTGCTCCATTCATCTTTCCATTAATCCTGACTAGTCTCCCTGTCCCTGCCACTGAAAAACATCCCCACAGCATGATGCTGCCACCACCATGCTTCAGCGAAGGAATGGTGCTAGGTTTTCTCCAAACTTGATGAATGGCATTCAGGCCAAAGAGGTTAATCTTGATTTCATCAGACCAGAGCATATTGTTTCTCATGGTCTGAGAGTCTTTAGGAGCCTTTTGGCAAACACCAAGTGCACCGTCATGTGCCTTTTACTAAGGAGTGGCTTCTGTCTGGCCACTCTACCATAAAGGCCTGATTGGTGGAGTCCAGCAATCAGGCCTTTTGGAAGGTTCTAAATTCTCCACAGAGGAACTCTGGAGCTCTATCAGAGTGATCATCGGGTGTTTCTAAACGTATTTCATTTAAAAATGATGGAGGCCACTGTGATCTTGGGGGCCACTGTAAATAAGGTATTTCTGTTTTTAAATGTAATACATTTGCAAAAACTTCTAAAACACAGTTTTTTCTTTGTCATTATGGGGTATTATGTCTAGACTGACGAGGAAAAGCATTTAATCAATTTTAGAATAAGGCTGTAACGTAACAAAATGTGGAAAAGGGAAAGGGGTCTGAATACTTTTCAAATGCACTGTATGCTGCCTTAAACTTTGCCCTATATTATATCTCTTTGTATATCCATGCCTTCAGTTTGATAATGCCTAGGGTTGCAAAGGGTCGAAAACTTTCCGGAAATTTTCAATGGGAAATTAAGCCCGGGAATTTGGGGAATTTGCTTAAATTCATCACAACTGTTAGCTTATAACAGTAAACCTTTTTTTGTGGGATACACGTAAGGCAATTCTAGGTCTTGTGTCATATTTTGGTTAAACTATCCCCAATTCAAAGGAATTGCAACCCTCTGCATGTACTGTGCACTCTTCCATCACATGTGGCCAAAAGTTTTGAGAATGACACAAATATCAATTTCCACAAAGTTTGCTGCTTCAGTGTCTTTAGATATTTTGTCAGATGTTACAATGGAATACTGAAGAATAATTACAAGCATTTCATAAGTGTCAAAGGCTTTTATTGACAATTACATGAAGTTGATGCAAAGAGTCAATATTTGCAGTGTTGACCTTTATTTTTCAAGACCTCTGCAATCTGCCCTGGAATGCTGTCAATTAACTTCTGGGCCACATCCTGACTGATGGCAGACCATTCTTGCATAATCAATGCGTGGAGTTTGCCAGAATGTGTGGGTTTTTGTTTGCCCACCCGCCTCTTGAGGATTGGCCACAAGTTCTCAATGGGATTAAGGTCTGGGGAGTTTCCTGGCCATGGACCCAAAATATCCATGTTTTGTTCCTCGAGCCACTTAGTTATCACCTTTGCCTTATGGCAAGGTGCTCCATCATGCTGGAAAAGGCATTGTTCGTCGCAACTGAGAAGTTGCTCTCGGAGGATGTGTTGGTACCATTCTTTATTCATGGCTGTGTTCTTAGGCAATTTTGTGAGTGAGCCCACTCCCTTGGCTGAGAAGCAACCACACACATGAATGGTATCAGGATGCTTTACTGTTGCCATGACACAGGACTGATGGTAGCGCTCACCTTGTCTTCTCTGAACAAGCTTTTATCCAGATGTCCCAAACAATCGGGAAAGGGGATTCATCAGAGAAAATGACTTTACCCCAGTCCTCAGCAGTCCAATCCCTGTACCTTTTGCAGAATATCAGTCTGTCTCTGATGTTTATCCTGGAGAGAAGTGGCTTCTTTGCTGCCCTTCTTGACACCAGGCCATCCTCCAAAAGTCTTTGCCTCACTGTGCGTGCAGATGCACTCACACCTGCCTGCTGCCATTCCTAAGCAAGCTCTGTACTGTTGGTGCCCTGATCTCGCAGCTGAATCAACTTTAGGAGACGGTCCTGGTGCTTGCTGGACTTTTTGGGGCGCCCTGAAGCCTTCTTCACAACAATTGAACAGCTCTCCTTGAAGTTCTTGATGATCTGATAAATGCTTGATTAAGTTGCAATCTTACTGGCAGCAATATCCTTGCCTGTGAAGCCCTTTTTGTGCAAAGCAATGATGACAGCACGTGTTTCCTTGCATGTAAACATGGTTGACAGAGGAAGAACAATGATTCCAAGCACCACCCTCCTTTTGAAGCTTCCAGTCTGTTATTCGAACTCAATCAGCATGACAGAGTGATCGTCAACACCCACACCCGTCAAAACTCACACCTGTGTCAACGAGAGAATGACTGACATGATGTCAGCTGGTCCTTTTGTGGCAGGGCTGAAATGCAGTGGAAAAGTTTTTGGGGGATTCAGTTCATTTGCATGGCAAAGAGGGACTTTGCAATTAACTGCAATTCATCTGATCACTCTTCATAACATTCTGGAGTATATGCACATTGCCATCAAACAAACTGAGGCAGCAGACTTTGTGAAAATTAAAATTTGTGTAATTGTCAAAACTTTTGGCCATGACTGCAGCTGATTCTCAAGATCTTGAACACTAATGAGATACTGTTGAGCCCACACTAATACACTGGCTGAGCCATGGACTACATGCTTTCTGGTAAGTTTTGATTAAAATACTGGTTGTAGTGAATATATTTTATATATCATACATTATTTTTTTGTTAACTAGTACATAGTAGCCTACAGCAAAGTGTGTTTAAAACATTTCTAACTTGTTAACACTTTCTGCTAATTAGTTTTTGCTACCATGTGGGTTTTACCTTGCTTGAGCCTGCTAACTGAGGAGTGTTAATTCACCTGTTTCCATACATTTTAAAACACTTATCTTACAAAGGAGTTATTTAATCTAAGTGCTTAAGTATTTATCTGTACATGGAATTTTTATTTTATTTTTTTACTCATAATTGTTCTAATCTTTACAGGAAAATGCCATGGCCATGTGGAGACATTTCACTGTAGCTAATGTAGAAGGAAAAGCTGTGTACATCTGGAAAAACTGTGCCAAATCATATGTGAAGAATGCAACAAAGATGCAGAATCATCTGGCCAAGTGCATAAAGTTCCCTCAGCGCTCACAACAAGCACTGGTGACAGACAATGCTGTGAACATAAAGGCTGCTTGGTCTAAAGTGGAGGAGTCCTACCCTCACATCACACCCATTGGCTGTGCTGCTCATGCATTGAATCTCCTCCTCAAGAACATCTTGGAACTGAAAACAATGGATACAACACAGCCAAGGAAATGGTTAGGTATGTGAAGGGTCATCAAGTTATAGCAGCAATCTACCTCACCAAGCAAAGCGAGAAGAATAAGAGCACCACATTGAAGCTGCCCAGCAACATACATTGGGGTGGTGTTGTCATCATGTATTACAGTCTCCTGGCGGGGAAGGAGTCTCTCCAAGAAATGGCCACATTACAGCCTGCCAATATGGACAGCCCCATCAAGAGGATCCTCCTGGATGATGTATTTTGGGAGAGAGTGGTAAGCAACCTGAAACTCCTGAAACCTATAGCAGTAGCTATTGCACGGATTGAGGGAGACAATGCCATCCTGTCTGATGTTCAGACTCTGCTTGCAGATGTAAGAGAAGAAATCTGTACTGCCCTGCCCACTTCACTGTTGCTCCAAGTAGAGGAAACTGCAGTTCTAAAATACATCAAAAAGCGTGAAGACTTCTGCCTGAGGCCCATACATGCCGCAGTGTACATGTTGGGCCCCAAGTATGCTGGCAAGAGCATCCTGTCTGGTGTAGAGATCAACAAGGCCTATGGTGTCATCACTACCATGTCTCGCCACCTTGGCCTGGATGAGGGAAAGGATCTTGGCAGTCTGGCGAAGTACTCTTCCAAGCAAGGGCTTTAGGATGGAAATGCAATATGGCAGTTGTGCCAACATATCTCATCAGCCACCTGGTGGAATGGACTTTGTGGATCTGAGGCTCTTTCTCCTGTTGCCTCCATCATCCTCCAAATCCCACCAACATCAGCCACCAACACACACACCATAGTACGCAACAGGTTGACCAATACAAGAGTTGAAAAATTGGTGACAACAAGTCATCCTCAACAAGGTTGGAAAGTGACAGTGAAGATGAGGCCTCAGAGTCTGATGTTCAAGAGGTAGACATTGAGGAGGTCCAGGGAGAAGACATGGAAGCCTGAGAGGAAGACATCCAAAGCTTTAGTTTCTAGACTATCATTTTACAGATGTATGTTGAAAACGTTTTTGGGAGATGCGATGGATCATTGGGGATCATTCAATATTCCCTTTCTTTTGTTGTTCAGTGAAATCATCCCATGTGAAGAGTCAACTCATTTTAATTAAAGTTCAATTCGTAACTAAATTGTTTTGTTTTTATTTCTATTGGAAGGTTTTCATAATTTGCCATTATGTCTACCTATGATAAGGTAAAAGGTTTATGTTTATGTCTCCATATGATATGGTAAATATATCCAATTCAAAAAACATCTACATTTAAATGGTATTAATATTAATTTGCATATATTTCCCATATATTCCAGTTAATTCCCATATATTCCCACGGAAAGTTTCCACCTCTAAATATTCCCCAAAATGTACAACCCTAATAATTCCCCTTTGTTATCTCTAGTCCTGGCAGCCTCCTTAGTTTGTAGTTATATGTTAAGCCCATTCCCTGTAATAGTCACCTTTGTCATGTCTACACCTTTTATGTTGATGTGTTCCTAATGTTTCCCTTTTGTATCTCCCTTCCAGACCACCACATCCAGTCCATATCCAATCCTTTCTCCAAGGCCTTACAAGCCACATCCTAAAGAACATTCTTCCTATCTTTACAAGCTCAACTCCTAACCTCCATTTCAACTCCATCTGTGTGTAATAAATACCCTTAAACCTGGATTCCCGCTCCATCACCTCATTTGCATTCTGACCGATGCACCATGGTGGCAGCAACAGTTCTGAACCTATCTTACAGTCCATCCTAGCCCTAGTCCTTTTCTTGACCAACACATAACTCATATGCTTCAAAATGAAACTACAGCCTGGACTGGAGTCAAAACAATTTTTATACAGTACATCAATACAATAAACTCTGGAGCTTGCCTGCTGTCTTCACCATGTAAAATGGATTGAGTCAGAACTAGGGCTGGCACAATTAACGTGCAACTGACGGTTACGGATGAAGACCGTAGCACATGCAGTCAGGAGCAGAGGAGAAAATGTGAGTCAATAAAAAAACTGTTGCTATCAAAAGATTATTAGTGTGACTGCGGTCATTTGGCTGGCTGATTACCGTCATTGAAAATTCCATGACCGTCACAGCCCTAGACTCAGAACAGAGAGAAAACGATACTTTCTCCAGTCATAAAGTGCAGGAAGAAACCAGCCACTGTAGTCAAACTGATGGGTATGTCTGTGTGTAAGTACGTACGTGGCTGAGACGTGAGCCTGAACACTGTGAGTAGTGTTGTAGTAAGGCAGACAGCACTAGCGCCTCATTAAGGTAATTGTATCTCTGTGCTCCTTGCTCCCTGCTCCATGGGGAACTGCAAAACAATTTAGATTATCTCCTTGGCATTTCACTTCAGCATGTGCACTGCGTGTGCTGTGTGCATCAGTGGAGACTGCTGAGGGGAGGACGGCTCATAATAATGTCTGGAATGGTGTGTAATGGCGGGAATGAAATGGTATAAAACGCATGACAACCATGTGTTTGATACCATTCCATTCACTCGATTCCAGCCATTATTATGAGCCGTCCTCCCCTCAGCAGCCTTCACTGGTGTGCATGCCTCTCAGTGTGGGAGGATGTTCTCTCTCTCTCTCTTTATGTGTGTGTGTGTGTGTTTTTACCTACAGTAACAAACTACATATTACAGTTTAATAAGAAAAATCATAATTTGTGTTTCTTGTGTCTGGGCTTATTCATCCACACTATGGGGCGTTTCAGACTTTCCTACCACTTCTCAGGATTTGGTATCATACTTACCTTATTCAGTCACGTAACACTCTCTGCAGATATGGCTACCTTGCGCACTGCTCTGAATAAATGTAATTCAACCAGTAAAAACCCTCCCACTTACTGGCCAACAGATTTTCTTGTGGAGTTTTCATACAATATGATTTTTAATCCTTTTATCTTAATTTTTTTTTTAAAGCCATCCCATTAAATTCAGTGTACCTTTAAGTTATAATTTCTATAATATCTGTAATATCAAGAGAACAGGTTCAGAATATTAGGGATAAATGAAAGAAAGCGATCTAAATACAGTTGAAGTCGGAAGTTTACATACACTTAGGTTGGAGTCATTAAAACTTGTTTTTCAACCACTCCACAAATTTCTTGTTAACAAACTAAAATCTACTTTGTGCATGAGACAAGTAATTTTTCCAACAATTGTTTACAGACAGATTATTTCACTCACAATTCCAGTGGGTCAGAAGTTTACATACACTAAGTTGACTCTGCCTTTAAACAGCTTGGAAAATTCCAGAAAATTATGTCATGGAAGCTTCTGATAGGCTAATAGAAATCATTTGAGTCAATTGGAGGTGTACCTGTGGATGTATTTCAAGGCCTACCTTCAAATGCAGTGCCTATTTGCTTGACATCATGGGAAAGTCAAAAGAAATCAGCCAAGATCTCAGAAAAATAATTGTAGACCTCCACAATCTTGTTCATCCTTGGGAGCAATTTCCAAATGCCTGAAGGTACCACGTTCATCTGTACAAACAATAGTACGCAAGTAGAAACACCATGGGACCACGCAGCCGTCATACCGCTCAGGAAGGAGACGTGTTCTGTCTTCTAGAGATGAACGTACTTTGGTGCGAAAAGTGCAACAGCAAAGGACCTTGTGAAGATGCTGGAGGAAACAGGTACAAACGTACCTATACCCACAGTAAAACCAGTCCTATATCAACATAACCTGAAAGGCAGGGAAGAAGCCACTGCTCCAAAACGGTCATAAAAAAGCCAGACTACGGTTTGCAACTGCATATGGGGACAAAGGTCATACTTTTTGGAGAAATGTCCTCTGGTCTGACGAAACAAAAATAGAACTGTTTGGCCATTATGACCATCGTTATGTTTGGAGGAAAAAGGGGGAGGCTTGCAATCCAAAGAACACCATCCCAACCGTGAAGCACGGAGGTGGCAGCATCATGTTGTGGGGGCGCTTTGCGGCAGGAGGGACTGGTGCACTTCACAAAATAGATGGCATCATGAGGCAGGACAATTATGTGGATATATTGAAGCAGCATCTCAAGACATCAGTCAGGAAGTTTTGCTTCGTCACAAATGGGTCTTCCAAATGGACAATGACCCAAAACATACTTCCAAAGTTGTGGCAAAATGGCTTAAGGACAACACAGTCAAGGTATTGGAGTGGCCATCACAAGGCCCTGACCTCAATCCTATAGAAAATTTGTGGGCAGAACTGAAAAAGCGTGCGTGAGCAAGGAGGCCTACAAACCTGACTCAACTGCACCAGCTCCTTCGTTTAGTTTATTAATTCAACCATTTAAAAAACAAAACAAGCACACATAAAACTTAAAAGCCATGCATGCACATGAATAAAATCATCGAGGATAACACACAATAAAGTCTGGGACTTATTTCCATTGTGATGGCTAGACATGATCAAACACAGTATGGCAGTCTGTCAGGAGGAATGGGCCAAAATTCACCCAACTTATTGTGGGAAGCTTGTGGAAGGCTACCCGAAACGTTTGACCCAAATACTAATTGAGTATATGTAGACTTCTGACCCATTTGGAATGCGATGAAAGAAATAAAAGCTGAAGTAAATCATTCTCTATAGTATTATTCTGACAATTCACATTCTTTAAAATAAAGGGGTGATCCTAACTGACTTAAGACAGGGAATTTTTACTGGAATTAAATGTCAGGAATTGTGAAAAACTGAGTTTAAATGTATTTAGCTAAGGTGTGTGTAAACTTCCGACTTCAACTGTATATGCATATCCATCTCTGTTTCAGCACCAATTCATACATTAAAAAATACTCTGATTGTGTAGATTATTAGGATTAGAAAAATGTTTATGAATCCTAAAAAAAATAGTTTGGAGAGCCTTTATGCACGAAAGAAATTCATGGTCCGTATTCATGGTTTCCTCGCACGTAGAGGTAGTGGAATTATTAAGTATTTAAGTCAAGGTCAGAATACGTAGACACACCTTCATTTATTCAATCACCATCCTAAACGAATAGTAGGTGGATAGCATGCTATTCTCATGCTTAAATTCAAGGTCAGAATACACATAGATAAAAAAGTGCATAAAAAAGGAATTACATTCCATTTACGCATGCTTAACTAAGGTCAGAATTTCCCCCTATGTGCATTACTTATGTGTCAATCAAATATCAGCTCAAGCTGGGAATTTTAAACCTCTGAGTTACACATCGTTACGTGACGACCAATGTCACTCCAGGAAGCAGAATGCTAGGGGAAACAGGAACAAGCTGAGATGTGATTGACATTTGACAGAGCGGAAAGCAGACAGACAGGTCTGTTCGTCACAAGAGTGACTCATGACCCTTGCAGGCCTATAAGCGTTGCAGAGAGCCCCAGCTAACCTTCCCTCTTCCTCCTGATGTCATGATGCTGAAGGCGAGCTTCACAGGAGTGCCTTGGCTGCACACTGCAGTATCCACTTCCTAATTCCACTCCAGTCAATAAGCCACGCTTACACAACTGTGATGTTCAGAACAAAATACACTTACGTTACTGAGATCAACTTATTTTCAAAACTTTACATTTTCTGACTGACTTGACTGTCCAATAATCACTCTTCTGTCCATTAATTAGACCAAAGAAAAGCACAGTCAGGGCCCTTAATTTTATCTAAGTCCTTAATGTTGACTTGGAAAATATGCTTGTAGCAGGGAAGCAACCCAAGAAACCAACCATCAGCTCTCTACGTCTCCCTGGCCATTAAGTGGCTAGTGATAGGGTGGTGGTGAGTCCATCTGTGGTCTAGATAATGACAGAGGTGGCAGTTCCAGCCAAGGTCCCCATGCACACTGCCTGAGTAATGGTGGAGGTGGCACTGCCAAGATGCCCACTGGGCTCTGGAGCGGATAATGACTCTTATACTGGGCTCATCCTTCCTTCCTGACCTTTTAGCAGGGTTGGGGAATAAATGATTCCATGTCATTAGTTACATGTAATATATTGTCCACCCACTCTGCCCAGAGACAGGATGCTCTTGCCAGCATACTTGGGGCCCAACATGTACACTGCGGCATGTATGGGCTTCAGGCAGAAGTCTTCACGCTTTTTGATGTATTTTAGAACTGCAGTTTCCTCTACTTGGAGCAACAGTGAAGTGGGCAGGAAAGTACAGATGTCTTCTCTTACATCTTCAAGCAGAGACTGAACATCAGACAGGATGGCATTGTCTCCCTCAATCCGTGCAATGGCTACTGCTATAGGTTTCAGGAGTTTCAGGCTGCTTACCACTCTCTCCCCAAATACATCATCCAGGATAATCCTCTTGATGGGGCTGTCCATATCAGCAGACTGTGATATGGCCATTTCTTGGAGAGACTCCTTCCGACCCTCAAACATGATGACAACACCACCCCAATGGACGTTGCTGGGCAGCTTCAATGTGGTGCTCTTATTCTTCTCACTTTGCTTGGTGAGGTAGAATGCTGCTATAACTTGATGACCATTCACATACCTAACCATTTCCTTGGCTCTCGTGTAGAGTGTATCCATTGTTTTCAGTGCCATGATGTCCTTGAGGAGCAGATTCAATGCATTAGCAGCACAGCCAATGGGTGTGATGTGAGGGTAGGACTCCTCCACTTCAGACCAAGCAGCCTTCATGTTCACAGCATTGTCTGTCACCAGTGCAAATACCTTCTGTGGTCCAAGGTCATTGGTGACTGCCATCAGCTCATCTGCACCACCCACCAGAGATGATTGCAATACAGTCTGCTTTCTCTATGATTTGCTTGACCTTCACTTGAATTGTTGAACTCTGCATCCAGCAAATGAGTAGATAAAGCATGTCTGGTTGGAGGGGTGTATGCTGGGCGAAGAACATTCAGAAATCTCTTCCAATACACATTGCCTGTGAGCATCAGAGGTGAACCAGTTGCATACACAGCTCGAGCAAGACATTCATCAGCAATTCTCTGGCTACATTCCTCCATTGAGTCAAAAAAACTTCTGATTCCAGGAGGACCATGAGCTGTTGCTATCGATAAGGTGTCTGATTCATCATTTTCACCTTGAATAGCGATAGAGGGACTTTTGCTTGTTGTGAGCGCTGAGGGTACTTTATGCACTTTGCCAGATGATTCTGCAGCTTTGTTGCATTCTTCACATTTGATTTGGCACAGTATTTTCAAATGTAGACATCTTTTCCTTCTACATTAGCTAAAGTGAAATGTCTCCACACATCAGATAGTGCTCATGGCATTTTCCTGCTTCCAACTCACACCCTCAAACACGTAGATCCCCTGAACGCAGCTCACTTTCCAGCCCACTTTCCAGCTCACATTCTCAAACACCTAGATCCCCTGAAACGCAACTCACACTCCAGATCCCAATCACCTGAATTCTAATCACCTGTTCAGACACCTGTATGTTATTATCACACACTATTTAGTTTAGTTCTTTGCACCCCATCACTCTGTGGAGTTGTTTGTTTTGTGACACACGTCATTCAGAGCGCTGGGTTTTCCTGTGATTTATTCCTCCCATGTATGATAGTCTTTGCCTGCCTCACTAACGATGCCTTTTTGCCTGTTGTCTGCATGTACTGTAGCCGTTTAGGTAACAGGATTTCCTGTTATCTACCTATTTCCTGATCTCCCGTACTACGTTACTAGCCTTTTCCCTGCATGTACTATTGCCCTTTTGGACCTCCTGTGTATGACCTTCTGCCTGCCCCTGGACCCAGCTACCTGCCTCCTCCTGTGGTCCTTTGCAATAAATACCTGCTGCGCCCTGCACTTTAAACCAGCTCTCTGTCTCTACTCGTGTTCATGACATAAAGACGAGAAAAATAAAATACAATTAGTTAAACTCCTTTGTAAGATTAATGTTTTAAAATGAAACATGTATGGAAACAGGTGAATTAACACTCCTCAGTTAGCAGGCTCAAGCAAGCTAAAACCCACATGGTAGCAAAAACTAACTAGCAGAAATTGTTAACAAGTTAGACATTTTTTAAACACACTGCTGTAGGCTACTATTTACTAGTCATATAACATACATTCATCCCACCCATTAATTTAATCAAAACGTATGTTATGTATGTAGTCCTTGGCTCAGACAATGTAGTAGTGTGAGCTCAATAGCATCTCATTAGTGTGCTAGATCTTGAATCAGCTGTACATGTGATGGAAGAGTGCACTGCACATGTGATAGAAAAATGAAGTGGCGGGTCGGGCACCTGCAAGCTGACTTCGGTCACCAGCTGGACGGTGTTTCCTCTGACACATTGGTACCGCTGGCTTCCAGGTTAAGTGAGCAGTGTTTCAAGAAGCAGTGTGGCTTGGCAGGGTTGTGTTTCAGAGGACGCATGGCTCTTGACCTTCACCTCTCCTGAGTCCGTATGGGAGTTAGAGCGATGGGACAGGACTGTAACTACCAATTGGGGGGAAAAAAGGGGGGAAAGTACAAAAAAATGTACAGTAAAAAGATAATGACATCAAAAAGATGTACACCAGGACAACCTGCCACTGAGTGGTACTAGTAATAAAGACAGAGGGATGGGTCAATACAACAAAGTGGCCCAATTCCCACTTCAGATTGATGAAGATATTGATCCAGTCATTTCCCAATAAAACAAGACTCCAAAACATAGACTAGTGTATTGAGCCCTTCCTTGCTTTGGTAGAGCGAACTTGTTGAAGCATGAACAGCGGTATAGGGTTTTGGCTTCCTTCTCCCCTAGCGAAAAGCACCATGCTCCTACTGTTTGTCATGTTGTAATTCACCTTCAGTGACCCTGCACGCATACCCCCATTTCAGATTTTCCTCATTTCTATGCATATTTAAACGGGGAGAAAATATGATCACTCAGGGACATGTATGAAAAATAAGTGGAAGGCCATTATCATAATATCAAACACATTTGTCATCCCCCATGCAAGCAGTATGCATTAAATATGGATAGTTGTATGTGACCGTCCTTGCCATCTCTTGAGCACACAACCATACTTCTGTAGTGTTGCACCTTTATGAACCATTCTACACACCTATTCAGAACCAAATCTGATTCCAGAGAGAATAGAAAAGGCAAATGGAGAAAATCTCCAAGACACCCTATCAGGAAATATCTACTTTCTAGAGGCTCCGTGTATTCATCTCTGGACATTTGGAGGCTGCAAAGAAAGACTGAAAGAAAAAGGTTTGAAATATTTCTCCATTAATACTCATCTGCCTCATAGAACACAACTAGAACAAGGAGAGAGAGGGGAAAGAAAGAAAGCAGTGGCCTCGGGAGTGTCATCGTCGCACCCAGACTGAGCCCTGTGTGGAATCCACTCACAGCAGGTTAGATGTGCTCCCCAGTGGCTCCAGGCTTTAGCTATTAAACTGATCAATCATTGCTCTTCATGTTAAGCCGATGACCCCACAATTCCTTAAACAATGTATTTGTATTTGTCAAAAGAGCAAAATACAATGGTGTAAACTTTACGGTGAAATGCTTAATTACGAGACACAGAGTACAAAAATTATAATACAAAGAAAAACAGTAACACAAGATTAATAAAATACACAAGAATTAAGCGATATACAGGGAGTACCAGTACCAAATCAATGTGCAGGGGTATTAGGTATTTGAGGTAGATACTCTATATATACAAGTATGTGGACACCCATTCAAATTAGTGGATTCGGCTATTTCAGCCACACCCGTTGCTGACAGGTGTATAAAATTGAGCACACAGCCATGCAATTGAGAGCATCTTGACAGGCTGCCTCACACCTTGGTATAGCAAATGCACTGCTCTCAACCGCAAAATGCTACAGAGGGTGGTGCGAACAGCCCAGTATATCACGGTGGCCGCATTCTCTGCCATCCAGGACCTCTATATCAAGCGGTGCCACGTTGAAAGTCACTGAGCTCTTCAGTATGGGCCATTCTACTGCCATTATTTGTCTATAGAGATTGCAAGACTGTGTGCTGGATTTTATACACCTGTCAGCAACGGGTGTGGCTAAAATAGCCAAATCCACTAATTTGAAGGGGTGTGGAACATGTTGGGATTACAGACTGGGACAAGGATAGATTGAAAATATCTGTGAAGACACTTGCCAGCTGGTCTGCGCAAGAACGTGCCCTGGTTTTCCGTCTGGCCCGGCGGCCTTGTGAGCGTTAACCTGTTTAAATGTTTTACTCACAGCCACAGAGAGCGAGATCACGCAGTCATCTGGAACAACAGGGGCTTTCACGCAAGACTCTGTGTTGTATTTCTCGAAGCGAGCATAAAAGGCATTTAGTGTCGTTTTGGGAGTTCTGCATCACTGGGCCACTCATGGCTGGGTTTCCCTTTGTAAACCGTTATTGTCTGCAAGCCCTTCCACATACGACGAGCGTCAGAGCTGGTGTAATAGGATTCCACTTCCTCCTATATTGTCATATTGCATGGTTGATTCCTCTTCGGAGGTCGTAGCGGGCTTTCTTGTATGCATCCATGCCAGGTCCCGTTCCTTTTAAGCAGTAGCTCTAGCCTTTAGGCTAACATAAATATTTCCTGTTTTTTTGCTTTGGATACGTTCGTATAGTCACTGTGGGGACGACGTCATCTATGCACTTATTGATGAAGCCAATGACTGATGTGGTAAACGACTCAATGCTATCAGACGAATCCTGGAACATATCGCAGTCTATACTAACAAAACAGTCTTGTAGCCTCCTGTCTGCTTCGTCGGACCACTGCTGTTGTCAGTGCCTCACTGAGACCGTTCTGGGGTTACTGTCTGTTGGCAAACAAGTTGGTCTGATGTTCCAACAACATCTACAGTAGGCAATTTCATATTCTAGACAAACAGTAAACAGTACACACAGAGAATCTATCTATCTCACACCAACATCAGGGGGACACTTTGACAAAGTGTTTTATAACGGTGGAGAGGACAAGACAAAAATCTAATAACATTTCAGGATTCTTTGATAACCTACTCTGTCTCTGCGACGGTGTGTGTGGTTACTGGAAGGATAATGTATTCCATGTTTCTATGAAATGTAATAGTGAGGCAATCAAAAACAAATCTGTGTGCAAAACAAACAGTGTGCTTCCGCACAGCATATCTCAGGCTTGTCTCAGAGAATCTATAAAACAGCTGGCAGGCATGCATTACACATGTAAACAAATCAGACACACTGTTAAACTATTCTGAAAAAGGAGGAATGAATAATTTGGTCTGGAGCTTCTGTCTAGCAATAACCAGAGCCATTGTGTGATAAGGCATATCTTAACAAGCGGCTTCCTGGAATACTGAACATAGTTTCCACTCTTCTCAAAGGCAGAGAGCCACAGTAACTATGTCTTACTTTGCCTCTCGCCGTCATAACAGATGCAGCAAATTACTTTCTGGCCATAAGAAAATGTTTCCATTTGAATGCAAAACATGGGCACCTTGCACTTAGAGCACAGTGAATTTGTTTCTATAATGAAGACAAACTGGAGAGGGTGGGGGAAATCAGAGGAAGGGAGGGATAGAAAAAAGGACGGCAATTAGGGAACCGTTGTCAAATAAGAGTGCAAGGAAGTCAATGGTCAGGTCCATAATAGTAAAAGACTGACAGTTATTCATTGATCAAGCAGCTGAAATGGCTATTAAGATAAAGAAAAATAAAGGAAACCATTATAACATAAGACCCTCTACAACTTTGACCATCTTTAAGTTGATGCCGGAGTAATATACTGTACTGTTTACACTGGACCAAATCAGTATTCTAAAAAGCAGTATATGATCTGGTCGGTGATCACCTGGGAGACACACCAAACTGCTGTTCACAAATGCTCTCCATCCAACCTCACTGAGCCGAGCTGTTTTGCAAGGAGGAATGGGAAAAAATTTCAGTCTCTCGATGTGCAAAACTGATAGAGACATACCCCAAGCGACTTACAGCTGTAATCGCAGCAAAAGGTGGCGCTACAAAGTATTAACTTAAGGGGGCTGAATAATTTTGCATGCCCAATTTTTCAGTTTTTGATTTGTTAAAAAAGTTTGATTGCATTGCATTGTTGCCAAAAAGTTCAATTTTGGTTTCATCTGACCAGAGCACCTTCTTCCACATGTTTGGTGTGTCTCCCAGGTGGCTTGTGGCAAACTTTAACCGACACTTTTTATGGATATCTTTAAGAAATGTCTTTCTTCTTGCCACTCTTCCATAAAGGCCAGATTTGTGCAATATACGACGATGATTGTTGTCCTATGGACAGAGTCTCCCACCTCAGCTGTAGATCTCTGCAGTTCATCCAGAGTTATCATGGGCCTCTTGGCTGCATCTCTGATCAGTCTTCTCCTTGTATGAGCTGAAAGTTTAGAGGGACGGCCAGGTCTTGGTAGATTTGCAGTGGTCTGATACTCTTTCCATTTCAATATTATCGCTTGCACAGTGCTCCTTGGGATGTTTAAAGCTTGGGAAATTTTTTTGTATCCAAATCCGGCTTTAAACTTCTTCACAACAGTATCTCGGACCTGCCTGGTGTGTTCCTTGTTCTTCATGATGCTCTCTGTGCTTTTAACGGACCTCTGAGACTATCACAGTGCAGGTGCATTTATACGGAGACTTGATTACACACAGGTGGATTGTATTTATCATTATTAGTCATTTAGGTCAACATTGGATCATTCAGAGATCCTCACTGAACTTCTGGAGAGAATTTGCTGCACTGAAAGTAAAGGGTCTGAATAATTTTGCACAGCCAATTTTTCAGGTTTTGATTTGTTAAAAAAGTTTGAAATATCCAATAAATGTCGTTCCACTTCATGATTGTGTCCCACTTGTTGTTGATTCTTCACAAAAAAATACAGTTTTATATCTTTATGTTTGAAGTCTGAAATGTGGCAAAAGGTCGCAAAGTTCAAGGGGGCCGAATACTTTCGCAAGGCACTGTACATGTCTAGGGGAATGCTTGCCTGTCAATGTGTTTGTAAATTGTGCTACTGTTGGATACACATGTTAGAACAAATATAGTCCATAGCTCCACTGGAAAACTGAAGAGATGAGTGTTGGAGTGTTCAACAGCTGACATTTTTTAGGTTTTTATTCATCTGAATCTATATAACATACAGATAGACAGTCAATCAGGTCCTGCATATTTGATAGATTTTTTTTATTTAAAAAAATTATCACTCTTGTTTTTGTAATATCATGATTGCTTTCAAACATGCTCAATTTGAATGTCTGCATAGAAAACAAAAGGTTAAACTTTTATGATTAATGTAACCTAAGAAAAACAGTCTCCAACAGGGAATCACAAATTGACTGTCTTACTTCTGCATGCATTGTAAAATAAACCCATCAGGAAACAACTCAGACAGACAAACAGAGACTCGTTGGAGCACACATCCTGTAATCGAGGGGGCAAACACTGAGTCATGGGGAAAGGATGCTCATGGTGTGCCTACTGGCACTTCAACCATCAAAGACATGTATTTATATAGCTCTGCCCCTCTATCTTACAAGCAACCCTTTTTGGAAATGTCAAAAGACAAGATAATCAACATATGTTTTATGGTGACAGCTCTTCAGGTACAGTAGCTCCAGAAATGAGTCATTCCATTCTAAGTCAAAATCATTATTTTTAGCCCTTCACTGATTACAGTTTTCATTTGATCAAAACCCACGAATAAGAACAAATATTTCAGCAACATCCCACTCATTCACTTGGGTGTAAATTTATTAAAAGTTTATTACAGTAGGTCAATATGTTATTCAATTTGCAGGCTCGCCCATTTAAAGTCATTAAAGAAACTTGAAAACGACTAATTTAGCAATTTTTGCAGATTTTTCATGTAAAACCTAACTGGAATGATAACCATGTCATTCCCAGAAACTTCAAACACCTCAGATATTATTTTCAGGCCAACAATACAATTATTCTGTGTTCACTCAATAGTTGGGCGGAAAAGCTCTGAGAGAAAATACAGCACATTCGTAAATTATTCAGTCTTCTTGACTTTTTCCACATTTTGTTATGTTTTTAAATTTTTTTCCTCATCAATTTACATAAACATTTTTCCTCGACAATTTACACACAATACCCCATAATGACAAAGAAAAAAACAGTTTTTTAGAAATGTTTGCAAATATATTAAAACTAAAAAACAGAAATACCTTATTTGCATAAGTATTCAGACCCTTTGCTATGAGACTCAAAATTGAGCTCAGGTGCATCCTGATTCCATTGATCATCCTTGTGATATTTCTACAACTTGATTGGAGTCCACCTGTGGTAAATTCAATTGGACATTTATTTGGAAAGGCACACGTGTCTGTATAAGGTCCCACAATTACATGTAAAGGTTTGTACAATAATTGGACTGTAATTGACTATTTCTGTGGTACCCACAGGAGGAACTCCATGCTCATGGCCAACGTGCTAGCCTTTGTCTCCGCTGCTCTCATGGGCTTCTCTAAGATGGGTGGCTCATGGGAGATGCTGATCATCAGGCGCTTCGTGGTGGGACTTTACTCCAGCCTCTCAACTGACTTTGTACCCATGTACGTGGGTGAGGTGGCCCCCACTGCCCTTCGAGGAGCCCTGGGTACCCTCCACCAGCTGGGCATTGGGGCATCCTGATGGCACAGGTCAGTGCCAGTTTGCCACAGGGATATTATATGGAGAATAATGGATAATACAGTGCCTTCGGAAAGTATTCAGACTACTTAACTTTTTCCACATTTTGTTATGTTACAGCCTTATTCTAAAATGTATTAAATAAATACAAATCCTCAGAAATTTGCACACACTACCTATAATGACAAAGCAAAAACCTTATTTACAGTATTCAGACCCTTTGCTATGAGAGTCTATGTATCCTGTTTCCATTGATCATCCTTGAGATGTTTCTACAACACGATTGAAGTCCACCTGTGGCAAATTCAATTTGATTGGACATGATTTGGAAAGGTACAAACGTGTCTATCTATATAAGGTCGCACAGATTACAGTGCATGTCAGAGCAAAAACTGAGCGATGAGGTCGAAGGAATTGTCCGTAGAGCTACGAGACAGGATTGTGTCAAGACACAGATCTGGGGAAGGGTATCAAAAACGTTGCCCAGCCAAACTGAGCAATCCGGGGATAAGGGCCTTGGTCAGGGAGGTGACCAAGAATCCAGTGGTCACTCTGACAGAGCTCCAGAGTTCCTCTGTGGAGATGGGAGAACCTTCCAGAAGGACAACCATCTCTGCAGCACTCCACCAATCAGGCCTTTACGGTAGAGTGGCCAGATGGAAGCCACTACCTTGGAATGTCAATGTCAAAGCCATGTCAATGGCTGTGCGAAGTTGCTGGATATTGGTGGGAACTGGAACACTCTGTCATATGTGTCGATCCAGATCATCCCAAACATGGTCAATGGTGAGTATAAAATGTTCTGCTTCCAGGAATTTCGTATAGATCCTTGCGACATGGGGCTGTGTATTATCATGCTGAAACATGAGGTAATGGCAGCGGATGAATGGCATGACAATGGGCCTCAGTATCTCGTCACGGTATCTCTGTGCATTCAAATTGCCGTTGATAAAATGCAATTGTGTTCCTTGTCCGTAGCTTTTGTCTGCCCATATCATAACCCCACTGCCGCCATGGGACACTCTGTTCACAACATTGACATCAGTAAACCATTGCACACACGTCGCCATACACATTGGAGGAAGTGCCAAATTCTCTAAAGCGACGTTGGATGCGGCCTATGATAAATAAATGAACATTCAATTCTCTGGCATAAACTCTGGTGGACATTCCTGGAGTCAACATGCCAATTGCACACTCCCTCAAAACTTGAGACATACGTGACATTGTTTTGTGTGACAAAACTGCACATTTTAGAGTGGTCTTTTATTGTCCCCAGCACAAGGTGCAACTGTGTAATGATCATACTTTTTAATCAGCTTCTTGATATGTCACACCTGTCAGGTGGGTGGATTAGCTTGGCAAAGGAGAAATGCTCACTAACAGGGGTGTAAACAAATTTGTGCACAACATTTGAGAGAAATACACTTTTTGTGTGTATGTAAAATTTCTGGGATCTTTTATTTCAACTCATGAAACATGGGACCAACACTTTACATGTTGCATTTATATTTCTGTTCAATTTAGTTTGTAACAAACAGCTTGTACTCAGAGGGCCAACTCTGCCTAAAATATCATCACACCAAGTCCCAGTCAAATGAACTATTAGACTTTCATGGTGGTAGCACATTTTAAACGTTCTCCATTCATTGACTCGGGGAGAAGGCCCTTTCTCACCAAGTCCATTATTTTCAGCCAAATAATTCGGACGAATAAATAAATCTTGTTTATGACTCCATTCACACCAATTGCAAAATATGATCCCGCCGCAATTATTTATTCAGAACAGGTTAGATTTTTGCGTCTTTTCTCGCATGTGAAAATAAGCTGTTGACCAATATATATTTTTATCTGGGACACTGACAGGCCACACACGGCCACTGAGAGGCCTGTGGGTTTATTGTGTGAATGAATGAATTTCTCTTTGCAATGAATCAGCGCAGCATTGCATCAATTTAGCCAACACATCACACCAGAGCTTCAGATCGCTCTCACCATTATAACTTCCCCGCAAGTTCATTGCCAACACTGTACTCTATTTTATAGCCATTCAGCAAGCAAGAGGATCGATCGAGGCCTAGGCCTATTAGTTAAATATGTTTCAAACTATATTGCTATTCATTGCCTATCTAGGCTACTCGTTCAAGAGCTAGACAGAAGGACAAGAGATAGGCCAGTGCAGTTGCAAGCGGAAATGTGTGAATTGTGCAAGAAGGGAACAATGAAGAATAGAGAGATGTGTAATATATTAATGCATCATTCTTATGATTTAGATGGTGTAGCAGTCAGGCAGGCGTCTTTTGTCTTCGTCTTGCCGTGTCCCGTGTATATATATTTTTTCTTAACCCCAACTTCAACATACTCTCTCCTACAACCCGCCTCATCCAATCTGGTATGGATCTGCTATTTTCTTTACTTTAGAACCGGAACCCCCAACAGAAGCTAGCCATCTAACTAGCTACTAGCTAGTAGTCAGCTAGCCACTGCAAGACACCTCTGCTGTCTTCAACCAGGATATCAGCGATCACTGTCTCATTGCCTGTGTCCGTAATGGGTCTGTGGTCAAACGACCACACCTCATCACTGTCAAACGCTCCCTAAAACACTTCATCGAGTTGGCCTTTCTAATCTACCTGGCCCGGGAATCCTGGAAGGATATTGACCTCAGTCGGTCAGTAGAAGATGCCTGGTTATTCTTTAAAAGTGCTTTCCTCACAATCCTAAATAAGCATGCCCCATTCAAAAAAATGTAGAACTAAGAACAGGTATAGCCCTTGGTTCACCCCAGAATTGACTGCACAAAAACATCCTGTGGCATTCTGCATTAGCATCGAATAGACCCCACGATTGGCAACTTTTCAGGGAAGTTAGGAACCAATACACACAGGCAGTTAGGAAAGCAAAGGCTAGCTTTTTCAAACAGAAATTTTCATCCTGCAGCACAAACTCTAAAAAGTTCTGGGACACTATAAAGTCCATGGAGAATAAGACCACCTCCTCCTAGCTGCCCACTGTACTGAGGCTAGGAAACACTGTCACCACCAATAAATCCATGATAATTGAGAATTTCAATAAGCATTTTTCTACGGCTGTTCATGCTTTCCACTTGGCCACCCCTACCCTGGTCAACAGTCCTTCACCCCCCACAGAAAATTGCCCAAGCCTCCCACATTTCTCCTTCACCCAAATCCAGATAGCTGATGTTCTGAAATAGCTGCAAAATCTGGACCCCCACAAATCAGCAAGACTAGACAATCTGGACCCTCTCTTTCTAAAATTATCAGCCGAAATTGTTGCAACCCCTATTACTAGCCCGTTCAACCTCTCTTTCGTATCGTCTGAGATCCCCAAAGATTGGAGAGCTGCCGCGGTCATCCCCCTCTTCAAAGGGGGAGACAATCTAGACCCAAACTGCTACAGACCTATATCTATCCTACCCTGCCATTCTAAGGTCTTTGAAATCCGAGGTAACAAACAGATCACCGACCATTTCGACTCCCACCGTACCTTCACCACTATGCAATCTGGTTTCCGAGCTGGTCATGGGTGCACCTCAGCCATGCTCAAGGTCCTAAATGATATCATAACCTCCATCGATAAGAGACAATACTGTGCAGCTGTATTCATAGACCTGGCCAAGGCTCTCGACTCTGTCAATCACCACATTCTTATCGGCAGACTCAACAGCCTTGGTTTCTCAAATGACTGCCTCGCCTGGTTCACAAACTACTTCTCAGACAGTTCAGTGTGTCAAATCGGAGAGCCTGTTGTCCGGACCTCTGGCAATCTCTATGGGGGTGCCACAGGGTTCAATTCCCGCCCGTCCAATGCCCACCCGTCCAGCATCACTACTCTGGACGGTTCTGATTTTAGAATATGTGGACATCTACAAATACATATGTGTCGTTAGATTATAAACTCTCCTTCCAGACTCACAGACTCGCATCTCCAATCCAAAATTAAATCTTGAATCGGCTTCCTATTTCACAACAAATCATCCTTCTCTCATGCTGCCAAACATACCCTCATAAAACTGACTAGACTACCGATCCTTGACTTCGGCGATGTCATTTACAAAATAGCCTCCAACACTCAACTCAGCAAATTGGATGCAATCTATCACAGTGCCATCCTTTTTGTCACCAAAGCCCCATATACTACCCACCACTGCAACCTGTATGCTCTCGCTGGCTGACCCTCAATTCATATTCGTCGCCAAACCCACCTCCAGGTCATCTAGTCTTTGCTAGGTAAAGCCCTGCCTTATCTCAGCTCACTGGTCACCATAGCAGCACCCACACGTAGCACGCGTTTCCTTCCAGTTCTCTGCTGCCAATGACTGGAACGATTTGCAAAAATCACTGAAGCTGGAGACTCATATCTCCCTACTTGCACATTCATCTTCTGCACATCTATCACTCCAGTCTCTATCACTCCAGTTTTTAATTGCTAAATTGTAATTATTTTGCCACTATGGCCTATTTATTGCCTTACCTCACTTATCTTACGTCATTTGCACACACTGTATATATTTGTTTTTTCTATTGTGTTATTGACTGTGTTTTGTTTATTCCATGTGTAACTCTGTGTTGTTGTTTGTGTCGCACTGCTTTGCTTTATCTTGGCCAGGTCGCAGTTGTAAATGAGAACTTGTTCACAACTAGCCTACCTGGTTAAATAAAGGTGAAATATATATGTTTTTTTAATTGGTTAAATATGATAGGCCTGCTAATGTGAATCTAGGCTACCACCTGTGCTATAGGCAACCCTAAAAGACAGAGACAAAAAAATAGCCCTGAGTTAGCCTGCCCCAGAACAGTTTAGTTCTGAAGGATTTGTTGCCATAGAAATGTACCTGGCTAAAATGTAGGCCACTTTCGTACGACCTCAGATAGAACTCAGAGCTGACCAAAGTTACCTAGCTAACTCCTCAAATAAGCCTACCTGAGGTTATTTCTTAGAGGTATTTTGTTCTTGAGTGCTTATGTACTGTTTGTGCCCTCCTCAAAAAGGAGCGTGTTGTAACTAAAATGAAAAAAAATGTTATGTTAACCTGTGGACCCAGAAATGTGCCTATTCAATAGCGCACCAGAGATTTCAGGATTGTGGCTAGCGGTAGAAAGCGCTGCTTGACAGCGAGTTTTAGCACCATGGCAGGGGAGAGCGCTTCTGCAGGTGGGCCCGCCCCTCACACAAGCAGCATTCATAAAGAGCAAATTCGAGACACCATAGGGGCATACTACGTATTAGGTTTGAGGATTTAGCGAGGTAACTTTGATCCACTCTGAGGTCAACTTGGGATAACTGCTCATACGAAAGTTGCTCATCTTTTAGCCAGGTACATTTCTATGGCAACGAATCCTTCAGAACTAACCTGCTCCAGGGTAGGCTAACTCCATTTATCCTGAATTGTCTGAGTCACGAGTTGAGGACCAATAAAATCAGATATCCTCCCTCTCGCAAAGATTGTGTCATCATCCCCTTCATTTAAGGAAGATGACTGATTAAATATTTTATTAATCAAATGTTTTTGGGAGGGTAAAATATTTTGTCATGTTAAAACACAGGAGTCATTTAGTAATGAAAGCAGTTGCTTTCCAAACTATACGTTTTTTTGCGTGATTTTATTTAGAAATTAGAAAAAAAGATGACAGCTGCAACCAATCATAGACATATAATCCATAAATGGCAGTTCCCATTCAAGTCAAGACTGGCAGCCATTGCTAGTGTACTAGAGGTCGACCGATTATGATTTTTCAACGCCGATACCGATACCGATTTATTAGAGGACCAAAAAAGCCGATACCGATATTTTTTGTTGGAAAAATGACAATTACAACAATACCGAATGAACACTTATTTTAACTTAATATAATACATCAATAAAATAAATTTAGCCTCAATTAAATAATGAAACATGTTCAATTTAGTTTAAATAATGCAAAAACAAAGTGTTGGAGAAGAAAGTAAAAGTGCAATATGTGCTATGTAAGAAAGCTAACGTTTCAGTTCCTTGCTCAGAACATGAGAACATATGAAAGCTGGTGGTTCCTTTTAACATTAGTCTTCAATAATCCCAGGTAAGAAGTTTTAGGTTGTAGTTATTATAGGCATTATATGACTATTTCCCTCTATACCATTTGTATTTCATTAACCTTGGACTATTGGATGTTCTTATAGGCACTTTAGTATTGCCAGTGAAACAATATAGCTTCCGTCCCTCTAGTTAGCGCGCGCTAACTAGCTAGCCATTCACTTCGGTTACACCAGCCTCATCTCGGGAGTTGATAGGCTTGAAGTCATAAACAGCGCAATGCTTGACGCACAACGAAGAGCTGCTGGCAAAACGCACAAAAGTGCTGTTTGAATGAATGTTTACGCGCCTGCTTCTGCCTACCACCGCTCAGTCAAATACTTAGATACTTGTATGCTCAGTCAGATTATATGCAACGCAGGACACGCTAGATAATATCTAGTAATATCATCAACCATGTGTAGTTAACTAGTGATTATGATTGATTGTTTTTTTATAAGATAAGTTTAATGCTAGCTAGCAACTTACCTTGGCTTACTGCATTCACGTAACAGGCAGTCTCCTTATGGAGTGCAACAAGAGAGAGGCAGGTCGTTATTGCGTTGGACTAGTTAACTGTGAGGTTGCAAGATTGGATCCCTCGAACTGACAAGGTGAAAATCTGTCGTTCTGCTCCTGAACAAGGCAGTTAACCCACGGTTCCTAGGCCGTCATTGAAAATAAGAATGTGTTCTTAACTGACTTGCCTAGTTAAATAAAGGTATAATAAAAATTAAAAATTACATTTTTTTTTTAATCGGCAAATCTGCGCCCAAAAATACAGATTTCCGATTGTTATGAAAACTTGAAATCGGCCCTAATTAATCGGCCATTCCAATTAATCGGTCGACCTCTATAGTGTACCCATGAGTTTAACAGTCAAATTTCCAGGTTTAGAGGTTACAAAACCCTTCTATAGATTATATGCATTTTCAGTCATTAGTTATGTCTATGGCCAAAATGAAACAAGCTGTTCCACAGCTTTGTAGTATACCACTCTGGGAGAAGAGAAAGAACTGAGATGTTTGGCATGGGCTGCAGCATCAGGGGGAACGAACGCTACTTCTGATTGTGATTATTGTTCCAATTTCCCTTTCCCTAAGTTTAGAATTGCAAAACAATAGGGAATAAAATGATCAATTAGATTAAACTGCAAGTGTGTAGATTCTGAGAGTGTTGAGTAGGACGCAATGTTTTATGGTAAATCTTGAGTTCACTCTAATTTTCATTTTACATAGAAGAATGAACAAAGGCATGTTCCAGAATATAGAAAGAGGGGTACATGGGTGCCAGCTCAAGTGTTTTTAAAGACAAAACTGGGAAATTTCAAGGCAATGGAATCTTAGTTTATATCTTTGTTTATTTAGCAGACTTATTTCAGGAAAATGTTGGGCTGGTACTAATGAGGAATGCTCAGATGGCTACAAAAGTATTGGTTTATCTGCCAACAGATCATCTGGATGACCTTAACTTACTACTTGCATAGAAAACTGCTGGAGGGAGGGAGCATTGTAGTTTTCCAAGGAACCTCATGACAACGTCTTAATATGGTAACAAGAGCAACGACGACAACATCACCAATGACAACAGCCTGTCCCTGAAATACACGGCCTCATAGGTACATCATCAAGTGGAATTTACATAAACAAACCAAAAACTGAACTAGGCCAACAGACGATCAGCATTGGCCTGCGGCAAAATTGAGCCGTCAGTAGGCTCCCACACTTTCAGCAGAAAATAATGGAATTTTTCTGTTTTATTCCTGTGAAGTGTAGAGACCCATTAATTACATACAGAAGGTCAGTCTAGAAGGAAACAAAAAGCAAATAGCTTTAGGACCCTGGACTACATTGCACCCAAGCAGCTGTCAGTTTTTCTTCACAGAGAGGACGGGACAATGCAAGCCTATCCAGCCATAAGCAACAGGGGAATACTATGTTGATGTTAAGGCTTGGAGACATTGACAGTGTTACATTTTTCTCTCAATATAAAATATCTCAATCCATGAATTTCTGGAGAGTGCTGTCTTTTTTAACCTTAGTTAATAGACTTTCCTTGTTGCAAATGGTTTGCGAAAGCAATCAAAAGCCCATACTGAATCAACTGCTAATTTGTTTTTCCAATTTCTGCTGAGACATAAGGCTGACAAAGCAAACTAACTGTGGATAGAGAGAGAGAGATAAAATAGTCTGCCTGCTTGCCCCAGCTCCACCGCAGCACTGAGTCTAACTCTCATTGCTGAGATGGTAAAAATATCTCTGACAATGATACATACAACAGACAAGGTTCAGAGTCTCATTCACCAGGCGTATAGCTTGCACTCTAAGATAATTAGTCATAGTATACTGTAGATAAAACATCTAGATATGACTATCACTGAGCAACCCCTAGAAAAAATGACTTTGACACTGCTGACCTAAAGCCAACTGGTTTTTAAATCAGCTTTTGTAACTGGAAATTAAGCCTTTATCCCTTTTCTGGATTGGGCCTTCAAGGATATATTTGGAAATCAAATCATGTATTTATCAACTGTAGTTGCCATCATAGTAAGGTAATAGGTATTCATGATCAACTAGAGGCCATGGACAGTACTATTACATGTGCATAATAAGGAGCTGTGTGACACCTGCTATATGGGCTTTATTTTACAGCGGGTCATACTTCTAAATGTTATTATTACAGATTTATAACGTTAACTACCTGGTAACATGCCTACATAACAATATATCAACTGTTCTGTTTCATTGGGACTCATAGAGCAGAGTCGTGATATACAACTTGATATACCAGGTAGTAAGAAACTGTGTAGGCTGCTACATCATAAATAAAGGAGTTGCCACTCCTTACTACTCTCTCGACAGGCTACTAGAGCGCAACAAGGTATTGTGCTATGTACATCAGCCGAGCGTGTTATGGTCAGTGAAATAAACACGTGACTATAAGGGTTGTTTCGGCAGATCGTACACTAATTTAAGTATAGCCTAACATAGAAGACAAATTAGATGGTTGAATGTGTTATGCGCTTTATGCGCTTTATGAGACTTGATAATCAGAGAAAGAAAATAAAAACTACAACCATATGGACACTATAAAATGCAACATGCCGACTCTTAAAAAACAAAAACAATATCTTACCTTTTGGTGGAGCCAGTACGGCTGCATCCACTGGATGAATCGGTTCTTGTATGCTTGGCGCGCGACTAACCGCAATACAGGTGAACTCGTTGAAAAAAACGACCAGTTCATCGATGTTTCTTCACGTCTCAAGCGTTTGGGTAGCTCTCAATGTTTAATTTGGCCAATTTTATCTATTCAGAAAGCCTGAGCAGAGCAGTTGTGATGTTCGACAAATCCGCTCTCGACGTATCAGCGTAGATCTAGTACAGTGTAACCTAACGTAGCAAGTAAAAATAAACAGTTTTTCCTTGAGATCCTATAAAATATGCTGTCACTGTCACGTGCTCAATCCCCACAGACCCCTCAATACCCAATGTTCGATACAAGCCAAATGGTAAGGCAGCAACAAACAAAAAAACATTCCTACAATGGAAGAATAAAGACTATCATATTTTATTATAGCCAATTAAAAAACAATTGTCCAATCTCACCAGCACTTCTGTGGAAGGTAAGATGTGTTTGTAGGCTTTAGCCTTTTAATATTTTCTAACTGTTGAAAAAAAAAATCTTGATTGATTGATTAGTCGTGTTTATGTTAACATACAGGCTACCTGCTGATAATCATTATTCTCCTTGATAGAATAGAAGCAGGAGGGAGGGACAGACACAATTGTTATCTTCCCTTTAGAAGAAGAATACCTATAGACCTAGAAAAAACAGCCTTGGCCAGCAGTTTGACACACCCATTGGCCCAGGGGGATACTGGCTCTCTTCTGATCTGACTTTCATTCCAAATTCAGTTGGTGAGGAATATGTCTCATCATGTAGACTACTTGACAGGACATGTGCAGGGTGATCTACAGATGAGAACTTTTATTCAGTCCTCTCATCCTCTGCTCTGTTAAATATATGTATGTTCTTTTACATCCCTCTCCTTTAACACTTGAAAGGCAGAGTGAGTCATTTTCAAAGTCATGACCACTCTGTCCGTGACTTTTCTTAAATAAGTCTCATCCATCTTCCTTTCTCCCACTCTCCCTGTCAATCAAAGATAAGAACAGTAAATGTACTTCCCTGGCTGTGTTACAACGTATGATACTCTTGATTTGAATCTTGGACTTGTTTCATATGATAGTGTCACACTTAAAAGCACAAATGTTCATAAAGTGTATACAGATGTAAGATCTTAAATTGAGCCAGTTTGCTACAGCAGGAAAATAATCCTGCAGCAACAGGAAATGTAAATTATTATGTGAATGTCAATTAATGTACATTTTTGTAGGGGCTTATACATTTTTCGTAAGGGGAAATCAAGTCAGAAATTTCAGAGAGGAAATTTCTAACTTCACCTTTTACAACCTCAATATACCAACTTGAAAATGTCTTCCTGCAACAGGGTGATCAAATTGAGATCCTACATCTGTATAATTTTATCCCAACCTCAGTTTAATCAGAGTATTTGATCTCTGCTTTTCATAGAGAGATGTGAAACTCATCTGCTACCGGTGAACATACAAAACATGCTGATATCAAAGTCCCATTTCCACAGCCACATTAGCTCTCTTGAAACTACTCAAGACTTTTAATATATTTTCAAGTGTCTTGTATATTTATCATCATATGAATGGAAGGCTTTGAGACAGATATTCTGCTATTAGTAGAAGAGATTTATGTATCTAAGACGAGAGCCTTTGAGTGACTCACCATTGAGTTCCTTTGTAATCTTTCTTTCAAGAAACAGTGCTTTTGGAAGTATTCAGACCCCTTGACTTTTTACACATTTTGATAAGTTACAGCTTTATTCTAAAATGTATTAAATAAAAACCATCAGCAATCTACACACAATACCCCATACTGACAAAACGAAGACAGGTTTTAAGAAATAAAAAAACAGAAGTAACATATTTACATAACTATTCAGACCCTTTGCTATGATACTTGAAATTGAGCTCAGGTGCATCCTGTTTCCATTGATCCAACTGTGGTAAATTCAATTGATTGGACATGATTTGGAAAGGCCCACACCTGTCTACATAAGGTCCCACAGTTGACAGTGCATGTTAGAGCAAAAACCAAGCCATTCCTCCAAGCCGAAGGAATTGAATGTCCCCAAGAACACAATGTCCTCCATCATTCTTAAATAGAAGAAGTTTGGAACCACCAAGACTCTTCCTAGAGCTGTCTGCCCGGCCAAACTGAGCAAGGAAAACCATATCTGCAGCACTCCACCAACCAGGCCTTTATGGTAGAGGGGCCAAACGGAAGCCACTCCTCAGTTAAAGGCACATGATAGCCCGCTTGGAGTTTGCCAAAAGCCAGCTAAAGACTCTCAGACCATGAGAAACAAGATTCTCCGGTCTTGTGAAACAAAGATTGAACTCTTTGGCCTGAATGCCAAGCGTCACGTCTGAAGGAAACCTGGCACCATCCCTACGGTGAAGCATGGTGGTGGCAGCATCATACTGGGGGGACGTTTTTCAGCGGCAGGGACTGGGAGACCAGTCAGGATTGAGGGAAAGATGAATGGAGCAAAGTACAGAGAGATCCTTGATGAAAACCTGTTCCAGAGCTCTCAGGACCTCAGACTGGGGTGAAGGTTCACCTTCCAACAGGACAACAACCCTAAGCACACAGCCAAGACAACACAGGAGTTGCTTCGGTACAAGCCTCTGAATGTCCTTGAGTGGCCCAGCCAGAGCCCGGACTTGAACCCGATGGAACATCTCTGTAGAGACCCGAAAATAGCTGTTTTTCATTTTTAATAAATGAGCAAAAAAACTGTTTTTGCTTTGTCGTTACGGGTTTTTTGTGTAGATTGATGTAATCATTTTTAGAATAAGGCTGTAACGTAACAAAATGTGAAAAAAGTCAAGGGGTCTGAATGCTTTCACGATCGAAGGCACTGTATAAGTGAGGTTAAAGGCTGTTGAAGCTTTTCATTTTTGGTTAAATATAACATTTTGAAACCTATTATTAAATACTTTTTTGTTGTCCCTCTACTGTATGATAAAGTCCGCCCCATTCCAGGACTCAATTTATTAGCTCCCAAACATTTTAAAGGTAATTAAAAAGCGGAAAGGCAAATGCCTTGCTGACTGTCTTAACTGTAATGCATGCAAAAACATGCGCTGGAGCCTTTCTACATGTCATGACATCAATTAGTGCAAGGTTTACGGGCAACTTAATGGAAAGCTAATTATTTACAGCAACCTGCTGCTTGGCCTCTGTGTGGTTCCTCTTTTGTCACTGAAGAGGCCCGGAGGGGTGCTTACACCTGCACAAGTTGCTCGGAAATGACTGCACAATTCAATGTACAAAATGCACACTGGCCTTTTTGAAAGCTCTTTCATTCCAGTGCTATGTGTGGACGGTCATAAAAAGCTTCTTACTTCATTCAGAACCAACTTTGTGACTTGGGAAACATCCGGTCCCTTTTTATCTAAATGTGAAGTGAAAGACTAGCCTCTTGGCTGATCACCCTGACTTTGAAAACTCTGTAAAAGTGGTCAGGCAGGATGTGGCCTTGTAATCCTTCCAGAGCAGAGCCCGCTCCCTTTCTCTCTTTCTCTCTCTCTCTTGCTCCCTGCACCAACCCACGCCCGCTCTCTCACTGACTCTGGCTATCGGCCCACTCAGTCCTCCCACACAGCAATAGATTTTGGCTTGAGGTATGGTACTGATCATCAACAATCATGTCAAATCAATATATACCCAGATTAATCATTTGCAGCTTTGCTCAGAAACCAAGCTTTTTTTAAATTACAATAACAAATCCTTGCCAGGTATAGCTGGTAACCAGCTTTCTACAATAAATAACCATTTATTTGTTTGACTGGGACGCTCATGAAAGTATCGGTTAAAAAAGGTTTACCTCCACCCACAAATATAATATTTGACCCTTATAAATAACTACCATCTGCTGCAAAACAAAGCAACTGAGCTGTGATGACAGCTGTGCCATAATAAGTGGCTGCTGTGCAACAATGGCAACACTGCTCTCTCTGCATCAGCATCTGACAGACCTGCCTGCAGATACACTACCTTTGAATGCAGACCTTTCAATCCTAATATTTTGTCTGAGTAAAGATGACGGGTATCTCGTAGAACTAATACCTGGGTTAAGCTCCTATAGGATGACTTCAACTAAATTATTCCCAACACCTGTTCAATGGCTGGACATTGAAACCCTTAGGACTGAGGCCAATGCTATTATCCAAACCTTAATGTAGAGGCAGCAATCCATTGCTTGTTCAAAGCAAATGAATCTTCTTTCCTCACCTGATTGCTATTCCCTTTGTTATTGCCCTTCTTGTTATTGGATTTTTTTTTTTTTTAATTATGTCAAATTCTATTTCAGAAATCAAAGCTCGAAATTTAGAACACAAATGGAGATTATGGATGAATGTCATCTTGAAAGTTGTTGCCAAGTGAAATAAATTACATTTCAATTAACTTTGATGAATAAACTTTGATTGCTTGCAACATGAAATAAGTCATAACGTTTAAAACTCTTAAGTGTTCACTGAAGGTACATTTCACACCTAGTGTACATTCCATACTTTGGGAAGCAGACCTGCAAAACATGTAGGCCTACCATACACTCAGTATTGGTACCAAGGTTACTGAATGTCTCTGTAAGACGAACAGCACTCAATGGTCTTCCATAAGTTGCTTTAAAGGCTCATAGCAATTTGATGTGGCTGGAGCCACTACAGGAATGTAAGTGGCTGTAAGCCTGATACGGATATCAGATGATTTGGTTTGGTAACATCTTCATTGTGAAATTAAACACATTTGCTGCACTCTTTTTCTGTTACTGCGGTCAGCCACCATTGGAGAGTCTGGCATTGACTGGCATTGTGATGTACAGTACCACAATGTACTGTATTAATGTAACATGCTATTAAAGTGCATTTTACAAGCTGAGACAGAACACAGTCTGTCAGAAGTGGATCAAGGCTGTGGATTCATTATTCAGGCCCTGCCTGGCTACAGTGGAGAAATATGCAGTGATATGTCATCATCATCTGCCCCAAAATGAGATACATTCTCATCCCATTTAGAACCATGCACAGGAGTTTGGTGGCACCTTCATTGGAGGATGGGCTCGTGGTAATGACTGGAGCGGAATTAGTGGAATGGTATCAAATATATCAAACACATGGTTTGATGCCATTCCATTTGCTTTGTCCTCCCCTCAGCAGCCTCCACTGTAACCATGGCTTATGAAACAAGAGGTAGTAGAGCCTTGATTAGGAGAGGGCTTCTCACATACTTTATTACACACTCCTGGTTTTTAATCTATTTCTGAATACATTTTACATGTACTATGTAAGTACAGCGTGCTGTGAATATAAACCCTAATGAAACAACCATAAGCTCAGAAAGGTCTCAATGACCTCAAAAATGTGTTATACAGTGACAATGCATAGCGTTTTAAAGATCCTACAGGATGTTCCCCTATATATTTGTCACGCCCTGACCGTAGAGCCCTTGGTTCTCTATGGTGTAGTAGGTCAGGGCGTGACTAGGGGGTGTTCTAGGTTATATATTTCTATGGTGGGGATCATACTTAAGGGTTCCCTGTTCCCACCTGCTTTGTGGGATATTGTTTTGTGTTTGTGCACGTGCACCACGTAGTCACGTTTCTTTGTTCGTTTATTGATATATTTTGTTTTGCTAAGTTTCACTTTGGAATAAATATGTGGAACACGTTGCACCTTGGTCCCGTTCTTACAACAACCGTGACAATAGTTGTCACGCCCTGGCAATAGAGAGGCTTTTATTCTCTATTTTGGTTAGGCCAGGGTGTGACTAGGGTGGGCATTCTAGTTTCTTTATTTCTATGTTTTCTGTTTCTATGTTTTGGCCGGGTGTGGTTCTCAATCAGGGACAGCTGTCTATCGTTGTCTCTGATTGGGAATCATACTTAGGCAGCCTGTTTTGCCACCTTAGTTGTGGGTAGTTGTCTTTGTTCGTGGCCTGTCTAGCCGAAGTAAGCTTCATGGTTGTTTCCTTATTCTTTGTTTTGTTGGCGACATTTATAAATAAAAACAAATGTACGCTCACCATGCTGCACCTTGGTCCGGTCATTCCCACCCTGACTACGATCGTTCCCATCCTGACTACGATCGTGACCGAACTACCCACCACAAACGGACCAAGTAGCATGGTAAGGAGGACTGGACAGGGAGAACATCCTGAATGGGAAAGGATCCTGCACGTGGGAGGAGATCCTGGCAGGAAAGGATCGCCTGCAGTGGGAGCAGGTGGAAGAAGCGAGGAAGGCGGAGGCAGCGAGAAAAAGGGCCCAGGATTACACGGGGTCACGGCTGGCACGAAAGACCGGGAGGCCACTCCAAAACATTTTGGGGGGTGGCACACAGGGAGTGTGGCAGAGTCAGGATTCAGACCTGAGCCGATTCCTCATGCTTACCGGAAGGAGCATGGTACTGGTCAGGCACTGTGTTATGCGGTGGAGCGCACAGTGTCTCCAGTGCGCGTTCACAGCCCCGTGGGCTACATTCCAGCTCCCCACATCAGCCGGGCTAGAGTAAGCATCCTGCCAGGACGGATGGTGCCGGCTCAGTGAGCCAGACCTCCAGTGCGTCTCTTCGGCCCAGGATATCCTGCGCCGGCTCTGTGCACTGTGTCTCCGGTGCGTCTGCACAGCCGGCTCTGTTCCTCCAGCGCCCCACATTTGCCGGGGAAGGTAACCATCCATGCAGGACGGGTTGTGCAGGATCTACGCTCGAGACTTCCAGTGCGCCTCCACAGCCTAGTGTATCCGGTGCCTACACCAAGAACAAAGCTTCCAGTGATGATCTATGGCACGAAGCCTCCAGTGATGATCCATGGCCCGGGGCCTGCAGTGATGATCCATGGCCCGGGGCCTGCAGTGATGATCCATGGCCCGGGGCCTGCAGTGATGATCCATGGCCCGGAGCCTGCAGTGATGATCCATGGCCCGGGGGCCTGCAGTGATGATCCAAGGCCCGGAGCCTGCAGTGATGATCCAAGGCACGAAGCCTCCGGTATTGATCCGCGGTCCGGAGCCTGCAGCGACGATCTCCAGTCCAGAGCCTCCAGCAACGGCCTCCAGTCCGGCGCCTCCAGCAACGGCCTCCAGTCCGGCGCCTCCAGCGAGGGTCCCCAGTCCGGGGCCACCAGCGAGGGTCCCCAGTCCGGGGCCACCAGCGAGGGTTCCCAGTAAGGGGCCTGCAGCGAGGGTTCCCAGTCCTGGGCCTGCAGCGAGGGTCCCCAGTCCAGAGGGGCCACCAAAGTGGGGAGAGCCAGAGGTGGAGCGGGGTCTGCGTCCCGCACCGGAGCCGCCACCGAAGTAGATGCCCACCTGGACCCCCCCTATAGAGTCAGGTTTTGCGGCCGGAGTCCGCACCTTTGGGACTAGGGTGGGCATTCTAGTATCTTTATTTCTATGTTTTCTGTTTCTATGTTTTGGCCGGGTATGGTTCTCAATCAGGGACAGCTGTCTATCGTTGTCTCTGATTGGGAATCATACTTAGGCAGCCTGTTTTGCCACCTTAGTTGTGGGTAGTTGACTTTGTTAGTGGCCTGTATAGCCCTAGTAAGCTTCATGTTCGTTTAGTTGTTTCTTGTTTTTGTTGGCGACATTCATAAATAAAAGAAATGTACGCTCACCTTGGTCCGGTCATTTCCCTGACGACGTTCGTGACAATAGTACTATATGCATTCTTCCTGATGTGAAGCATTCAGTATTCCATCACCTTAATGGACTAATTGGGCCAAATCAAAAGGGCTGATTATAATAATGTCTTTCCACTCCATACCTTCAACTCAATACTGGGGTAATGAAGTTAACACTCACACTGACCTAATTCATCACTGTGATGTTCATGAGCCCTATCTGATTATGAGGAAAAATAGCCTTTGCCTCTAACAAAGATCTGAGCATGAGTCACGCTCTTCTTCCACAGCACTCTCCCGCTGTACTATTACAGAACATTACATCCCATCAGGAACACGGTACAGTATTAATAGATTATCTTCCAATCAAGGTTGTTTATTAGCCAGGATGTGCTTATTGTGCAAATTGTCCAGCACAGCAGGAAATGCAAACCTATAATGTATTTGTAAGTGTAATTTTTAATTTCTACTTTGAAATTTCAGACTTGACTTGCTGTAACAAAAATGGATCAACCCCTACAAAAATGTCCATGAATTATAATCACCATAAAACTTTAATTTCCTGTTGCTGCCGGATTATTGCGTTTTTCCATATTTTGTTATGTTAGTTTTATTTTCAAATGTATAAAAAAATAAATATTTTCCACAGTACCCTCATAATGGCAAATCTTTTTTTAAATACATTTTTGCTCCTGCCCTTGACCTGTCGTTTTGCCTGCCCCATGTTCTACTAATAAACTTTTACTTCGACACTGTCTGCATCTGGGTCTTCCCTAAAACGTGATTATGCACAATGCCTGAGTGGAATGGTTTAAACATTCCTCTGTAATCAACATGTAATTCATGTTTATAATATACTTTTGTTATTATTGACAATGTTAACTTCTATGAACAGGCTGAGAAATCACATGGCAGTGAGGAAGCTCCAGCCAGTCTGTCGACCAAAACTGCAGTGATTTCTTTTTCTTTCAGGGAAGACCTAAGGAAAGAAAGAGGAATCATACTGTAGAAATTAACCAATTCTAACAAAAACCTTTACAATTTACTTTTGAAAATACACCTCATAACTCTCCCCACTTCTCGTTTATCCAACAGTATTTAACCCTGATGTCACACAGTGCTGCAGTCAAGGAGCGTTTATTGTGTGTTACAGTCAATGGCCGTAGATTAGTTGTTTTTTCGAAGATGTCCTCTCTCCTCTCCAGGGCTGGATGAGTGCATTTTAAATCCTTAGAGGAGGAGGGACTTGGAGAGGAGAGACAGACTGCTTGGTCCGTTGAGCAGGGGATCAATATGTCCCAATTTAATATGTATGTTTGTGTAATCAGCTAGTGCATTAGTGGTGGGCACCCCTGGGTAAAGAGCCTCATTGTCTGGTGCACCCCATGATTGAAAAGCAGGCAGGCCCATGAAGAGACAGTGGGGGTGTTTAATTGAGTGCTTAGTCACTCCAATGTGTGCACAGCTCATTTACAGGAAATGTGCTATTACTGGGAGACTTCTGATTATTTCTATTCAACTATGCAAGCATTGTTTGCTAATGAATGGGTTAGTTAGATAGTGTGCACCATGCAACACACATTCAGCTGGGCATCTGCTCTTTTTCTGCAGCTAGCTTGTATATTTGATTCGTTCGTACTGTGTGTTGAGCCCTCTTAAAATGTGAGCAGTGATAATTGTTCCACCACGTACGCACGTTCCACAGGAAAACTCATCCTATGAAACTACAATCCCTATACACCAGAGATGAGATTAAGATGTTTTGTAATCACCCATGTCTATAGAGTCAAATTGCCACTGATCCCATTTTGGTTGTGAAATGCATGAGTGCTTTTACCCCGCCTTTGTGTTTTCCTTTCTAATTTGTGTGCGTTGCACTGCAGCATGCTGAATGTCCTTCTACATTATGGCTGAGCTAGGGCTCAGAGTCAGAAAGTCCTGTCCTGGTTGTCATAGTGACTGAGTTAGGTCCTGTCCCAGCGGTTGTGGGGTGAACAATATACACCAGGCATGTCACCTTAGGTCTGCCACAGGCCGGGCCAGAGAGGGACAGGGTGTTTCTCCTCCGCACTGAGAGAGAGCAGGCACCATATATAAACTCAATATGGCTCCTGTGGGATGGAAAAGCCATCTCTCTGTGGCAGACCCTGGTGAATTATGGATGCCTTCCTCCCTGCAGTAGAACCACACAGCCATGTTGTTATGATCATTTGTAAAAGGATTGCAAATACACTTCCAATTGGTTCATTCGTCCCCTCTCCTCCCCCTGCAACTATTCCCCAGGTCGTTGCTGTAAATGAGAATGTGTTCTCAGTCAACTTACCTGTTAAAATAAGGGTAAAATAAAAACATAGATACACGATAGAGACATCCAGACCCATTCATTGAAATGAGGCGTAGGTTCTTAGCACCAAGAAAATGGACCAGCAGCTGTTAGACATTTGCCTTCCTAGTAGAGGTATTACTTTCTCGTACCATTGACAGGATGACCTCATCACAGCAAAGACACTTTAAGAGTACTTTTGGGTTTCATTCTAATTAGTAACATTCATTACAATATGATGGTAATGCAGTACTATAAAATCATGAGCACAAGTATGTGGTACAGTTTTGTTCCTGTATTATCTCTCACCACAACCATTGATTCAAAATATATTTATTGTGAAATGTAATAAGAACATCGGTTTAATCACCAAAACACAACATAATTATATATTATCAATTGAGTCGTTTTAGCTACCAGTTAATCCAATAGAAAACAATGCAAGGTACTGTACGTGTTTCAAATCACCCTTAGAAATGCTGAAAGTAATAACCAGTAGATTACAAAGTTTTCACATAAGGCACTTACATTACCCAACAGAATTTAGAGAAAATCTATCATTTCCATCATATCTATCCAATATGTAATCAAAGGTGCAAAAACAATAATTGTATTTTTCAAATATAATTGCAACATAGGTGTACTGTCTAATCAAATGTAAGAAATTAAAGTTGAATGAAAATAAAACAACGTTTAGCACGCATTCATTTGCATCAAGCCCATCTTGAGCATTTGGCCATAAATTCTCATCCACATCACAGTGAATGTCCTCATTTTTCATGCACCGTGGGAAGAACCCAGAAAATCCAAATAAATCAGCCAAGACTTCCACAAGTTTGGTTCATCCTTGGGAGCAGTTTCCAAATGCCTGTAGGTACCACGTTCATCTGTACAAACAATAGTACGCAAGTATAAACACCATGGGACCACACAGCTGTCATACCGCTCAGGAAGAAGACACACTCAGTCTCCTAGAGATGAACGTACTTTGGTGCGAAAGTGCAAATCAATCCCAGAACAACAGCAAAGGACCTTGTGAAGATGTTGGAGGAAACAGGTACAAAAGTATCTATATCCACAGTAAAACGAGTCCTATTGTCACGTTCTGACCTTTATTTCCTTTGTTGTGTATTTATTTAGTATGGTCAGGGTGTGAGTTGGGTGGGCAGTCTATGTTTGTTTTTCTATGATTTGGGTATTTCTATGTTTCGGCCTAGTATGGTTCTCAATCAGAGGCAGGTGTCATTAGTTGTCTCTGATTGAGAATCATACTTAGGTAGCCTGGGTTGCACTGTTTGTTTGTGGGTGATTGTCTATGTTGATGGCTTGTTTTAGCGCAGCTCGCATTAGCTTCACGGTTGTTAGTTCGTTTATTGTTTTGTATAGGGTTTTCAGTGTTCAGTGTTTTTCTGTAGTAAAATAAATGATGAACACATACCACGCCGCATTTTGGTCTTCCGATCCATCTCGCCTCTCCTCTTCAGATGAAGAGGAGGACGACCGTGACATCTATATTGACATAATCTGAAAGGCCACTCAGTAAAGCCAGACTACGGTTTGCAACTGCACATGGGGACAAACATCGTACTTTTGGAAAAATGTCCTCTGCTCGGATGAAACAAAAAAATAACTGTTTGGCCATAATGACCATCGTTATGTTTGGAGGAAAAAGGGGGAGGCTTGCAAGCCAAAAAATACCATCCCAACCGTGAAGCACAGAGGTGGCAGCATCATGTTGTGGGGGTGCTTTGCTGAAGGAGGGACTGGTGCACTTCACAAAATAGATGGCATTATGAGGAGGCAAAATTATGTGGATATATTGAAGCAACATCTCAAGAAATCAATCAGGAAGTTAAAGCTTAGTAGCAAACGGGTCTTCCAAATGGACAATGACCCCAAGCATACTTCCAAAGTTGTGGCAAAATGGCTTAAGGACAACAAAGTCAAGGTATTATAGTGGCCATCACAAAGCCCTGACCTCAATCATATAGAACATTTGTGGGCAAAACTGAAAAAGTGTGTGCGAGCAAGGAGGCTTACAAACCTATTTCAGTTACACCAGCTCTGTCAGGAGGAATGGGCCAAAATTCACCCAACTTATTGTGGGAAACTTGTGGAAGGCTACCTGAAACGTTTGACCCAAGTTAAACTATTTAAAGGCACTGCTACCAAATACTAATTGAGTGTATTTAAACTTCTGACACACTGGGAATGTGGTGAAAGACATAAAAACTGAAATAAATAATTATCTCTACTATTATTCTGACATTTCACATTCTTAAAATAAAGTGGTGATCCTAACTGACCTAAGACATGGAATTTTTACTAGGATTAAATGTCAGGAATTGTGACAAACTGAGTTTAAATGTATTTGGCTAATGTGTATGTAAACTTCCAAATTCAACTGTATGGTTTCCAGTTTGCCCAGCGAAGTTCCTTGATGGCCTTCTTGGTTTCCGCTTGTGGGGGGATATACACGGCTGTGGCGATAATCGAGGACAGTTTTCTTGGGAGATAATACATTCGGCATTTGATTGTGAGGAATTCTAGGTCAGGTGAACAATAGGACTTGTATGTTTTTACAATTACACCATGAAACATACACCCCCACCCATCTTACCAGAGAGATGTTTGTTCCTGTCGGGCGCGATGCACTGAAAATCCCGTTGGCTGTACGGACTCCTTCAGCATGTCCCCAGTGTATGTTACAATCCCGGATATCTCTTTGGATAGCAACTCTTGCCCTAATTTCATCGACTTTGTTAACTAGGGACTGGACGTTAGCGAGTAATTTACTCTAAAGTGGTGGGTGGTGTACGCACATCCGAAGCCTCATAAGAAGACCGCTCCGGCACCCTCTCCTCCGACGGCGTTGGTTTGGGTCGGCCTCTGAAATCAGTTCAAATGCCCTGGGAGGTGCAGACAAAGGATCCACTTTGAGAAAGTCGTATTCCTTGTCGTAGTGCTGTTTGTGCTGGTAATTTGAAGTCTCTCTGATATCCAATATTTCTTCCGGGCTGTATGTAGTAACACTTAAGGTTTTCTGGGATAACAATGTAAGAAATAATACATAAAAAAAACTAAATACAGCACAGTTTCCTAAGGACTTGAAGCGAAGCTGCCATCTCTTTGAATATAGAATACCTCATGGTAAGCTGAAGACCCTTTTATCTACCAAGAGAATTCTCATCTGTAATTATCATGACTGTCTACATCCCGCACCAAGCCAACACCACTCTGGCACTCAACAAACTATATGGGGCCATAAACAAACAAGAAACTTCTTACCCAGAGGCATAGTTTTTGGTGGGTGGAGAATTTAACTTGGGGTGCATAAACTCTTGACCACTTTTATTCTACCCACAGAAATGCATACAAGGCCCTCCCTCGTCCTCTCTTTGGCAAATCTGACCATAACTCGATTCTCCTGCTTCCTGTTTACAAAACAAAAGCTCAAACAAGAAGTACCAGTGATGTGCTCAATACGGAAGTGGTCAGATGAAGCAGTCGCGAGACTACAAGACTATTTGCTATTACAGACTGGGATATGTTTTGAGAAACATCCGATGGCATTGAAGAGTTTACCACAACAGTCATGGGCTTCATCAATAAGTGCCTAGACAATGTTGTCCGTACAGTGACTATAAGAGCGTATCCAAACCAAATACCATGGATTACAGGCAATATCTGCGCTGGGCTAAAGGCTAGAGCTGCCGCTTACAATGAATGAGACAAGAACATGGACACATACAAAAAAGCCCACTACAACCTCCGAAGAGAAATCAAACCTTTATTTTTATTTAACCTTTATTTAACCAGGTAGGCTAGTTGAGAACAAGTTCTCATTTGCAACTGCGACCTGGCCAACAACACAGAGTTACACATGGAATAAACAAACATACACTCAATAACGCAAAATAAAAAGTTTTGGGGTCATGCTAAGGTACAACAATTTGGCTAATCTATACTTCCATATTTCCAAGTCCTATTCTTCAAGATCAAGGGGTATAACATTTATTGAAATGACTGGAATTCTGATAGACTTTGGTTTTTAATGTAAAGATATAATTTAATCGGATTATTATATGTAGTTGAAAGAACCGACGCTGGAGCTGAGAAGCAGGTACGGGGAGTCAACATTTAACTGCAACAGACATGGAACAAACAAGCAACAGCGTCAGCACTGGGTAACATAAGGACAGACAACAAACAATGCAGCAGCGGGGAACAGAGCTGGGGAACTGACAAATATAGGAGAGATAATGTCAGAGGTGATTGAGTCCAATAATTGCTGAAGCGCGTGACAGGGGAAGGCAGGTGTGCGTAATGATGGTGGCAGGAGTGAGTAATGCTGGGGAGTCTGGCGCCTTCGAGTGCCAGGGAGCGGGAGCAGGCATGGCAGTAGTAGAAAGCGATGGGTTAGAAGAAGCCTACAAAACCAACCCATACAGTGAAATTGAACATCCATATATGGCCAGCTATGTAAACCTTAACATTGATTTATCCTGCAATAGATGTCGTTCAATCGGTAACATACATTTTTGTCTTCTTCTAATGCCTCTTAAAGGGAAAGTCATCTAAAAGTAACAGAATGTAATCAGATTATGTTACTGAGTTTGGGTAATCCAAAAGTTACATTACTGATTACAATTTGACAGGTAACTAGTAACTGTAACTGATTACATTTAGAAAATAACCTACCCAACCCTGCACACTCACTCACACACATTCCCACACAAAACCCATACACATACACTATATACACACACACACAAGCACAATAACACACACAAGCACACTGACACAACACAAACACATAGACATCAGTTGTGGTCGGTGCCATTTAAGATGAGGGAGGACGTTTTGTTTTGAAGAGCATGGCAGCGTAAAAATGGGGGTGGGGTGGGGACAATGCAAATAGCCATTTTATTAACTTCTTATGGGCAGGACGGTAGCAACCCACCTGGCCAACGTCCTGTGAAATTGCAGAGTGCGAAATTCAAACTATAGAATTATAAATATTTAATTTTCATAAAATCACAAGTGTAATACCTAAAAATAAAGCTTCATCTTGTTAATTCACCCACCGTGTCAGATTTCAAAATGGCTTTACGGCGAAAGCAAACAATGCAATTATCTGAGGACAGCACCCCACCACACAAACACATAAAAATCATATTTCAACCAAGCAGGTGCTACACGAAAGTCAGAAATAACAATATAATTCATGCCTTACCTTTGAAGATCGTCTTCTGTTGGCACTCCAATATGACCCAGAAACATCACAAATGGTCCTTTTGTTCGATAAACTCCTTTTTTATATCCCCAAAATGTCAATTTATTTGGCGCTTTTGATTCAGAAAAACACAAGTTCCAACTCGCCCAACATGACTACAAAGTATCTAATATGTTACCTGTAAACTTGGTCCAAACATTTCAAACAACTTTCCAATCCAACTTTAGGTATTTTAAAACGGAAATAATCAATCAAATTTAAGACGGAATATATAGTGTTAAATAGCGGATCAAATGAAAGTGGAGCGAGTTCCAGGTCGCGCGCACCAAACAAAAAAGTACACTTGGCTTGACACTCTTTTTCATTCCTCAAAGGAAAAACATAAACCAATTTCTAAAGACTGTTGACATCTAGTGGAAGCCATAGGAACTGCAAATAGGAGCCTCATAAATTGAAAACACCCGCAAAACAACAGTCTCAACGTCAACAGTGAAGAAGTGACTCTAGGATGCTGGCCTTCTAGGCAGAGTTGCAAAGAAAAAGCCAAATCTCAGACTGGCCAATAAAAAGAAAAGATTAAGGTGGGCAAAATAACACATAAACTGGACAGAGGAACTCTGCCTAGAAGGCCAGCATCTCGGAGTCGCCTCTTCACTGTTGAAGTTGAGACTGATGTTTTGCGGGTACTATTTAATGAAGCTGCCAGTTGAGGACATGTGAGGCGTCTGTTTCTCAAACTAGACACTCTAATGTACTTGTCCTCTTGCTCAGTTGTGCACCGGAGCCTCCCACTCCTCTTTATATTCTGATCAGAGCCAGTCTGCACTGTTCTGTGAAGGGAGTAGTACACAGTGTTGGACGAGATCTTCAGTTTCTTGTCAATTTCTCGCATGGAATAGCCTTAATTTCTCAGAGCAAGAATAGACTGACTAGTTTCAGAAGAAAGTTCTTTGTTTCTGGCCATTTTTAGCCTGTAATCGAACCCATAGATGCTGATGCTCCAGATACTCAACTAGTCTAAAGGCCAGTTTTATTGCTTCTTTAATCAGGACAACAGTTTTCAGCTGTGCTAACATAATTGCAAAAGGGTTTTCTAATGATCAATTAACCTTTTAAAATGATCAACTGGCCTTTTAAAATTATCAACTTGGATTAGCTAACACAACATGCCATTGGAACACAGGAGTGATGATTGCTGATAATGGGCCTCTGTACGCCTATGTAGATATTCCATTAAAAATCTGCCATTTCCAGCTAAAATTGTCATTTACAACACTAACAGTGTCTACACTGTATTTCTGATCAATTTTATGTTATTTTAATGGACAAAAAATTAGCTTTTCTTTCAAAAACAAGGACATTTCTAAGTAACCTCAAACTTTTGAACGGTAGTGTAAAAAAAACAATCTACAGTTTTCACTTGAATGGGAATCATGGTCACATTAATTCAGTGCCACTTTACCACCTTTTGTCCACGATTGCCCTTTCGAACCCAAGACTCAAATCCCAGCACTGGTGACATAATTAGGACGTATTCCCTGCTGTGCTTTCAACACATCATATTGTCCTCCATTATGTTCCCTGTAAAGCTCTCTCCTCCCCCATGTCCTCCTCACCCCTTTATGTTTGCTTCAGCTCTTCAGCATCCACCCAATGCTGCCATGCTGCTGCCCTGCTTGCTGCTGCTGCCAGTTCTGGTAGCCTCGCTTTCACTCTTTCTAGGTTTATGGAATTGTTGCTGCTGGGATTGTGTCACTCCCTGACATCTTTCAGCATTTCAAACTGCCACAGTTTGTCACAGCTGATGTATGGTGTCTGCAGACCTCATGGAAGAAACAACTGAACATCAAAAGAAGGAAAATGCCAGTTGGAATGATAAAAGCATATACATCTATCCCACTGAATATGCCTTGGATTTGAATGAAGAATAACTCATTTGAATGAACCCTCTTGCAAACCACTGTCAGACTGTCTTACATTCTAAAACCAAAAAGCATCATGTTTTAGTTGAGTTGTCTGTATGTGTTCTGAAATGAGAACTTGTTCTCAACTAGCCTACCTGGTTAAATAATGGTGAAATAAAAATAAAAATAAAATTCTCTGCAAACATCAAAGGAGTAACTTGCTCCTGCAGATTCATGCTCTACAACATCCGTAAAGTACGACCTTGCCTCACACAGGAAGGGGCACAGGTACTAATCCAGGCACTAATCATCTCTCGTCTAGACTACTGCAACTCTCTGTTGGCTGGGCTCCCCGCTTGTGCCATCAAACCCCTGCAATCTATCAAGAATGCCACCGCCTGCCTGTTGTTCAAGCTCCTAAGTTCTCCCATGTCATCCCACTCCTCCACCCATTCCACACTCGAAGTTCGCATCATCTTCATAACAGTGGTGCTTGCCTACAGAGCAGCGAGGGAAACTGCCCCTCCTTACCTTCAGACTATGCTCAAAACTTACATCCCAACACAATCCATTCCGCCACCTCTGATCTCTTGGCCCTCCCACCCCTATAGGAGGGCAGCTCCTGCTCAGCCCAGTGAAAACCTTCTCTGATCAGGCACCCAAATGGTAGAACAAGCTTCCCCCTAAAGTCAGGACAGCGGTGTCCCTGCCCATCTTCCAAAAATGTCTGAAACCCTACCTGTTTGAAGAGTATCTTAAATTACTTTCACGGCACCCCCGACAACACCCCCACCCCCTGTATATATGTGACAGGAGGTTGGCGGCATCTTCATTGGGGAGAACGGGCTCTTGGTAATGGCTGGAGGAGAATAGTGGAAGGGTATCAAATACATCAAACAAATGGTTTCCATGTGTTTGATGCCATTACATTCCCTCTGTTCCAGCCATTATTATGAATCCAACATTGCGTAGCAGTCAGACGTCTTTGTCTTGTTGTGTCCCGTGTATATATATATATTTTTTCTTCGTATATATATATATATATGTCATGTACATTTTTTATATTTTTAACCTCAATTTCAACATACTCTTCTGCAACCCGCCTCACACAATGTGGTATGAATCTGCTATTTTTTTACACGTTTAGAATCGGAACACCCAACAGAAGCTAGCCAGCTAACTAGCTACTAGCTAGTAGTCAGTTAGCCACTGCTAGCAGTCATCAGCTAGCCTCTGCCCGGTCAACTCCTGCCAGTCTGCACAGCGCGATTCAACCCAGAGCATATCGGACTGCTTTTTCTCTACCACATCTATAGATTCCTACCGCAAGCTCTGAACCTTTTCACCTGGATCATTGCAGCTAGCTATCCGAGTGGCTACTCCTGGCTAACGTCTCTGTCCCGAAGCAAGCACCAGTTAGCCTCTCCCGGCTAGCTGAAGAGGTCCATCGGCCACTTCTTGGGCTACAATACCTATTTTGCCAACTGGCGTGGACCCCTTTTACTGCCGACACGGAGCCCCGCCGATCCATCACGACTGGTCTACCGACGTAATCCGCCCAAGTGGGTTTCAACAGGCTCCTCTGTCGCGACGTCCCCTGAAGGCCTATCTGCTAGCCTGCTACACGTGGCCCGCTAGCTGTCTGAATCTCCGTGCCTCCAGCTCACCTAGCTACTCACTGGACCCTATGATCACTCGGCTACGCATACCTCTCCCTAATATCATTATGCCTTGTCCATTGCTGTTCTGGTTAGTTATTATTGTCTTATTTCACTGTAGAGCCTTCAGCCCTGCTCAATATGCCTTAGCTAGCCCTTTTGTTCCATTTCCCACACATGCGGTGACCTCACCGGTCCTAAATGAAATCATAACCGCCATCGATAAAAGACAGTACTGTGCAGGCATCTTCATCGACCTGGCCAAGGCTTTCGACTCTGTCAATCACTGCACTCTTATCGGCAGACTCAATAGCCTTGGCTTCTCAAATGACTGCCTCGCCTGGTTCACCAACTACTTCTTAGAGTTCGGGGTGTCAAATCGGAAGGCCTGTTGTCCGGACATCTGGCAGTCTCTATGGAGGTGCCACAGGGCTCTTTTCTCTGTATAGATCAATGATGTCGCTCTTGCTGCTGGTGAGTCTCTGATCCACCTCTAGGCAGATGACACCATTCTGTATACATCTGGCCCTTCTTTGGACACGGTGCTAACAAACCTCCAAACAAGCTTCAATGCCATACAACAATCCTTCCGGGGTCTCCAACTGATTTCAAAAGCAAGTAAAACTATCTGGACGGTTCTGACCTAGAATATGTGGACAACTACAAATACCTAGGTGGCTGGTAAGACTGTAAACTCTCCTTCCAGACTCACATTATGGGCCTCCAATCCAAAATTAAATCTAGAATCAACTTCCTATTTCGCAACAAAGCATCCTTCACTCATGCTGCCAAACATACCATCGTAAAACTAACTATCCTACCCATCCTTGACTTTGGCGATGTCATTTACAAAATAGCCTCCAACACTCTACTCACCAAATTGGATGCAGTCTATCACAGTGCCATCCGTTTTGTTACTAAAGTCCCATATACTACCCACCACTGCGACCTGTATGTTCTCGTTGGCTGGCCCTCACTCGAATATTTGTCGCAAAACCCACTGGCTCCAGGTCATCTATAAGTCTTTGCTAGGTAATTCCCCACCTTATCTCAGCTCACCATAGTAACACCCACCCATAGCACGTGCTCCAGACGGTATATTTCACTGGTCATCCCCAAAGCCAATACTTACTTTGGCCGCCTTTCCTTCCAGTTCTCTGCTGCCAATGACTGGAACAAATTGCAAAAATCACTGAAGCTGGAGTCTTATATCTCCCTCTCTAACTTTAAGCATCAGCTGTCAGTGCAGCTTACAGATCACTGTACCTGTACACAGCCAATCTGTAAATAGCCCACCCACCCAACTACCTCACCCTATATTATTACTTACCCTCTTGCTCTTTTGCACCCCAGTATCTCTACTTGCACATCATCATCTGCACATCCATCACTCCATTGTTAATGCTAAATTGTAATTATTTCGCAGCTATGGCCTGTTTATTGCCTACCTCCTTACTCTTCAACATTTGCACATTTGTGTTATTGACTGTACGTTTTTGTCAAGTGTCAGTGTGCAGCGGTGAGGACGGAGTCAGGCGCAGGACACAGAACTGAGTAAAATAACGTACTTTACCCGAAAAGAAACAACCATAAAGTCCACGCAGGGAAACATACCATAACATATCAGTCTAACACTCAACAAGGAACAAACACGCACAAAACAGATTGGGAAGCAGAGGGTTAAATAGGGAAAATAATATTAACGTAATGGGAACCAGGTGTGTACAATCAAGACAAAACAAAATAGAAAAAGAAACGTAGATCGGTGGCAGCTAGAAAGCCGGTGACGACGACCTCAAAACGCCACCCGAACAAGGAGAGGCACCAACTTCGGCGGAAGTCGTGACAGTTTGTCTATGTGTAACTCTGTGTTGTTTGATTTTGTCTCACTGCTTTGCATTATCTTGGTCAGGTCGCAGTTGTAAATAAGAACTTCTTCTCAACTGGCCTACCTGGTTAAATAAAGGTGAAATAACAAAAATAAAAAAATAAATGAGCCGTCCTCCCCTCAGCAGCCTCCACTGATATATACAGTAGCAGTAAAAAGTTTGGACACACCTACTCATTCAAGTTTTTTTTTTATTTTTATGATTTTCTACATTGTAGAATAATAGTGAAGACATCAAAACTATAAAATAACACATATGGAAAGAACACATATGGAATCGTGTAGTAAGTAAAAAAGTGTTTAACAAATCAAAATATATTTGAGATTTGAGATTCTTCAAAGTAATCATCATGAGGTAGTCATCTGCTATGATTTTCAATTAACAGATGTGCTTTGTTAAAAGTTCATTTGTAGAATTTCTTAATGCGTTTGAGCCAATCAGTTGTGTTGTGACACGGTAGAGGTGGTATACAGAAGATAGCCCTATCTGGTGAAAGACCAAGCCAAAATCATGGCCAGAGAGACAACAGTCCATGATTACTTTAAAACATGAAGGCCAGTCAATACGGAACATTTCATGAACATGTAAAGTTTCTTCAATTGCAGTTGCAAAAACCATCAAGCGCTATGATGAAACTGGTTCTACCACAGGAAAGGAAGACCCTGAGTTACCTCTGCTGTAGAGGATAAGTCCATAAGAGTTACCAGCCTCAGAAATTGCAGCCAAAATAAATACAAAGAGTTCATGTAACAGACACATCTCAACATCAACTGTTCAGAGGTGACTGTGTGAATCAGGCCTTCATGGTAAATTTCTGTAAAGAAACCACTACTAAAGGACACCAATAAGAAGAAGAGACTTGCTTGGGCCAAGAAACATGAGCAAGGGATATTAGACCAGTGGAAATCTGTCCTTTGGTCTGATGACACCAAATGTGACATTTTTGGTTCCAATTGCTGTGTCTTTGTGAGACGCAGAGTAGGTGAACGGATGATCTCCGCATGTGTGGTTCCCACCGTGAAGCATGGAGGAGGAGGTTTGATGGTGTGGGGGTTCAGATTGCTTTATCTTCTGGTTTTAATGTAAACAACCCAAAAGCACATTTTAGATTTTTCAGAAAAGCCAAGACAAAGGTGAAAATAGAAATGTGTCCTCAATAACCCGAAGATATAATTTTTAGGATGTTCAGTATTTCAACAAACTATTCCAGGTATTTTAGATTTGATGATAAAGCAAGGGGAAGAGGTTCATGTTTGCAGATCAGCAGGTTAGAGTAACATTTGTCAGCATTGAACCAAGGTCTTCAATGCTGCTAGTAAATTACTGCTATAGTACTGTAGGCTACTCAGATACAAAGGGTGTATCAATGGCCAATCCTGTGTTTATGTAAATAGGTCCCAGCTGCAAACACCATTCTGGAAAGTGCATGACCAAGAAGCTACAGGAGAGAGACATGGCAGCTGGAAAAGGCTTGCCTCCCATCTGCAAATTATCTACATAGTATCAAAGTTGACATGGTGCGCAACGCTACAGATATCAAAACACCCAATGAAAAATTCAAGCCCAGTTTAATGACTGTGATAGGAGACCACTGATTATGGATCAACAACATTGTAGTTACTACACAATACTAACCTAATTGACAGAGGGAAAAGAAGGAAGCCTGTAGAGAAAAAAAACATTCCAAAACATGCATCCTGTTTGGAATAAGGCACTAAATAATGTATTCAAAAAATGTGTCAAAGCAATCAACTTTTTGTCCTGAATACGAATTATTTGGTGTGGGGTTGCTTTACTGGTGACACTGTCTGGGATTTATTTTGAATTCAAGGCACGCTTAACCAGCATGGCTACCACAGAATTCTGCAGCGATATGCCATCCATCTGACAATTGACAATGCGGAAATAGTGTTTTAGAATTTTCTGGGAAATGTATTACAAATAAAAACAGAAAATTACATTTACATAAGTATTCAGACCCTTTGTTCGGTACTTTGTTGAAGCACCTTTGGCAGCAATTACAGCCTTGAGTCTTCTTGGGTATGACGCTACAAGCTTGGCACACCTGTATTTGGGAGTTGCTCCCATTCTTCTCTGCAGATCCTCTCAAGCTCTGTCAGGTTGGATGGGAAGTGTCTCTGCACAGTTATTTTCAGGTCTCTCCAGAGATATTTGAGTCCGGGCTCTGGCTGTATTTTAAAAAATTTCTAAAAACCTGTGTTTACTTTGTCATTATGGGGTATTGTGTGTAGATTGACGAGGAATGTCTTTTATTTAATCCATTTTAAAATAAGGCTGTAATGTAACAAAATGTGGAATAAGTCAAGGGGTCTGAATATTTTCAGAATGCTCTATATTTTTTAAATTAATTTTTATTTTTATTTCAGCTTTATTTAACCAGGTAGGCAAGTTGAGAACAAATTCTCATTTACAATTGCAACCTGGCCAAGATAAAGCAAAGCAGTTCGACACATACAACGACACAGAGTTACACATGGAGTAAAACAAACATACAGTCAATAATACAGTAGAAACAATTCTATATGCGATGTGAGCAAATGAGGCGAGATAAGGGAGGCAAAGGCAAAAAAAAAGGCCATGGTGGCAGAGTAAATAAAATATAGCAAAATAGAAATAAAAAATAAAATAAAAAAATACATATATATATATACATTTCCAGTCAAAGTAGCCAAACTTTACCTTAATGACAGCTTTGCATACTCTGGTCATTCTCTCAACCATCTTCACCTGGAATGCTTTGAGACGCATCTAATGCAAAAATCAGGATAAACAATAAATGGAACGCACCTAAGCGCAGGCAAAATGCTAGAGGAAAACCTGGCTCAGTCTCCTTTCCACCAGAGGGAGATGAATTCACCTTCAGCAGGAATCAACACGGGAGTTGCTTTTTTTTTTCATTTAATTTTTACCCCTTTTTCTACCGAATTTCGTGGTATCCAATTGTTGTAGTAGCTACTGTCTTGTCTCATCGCTACAACTCCCGTACGGGCTCGGGAGAGACGAAGGTTGAAAGTCACGCGTCCTCCGATACACAACCCAACCAAGCCGCACTGCTTCTTAACACAGCGTGCATCCAACCCGGAAGCCAGCCGCACCAATGGGCCGGAGGAAACACTGTGCACCTGGTTAGCGCACACTGCGCCCAGCCCGCCACAGGAGTCGCTGGTGCGTGATGAGACAAGGACACCCCTACCGACCAAGCCCTCCCTAACCCGGGCGACGCTAGGCCAATTGTGCGTCGCCCCACGGACATCCCGGTCGCGGCCGGTTACGACAGAGCCTGGGCGCGAACCCAGGGATGTACACAATGTAACTCCAAGTCAATCACACTTCTGTGAAATCAAACTGTCCACTTAGGAAGCAACACTGATTGACAATAAATTTCACATGGTGGAAATTATAGGCAATTAGCAAGACACCCCCAATAAAGGAGTGGTTCTGCAGGTGGTGACCACAGACCACTTCTCAGGTCCTATGCTTCCTGGCTGATGTTTTGATCACTTTTGAATGCTGGCGGTGCTTTCACTCTAGTGGTAGCATGAGACGGAGTCTACAACCCACACAAGTGGCTCAGGTAGTGCAGCTCATCCAGGATGGCACATCAATGCGAGCTGTGGCAAGAAGGTTTGCTGTGTCTGTCAGCGTAGTGTCCAGAGCATGGAGGCGCTACCAGGAGACAGGCCAGTACATCAGGAGACGTGGAGGAGGCCGTATGAGGGCAACAACCCAGCAGCAGGACCGCTACCTCCGCCTTTGTGCAAGGAGGAGCAGGAGGAGCACTGCCAGAGCCCTGCAAAATTACCCCAGCAGGCCACAAATGTGCATGTGTCTGCTCAAATGGTCAGAAATAGACTCCATGAGGCTGGTATGAGGGTCCGACATTCACAGGTGGGGGTTGTGCTTACAGCCCAACACCGTGCAGGACTTTTGGCATTTGCCAGAGAACACCAAGATTGGCAAATTCGCCACTGGTGCCCTGTGCTCTTCACAGATTAAAGCAGGTTCACACTGAGCACATGTGACAGACGTGACAGAGTCTGGAGACGCTGTGGAGAACGTTCTGCTGCCTGCAACATCCTCCAGCATGACCGGTTTGGCGGTGGGTCAGTCATGGTGTGGGGTGGCATTTCTTTGTGGGGCCGCACAGGCCTCCATGTCCTCGCCAGAGGTAACCTGACTGCCATTAGGTACCGAGGTGAGATCCTCAGACCCCTTGTGAGACCATACGCTGGTGCGGTTGGCCCTGGGTTCCTCCTAATGCAAGACAATGCTAGACCTCATGTGGCTGGAGTGTGTCAGCAGTTCCTGCAAGAGGAAGGCATTGATGCTATGGACGGACTGGCCCGCCCGTTCCCCAGACCTGAATCCAATTGAGCACATCTGGGACATCATGTCTTGCTCCATCCACCAACGCCACGTTGCACCACAGACTGTCCAGGAGTTGGCGGATGCTTTAGTCCAGGTCTGGGAGGAGATCCCTCAGGAGACCATCCGCCACCTCATCAGGAGCATGCCCAGGCATTGTAGGGAGGGAGAACAGTCTCTGACTGCGTGATTTTCAAAGCTTTCTTCCTTTGATGTCTGGCCACTTATCCAGACACGGACACACACACACCCAGGAACGCTCGTACACACAAAGACTCACACATCTACACTTACATAGGACGAGACACTTTTGTTTCCCTGACTATAGCATGGTGGCACTCAGGAACCAATAAGGATCTTCTCTTACTTGCTTATCAAAATACTGTAGTATACAGTGCCTTGCGAAAGTATTCGGCCCCCTTGAACTTTGCGACCTTTTGCCACATTTCAGGCTTCAAACATAAAGATATAAAACTGTATTTTTTGTGAAGAATCAACAACAAGTGGGACGCAATCATGAAGTGGAACGACATTTATTGGATATTTCAAACTTTTTTAACAAATCAAAAACTGAAAAATTGGGCGTGCAAAATTATTCAGCCCCTTTACTTTCAGTGCAGCAAACTCTCTCCAGAAGTTCAGTGAGGATCTCTGAATGATCCAATGTTGACCTAAATGACTAATGATGATAAATACAATCCACCTGTGTGTAATCAAGTCTCTGTATAAATGCACCTGCACGGTGATAGTCTCAGAGGTCCGTTAAAAGCGCAGAGAGCATCATGAAGAACAAGGAACACACCAGGCAGGTCCGAGATACTGTTGTGAAGAAGTTTAAAGACGGATTTGGATACAAAAAGATTTCCCAAGCTTTAAACATCCCAAGGAGCACTGTGCAAGCGATAATATTGAAATGGAAGGAGTATCAGACCACTGCAAATCTACCAAGACCTGGCCGTCCCTCTAAACTTTCAGCTCATACAAGGAGAAGACTGATCAGAGATGCAGCCAAGAGGCCCATGATCACTCTGGATGAACAGCAGAGATCTACAGCTGAGGTGGGAGACTCTGTCCATAGGACAACAATCAGTCGTATATTGCACAAATCTGGCCTTTATGGAAGAGTGGCAAGAAGAAAGCCATTTCTTAAAGATATCCATAAAAAGTGTCGTTTAAAGTTTGCCACAAGCCACCTGGGAGACACACCAAACATGTGGAAGAAGGTGCTCTGGTCAGATGAAACCAAAATGTAACTTTTTGGCAACAATGCAAAACGTTATGTTTGGCGTAAAAGCAACACAGCTGAACACACCATCCCCACTGTCAAACATGGTGGTGGCAGCATCATAATTTGGGCCTGCTTTTCTTCAGCAGGGACAGGGAAGATGGTTAAAATTGATGGGAAGATGGATGGAGCCAAATATAGGACCATTCTGGAAGAAAACCTGATGGAGTCTGCAAAAGACCTGAGACTGGGACGGAGATTTGTCTTCCAACAAGACAATGATCCAAAACATAAAGCAAAATCTACAATGGAATGGTTCAAAAATAAACATATCCAGGTGTTAGAATGGCCAAGTCAAAGTCCAGACCTGAATCCAATCGAGAATCTGTGGAAAGAACTGAAAACTGCTGTTCACAAATGCTCTCCATCCAACCTCACTGAGCTCGAGCTGTTTTGCAAGGAGGAATGGGAAAAAATGTCAGTCTATCAGTGCAAAACTGATAGAGACATACCCCAAGCGACTTACAGCTGTAATCGCAGCAAAAGGTGGTGCTACAAAGTAAGCAAACTTAAGGGGGCTGAATAATTTTGCACGCCCAATTTTTCAGTTTTTGATATGTTAAAAAAGTTTGAAATATCCAATAAATGTCGTTCCACTTCATGATTGTGTCCCACTTGTTGTTGATTCTTCACAAAAAAATACAGTTTTATATCTTTATGTTTGAAGCCTGAAATGTGGCAAAAGGTCGCAAAGTTCAAGGGGGCCGAATACTTTCGCAAGGCACTGTACATCAAATTATTAACTACATGATTTAGATCGGAAAGCACATAAATGATTCGAAAAACAGATTATGCATCTGTAATCATTGATTAAAATCTGAACTCAATTCTTGTGAAAATAAATAACCCAGCTAATTTCCATGTTTCCCTGTATGCTTGTTTTATTTTATTGATAAAAAAATCCAACCACACATCTTACAAAAGAAAAGAAAACCAACAGGACACTGACATCATAGCACACTGTTTTACATACACACAGATGCTTTAACAAAATGTAAATTAATACTGCACTAAAATTGAGAAAATAAAAACATCTAATAAATTAGACATCTAATAAATAGTATATATCATTCAATGGTTCATGTACAAAGCTGAAATAAGATTGTGTTAATAGTTATCTCAAACAATATTTCTTCAGAGAGCAAATCAGAGAAAATAAAGGCAGGTGTGTTTATTATGCAAAAATAGATGTACAGCTACCGATACGAGTAGTAACTCAAATAAAATATGTATATATTTGGATTCTCTACTATCTATTGTATTTACATTAAAAGTCGTGTGGCCTCATTATGTGCAGTGATGGATTTCTCCAACTGTTTTATGCATACATCATGTGTTAATAAATGTGTTTATAAAATGCCCAAACATAATTGTCAAAAACTAAACACACAAAGTACATTGCATTTGATTTCAGTCCATAAGTGCATCTTTTTCTCTCCATCACAGGGTCGGAGTTCAATCCGACATATGCCAAGTCTTTGGTGCCAACATTGATCCTGACATTTGATGACTTAGGGCGACTTACAGTCAAGGAGGTTGCAGTGTTTAACCGACAGATTGTTTGTGGAGGAGACTGTACTAATATCATTTCAAAGACGCATACATATATTTGCATGCATGTGAATGCACACAAAGTCATCATGGAATGATTACAATGGATGTTTCTTGTGGAGTTCTGTTTGGGTCAAGGGCCATTACGAAAACCATTTAAACCACTTTAAAACCATATTCACTTTAGACTCGCTGGATTAGCCTATATTAGATTGTAAAACATATTCTGCCTACCTTTTGATTTCAAATAACAAAGACCTGTGAATGTAGGGATAGGTTAGGCTAATCATGTAGTTAAAAAAACAAACAATGACATCTAACCCAATCTCTTTTCAGTAACATAACGGGGTTCCACATTTTGTAGAACATTTTGAGAAATACTCCAACTACTATTACGTAAGATTTTTTTTGTGACAAAACAACCAACATTGTGGATGAAAAAATGCCGCTAAAAACACTTCTCAAAATGCCTTATAAAATGAAAGGAAAACTTATTGAAGTGGCACAGCAGTCATAGACAGGAACCTCTACATCAAGAGGTGGAGTCGCCTGAATCAGCCAACTATACAGGGTTGTCAGCTATGTGTCACAAAACATAACTGAACAATATAACAGCCCCTACAGTGCTGAACTATGCAAAGGCATTGTGGAGTTACAATAACAAAAATCACAACTTTTCTAGAAAAATGGATCATTAGTTGTGAGTCTGACCCCAAAGGGTGTAAAAGCGCTTTCAGGATGAAGCAGACCTTGGTACGGCTGGAAGCCACATTACATACTAGACCCTGTTTGAAAGGAAGCCTGTTGTGAGGGACTTCAGTTTAGTTTTAGCGGGGGGTTACGGTCATATTAGTATGCAGTGAAATAGGCGTACATTGCTTTTCAACTGTTTGCTCTTATGAAGAAGCGGATGAGTGATTCCAATGATCAAATCTACTGTCATATTCAAGGCGCCAACTACCATCACTAGTGTCAGAGTAGAAAATATTTCAACTAGTCCTATGATTTCATAGTGTAAAATTCATGCTCATGGGTATTGCTTGGGAATGAAATATTACATGTACACATACAGTACTTGGAGCCCAAAAGTATGCACCCAATGGTTGATAACATTTTTGTAACAGTGCTGTAATTCACTAAGAAATAAACCTCATAAAAAATGACTCTTTATGATTTGATTTATTTTTCCATAAGAAACAAATATTTCTAAAATAATCAAAAACCTATCTGGACAGAAGTTAAAAATGAGTTGTTAAAAAAAATATTTACATGGCATACAATGTCTTGAGGGTCTTGATTGATCCAGTAAATAATTTAGGTCATAAACAGAGGGTCTGTGTAACAAAGATACATATTGTTATATGTAGCCTCAGACATCCCCTATGTGGAACACAATAACGATTCGCTGTGGTTTAGTCTCTGGACTGGCAAAGCAAGTCAAGTTGTGGAACGATACAGTAGAAGGCCTTTCATTGAGGGTACTGCTCCCCCTGTTGGAAAACAGTACAAATGTCATATTTCAATTCCACAACAACTGCTCAAATTTGCTGTGGCTACAGTGTTGCTACACAGTATGCTCTGTTTCATCAAGTAACAAAGGGAACAAAAACACAAATTCTGAACTTTAAAATCATCCCTTACTTCAATGAGAAGTACTGAGACCTTCATAAGAGACATACGCATGGATATCTAAACTGACAAAATGATTAAGGCAACAGACAAAATAAGAGAAAATAAAATAAAAGTAACTTGGCGGTGACCGTTGTATAATTGAAGACCCCCCTTTTCGTTCTACTAACCATCTACCATTCCAACCCACCTTCTGCCACCCATGTCCCTGCTCCCACCAAGTTAGTGTTGTGATAAGAAGAGAAAGGAGCTAGAGATGTTGAGACAGGGGATTGGGAGGGGTGATCGGGGCATCTGTTCTCTGCTTGGTGAAGATGCCTGAAATGTAATGACAACCAGTGTGTCAGTTTAGTAGTCAGTTTGCACGCAGTTAGTGAGTGGTCCCCTCAGGTTGGGGTGGCCAGAGAGGGTTCAGGGCCGGGCCTCATCAGCGGGAGTGGAACGAGAGGAGAGGGGAGGGACAGGTGCTTAGAGCTGAGAGTCAGCCCCCAGGCTGTTGAGCTCCTCTGGCGAGTGCTTCTCTCCACCAGTGCCAGACGACTGGCGGAACCCGGCTGAGATCTCATCAAACGTCCGGCCCTTGGTCTCAGGCACCTTGAAGTAGGTGAAGATGAAGAAGCTGAGCAGCAGTATGGTGAAGATGACAAAGACATAAGGGCCACACAACTCCTGTAGGGTGAGATGGAGAAGAGAAGAAGAGAGAACATTGATGACACAGTTTATTAAGCAGTGGGCTCCAAACAAGCGTGTATTCAAACTACCAGTTCATATATATCAAGATTAGTATTTCTACAACATTTACCATGTTGAGCATTTGCCTAACAAGGTTGTGCTCAGTGCTTACCTCTACATACTGGAAGGCCATGCCCACTATGAAGTTGGCAGTCCAGTTGGAGAAGCCAGCCACAGCGAAGGCCGAGGGCCGGGGACCCTGGGAGAACAGCTCAGCCACAATGAACCAGGGGATGGGACCCGGGCCGATCTCAAAGAACGCCACAAAGGCAAAGATGGCCACAATACTCACGTAGGACATCCATGGCAGCTTGTCCTGATGGAGGACAAACAGACAGCAGGGGGTTAAACTACTGGTATTCATTCTACATATTACATTAACAAGGACTAGTATGAAAAAACAAGTGTATTTCCTCATTTCCTCATTCCTCATTATGTGAAGTGTGTTATAGTTAGTCTAAGTACCAGCAGAGCCAGAGCGATGGTCATCAGGACGGCAGCGCCTGCCATTCCTATCAGCCCCAGCAGGTGGAGAGACCTGCGTCCAGCACGCTCCACCACAAACAGCTGAGGAACGGATAGAGGATTGAATTATACTGTCTAAACACAAATTAAGTGCATCATGCATCATGTGCACCAAAAATGACACAAACACACACGTATCTGCCATAGTTACTCACCGACACCACAGTAAAGGCCGTGTTGACCACACCGGCACCAATTGTAGCATAAACAGGCTGAGCAACTCCGGCCTTCTCAAAGATACGGGTAGAGTAGTAGAAAACCTGGAGGAAACCAACAGCATAGATTAAAGTTACAAAATAGACATGGCAGTATAGGTGTTTGTATATGTGGAGTGTGTGTTAGTGGTGAGAAGTATGAGAAGTAACTCACAGCGTTGATGCCAGAAAGCTGCTGGGAGAGCTGGAGCATGATAGCGATGAAGATGGGCTGGCGGTAGAGTGGCGAACGGAACAGCTCTAGGATGGTCACCTTCTTCTCCCTCATCATCTGCCTGGCCTCCTCCTTCATCTCCTGCATGTCTGCACTTACGTCTGTGGTCCCACGCAGCTTCTTCAGGACTGACAGGGACAGAGAGAGAACGGAGGTTACATTACAGACTGCTAGGGCTGGGTCACTCCATACCTGGTAAATTCAGGGATGAGTTTAAATTCAACTAATGAATTGAAAATAAGCCATTATTTTAGATTCAGAATCTTTTCAAGTCATTCAATCTGACAGACCTGAAATTGGCTGAACTGATGACATATGAATGTGTGTTTGTGTGTAAATGTACTCTACTCACCAGTTTTGGCCTTGTTCTCCTCGTTGCGGTTGATGAGGAGGAAGCGGGGGCTCTCAGGGCAGAAGGGCAACAGGGCACACTGCGCCAGGGCTGGGATGAAGGTGAAGCCCAGCAGGAAGGGCCACAGAGACTTGTTCCCCATTAAGGCCTCCATGCCAAAAACCTGAACCAAAACACATCGTTAGACCACCATCAGATTAAGCCTTCTTGTGCAAACTACCGCCATACCTTACTTATTTGTTAACCTAAAGACGTATGAGCAGCCAGACCGAGCCGGTCTCAGGGATGGCTAACTCGGAGACCCCTCAACCTATAATAATAATAATATATTCCATTTAGCAGACGTTTTTATCCGAAGAGACTTGCATGCGTACATTTTATGTGATCCGGGCAATCAAACCCACTATTCCGAAGTTGCAAGCGCTATGTTCTATCAACTGAGCGGTGAATCCGCTTTTCGTTTTTTTGCATGTTACGTGTGGAATAATCTCCAAAATAAGACATTTTATGATTTGGTGCTTCTAGGGCAATTCAGACGGCTGATTGAGGACATTTTTACTGAAACATATATTTATTTTCTATGATTGTGTTCTGCATTTCTGTTTTGCTTTGGTAGTGTATTGATTTTTTTGTAATTACTGGGCTCATCTGTAAATGAGACCCTGGTCTCAGCCGGACTCCCTGTCAAAGTAAACATTTTGTTATGTTACAGCCTTAATAAAAAATGTTTAAAGTTGTTTATTTTCCTCATCAATCTACACACAATACCCCATAATGACAAAGCAAAAACAGTTTTTTAGAAATGTTTTCTAATCTATAAAAAAAACTGAAATATTTCATTTACATAAGTATTCAGACCCTTTACTCAGTACTTTGTTGAAGAACCATTGGCGGTGATTACAGCCTTGTGTCTTCTTGGGTAAGACACTACAAGCTTGGCACACCTGTATTTGGGGAGTTTCTTCCATTCCTCTCTGCAGATCCTCTAAAGCTGTCAGGTTGGATGGGGATGGTCGCTACACAGCTATTTTCAGGTCTGTACAGAGATGTTCGAATCGGGTTCAAGTACGGACTTTGGCTGGGCAACTCAAGGACATTTAGTCACTCCTGCATTGTCTTGGCTGTGTGCTTAGAATCATTGTGCTGTTTGAAGGTGAACCTTCGCCCGAGTCTGAGGTCCTGAATGCTTTGGAGCAGGTTTTCATCAAGGATCTCTATTTGCTCCGTTCATCTTTCCCTCGATTCTGACAAGTCTCCAGGTCCCTGCCGCTGAAAAATGTCCCCACAGCATGATGCTGCCACAACCATGCTTCACCGTAGAGATGGTGCAAGGTTTCCTCCAGGCACTTGGCATTCAGGCCACAGAGTTCAATCTTGGTTTCATCAGACCAGAGAATCTTGTTTCTCATGGTCTGAGAGTCTAAGGTGCCTTTTGGCAAACTCCAAGCAGGCTGTCATGTGCCTTTTACTGAGGAGTGGCTACCGTCTGGCCACTCTACCATAAAGGCCTGATTGATGGAGTGCTGCAGAGATGGTTGTCCTTCTGGAAGGTTCTCCCATCTCCACAGAGGAACTCTAGAGCTCTGTCAGAGTAACCATCGTGTTCTTGGTCACCTCCCTGACCGAGTCCCTTCTCCCTCGATTGCTCAGTTTGGCCGGACGGCCAGCTCTGGGAAGAGTCTTGGTGGTTCCAAACTTTTTCCATTTAAGAATGTTGGAGGCCACTGTGTTCTTGGGGACCTTCAATGCTGCAGAACTGTTTTTGGCACCCTTCCCCAAATCTGTGCCTCAACACAATCCTGTCTCAGAACTCTACGGAGAATTCCTTCGACCTCATGGCTTGGTTTTTGCTCTGACATGCACTGTAATCTGTGCGACCTTATATAGACACGTTTGTACCTTTCCAAATCATGTCCAATCAATTGAATTTGCCACAGGTGGACTTCAATCATGTTGTAGAAACATCTCAAGGATGATCATTGGAAACAGGATGCATAGAGTCTCTTAGCAAAGGGTCTGAATACTGTAAATAAGGTTTTTGCTTTGTCATTATAGGTAGTGTGTGCAAATTGCTGAGGATTTGTATTTATTTAATACATTTTAGAATAAGGCTGTAACATAACAAAATGTGGAAAAAGTTAAGTGGTCTGAATACTTTCCGAAGGCACTGTATTATCCATTATTCTCCATATAATATCCCTGTGGCAAACTGGCACTGACCTGTGCCATCAGGATGCCCGTGACAATGCCCAGCTGGTGGAGGGTACCCAGAGCTCCTCGAAGGGCAGTGGGGGCCACCTCACCCACGTACATGGGTACAAAGCCAGTTGAGAGGCCGGAGTAAAGTCCCACCACGAAGCGCCCGATGATCAGCATCTCCCATGAGCCACCCATCTTAGAGAAGCCCATGAGAGCAGCGGAGACAAAGGCCAGCACGTTGGCCATGAGCATGGAGTTCCTCCTGTGGGTACCACAGAAATAGTCAATTACAATTACTGTACAAACCTTTACATGTCACACATATTAAACAGTACATAGGCCATCCACGTCATATAATCTCACATAACACAGTTGTAAATAAACATTGTAAAATTACGTATTTACCTGCCAAAGCGGTTGACAAACAGGCCCACGGAGAAGGAGCCGAAGATACCGCCGACAGAGAAGATGGCGACGGAGACGGACCACAGGGTGGTGAGGGAGGTCTTGGTGATGGGCTCATGGTAGCGGTCTGACCATGTCTCATTGAGGAACCTCTCAATAACCTAGCAGAGAAGGCAAACGAAACAGTGCCAAAGAAAGAAATCACAGTCAATTGTTCACTTGTTTTTTTAATTGACGATTATTGTCCTCATTGCCATTGGCCAGGTGACTGCTGTTTTGGTGTCTGGCCAGTAGATGACGGTATAGGATTGGATTTCAGGGCCATGTTTCGTACGAAAACATTCTGAACGTTGTAGATAGAATTGCCACAAATAGAGCCGGCATTCTTATTCTACATGTTAGAGATGCATGTTTGTTCTACATAGCATATTTCTATCTGAACGTTCCAAGAAGTTGCGTCCTGCTGAACACGCCCCTCGTTTTCCTTCAACAAGGAAGTTTATGAAAGAGTGAAGTGTTGGGTTTCAGCCCCTTCCCCCACAGTGACTTATCAGTGTTGACAAAAATACACAAGTCCGCCCAGCTTGTGATGGAAGTTAAGCTGTACAGGCTGGGAAGAATGTGCCCTCTATCTAGCACTTCTAGCACTCAGCACTGAGCCCTGCCTCCTCCTGTCCTTATCTCCCAAATATCACCGCTGGCTCCTGTCATGTGCTTTGCTGATAGATTATACAATATACTTCTTTACCGATACTTACATAACACCGAGTGATTCATATAGAACTGATAATGTATGTATAAGTCAGCTGAGGGGTAGGCTGTTCAAGATATGGCATAGGGTATATCTTTCAGACCCAGAAAGTTATCCTAATTATTCTGCAAAGAAGTGATGACAAATCTAATATAGCCTAGCCTAGTCAGCCTAACACTGTCCAATAAAATCAACATTCTTACAGATAGAGAATGTCTGGTGTCTGACTCAAGACCTAGCAAGCACCTGGCCACAATGAAATACACTGTTCATTCATGACCGTTGACCCTGCTCTGATTAAAGTGTTAATGCCTCTGTGGACTCCTGGCTAGGCAGGCAGTCAGGTCTGTCTGTGCTACAAGGTGCCCAATTTGGAGCGGGCAGAGAGGCAGAAGGACAAACAGGACAGAGCCCAGGGCCCTTGAGAGACACCTAATCTAATCAGTGCTGCACTCTTTAGAGCGGAGGGCCTGCGTCACAACAACCAGCATCACTCCATCCCTAATCATAGAGAAAGAGAGAGAGAGGGGGAGGTGGGTTGGGGATAATCTAGGGTTTCCATATACAGTAGCAATGCTGTTCTCACATTTACCCTAAATCTGGATGTGTCTCTATGTTCAGCAACACTGTCATTTCTGTGAACACTTCCCTGCACTCTGTATGTTGCTCCTAAACAGCTGTGGCATGGTGTGGTATTACTGAGCATGTGTCAGTGTGCTTACAGTATTAGTGTTTTATTAGAATTTTTCTTTCACTTTGACATTGTAGAGTATTTTGTGTAGACTGTTGACAAAAAATGGCAATTAAATAAATTTGAATCCCACTTTGTAACACAACAAAATGTGGAAAAACTAAAAGGGTTTGAATACTTTCTGAAGGCACTGTATGCAGTAATCAATATCAGTAGTACTATAAAATAATGTAAATAAGTTGTCTCCTGAGAGAGGAACACCAGGACAGGAGTAAGCTCAGACTGCAGATTAGTGGGATGAAGGGACATGTCCACAGAGCCCTCATATGACAAAGTTAAGGTAGAGGGCCTGTGTGTCCCGTGTATCTAGAGTAGAGGCTGAGCAATATGTTTTTAGGAGTCCGATACTAATTACGTTTTTTTGGAAGGGACAAAACTTACTGACACCGATATCTGCTGATATACTGTTTTATGCCTGTCCAAGAACTATGCTTCAAATGTTGATTTCTTACATTGTGACAATAATGACATATCATGAGAATGGACGCAAGTGTTCAGATAAGCATTAGATTCATGTTTATCATCCTATTTATTGAATTTCGGTTATCGGTGGAATTATTGTCCAATACTGATATAGCAATAAAAGGCCAATATGTACGGGATACATTACCTTGGAAATAATGGACAACATAGCGGGACGAAGTGGAGCTGAGTCCCTTTGCAAAGTCCATTTTTCCAAGGTAATGTACAGAATGGTGGTGTTTATCTCGCTTATACAACAATTGCCAAAGAAAACAATACGTAAGGACACATTTACCAGTAAAAAAATATATATATTTTTTTTCATTTTTATAAGCAAATTCATACTTTCTCATCATTTGGTTGCTCTCATCATTCAGCAAAGTAGCTGCATTTATGTTTATTTCAGCCATTTTCTATTGACATTCATTTCAATACATCCATAACAATGAGCTGATGATGCACCCATTTTGCCTGGCATAGCTAGAAAAGTTGGCCTTCTCATCAGGACACTAGTTGACACTGACTGTCACGTTCTGACCTCTATTTCCTTTGTTTTGCATTTATTTAGTATGGTCAGGGCGTGAGTTGGGTGGGCAGTCTATGTTTGTTTTTCTATGTTTTGGGGCAGTTCTATGTTTTCGGCCTAGTATGGTTCTCAATCAGAGGCAGGTGTCATTAGTTGTCTCTGATTGAGAATCATACTTAGGTAGCCTGGGTTTCACTGTTTGTTTGTGGGTGATTGTTCCTGTTTTTGTGTTTGCACCAGACAGGGCTGTTTTGAGTTCTCACGTCTCTTGTTTTTTCGTTAGTTTGTTCATGTATAGTGTCGTCAATAAATTACAATGAACAACCACCACGCTGCGCTTTGGTCCGCCTCTACTTCACAAGAAGAGAATCGTTACACTGACTGCAAGTTACAAGGAGATTGCACTGCATTTCAAACACTAGGCTTGAAGCTAGCTAAATAGTTTGTTGCTAGTAAACGTGCCAATGACAACCGAATTCTAAAATATCAGTTGCTGAAATCAGCTGATCAAATTAGAAACATGTGGGAGGATTTGACAACTTTCGTGGCGGAAGGCAGAGGAGAAATGTATGTTCATCATTGGATCCCACCAGAACAAGTGTATCCTGATGTGGTGAGTAGAGGGGGTAGGGGAGGGAGGGAGGGAAGGAGAGGACAGGGGCGCCATATGGACCACGTCAGGTCATCAGATGCTCCCCCAAAAATATGTCTCTGCAAAAACAAATCAATGCTAGTAAGCCAGCTATTTTTTTTCCCTCGTTGGACCTGCATTTATAATGTATTCAATTTTAGCTTGTGTGGTTGTTGGATTAGATTTCAGTAACTTTGTAGCAAGTACTGTCTGCATGTGTAGGTGGATATTGCGTCATGATTGCAAGGAGTCCTGATATCTTTTCAAACTTTTTTTGGTTTGTGTCCATTCTAGTATGCCCTTCTAGCCAATCAGAAACAAGTATTCAACAATGCTGTGGTATAACAGCTGATACAATTGGTAAACCGATATATCGGTCGGGCTCTAGTATCCTGGCAACAAGGTACCTGGAACTTTGAGCAGAGCTGAGCACCACAAGGTTTGTTCAGACAAAGAGAAATACTGTGTGTGGCTTAGCCCTTTTACCTGAACTAAGAGATTCTTATGGAGCTTTCAGTAAACAAAACCATTCTGTAGAATTAGCACCTACAGTAAAAAGCTGTCCAGGGGATACACTTACATGTGCAACAGTTTGAAGGAGTAGGGTCAAAGAAACTTGTTTAAGTTAATGGAAAAGAGGGTTCATTTAATTGATGGAGTCACATATCACTGAGAGCTCCTAAATTATGTTTCCTTTAACGGAGTGAGTAGCACTCTCCTGGCTTTCTCCTCACCTACAGTCTGGCAGGCCCTTTTGGGGCATGGAAACACTCCTTTACACATGAATCACATCACAGAGGTCCTCTACCAGAGAGAGCCCTGGATGAGATAGGCCTACGTCGAGTTATTATTAGCCCCCTTCTTTTCACGTGTTGCAGGGAACATCTTGTCTGGCCTAGACAGGCACAGGGGCAGTCCTGTCTGGGAAAAGGTGTCAGTGACGATTTGATTTGAAAATGGTGTTGTTGGGATAAATATAGACAAGCCTTCCACGCCCAATTCCGATCAGTCACCCCCCCCCCCCCCAATCTCATCCCTATGGACTCACCTTCTGAGGGGCGTTGATGACACCTGTGTTGTAACCGAACTGCAGTGAGCCAATCACCGCTGCTCCTACTGTCAGCATCAACTGGAAGGTTACTTGCTGCAAAGAGACAGGAGAGAGAGTCAGTTAGAAATCACCTATCCTCCAAATCTTGTAGCTACCTAGAGTTGACAGGCTTATTGTATTATGATAACAAATCTGTAGGCAAAGTTATCCCATTGATGCCATTCCATATAGGCCTAGGCTAGATAGGCCTTTAGGAATATTTTGAGTGAGAACCTAGGTACTGTACTGTAAGGGTTAATCAACTTAGTTTTACAATAACCATTGACTTCATCCTGTTCTACTAGTTAGACAAGTCATTTCACTATGAACACCTTGAAGAGTGACAAGCACAATGCCCTGATTCTCCTGACTCATGTCCTTTGCATGGACCTTCTGTGTTGTTTTGACTGCACATCACTTTAATGAATGTGGCCCTGGTAATGTTTTAGTTCCTAAATGCTTTTCGACCTCCTCCGAAATGTAAAAAAAACTTGCCTAACTTGAGCTGCAGTTTCCGTAGAATGGGCTAGTATCCGACATTGTGCAATAGGTGGTTGTACTGCCCCAAATGTGTGTGATAGTGACGCAACTTGCAAGAAGGCAATCTAGCCTCAGTCCAAGCAGACAGGAGGGGAAAGTTCATCCTCAAACTGTCCACCTCAGGTGGTTGAATGTAAATATTGGTGCATTAGGATCATGTGTCCACACCCAGCTCTCTCAGAGGAGTGGTGGTTTAGTCCCAGGCATTGTTCTTGTTCCGGTTAGTTCTAAAAATCATTTGATGGGCTTAATCCCAGTGGAGCCCCAAGGCAGGCAGAGATTATCCTCATGCCATCAAGTTAACATCACACATAATCCTTTTCAGATGAGCCATTATGCCACTTTCACATTTCATGTAGTGTGTCTGTGGCTAAGTCAGTATTGTAGTCATATTGGGGTTTAGGCTACCCATGAGTCGATTTTTTTGAGTTGGTTACAATCGTGAACAGAAGAGGTATGTGGGTTACTGGTAATGGGAGTTTTCCACTGTTTGGGAGTTGTCTGTATCTGTGGTGATGTTTTGGTAGTGACATGGCTGTTCTGTTAAAGTTAGAGTTAGCCTTAGTGGTTCACACCAGTTGTGATGGCAGCTGAGATCCTCTTTCTTACTCATGTTGTGATGTGACTATATTGGGATTCCAAACTTAAAGCCAGTGTAGTTATGACAAGGTCCCACATGTCTGTAAAATGTGTGTGAAAGTGAACCATCCCAAAACTATGACACATACGCTTTAACACATTGTTACAAAAAGCACTCAACTATATAAACTAAGATATTGAACTTTCATGATTTCAGCGTTGCGTCATTGGTTGTTATAGCCTAAATGTGTTTCTTATTCATGGGTTAAACTAGGCCCACTAGCAGGACTATCTGACAGGGGAAAAGGGTTTATATAAGGCAGCTTTTAAGGGCACTAGTGAAATAACCCTACCTCCCTTAAAATATTTGTTGAGAAGAAATACTCGAGGCTATTCTAAACAAAAGGGGAGGAATAACATTTTTGTGAATTCTGAGATTCTTGCCTGGGGGTATGAAGAGGGTAGGAAGATAGAAAGTTTGGAAACACTCTGTACAGTGTAGCTCAGTAATAGAAGCCCAAAAAAGGGCAGGCCTGAAAGTTTTGTGGGCCCACCCCACAGTAGCATGTTGACCAATAAGGTTCCACACAATCAATGAGTAGATGGGGTTCAACGAGTGCATCACTGGGTTGTTATAACCAGCCCAAGTACAGGATGTGAACACACACCATACACATGTTCAGGAATCCAGAGGTTTTAAAGCTGTTGGTTAGGTTCTTAAAGGAGCCATGCTTCCTTTCAGTGAACAAGTTATGTCATTCTTATATAGACAATAACTTACTTTCGTAAAAATACCAGTTTCGAAATTAGCAAGAGAGACAGTCTTCCTTCAACACTACACTCATAGGCTACCTCCATCTTGTTCACTCAAAAGATGTGCAAGTTTTAAATGGACACTGCTTGAGTGAGTCTGGGACTCTTTAACACAGCCAAACTGGTTTGCAAATACTCCATAAATATGAAACTTCACTGGAGTGTGTGTGTGTGTGTGTGCGCGCATGCGTGCGTGTGAGTATGAGGAACTATGAAACACTCCTCTGTGACATTGCGTTTAAACTAGATACCAGTGTGTAGAGGGAGACCATGCCTTCCCCCTGGCCTAAACACACACACAAACACACACACTGCAAGTAGGAAGAGTTAGGGCAGATCTTGTGTTCTATGCTATCAGAAAACATTCCTTCCTGAAAGGGGATGGTCATGTATCATTTACCTAGGAAACAATGAAGTCACACCCTTCAGCTCGGAGATGGTTGTCGCAGCCTTACAGACTAATACTGGCCCTTTAACACATAATGTCACCATCTTTTTAAAACAGCTGGCGTCACCAGCCGTGTTAACATTCCGGCTAAAGATGTATTAATTTGCATTCAAATGTTTACTTTGAGTCTTTTGATTAGTTAAGCTATACAAAAAGACCTTGTTATCACATGATGACTGATGACTCATGCCCATGTTCAATAAGGAACTAAAGGTACTGGTTATATAATAAAACAACATTGTCAATGAAAACAGCTTTCATTGAGACAACAAAATCAGGAGAGTTTAACTGGCATACTGACAGCATACAAAATCTCTTACCATTTTTAGAACTTGTTTATGTTAACATTTTCCTGGTTCTGTCAGCGCAACCGAACCTCCATGCAAATAAATCTCCTTCTCCTCAGGAGTGAGTCTGTGAATTTCTGCCCAGTCACGGTGATGTGGCTGGCGAATTGTTGACTGTGGCTTTAGGCTTAGTTGGTTATAATTGAATTCATCTAACTTAGAAAAACACAAATTGAATATTTAGATATACAACCTTTTTCCAAAAAAAGTGTTTTGCATTATTACAATCAACGTTTACGTTTCAGGCCTGCCTCATCTAATGCCTCATCGGTGAAACCTCTTCACATCGATGTGATGCATGAGATCGTCTGGGCTTGAGCAAACATCTAAAGTGATCATTCAGCCTGTCCCTTGAGCAACAGTTTACTCAACAAAGTCCAATAGTTAAATTCTTGGAGGTAGTTAGGTAAATGGGATCTACTTCATAAGATCAACACAAGCAGTCCAGACGCAGTAGCCAGTTTATACTGCACTGATGAATGACGATGGTGAGACTGTTCTTAAAAGGAACGAGGAACAGGGGTTGGACCAAAGTTGTATGTAGAGTTGTGAGAGTCAGTTCCAAGTGTAAGATAGAACCTTTTTTCACATAAGCACTTTGTTGCCTAATGTCTGTGACCAAAGCCCTAAAGCAGACACTACTGGGTTTTGGAGGATGTCTGGTGAAATAGAATTACTTCCTGCTCTGTAATGTTTACAGCCACATCTTGCCTGTAAGTGACACCTAATACGCAATAGTTTAGTTCCAGTGAATTGAATCACCTTTGTCTATAATCTATAATTGTCAGTGGTCCCTCTCTTCTAACACCCTAGCCTCTTCTAAAATTACTGATGGTACACGTTGCATCATATTGAGTGATAGTCTGTGAGTAAACTGTCATAAACAGATCTACGTAAACATAACTGGTATCGTAGAATCTGTCTGGAAGGAATGGGATGCCTGGAATAATGAGCAGCAGTAGTTCCTGTGTTTGGCTTTTTTCATCACTGGTTATTTGGACAAATCATTCTTTATGTAATTTATCTTTGTTTCATCGTGTCGTTTTTTCTTCATTTTCTTCAGTTTAGTCACATGATTTCTCAATTTGCAGTACATTTGCCCATCAGTTGTGCAGCCAGACTTATTTGCCATTCCTTTTGCTTCATCCTTCTCAACTAGAGGTCGACCGATTATGGTTTTTCAACGCCGATACCGATATCTGATTATTGGAGGACCAAAAAAAGCAGATACCGATTAATCGGCTGATTTTATTTATTTATTTGTAATAATGACATTTACAACAATACTGAATGAACACTTCTATTTTAACTTAATATAATACATCAATACAATCAATTTAGCCTCAAATAAATAATGAGACCTGTTCAATTTGGTTTAAATAATGCAAAAACAAAGTGTTGGAGAAGAAAGTAAAAGTGCAATATGTGCCATGTAAAAAAGCTAACGTTTAAGTTCCTTGCTCAGAACATGAGGACATATGAAAGCTGGTGGTTCCTTTAACATGAGTCTTCAATATTCCCAGGTAAGAAGTTTTAGGAAGTAGTTATTATAGGAATTATCGGACTATTTCTCTCTATACCATTTGTATTTCATATACCTTTGACTATTGGATGTTCTTATAGGCACTTTAGTAATGCCAGTGTAACAGTATAGCTTCCGTTCCTCTCCTCTCCCCTACCTGGGCTCGAACCAGGGACACATCAACAACAGCCACCCTCGAAGCATCGTTACCCATCGCTCCACAAAAGCCGCGGCCCTTGTAGAGCAAGGGGAACAACTACTTCAAGGTCTCAGAGCGAGTGACGTCACTGATTGAAACGCTATTAGCGCGCACCCCGCTAACTAGCTAGCCACTTCACATCGGTTACTTCAGCCTAATCTCGGAAGTTGATAGGCTTGAAGTGATTAACAGCTCAATGCTTGAAGAGCTGCTGGCAAACGCACGAAAGTGCTGTTTGAATGAATGCTTACGAGTCTGCTTCCGCCTACCCCCGCTCAGTCAGACTGCTCTATCAAATATCAAATCATATACTTAATTATAACATAATAACACACAGAAATACGAGCCTTAGGTCATTAATATGGTCAAATCCGGAAACTATAATTTCGAAAACAAAACGTTTATTCTTTCAGTGAAATACGGAACCGTTCCGTATTTTATCTAATGGGTGGCATCCATAAGTCTAAATATTCCTGTTAAATTGCACAACCTTCAATGTTATGTCATAATTACGTAAAATTCTGGCAAATTAGTTTGCAACGAGCCAGGCGGCCCAAACTGCTGCATATACCCTGACTCTGCGTGCAATGAACGCAAGAAAAGTGACACAATTTCCCTAGTTTAATATTGCCTGCTAACCTGGATTTCTTATAACTAAATATGCAGGTTTAAAAAAAATATACTTCTGTGAATTGGTTTTAAGAAAGGCATTGATGTTTATGGTTAGGTACATTCGTGCAAGATTGTGCTTTTTTCGCAAATGCGCTTTTGTTAAATAAATCATCCCCAAAGTTGTCTGTCTTTGTTAGAAAGAAATATACCCTGACTCCTTTGCACAGAACGCAAGAGAAGTGACACAATTTCCCTAGTTAAAAGAAATTCATATTAGCAGGCAATATTAACTAAACATGCAGGTTTAAAAAAATATACTTCTGTGAATTGATTTTAAGAAAGGCATTGATGTTTATGGTTAGGTACATTCGTGCAACGATTGTGCTTTTTTCACGAATGAGCTTGTTAAATCACCTGTTTAGCGAAGTAAGCTATGATTCAATGATAAATTAACAGGCACCGCATCGATTATATGCAACACAGGACAAGCTAGATAAACTAGTAATATCATCAACCATGTGTAGTTAACTAGTGATTATGTTAAGATTAATTGTTTTTTATAAGATACGTTTAATGCTAGCTAGCACCTTACCATGGCTCCTTGCTGCACTCGCATAACAGCCTGCCACGCAGTCTCCTCGTGGAGTGCAATGTAATCGGCCATGATTGGTGTCCAAAAATGCTGATTAACGATTGTTATGAAAACTTGAAATCGGCCTTAATTAATAGGTCGACCTCTATTCTCAACTATGCAATTTTTCAATTCCTCATCAATCCACAGGGACTTAACATTTTTTTAACAGTCATTTTCTTAATGGGTGCATGCTTATTAATCACTGGGATAAGCAATTTCATAAATGTGTCAAGTGCAGCGTCTGGTTGCTCCTCATTACACACCACGGACGAACAAATATTCTTTACATCAACAACATAGGAATCACTACAAAACGTATTGTATGACCTCTTATATACTATATTAGGCCCAGCCTTTGGAACTTTGGTCTTCCTAGATATGTCTACGATATTGTGATCATTACATCCAATGGATTTGGATACTGCTTTAAAGCAAATTTATGCTGCATCTCTCCTGTGCTGTTTGTAACTACCCTGGTAGGTTGACTGATAACGTGAACCAGGTTGCAGGCACTGGTTACAGTTTGAAGCTTTCCAGGTTGCAGGTACTAGTTACAGTCTGAAGCTTTTTCTTGAGTGGGCAGCCTGATGGAAGCCAGTCAATATTTAAATCAACCAGAAAATATACCTCTCTGTTGCTATCACATACATTATCAAGCATTTCACACATGTTATCCAGATACTGTTAGTGGTCTACAGCTGCTTCCCACCAGAATGGGCTTTAGGTGAGGCAGATGAACCTGGAGCCATATTACTTCAACAGCATTTAACATGAGATCCTCTCTAAGTTTTACAGGAATGTGGTTCTGAATATAAATGGCAACAGCTCCTCCTTTGGCATTTCTGTCTTTTCTGTAGATGTTATAACCATGTATTGCTACCACTGTATCATCAAATGTATTATCTAAGTGAGTTTCAGAGATTGTCAGAATCTTTTACTTGCAAATTATTGATTTCCTGAACCTTGTTCTTAAACAACATATGTTAACGTGAGCTATTTTTAGCACTTTCTGGGAGACTTGATTGTTTTCATTGCTTTACTGGGAAGCTTGGCAGAGGCAGACATGCTCATGTTATTTATGTTAGTGCAGGGTGAGCTGCACACAGTGGTCTTCCTACTAAGGCACATCGCCTCATTGCTAACAGTATAACTCGGGTTCATAGGCGCATGATTACTGCATGCAATAGCTGTGGGATCAGCAGAGCCATTCAGGGCAGTTAGAGGGACATAAATTATGTTACTTACATTGTGTCTTCCAATGCCCCTAGGATAATGTACATTTGCTGAAGCACTATGACAACTCAGCAACACAATGGTAGGGATTAACTGAGCTGGGCTTGGGTCCTGGTCTTAAACATACATAGAGGTCAATGGATAGCCTGGGTGGTAGGCATGCAGACATGTTGTCAGACTGTCTGATACTAGACATACGTTTGTATTTAAGATCCATCTCATTTCACACTGATTCTGGTGCAAGAGTTGGTTCAAACCTAACACAATCTCAGATACAGTACAGCTCTCAGGAGAACAAGAGAATAGGCCTTACAGATGTAACCAAACTCTCCTTCACATGAATAGCAATTAGCAGAGAGGTCAGTACAGTGTGTACAATGCCTTCCACTTCGTCTAGGAAACTAATTAGGCTCTACGTTTGTGCCAGTTTCAATTACAGCATTCCCAGATCTCTTAATCCAATATTTTATAGAAAAGAGTCATTAGGCCTCATTAGAACAAACACACTGACACATACATTAAAGGGCATACTGAAAGGGCAGTCATGCAGAGGGAAATACAGCTAGTGGACCGTCTTGAAGGAAGGCAGTGGATTGAGTGGAATTAAGCTTTTAGAAGGAAGGAACTGAATGCCGGCTTTGGGCTTAATCAAAAGCCTAAACTGTCAGCTCTGCCAAAAATTTAACTGTTTCTTAGAGAGTTATCCACTCAACACAGACCAGGTCAACTGTATGCTTGACCCCAATTACCTTGTTTCTTACCCAAGAAAAAAATAGGCCTCCACTGAACTAAAAACAAAGCCTATTGTTTAGAGCCGAGCTTTGAGAGGACTCACAATTTGTGCCCTAACTGCCCATGAATTCAGTCATGTTTTGATTGTTACGCTCTGCGCCGGAGGGGAAAAGCGCTATTAGTTGAATGCTTGTTATCTAGTCTATAAAGGGAACAAAGATGTTAGACGGTATTGTTATTTGGAGAGAGGAAGTTAAACAGCCACTAGGTGAGCAGTCAAACAGGGGAAGTGTCTATCTGAATAGGTGTATCAAAGTTAGGTCAAAAGGTACTACTTTGCAGACAGATGGGCCAGAACATCATGTGTGCTCAGAGGTGAGTATGGATAAATGCTTAATATTATGCACACGTGATTGAACCATGGCTGGTGACAGCTTGATGGCTTTTTGGCTGTTCATTTTCAACCACACCCTGGGTCACCAACACCTGCTTCCACCCACACGCTGACTGTACCTTCCCTGCCCTGCTGCACACACCCAAAGATCATAAAACCAGACCGGTATGAAAATCCCAACCACGAGATGCTGATTAATAACACGCTCAGCGCGGTATTAGCCTGGACGCACACTCAAAGCTCAAGCTGCCTGTCGAAAGCAAAACACTAGCCTAATGGGAATTATGGCTTTGACCCCCTGGTGTTTTCCTACTGTGAGTATTCCCCTTTTCGGACCGCCCCTGGCCATCTGCAGTCCTGGTATCTGTGGGAACAGAACAGGACCATTCCCATCACGTCCATGACATACTGTAGCTTTCCAGCTGAGCGCCAGGAAATCACACAGCTCTGCCAAACCAAAAAAGGGGATATAGAAAAATAACAATTTACATGTTCACCATGTCAACCAGAAGTAAACAGTAAGCGAGGACTGGGAGGGACTTTGAAGTTGTTAGGGGGTTAACTAACCACACAGGATCAGCGGTAAGAGTCAGCCATACCAGAGACCAGATGAGTCACGTCTCTTCCTTTTACTACTGTAAACCAACAATAAGCAAATATTACATTGGACAAATAAAAAAAATTAAAAAGTGAAGACCTCATATACTGTGATAAAACAGAATCTCAATCTAGACTTTAATGTGCTGCCTTCCCGTGAGTAATGGCATCATAATTACATGATACAGGCATGATGTCAACAGAAGGGGATGCAGGTTTATTAGCCAGGATACAGGTAATTTATCATCTTTAAAAAGGGATTATGAATAGCCAATTAGGGGCCACACGTAGGCATACCGCACGATACGATTTGATGCTGGCGGCATGCTTCATTTCCCCAGCAGCCGGATATCCCACTGCGTCCAAATATGCTGGTGAGCAGCACAGCGCACATGATTTACATTTCAATTGAATGAAACAATGAAATCCTGAATCAGCTAGTGTAACTTCTTGAAAAAAAGTCTTACCATTCTGAACCCATTGACATTAACAAGCTAACCTAACCAGTTTTTCAGACAAGCTAGCTTGTCTCCCCCACCCCTCTCTCTCGCTCTCGCTCTCTCTCTCTCTCTCTCTCTCTCTCTCAGAGAGGCACAGACAGACACACAAACACACCGTTTTGTATATTGGTTTCTAAGAATGCTTCTAACTAGTCGTTAGCCTCACTTAAGAGTCACAATTACCTTGCCGCCTGAATCCATCGCCGCAGCGTGGCTTGTCGATATTATTGCTGGCAATCTTTAAATGTCAATAGTTTAGTTTGGGTAACTTCCGCGGGTCTTCTTTTGGCTCAGACGACGTGTCTCATTTTTACAGTTTCCCGTTAAAAAAAAAAGTATGACTGATACAATAGGTCATAAAAAATAGTAGCTTCTTCTTTATTTTCAGAGTAATTCTTTGTTTCCAAAATGGCTTCAGTTCATCTTGTTTATTCCCCCTGTGTTATTTCTGCCATGAACTCAAAACTTCAGATTAATTATGTCCCAAAGTTTTCTTGGGTTTTTGAAGTAGTTCGTTCTTCGAGTAGCCTACAGACTGCTCTTTAGGGAAATAAAACCGTGAATATATGTCCTCTAGTCCGACTACAGTGATTGGCTGACGCAATAGTTTAGTTCGGCCCATGGAGGTGTGTAAGGAGGCCGGTTTCTATCTCTGAACTTCTATTGGTTTAAACGTGCACCGCTTTCACGAGGTTCCGACATTAATTCCGAATAGTGTCACGTCGTTGTGTTGAAGAAATAGGGTAGGTAGTTGTGTTAAGCACATCTTCCTTAATGTGTTTAATTGCACTGATACATTTTCTGGTGTTATTACAATTTGGTGGAGGCGCGAGCCTTGTAATAACATGGTTATTATTATACTGGTCCGACTCATGCACCAAGGGGGCGCAAATGTACCCACCATTGCTGATAGTTTTAGTTCATGGCGTGAAATGACACTGACAGTGGATGATGCGCCACCGTTTCATCTAATTTGCAACCCCCAAGTAGGCTATTTATAGGCTAACGTGATCTCGCCCACTATAAGGATAGCATCTCCATACTTAATAATACTTAATAATCAGTACTTTATCCCAATACTAACAGAGAACAGGTAGCCCAGGCCTTCTAATGATAACTTTGAAGGAGAGCCCTGATTATCAGGCACACACAAGACAGCATCCAGTCAGTCATCCTTTGTTTCTAAGCATCTTGCTGTATCCCTGTGTGTTCAGTCCTTCATAAACAATGTTTCAAACATCCAACATCTGATCTTTGACCAACGCTGGTGATGTGACATGGGTGCCCTCTATTCAAAACCATATTGTGATGGAGATGTTTGTTATTAGAGGCGTGTAAAAACAAATATTTTCATGTGAATAAATGAAACTGCGTAATACCTTTTGTTTGAGATGGCGGGGAAGTGTCCGGTCTGAGTGCATGCAAAAAAATTACAAAAATAATCTTGAGACCAGAAAGGAAAATGCGTGTGTTTATACAGTGGAAATGAAAGAGACAGAAACAGGATAAAAATGATAGAAATGGAAGAAATGTGTTCCCTTTTAGTTTCATCTATTCCCTTTGAAACCTTGAAAAAACAAAAACAGGCAAATACAGAGACAAAGGCCGGTGAGTATGCCATTTGGACCGACCTGGCCTAAAGCAACAGGCTGCGGTACAGAGGTGGAGGAAGACCAACATGGTATTTCACATATTCTGGAGGTTTGTCATGTCTGAATAATCATGAGGCAATCTCAAATCAAATCAAATGTTATTGGTCACATACAGTACACGTGCTTAGCAGATGTTATTGTGATTGTAGCGAAATGCTTGTGCTTCTATTTCCGACAGTGCAGCAATATCTAACAAGTAATGTCTAACAATTTCACAACACATACCTAATACACACAAATCTAAGTAAAGGAATAGAAAAATAATATATAAATATATGGATGAGCAATTTCATAGCGGCATAGGCTAAGATGCAATAGATAGTATAGAATATAATACAGTATATACACATGAGATGAGTAATATGTGAACATTAGGGGCGGCAGGTGGCCTAGTGGTTAGAGCGTTGGACTATTAACCAAAAGGTTGCAAGATCAAATCCCAGAGCAGACAAGGTAAAACTGCTGTTCTGCTGTCATTGAAAATAAGAATTTGTTCTTAACTGACTTGCCTAGTTAAATAAAGGTAAAATATATATTAAAGTGACTAGTGTTAATTTATTAAAGTGGCCAATGATTTCAAGTCTGTGCTCGTGATGGCTATTTAACAGTCTGATGACCTTGAGATAGAAGCTGTGTTTCAGTCTCTCGGTCCCAGCTTTTTGATGCACCTCGCCTTCTGGATGATAGCGGGGTGAACAGGCAGTGGCTCGGGTGGTTGTTGTCCTTGATGACCTTTTTGGCCTTCCTGTGACATCGGGTGCTGTAGGGTGTCCTGGAGAGCCCTCTCGTTGTGGGCGGTGAAGTTTCCATACCAGGCAGATGCTCTCAATTGTGCATCTGTAAAAGTTTGTGAGGGTTTTAGGTAACAATCTAAGTTTTGATTTGTGAAATAAAAAATTGTCACTCAAAACTAGTTCCACTGGTGACACTAAAAATAGCCTAGTTATTTTCTATTTTCATCACACCCTAACCTTGTGATGCAAAATCATAAGCTTATTTACCAAGGAATGGTGTAGGAATGTCAAGGCTGAGCAATTAACAGATCATCAAAGATTGTCAAAAAGTGTTATACACGTTCAGGAGTTATAATGCAGTGCTAGAACACCTGATTGTTGCTTGTTGCTGTTTAATTTATTTGCATAGTCTTACCAATTACTGGTTGACCTGGCAGATAATGTGTTAATATGTTCTTAGTCAATTTACTATGTAAAATGAATACATAAAAAAAAATCACTAATCTTGAATCAAACAGACCAAGTAATGTCTAGTAGTCTCGCTTTCCAGATTCATGGAGCTCCACAGCGGTTGTGTGAAGAGACTGGGTCGTGTCTAATTGACATGAGGCTAGCAACAATTTCTGACCTGAAAAGTTCTGCATTGAGTATGCTAGTGTTCAGGTCATGTTAGAGTACAGTTGACCATGTAAAGAAGCATTGAGACGTCAAAGTGTGTTTCCTCTCTGATCCTCTGAGCCTCATGGTCCGCAGCACTCAGATACAGGATGAGGGGAGGAGGGAAAAGGTGTAGTCACTTCATTACAACACACACAATGTGCCAATCTTTTGTTAGAGATGGCGGGGAAGCGTCCTGTCATTTAAATAGAAAGAAAATAGCCAAGAGAGCGGAATGGGAAAAGGAAGGGAGACTGGGAAAGACTGACAGATTTAGGAAATCTTTTTTTTTTTTTTTGTCTTTTAAGAATTTCCTTTGAAATCTATTAAAAACAATAACAGACATGGCTTTAAACAAAGAGGGGGTGGATACTATGAAAGGTCCTGTATTGTGCACTAAATCAAAAACCAAGGATGCCAGGCATGAGACGGTCACATTGTCCTCTGAAACGGAAGCAAATTACAGAATGGGATACATTATAATAACATGGTGAGATTATGGTAACACATTACAATTACTCACAGTGATAACATTATTTGCCCAGGTTAGGTTCCTATTTAAATATTCAACATGTTACCTGCAGTAAGAATGTGTAAACTCATGACCTGACTCATAGCTTAGTTGTCCCCCCACCTCTTCCATAGGTTTTTGGAGTTTATAGCTTTGCTTTACCTCTGAACACAAAGCTGCAGGGCAAATTTACAGATGAAGAAAAGGTCATGCTGGGGATCCTCCGAGCACCAGGATCCCCAGCATTACGCACTCAAGCCACCATCAGTGCGCACACCTGCCTTCCCCCTTCACGCGCATCAGCGATCATTGGACTCAATTACTTGTGTCATTACCTTCCCTATATCTGTCTGTTCCCAGGCTCTGTTCCCTGCTTCGGGATTCATTGTCATATGTCTGTGTTACCTGTGTTCTGACGCTGTTCCTGTCTTGTTCCACGTCTGTTCCCTATTAAATGTTTGACTCCCTGTACCTGCTTCTCCTCTCCAGCGTCACTTCTTACACATGGGCTCATGCATATACTCCTGAGCCTCATTCACCAGCCTCGTTGTCTCAATAATGCATTGCTCAATAGTTGCTCTTGTCAGAGATGTTCTCATTGAGTGTTCTTTAAATGGCCCTCTCGTCATTGCCCAATGCTCCGATTAAGCAGAACCCTATTCCATCACTATTGTCTTAAAAACGACGAGGCTTAGAATGTGGTTAAACTTCACATTAAAAAAACTCCAACCACATTTTGGACCTAATCCAAGGAAAGTCCTGGAAGGTGAGTCATAGTCATCCATCCCCATGCTCTAATTTTAAACAAGGCCATGTGCACATGAGCAGTTGATAAGAATGAACCTGTCAGTTATCTGAAGCAGCAGTCACACAATGTGTGGCTGTCAAAAATGAAGGCCACACATTCTCCAATGTCCAGAACCTTCAAGTATCTGCCTTCTCTTTCCATGTCTAGTCCATGTCCATCTACACTTATTGTAACATCACCTTTATTCATTGACTGGAATGGAATATTTTTATGTTTTCAATTGAAGTGGAACACATGCAGATGGGCGTATCTTTCTGCTATACTCATTGTTTTCCTAAGGGAGTAGGAGGAGGGCTACTGAGAGCTGGTTTTGATTCATACCGGGATGACGAATTTCAAGGATTTGTATCAGCGGAAATGCGACAATAGAAAGCATCTTACAAGATTGATCCATGAAAGACAAAGAACAATAAGCGTGCCTTGCATCTTTGCTGGGGCTTTTCCTCCAACGGAGCAGGCAGACGCTCTCTGGAGACATGCAGAAGCTTGGGCTTGGGCCTATCTGAGATACACTTCAAATGCCTTCTTTCATTATGTAGCCACAATGCTCTACGTCAGTGATGCCTTTATTTCCTCCCACTGCCTGGGTGACTGTCTGCCACAAGACCAGCGTCCGTTAACCCTGTTTCTGTGGGGAACTTTAACTCATTAATTCTCTGTGGCTGCGTATTCTGATTTTAACCCGTGGATGTCCTTTTCTCAGAATAATACTTGGAAGTTTGCTGCAAGTGAAAGTAGAGAAACCCAAGAGCGTGAGACTGTAGTAGGAGACACAGGACCCTTTTAGAAGACTAAAATCAAATCAAATCAAATCAAATGTATTTATATAGCCCTTCGTACATCAGCTGATATCTCAAAGTGCTGTACAGAAACCCAGCCTAAAACCCCAAACAGCAAGCAATGCAGGTGTAGAAGCACGGTGGCTAGGAAAAACTCCCTAGAAAGGCCAAAACCTAGGAAGAAACCTAGAGAGGAACCAGGCTATGTGGGGTGGCCAGTCCTCTTCTGGCTGTGCCGGGTGGAGATTATAACAGAACATGGTCAAGATGTTCAAATGTTCATAAATGACCAGCATGGTTGAATAATAATAAGGCAGAACAGTTGAAACTGGAGCAGCAGCACAGTCAGGTGGACTGGGGACAGCAAGGAGTCATCATGTCAGGTATTCCTGGGGCATGGTCCTAGGGCTCAGGTCCTCCGAGAGAGAGAAAGAAAGAGAGAATTAGAGAGAGCATATGTGGGATGGCCAGTCCTCTTCTGGCTGTGCCGGGTGGAGATTATAACAGAACATGGCCAAGATGTTCAAATGTTCATAAATGACCAGCATGGTCGAATAATAATAAGGCAGAACAGTTGAAAGAAACTGGAGCAGCAGCACGGCCAGGTGGACTGGTGACAGCAAGGAGTCATCATGTCAGGTAGTCCTGGGGCATATAGACCTTCTATTAGATATTGTTTTATGTCACCAATGGAAGAGTAACAGGCCTAGTCCATAGATGAATGGGCTTCTTTGGCTCAGTAATGCAATGTTTGGTAGGCCAAGGCCACTGGCCTTGATAACATTGATAACATGTTTGACATGCGTTTTTTCTGGATTTTTTTGTTGTTATTCTGTCTCTCACTGATCAAATAAACCTACCATTAAAATTAAAGACTGATCATTTCTTTGTCAGTGGGCAAACGTACAAAATCAGCAGGGGATCAAATAATTTTTTCCCTCACTGTACATTCACATGTGAAAATCACATTTGCTGTTTCATATGTGAAAAACTTCCACAACTTGCAATTCCACACTTTCATATTATTTTTTTTTACATGTGACTGTTTTTCACATGTGGAATTGCAAGTGCACATATAAAAAACAATCACATCACAAAAAAACTGCGGGACAAGGGAGAGATATTGTGGGACATTCGCTGAACAGTGGACAGAGTCATTTGGGGGGGGGGGGGGGGCAGGTTAATGGATCACGTTCAAATGGCGACATAGTTCTGCTGTATGAAGGTCAGTGCCTGTTGAAGGGGCACTTCTTAGTTGTTACAGTACATCCATTTTTGAACGTATAAATTAATAATATGTACCCATTGATTCGTGAGAAATATAACGTATCAATTTCCATGAGCTTAGTTCAACTGTCGTACCCCATCAGAGCCCAAAATAAAAGCTTGTTTTACTCCAATGTTTGTAAATTAAGTAAATGTTAACAACCACACTATAGCCTAAAAACATTGTTAAAACTATCATTTTGATATCATGGATGGTCAGTCCTTGCATCCATAGCGTAGTCTATGGATTTTAGAGTGGTTGCTTTTCCCCAGTTTCATCCCTCAGATTTTTACTGAAACTGTGGCGGGAGATCACTTTGTGTTTCAATTAAGGATTGCCGCTTTAAACACCTTTAATAGAGTAATAGTGTTATTATATGGTTACCTTTGTGCCAATAATATCAAGCAACACTTCTGAACTCAAGAACAAAATTCTTAGTATGGCAAACAAAATATATTGAAAGCAAAACATAAACCCAAAATTATTGATAGCATAACAAAATATTGCAAGCAAATAATTTTGAAATGCGAGAGCAAATTAATTGTACATAAAATAATGATATTGAAAGCAAAACGGTTTGCCTCGACTTTGTCTCGGGCCTAATAACACCCATGCAAATATGTCCTCAAAACACCGGCTTCTCTTCTCCATTATCATTTAATTTAGACCTAGGACCCTTTTAAATCCACTTCCTACCTGAAAGACATGCCCAAAGTAAACTACCTGTAGCTCAGGCCCTGAAGCCAGGATATGCAAATAATAGGTACCATTGGAAAAAAAACACCATCCTCTTAGAAAGGCAAGAGAAAGGTCATATTTAAAATAAGAAAATTCCCTGGATGTTATTCCTATGGCTTCCACAGGGTGTCAGCAGTCTATGTTCAAGGTTTGAGGCTTGTAACTTCAAAAATTAATAAGAAATAACAGTTTCAGTTTGCGGGACACAGTCTTGTAAATTCGTGTTTGCACACGCCATGAAACATTACTCACCTGCTAAAATCGGTTTCCTATTGAACATACTTCTTTCCGAAAGATATGTTATAGTTTGATTACATTTTTGGGTATCTGAGGAGTAATACGTATTTTGACTTGTTGAAACAAAGTTTAGGGGTAGATTTTCAGATTCCTTTCTCTGCAAGTTGAACGAGTGGATTACTCAAATTGATAGCGCCAACTAAACAGAATTTTTGGGATATAAAGAAGGATTTTATCTAACACAACGACACACTATATGTTATAGCTGGGACCCTTTGGATGACAAATCAGAGGAAGATTTTCAAAACGTAAGTGAATAGTTTATCGTTATATGTGAATGTATGAAACCTGTGCAGGTGGAAAAATATTTTTATGTTTGGCGCCGTCCTCAAACAATCGCATGGCATGTTTTCGCTGTAATAACTACTGTAAATCGGACAGCGGATTTTAGACACTTACTGTATATGTACATACAGTGGGGCAGAAAAGTATTTAGTCAGCCACCAATTGTGCAAGTTCTCCCACTTAAAAAGATCCAGAAAATCATATTGTAGGATTTTTAATGAATTTATTTGTAAATTATGGTGGAAAATAAGTATTTGGTCAGTAACAAAAGTTTATCTCAACTTTGTTATATACCTTTTGTTGGCAATGACAGAGGTCAGACGTTTTCTGTAAGTCTTCACAAGGTTTTCACACACTGTTGCTGGTATTTTGGCCCATTCCTCCATGCAGATCTCCTCTAGAGCAGTGATGTTTTGGGGCTATTGTACTTGTTTGAGAAATGTCCTCTGGTCTAATGAAACAATAATGGACCATCATTATGTTTGGAGGAAAAAGAGGGAGGCTTGCAAGCCAAAGAACACCATCCCAACCGTGAAGCACGGGGATGGCAGCATCATGTTGTGGGTGTGCTTTGCTGCAGGAAGGACTGGTGCGCTTCACAAAATAGATGGCATCATGAGGAAGGACAATTATGTGGATATGTTGAAGCAACGTCTCAAAACATCAGTCAGGAAGTTAAAGCTTGGTCTCAAATGGGTCTTCCAAACGGACAATGACCCCAAGCACACTTCGAAAGTTGTGGCAAAATGGCTGAAAGACAACAAAGTCAAGGTATTGGAGTGGCCATCACCAAGCCCTGACGTCAACCCTATAGAACATTTGTGGGCAGACCTGAAAAAGCGTGTGCTAGCAAGGAGGCCTACAAACCTGACTCAGTTACACCAGCTCTGTCAAGACTTATTGTGGGAAGCTTGTGGAAGGCTACCCGAAACATTTGACCCAAGTTAGACAATTTAAAGGAAATGCTACCAAATACTAATTGACTGTATGTAAACTTCTGACCCACTGGGAATGTGATGAAATAAATAATTATATATATTATTATTCTGACATTTCACATTCTTAAAATTAAGTGGTGATCCTAACCAAAGACAGGGAATTTTTACATTTTTTTTTACTAAAATTAAATGTCAGGAATTGTTAAACTGAGTTTAATTGTATTTGGCTAAGGTGTAAACTTCCGACTTCAACTGTAGCTACCATAACATAGCAATGTTTATTGTTGTCAGGTAAAAAATACAAACATTTTACACAGGAGAAGAATTCTACTGTCTGAAAAGGTACAGACCCAGGGCCGGCGTTCTGGGTGGGCAGGATCCGTACCTCTGTGCCTTTCCAAATTAAATATTGAAATATTGATAATTTATTTGACCGTGTAAATACAGAAGACAACAAATTGACACTACAAAATTCGTAACAGTTTCCGCCTTTGAAACAACGATTCACATTGTTAGGGCGGGCATCTCGTCATTATATACAGATCTCTGGTTTTGGTTTATTTCAGAAACATTATGTGTTTTGTCAATATTTGTATTGTATTTTGATTGGAGTGCTCCTTGAGAAATGAGTATGTGTCTGGTTTCTATGCCCTGATAATGTAAAGGGAGCGCGCACGCCTGAGCATGCATAGACGTAGCCCTACCAGGTCTGCTGCATGCAAATGTAGGAATGTGCCCATTTGGCAGTGTGATTTCTGATTGTCATAACTCACCATGTCCACCACTAATAATCTGAGTTTGTCAGACATTTTTTCCTCACCTCACACATTGTAAACGAAGTCTGTTTTTTTTAATCATCCATTGCAAACAATAGTTCCTCAGTAGGCTTATTCTATAAACGCCAAACCTCAGAGTGAAAGTGTAAACTATCATGAGATATCCAGTGGAAATGTCATTGAAAAAAAACAACTGTCTGTCCCTAGCTCACTGGCGCAGGGTACACTGTTGCAAGTTCGCTAGTGACAGCTTTCCCGGATCCAGCTGATGATTTAATACAATGTTGCACTTCACTAGCAATAGCTCAACTCAAGACAGGGAGGCAGACATGTGGAGTAGAGAGATTAATGTGATTGAAAGAAACAGAATTTTCATCAGGATTTTTTCTACTGCTTTTATTTGTCGACATTAGGCCTATGTATTTTACTTAGTTGATGATGGAAGTTATAGGCCTACTGTTGCATTGGCCTATAGCAGTGGTAATCATTGCACAGCCCTCTGGCTGCATGCGGCCTGCGAGCCAGTGGCGGATTTAGGTATAGGCGACATGGGCAGCTGTCCGGGGCGGCATCTTGCCGGTGGCGACACGGGTTGCCCGCACCAACATTTTTTGGAATGGTGACATTTGCACGATCGGTTTTCTATCGCTCATTTGCACGTCATGTCAATGATATCATGTCACCGTGTGGGACTGTGGGTCAATTAACGGAGTTAATTGACGGAGTGGGCACCCTGATTCTAGTTTGTGAGCTAGGCAGGCTACTGTCTGGGAAGGTCTCCCACTCAGAAGTACGAGATGGGGAGGGGGGCGGACGGAGGTTGACCTCAGGTCTCCCCACTGGAAGCCCGAGGTAGGGGGAGCGGGGAATCTATCAAATAGCGCACCTTTAACTTTGTACGGTACTAATGCAATTAGTACAATCAGTCACACTACTAAATGCTACCAAATAAACCACAATTAATTCATAATACTGTAAATATATAGTTTCACTGACATATTGTTGCATTTTTTTCTGGTTTGTGCGAAATCGTTAAGAATAATATAAAACCAGTCTGCACACCACCAAGGTGAATTGGTTTAGTCTTGACTCTTGGTTGACAGTGTTGAGGGATGGGTAATGTATTGATGCTTGAGTGCCAAATCAACACAAATTTGTTTATATTAGTCTTTGTTACTTCTTTTTAATATAGTCTTATTTTGGTATATATTTATATAGTTTTAAATGTTATGATTATTTATTTGTGTTGTTCCAAATGTCTGAATAAAAATTACTGTTAGTTGAGAATGGTGTTTTTTTTGTTGGTGAAGGGCCGTTGAAGGGGGGCACACGGTGCCATACAAGCTAGAACCGCCACTGCTACGGGCCCTTAATTTGCAGCTCGCAGTGATTTTCCTATTTTCCATTCATAATACATAACAATGATACAATTTAAATTCAATGTGTTTAATGCAGGCCTGCATCACTTCATTGAATATATATACTGTTCAATGGACAGCAGATATATGGCAGTATAGCGCAGCTGTTGAACAGAAAGGCCGAAATAGAATGTTAGCCGAAATCGAACGCAACTGCTCAGCTACAGCGACCTACACATATCTATTTGCCACTAGCTAATTTTGCAGTCTGGTCGACATGGATCGATTTACTGTAAAAAAAGAAACGTAAATCTGTTGACAATGAGTGCTGGAGCTGGAGAACAACGTGACAGCTATGAACGAACAACCAACGAGAACCAGGAAAATCAGGAAGATGGCCGCGGGGAAATGCCACTAGCTAACGTAGCTACGGTGAGAAATGGACAATTATTTTTTTGTACTGCATGATGGGACTAGCTCACTTTGTCTTATTTGCCAGATGGCAGTCAATTGTTAAATGAGCACATTTAGAGCGACATCTCCAGTAACATCATGCCCACTTTGACAAAAACATCCGTCACAAAGCAACTTCAGAAACAACAACATAGAGCAAATCAAAGGAAAGTTCAAAGGGCAACAAAAAATGAGAAACAGATCTAGCACTTGTTGCAGAGAAACAAGAAGGCCTTCACATATATGGAGATTGTCAAACGCATGTTTTTTGACCTCAGTCAAATGATTGAATGCTGATTTCACAAACAAGGAAGCTGTTTTAAAGCAAATTAAGAGACTGCAACTCTCAGACTCGACCATAACAGGAGGCATACAATACATTGGCGAGGACATCGGTAAACAACTGATTACTGACATCCGTGGCGCCGTGTTTTTCAGAGGATATTCTGAAAGCCCTTGTATTTTTTTTTGCTGATAATAATATTGACTGGTCAAATCTGGCATCTATGTGCACTGACGGCGCCCCAAACATGCGAGGGAAGGAGACAGGACTCATAGGCCTGATGAGAAAGAGAGAGGATATTCCCGAATTTGTTACGTTTCATTGTAGCATTCATTAGGAAGCATTTGTGGCTAAACTCAAAGACTGTGATTTACAGAATATGATGCAGCAAGGTGTGCGCGTGGTGAACATTATTATTGCAAGGGCACTGAATCACCGGAATACCGGACAGAATACGGCGACTTGGTATTTTACAATGACATGAGATGGCTGTCTCGTTGCAAAGTTTTGGAAAGATTTCTGTCCTCCTTCAAAACCGTGAATTTTTTGCAAGCAAGGGGAGCGAGGAGCCAGAGCTGGGTGATCAACAGTGTTTTTTTTAACTGGCATCACCTGCCACGTGAACACGATGAATCTCCAGCTCCAAGGGAAAGCTAAAAGTCCGGGGAAAATTCTGCGTGTGGTCAAAGCATTTCAAAATAAAATCACCACACTGTTCATACCTGACAGACAGTTTGTTCATTTACCAAAATTCAGAGCGGTCACCACATCCAACCCAGACATACTGCAACATTTTAGCTATGGTGCATTTGTGCATGTGTTGAAAGAGTTGAAGTTGGAGTTTGAGTCAATATTCAAGGATATCATGGAGTACAAGGAGTTTTTCATCTTCATTGAGAACCCCTTTCATGTGTCATCCAGTGTCATCTCTGACCCCAGTCATCACAGCCCTCTGTCCTGACCGTGCTGGAATAGAGTGAAATAGTGGAGCTGCAGGCAGATGACACATTGCAAGGTGAACTAAGATCAGGTGTTACCCATTTCTGGAGCCTTGTGTCAGACATAGAGTATCCACTTCTGAAGCAGTGTGTGCAAAAGGTGACAATTTTGTTGTCAGCACTTATTCATGTGAAGCAACCTTTTCAAACATTGTGAAACAAAAACATAGAAACAGACTGACCAATGCACACCTGGATTGCCTCACAAGGATAGCAACAACAGACTATACATTCAGTCAAGGAGCAGAAGGGACATTTTTGCTCATACAACTACTAAGGTAACCCTTAATATGGGTCTTATACATGTGATGTTGCCTATTTGATGTGTGTACAGTATGTATATATTTGTGATGTGCTGTACATCAAATCAATTGCATGTGCTCTATTACTCTGAGTTTGTTCTCAATTGATAATTGGTAATATTGGAAGAAAAAGTATAACAAATTAAAGATGTGTGCAACCCTCTGAATGATTGTCTCAACCAAAAGTGGCCCCCTTACAAAAAATAGTGAGTAAGTAGCACAAATTCAGAGTAATAGAGCACATGCAATTGATTTGATGTACACACATAGGTTATCTCTGAGTTATATGCGCTCACTTCTTTAGCCGCCGATGGTATCAATGTGTCCATATGGCAGAGGCTGGTGCTCATGCCTTAGTGGAATTTTAACTTAGAGATTTTATCATTTTAGCTGCGTTCTATGTCTGTAAAAGAGTTGCTGTAGATATAAATTAATTGCCTGGCCCTAGCGGTCATACATAAGTAATAAGGACATTATTCTGCATTGTAAATTGACGTGGTGTTTTATGTTTTTTTTTTCTCTTATCGTTTTAATGAAAAACAATAACAATAAATGTCAGTTTAAACGTCAAGAAAAAGTGTACATTTGTCACATCCCTATTCACAACCTCCTATGCAGGACAGCAGTTGTGGTTCTTGTGCTGAGCAGATTTTTGGTGAATGACAAAGATAACGATGATGTCCTCTAGACAGAAGAGCCTCCCCTCATTATGCAGACTGCTGTAGTGAGTCACTAACCTTTCTCAGCAAGGAATGTGTCACAGGTGTTTCTGATAACCAGACTGGACCACTCCTGTTTGGAAGCCCATCCTACAATCTGGGCATTGCAACAGTATTCAAGACCATCCCAGACAAGGATAAAACAGAAGTTGTACTTCATCAGAGAGAGCTTTACAAAATCAGTGTTAGGCCTATTGTTGTAGAAGATGGCTCAAATAGGTTAGTACAGTGTTCGTCAATGTAATCAATGATTATTCAACCTTTGCCCAGTGACCACTGCCTCAGCTGACAATGTTTTGATGTTTTCACAGCTTCATACAAATTAAAACACACCTCTCAAATGGTTTTGCTGGCCTTAAGTCCATGCTCTTCCCAGCAGCAACATACAATTGGACCTCTGTTATTAAGGCTAAAGCCATGGCATGTTAATCTGGACCCATGGAGATTGTTGGCCTTCTGAACTGCTTAAAACTGTGGCCAACTTCCAAGAATCCTTTCCCAGCCATCTTGCAGCTAATGCTGAACAGCATTGAAACGTCATCTTCCCAATTATTTGCTCAATGGTTGTATGTTTGAGTTATCTTAGAATGATGAAGGATTATTCAATTGTTTTCCCTCTATAGGATGAAACTGGGCTTCGAAGACATCCCTTTGTTAAGATGGTATTACAAAGCCAGCTTTAAGTGGAACTGTACTGAAGGAATTGCCATTTCTCATTGGCAGGTAATGGACATCACATGGTTTTCGTGACTACTAACATCTAAGTCCTACAGTATATTAGGCCTGATAGTGAATCTGACCTACAAAAAAGTATGACTGTATTTTTGTAATAATGCAGTGCAGTCCATGAGAATAGATCAAGGAGAGCTTGTGCGCCATAAAGCACCATGAAAAAGTGTTTTAGTGCCAAAGCAATGAATTATAAAGTAAGAGACCTGATCCTGTTCCTTGTCACCGCTCTCTCATTTGAGACAGGAAATGCCATGTCTTCCTCATGGTACTCTGTCAGGATCAGAGGTGTAGATTGGTTGCTGAACAACACGAAACAACGTGATATTTTTACGTAAGCTTGCTTCACACCTGAGCCCATGACTCGTATTCTCCTCACCACTGTACAGTATTTACAGTAAACTCCCAGATAACAAATTCACTCTCCTTCTTTTATGGCAGTTGTTAACATGATTTCCTTCCACTGTTCTGATATGAACCATGAACAAAATTGTGAAACACTAAGCAGGTATGTAACAATGGTAATAACTTTTACATTTCTAATGTCATAAAACTGGTCAATGTAACAACTTGCCGGATAATGTAATAAACATGTGGAACAAGGTAGATGCATATTATGCAAACCTCTACTACTTTGTGTGTCAACAAAGGCCTTATTTGTCAAGACAGACTTTGGAATAAGCAAATATCCAAACAATGCATGTGTGTTTAAATATGTCCCTCAACGCTGCCTATACTTTGTGTCAGCTTAGCTATGCCAATTGATATCAGGAAGATCAATTGACCACTGAACTGACACCCTGAAATGCCTTGGAGAAATGACCCCGAGTCCCAACTTTGCTTTACAGCATTACAGATTCGTAAAGTTTTGTCATGTTTGAGGGTATTACAGAAGACATTGAGCAAGCATACCACAACGTGTCTTTAATTAGGATTATTTATTTATTTTTACACATCATTGAAAGAGTCTTTGGCTTACACATGGCCAAAGTCAGACCATTAGCCTTCCTGTAGAAGCACTACTGTATTTGGAGGATTATTTCTTTGGATGTGTGGATTTGGCATACTGCCATGGGCCCAACCTAATTTCTGTTTGCATTAATTCATCATGTCAGATCGGACTGTTTAAATGACCTTATAAAGCAGTGAAAGAGGATCCAAGAATGCAGGACTATCATACTAAAATATTTACTGAACTATTACAATTTACAACTGAACTTCCATTCACACTAATCTAATGACATCCAATCAAATAAAAGTTTATTTGTCACGTGCGCCGAATACAACAGGTACAACCTTACAGTGAATTGCTTACTTACAGGCTCTAACCAAATGTGCAAAAAAGGTATTAGGTGAACAATAGGTAAGTAAAGAAATAAAACAACAGTTAAAAGACAAGCTATATACAGTAGTGAGGCTACATACAGATACCGGTTAGTCAGGCTGATTGAGGTAGTATGTACGTGTAGATATGGTTAAAGTGACTATGCATATATGATGAACAGAGAGTAGAAGTAGCGTGAAAGAGGGGTTGGCTGGTAGTGGGTGGCGGGACACAATGCAGATAGCCCGGTTAGCCAATGTACGGGAGCACTGGTTGGTGGCCCATTGAGGTAGTGTGTACATGAATGTATAGTTAATGTGACTATGCATATATGATAAACAGAGAGTAGCAGCAGCGTAAAAAGAGGGGTTGGAGGTGGCACACAATGAAAGTAGTCCAGGTAGCCATTTGATTACCTGTTCAGGAGTCTTATGGCATGGGGGTAAAAACTTTTGAGTCTTTTTGTCCTAGACTTGACACTCTGGTATCGCTTGCCATGCGGTAGTAGAGAGAACAGTCTATGACTGGGGTGGCTGGGGTCTTTGACAATTTTTAGGGCCTTCCTCCGACACCGCCTGGTGTAGAAGTCCTGCATGGCAGGCAGCTTAGCCCCAGTGATGTACTGGGCCGTACACACTACCCTCTATAGTGCCTTGCGGTCAGAGGCCGAGCAATTTCCGCACCAGGCAGTGATGCAACCAGGATGCTCTCGATGTTGCAGCTGTAGAACCTTTTGAGGATCTCAGGACCCATGCCAAATCTTTTTAGTTTCCTGAGGGGGAATAGGCTTTGTCGTGCCTTCTTCACGACTGTCTTGGTGTGTTTGGACCATTCTAGATTGTTGTTGATGTGGACACAAAGGAACTTGAAGCTCTAAACCTGCTCCACTACAGCCCCGTCGATGAGAATGGGGGCGTGCTCTGTCCTCCTTTTCCTGTAGTCCACAATTATCTCCTTAGTCTTGGTTACTTTGAGGGATAGGTTGTTATTCTGGTACCACCCGGCCAGGTCTCTGACCTCCTTCCTATAGGCTGTCTCTTCGTTGTCGGTGATCAGGCCTACCATTGTTGTGTCGTCTGCAAACTTAAGGATGGTGTTGGAGTCGTGCCTGGCCATGCAGTCGTGGGTGAACAGGGAGTACAGGAGGGGACTGAGCACGCACCCCTGGGGAGCTCCAGTGTTGAGGATCAGCATGGCAGATGTGTTGCTTCCTACCCTCACCACCTGGGGGCGGCCCGTCAGGAAGTCCAGGATCCAGTTGCAGAGGGAAGTGTTTAGTCCCAGGATCCTTAGCTTGGTGATGAGCTTTGAGGGTACTATGGTGTTAAACGCTAAGCTGTAATCAATGAATAGCATTCTCACATAAGTGTTCCTTTTGTCCAGGTGGGAAAGGGCAGTGTGGAGTGCAATAGAGATTGTATCATCTGTGGATCTGTTTGGGCGGTATGCAAATTGGAATGGGTCTAGGGTTTCTGGCATAAAGGTGTTGATGTGAGCCATTACCAACCTTTCAAAGCACTTCATGGCTACGGACGTGAGTGCTACGGGTCTGTAGTCATGTAGGCAGTTTGCCTTTGGGTTGTTGGGCACATGGACTATGGTGGTCTGCTTGAAACATGTTGGTATTACAGACTCAATCAGGGAAATGTCAGTGAAGATGTCAGTGAAGACACCTGCCAGTTGGTCAGCACATGCCCGGGGGACTCGTCCTGGTAATCTGTCTGGCCCCGCAGCCTTGTATGTTGACCTGTTTAAAGGTCTTCTCACGTCGGCTACGGAAAGCGTGATCACACAGTCGTCCGAAAGATCTGATGCTCTCATGCATGCCTCAGTGTTGCTTGCCTCGAAGCGAACATAGAAGTGATTTAGCTAGTCTGGTAGGCTCGTGTCACTGGGCAGCTCGCGGCTGTGTTTCCCTTTGTAGTCTGTAATAGTTTGCAAGTTCGTGCACCAGCTGTTGTTTACAAATATGCATAGACCAGCCCCCTCGTGCTGTTCTATCTTGCCGGTGCAGCAAATATCCCGCTAGCTGAATATCCATGTCGTCATTCAGCCATGATTCCGTGAAACATAGTTATTACAGAATAACTACTATAAAAGCTGTACACATATTTGTTATGTTGTACTACACAATAAAAAACACTACAGTAGTACTAACTAAAATACCGAAGGCTAGTAATAGCATAAAACACACCACTCCAATATAATGTAAAGTTGTTCCTAGTGTAACATTCAAAACCTTTCACACCTTATTTTTTCCTTTATTTAACTAGGCAAGTCAGTTAAGAACAAATTCTTAATGACGGCCTAGGAACAGTGGGTTAACTGCCTGTTCAGGGGCAGAACGACAGATTTGTACCTTGTCAGCTCGGGATATGAACTTGCAACCTTTTGGTTACTACTCCAACGCTCTAACCACCAGGCTACCCTGCCACCCCAAATGAACTATTATGATTATGATCTAACCATAATCATTACTAAAGACAACATTCCTGTGAAGCAGGTTTAGACTGACACATATACTCTACCTGGAACCCAAAATAGTTCTACCTGGAACCAAAAAGCGTTCTCCTATGGGGACAACCGCAGAACCCCTTTGGAACCCTTTTTCTAAGAGTGTAGAGGTGTGGCAGAATTGACTTGTGAATTATGCATGCATCAACTGTGCAGGTGTGTTCCACTCTTTTCACACCATTTTGATACAAAGTGATTTTCATTGCAGTTTAGGAGAGCTAACCCTAATCCTTCTCCTAACCTTAACCTCAGTCTCCTAACCTGCTACATTAATTATCCTAAACTGCTGGGTAAGTTCTCCTAACCTGCTACAATTATTCCTGGTGCGTGATGATTGACAGTGAACTTTATTTGAATTATTTGGCATGGTGTTCTCTCTGATTAGGTTGATGATTTATGTAACACCTTAAAAAGCTCTCAAATTGGTCCTGTAAAATGGGACAGTTTTTTTCCTCAGGGGTCAAAGTACCATTGGAAATGGATCTACCTGAAAAGATTTTGGCATTTTTTAGGGAACATGTTTGTGCTCATTTTAAATGCCAAAATCTTGGCTGTATTCAATGGTGTGAATCATGCTATTCAACTACACAATGGATTCTACTCAATGGGGTAAGACATAGAAAGGGTTTTCTCAGATAGATGTGTCCATTAATGTCGTGTGTGTTGTAAATGACAAAGGCTGTAGGGTCGTTCCGCCAATTCGGTGTCTTTTTTGAGATGTGTAACTTGGTGAATTTTTTATTTTTAATTTCACCTAATTTTAACATTCTGCCAAATAAAGTAACATGGTTGACCATAACAAGGGTTGAAGATTTCATCTTAAATCATCCTGGAAACGGATGTCGTCTAGAGATAGAGAGGAGGACCAAGGTGAAGCGTGGTAAGTGTCCATAATTTAATGAAGCAAAATGAACACTGAACAAAAACAATAAACAATAAACGAACCAAGGTGAATGACAAAACACTAAACAGGAAATAAACACCCACGAAACACAGGTTGAAAAAGGCTACCTAAGTATGATTCTCAATCAGAGACAACTAACGACACCTGCCTCTGATTGAAAACCATACTAGGCCAAACACAAAAACCAACATAGAAAAACAAACAGACTGCCCACCCCAACTCACGCCCTGACCATACTAAAACAAAGACAAAAACAGAGGAACTAAGGTCAGAACGTCACACATCCAAATAATTTCTTTTGAAATTTTGGGGTTAAACGACTTAAAATCTTCCTGGAAGTCACAGAGAGTGCACGGAGGAACATGTCAAAATGCTGAATTCATATACAGTAATGAATATAATAATATATAATTCAAATATTTATTCATATAAAAATCTGATTAATTGAATTCTCCGTGTGGTCTATATTAACGACACTTCATTGAATATAACAGGCTTTTAAAATACAATATTGGTGCACAAATGTCTACTTAAAATATCAAAGGGTTGCAGAAGGTACTCCTTTCATGGAACGGCCCAGTCGTAGCTGGGTCGGTGTAGTTTTGCAACAGTAATCTGAATTCATGCCAGCTTCCTCACCACAGTAATAGGAGGGGAAACCATTGCCAGCCTTCAGTGACAATACAAATGGCCATTTTCTCTTGATAAGCAGCTTAGCAACCTTAGGACTTGTCTGAAAATGTGAGAGTGACCAATGTTATTCTCCTGACTGATGTGTAGATTATAAAGAGTGGTGCAAATTTTCACTTTGCAGAAACGTACATTATTTTTCTGCTTCTCTCTTATAGACCTGAAGAACTTTCTAAACTTGATGCCAGTCAGGCTGTATGAATAAGCCCAAAGAGTTTGTTGGACCACTCTCATTCCTGGCACTTGGCCACTTGGTCCCTTTCTTCCAACAGCGGTTAATGAGTTCGAGCTGGTGTGGACCAGAGAGGACCAGTAGAGTTTGGTAATTAACTGACTTGTGTGAGCATGGTATGAGGACCAATCCCCTCAGGATTTACTCACGGTCATCCTCTCACTCCACTCCACTCCACTCTCTTCCCCCTTCTCCATTTCCTATCACTCTCTCAGCTGCTCTCTGCCCATTAAGCTGGGACTGCCACCATGTCCAGTGGCCCTGCCATGGGGCATGTATGTGGCCGGCAGGCTGGAGGCCAGAGAGCGCCATTAGCTCTCCCTCCCAAAGTGCTGACACACTCCTTTCTCTGCAGGGCCTCTGGTCTCTCTGCCCTTAGTGCCACAGGGCCCCTAAGCCCACTGTGATTAAGGTGCCTGACCCATGTGGAAGGGGAAAGGATTTGGGGAGCTCTAAATGTGTTTAATCCCACAGTAATTAAACAGTAAGAAACAGTAGGGTCATTCAGAAATATGGGGGTTTCTATAAATGTATAACGTTCACATTCCCTTTTCCATTGTTAGAAATAGTCTCCTACTTATCTTTCTATAGTAGGGTGTGGTTGATTACATTCTTTCCCTCCATTCTGTATGTGTTGGTCACTATTTATTGATATCGATGCAGTTAGTAAGAATACTTTATCAGTGCCTGGAAACAATGGCACTTTGCAGGGTCCCTTTAATGACATCTTTATATAAAAAGCAATGGTGTCAGTTTAATGTATGTGGTCAGCACTTTGTTTGCAGGTTTGCAGGTTTCCATGGAGTTCCATGGGACTTGCTGTATACAAACCCATTAAACAAGAGGAATACCCTGGATACTGAGAGCAGCTAGTCTTTCTTGCCATAGTTACAATTGCAATCATTTCACTGCTGGCAATCGCCTCAAAAAGTATACAAACATCTGTAGTAGAGGGTTTATACCATGAACCATTAACTCTTAATTGATATATTGAATGTTATTTCTGGTTAGGAATGTAGAGAAGTGGACAAATATTTACACATATCAGCCCACAATGAAGCATGTTAATTAGAATTTAGAAAAAAATACCAGTCAGAATGGCCTGGGACTGGTCTATGAAAACTTTTTACATTCACACAAGTGCCAACACTCATATGGATTTGGTTGGACACATTCTTTGCTTATCCAAACAAATACCAGTAATTCTGACTTGAAGTGGAGTCCGAGAGCCCTAGAATTGAGAATAATTCAAAACTGTGAACTCTTTATGAACACAGTAATAGTGTGCTATGTGAGGATTAACCTGTGAAGAAGAAAGAAGAAGAAAAGTCAGCTCATTATAAGCTCAGACACACATCACAGCTATTCAGACGCATGCCTCTGAAATCCCTTTACCTCATTCATTATGTTCAATTAGGAAAACGTCACACGGCAGTTCCTCCTGGAACAGTGCAAAATAGAAAAACATACTGTCAACCACGATTAGAGGCGAGCCCCCTGGTTTCAAAAGTCATTGAAGCATCATTGAGCCTTGTAGGCAAAAGCCAACACAGGGTAGGGTCTGGCTGCAGTGACCAGAGTTAGGATAGGTTCCTCTTCACAGGGCTCAGTCAGCTACTATGCTGTTACTGTACTCTACTGTACTGCCTGTTGGCTGACCCTCCACCTACCAGGAAAATTGTAAAGTTTAATCTATTTAGGTAGCATTTTTTTGTTAAAACCAAATGTACCAAGATGTGACACAAGTCTATTTAATATGAAGGAATATTTATCCCCATGTAATAAATGTTACATATGATATCTATGGCTCTATGTGGTTATCAAATGAAGAAGGTAGTGAAAACCCTGTAAGCTAGCTACCAGTTAACATTGGCTGTAAAGGGAAAGCGAGCCAGGCTATCACACACTGAGTCCCTTTGTCTACATGGAGGATGATGATGCATTATTAAAGCATTACAAGTGTGAGGCAGCGTGCGCCTGCCAGTACACTCAGGATCTAGCTGGTTTGGGCTCAAAGACACTTGAGGTTGAGCTGTCAGAGGCTGGGTCTCTGTGCTGTTGCTCTCATTTCTCTACTTCTCTCAGATGTGCAAATTACCTCCTACGTCCATTCTCATTCTTTCTCTGAGTCATGCAGTAGTGTAACCTGGGCAGCCTCTGTCTCACTCTCTCTAAACCTGTCAACCCACAGAGGTTTAAATCTAACACTCGCTGACATAATATGGCTACAGAAGTGGTGCAGATTGGGGGTTGGAAAGGAATGCTAATTTGTACAGTGCCTTGCAGAAGTATTCATCCCTGTAATGCTCCGGGTGTCGTGGGTGTGGAGTCAAATGCAGGAGACAGAGAGTTCAATGCTGCGCGTCCTTTACTCGCACCAATGCAACACAGGGTGCTCACAAAAACGTTACGTTCCCAAAACACAGGGAATCAAAATGTACAAATGGGACACAACGTGCCTATACCACAGAGCCGAAGGTTTACAATGAAATAATCCCGCACAACAACCAGGCGGGCCGGCTGTCTAATAAAGACAAACGAATTACACATTCACAGGTGCTACCACTCAACATACAAGGAGGGGAAGGAAAAACAATCAGTGGCAGCTAATAGGCCGGTGACGACGACCGCCGAGCGCCACCTGCCCGGGAAAGGGAAACACCCTCGGTCGGACTCGTGACAGTACCCCCCCCCCTGACGCGTGGCTCCCGCAGCGCGCCGACACCGGCCTCGAGGTCGCCCCGGAGGACGAGGCGCAGGGCGATCCGGATGGAGGCGATGGAAATCCCTCAACATGGAGGAATCCAAGATGTCCCCCACCGGTACCCAGCACCTCTCCTCCGGACCGTACCCCTCCCAGTCCACGAGGTACTGCAGGCCCCTCACCCGGCGTCTTGAGTCCAGAATGGCCCGGATCGTGTACGCCGGGGACCCCTCGATGTCCAGCGGGGGGGGAGGGACCTCCGGTACCTCACTGTCCTGCAGGGGACCAGCTACCACCGGCCTGAGGAGAGACACATGAAACGAGGGGTTAATACGATAATAGGAAGGGAGTTGTAATCGATAACACACCTCGTTTATCCTCCTCAGGACTTTAAAGGGCCCTACACACTGCGGACCCAGCTTCCGGCAGGGCAAGCGGAGAGGTAGGTTTCGGGTCGAGAGCCAGACCCTGTCCCCCGGTACAAACACGGGGGCCTCACTGCGGTGGCGGTCAGCACTCCTCTTCTGCCGTCCACTCGCTTGTCGTAGAGATTCCTGGACGGCCCTCCAGGTCTCCTTGGAGCGCTGTACCCATTCCTCCACCGCAGGAGCCTCGGTCTGGCTCGGATGCCATGGTGCCAGGACCGGCTGGTACCCCAACACACACTGAAAAGGGGACACGTTAGTAGAGGAGTGGCGTAGTGAGTTCTGAGCCATTTCAGCCCAGGGAATGTATCGTGCCCACTCCCCTGGCCGATCCTGGCAATACGACCGCAGAAACCTACCCACCTCCTGGTTCACTCTCTCCACCTGCCCATTACTCTCGGGGTGATAACCGGAGGTCAGGCTGACAGAGACCCCCAAACGTTCCATGAACGCTCTCCATACCCGGGACGTGAATTGGGGGCCCCGATCAGAAACGATGTCCTCCGGCACCCCGTAGTGCCGGAAGACATGGGTGAATAACGCCTCCGCAGTCTGTAGGGCTGTAGGGATACCGGGCAACGGGAGGAGACGGCAGGACTTAGAGAACCGATCCACAATCACCAGAACCGTGGTGTTCCCCTGAGACGGCGGGAGATCGGTTAGGAAATCTATGGACAGATGTGACCATGGCCGCTGTGGAACAGGGAGGGGTTGTAGCTTCCCTCTAGGAAGGTGCCTAGGAGCCTTACTGTGAACGCACGGCCCTAATGCGGTCACCCTCCATCACTACCCCCGAGGTGGAAATGCGATATCCCAGAAAAGAGACGGCTCGTTTAGAGAACACGCATTTCTCAGCCTTGACGTATAGGTCATGCTCCAGCAGTCTACCAAGCACCTTGCGCACCAGAGACACATGCGCGGTGTGAGTGGCCGAGTAGATCAGAATGTCATCGATATAAGCCACCACTCCCTGCCCGCACAGGTCCCTGAGAATCTCGTCTACAAAGGATTGGAAAACGGCTGGAGCATTCTTTAACCCATACGGCATGACGAGGTACTCATAGTGGCCTGATGTAGCACTAAATGCGGTTTTCCACTCGTCTCCCTTCCGAATACGCACCAAACTATACGCGCTCCTGAGATCCAGTTTTGTGAAGAACTGCGCTCCGTGGAACGATTCCACCGCCGTAGCGATGAGAGGTAGAGGGTAACTATACCCCACTGTGATGGCGTTTAGACCTCTATAATCGATACACGGACGCAAGCCTCCCTCCTTTTTCCTCACAAAAAAGAAACTTGAGGAGACGGGTGAAATGGAGGACCGAATGTACCCCTGTCCCAGCGCCTCCGTGACATATGTCTCCATTGCCAACGTCTCCTCCTGGGACAGCGGGTACACGTGACTCTTGGGAAGCGCAGCGTCTACCTGGAGATCTATCGTACAATCCCTTCCCGGTCGATAAGGTGGTAATTTAGTCGCTTTCACTTTACTGAAAGCGATTGCCAAATCGGCATACTCGGGGGGAATGCACACCGTGGAACCCTGGTCTGGACTCTCCACCGACGTGGCACCGATGGAAACTCCCAAACACCTTCCAGAACACTCCTCTGACCACCCCTGGAGAACCCCCTGTTTCCACGAAATTTTAGGATTGTGCCGGGCCAGCCAGGGAGTCCCCAGCACCACTGGAAGCGCAGGCGAGTCAATAATAAAGAAACTGATACGCTCCCTATGATTCCCCTGCGTCACCATGTCCAGTGGGACCGTGGTCTCCCTGACCATCCCTGACCCTAATGGCCGGCTATCTAGGGAGTGCACGGGGAAAGGAGAATCTATCGGCACCAGCGGAACCCCTAACTTAAGGGCGAGTCCGCGATCCATAAAGTTCCCAGCTGCGCCTGAATCGACGAGCGCCCTATGCTGGGAAGAGGGAAAAAAGCGAAGGAAAAAAGTTAAGACAAACATGTGGCCAACAGGGGGTTCTGGGTGAGTTTGATGCTGACTCACCTGGGGTGACCGAGAAGCGTTCCGCCTGCCATCTCTACTCCCAGACGGACCCCCCCAGCACCGATCAGACGTGTGTCCTCTCCGACCACAGTTGGTGCAGGGAAGGCCTCCTCCTCCGGTACCCCTCGGCGCAGCCCCTCCCAACTCCATCGAAATGGGAGCGGAGGGGCTGGGTGGTGGAACGCACAGGACCCTCTCTGAACGCCCGCGGGCAGCCAGCAGATTATCCAGTCGAATGGACATGTCAATCAGCTGATCCAGTGACAGAGTGGTGTCCCGACACGCTAACTCCCGGCGGACATCCTCTCGGAGACTACACCTGTAGTGGTCCATGAGAGCCCTGTCGTTCCACCCAGATCCGGCTGCCAAGGTCCGGAACTCCAGCGCGTAATCCTGGGCGCTCCTCCTCTCCTGCCTGAGGTGAAATAGTCGTTCTCCCGCCGCTCGGCCGTCTAGAGGGTGATCAAACACGGCGCGGAAGCGACGGGAAAACTCTGGGTAGTGCTCCCGCGCTGAGTCTGGACCATTCCAGACCGCGTTCGCCCATTCCAGGGCACGACCCGTGAGGCAGGAGATGAGGACACTCACCCTCTCTTCTCCTGAGGGAGTGGGTCTGATGGTGGCCAGGTATAGCTCCAGCTGGAGCAGAAACCCCTGGCAACCCGCCGCTGCTCCATCATAAGCCCTCGGCAGCGTCAGACGGAGGGTGCTGGAGTCGGGAGATGGGGAGTCCGGAACCGTGGGTGCCGAAGGTGGAGAGAGGAGCCCACTCCTCTCCCATCTGTCCATTCTCTCCATCACTTGATCCATCGCGGATCCGATCCGATGAAGGACGGTGGTGTGGTGGAGAACCCGTTCCTCCATCGATGGGAGAGGGTTGGCTGCTGCTCCTGCTGACTCCATCAATTTGATAGGTGCGGGATTCTGTAATGCTCCGGGTGTCGTGGGTGTGGAGTCAAATGCAGGAGACAGAGAGTTCAATGCTGCGCGCCCTTTACTCGCACCAATGCACCACAGGGTGCTCACAAAAACGTTACGTTCCCAAAACACAGGGAATCAAAATGTACAAATGGACACAACGTGCCTATACCACAGAGCCGAAGGTTTACAATGAAATAATCCCGCACAACAACCAGGCGGGCCGGCTGTCTAATAAAGACAAACTAATTACACATTCACAGGTGCTACCACTCAACATACAAGGAGGGGAAGGAAAAACAATCAGTGGCAGCTAATAGGCCGGTGACGACGACCGCCGAGCGCCACCTGCCCGGGAAAGGGAAACACCCTCGGTCGGACTCGTGACAATCCCCCTTGGCGTTTTTCCTATTTTGTTGCATTACAACCTGTAATTTAAGTGGATTTTTATTTGGATTTCATGTAATGGACATACACAAAATAGTCCAAATTGGTAAAGTGAAATGAAAAAAATTACTTGTTTCAAACAATAAAAATAAATAAAAAACGGAAAGTGGTGTGTGCATATGTATTCACCCCCTTTGCTATGAAGCACCTAAATAAGATCTGGTGCAACCAATTACCTTCAGAAGTCACATATTTAGTTAAATAAAGTCCACCTGTGTGCAATCTAAGTGTCACATGATCTGTCACATGATCTCGGTATATATACACCTGTTCTGAAAGGCCCCAGAGTCTGCAACACCACCAAGCAAGTGGCACCATGAAGACCAAGGAGCGCTCCAAACAGGTCAGGGACAAAGTTGTGGAGAAGTACAGATCAGGGTTGGATTATAAAAAAATATCAGAAACTTTGAACATCCCACGGAGCACCATTAAATCCATTATTAAAAAATGGAAAGAATATGTCACCACAACAAACCTGCCAAGAGAGGGCCGCCCACCAAAACTCATGGACCAGACAATGAGGGCATTAATCAGAGAGGCAACATAGAGACCAAAGATAACCCTGAAGGAGCTGCAAAGCTCCACAGCCGAGATTGGAGTATCTGTCCGTAGGACCACTTTAAGCCATACACTCCACAGAGCTGGGCTTTACGGAAGAGTGGCCAGAAAAAAAGCCATTGCTTAAAGAAAAAAATATGCAAACATGTTTGGTGTTCACCGAAAGGCATGTGGGAGTCTCCCCAAACATATGGAAGAAGGTACTCTGGTCAGACTACAATTGAGCTTTTTGGCCATCAAAGGAAAATTCTATGTCTGGCGCAAACCCAACACCTCTCACCACCCGAGAACCGCATCTTTTTTTAATCTGCAGGGACTGGAAAACTGGTCGGAATTGAAGGAATGATGGATGGCGCTAAATACTGGGAAATTCTTGAGGGAAACCTGCTTCAGTCTTCCAGAGATTTGATACTGGGACGGAGGTTCACCTTCCAGCAGGACAATGACCCTAAGCATACTGCTAAAGCAACACTAGTCAAAGCCCAGACCTCAATCCAATTGAGAATCTGTGGTATGACTTAAAGATTGCTGTACACCAGCGGAACCCATCCAACTTGAAGCAGCTGGAGCAGTTTTGCCTTGAAGAATGGGCAAAAATCCCAGTGGCTAGGTGTGCCAAGCTTATAGAGACATACCCCAAGATACTTGCAGCTGTAATTGCTGCAAAAGCGGTCTCTACAAAGTATTGACTTTGGGGGGGTGAATAGTTACGCACGCCCAAGTTTTCAGTTTTTATGTCTTATTTCTTGTTTATTTCACAATAAAAATATTTTGCATCTTCAAAGTGGTAGGCATGTTGTGTAAATCAAACGATAAAACCTCCAAAAAAATCTATTTTAATTCCAGATTGTGAGACAACAAAATAGGAAAAATGCCAGGGAGGTGCTTACTTTCGGGAAGCTACTGTATCCTATTTTTCCCAAACTGTGTCTTCCAACACATGTTAGGTAGACAGAGTGGGGTCTGAAATTATTGACACCTTTGTTAAAGACAAGCAAAAACATCTGTATAAATTATTCAAATACTGAGTTATATTGGGAAATTATATTTTATACTAATACTATTATTCAGAAAATTATTATTTTTTTTAAATACCAAAAGAAAGACGTTCCTTAATAGGTGGGCGGAGCTGGGAGGGTCGTCAGCGAAATGGGATACACCTGGGCCCAGGTGTGTTCCGGATTTAAAATACACCTTTTCCCCAATCATTGAGGAGACTCTCCATGCAGAAACACTGTTTGATTTTGGTTGTGGCATTTTTGTGGCTTGCTTTGGCATCTTGCAACACTCCTCATTATCACATCTATACATGCAACCACTCACTGACACTACTGATTACTGACTACACACACCATTGTTTATTTGTATATAGGTTAAAGGTTACCTCAGTTAATAAATATATCTTTGTTATTCCTTATCTCCACGTCTCCCTTTTTGTTACGGGCTTCAAGCCGGTTCGTGACACATATGAAATGTAACATGGAGTGTCCTGGCTTTACATTTACTATGTTATGTCTACTCCTGAGTCTAGGTTGCAGCAGTCACTTTGCCCCTACCTCAATTTGCATACTTCGTACCCTTGCACATCGACTCAGTACTTGTATTCCCTGTATAGTCATGTATAGCCATGTTATTTTTTCTCGTTATTGTTATTTCTTATTCAATGTGTATTTACTCTCCCATGACAATAGTGTTTTTATCCCATGATATCCCATGACAACAGGATGCAGGACAGGGAGAGTACTGTAAACATTTATATCAAGCTAGCTAGTGAAATGTCAATGAATGTTTCATGTGTTTCGACCTGTCCCCAAATTAATATAGTTCAGAGTTCGTTTTGATATTTCAACCTACGTGTTTTGGATCACGTCTGGTGTGGATGTACAAAATCAACATGCGCACGTCTAGACAGCATGTACCCCTGCTCTAGAGTCTGCGCGGAATGGGCCAAACCACCACATCAAAGCCAACAGTTACAGCTCTGTCGTAGTGTTCAGCCTGGGCGGTTCCTGTTCACTCGCCTCAGGTGAACTCATTGTTTGCATTCACAACACTCCCATTCCACTGAACCAGACGGAGCAGTGCTGCACATTATTATCATTTGTATTTGAGGATGAACATTGAGTATTTGTCCCTAATGGGCACTGTAAATTTGACAGCACAAATCCTTTTTATTTGTATTGGATGTCGAGGGATTGTGTTAATGAATGTGTGCACTATGTAAGGTCATTCAAGCACACCTCAAATGAGGCAGACACCCCATCTCCTAACCTGCTCTTTGCAAAACTAGTGGGGCTTACAGCTCATGTTCAGGCCAGGGCTGAGGCTCAGACAAGGCCCAGAGTAGGACCCTGCGGATATGCCTGGAGAGTGAAAGGTTCTCACTGTTTGTGTGGCTGTCGAAAGGCCTAACAGGCAGCTACTACTAGAGGATAGACAGGATATACATTTTGGGAACAATTACTTATTTTACTATTGTTAATTGATCTTCTATAGTATGAAATGTACGGGATAGCACCACATCTGACAGCAAAGTGCTCTTTTACACACCAACTAGAATGTTGTTCTTTTCAAACCATTCCCATGAGAACACAGTGAAAACATTTGAAGCTTTGTACTAAATATACAAATATCCTTCCTCACAACACAGCCAAACTCCCTAAAAATACAAACATTCAGGAGGACACATTGAAGAAGTATGCAACAATGAAGAACAAACTGAGGATTTCTAGCACAAACACGGAAACTTAGGTCCGAGTGGCAACTCCAAAGCCACTCCCAAGCCCTTTCATTCAGGAACATTCAGGAACATTCAGCATAAATAAATAATTTGAGGATAAACCAGAAAGACTATCTATTCAGGAAACAACCGCATATACTGTAGAGTGTGTTACTTTAGGAATTCTCATTGTTCAAGATAACAATTAGCCATGTCCTTCCTACCATCTATTTGTAAACCCCTTTGAGGAAATCCAGACTGAATAACACTGAGATAACTGCCTCACCCAGCAGAGAGGAACGTTTTTAGTCCTGATTTTTGTCAATATAGTATTTAGTCACATATAGTGTTTATGTTTTTCAGCTGGCCAAGGAAGCATGCAAAGCTGTTTGATTCTTATTATTGCATCTTTGCTCACACAAAGCCACACACACATGACATGGTCTTTGTCCTTCGTTGCTTTCCTTCCTTTTTTTGCTTTCTAAAGGGTCATTCTTATTTTGATCTTTTGAATGTCTTTTGCAAAACAGCAACATTGTATTTGTTGGATTCATAAAGTAGTACCATAGTTAAAACGAGTCCAGTTTTTACTTGGTTTAAGTGGACTCCAGTGCGAGTTTCATGGATGACACTATATGGATGTTGACCTTACAGTATGTTGTCTTTTTTTGCAGTAACGCATTCTTGCAGTGAATCTATCAGTCAATGAAAGATTCATTTTGAGAATTAGAACTCACTGGGCCCAACAAGCCATGCCCTCTATGTCAGTATGACCAAGATGAAATCTGTGGTCAGAAGCTGTTTGTAACATATGGACCAAGACACAAGTCCAAGGTCCTTAACCAAAGTATGAACAGCAAACCAAAGAAATCAAACCAAAGAAATGTTGCTCAAATTAACATTAACAGTTTTTCTTCCTATTAAAAGTAACCAATTTCAGCCTCCCGGGTGGCGCAGTGGTTAAGGGCGCTGTACTGCGCCAGCTGTGCCATCTGGGTTCACGCCCAGGCTCTGTCGTAACTGGCCGCGACCGGGAGGCACAATTGGCCTAGCATCGTCCGGGTTAGGGAGGGATTGGTCGGTAGGGATGTCCTTTTCTCATCGCGCACCAGCGACTCCTGTGGCGGGCCGGGCGCAGTGCGCGCCTCCGACACATTGGTGCGGCTGGCTTCCGGGTTTGATGCGCGCTGTGTTAAGAAGCAGTACGGCTGGTTGGGTTGTGTATCGGAGGACGCATGACATTCAGCCTTCGTCTCTCCCGAGCCCGTACGGGAGTTGTAGCAATGAGACAAGATAGTAGCTACTACAACAATTGGATACCACGAAATTGGGGAGAAAAAAGGGGTAAAATAAAAAATAAAAAAATGTTTGATTCGACCAAGGTTAATACTTAAAAATGTATATATATATATATATATATATATATATATGAAACACGTACCTCATACCTATGTTTGTCCTCTGTAGCTGCATGCCTATCTTTGTTTGCTGAAATCAATACTTTTTCAATTACCAACTCGTTGCTCGTTTCTGTTTCTCGAAAATGGCAACTCAGCGAGAATGTGCATGTGCCTAGGTCTCCAAATGCTCATGTCCAATCAAATCACACAATCTAAGCCTACGTCATCTGAGATTCAGTTGGCACATGCACATTCTGCAGATTTGCCATTTTTGGGAGTCTTTGAAGAATTGACCATGTGTGAATTGATATAGTCAGAGCTGAGTTCCACAAAGCCTGGTCTTTGCTCAACTCCATTGGTGTGGTTCAGCAGAAACATTGTTCACCATGGAGTTGAGTTTAGTCAGATACCTCACACCCAGCTTTCACAAAGCTCCCAGTCAACACAGTGCCACCTAAGTGCCACCTAAGCTGTCTTTACAGCCAAAGCCCAAAGGGCCATCTTTTACAGGCACAATGATTGATTGTTTGTCATGTACTGTGTAGTGGTAGTCCTCAGCTGCCATGCAACTTCAAATCTTAGTGTCGTGAAATAATATAATGTTGTGATGTTACTCAAACTGTTGTTCATTTTCTTGATAGAATACAGAGCCCTGTCATGTCCATAATCATCATTACTTATTGTCATCATCAAAATGACGTTCATCATCATCCAGTTTGGTAGCTAACAACATTGCAGTAACATGTTGTTACATATAATTTAGTAATTGCATTGTAATAGCATAGTGATAGCAGTTTTGATACATTGTATATTTACAGGCTCTATGACCTGGCAATGTAGCTGGACATTCAGTAGCAACCTTGACCCTCCATGCCAGACAAGATTACTGTCTGCAACACATTACCAGGTGAGAGCAGGAGCTCACTCTGGGGTAACCTGCAGAGCCAAAATAGATATGCTATGAGGACAGCACTACCTCTGTGATATGTGACACATTTTAGTTTGATGGGTGATGCACAGTGACCAACAGAAATGTCAAACTGACTGACACGGTCAGAGTGGAATTCTGACTAGCAGAGCTCACAGTGAGTTCAGGCCAAATGTTTTGACCCGCCCATATCAACTTCTGTTACAGTTGTAACCTATACTAACCAGTCAAATCTGTCTGGTATGTACTATACATACAGGGCATTATTTCTGCTTTCATACCAAACAATTATCTTATTACAGGAATGCAATCCTTGTCCCTCATCATTGACTCTCTCCTATCAACACAGTGTAGGGCTGTACTTTGTTTCCGGATTCTTACGCTACCAAAGAAATATTGTTTAATGAATTTCTCCAACTTTTCTTTTGTCACGCTGATCTCTTTGACACTCATTCAATAAAACATGCATCACTCATGCGTCACCCTTTAGCTACTGCGCTATAATACAAGGGACTGCAAAATCGAAGTTGAAAGATATTCACTTTAAAGTAGTTCCATTAAACTAACAAGTTCCTAAAAGGCTCAAAGACACTTGAGGTTGAGCTGTCAGAGGCTGGGTCTCCGTGCTGTTGCTCTCATTTCTCTACTTCTCTCAGATGTGCAAATTACCTCCTACGTCCATTCTCATTCTTTCTCTGAGTCATGCAGTAGTGTAAACCTGGGCAGCCTCTGTCTCACTCTCTCTAAACCTGTCAACCCACAGAGGTTTAAATCTAACACTCGCTGACATAATATGGCTACAGAAGTGGTGCAGATTGGGGGTTGGAAAGGAATGCAAATTTGTACAGTGCCTTGCAGAAGTTTGTTGCATTACAACCTGTAATTTAAGTGGATTTTTATTTGGATTTCATGTAATGGACATACACAAAATAGTCCAAATTGGTAAAGTGAAATGAAAAAAATTACTTGTTTCAAGCAATAAAAATAAATAAAAAACGGAAAGTAGTGTGTGCATATGCATTCACCCCCTTTGCTATGAAGCACCTAAATAAGATCTGGTGCAACCAATTACCTTCAGAAGTCACATAATGAGTTAAATAAAGTCCAATCTAAGTGTCACATGATCTGTCACATGATCTCGGTATATATACACCTGTTCTGAAAGGCCCCAGAGTCTGCAACACCACCAAGCAAGCTGCTGTTCATTGACTACAGCTCAGCATTCAACACCATAGTCCCCTCCAAGCTCCTCACCAAGCTCAGGACCCTGGCACTGAAGACCAAGGAGCGCGCCAAACAGGTCAGCCTGAGAGTGATTTATTTTGGCCCCCAAAGTAAAAAATAAAATAAATATAAACATTTTAGTTTTGGGTAAAAAAAAAAAGACAGGAATTCAGCAACAACAAAAAATAATTTAGGAAATATGTTCCCAAGTATACCCACAAATAAAATAAGAGATATGTGATTGAGATCCACAGATGACGCAATCTCTATTGCACAACATACTGCCTTCATCCACCTGGACAAAACAAATACCTACAGAATGTAAGAATGCTGTTCATTGACTACAGCTCAGCATTCAACACCATAGTCCCCTCCAAGCTCCTCACCAAGCTCAGGAACCTGGCACTGAACTTCTCCCTCTGCAACTGGATCCTGGACTTACTGGTGGGCCACCTGCAGGCAGTGAGGGTATAGGAAACAACACATCTGCCACACTGATAATCAACATGGATGCCCCTCAGGGGTGTGTGTGCTTAGTCCCCTCCTGTACATCCTGTTCACCCACGACTGCGTGGTCGCGCACGACTCCAAAACCATCATCAAGTTTGCGGATGACACAACGGTGGTAGGACTGATCACCAATGACGATGAGGCAGCCTATAGGAAGGTGGTCAGACCTGGCAGTGTGGTGCCAGGACAACAACCTCTCCCTCAATGTCAGCAAGACAAAGGAGCAGATTGTGGACTACATGATATGGAGGGGAAAGCATGCCCCCATCCACATCGATAGGCTATAGAAGTTCAAGTTGCTTGGTGTCAACATCGCTAAGGAATTAACATGGTCCACACACACCGACACAGTTGTGAAGAGGGCACAACACTGTCTCATCCCTCAGGAGGCTGAAAAATGTTGACATGGGCCGTCAGATCGTCAAAAAGTTATACAGCTCCACGATTGAGAGCATCTTGACTGACGGCATCACTGCTTGGTATGACAAGTGTAAGGCACCTGACCGCAAGGCACTACAGAGGGTGTTGAGTACGGCCCAGTACATCACTGGACCGAGCTCCCTGCCATCCAGGACCTCGAAACCAGGCTGTGTCAAAGGAAGGCCCTAACGTTTTTCAAAGACTCCAGCCACCCAAGCCATAGACTGTTCTCTCTGCTGTTGCATGGCAAGAGGTACCAGTGCACCAAGTCTGGAATCAACAGGACCCTGAAGAGCTTCTACTCCCAAGCCATAAGACTGCTAAACAAGACTGCTAAATAGATCATCAAATGGCTACCCGGACTACCTGCACTGACCATTTGTTTTCACTAACTCTCTTGCACAGACTCTATGCACACACACCAGACTATGCACACACACCGGACCATACCCACACACTCAAACATACTTACACTGACACCCTAACAAACAAACACACACATGCACCCTGACGCCACACATACTCACACACATGTTCACACTCACCACATACTGTATGCTGCTGCTACTTTTGCTTATCTATCCTGTTGCCTAGTCACTCAGCCTGATCTCAGACTAGATGTTACATAATAAATGTAATTAGTATGGTTACATAAGACAGAAGGTTAAGGCGAACACAAAAGTAGGGTGGATAGATTGGTGTATGATGTAAATGTCTAGCAACCCAAAGGTTGCGTGTTTGAATCTCATCACGGACTACTTTAGCTAATTAGCAACTTTGCAACTATTTACTACATTTTAGCTACTTTGCAACTACTTAATATGTTAGCTAATCCTAACCGTAACCCTTTAACCTAACTCCTAATCCTAACCTTAACCCCTAGCCTAGCTAATGTTAACCACCTAGCCAACATTAGCATTTTCCACCTAAACTCAGCAACCAAAAAAAAGAAACGTCCCTTTTTCAGGACCCTGTCTTTCAAAGATAATTCGTAAAAATCTAAATAACTTCACAGATCTTCATTGTAAAGGGTTTAAATACTGTTTCCCATGCTTGTTTAATGAACCATAAACAATGAATGAACATGCACCTGTGGAACGGTCGTTATGACACTAACAGCTTACAGACAGTAGGCAATTAAGGTCACAATTATGAAAACTTAGGAGACTGAAGAGGCCTTTCTACTGACTGAAAAATACCAAAAGAAAGACGTTCCTTAATAGGTGGGCGAAGCTGGGAGGGTCGTCAGCGAAATGGGATACACCTGGGCCCAGGTGTGTTCCGGATTTAAAATACACCTTTTCCCCATTCATTGAGGAGACTGTACATGCAGAAACACTGTTTGATTTTGGTTGTGGCATTTTTGTGGCTTGCTTTGGCATCTTGCAACACTCCTCATTATCACATCTATACACGCAACCACTCACTGACATTACTGATTACTGACTACACACACCATTGTTTATTTGTATATAGGTTAAAGGTTACCTCAGTTAATAAATATATCTTTGTTATTCCTTATCTCCACGTCTCCCTTTTTGTTACGGGCTTCAAGCCGGTTCGTGACACATATGAAATGTAACATGGAGTGTCCTGGCTTTACATTTACTATGTTATGTCTACTCCTGAGTCTAGGTTGCAGCAGTTACTTTGCCCCTACCTCAATTAGCATACTTCGTACCCTTGCACATCGACTCAGTACTTGTACTCCCTGTACTCCCATGTTATTTTTTCTCGTTATTGTTATTTCTTATTCAATGTGTATTTACTCTCCCATGACAACAGTGTTTTTATCCCATGATATCCCATGACAACAGGATGCAGGACAGGGAGAGTACTGTAAACATTTATATCAAGCTAGCTAGTGAAATGTCAATGAATGTTTCATGTGTTTCGACCTGTCCCCAAATTAATATAGTTCAGAGTTCGTTTTGATATTTCAACCTACGTGTCTTGGATCACGTCTGGTGTGGATGTACAAAATCAACATGCGCACGTCTAGACAGCATGTACCCCTGCTCTAGAGTCTGCGCGGAATGGGCCAAACCACCACATCAAATCAACAGTTACAGCTCTGTCGTAGTGTTCAGCCTGGGCGGTTCCTGTTCACTCGCCTCAGGTGAACTCATTGTTTGCATTCACAACACTCCCATTCCACTGAACCAGACGGAGCAGTGCTGCACATTATTATCATTTGTATTTGAGGATGAACATTGAGTATTTGTCCCTAATGGGCACTGTAAATTTGACAGCACAAATCCTTTTTATTTGTATTGGATGTCGAGGGATTGTGTTAATGAATGTGTGCACTATGTAAGGTCATTCAAGCACACCTCAAATGAGGCAGACACCCCATCTCCTAACCTGCTCTTTGCAAAACTAGTGGGGCTTACAGCTCATGTTCAGGCCAGGGCTGAGGCTCAGACAAGGCCCAGAGTAGGACCCTGCGGATATGCCTGGAGAGTGAAAGGTTCTCACTGTTTGTGTGGCTGTCGAAAGGCCTAACAGGCAGCTACTACTAGAGGATAGACAGGATATACATTTTGGGAACAATTACTTATTTTACTATTGTTAATTGATCTTCTATAGTATGAAATGTACGGGATAGCACCACATCTGACAGCAAAGTGCTCTTTTACACACCAACTAGAATGTTGTTCTTTTCAAACCATTCCCATGAGAACACAGTGAAAACATTTGAAGCTTTGTACTAAATATACAAATATCCTTCCTCACAACACAGCCAAACTCCCTAAAAATACAAACATTCAGGAGGACACATTGAAGAAGTATGCAACAATGAAGAACAAACTGAGGATTTCTAGCACAAACACGGAAACTTAGGTCCGAGTGGCAACTCCAAAGCCACTCCCAAGCCCTTTCATTCAGGAACATTCAGGAACATTCAGCATAAATAAATAATTTGAGGATAAACCAGAAAGACTATCTATTCAGGAAACAACCGCATATACTGTAGAGTGTGTTACTTTAGGAATTCTCATTGTTCAAGATAACAATTAGCCATGTCCTTCCTACCATCTATTTGTAAACCCCTTTGAGGAAATCCAGACTGAATAACACTGAGATAACTGCCTCACCCAGCAGAGAGGAACGTTTTTAGTCCTGATTTTTGTCAATATAGTATTTAGTCACATATAGTGTTTATGTTTTTCAGCTGGCCAAGGAAGCATGCAAAGCTGTTTGATTCTTATTATTGCATCTTTGCTCACACAAAGCCACACACACATGACATGGTCTTTGTCCTTCGTTGCTTTCCTTCCTTTTTTTGCTTTCTAAAGGGTCATTCTTATTTTGATCTTTTGAATGTCTTTTGCAAAACAGCAACATTGTATTTGTTGGATTCATAAAGTAGTACCATAGTTAAAACGAGTCCAGTTTTTACTTGGTTTAAGTGGACTCCAGTGCGAGTTTCATGGATGACACTATATGGATGTTGACCTTACAGTATGTTGTCTTTTTTTGCAGTAACGCATTCTTGCAGTGAATCTATCAGTCAATGAAAGATTCATTTTGAGAATTAGAACTCACTGGGCCCAACAAGCCATGCCCTCTATGTCAGTATGACCAAGATGAAATCTGTGGTCAGAAGCTGTTTGTAACATATGGACCAAGACACAAGTCCAAGGTCCTTAACCAAAGTATGAACAGCAAACCAAAGAAATCAAACCAAAGAAATGTTGCTCAAATTAACATTAACAGTTTTTCTTCCTATTAAAAGTAACCAATTTCAGCCTCCCGGGTGGCGCAGTGGTTAAGGGCGCTGTACTGCGCCAGCTGTGCCATCTGGGTTCACGCCCAGGCTCTGTCGTAACTGGCCGCGACCGGGAGGCACAATTGGCCTAGCATCGTCCGGGATAGGGAGGGATTGGTCGGTAGGGATGTCCTTTTCTCATCGCGCACCAGCGACTCCTGTGGCGGGCCGGGCGCAGTGCGCGCCTCCGACACATTGGTGCGGCTGGCTTCCGGGTTTGATGCGCGCTGTGTTAAGAAGCAGTACGGCTGGTTGGGTTGTGTATCGGAGGACGCATGACATTCAGCCTTCGTCTCTCCCGAGCCCGTACGGGAGTTGTAGCAATGAGACAAGATAGTAGCTACTACAACAATTGGATACCACGAAATTGGGGAGAAAAAAGGGGTAAAATTTAAAAAAAAAAAAATGTTTGATTCGACCAAGGTTAATACTTTAAAAAAAAAATATATATATATATGAAACACGTACCTCATACCTATGTTTGTCCTCTGTAGCTGCATGCCTATCTTTGTTTGCTGAAATCAATACTTTTTCAATTACCAACTCGTTGCTCGTTTCTGTTTCTCGAAAATGGCAACTCAGCGAGAATGTGCATGTGCCTAGGTCTCCAAATGCTCATGTCCAATCAAATCACACAATCTAAGCCTACGTCATCTGAGATTCAGTTGGCACATGCACATTCTGCAGATTTGCCATTTTTGGGAGTCTTTGAAGAATTGACCATGTGTGAATTGATATAGTCAGAGCTGAGTTCCACAAAGCCTGGTCTTTGCTCAACTCCATTGGTGTGGTTCAGCAGAAACATTGTTCACCATGGAGTTGAGTTTAGTCAGATACCTCACACCCAGCTTTCACAAAGCTCCCAGCCAACACAGTGCCACCTCTAGCTAAGCTGTCTTTACAGCCAAAGCCCAAAGGGCCATCTTTTACAGGCACAATGATTGATTGTTTGTCATGTACTGTGTAGTGGTAGTCCTCAGCTGCCATGCAACTTCAAATCTTAGTGTCGTGAAATAATATAATGTTGTGATGTTACTCAAACTGTTGTTCATTTTCTTGATAGAATACAGAGCCCTGTCATGTCCATAATCATCATTACTTATTGTCATCATCAAAATGACATTCATCATCATCCAGTTTGGTAGCTAACAACATTGCAGTAACATTTTGTTACATATAATTTAGTAATTGCATTGTAATAGCATAGTGATAGCAGTTTTGATACATTGTATATTTACAGGCTCTATGACCTGGCAATGTAGCTGGACATTCAGTAGCAACCTTGACCCTCCATGCCAGACAAGATTACTGTCTGCAACACATTACCAGGTGAGAGCAGGAGCTCACTCTGGGGTAACCTGCAGAGCCAAAATTGATATGCTATGAGGACAGCACTACCTCTGTGATATGTGACACATTTTAGTTTGATGGGTGATGCACAGTGACCAACAGAAATGTCAAACTGACTGACACGGTCAGAGTGGAATTCTGACTAGCAGAGCTCACAGTGAGTTCAGGCCAAATGTTTTGACCCGCCCATATCAACTTCTGTTACAGTTGTAACCTATACTAACCAGTCAAATCTGTCTGGTATGTACTATACATACAGGGCATTATTTCTGCTTTCATACCAAACAATTATCTTATTACAGGAATGCAATCCTTGTCCCTCATCATTGACTCTCTCCTATCAACACAGTGTAGGGCTGTACTTTGTTTCCGGATTCTTACGCTACCAAAGAAATATTGTTTAATGAATTTCTCCAACTTTTCTTTTGTCACGCTGATCTCTTTGACACTCATTCAATAAAACATGCATCACTCATGCGTCACCCTTTAGCTACTGCGCTATAATACAAGGGACTGCAAAATCGAAGTTGAAAGATATTCACTTTAAAGTAGTTCCATTAAACTAACAAGTTCCTAAAAGGCTCAAAGACACTTGAGGTTGAGCTGTCAGAGGCTGGGTCTCCGTGCTGTTGCTCTCATTTCTCTACTTCTCTCAGATGTGCAAATTACCTCCTACGTCCATTCTCATTCTTTCTCTGAGTCATGCAGTAGTGTAAACCTGGGCAGCCTCTGTCTCACTCTCTCTAAACCTGTCAACCCACAGAGGTTTAAATCTAACACTCGCTGACATAATATGGCTACAGAAGTGGTGCAGATTGGGGGTTGGAAAGGAATGCAAATTTGTACAGTGCCTTGCAGAAGTTTGTTGCATTACAACCTGTAATTTAAGTGGATTTTTATTTGGATTTCATGTAATGGACATACACAAAATAGTCCAAATTGGTAAAGTGAAATGAAAAAAATTACTTGTTTCAAGCAATAAAAATAAATAAAAAACGGAAAGTAGTGTGTGCATATGCATTCACCCCCTTTGCTATGAAGCACCTAAATAAGATCTGGTGCAACCAATTACCTTCAGAAGTCACATAATGAGTTAAATAAAGTCCAATCTAAGTGTCACATGATCTGTCACATGATCTCGGTATATATACACCTGTTCTGAAAGGCCCCAGAGTCTGCAACACCACCAAGCAAGCTGCTGTTCATTGACTACAGCTCAGCATTCAACACCATAGTCCCCTCCAAGCTCCTCACCAAGCTCAGGACCCTGGCACTGAAGACCAAGGAGCGCGCCAAACAGGTCAGCCTGAGAGTGATTTATTTTGGCCCCCAAAGTAAAAAATAAAATAAATATAAACATTTTAGTTTTGGGTAAAAAAAAAAAGACAGGAATTCAGCAACAACAAAAAATAATTTAGGAAATATGTTCCCAAGTATACCCACAAATAAAATAAGAGATATGTGATTGAGATCCACAGATGACGCAATCTCTATTGCACAACATACTGCCTTCATCCACCTGGACAAAACAAATACCTACAGAATGTAAGAATGCTGTTCATTGACTACAGCTCAGCATTCAACACCATAGTCCCCTCCAAGCTCCTCACCAAGCTCAGGAACCTGGCACTGAACTTCTCCCTCTGCAACTGGATCCTGGACTTACTGGTGGGCCACCTGCAGGCAGTGAGGGTATAGGAAACAACACATCTGCCACACTGATAATCAACATGGATGCCCCTCAGGGGTGTGTGTGCTTAGTCCCCTCCTGTACATCCTGTTCACCCACGACTGCGTGGTCGCGCACGACTCCAAAACCATCATCAAGTTTGCGGATGACACAACGGTGGTAGGACTGATCACCAATGACGATGAGGCAGCCTATAGGAAGGTGGTCAGACCTGGCAGTGTGGTGCCAGGACAACAACCTCTCCCTCAATGTCAGCAAGACAAAGGAGCAGATTGTGGACTACATGATATGGAGGGGAAAGCATGCCCCCATCCACATCGATAGGCTATAGAAGTTCAAGTTGCTTGGTGTCAACATCGCTAAGGAATTAACATGGTCCACACACACCGACACAGTTGTGAAGAGGGCACAACACTGTCTCATCCCTCAGGAGGCTGAAAAATGTTGACATGGGCCGTCAGATCGTCAAAAAGTTATACAGCTCCACGATTGAGAGCATCTTGACTGACGGCATCACTGCTTGGTATGACAAGTGTAAGGCACCTGACCGCAAGGCACTACAGAGGGTGTTGAGTACGGCCCAGTACATCACTGGACCGAGCTCCCTGCCATCCAGGACCTCGAAACCAGGCTGTGTCAAAGGAAGGCCCTAACGTTTTTCAAAGACTCCAGCCACCCAAGCCATAGACTGTTCTCTCTGCTGTTGCATGGCAAGAGGTACCAGTGCACCAAGTCTGGAATCAACAGGACCCTGAAGAGCTTCTACTCCCAAGCCATAAGACTGCTAAACAAGACTGCTAAATAGATCATCAAATGGCTACCCGGACTACCTGCACTGACCATTTGTTTTCACTAACTCTCTTGCACAGACTCTATGCACACACACCAGACTATGCACACACACCGGACCATACCCACACACTCAAACATACTTACACTGACACCCTAACAAACAAACACACACATGCACCCTGACGCCACACATACTCACACACATGTTCACACTCACCACATACTGTATGCTGCTGCTACTTTTGCTTATCTATCCTGTTGCCTAGTCACTCAGCCTGATCTCAGACTAGATGTTACATAATAAATGTAATTAGTATGGTTACATAAGACAGAAGGTTAAGGCGAACACAAAAGTAGGGTGGATAGATTGGTGTATGATGTAAATGTCTAGCAACCCAAAGGTTGCGTGTTTGAATCTCATCACGGACTACTTTAGCTAATTAGCAACTTTGCAACTATTTACTACATTTTAGCTACTTTGCAACTACTTAATATGTTAGCTAATCCTAACCGTAACCCTTTAACCTAACTCCTAATCCTAACCTTAACCCCTAGCCTAGCTAATGTTAACCACCTAGCCAACATTAGCATTTTCCACCTAAACTCAGCAACCAAAAAAAAGAAACGTCCCTTTTTCAGGACCCTGTCTTTCAAAGATAATTCGTAAAAATCTAAATAACTTCACAGATCTTCATTGTAAAGGGTTTAAATACTGTTTCCCATGCTTGTTTAATGAACCATAAACAATGAATGAACATGCACCTGTGGAACGGTCGTTATGACACTAACAGCTTACAGACAGTAGGCAATTAAGGTCACAATTATGAAAACTTAGGAGACTGAAGAGGCCTTTCTACTGACTGAAAAATACCAAAAGAAAGACGTTCCTTAATAGGTGGGCGAAGCTGGGAGGGTCGTCAGCGAAATGGGATACACCTGGGCCCAGGTGTTTTCCGGATTTAAAATACACCTTTTCCCCATTCATTGAGGAGACTCTACATGCAGAAACACTGTTTGATTTTGGTTGTGGCATTTTTGTGGCTTGCTTTGGCATCTTGCAACACTCCTCATTATCACATCTATACACGCAACCACTCACTGACATTACTGATTACTGACTACACACACCATTGTTTATTTGTATATAGGTTAAAGGTTACCTCAGTTAATAAATATATCTTTGTTATTCCTTATCTCCACGTCTCCCTTTTTTGTTACGGGCTTCAAGCCGGTTCGTGACACATATGAAATGTAACATGGAGTGTCCTGGCTTTACATTTACTATGTTATGTCTACTCCTGAGTCTAGGTTGCAGCAGTTACTTTGCCCCTACCTCAATTAGCATACTTCGTACCCTTGCACATCGACTCAGTACTTGTACTCCCTGTACTCCCATGTTATTTTTTCTCGTTATTGTTATTTCTTATTCAATGTGTATTTACTCTCCCATGACAACAGTGTTTTTATCCCATGATATCCCATGACAACAGGATGCAGGACAGGGAGAGTACTGTAAACATTTATATCAAGGTAGCTAGTGAAATGTCAATGAATGTTTCATGTGTTTCGACCTGTCCCCAAATTAATATAGTTCAGAGTTCGTTTTGATATTTCAACCTACGTGTTTTGGATCACGTCTGGTGTGGATGTACAAAATCAACATGCGCACGTCTAGACAGCATGTACCCCTGCTCTAGAGTCTGCGCGGAATGGGCCAAACCACCACATCAAAGCCAACAGTTACAGCTCTGTCGTAGTGTTCAGCCTGGGCGGTTCCTGTTCACTCGCCTCAGGTGAACTCATTGTTTGCATTCACAACACTCCCATTCCACTGAACCAGACGGAGCAGTGCTGCACATTATTATCATTTGTATTTGAGGATGAACATTGAGTATTTGTCCCTAATGGGCACTGTAAATTTGACAGCACAAATCCTTTTTATTTGTATTGGATGTCGAGGGATTGTGTTAATGAATGTGTGCACTATGTAAGGTCATTCAAGCACACCTCAAATGAGGCAGACACCCCATCTCCTAACCTGCTCTTTGCAAAACTAGTGGGGCTTACAGCTCATGTTCAGGCCAGGGCTGAGGCTCAGACAAGGCCCAGAGTAGGACCCTGCGGATATGCCTGGAGAGTGAAAGGTTCTCACTGTTTGTGTGGCTGTCGAAAGGCCTAACAGGCAGCTACTACTAGAGGATAGACAGGATATACATTTTGGGAACAATTACTTATTTTACTATTGTTAATTGATCTTCTATAGTATGAAATGTACGGGATAGCACCACATCTGACAGCAAAGTGCTCTTTTACACACCAACTAGAATGTTGTTCTTTTCAAACCATTCCCATGAGAACACAGTGAAAACATTTGAAGCTTTGTACTAAATATACAAATATCCTTCCTCACAACACAGCCAAACTCCCTAAAAATACAAACATTCAGGAGGACACATTGAAGAAGTATGCAACAATGAAGAACAAACTGAGGATTTCTAGCACAAACACGGAAACTTAGGTCCGAGTGGCAACTCCAAAGCCACTCCCAAGCCCTTTCATTCAGGAACATTCAGGAACATTCAGCATAAATAAATAATTTGAGGATAAACCAGAAAGACTGTCTATTCAGGAAACAACCGCATATACTGTAGAGTGTGTTACTTTAGGAATTCTCATTGTTCAAGATAACAATTAGCCATGTCCTTCCTACCATCTATTTGTAAACCCCTTTGAGGAAATCCAGACTGAATAACACTGAGATAACTGCCTCACCCAGCAGAGAGGAACGTTTTTAGTCCTGATTTTTGTCAATATAGTATTTAGTCACATATAGTGTTTATGTTTTTCAGCTGGCCAAGGAAGCATGCAAAGCTGTTTGATTCTTATTATTGCATCTTTGCTCACACAAAGCCACACATGACATGGTCTTTGTCCTTCGTTGCTTTCCTTCCTTTTTTTGCTTTCTAAAGGGTCATTCTTATTTTGATCTTTTGAATGTCTTTTGCAAAACAGCAACATTGTATTTGTTGGATTCATAAAGTAGTACCATAGTTAAAACAAGTCCAGTTTTTACTTGGTTTAAGTGGACTCCAGTGCGAGTTTCATGGATGACACTATATGGATGTTGACCTTACAGTATGTTGTCTTTTTTTTCAGTAACGCATTCTTGCAGTGAATCTATCAGTCAATGAAAGATTCATTTTGAGAATTAGAACTCACTGGGCCCAACAAGCCATGCCCTCTATGTCAATATGACCAAGATGAAATCTGTGGTCAGAAGCTGTTTGTAACATATTGGCTCCCCCTTGTGGACCAAGACAACAAGTCCAAGGTCCTTAACCAAAGTATGAACAGCAACAGACAGACATTTTTTTATCTGATCAAACCAAAGAAATGTTGATCAAATTAACATTAACAGTTTTTCTTCCTATTAAATGTAACCAATTTCCATGTAACTTTTGCCATACAGGAATAATAGTCACATCTGGATACATTATTTAATAGACCTCTGAGTTCTTCTGGACTGGGGATGACGGTAGTACAATAAAGTAGTATAGCGTAGTGTAATAGTCTAGTGAAGAAGTATCTGTTTGTCCTTTGGTAACCTCTCAGACTGTCCACCCACTGTCCATCCAGCTAACATTGGCATTTCAAACACTTTGTGTCCTGCCAGAAGACCTCACACCTAGCTGACTAAACTCAACTTCACGGTGAAGGAAGTTTCTGATGAACTCCACCAACAACGTTGAGTAGAAACCAGACTTTGTGGAATTCAGGTCCGACTACATCGATTAGACCAAGGTTAATACTTTAAAAAAATATATATATATATATATGAAACATGTACCTCGTACCTATGTTTGTCCTCTGTAGCTGCATGCCTATCTTTGTTTGCTGAAATCAATACTTTTTCAATCACCAACTCGTTGCTCGTTTCTGTTTCTCGAAAATGGCAACTCAGCGAGAATGTGCATGTGCCTAGGTCTCCAAATGCTCATGTCCAATCAAATCACACAATCTAAGCCTACGTCATCTGAGATTCAGTTGGCACATGCACATTCTGCAGATTTGCCATTTTTGGGAGTATTTGACCATGTGAATTGACCATGTGTGAATTGATATAGTCAGAGCTGAGTTCCACAAAGCCTGGTCTTTGCTCAACTCCATTGGTGTGGTTCAGCAGAAACATTGTTCACCATGGAGTTGAGTTTAGCCAGATACCTCACACCCAGCTTTCACAAAGCTCCCAGCCAACACAGTGCCACCTCTAGCTAAGCTGTCTTTACAGCCAAAGCCCAAAGGGCCATCTTTTACAGGCACAATGATTGATTGTTTGTCATGTACTGTGTAGTGGTAGTCCTCAGCTGCCATGCAACTTCAAATCTTAGTGTCGTGAAATAATATAATGTTGTGATGTTACTCAAACTGTTGTTCATTTTCTTGATAGAATACAGAGCCCTGTCATGTCCATAATCATCATTACTTATTGTCATCATCAAAATGACATTCATCATCATCTAGTTTGGTAGCTAACAACATTGCAGTAACATGTTGTTACATATAATTTAGTAATTGCATTGTAATAGCATAGTGATAGCAGTTTTGATACATTGTATATTTACAGGCTCTATGACCTGGCCATGTAGCTGGACATTCAGTAGCAACCTTGACCCTCCATGCCAGACAAGATTACTGTCTGCAACACATTACCAGGTGAGAGCAGGAGCTTACTCTTGGGTAACCTGCAGAGCCAAAATAGATATGCTATGAGGACAGCACTACCCTCTGTGATATGTGACACATTTTAGTTTGATGGGTGATGCACAGTGACCAACAGAAATGTCAAACTGACTGGCACGGTCAGAGTGGAATTCTGACTAGCAGAGCTCACAGTGAGTTCAGGCCAAATGTTTTTACCCGCCCATATCAACTTCTGTTACAGTTGTAACCTATACTAACCAGTCAAATCTGTCTGGTATGTACTATACATACAGGGCATTATTTCTGCTTTCATACCAAACAATTATCTTATTACAGGAATGCAATCCTTGTCCCTCATCATTGACTCTCTCCTATCAACACAGTGTAGGGCTGTACTTTGTTTCCGGATTCTTACGCTACCACAGAAATATTGTTTAATGAATTTCTCCAACTTTTCTTTTGTCACGCTGATCTCTTTGACACTCATTCAATAAAACATGCATCACTCATGCGTCACACTTTAGCTACTGCGCTATAATACAAGGGACTGCAAAATCGAAGTTGAAAGATATTCACTTTAAAGTAACAAGTTC